>NC_133417.1:88512500-89762500 GCF_049350105.2 Macaca mulatta
TTTGGATTCAACTACTCTAATTGATTCATTTCAAATATGTATTTTCTGTTCCAACAAATGTGGTTCTGTTTCTGTAGGTCTGGAATGAGGCCTAGGATTCTACATTTTTTACCAGCTCACAGGTGATGGTGATTTTGCTGATATTCAGGCCATAGTTGAGCAGCAAAACAACTTTCATACTCATCAACAAAACCCAACATCTCTAGCAAAAATAACAATAAAAATTTAACTTTTAGAAAGATCCTCAACCCCAAGTTTCCCCCTAGGAAAATCCCTAAATGTGTCTTGGTGGAGAAAAAAGGAAGTATGGAAAGTTCCACATACTTTTGACAACAATAAGGAAGATATTTGTTAGACCAGAAGTTATCAGTCATGGCCGGGCGCGGTGGCTCAAGCCTGTAATCCCAGCACTTTGGGAGGCCGAGACGGGCGGATCACGAGGTCAGGAGATCGAGACCATCCTGGGTAACACAGTGAAACCCCGTCTCTACTAAAAATACAAAAACTTAGCTGGGCGAGGTGGCAGGCGCCTGTAGTCCCAGCTACTCGGGAGGCTGAGGCAGGAGAATGGCGTGAACCCGGGAGGCGGAGCTTGCAGTGAGCTGAGATCCGGCCACTGCACTCCAGCCTGGGTGACAGAGCGAGACTCCGTCTCAAAAAAAAAAAAAAAAAAAAAAAAGTTATCAGTCATAACAATATGTTACATAACATATTTTATGTAACAGATAAGGACTGTTAAAGATTTTAGGTACTTTGGAGCTGAAACTGAGGTGGTAAGTAACTTATAAAGTCTTCTGTTCTGGTTTATTTCCTTGAATGTTATTTTATCAGTGCTAGATGGCAATGAGGTGTTGTAGATTGAAATTTACTCTCAATCCTACAAATGAGAGTCATCAGCATCAGGTAGGAAGATCCCACAGTTATTAAAAATAGTCATTGAAGTGGTTTCACTCAGCTGAGTGCCCTGAATTTTTGTTAAAATTATGTGACTTTAATTTTTATAAACTCATAATTTACCCTCTGCACATATCTAAATTTTGTAAAGCACATAGTGCTTGTTTTAAATGAATGACAGATTTAAAGGAATAAAAGTGTTTCATACGCGAGCATAAAGTAAACTATACTATACAGAATTACATGTTAACAGACTGTTTTCATAATAATTTCTGTTTGGGTGGAGTATAATACTTTTACTAAATATACACATTCAATAAATACTCTTTAAGTAGTAATATTTCAATTTATAGTTACAGGTAAAGAAAAATGCTAATATTCTCACCATACGTGCTTGGTTCAAGAATATCAAATAAAATATTTTTGAATTGTGCCTCATATTTGGATTAAAACAAATGTTTTGAGAATGTTTGGCAAGTCTTCTATGACTTTGCAACTGTACTATACATTCATTATACATTATTTTCATGTTTTTCTATGTAGTCACCTGTTAGATCCTTATTTTGCTTTGATTTTTCTATGCTGTGTCTTTGTGTCATTTGAGTACAAGAGAACTATGACCCCTAAAAAGTTAAAAATGTGCTAAAGAAACTATTGAAAAATAAGAGAAAATGGGAATAGTATAAACTTTCATCACGTTAAATTTTCTGAATGAACTATTTACTTCCAAACTGATACTTATTTTTCTCATAAAAACAATATTTTGTTTCTATCTTGGATTGGGATGAAATGCATACTTTTTCCATTACAATTTATCAAAATATTTGTGTCCATTTAATAGCTATTTACCTTAGTAGCAGGATATTTGGAAATCAATTAAAAATTTTAAGTGAAAGATGCATAAATATAAACATGTATGCAATACCTATATACTATTGTGCATATCTGTAAATATACATTCTATATATAACATATATACACAGCAGTACCATCGACTCCTTTATTTATTTATTTGTTGATTTTTTGAGGCAGAGTCCCGCTGTGTCACCCAGGCTAAAGAGCAATGGCACTATCTCAGCTCACTGCAGCCTCCGCCCCTGGGCTCAATACTTCCTCCCAGCTCAGTCCCCCAAGAAGCTGGGAATACAGGTGCACACCACCATGCCAAGCTAATTTTTGTATTTTTAGTAGACATGGGTCTCACCATGTTGGTCAGGCTGGTCTCAAACTCCTGGCCTCAAGTGAACAGCCCACTTCGGCCTCCCAAAGAAGTGCTTGGGATTACAGGCGTGAGCCACTGCGCCAGCCCAACTCCTTATTATATTTTTTCACTTCTAAGCAAGGAAGCAATGTTTTCCAACAGAAAAATTTGCACTCAAATGATCAAATATCAAAATAATAATTCTCTACTTGAAAAAGGAGCATTACTGACATTAAATATTATTCTTATGATTAAAGATCAATCAGGTATAATTGAAATAAAACTTATACAATCAGCCAAATGAAATATTTTAGAATGGATATGACACCAGTTGTCACAATATAATTATAATAATGGAAATATAAAATTAAAGAGATATGACACAATCAGAAACTAAAGAAGATGTGGAACAAGTAATCAAATAATAACAATGATGATGATAATCTTCTATGGAGGGTTAGATAAAGGGATATTGAGGTCACTTCAGTTGAGATACTTGAACAATTCATACAACATACAAACAGTTGATTGTAAGACTAGAGAGTAAGTCCATGAAGACAGATAAGTCATAACATCAGCATAACTTTTATTAAGTACGAAAAGACTACAAAAATGCAGATAAAGTTTTCCTAAAATTAGACAGCCATGAACAGACCTTGTCAGCTCTAGAATAAAATCACTTTCAAAGTGCAACTCCAGACACAAGATATTCCAGTATGGTAATGAAATATATTGATCCTAGGTAAGATGATATACATAGTATTTGTAGAAATCAATAACCCATCGCCATCCCAAAAAAGTACATTAATTCAATGCATTTTAATATTTATTAATAAATGAATCACTGAACTTATAAGTTTGAAAAATGTATCAATCTAGATTCAAAAGAGTAATTCATCCTCAAAAGGGCCAGACTAAATAGACCTTCTTGTAATAGTACAAATTTCAGAGAAACTATAAAAAGTGTAGTTTTAGAGAAGTTAGCTGAAAGATAAGTTAATGTGTCAATTTGACTGAGTTAAGGGGTGCTTGGATACTTGATACAACTTTATTTCTGGGTGCATCTATGAGGGTGTTTCCAGAAAATATTAGTATTTGAATCAGTAGACTGAGTAAAGAAATCTACCCCCACCAACACAGGCCAGTGCCATCTAATTTACAGAGGGCCGAACTGAATGGAGCAAAAGCACAGGAGGAGGACAAACTTTCTCTTCTCAGCTGGGACATCCATAATCTCCTGCCCTTGGATATCAAAAGTCCTGGTTCTCAGGCCTTTGAAGACTCCGGGACTTACACCAGCAGCCCCCTGAATCCCTCTACTCCCAACTCCCACCAAATCCTTTCTCAGGCCTTCAGACTTGGGCTGAGAGTTATTCCATAGGCTTCCCTAGTTCTCACGCTTTTGGGCTCAGGTTGATGTATATTACATGCTTTCCTGATTTTCTGGTTTGTAGGAGGCATATTGTAGAACTTCTCAGATCCACAATTATGTGAGCCAATTTCCATAATAAATCTTATTTTATATATCTATATATCCTGTATTGATTGTTTCTCTAGAGAACCCTGACTAATGCAGGTGTTTATCAGTAACATATAGAGCAGCATGATATTCTGAGCCAAATTTGTAAACCATGCTTTATTATCTTTCTATTTCCCTTTTTGACTCATTTTCCACCTCCATTTATCTTGCCCTTTATCCTCAAGGCATTTGTTGCCACCGGGCTTTCAAAATCTTTGAGTTAGAACCTAATAGTCCAAAAATATACTTCTTCTAATGCCCAAAATTTTCACTCTCACAATAATACAGAGATTATCCAGAAGGAAATTAATTGGTTGACTTTATGGTAGGCATGATTAACAAAGCTAATCACCCCGGTAATACATGCATTTCAAGAGAAGAAATTATTAATAAACTTTGTTCAGACCACCAATGTAGTTGTCTCATATGATTAAAAATAAAGTCTTTTATTAACAAAAATGGTGACAATGTACTGGCAGAATTATTAGACTAAGAATCCATGGCCTGGACTCTTGTCTGCTCTTTTACCAACAAGCCGGATAATTTTGATGATTTATTTTAGCCCCAGGTACATGTTCCACACATTTAAAATATAATAACAAGTAACTTTTATAAGAGTTGTGATCCATCAAGCTCTTTTGTTAAGCATTCATCCCACAAGCTAACAGGGTAAAAACTATTATTCTTATTTTTCAAACAAGAAAGTTGATGCTTAAAGAGGTTAAGTGTATAACCCAAGCACACAGTAAGTGAATGTTACATTTTCTAGTTTACATTAAAACCATTTTGCCATAGACTGCATTGTAAATATTAACAGCATTTTAATCTACACCTTTGAAGTAGTTAATACAGTTCACCCTGGAACAACACAGGAGTCAGGGACTATTGGGGTTCATGCTGGGGGTGGTGGAGAATGAAAGGACACAAAAGACAAAGACAAACAGAGAACATGGCGGCCGCACTCAGAGCCTCTGCCTCACTTTATTTATACTCCATAAGTCCCACGTCAGCAGAAAGGACACAGTGCAAAACAAACTTTCTTTTCCCAGATGCAACCTTCTACTCAGTTCCTTGTTTCTATGCTCTTTCTTATCTGCCTGCCTTCTTGGCGCCTACGGGAGTTCATTAAAAGTTCAATTGGAGATATTGTCCTTGAGCCCTATCTATTCTCAGCATACTGTTTTCAAAGGCCCCTGCATTTCCCCCTTTTTGTTTTGCCTCAATCCTAAAAAGGTAGCCCATATTTGTTCCTGTGTTTTCTTTTGTTTTTGGAGGTGACAGCGGGAGCATCAAATCACCAAGAGAAGTAGACCCAATCCAAGTGCCCAAAGTAATATACTTCCAGAGATTGTAGAAATCTATGTTTTCATCTGGGTTTATGGATTAAGGGCAGCAAGGCGTTGACCCAGCTCCTGCAGGGTTGCGGTTCTAGACAACACATGTAATTGTTGTCGAAATGCTTCAGAAATGTTCTGAGTGAGCTCTTGGATGTCCAAACTAATATTTTTATGGCCTACTAATAATTTTCAGATTTCGGTCCAATTCTGAGAGATATTAAAAGGCACAGGTGTTACACAAAATTGAGTGGAGTTCCAATCACATTGTAAGGTTATCCGAGTACTGAGGACAGTAAGCTGATCTCCAAGCCATGTCAAGGCTTGCTCCATGTTGTCTAATCTTTCAGCAAGTTGAGAATCAATGTTTCATTGTTGAAGCCAAAACTGGTGAGATTGCTCGTGCCATTGCTGCACAAATTTAGCATTTTGTATGCTTTGATGAAGAGCGAGTCCTGCTACGGCTGCAGTGGAGGCGATGGCGACAAGGCTCATTACTGAGGCAATTATAAGTCCAAGGGCACGGCGGGTTCGCTGGAGAGAAGTCCAAATATAAGTCTCAAGAGGTGATGTCCCCTACGGTCGCGTAAGGTTAACAGGTAGCCAAATTTCCTTACGAGCCCTAAGGATATGAATATCTCCAGTAAAGTTGTGCCACCAGGAATGATTGAGGCAAGACAAAAATGTACATGTATCTGTACAATTAACAATCCCCGTATCATTATCCCATGTCAAATTCCCCGCTAATAATAGGTAGGGCTTATGGACACAAGCAATAATATATCGCGAGGTATTCTGATATAACTGAATATGAAAGGGGTTATTCGGGTTAGAAAGATTAAGGGACATATTCCCCACAAAAGTGCTAATGGTATCGCCTGCAGCTAACAACTTCCAAAGATGACTCTGTACTTCAGGCCTCCTTTACGCCATACCAAGGTTTCATTACTGTTAGCGGCAATACTTTTATTTACCCGGTGCCATTTCAAAGGTATGTGACTAAATTTTATTTGAAAATCACCATGCACACTCCAATCAGTTATTTGCATCCCATTGTATTCTAATAAAATCTGGGGTTTAGTTCCCCGATATTGTTGCCACTCCAGCACCTCAATATTAGGAGAAACCTCTGGAATAGGACAAAAAGGTAAAGAACTAGGAATAGTTTCATTACTATATACAGTATGATTATATTAAAAGCTTCTAGTTACAATAATAACAGTATTAGCAGCCATATGACTATGATTATAGTGAACAGCCCAGGCTTCATGTGATTTTCGGAGACAATGAGGACTATTTCCCATGCATATTGGAAGTCTTTCCACTCCAAATTGGTATGTGCTGTTTATGATTCCCATTTCCCGTTCTATGTTGTCCTTGTTCATATAGGGGGACAGCATCCAAGTAGTGTCATTGGTGAAAACCTTAATTTCCGCCTCCCCCCAGGCGACTTCCCGATACAAGGGTGGAAAGGGAATATAAGTCCAATATTCATACAAAGCCTCACTAAGGGAAATAAGTCCCCCACCGAGGCACATCCAACAAAGGAAGAAATGCATGCTGAATCCAGTTTTCTTTTCAACAGGGTTTCAATCATCTTGTAGGAAACCACTCAGGTCCGCTCCCTGTAAGGACAAGAGCATAGCCCCGTCCCTGTTTTAGAACTTGCCCTTGAACATACTTACCTTCTTCATTAGGATACCAAACCTTTAAGTTGTCAGCAGGGACTATCACCGAGGGAGGTGAGGAAAGATGGGTTACGGCAGCGGAGTCTTGCAATTGTCTCCATTGATTCAAAAAATTTAAGGTAAAAAGAACCTTCAAAATCTGGTTTCTGGGGGCTCATTTCCCCCTTTTTGTTTTAGCAGTTGAGTTTTTAAGGTTAAATTTGCACGCTCAATGATGGCTTGACCTTGACTGTTGCCCGGGATATCGGTGATATGTTGAATATTGTATTGCTGTAAGAAAACTTGTAATTTACGAGAGACATAGGCAGGGGCATTATCAGTTTTAAGTATAAGAGGAATGTCCATGATGGCGAAACAAGCTAAGAGATGAGTAATAACAGAATCAGCTTTTTCAGATGGCAACGGAGTTGCCCATTGAAAATGAGAAAAGGTATCAATGGTATGATGAACATACTTTAATCGTCCAAAAGAAGGGACGTCTCGTGGATTGGAAGGATGGAATGCTCAAAAGAGCACAGGAAGGACAAGCTCGAACAAGAGAACGAGCTTGTTTATGAGTTAAATGAAACCGTCGTTGAAGGCCAGAACTATTAGTGTGATGTAGAGTATATTTTTGTTCTGCAGCATGTAGGTGGCCGACTAAAAGCGAATCAATCTGAGTATTACCATGAACTAATGGTCTAGGAAGTTGAGAATGAAAACGAAGATGAGTGATGAATAAAGGAGCTCGACGTTGGCTCAAAGTAGAGGATAACAAAGAAAAGAGTTTCTGAAGAGAAGAAGTAGCACAAAGAGGTAAAGTGGCCTGAGAAATATAAGAAGTAACATAAACGGCGTATTGAGAATCACTAACAATGTTACAACTAGTAGTAGGGAAATCAACTAAGACCATGAGAATAGCAAACAATTCTCTCTGTTGCACCGAGGGATAAGGATAAACTGTAACTCGAAATTGATGAACACTCTAATATCCAGCCTTACCATTGCTACTAGCGTCAGTAAAAAAGGTAGGACCTTGAACAGGAAATATAGAAATTGGTGAGAAAGGCAACACAGAATGTTGTCTAAAAAATGAAAAGATCGGAGACTTAGGATATTGGGTAGAAAACTGACCAACAAATGAAGCACAAGCAACTTGCCAAGAATCAGAAGTTGTAAGAAGATAAGTAATCTGACTATGAGTGAATTGAGAGATAATTAAGGAAGGATCTCCTCCCCAAAGTTGTCGACAGTAACGATTGATATAAGTAGCCAAGCGTTTAGATATTTTATTGGACAAAAAGATCCATTCTAGTGGCCGATTAGTTTGATGAATCATTCCTGTGGGAGAATGTAAAGTATGAAATAAACAAAAGGAAAGGGGAACATCAGGAAGGATATAATGTAAATGGGCCTTTTAAAGTTGCTCTTCTACAAGCTGGAGTTCCTGTAAAGCCAAAGGAGTTAAATGGCGTAAGCTGTCCAAGTGACTGTCTCCTTCTAGAATAAAGATGTTATAACTGATATGTTGGTATTTCTAAAACAGGACGCATCTTTTGAAAGTTATTTAATGTTTTGAAATGATCACGTCGAATTTGAGTTTTTTGGGGTCGAATATTTCGTGCTCCTAAGGTATAACCTAAATATTGAATAGGAAAATTCAGTTGAATTTTTTCTGGGGCAATATTAAGTGAGTAGAAAGAAATGCAAAAGGACAAATTCTTGACACAAGGTAGGGCTGTTTAACATACCTTGAGGTAAAACTTTCCATTGATATCGAGAAAGTGGCTGAGAATTATTAAAAATAGGGACAGAGAAGATCCATACAATGATAAATTAACACAGTTGGAAACTGATTTTTTACAGGATTTAAAGTCCTATGTACGAATTTTTGACATATAGTAGGGCTATTAAGTATACCCTGGAGAAGAAGTTTTTACTGATATTTTTGAATGGGTTGTCCATTATTACATTTAGGAATAGTAAAGGCAAACTTTTTACAATCTTGAGGTTGTAATGGAATAGAGAAAAAACAATTTTTGAATTCCATGACCATTAATTTTTAACTTTGTGGGATAAGGGCAGGATTAGGAAGACCAGACTGTAAACTTCCCCTAGGTTGAATGTAAACATTTATAGTTTTAAGAACAAGACAAAGACGGGAATTCCATGCAGAAGTACTTGGCTTTATATTCCTCTCGGCCATTTGTTTTTTGACTTACTCTTTTAAAGTCCTAAGTATTTCTTTAGATAATGGCCACTGTTTCACCTAAAGAGGAGTGGTCGTTTTACACTTTAATTATAAAACTTGAGGCTGGTGAACAGTGGCTATGAGTTTAAAGGATTGTAGCCCATTTTGAACATCATATTTTTGGCAGCTGAGGAAATATGAAGAATGTTTAAAAAAGCACCAAATTGTTGTGAAAGATTTTGTCCCCAAAGATTAATATTGATAGGAATAATATATTAAAAAAAAACACTTGACCTTGTTGACCTTTAGGACTGACACAGGTTAAAGGTTCTACGTCTTGATAAACCACAGAAGCAGCACCCAAGCCAGTGAGTATAACTGAAACTTGTCTTTTTTTCCATTGTATAGGCCACTAATTTAAACAAATGATAGACATATTCACCCCCGTATCAATTAACCCTTTAAAAACTATTCCATTAATGTGCAATGAACATAAGGGCTTTTGATTAGAAACTAAAGTTTCCCAAAAAACAGTTTTTTCTGTGCTACCAAACCCTCCCTATTGAGAATACGTTTTTCTGCCTCTAGGCGTATAAATTGTGAGACTTGTATTGTAATTGTTGGGGCCCCAAGCCTGTGGGCCCCGACTCCCGTTTCCCAGGAGAGGAGACAGTAAATTTCCACTTTTATCAGTTTTGGAACAACATTCATTTGTCCAATGTCGACCTTTACCACAACATTTGTATACCTCTGAAGGCAGCTTTCTGCCTTGAGGGATAAAAGTGTTCAATTTTTATGACATTCTTTTTTGAAATGTCCAGGTTTACCACACTGAAAGCAAACACCTTGTTTGTTATTTCCTTTTAAGGCTTTAGACAAAGGTCCAGCAAATAATTGAG
Source organism: Macaca mulatta (assembly GCF_049350105.2). NCBI lineage: Eukaryota > Metazoa > Chordata > Mammalia > Primates > Cercopithecidae > Macaca > Macaca mulatta. The sequence continues at coordinate 88,522,206 of NC_133417.1, forward strand.
CATTATAAATAGCCCCTCCAACACTAACACAAGTTTTAATATATTTATCTAAATTGGCCCCATTGGCCTTTAACGATCTTAACAATTTTTGACAGTCAGCATAAGCATTTTTAAAAGACAATGTTTGTAACAAAATTTTTAAAGCAAGGCCAGCACCCACAATTTTCAAGACAGTATCCTAAAGACGGGCTACGAAATCTGGATATGGTTCATTTGTGCCCTGTAAAATCTTCACAGAGGAAAGGGAAGATTTTCCTGTTATCTCTATCTTATTTCAGGCCCTTAAAAACAAAGTCTTGATTTGAGTAAGGGCAACATCATCTAGACCAGCCTGAGCATTAAGAGTAGCGTATTGGCCCGTGCCTGTGAATTGTTCCTCAGTGGGTCCTGGGGTAACATTTTTTCTAGCCTGTACATGCGCCTTGTCCATTCACCAGCTGTGCAATTGTAACCACTGAGAATGATCAAGAAAAGCCTTCCCCAAAGTCTCCCAGTCTATAGGAATCATCAAATTTTTTGATGAAAAAGCATCAAGAAGACCAAGAATAAAAGGAGATTGAGGTCCATAGTTAGAAATGGCAGCTTTCATTTCTTTTAAAAATTTAATTTGTAAGGCATTAAATTGGACATTATTGCCACTATTTGAAAACTGAGCATTAGGAGCAAAAGAAGCACAAATAATTGGAAACAGATCCAGCTCTTTAAATTTTTTTATCTTTTCTTTTTCTCCCTCCCCCAATGGCGGGCAAGGCACTGAGAAAACTTTGCCAGACAAAGGTAAAGGTAAGGAAGCTGGGGGGTTGGAGGCACTGGAAAATCCTCTTTTAACAGGGCAGAAGGAAAAGAAACAGGGGAAAGCTCGCAAAGGTGAATTAGAAGAATGTATCTGTAATATTTGTTGAAGCATTTCCATAATACACTACATGTCAGAATTCCCCTTAGAAGAAGGAAGAGCTGGCTTTTTCTCTTCTCCCCCTTTTGCTACCCCCCCATCCTCTGTTACCCTGGCACAAATGGGCTCCATTTCAGATTTATTTTTTCCCAAATCCTCAGATACCTTTCCTCCTGTGGCTACATCACCACACTCTGAATCAGTCTCAAGTAACTCTAATGTCTGAGTGATGGAGTTACACAAGGTCCACAATTTTAGAGGCATAATATCCCCTAACTGGTGAGCTCTAAGCAGAGCTTTTACTACCTGTAACCATTCTCTCCGATTCAGCTGCACTTTAGTCTGATACCGAAACCAGTAACAATGTTGTTCAACATGGGCAAACAATCGCTTCAAAGTCTTTTTCTTTCACTTCTACTCCTATAGACAGCAACAGTCCTTGAAACAGCCATAAATATTCTGAGGCCAGAGAGATGGAATTCCCATAATGAAAGCTTAAGAAGGATCCCCTTAACAATATCCGGGCTTTACCCGCTCCTAGGGGGTTCCCCTTCTTGTTCTCCCCTACTCACCCGTGCTGACCCTGCTCGCTGCGCCACTTGTTGGGGTCCGTGCCCGGGGTGGTGGAGAATGAAAGGACACAAAAGACAAAAACAAACAGAGAACATGGCGGCCGCACTCAGAGCCTCTGCCTCACTTTATTTATACTCCATAAGTCCCACGTCAGCAGAAAGGACACAGTGCAAAACAAACTTTCTTTTCCCAGATGCAACCTTCTACTCAGTTCCTTGTTTCTATGCTCTTTCTTATCTGCCTGCCTTCTTGGCGCCTACGGGAGTTCATTAAAAGTTCAATTGGAGATACTGTCCTTGAGCCCTATCTATTCTCAGCATACTGTTTTCAAAGGCCCCTGCAAGGGACAACAACCCTTGAGCATACGAAAATCCACATATAGCTTTTAACTACCCCAAAACAGAATTACTAATAGCCTATTGTTGACTGGGAGCCTTACCAATAACATAAACAATCAATTAACACATATTTTATGTTATATGTATTACATATTGTATTATAGAAAAAGCTGGGGAAAAGAAAATGTTAAGAAAATCATAAGGTTAAGAAAATCATAATTTGCAGTACCATACTTCAATACCATAAGTTTATGCTGTCTGTTTACAAGATGAATTGTCTGAAACAGAGCAACTGCAGCTGCAGACCCTATGGTACATGTAAAGCAGTTCAACGGTTTTTGGGTAATGCCATGACTTTTCTCTGCTTCTTGGGAGTACTTGCAGGATCACCAGTGGCACTTCTTATGAGTCCCATGGTGTTAAAGGCTTACATAATTGCATTAAACATGAAAAATATCTGAGAACTGCAAGATACCATTTTTTTTCTGCCATGTGCAACTTACTGGAGAGTAAAACCACTCAGAGATGATGAGAGTCACATGGTGTTTATTTAAAGAGGTTCTGGCAACACGGGCTCACTGCAGTAGTGACAGGGGGTGGCTATGAAATTATTACAATAGTAAAGTATGTACTATAGTTAATTGTATGCAGTTATAATTTATTACTGCACCTACTTCGTAAACAAACATTTACTTTGTTTGTATTTCTCTTGACTGCCAATGTCACCATGTATGGTCTGCGTGTGTGTGTAAGTTTTCATAAACATTTTTTATGTATTTGTATATATTCTGTGGTAACAAATGATAAACTAGGCTAGTATTTACATATTTTATGCATTCATGACATACCTAATTTTTTCAGTATCTCTAGGCTACATGATTTGTCTGCAAGTTTTTTCATATTGTTGCAAATCTCTGAAAAAATCCAATATATTTATAGAAAAAAGTCTGCATATAAGTGGACCCATACCGTTCAGACTCATGTTGCTCAAAGGTCAAATGTTTGTCAGGAGCCTTAATTAAGAATTCATACTCACAGGTGGTTGCTTAGCATTTGATTGACTCCAATCAGGATTCCACACTTAGAGCCCACTTCTACAACTTGGACTATTTCCATCTCTGATCAGCGGTAGAAACTTTGCTAATTAGCTAAGTGATGGTAGAAGAGATTTTTACTGGTAAAATTAATGTTAACACAGATATGTGGACTGGCTAGAAATATTTACAAGTACTTTTGCCCTTGCATGAAAAGGACTTAGGAATCTATGATCCCAGAAGACAGCACACTTCAGAGTGGTGCTGTGATCCACTTGGATATCAAGGTGCATGATTGGCTGAAAGTCTCCTGCTGTGTCAGGTCTGCCCCTCACTCTGAAGACTCTCACACTACCAAATCACTCTGTTTCCTTTCATGTGTGTTATTCTTCAATAAACCTTTTGCACTCCTAATCCTATCTTGATACCTGCTTCCACAGAAAATGCAAATTAGCACAGGTGCTCTGGGCTTAGGACACAATTGGAACTATGTTTATCCGTTAAGAGAGGATTCTGTTGTCTGATTCTGATTCTTAGCAGTATCCTGCCTGCCTAGAAGACTGAAACATCTGCTTTGAATAAGCCTATTCATGCAAGGTCTGGTTCAGGTGTCTGAAGGACAGAGGTCTTTATATCAAATGCCCACAAAAAAGCAGAGTGAATAGATTTTATGACTATTGTTTGATAGTGTGCTAATAAATTGTTTGTTTCTGTGGAAGGATCGAGTCTGAGGCCTGAAGTTTGCTCTCATCATAATTTCCCATCTCTCATAAGTTGAAGAAAAGGCACACGGCTTGAGGCAAAACCTATAGCTCTCACCTAAAAAATCTCATAATTGGGAATGATGAAGCCAACTTAAATCAGTTCACATCATGAAGTCGGGTTTTTTACTCAAGTTGCTTAATTCCAAAGGTCATTTCCTTAAATTCCTATGATATAATATGCTTCCCGAACTTGTCTGTAAAGGATTAAGTGTCCAGTGACATGTTAATAAACTACTTCTAACAAAGGGTTTGGGAAAACTTGCTTACTATACTTCCCTCTTAGAGATTTCTAATATAAATTACTATATTGTAGGCTTTGGGAAGTCATACTGTTTTTTTAAAAATAACCTATGCACTCATCAATTTTAGAAAGGAAATGGACCACTTGATCCAATATCTCAAACTTATTTAACAACTGAAGCATCTCTTTTTTTTTTTTTTTTTTTTTTTTTTAATGAGAAATAAACTTTCTGTGAAATTCTACCTAGGGACAAAAGATAAATATGTATTTTTATCTCCAAAATTCTATGATTCTTTAAAAAACTGGCAAATTTAGGCCGGGCGCGGTGGCTCAAGCCTGTAATCCCAGCACTTTGGGAGGCCGAGACGGGCGGATCACGAGGTCAGGAGATCGAGACCATCCTGGCTAACATGGTGAAACCCCGTCTCTACTAAAAAATACAAAAAACTAGCCGGGCGAGGTGGCGGGCGCCTGTAGTCCCAGCTACTACGGAGGCTGAGGCAGGAGAATGGCGTGAACCCAGTAGGCGGAGCTTGCAGCGAGCTGAGATCCAGCCACTGCACTCCAGCCTGGGCGACAGAGTGAGACTCCGTCTCAAAACAAAACAAACAAAAAAAACAACAAAAAAACTGGCAAATTTCAGAAGGCAGGCTTCAACAAAATTCTTGTGAATAAGGCCTTCCTCTTTTTCATAATCAAGCTACCCTTTTCCTAGACATATGCTGCATGACCACAAGATTCAGTGATGCACCCATTTCTAAGATTATCAGTCTGTGTGGACTGCACTGAGTCTGTGCAGATTTTCAAAGTTCCCCATGCTCTGGTCCTATAGTGCTTAGCCATAATTATCAAGCATTACTCATCATATAAACCTTCTATTCAAAAAACTGCTGTCCTTAAACTGTTTCCTTTATTTCCATCTTGGTACTTTTCCTTTTTTTTTTTTTCCTTGACCTGATATATCTTCTCCTAGAATTTCAAAGTTTGGTGCATGGCCCATTCTTTACAACCTTTCTCTAGCGATTCTAGTCTACATTGATCTATTCTTGTACAAATTCAGTTACACCCACACTAGAATTAGCTGTGGAGCTTCTGCTCCAAATGCACAAACCTTGAGTCATCCCTGAACAATACTGATTTAGTGGGTCTGGTATGGAGTCCAGGTACTCATAAGTTCACAAATCTCTGCTGGCAATTCCGGTATACAGAAAGGAGTGAAAAGCCTCTAACATATAATGTGCCTCCTGTAACAATCAATTAAACGTGTTTCATTGCTTCCAATGGGCCAAGTGCTCTGCTTAGGGGATTGGATTGCACAGAACATAGTATTACTCCTACTCACAGGTAGCACAGAGTGTGGCTGTTGGGAGGAATTCAATCAGCTAATGGTGGTAAGTGCTAGAAAGGAGAAATGAGTGCACTGCTTCAGGAGCACTGAGTAATGGATGGTAAACAGAGGAACTATGGAAAAAATACCTCACAAGGAACAAAGTTCAGGTTGCTCTTGAAGAATTGGATTTTGTCTGCGAAATAAACAGCCTCTCATGGCTGTGGCTCCAGCATGGAGTATAGCAGAATCAATAGAAATGCCAATAGAGGTCGGAATATAAAGGATTTAGAGTACCATACTAAAGATGTCACTGTTTTCCTCTGGATAACAGAAAATAATTTAAGAAAGAAGCATCCAATTTTATTGTTACCTAGTGTTGATTCATATAATAGAAATCCATATCAGTCTGCCCCCCATACATTTTTATTAATAGTGTGTCAAGAAAATCCATTTTTAGTAAGGAACACTAAATCAGTAGCTTTCTAAATACATAAGAATATTATAGTCTCAACTAATTTTTCTTTAATTAGTAATTTATTATGCCCACATTTCAAAATAGAATTTAAATGATTCTTGAAGGTCAATATATATTAATTACATTTAGCTTCAACTATAATTACTAATAAAGCCAAGTCCACTAGAATGATGATTACCAGAAACCAATTTTATCTAGGCAGCAGCAAACAGGCAAAAATAGTCTATTATTCTGTCAACTCAAGTATGCTGGGTAAATTAGAGACTATTTGCTAAACATCTTAACTAGACCATCTTCCACAATTAGGCCTTATATGGCCTGTGGAACATACATGGAATTAACTAAATCTAAAATGTGAAGTAATTAACTATGTTTATTACTGTCAAGAGAACTACCAATTCAGTCATATAAAGAATGTATTAGAGGGGAAAGATACTGGAGTCTTGACAACTAATTGGGAAGATATTAAAATAGAAGAGCTTAATAAAAATCTGAAATATGGTACAGATGTTAGGAAGGCTGGTTAAAGGGAGGAACAGATTTAAAAATTCCTCTGGAGGCAAAACTGATAGTCTGTTTTGTAAGGAAGTATATTGGGGAATTAAGAATGTAGTGGAGTAAAATTTATCTAGCTTGTTCTTAACACAACTATCTGTTTGACCTCATACAGATTCCTTTCTGTGCCAGGAAGCTACCAAAGGGCACTGGATTGATGGTGTCACCTACTGACCCCAATCCAAACCACCAGGATACAATCACCTCCTCTCTGGAGCTCTCAAAGTCAGTACACAGATATTTTTGTCTCCTATTTGTTAAAATTCAATTAATTCAGTTGTGTACATCAACTTTCTCATTTATATGGACTATCCACATATCTTTCCCTGCTTTTCTATTTATCGCAGTTCTTAGCTGTGTCAGAAACATTTAGCTAATTTTACCATGAGGAATGCTGGCTACCTTATTAAAAAAGAAATTAGAACCAAGAAAACCAAGAGTAGTGCTTGGTATACACACCTACCCCAAGATGAGGGAGCATTTGGTCAAAATTAGTTGTTTATTTCATCAGCCCCTGCATGTGCTTAAAAGTACCCAGATGCCTTCAGAGTCTAACAACCATCTTGTTTTCCTTTAAGCAAATTTCATATACCAGTATTCAAGACCAATATATCGTTATTTGATTCTGTTTTATCATCTTGATATTTAATTAAAAGTACTAGAGCAGCATTATCTTATTTATTATTGTAAGTATACAGCATGTCAGCAACGTCATCAAATTGTCTTGTGGACAGATTTTCATCACTTTGTTTTTGTGTGAAAAATTTGCTTGAATTTTAAAATTTTTATAAGCTAATCTTTCACCTGTAATGTGCAAGTAGAGAAATCACTGAATAATTTTTCATTAAATGAAGAAAAAAAACCTCTATCTCATGAAATAAATTAATTAACCTCAAATTAGGGTTACTTGATATTCCTGGATACTGGTTAGGAAATTTAAAGGACCGTGACTTCATACAAATAAATATGTGTGCCAAAGAGTATGAATAATATGGTTGAAATGATAATTATATTTCTGCTCCTGCTTGCAGGAGTTTCTTAAGACAGTACTCAGGAAGAAATCTGTGGCAGAGTGAAAGAAAATTAAGAAGAGATTGTATTTCCTGAAGGCCTATTATAATGTAATTATGTAATCTTTCTCTAAAGGTGATCCTTTACCCCGCCTAACTTTTTAGAATTATATTTTCTTATATTCAGTCTTTCCAGCCATGGCTGAGGTGCATGTGTTCCTCATAGAAATCTAGTAGAATGACAAAAACATTTGACATTTACAGCATCTCGTGACCCTCCAAGGCACAGAAGTAATTTAATAGTGATTGAAAAATTTGCCGTCAGACTACTCAGGTGTTCTTAAATAGTTTGGCAGTTAACAGTACTGAGCTGTTTCAGACTTTCTCAGTGTCTACTACTGTACGGCATTGTTCACTAAGATAGCAAAAGCCTCCACTAACAAAGATGCATTCAGATTTTTACAAATGCAGAGTGAACAACAAAACAAGGTTATGTCTGAATTCTTGAAACATCTCCCATTTATAGGCAGAAGTATTTTGCTGGCTATAAAGTCAGAACCAGCCCTGGAATCACCTAATCACAAAGAAAAAGTATGTGTGTGATTTTTTTTTTTTTTTTTTTTAACTGCAGTCATTGCCACCTTTGGGTTTGGGAGTGACAGAGAGAGGACTGCTATTTTGATTAGAAAAACAAAGTATCTCTGGTAATACAAGAAACAAATAGGCACACTGGTTCACACAGTAGCACATATATCCATATGCTTACTTTTTAAAAAGGCAGGTTAAAACAAAACAGTGCCAGATTCCTCTGAATAATATTATAAAAGAGAGTCTTTAATGAATGGCTTGATTTGTTCAGTTTCTCAGATGTTAGTTTCCCTTACAAGGGAAGGCAAGTAGAATAGACTAGAGACTAGGGTCCTCAATTTGAGCAGAGAAAGAGAAGATGGAATAAAAGAACAGATAGAAGCCAAAGGAGAGAAGTGGTCGATAATTCCCAACAGGGGATTGCTGAAAGAATGGTTTGCAAGGTATATAAAACCTAGGTTAAATTGTCCTTTTCTGTGCTGTGACTGCTCTCCAAACTGCAGCAGATTTGTTACTACCCTGTTGGTGCCTTAGGGAATTATACAGAAGGGGTCTTTGTCCACCCATGGGGTGAAAGAGGGTAGGAGGAGAATTCTAACTTCAGAGAAGGAACAAGAAGTCAAGTGCTTAATGAGTTGAAGCCAGGAGCAGAGATTCAGAGCAAGATGTAAAATATTCCCTGAGAAAATTCCTCTGAGAATCTTCTGAAACACCAGGAACAACCCTGGACTTCCTTTGTCCACACAGGAGGGAGCTTATAGTCACTTTATTTGAATATTTAAAAAGTAGGCTGCCCTGAAAAGACAAGAATGTGGAGACCGTTTCCTTATCATGCATTATCTTGCTCCAAGGGGCTCATTTACTGCCATGTATACATAACTTAGAAACTTTGGTGCTCAGGAATGAGACTGAGTTGATCACCATCCAGGGAAGGGCGAGCCCTAGGGAAAGGGAGAAACCTGCTTCAATGTCCTGGGGTCATTTACATGGGTGGTGTAAGGGTGAGAAAGCGCATGTAGGAGGTAATGGCCTTGAAATTAGAGTTTCCATTCTTCTCTGGGGAGAAATAAGCAAGTGGCCTCACCTTGGCATCATGGTGCAAGAAAAGTAACAAAGTCAATAATCAAAGAATCAAATCCTCAAAACACATATACACATAAAACGAATATTAGTCAGAAATTCCTATCAATAGGGCCAGTCCTGTATATGGTTATTTACGAAAAAGCTATTTCAAAATTACTTTCCACAAACCCTCTCCTTGAAAGGCAAGTGGCTAAGAAACTGATAGGTGAGTCACTGTTTTGGTAAGCTGGTAGAAGGTAATGAGCCAGAAAAATGGTGTTATTTGGGCCAAAGGGGAAAAGAAGAGGATAAGAAATAGACTGAAATGGAGAAGTCAAATAAACTCTACTGTGTGCTCACACTGTGCCAGAGACCAGCCTTAATGAGAGAAGTCTGCTTGGAAGCCTAGAAGAGGTACTGGACTTTGTTTTAAATTTATTTTTGTAAACGGACAGATCAAATTGTATTTTTTTATCCTGTACAACATATCATTTTGAAGTATGTACACATTTGGAATGGCTAACTCATTTCACATACTTAACATTTTTGTGATGAGAACACTTTACACTCAGCATTTTTCAAGATTATTGTTAGCAATAGTCAACATGTTATACAACAGATTTCTTGAACTTATTCCTATCTAACTGAAATTTTATATTCTTTGACCAACATCTCCCCAAGGCCACTCACCCACCCTCCCCAACTTCTGGTAACCACCATTTTACTATTTCTATGAGATTAACTTTTTAAGATTCTACATATGAGTGAGCTGATGCAGTATTGTCCTTCTGTGCCTGGCTTTTTTCACTTAACGTAACGTCTTTCAGGTTCAACCATGCTGTTGTAAATGACAAGATTTCTTTTATTTTTTATTTTTTTTTTTTGAGACAGAGTTTCGCTCTGTCACCCAGGCTAGAGTGCAGTGGCGCGATCTCCACTCACTGCAAGCTTGGCCTCCCGGGTTCATGCCATTCTCCTGCCTCAGCCTACTGAGTAGCTGGGGCTACAGGCGTCCACCACCGTGCCCGGCTAATTTTTTGTATTTTTAGTAGAGACGGGGTTCTTTTTTTTTAATGACTGAAGAGTATTTCGTTGTGTATATATACATTTTCTTCATTCATTCATTCATTGATATATACTTAGGTTGAGTCCATAACTTAGCTATTGTAAATAGTGCTGCAATAAACATAAGTGTGCAGATATCACTAACATATTGTATCCATTTCCTCTGAATAGATGCCCAAGTAATAGGATTGCCAGTAGTACTATTTTCAATTTTTTGAGGAACCTCCATAGTGTTTTATAAGATAGCTATACTAATTTGCATTTCCTCCAATATTATACACGGGTTCCCTTTTCTCCACATCCTCACCAACACTAGTTATCTTTTGTCTTTTTGTTAATAGCCATTCCAACAGGAGTGAAGTGATATCTCATGGTGATTTGATTTGCATTTCTCCAATGATTAGCAATGTTGAGCATTTTTTTCTATACACTTGTTGCCCATTTGTGTGTTATCTTTTGAGAAATAGCTATTCAAGCCCTTTGTCCATTTTTAGATTGAGTTATTTTTCTTGCAATTGAGTTGTCTGAGTTCCTTATATATTTTGGATATTTACCCCTTAACAGATGTATAGTTTAAAAATATTTTTTTCTCCCATTCTGTAGGTTGTCCCTTCGCTCTGTTGGTTGTCTCTTCACTGTTTATTTTTACCTCTGCTGTGCAGAGCCTTTTTAATTTCATACAATCCCATTTGTCTATTTTTGCTCGTTACTTGTATTTTTTGGGTCATGTCTAAAAAATTATTGCCTAGACCAATGTCATAGAGCTTTTCCCCTTTCTATTTTTCTAGTAATTTTGTAGTTTCAGGTCTTCGATCTAAGTCTTTAATCCATTTTGGTTGGTTTTTGTATATGGTGAGAGATAGGGGTCTGTCTTCATGTGGATGTGGAGATGATTGAGTTTGAAGATGAGGGCAAGGTCATTGGTTAGGGAACAGAAACACAGAATCACCTCACTCTTGTCAGCTTATTGGAAACAGGCACAAAAGCAATAAGTACTCCAAATTAAATTTCTATTTTATTTTTACAATTTAGTATTATCTGTGCTTTTAATGCTATATACATCTACTGTATCTTTGTAGCAGATATACTGTATAATGAGTTACTACTATGTATCTTTTCCTAGTTCTGCTCTATAACATCAGGTTGACAGTTTTTCAGGTTATATAATTTAATTTTTAGTGATGGCTGTGTTACAAAATAGCTTTTTATGACGTAGTACTAATAGTATCTAACACATTTCTGGATGTACACATTTAGCTAGATCCTCATGACTCAAGATAAGGACTAGGCAAAGAACTGTTATGCCTGGTAAAGCTAAGAAAGAGACTAAGGTTCAGTTTATAGCAGGAGAGTATGGCAGCTGTACTGTTGGGCATGGTAGAGTAGTAGTACCCACTATCAGAACAGCTACGCATATCAGAGACTGTAAAATAGCAAAAGATCAGGGACAGTGCCTGCTCTGTATGACATGGGGCAAAAAAGCATGGGTGCTATGGGAGGGGAGTTACTCTCAAGTATTTGTGAGATATTTGGAAGATTACCATAAATACAAGTCAGGGAAAGATGAAGAAGACTTGATATCCTATGAATACTGGTGAAACATGGATATTTGGATTATTGATTTTAATGTAAAATATATTCACAGGCTTTCAAAGCCTAGAAAACATTCAGATTATGTCTTCTGCTACATTCAGGAAGCTAGCTGGCTCAAGATTTATTCTGTTTGTGGCTTTTTGATTCCCAGATTCCAGCTAGGACATCAAGAGCCTGGGTTCAGTGGCTATGGCAGGAGCTTCCTGGTTGGGGAAGCTGAGGTTTCCTTAAGTTAGCTGAGTTATTGATATTAGAATTCTTCTTGAAGAGTCCATCTAAAGCCTGCTCTCCAGCCCTTCCAATGATTTTGTAAGCACTTAATTTCTTATATTAAATAGTTTCTGCTTAAACTAGCTAGAGTAGTTTCTGTATTCTGCAACAGGAAGTTCACTCATTCTCCCTTTCATTTGGTGAATTGTGAATCCAAGAAGAAAAATCATAAAACAAGCTTTAAAATATAAAACATAGATAACAGGTTAAGTCATTTTAAATTGAATTCTTTATTTACTCAAGTGGCATTGTCATTAACCTAAATGAAAAAGAGTCTATGTTGAGTTTATTGAAGAAAAAAAAAAAACTTAGAAAAAAACCCACAATTTTTTGCATAACAGTTGAAGAAAATCCTTGACTGTGTTGATTCCTCACAGAGATTACTACACAAAGTATTATTTGTATTATCTTATGAAGTTCTCAATTTTAAAGACTGAAAAATAGCTGTATATAACAGAAAATCCTAGAGAAAGCCTATTATTTTCTCTTTATAAGATGCTTACAAATATTACAAGTCAAGGGAATTATTGTGATAGTATTAGCTCAGTCAGAAATCTATCCACATCATTAAATATCCTCACCAGGAATCTGAACAACAAAGAAAATTAAATTGGCTTACTGTGATCTGTAACATTTATAAGCAGTGGTTTACCTAGAATGGTTTGACAATTCTTAAAGCACTGTCACGCTGATCAACACCACCCTTCTAAGGTTGCTAAGCTTTATTTCCTACTCTGTTTTTATCAGACATTATAATACTTAAAGGTGAATCACTCTGGGTTCTGTAACGTACTGAACCTTTTCATTTATTTATTTATTTATTTTTATTTGTAATACCCACAAATGCCTTGTGCGATTTATCTTTACCCTGTGCTACAGAACACCGACTAGATATCCACAACTCAAACAACTCACAACCCAAAGGCCAAGCTTTTTCCACAGTCTGGTTCTTTCATACTGATTGTCCAAAGAAAATATAAGCAATGAGCATGCCTGCCTATATCAAACCATGCTGCCTCCCTGGGGCTCAAGCACTGCAGGCTGGCGGCTACATCTGCCTTTTTCTTTTTGAAGATCATCTTGTACTGAAGAAGTGTGCCAAGAATTTAAAAATAGAAACATTTGGCTTTGATTAAAACAGCTTTCTATTTTTAAAGAACTGCCTGTCCATGGAGACTTTAAGGCAGTAATTTGCAATGTCGTGGCCAGGTCCTGTCTTTATTTTAATTATTCATACAGTATTTCTTTTAAGTGAGCTATATTTTACCTTTGAATATTTAAACATTATATGTTTTCATATGCTATTCAAATGCTTAGAGAGTTTCTAGCAGCTAGAATAAAAGATCATGTCAATAAGTTTCAGAAAAAAATTAACTGATGTTTAGGATAACCCATCTCAGAAATTTCTCATCTACATTATTTCATAATCCTAGATGGAGGATCTAAAATTAGAAACATGTGTTCAAAGCACAACTCATGTTGATGAAAAAGGTCTAGTTAAATTACAATTCTTTGATACAATTTAGTATAAATATTTCCATTTAATATTTATACCCGGAGTACTATAAAAACTAGACTCTCAATAGGATAACATAATGATGAGCTAATGAGGTTTCCACAAGAGAACAATCTTTTCCTGAGAGGTACAGATCATACTATGTATTTTAAACCTACAAATGTGTAGTTTAAACACCATTTTACCAAATTGCATGTATAAATAAGAAAAATAACTTCTCTGGCATAATCACAATTGTTAGTTTATATTTCAGGATAGGAAGAAAAAATGTGTGTGGTTTGCTCCTATATTATTATTTTTTATTATACTTAAGTTCTGAGATACATGTGCAGAACATGCAGGTTTGTTAAATAAGTATACATATGCCATTATGGTTTGCTGCACCTATCAACCCATCATCTACATTAGGTATTTCTCCTAATGCTATCCCTCCCCTTGCTCCACAACCCTGGACAGGCCCCAGTGTGTGATGTTCCCCTCCCTGTGCCCATATGTTCTCATTGTTCAACTCCCACTTATGAGTGAGAACATGCAGTGTTTTTTTGTTCCTGTGATAGTTTGCTGAGAATGATGCTTTCTAGCTTCATCCATTTCCCTGTAAAGGACATGAACTCTTCCTTTTTTATGGCTGCATAGTATTCCATGGTGTATATGTGCCACATTTTCTTCATCCAGTCTTTCATTCATGGGCATTTGGGTTGGCTCCAAGTCATTGCTATTGTGAATAGTGCTGCAATAAACATACATGTGCATGTGTCTTTATAAAATAATGATTTATAATCCTTTGGGTATATACCCAGTAATGGGATTGCTGGATCAAATGGTATTTCTAGTTGTAGATCCTTGAGGAATCACCACACTGTCCTCCACAATGGTTGAACTAATTTACATTCCAACCAACAGTGTAAAAGTGTTTCTATTTCTCCACATCCTCACCAGCATCTGTTGTTTCCTGACTTTTGAATTATCACGTTCTAACTGGTATGAGATGGTATCTCATTGTGGTTTTGATTTGCATTTCTCTAATAACCAGTGATGGTCTTTTTTTCATATATTTGTTGGCCACATAAATGTCTTCTTTTGAAAAATGTCTCTTAATGTCCTTCATCCACTTTTTGATGGAGTTGTTTTTTCTTGTAAATTTGTTTAAGTTACTTGTAGATTCTGGATATTAGCCCTTTGTCAGATGAGTAGATTGCAAAAATTTTCTCCCATTCTGTAGGTTGCCTGTTCACTCTGATGATAGTTTCTTTTGCTGTACAGAAGCTCTTTAGTTTAGTCAGACCCCATTTGTCAATTTTGGCTTTTGTTGCCATTGCTTTTGGTGCTTTAGTCATGAAGACTTTGCCATGCCTATGTCCTGAATGGTATTGCCTAGGGTTTCTTCTAGGGTTTTTATGGTTTTTAGATCTTATGTTTAAATCTTTAATCCATCCTGAGTTAGTTTTTGTATAAGGCATAAGGAAGGGGTCCAGTTTCAGTTTTCTGTATATGGGTAGCCACTTTTTGCAACATCATTTATTAAATAGGGAATCCTTTCCCCATTGCTTATTTTTGTAAGATTTGTCAAAGATCAGATCATTGTAGATGTGTGGCGTTATTTCTGAGGCTTCTGCTCTGTGCCATTGGTCTATATATCTGTTCTGGTACCAGTACCAAGGTGTTTTGGTTACTGTAACTTTGTAGTATAGTTTGAAGTCAGGTAGCTTGGTGCCTCCAGCTTTCTTCTTTTTGCTTAGGATTGTCTTGGCTATTAGGGCTCTCTTTTGGTTCCACATGAAATTTAAAGTAGATTTTTCTAATCCTGTGAAGAAAGTCAGTGGTAGCTTGATGGGAATAGCACTGAATCTATAAATTACTTTGGGTGTTATGGTCATTTTCACGATATTGATTCTTCCTATCCATGTGCACGGAATGTTTTTCCATTTGTTTGTATCCTCTCTTATTTCCTTGAGCAGTGGTTTACAGTTCTCCTTGAAGAGGTCCTTTACATCCCTTGTAAGTGGTATTCTTAGGTATTTTATTATCTTAGTAGCAATTATGAATGGGAATTCACTCATTATTTGTCTATTACTGCTGCATAGGAATGCTTATGATTTTTGCACATTGATTTTGTATCCTGAGACTTTGCTGAAGTTGCTTATCAGCTTAAGGAGATTTTGGGCTGAGATGACGGGGTTTTCTAAATATACAATCATGTCATCTGCAAGCAGAGACAATTTCACTTTCTCTCTTCCTATTTGAATACCCTTTATTGCTTTGTCTTGCCTGATTGCCCTGGTCAGAACTTCCAAAATAAAGTGGTGAGAGAGAGCATGCTTGTTTTGTGCCAGTTTTCAAAGGGAATGCTTCCAGCTTTTGCTCAGTCAGTATGATATTGGCTGTAGGTTTGTCATAAAGAGCTATTATTTTGAGATACTTTCATCTATAACTAGTTTATTGAGCGTTTTTAGCATTAAGGGGTATTGAATTTATCAAAGGCCTTTTCTGTATCTATTGAGATAATCATGTGATTTTTGTTGTTGGCTCTGTTTATATGATGGATTATGTTTATTCATTTGTGTATGTTGAACCAGTCTTGCATCCCAGGGATGAAGCTGACTTGATTGTAGTGGATAAGCTTTTTAATGTGCTACTGGATTCAATTTGCCAGTATTTTATTGAGGATTTTCGCATGATGTTCATCAAGGATACTGGCCTGAAATTTTCTTTTTTTGTTGTTGTTGTGTCTCCACCTGATTTTGGTATCAGGATGATGCTAGCCTCATAAAAAGAGTTAAAGAGGAGTCCTTTTTCCATTGTTTGGAATAGTTTCAGAAAGAATGGTACCAGCTCCTCTTTGTACCTCTCACAGAATTCTGCTGTGAATCTGTCTGGTCCTGGGCTTTTTGTGGTTGGTAGGCTATTAATTATTGCCTCAATTTCAGAACTTGTTATTGGTCTATTCAGGGATTCAATTTCTTCCTGGTTTAGTCTTGAGAGGGTGTATGTGTCCAGGAATTTATCAATTTCTTTTAGATTTTCTAGTTTATTTGCATAGAGGTATTCATCGTATTCTCTGATGGTAGTTTTTATTTCTATGGGATCATTGGTGATATCTGCTTTATCATTTTTTATTGTGACTATTTGATTCTTCTCTCTTCCTTGTGAGTCTGGATAGTGGTCTGTTTTGTTAATCTTTTCAAAAAACCAGCTCCTGGGTTCATTGATTTTTTGAAGGGTTTTTCATGTCTCTATCTCCTTCAGTTCTGCTCTGATCTTTGTTATTTCTTGTCTTCTGCTAGCTTTTGAATTTGTTTGCTTTTGCTCCTCTAGTTCTTTTAATTGTGACGTTAGGGTGTCAATTTTAGATATTTCCTGCTTTCTCCTGTGAACATTTAGTGCTATAAATTTCCCTCTACACACTGTTTAGCTGTGTCCCAGAGAGTCTGGTAGGTTGTCCCTTTGTTCAGAATTTGCTTATTTCTGCCTTATTTACCCAGTAGTCATTCATGAATAGGTTGTTCAGTTTCCATGTAGTTGAGTGATTTTGAATGAGTTTCTTAATCCTGAGTTCTAATTTGATTGCAATGTGTTCTGAGAAACTGTTATGATTTTTGTTCTTTTGCATTTGCTTAGGAGTGTTTTACTTTCAATTATGTGAAAAAGTGCTACGTGATATTGAGAAACATGTATATTCTGTTGATTTTTGGTGGAGAGTTCTGTAGATGTCTGTTAGATCTGCTTGGTCCGGTGGTGAGTTCAAGTCCTGAATATCCTTGTAATTTTTTGTCTCCTTGATCTAATATTGACAGTAGGGTGATAAAGTCTCCCACTATTGTTGTGTGGGAGTCTAAATCTCTGTATAGGT
This sequence comes from Macaca mulatta, assembly GCF_049350105.2. Classification (NCBI taxonomy): domain Eukaryota; kingdom Metazoa; phylum Chordata; class Mammalia; order Primates; family Cercopithecidae; genus Macaca; species Macaca mulatta. Next base: position 88,539,362 of record NC_133417.1, read on the forward strand.
CTCTAAGAACTTGCTTTATAAATCTGGGTACTCCTGTATTGTGTGCATATGTACTTAGGATAGTTAGCTTTTCTTGCTGTATTAATCCCTTATGCCATTATGTAAGGCCCTTCTTTGTCTTTTGTGATCTTGTTGGCTTAAAGTCTGTTTTATCAGATAATAGGATTGCAACCCTTGCTTTTTTAGCTTTCCATTGTCTTGGTAAATCTTCCTCCAGCCCTTTATTTTGAGCCTATGTGTGTCTTCGCATATGAAATGAGTCTCCTGAATACAGCACACTGATGGGTCTTGACTCTTTATCCAATTTGCCCATTTATGTCTTTAATTGGGGCATTTGGCCCATTTATATTTAAGGTTAATATTGTTATGTGTGAATTTGATTCTGTCATTTTGATGCTAGCTAGTTATTTTGCTCATTAGTTGATGCAGTTTCTTCTAGCATCTATGGTCTTTACATTTTTGTATGTTTTTGCAGTGACTGGTACTGGTTTTCCTTTCCATATTTAGTGCTTCCTTCAGAAACTCTTGTAAAGCAGGTCTGGTGGTGACAAAATCTCTCAGCATTTGCTTGTCTGTAAAGGATCTTATTTCTCTTTCACTTCTGAGGCTTAGTTTGGCTGGATATGAAATTCTGGGTTGAAAATTCTTTTCATTAAGTCAGCCCCTACTTTCTTCTGTTTGTAGGGTTTCTGCAGACAGATCGCTGTTAGTCTGATGCACTTCCCTTTGTGGGAAGCCCAACCTTTCTCTCTGGCTGCCCTTAACTTTTTTTGTTGTTTGTTTTTCATTTCAACCTTGGTGAATCTGACGATTACATGTCTTGGGGTTTCTCTTCTCGAGGAGTATCATATGGTGTTCTACTTATTTCCTGAATTTGAATATTGTCCTGTCCTGCTAGGTTGGGGAAGTTCTCCTGGATAATTCCCTGAAGTGTGTTTTCCAACTTAGTTCCATTCCGTCACTTTCAGGTACAGCAATCAAACGTAGGTTTTGTCTATTCACATAGTCCCATATTTCTTAGAGGCTTTGTTGGTTCCTTTTCATTCTTTTTTCTCTAATCTTGTCTTCACACTTTATTTCATTAAGTTGATCTTCAATCTCTGATATCCTTTCTTCTGCTTGATCAATTCAGCTGTTGATACTTGTGTATGTGTCACGAAGTTCTCATGCTGTGTTTTTCAGTTCCATCAGGTTATGGATGTTCTTCTTTAAACTGATTATTCTAGTTAGCAGTTCCTGTAACCTTTTATCAAGGTTCTTAGCTTCCTTTCATTGGGTTAGAACATGCTCCTTTAGCTCAGAAGAGTTTATTACCACCTTCTGAAGCCTACTTATGTCAGTTAATCAAACAAATAGTCTCTGTCCAGTTTTCTTCCCTTGCTGGTGTGGAGTTCTGATCCTTTGGAAGAGAAGAGGCTTTCTGGTTTTTGGAATTTTCAGCCTTTTTGTGCTGGTTTTTCCTCACCTTAGTGGAATTGTCTAACCTTTGGTCTTTGATGTTGGTGACTTTCAGATGGGGTTTTTGAGTAGTCATCTTTTTTGTTGATGCTGATTCTATTGCTTCCTGTTTGTTAGTTTTCCTTCCAACAGTCAGGTCTCTCTTCTGCAGGCCTGCTGGCATTTGCTAGAGGTCCACTCCAGACCTCGTTTGCCTGGGTATCACCACTGGAGGCTGCAGAACAGCAAAAATTGCTGCCTGCTCCTTCCTCTGGAAGCTTTGTCCCAAAGGAGCACCTGCCAGATGCCAGCTGGAACTCTCCTTTATGAGGTGTCTGTTGAACCCTGCTGGGAGGTGTCTCCCCATCAGGAGCCATGGGGGTCAGGGACCTACTTGAGGAGGCAGTCTGTCCCTTATCAGAGCTCGAGCACTGTGCTGGGAGGTCTGCTTCTCTCTTCAGAACTGGCAGGCAGGAACGTTTAACTCTGCTGAAGCTGTGCCCACAGCTGTCCCTTCCCTGAGGTGCTCTGTCCCCGGGAGATGGGAATTTTATCTATAAGCGACTGACTGGGGCTGCTGGCTTTCTTTCCAAGATGCCCTGCCCATAGAGGAGGAATCTAGAGAGGCAGTCTGGCTACAGGGGCTTTGCAGTGCTGTGGTGGGCTTTGCTCAGTCTGAACTTCCCTATGGCTTTGTTTACACTGTGAGGGGAAAACCACCTACTCAAGTCTCAGTAATGATGGATGCCCCTCCCTCCACCAGGCTCAAGTGTCCCAGGTTGACTTCAGACTGCTATGCTGGCAGCAAGAATTTCAAGCCAGTGGATCTTAGCTTGCTGAGCTCTGTGGGGGTGGGATCTGTTGACCAAGATCACTCAGCTCCCTAGCTTCAGTTATCTTTCCAGGGGAGTGAACTGTTCTGTCTCGCTGGCATTTCAGGGACCATTGGGGTACAAAAAAAATATTCCTGAAGGTAGCTTGGTGGTCTGCCCAAATGGCCAGCCAGCTTTGTGCTCGAAACCCAGGGCCCTGGTGGTATAGGCACCCAAGGGAATCTCCTGGTCTGTGGGTTGCAAAGACAGTGGGAAAAGTGTAGTATCTAGGCCAGAGAGCTCTGTCCCTCAAGTCATAGCCTCTCATGGCTTCCCTTGGCTAGGGGAGGGAGTTCCCAAATCACTTGTGCTTCCTGGGTGAGGTGACATCCCACCCTGCTTTGGTTCATCCTCTATGGGCTGCACCCACTGTCTAACCAGTCCCAATGGGATGAGCCAGGTAGCTCAGTTGGAAATGCAGAAATCACCCACCTTTCGCATTGGTCTCCTTGGAAACTGCAGACCGGAGCTGTTCCTATTTGGTCATCTTGCCTGGGAATCCCCCTGTATAAGGTGTTTCTAAGCTTTCAGATTCAAATAAAATTGGCAATGTTTCTTCCAAAACCTCCTGGAAGACCAAGGCCCTCCCTAAGATTTCTATGAATCCCCAATGATGTACATTTCTGTGACCTCTGCAGGCTTTGAATCCTGGTCTTACCAAACTGCCTCGTTTCTGAATTCTCTTGGTTTTCTCCTATATTATTATAAGAGAACTATTTTTTTTTCTGATGAAGAGGAACCCTTACACTGTTGATTTTTCTGCCTTTTTTATTTTTAAATTATACTTTAAGTTCTAAAGTACATGTGCACAATGTGCAGGTTTGTTACATATGTATACTTGTGCCATGTTGGTGTGCTGCACCCATTAACTCGTCATTTACATTAGGTATATCTCCTAATACTATCCCTCCCCTGTGCCCCCACCCCATGACAGGCCCTGGTGTGTGATGTTTCCCTTCCTGTGTCCAGGTGTTCTCATTGTTCAATTACCACCTATGAGTGAGAACATGCAGTGTTTGGTTTTCCGTCCTTGCGATAGTTTGCTGAGGATGATGGTTTCCAGCTGCATCCATGTCCCTACAAAGGACATGAACTCATCCTTTTTATGGCTGCATAGTATTCCATGGTGTATATGTGCCACATTTTCTTAATCCAGTCTCTCATTGATGGACATTTGGGTTGGTTCCAAGTCTTTGCTATTGTGAATAGTGCTGCAATAAATATACCTGTGCATATGTCTTTATAGCAGCATGATTTATAATCCTTTGGGTATATACCCAGTAATGGGATGGCTGGGTCAAATGGTATTTCTAGTTCTAGATTCTTGAGGAATCGCCATACTGTCTTCCACAATGATTGAACTAGTTTACAGTCCCACCAACAGTGTAAAAGTGTTCCTATTTCTCCACATCCTCTCCAGCACCTGTTGTTTCCTGACTTTTTAATGATTGGCATTCTAACTGGTGTGAGATGGTATCTCATTGTGGTTTTGATTTCTATTTCTCTGATGGCCAGTGATGATGAGCATTTTTTCATGTGTCTGTTGGCTGCATAAATGTCTTCTTTTGAGAAGTGTCCGTTCATATCCTTCACCCACTTTTTGATGTTTTTTTTTTTTTTCTCGTAAATTTGTTTGAGTTCTTTGCAGATTCTGGATATTAGCCCTTTGTCAGATAAGTAGATTGCAAAGATTTTCTCCCATTCTGTAGGTTGCCTGTTCACTCTGATGGTAGTCTCTTTTGCTGTGCAGAAGCTCTTTAGTTTAATTACATCCCATTTGTCAATTTTGGCTTTTGTTGCCATTGCTTTTGGTGTTTTAGACATGAAGTCCTTGCCCATGCTTATGTCCTGAATGGTATTGCCTAGAGAGGTGGTTCCAAGATGGCCGAATAGGAACAGCTCCAGGCTACAGCTCCCAGTGTGAGCAACACAGAAGATGGGTGATTTCTGCATTTCCATCTGAGGTACCGGGTTCATCCCACTGATCCCACCAAAATACAAACTACCATCAGAGAATACTATAAACACCTCTATGCAAATAAACTAGAAAACCTAGAAGAAATGGATAAATTCCTGGACACATACACCCTCCCGAGACTAAACCAGGAAAAACTGAATCCCTGAATAGACCAATAACAGGCTCTGAAATTGAGGCAATAATTAATAGCCTACCAACCAAAAAAAGTCCAGGACTTGAGAGATTCACAGCCGAATTCTACGAATTCTACAAATTCTACAAGGAGAAGCTGGTACCATTCCTTCTGAAACTATTCCAATCAATAGAAGAAGAGGGAATCCTCCCTAACTCATTTTATGAGGCCAAGATCATCCTGATACCAAAACCTGGCAGAGACACAACAAAAAAAGAGAATTTTAGACCAATATCCCTGATGAACATCGATACAAAAATCCTCAATAAAATACTGGTAAACGGAATCCAACAGCACATCAAAAAGCTTATCCACCATGATCAAGTGGGCTTCATCCCTGGGATGCAAGGCTCATGCAACATATGCAAATCAATAAACGTAATTCAGCATATAAACAGAACCAAAGACAAAAACCACATGATTATCTCAATAGATGCAGAAAAGGCCTTTGACAAAAGGGAACTATTCTATAGCATCTATTAACAGTTACCTGTTGGAATCTGACTAATATCTTTAAAAGGGGAATAGCAGTTAGGGAAAATAGTTGGAAGTAGGCAGAATCAGCAATTCTATAAGCAGAAATCTAAAGGTGAGAGGCAGTGTTAGAAACAGAGTGAGAGAAAAGAAAACAGCACCAAGAAACTTGGCAATAGAAAGTAGGGTGTGGTCACAGGGAGTGGGGTTAGCCATTAAACGTATCTTTTGTTGGGGTGGATAAAATACTGTCATGTGGATGGATACCTGGTACCTTCTTGACTATAAATACAGTTTATTTGGAAAGTGTTATGCTCTAGGAAGAAAAGCTCCTGTATTTGGAACACTTACACTAACAATGCGAGGGCTTTAAAACAGCATTCAAAGTAAGAAAAGCAGCAGTGCTTGAGATGTTTAAATTAGTGATGTCACACATAAAATGGTAGTCTTTATGTGAAGATTGGAAAGTCAAGAGTAGTGACTACAGTCAGAGCTTCCAACAAATGCTCAGAGAAATTGCGGTTCCCAAAATCCATTGCCGTGGAACCAAGTATGACTCTGGATACGTTATTTAGCACCTCTGAAACTCATTTCTTCATTTCTGCAATGAGAAATTGACTGTATCTCCAAGGCTTCTTATAATCTTATAATTTAGTGACTCCATAGTTTTTTTTTTTTTTTTTTTTAACTGCCATGTCCTTCATACTAAGATTTTAGGATCATATATGTTAATTGAGTCATGGTGACATTTAATAGTTTATCTTACTTGAAGGTGAAATTTGCTGATATAGGAAAACATTGAAACCTCAAGACAGAAAGGTTATCCTCACTTATTAATCTACCTCTGTAGCTATTTCAAATTATCAGATACTTATTGCCTCTGACCTCTACAAGGTACCACACTAGGACAATTAGGAGTATAGAAATGAATAAAATATCATTTCTACTACCAAGAAACTTGAGACAAGGAACCAGAAGACTTAAAATGAACTAAGATGAGTAAATAAAGTAAATTCATGATGCTAGAGCAGTTACCTAATTAGCCTTTGGTTCAGATCCCTAAACTATATGATACATAAATATAAATATTTTATCTGACATTATATACATACACATGCACAAACACAGCTAAAGAAATATATGTAAATAATTTTTGTGTATATACTTGGGTTAACATACATACATATATGCATATCCTGCCTCTCTTTGCTGAGGAGACTTAGAAGAAGTGAAATAATATTAGCAATAAACACAAGTAGCATCCAGACTATGATCTCTAATTGCCATTATCTGACACAAGGATTATTTGGAGAAACAGTTGGTTCCAGGTCTGAGGTAGAGAAAATATAAGGTGAATCTAAAGCATTCTGTGGTACCTGAAAATAAGAATGTGTTGCAATAATTTTTTGATAGAGCAATGTCGAAAGGATGCAGAAACAACCTGAAAGAATGACTAATGGCAAAAGCTGGAACAATTTGAACAAGAAAATAAATAATGACAATAGTAGATTGTAATCCAAAGGGGAAAATATCTGATTTTATTCTGATATAAATGACAAATAAATGACTAAGTGAGGGAGAAGGGACAACTCTTCCTCAAATAAAACTTCTAAGTAATGAAGGTAGACTTCATGAGAAAAACAGGTAATTACCACTGGAATGCCACAATAATAATCACTGCAGGCAAAATCCACTAAGGAATGCTAAAACTATTGAATGAAAACTTAAAAAGAAACAGAACATTTACATAGCCCCAAAGTTTCTAGTCCCAAAATATATTAATTACTGTGATTGCTTTAACACATGTCCACAAATACTTTGATACTTCTCCCCCCAGGAGGTGAATCATTTTTCTTCCTTTGAGAATTAGCTCAACTAGTGAGTCACTTCTAATAGAGTACGGAAAGGGAGAAAATAGTAACTTCACAGTAGAGAAAGATTAACCAAGTGCATTAGTTTGCTAGGACTGCCATAACCAAGTTCTACAAACAGAGTGGCTCAAACAACAGAAATGCATTTGGTCTTATAGTTCTGGAAGCTTGACGCTGAAAATCAGGTTATTGACAGGGTTGGTTCCCTGAGGGCTGTGAAGAAAGATCCCTTCCATGGCTCTCTCTGAGCTTCTTGTGGTTTGTTGGCAACTTTTGGCATTCTCTGGCTTACAGAAGCATCACCCCAATCTCTGCCTACATCTTCATATGGCATTCTCATGTTAGTGTCTATGTCCAAATTACCTCTTTTTATGAAGACAGTAGTGACAGTGGATGATATAGTTTGGTTCTGTGTCCCCTCCTGATATGGTTTTGTTGTGTCCTCACTCAAATCTTATCTTGAACTGTAGTTCTCATAATCCCTGTGTGTTATGGGAGGGACCCAGTGGGAGGTAATTGAATTATGGTGGTGTTTACCTCCATGCTGTTCTCATTATAGTGAGTTCTCATGAGATATAATGGTTTTATAAGGAGTTTTTCCCCCACTTCACTCTGCACTTCTGCTTGCTGCCACCATGTGAAGAAGGATGTGTTTGCTTCCCCTTTCACCATGAGTATAAGTCTCCTGAGGCCTCCCCAGCCCTGCAGAATTGTGAGCCAATTAAACCTCTTTCCTTTATAAATTACCCAGTCTCAGCTATGTCTTTATTAGCAGTGTGAGAACAGACTAATACACTGCCCAAATCTCATGCTGAATTGTAATCCCCAGTGCTAGAGGAGGGGGGTGGTGGGAGGTGATTGGATCATGGGGGCAGACTTCCTCCTTGCTGTTCTTGTGACGGTGAGTTCTCATGATACCTGGTTGTTTAAAAGTGTGTAGCTCCCAGCCATGTAAGACATACCTGCTTCCCCTTCATCTTCTGCCATGATTGTAAGTTTCTTGAGGCCTTCCCAGAAGTTAAGCAGATGCTGCCATGTCTCCTGTACAGCCTGTGGAATCATGAGCCAATTACACCTCTTTTCTTTTATAAATTACCCAGTCTCAGGTATTTCTTTATAGCAATGTGAGAATGGACTAATACAGTGGCTTAGGGACCCATCCTATTCCAATAGGGTTAAGACCTCATCTTACAACTAATTACATCTGCAAGGAACTCTTTTCCAGTAAGATTACATTCTGAGGTACTGTTGAGGTTATGACCTCAATATAGGTATTTCAGGGGGGACATTATAATCCATAGCACTAAGTGATAAATGTTAACATCACCAGTAATAAATCATATCAATGCCATATACCCCAATACTAGGTAATGAGAAGGGCACATCACCTCTGTGGTATTCTTCCCCAAAATTCGTAACCTAAGATAAATAATGATAAAACGTAAGCCAAACCCTTATTGTGGGACAATCCAAAAGTACTTGACCATTACTTTTTAACAGTGTTAAAGCATTGAAAGAAAAGAGAATGCTAAGTAATTATCACGGATTAGAGGACAAAAAAGAGATATGACAACTAAATGTAATGTGGTATTCTGGTTTGAATCCTAGAACAGAAAAAGGACATTAGTGGAAAACTGGGGAAATTGAATAGCCTGTAGTTAATAGCACTATGCCAATGTTACTATATTAGTGTTTTGATAACTGAACTGTGGTTATGTAAAATATTAAAATTAGAGGAAGCTGGGTGATAGGTATATAGAAACTATCTGTATTATCTTTGCAATTCTTCTATAAATCATGCTTTTGCAAAATAAGACATTTTTAATGTATTCATTAATTCAGGATATTAGAGACTTTTATTGACATTGTGCATCAATTCTAGATTGAATTAGAGGTAAGTTCTACCAAATAATACTTTCAATTAGTTAATTGTCCAAACGATGGACACAAGAGCACTAGAATCTATCTATATATATATGATAGTATAATTAGTTGACTTCATCTGAATCACTAAATTATGGCACAAAAAATGCATGTTACTCTAGGAGGATCCACAAGTTTCAAAACACGTAATATTCCTACAAGCATCTTTATAGAGACCAAATACAGCTTGTTATAATCAGGATGTTATAAATTATTTTAAAAATATATGTATGAAATAATGCATTATTGTTGATATAGGAAACACTCCTGGAAATCATAAGACATGATTGTTTCAATAGATATGTGGCAAAGGACATAAATTGGCAAGTACAAAAGAAGAAATATAACTAGCTTCACCCACTCCAAGAAATCATTACTTAGTTAAGAAAAATTTAAGAAAAAAGTGCTTTTCCATACAAATTTAGCAAGTAAGGTAACAAATCCTACTGTTGGTGTTAACATACGCTGTTATAGTGTTGATAGGCATGTCAATTGATGTAAGTTTTTTGTTATTTCTTACCAAATTTTAAAACTATTCAGTTGTTAACTCAACAATTTCTCTTCCAGTAATTAAACTGAAGTAAATAATGCAATAGGAATAATTATACAATGAAAAATTTTAAACAGCCTCAATGTCTAAGGACAGAAGTATGATTAGAAAGTACTGCACCTGTAGAATATTTAAACTCTTAAGATTATGTATATAGGTATATATTATGCCATTGATAAATGTCAGTGGTCCTTTTGTTGTTGTTGTTGTTGTTGTTTTCCCCCTTGAGATGGAGTCTCATTTTGTTGCCCAGGCTGGAGTGCAGTGGCACTATCTCAGCTCACTGCAACCTCCGCCTCCCAGGTTCAAGCAATTCTCCTGCCTCAGCCTCCTGAGTAGCTGGGATTACAGGTGTGTGCCACTACACCTGGCTAATTTTTGTACTTTTAGTAGAGACGGGGTTTCACCATGTTGGCCAGGCTGGTCTGGAACTCCTGATCTCAAGCGATCCGCCGCCGCATCCAGCAGTGATATCTTAATGATACTGTTAAATATGAAAAGCAGGTTACAAATCATATTACCACATATAAATGTGTGTGTGTGTGTGTGTGTGTGTGTGCGCGCGCGCGTGCACATGTTGATCTAGGAGGGAGAGGACAAGAAGAAGGAGAGTACAGCAACAAAGATCTCTTTTAGAATGCTAAAGTTATCATCTCTGAGAAGTTGTGAATATCAACTTAGCTCATTTTTTTTCTCATTTCTATACGTATTTTGGCATTCATAGTTCTGCTCTTAGTCTTAGCCCCCTAATCTGTATCACAAAACAATGCACCTGTTTATTAATAGACACATTAGATTTCTTCCTTATGAATATATTCATTTCTTTGTTCCAAAATGTCATATCTTAAATGTTTTTATTGGAACACTGTGACTCCTAGAGAAACTTCCTGCTTGTATTTGAAGATTGCAACCACAGAGTAGAACAAAAACAACTGCTCCATCCCGTCTTCTCTAATGATATTCATTATCATCTTCTTTATTCATGCAGAACTCATTAGAACTGTAGACACTCCTAGTTTGAGTTACAAAATGTTTCAGATATTTTCAATGCTTCAAAACTTTAGTCAATGGATTTCATCATTTTTGGCTTTCTTGATGTAAAATAAATAAATATTATGAATAGTAAAAATTTGCATGTTTCTTTTTCTTCTGAAAAATATTACTGTATACATCTATTTTCCCAGTAGATTGAGACATAACAACTATAAATATATTTGGTAAGAAGAGAAAAATAAATGTGTGGAAATGCAAGGTTTCATTTAATATCCTTCTGTATAACTTCCTTGCTAGAAAATCAGCCATGGCTATAACTAAGTGTAGCGGCTTTGCACTGTGTCAATTAAGTGAAGCTGGAATTTTTCTCAGAGTTCTCATCCCTGTGGTTCTGGATCACGAGTGATCACAGGGTAAGTTGCATGAAGCTTCAAAGGCAGAAGTGAAGCACAGTAGCCACGTTTTCCTTCAAAGGTCCAGTGCACAATCTCGTGCTGTTGCAAATCACACAATCATCACTGTTCTACTTGCTTATCTTCTTGGCTTGGACTAGCAGCTCCTCTAGCTCTCTTCTGACCTTCCTCCTCCAGTTTCTTGCAATCCTAATCTAGATGCTTATTCAGCATCAGAACCAACTATACCAACGTTTTCTGCAAGTCACTAGCACTACTGAAACTGGAGTCAGTGAAGACAGGAGGAAGTTGCAAGTTGTCATAGTCTTTTCCAATTCATCCTCATGGGCTCCATTTCATCCCTGGCTCAGCTCCACTTCACTTCCATCTTCCAATCCCAACTGCCTTACTGCTGATTTCATGCACATCACCAGATAGAGAAGTGACAGCCTCACATGGAGTGCTGAACCAGCTCCTGCAATTGTGTAAGGTCAAACTTCTATACAATGTTCTTCATTCTATGTCATTCATAATGGCTTTGCTTCCCTGTTCAAACCCAATAATTTTTGATCCATGCATAATAATACAGTAAAAAAATATGCAATAAGGCTTTGGGCCTTTGAGGCCCAGCTCTTCCAACATTTCCTTTATAAACTAGGAATTACTTCTAAACTAAGAATAACAACACTATCTTGAAATGTTATTAGGAGTATTAAAAAGAATGTATGCAAAGTACCTACACATAGCAGACCCCAAATAAATGATAGCTATTAATAGTATAAATATTTATATAATTTTTAAAGCCAGCACCCAAAATAGCATGACACTAGAAATAGAAGGAGATATATACCATTCAGATAAAGCATTTGTAAAAAGTTGGAATGTTTATTAAAATACTTATCATGCATATGAATAATTAGTGAATGTAAAAAACTTATTAAAATACTCAATTGAGGTTCTATAAAAATCTTATAGTAGAAAAATTAATGAACATAAGCTCTTAAGAGAAGTCTGGTTAGTGATACTGAGGATTGGAGCCATCCTACAGACTCTCATAAACATTTCTATCTTCATTGAAAAAAACTGAACAAAGCAACTTTCTGACTACTGACCATAAAAGGGCCTTGTCAAGCATATTAAATGAGCAATAAGGTCTAATATACACTTAATTTATTTTTAACATAATTTCTTACTGGAAGATTATCAGGATCAGTATACTCTTTTGCCCCAAGAATCAGCAGCTCATCAGCTTATACAATTGTACCACTTTGCTATAGACAATAAGGATACTTAACAGGTATTTGTGCTCTACCTAAATGTTCAAACCTTCCTGGTTTTATAAAAGAGATTACAGTTCTCCTCTGCAGATTCTTGTTCCATCAATACAGTACGTATCCAATCCCAGTCCCTGCTTTCAGATGAAATATCAATGTGGTTCTAAGACAACAGTTTAATTTCCCTCATATTCTTTTTTTCTTTCTCAAGACTTTTTGACAAATCTTGTGTCTGATATCTATAAAGTGCTAGTTTCAATTACTCATCTCCAGTTATTTATTTTTCTTATTGTGCCCTTATCCTCTTACTATCGCCAGCTAGCTTAAAATTTATTCAACACCTATATATTGGAACCAAATTCTCGTTGTTGAAAAGTTTATTTTTAAACATTCATCATGCTTGAAAGTTATGTGTACTTTTGTTATTTCCAAGTGTAGGCTCAAAGTTTTATACTCATCCAATGGTACAATATAGAATGGAAAGTGTCTTAAAGTGTGGTGGATTATACTATCCTTAGATCCAAACTTAAACTTACTAGAAACAAAAAAATCTGCTTTTCTTTCCATTATGTCATGTTGCAAAGACATTGGCATCCTTTATCTGTAGATGACCATGTGCCTGAGATGCAAACTTTAAGAACTAAGAAAATTATGCACTTATTGTTGAAAATATGTGATAGTTCACCATTATTTTAAATGGGTATACTGATTAATCTCATCCCAGTGTCTCTCATTTGAAGCAAGACAATTCTTTGTTATGTCCACATATGTTCTTTACATGGAAAGAAATTTAGCATCCCTGGCCCACAAAGAGCTCAATACAAATAGCAACCCTTCCTCAGTCACTGTGACTAGAAAAAAGCATTGTTTCCCTTTTTCCCCTTCATTCCAAATATTGTCCTGGAGCACGTGGATAAACAAATCACATAAATCAGTTTAAATAGTATTATATTTGGACAATGAAATAATCTAGTTTTGTCATTTGCTAGCACTTATTTATATTCACTGAACATTTTTCCAGAATCAGTTTAACTTATAATCATACACACAATATAGATATACACTCTTAGATTCGGTGTATAACTCCACTATAACTAACGTTCTTTTACTTTTGACTAATGTTCTACCCTATTCCTAAAGTTTAATGTTTGCTATAAGAGTTTAGGTATTCCTAATTCTAATCTCCATTCCCATTTTGCCTTTATTTGATGTATTTTTTTCTCTTAGGGGTCCTTTAGTCCTGTCCTATCCCTCCTCTAGTCTTCCTGATTACTTGAAAGCGTTATGAGACAGAAACAGATCTCATAGCAATGGATTCTTTGAATACATGGTTAAAAGGAGCATCCTTTCTTACCAGCAAATATTTTTCCTATTTGGATAAAACTTTTCAACAAATTTAACGTTGCTTCATAATATTTCCTAAGGACATTCATACCTTCTATATTTAGTCCTAAGATAACACATCAGTAGTGCTGGTATGAGAATAATCTTCACTCCCTAGTTGCAAAGGAGGTAGATTTTATGCACTGTTTTTACAGCATGCTTAAGTGTGTCTCTGAGAATATTATGTAACAAGGATGACTGTGAGCTATTTGATCTTTCCCAATGGTTAACATGTTCATTGCATTTTAAAGGTGAATTTAACAAAATTTGAGTGAATTCTCTCAAGACTTTTACTCAATAATTTGTGTAAACAAACTTCTGAATGATCAAACTGAACCTGAATTTCAAACTATTTCAAGCTCATCTATTTCTGTTAAGCCTATCCTTAATGGTCTTATCATTCACTCTTGCTATTTACAATACTACAGAGACTACTGTCATTCAAAATCATGATTAACAGCATTTCCAAAAACACTGTTACTCAAATATGCTATGTATAACACTTCTGAGACCACTGCTGTGTGAAAGTGCTTTGACAGGCCTGTTGATACTACTTACTTGACCTCAATCTCCCAGCACCACTGATAGTACTGCTGTTTTGCTAACAGAGCTAATAACAATAGCACTATCATTTTCTTACCTGTCAGACTTTATTTTTAGACCTGTTGCTAAGAGTTGATAGGCACTACAGAGTCCTAATACATTCTCATTTAAACATTAACCAAGTCAGACTAAAAATGCCATTCCCTGAAAAAAGAAAAATATTTGTATTATTAGAAAGAGCTTTGAAGTTCAAAATATTACATTCATCTTTCACTCCTCACCAATTCATTCTTCTGCTATATAGTCAGATAATTCCAAAGCTAGAAAGAAGTTCTGGAAATTAGCCTAGTCTACTGTTACTTAAACTGTGATGTAGGCCTATTATTAAAGGTCAGTGAGGTCCATGAGAACTTTGTTTTATGGTTTTAATCTAACAATCTTTTAAAATTATTTTACTAGTAGTAGTGGCTAAACTTTACATCTAATTTGCAATTCAAGGTATATTTTAATAAAACCATTTCTAAAGTATTTTTCCAACAACTATACTGGAAGGTACATAAAAATTATTTTCTTCTAAAAGGAGTCTAGCAATTGTTAAAACTTGAGAAACATTTCTTAAGACAGTCATGTTCTTTCTCATGAGAACTAATACGGAGTCAATCTAGATTAATGAGTAGCTGGTTTCAAAATATTCCAGGAAGTGTATATTTGTTTAGTTGACCTTAGAATCTTTACACACAATACACATTCTGGAAATACAATATATGAATGGATGAAAGGAAGGAAGGAAGGATGGATGGATGGATGGATGAGTTAATGAATAAACAATCTCATTTGGTAATGGTATTTCAAGATTTTATAGCAAGAAACAACAAAAAAAAGATAGGACTTCTGGATTCTACTCAGGATGTGGAAACCTGGAAGGAGTATTACTGCCACATTTACAATGATAGCAACAACAACTGATATAAAAAGTCTGTCAGGCAGTCTAAAATTTACAATATTTTTGCTCCTATCAGAGAGCTGGCAATTAACAAACTTCTGGTTAGGCAACTAACAATCTAAAAATCTAAGGAAAGACAGGTGCCCCCAAGAAGAAATGATACGGAAGCAACACTTTACTTGAGCAGATGCCTCTAGATATCAGTAAGACATAATTCAACTAAAATTGTTAATGAATTGCTAAAAGTTGAGTATAATAGAATACAGAAATCATGAGGGCTTCGGGCACCAGAATACACACCACCTAGTAGGTTCTTCATCCTGAAACGAACCAGGAGCTCACAAAAAAAAGACTGGTGAGAGTTCTAAAAGGGCCTATGTGTGTGTTATAGAAGACTTGGGGGAATAAACAGCAACCAATGTGGGAGACGGACAAAACTCCACTTATATTCTTCCACTAAACAGCTTGGGGGAATGGGGAAAACACCTTAGCGACTGTAGCTGGGGGACGTGAACAGCAAAAACAAAAAGACAGTGCCCTGAGGGAGGGGCAGGATCACTAAAGGAACTTGAAGACGGTAGTGATCTAAAGATTACCATAGCAGCAATTAAACTGAAACCCTGTTCAGTTTCTGACTGGATTGACTCAAGCTTCATAGAAAAAGCAAGCAGAAAGATGTGCCCATTTCCAGGAATGAAAAGCATTTACCTAAAGCTCTATTTGAGTTCTACAAAAAAAGTCCAGCTTTCTACAAAAATAAGGGTATACCAAAAGTAGAAGAAATAAAAAAGAAAAATCAATATACTTTCAACAGACAAAGCAATCAACAGAACCAGACTCAGGTATAATGTATATTTAGGAACTATTAGAAAGGAAAATTAAGACTATTTTTATTATTTGATTAAAAATTTTAGTGGAAAGGGTGGAAAACATGTAAGATCAGAGGATAATTTTAGCAGAGATGGAAATAAGAAGAAATCAAATGGAAATGCCTGAAATGAAAAGCACAATAATAGAGAAAAAGAATGCCTGTGATGGGCTTGGCTTCTCAGTGAACTCAACACAGTCAAAGAACAAACTAATAAAGAGATTTCAAATGAAATTATCTAAGTCAAAACAAAAAGAATGGAAAAACAGAAGAAAAGAGGAAAACAAGCAAACAAAACAAAAAAACAGGGCATCTGAAAGCTGGGGGGGGGGGGTGGTTTCAAAATCAAATGGTACAATATATGTATAATTAGAATGCCAGAAGCAGTAAGAAAGAGGCAAAAGAAATAGTTGGATAAATAATGGGTAAGAATTTTCAAAATTAACATCAGACACCAAAGAAGTTCAGAAAACCAGGAACAGGATGTATATCAAAAGGCACACACTTATATATATCATTTTTGAACTGCTGGAAACCAAAAACAAAAGGAAAATAAATCCATTCTTAAACATATAGATAGGACAAAAGAAGGAAAAACTTGAAAATACGTAAGAAGCAAATATATAGAAAACCTGAAAACACAGATTAAGAGAGCTGAGGCAGCTGTATTAATATCAGCAAAAGTAGACTTCTGAACAAGCAATAGAATAAGGAATTTAGAGGGACATTACACAACAGTGAAGGGACCATTTATCCAAGAACACATAACCATCTTAATAGTATATGCATCTAACAGTAGAACTTCAAAATCCATTCAGTAAAAATGTATAGAATCAAAATGAGAAAGACAAATTCACAATTATATTTGGAAACATTAATAGTCCTCTCTCAGTAACTGATAGAACAAGCAGACAGAAAATCAGTAAGATTAAAGAAGATTCAAACAACACAATCAACCAACTTGATCTAATTAACATTTACAGAAAACTCCACCTAGCAACTTGATCTAATTAACATCTACAGAAAACTCAGTTTAACAGAATACATAATGTATTTTCATTAGGTTAGACCATATTCTAACTTTTTATTTAGAAGAATTTATACAAAATATATTCTCTAATCATAATAAATTTTAAACAAAAAATCATAGCAGAAAAATGCCTGGAAAATACCCAGATATTTTAAAATTGATTCAATTATAAATAGCCCATGAATAAAATAGGAAACTTCAAGGGAAATTTAAAAGCTTTGACCTGAATTATAAGGAAATATATCAACATTTTTAGGATGCAGCTAAATAAGTTGGTAGTGGGAAATTTGTAGCATTAAATACTGATATTGGAAAGATAGAAAACAACATATAGAGACGTTTCAAATCAATCATCTAAGCTTCCACCATAATCAAGTAGAAAATAGGACTAGAAGCTCTACAAATATAAAAGGAAAATAAGAATAAACAAGTTTTGCCAGTAAGTTTGACAAACTGGATGAAATAAATTTCATGAAAGACAAAAACTACGAAAGCACATTTATGAGGAAGCAGAAAACTTGAATAGTCATATTCTTACAAAATAAAATTGCAGTTCAAAACCTTCCTGCAAAGAATAGTCCAGGGAAAAAATGCCTTTGATTAAGTCTATCAAAAATTTATGAAGGAAATAGTATTAATTCTACAAGTACTTAAAAAAAATTGAAGCAGAGTAACTAGTTCCCAACTCATTTTATTCTAATATCAAAAGAAGACAGACAAAAAGAAAGATAATGATATACCAACATACCCATTAACAGGAACACACAAAAAAATCCTCATCAAAATAATAGCAAATTGAAATCATCAAAGTATTAAAAGGAAAACACAAGACTTTTTCAACATTCAAACATCAATGTCAATCACCATATTGACAAACTCAAGAAAACATACAAACAAAAATGTGTGAAAACTGTGACAAAATTCAACATCCATTCACAGTAATTTTATTTTTTTTTGCAAATTTGGAAACAAGGAACTTCCTCAGCCCCTATAAATTGCAAATCTATAGATCATACAATTCTATAGAGTAGTGGTGAAAGACTGTTTTTCTCCCAAGATCAGGAAAGACAAGGCACACTCAGTTTCTTGAATTCTTAACGTTTCCAAAAACCATTACAAAACTCAGTGTTGTCTGTGGAGAGGAAAATCTTGGTTTTAAAGTCCATAATCTAAGACTTATAAGCTCACTTGGGTTAAATCCCACAGGAAGAAGATATTTTTGGCAGTACACATTTACAATTTCTGCCTAACCTCTTAGTGTATATTTCTTTGAGCCCTGT
Source organism: Macaca mulatta (assembly GCF_049350105.2). NCBI lineage: Eukaryota > Metazoa > Chordata > Mammalia > Primates > Cercopithecidae > Macaca > Macaca mulatta. The sequence goes on from NC_133417.1 coordinate 88,557,345, forward strand.
GTTTCTTACCTTTGACTATGGAAGTAAATGTATCTCTACACAGTGATGTAGCATTCATACTTTCTCATAAACTGATTTTTCAGTCCTGAGCCACAGTAGCTATTTTTACCACCACTTGCTACAGAATGGCTTAGGTGTAAGGATTGTACCTCTTGGGGAAAACTTTTCTCACACATATAGTTAATGGAATGCTAACTTGAGGCCATACCAGGAAATAGCCCTCAGGTAAAAGCCACATGGATGCAAGTTTAGCTTCAATTTAGCAAGTAGTAGACAGATACCCGTTTGGCTCTGAACGCAGAATAGAATTTAGTACATGAAACAAGTGCTACTTGTAGTCCTGATACTAATAATTTAACCAATAATCTTTCCTGTATCTCCTACCAGACTCAACTCAGTTGCTTTGTTGTCAAAAAAAAAAAAAAAAAAAAGGAAATATTTTTCAGTTTACAAATGCCTTAAAGACCTATAAAATCACTTTTTCTTATAATTGAGTCATTGCCCTGGAAAAGCTGCAGCAGTGCAGTCAAAGCAGTGCTTCCCCTGAGGTTATGTGTTGCCTGTAATTTCATCCTTGCCGTAGTTGCGTTCTTACTAAGGCCTTGGTGGTTCCCTGAGTTACTTTCGCAGTCTCCCATTTTTCTCTGATGAGGCCATTCACCCAGCTTCCTCATTGCCTATATAGAATCTGCCTAACAATGTAAAATACAAACCCTCAGCTACAGATCAACCTACTGGAAGTTGCAGTTACCCATGCAGGGCAAGCCGTCATGCAGCTAAATTAAAACTTTCATCCAGGTCACAGCAGATGAAAGTCAATAGACAGTTTCCCTCCAAGAACCTAATAGAAACTTCTATAAACCACCGATGTCAAAATGCCTTGTCCCTATATTAAAGCCCAAAGCCTTAGATCTTAAGCCAAGGGTCTCCAAATACATATTTTGCTGAAGAAATTCCACTTTTCATTCTCTATATGCCTGGTCCATGCACCAAATGTTAACATTCCATGAGAAGACCTAATAAAGAGCACCCCTCTTCCCATGCAGGTTCTGAACAAACTGAAGAAAAAAAAGTGCAGACTGAGGCCAAGATACCCTTTTTATTACCATCATAGGACATGAGTCCTATGTCCTATATCTGTTAGCCCAAGATATGGGAAGATGTGCACTTTCTCCCTCATATATCATGAAAAGAATAAAATCTGTTTCCTATAGGGACCTTGCTGGTAAAACAAAGAAGAGGGAAGGTGGGCTGTGCATGCCTAGTCTACTCTTTCTATATTTACTGAGCAGCCAAGTCACTCTCTCATCTCAGGATAGAAGAAATTAAAGGAGTAGGTGTGGAGAGGCCAGGAATGAAGTGGTGCTACCTTCATCTAGAAGGAAAAATCAGAAGTTAGTATCAGCATCATTCTCTAATACACAAAAACCTTAAGCAGGAAGAAATAGAGCATCTGCTTTGAAAAGGTGAAGAAAAGTTACTATTAGATTACTAAATTGTTGGCTGATAAAATCTATCAAAACAAACAAAAATGAATTTATTTTAAAAGTAAATATTTGTTCAGGAAGCAAGAAGTATCTTTAAATAATAAATTACAGTATATATTTTCATAGCCAAAAATTAGTCTCTATAAAATATTTGAGTCAATTAGTTGCAGCAGAAAAGCAATTACTTTGTTCCTTGTGAAACAAGAGCTTAAAGTGGTAGATGTCTTTGGGTTTGCCCTTCAGAGCCACTCCTCCTAAAAATCACACTGCAGATATTTGGCTTTCTTTCTTTTTCTCTTTTCTTTACATTGTCTCTTACTGCAGAATTTTACCTATAAATTGTAGTGTGCTTTTCAAGCTCCAACTAACTTTAATTTTTAGCGATCTTTAGTTTTCTTTTGATTTTCCTGCCAAATAATTGCAAACACTCATACTGTCTGCTTAAAAAGAGCCTCTTTTAAATTCTGAATACAGTTTTATTGTTAAATTTTGACTAGGCATTGAAGTGATAAAAAGCATCTTCCAATATAGCATTGCCATGAAGATTATCATGGATAGGTTTTGCACGCAACAAATAAGACCTACGTAAATAGAATACACAGAAAATTATGTGAATATAATTCTGCTTTTATGGAATGGTACACAGGATTTACCAACATATTTTGTTCTCTGTGCTTGAAGGGAAACCTAGTTTTAATCTAATCCGGGTAGATCTTAAATTTAGCGGCATGAGAAAGGGAGTAGACAAAATCACCTTCAGAGAAAGAGACTGTTAGCTTCTATGGGACCCCCGATAAACAGCCAGAGATATCAAGCCCAAGGAAGAACTGAGAAATAACACTTGGGCTAGCTTTTTGCCTTATCAAGCCTTTCTGTCCCATGGAAGAAAGCATTGTTGCAGAGTCCTATCCTAGAATTCTTGTGCAAAAGAGGGTATCATTTGGTGAAAAAAAATTCTATTTGGGTTAAGAAGATATGTGATTTCTCTTTCTTTTCCAAGCTAGGAAACCAATTGTTTAGCAAATAATTTTAAATTATCTTTACAAAGGTAAGCAATGTAATAAAAAATGTAGAAGTCTATAAGCTAACAGTGCATGGCAAGTCTTATTATATACATTTCCAAACCAATCAATAATGAGGATAGATGGTAAAGTTGGGTGCCAGTCTAGGTTTGGATTTTTAAAAATTTTTTAGGGAGCACAATAATTCTAACATGCAGAGTGAAGTGATATTGCCAAAGAAGACCCTACTCCTCCTTTCTTATAATGCTCAAATTACTAAAGCCTGGTCTAAAGAGGTCATTTTATGGAAATACTGTAAACATCATTTCTGAGCTGTGTTAATAGAACAGTCTCCCCTTTATAAAGATTATATTTCATAAACAAAAATGCATAAATTGATTTTGTATGAAGAAAAAGATATCTACCTAGCATATCCACATTTATGAAAACAAAAAGTTTTTTGAAATTAGTTTTTCTTCAAGCTTCATAAGTTCCCAATCAAATTCTTAAGTATGCTTAAGATTCAATGAAGGTCAAAGTGTCTGTTCTTTCCTTTCCCATCAATAGTCCATGGCCAGCCCCTGTAAGTAGGGAATTGGAAATAGGACACAGGATATTCATTCTCTATCCTTTCCAGAGAAAAATCCCAAGGTCACAGTTTTGATTTCTCTTCAGACTAGATAATACTTTTTAGCACTTACCATGTTTCAGGCACTATGCTCAGACATAATCCATAAGAGTTACCGTTCCCATGCTCAAACTGGCTGTTACAATCTGCACCACAAGTTCTCCAATACAGGTTTTCACAAGGCACTATGAACACACAGAGAAAGTGAATTGAAAATTATGCAGGCCATTTTGAAAGGCATCTTAGAGGGATCACAGCTTGAATTGAGATTTGAAAGAAAGTAGATGTTGGTTGTGCAGAGAGAAACAAGGAATAACCCTGCATGTTTGAAGATCTTCCAGGCCTCCCTGTGGGTTGCACCCACAGGAGAAGAGACAATGCTATAAGACTAAGTGTTAATCCAAAGTTTTAGTCTAATCCTGAACTCAGCATCTAGACATTTCAGATTTTATTATTTAATGTGACAATACATTGGCGGTATTGTGAAGGATTCACAGGGTTTCAAACTACAGTCGGGCCTGAACATTAGAACTGCAGAGGGGACCAAAGCAATGGCTTTGGGAAAGAGCAGGCAAAATATATTTTTTGGGTGGGAACTGAACAATGAGATCACTTGGACTCAGGAAGGGGAACATCACACACAGGGGCCTGTCATGGGGAGGGGGGAGGGGGGAGGGATTGCATTGGGAGTTATACCTGATGTAAATGACAAGTTGATGGGTACAGCACACCAACATGGCACAAGTATACATATGTAACAAACCTGCACGTTATGCACATGTACCCTACAACTTAAAGTATAATAATAATAAATTAAAAAAAATAAATAAATAAATAAATAATTAATTAAAAAAAAAAAAAAAAAAGAATGTAAAGCAATAGGCTGGGCGTGGTGGCTTACGCCTGTAATCCCAGCACTTTGGGAGGCCGAGACTGGTGGATTATCTGAGGTGAGGCGTTTGAGACTAGCCTGGCCAACATGATGAAACCCTGTCTCTACTGAAAATACAGAAATTAGCCAGGCATGGTGGCACATGCCTGTAATCCCAGCTACTCATGAGGCTGAGGCACGAGAATCTCTTGAACCCGGGAGGTGGAGGTTGCAGTGAGCTGAGATTGCACCACTGTACTCTAGCCTGGGCAGCAGAACAAGATACTGTCTCAAAAAAAAAAAAAAAAATTTTTTTTTTTTTTTTTTTTTAAATTAAAGGCAATAGAGTCTTGTTTGGCAACTGCCTGGTGATTGAAAAACAAAATATAAGATGACTTCCAGGTTTCTTGTTTGAGCAACAGTGGGAGTGGATCATTTGTGGAGATAGGGAATACATTAGAAAAAGATTAGGAGAGAAGGAAATATGTCTACTTTTAGACATAATAAATTTGAAGTACCTATGGGGCATGGAAGTAGATATATGTAGGAAGCAGTTAGACATATCCATCTGAAAGAATATAGATTAGAAGAAAAACAGCAATAAAAATATTAATAATAGACATAATCAAAGACATTTGAATGTTTGACCATATTACAGTGATTCTTTAAAGTACTTATATATTTTATCTTATTTAAATCTTACAAAATATGATGAATGTATTATTCTCATTTAACAAATAAGGAAAGAAAGAATTAGAGAAGTTAATAATTTGTCTAATATCACTAGTTGGCAGCCAAAAGAAACCAAGATTTGATTCCACATGATCTAATTCTAGAGCCTCCCTTTATTACTGATGCCAATATTAATATTGTAATTAAAATCACAAGCACATTTATAACCTCAAAATTTACCATATTATTCAATATCATTTTTATGACAGTAATTCAGCCAAACAATTGAATTTCCCTGACTCCATCTATAGCCCTGTACTCCGTCATGATTTAGTGTGGGAAACCCAAGCTTCCTGTCATGATAAGATTTGAATCATTTTGAGGAATGCTTTATTTTGCAGTTTGCCATTCTGTAAGAAGAAAACTAAACCCAGTGGATTTGAATTTTTCTAATCAGCAAAATTATCTACACTATATGTGATGATGAGTTAAATCAATATAAATACAATGAGTTCATTTTACAGTATAGGTAAGCAAACTCAGTTTAATAAAATATGTTTCATAACTTATCATAATAAATGTAGCTTACAAGATTAGCCCTTAAACTACATTTTCAAGCCTGTTTTCTCCAGCTTAAATATCAGTAAACATAGGTGAGAATCTTGTAAATAATGTAAATGAAGATAATAATTATAGTAACAGCCAGCATATATTATGTGCTTACAAAAAAAAGAACAAGCAATGTCCAAAAGCCTTCAAGCAAATGATCTCTTTTAATCCTCACATTTCACAGATGAGGAAACTGAGAAATAAAGGGATCAAGTCATTTACATAAATCACACAGTAAATTGGTGGAACCTAGGTTTAAACAGAGTCTGTCTAAAGTCAAAGTCCGCAGTAAGCATGGTTTAATCCTAAAAGGCCTTTTGGACACCAGCTCTTTGAATACTGAACTTCTGTGGTCACTAGCATGTAAATGCTTTTCTATTTTTCCCTTCATATTTTTATTCACAAAGGCAGTAGAAAGCCCAGAATTTTTATTTTATAAGACTTCCTAATAAATAAAATTGTCATTTATATTTGTATGACTAATTTTAGGGAAATAATTCAAAGCCCATACTTTCTGATTTTCATAGGATCATGTAGATAAAGTTTCAATTATTTCACAAATAGTAAATACCACATCTACTTAAAATAAGCAGTTTCCTTATAATTCTACTTTAAACTATCATTTTATTTATCCAATGAGCATGAAAACCCCTGCAGTGTACAGATCAAATCACCATCATTGAAAAATGCAGTGTAAGTAGTAAAAATACAAAGTAGAGAATAAAAAGCCACTTCTGACATGAGCATTTTGTGTTGACTTTCTCTGACCAATTCTATCATATTTAAGAATATGCTACATATAGCTAAAAAATCTGAACAGATTATCTTTTCCTTTTCCCATACTGAAAATAGAATTTTTATATCAATAATAATGCTCACTGAAAATGATTCAAAAGTACATATAAATATAAAGAAGAAATCAAGTCATTTGGTCTCCCACCAATCTGAGCAACACCTCATTTGCTTACATATTGGTCATTCTGTCATGCATCTTTCTATGTATACACAGGCATATGCATTTATATGAATATTAATATCCCTACTGAATATTCTTAAAGTATCTCATGCATTCAATTTTTATCATACCTACCTACCTTCCCTATCTTCTTTACCTACCTCCACAAGAGTATCCTACCCCATGTGCTGGCTCACTTAAAGGGAACCATATTAAAAATCTAATTCCTTCTTATTTTTCTCTGTACTATCTCTTATAATCCTACATAAACTACCAATTATGGAATGGCTGATATAATTCTAATTTCCTTTTTTTTTTTTTTTTTTTTTTGAGACAGAGTTTTGCTCTTGTGGCCCAGGCTGGAGTGCGATGGCATGATCTTGGCTCACCGCAACCTCTGCCTCCCGGGTTCAAGTGATTCTCCTGCCTCAGCCTCCTGAGTAGCTGGGATTACAGGCATGTGCCACCACACCCAGCTAATTTTGTATTTTTAGTAGAGACAGAGTTTCTCCATATTGGTCAGGCTGGTCTCGAACTCCCGACCTCAGGTGATCCACGCACCTCTGCCTCCCAAAGTACAGGGATTACAGGTGTGAGCCACCGTGGCTGGCCTAATTTACCTTTTTAAAGGTTGCATAATATTTTCTAGTGTGGCTATTCACTACTCAGCCATTCTCCTCTTGAGGTCACGCACTTTGCTTCCAATTCTTAAGTCACCAGAACAAAGCTGGAACAACATCCTTTTGCGTATGTTGTTAAAATTTGGTACATTTGTTTCTATGTACTAGATTTCCAGTTGTGAAATTGCTGGTTTAAATGATGTATGCATTATTAAATTTTAATATATGTTGCCAAACTGTCTTCCAAAAATGTGGAAACACTTTCTATTTCTATCAGTAATGTAAGAGGATGCTAGGTGTCTATCCCCCAATTCCTTCCATGAGAATTATTTGTAATTTTGGTCAGTTCAGATGTAAATAATAGCTCATTGTCACTTTAACCTGTGTTTTACTGTTAGAGAATTTGAGATTATTCATATTTTGTTGACTATTTGGACCTGTACTTCTTTGTACTGTTTATTCATAGACTTTGCCACTTCTTCTTTTGGTTATTTTTCTTTTCTTGTCAATTTGTTAGATCTTTCTGTAAATAAATAAAAATCCTTCATCTGTTATCAATATTACAAACAATTATTTTTAGAGCTCTCTCTTATTCCTTAACACTTCTTAGGGTATAAATTGTCAATCAGAGATTTTTACTTTTTTAGGTAATCATAGCTGTCTAATTTTAGTTTATAGCATCTGGATTTCTAGTCTGGATTTGCTTTTTGCTTACCTTCTTACACTTGCAGGGTTCTAGAATTATATTTTGCAAGATTATTTTTTTAAAAAAATTTCTTATCTTTCCATCTTCATCCCATCTTTTTTTGAGGGGGAGCGGGGGTTGTATGTTGGGAAATAGTGTCCATTTTATTTTCTTTTGGGTGGTAGCCTGTTGTTTCTGGATCACTGGTCAAATACTCTTAATTTTTCTCACTAGATGTTTACTATAATTTTTGTATTAAATCTTACATATCATATGATCCTATGTGTTTTTGAGAAATTAAGACCTTCACAGTATTTTGCTAGACCTTTCTTGACTTTTAAACTGATTTGTTATTGGGAGTTTTACCCAAGACCTTCCAGATTTCACTAGGCTTCAGATGTAAATGAAGTCTCACTGATAGCTATACTTAAATTTTTCTACTAAAAAACTAATTTTAGAGTTAGAAAGATAAATTATCAGGAACCTAAATCTAATGCTGTAGGCCTCCATGCTTAAATAGCAAGTCCATTTATTTGTGGAGTCTCCCTCCTCCAAGTATTTGTGGATATCACGAAGTCAAGTCTAATACAATTGTCATAGTGAATACTTCCTACTTACTGCTAATGTGGATTCTAACCTACAGTCTACCTCCCTTGCCACTTCAATGCTTTCTAACCCAGAACCCTACTTCCAATAGCTAAGCCACCAATATTACTTTAAAACTGGACTATCTAGAAAACAGCAGGTCCTCCTTATGCCTGAAGAACATGAAGAATATTCTTACATCTGTGTATGTAAAATTAGAAGGGAGGCGGAGGGAGGAAAAGGAGATAACCCACAAGGTAACGTGGGACCTAAAGTGAAGCAGAAGGTACAGAAATAGCTGTTTAATTTCATGCAAGCTATTATTTTCCTTTCAAAAGCACACACTTGTCAGCAGGATGTCTAGGTAAGTAGTGGTTTTAATATCAGCGGCCATGTTATCTACCAAACAACTATGTACTTGGGCCATGCAACTGAGCCCAGCAGCCTAGGTCAGATTCCCTCCTCTTCCTATGAAAAACTTTTTCTCACTAGTGTCTCAGTAATTTGGCTTCTATCAACTCTATAACCAACCCCACAAATCCACTTCATACACCTGAATTCCAATGTTAAAAGAAATTTTTTTCCTTCTCAGTGGTCTCATAGGGACAATTTAAAACAATAGATGGACAAAACATACATGAGGGATGGAGAAGCCCAGCCTGAAAAATGAACCTTAATACTGGCCTACCTGCCACACCCTATAATACATGTAGCAAAGGACCTAGGTTTAAAATGTTCACCTTGAGCTAATTTGCCAGCACTAGAAATTCTTGTTTAAAATACCAGCAGGGTTATCAGTATTATGCTCCATAATATGGTCCTGGACAAAAGGCTGATTTTTTTTTTAAGTCAATAGATTTCTTCTCTGGATAGGAAGTTCAGACTATGGAAGAAGTCTCGCTGTCCCAAAGAACTTCTACGCATCTTTTTTGATTGGATCAAAAAATGCCATGTGGATTCTGCTGAGTCATATTTCCTTTAAATAAAAGTGTTTTTATAGTTGATTCACCACTTATTTGCAATTTATAAATAATCATAAGTGGAAAACAAATCGGAGGAACAATCATATACATAAGTTACACTGATATAAGATGTTCCCTTGAACTCACTGGTGCTCTGGAATATTTTCAATAGAAATGAATCTCCAATACAAATTGAAAAGTCAGTTACTTGTTTATCCATGATTTAAAGGTCGTAATTCAAGATCAGGCCCTTATACTAGCACTTTGTTTTGCCCATGGTCCAAGATAATTAAACAATTTCTCCAAAGAGTTAATATGGCTCTGTTGTTGAATATGGCTTATAATCATTTTACCATCTTAAACACACAGATATTCTTCAAAAAGGAAGTACATCTGAATAGTGTTTTAGGCCTCTTTTGATGCATTTTGACAGATTTATTCTTTAATTAACCTCATAAGACTTTGCTTTTGAAAGTCTGCATAATAGGCATAAAGGAAAAATGAAAAGCAGGATTGATGTACACCACTTTGGTAAAACCAAAGCAAGTTTAAAAAGAAAAGAAATGATGATATCAGCTGCTAGTATTTGAAATAGCCTAGTTATTTCCTGTTCCCTCATCTTTGTTTTATTTTCATCAGCATCTACAAGCTGTTTGCAACTGCTGCAAAAAACATCCTGAAATAGTGTCAAAAGAAATCTTTTCAATAGAAGGAAAACTTACTTAAACTAAGTGTCAGGTTGTTTCACTTTTTGGAATGCTTCATTCCCTCTTGGCTTTTAAGAAATTCTTTTCCACCGTTCGGAAAATGTAATAGGCATTTAATTTAATGGATGTCATGTTGTCCTCCAATAACCTCACGCCTTCATTTTTGTAGCTAACCTTACCAATAAAACCACCTGAGCACCTCAGCTAAACATTCATTTAGCACATCACAAATCCAGCAGACCTTGACTACCTTCCCAGCAAGGCAAATAAATATGTTAAAGGACCATCTTAATGTTCTCATTTTGAAAGTCAAGAAACATTTAGTTTAATAGCCAACTAATTTATCATGCTGAAAGAGCATATGACCTCTGAAACCCCCAACTAACTTGGTCCTGCTTGCCCTCCAGGGAAAAGAGAATGGAAGCTGGCACAAGGGTGTCTCAGTTATCAGAAATTAGCTCAATATTATATCACACCAGATAAATGTCAAGAATTCGTGTAATTCCATCTGGATTTTTTTCTGCAGTTCTGACTCTATCAGTATTGTATTTGGCTCTTCTCCTGAGGGCAAGCTAGGGTTCTGGGACTTCATTAATAGAAATATCTTAGTTCTATGAGCCTACTGACATAGTAGGTGGTAGTAGGGACATGCCAAGGATAGAGCTTATATTGTTCAGGATCTCATCATGAGACAGAAACCATGCCAGTTATCTCAACAGGTAAAACTTAATATAAAGAACTTGATAAAAGTTGTCCAACTACTAAAAGGGGTAAATAAAAACACTACAGTGTTTTAGAAGCAGAATCTTCAGGAAGCAGCTACCACCCTGCGGCAGACACACTCTAAGTTGACCCCCAATGAGTCATACCCTTGTTATCATCCCCTCTTCTTGAGTGTGGATAAAACCAATGACTTGCCTCTAACCAATATTACATGGAAAACATGATGGGATGTAACACATTTGATCAGGTTATGCTATATAAAAGTTCATCTTAACAGACTATAGCAAGAGATTTCTCTTCTGGCCTCGAAGCAGCAAATAGCCATTTATGAACTGCCTATTGGAAGGGCCACACGTCAGAGGACTGCTAGTGGCCTCTAGGAACTGAGAGTGGCCTCCAACTAGCTTTAAGTAGGATACTGGGGCCCTGAGTCATGCAGCCATAAGGAAACAAATTCTAACAAAAACTTGAACGCACTTGGAAAACAATTCTTCCTTAGTGAAATCTCCAGATGAGAACACATCCCAGGTTACACCTGGTTGGAGTCTACTGAGACCCACAGCAGAAAATCCAACTAAACCATACCCAGGCTCCTACCCCTTGGGACACTGTGAGATAATAAATACATGTTAAGATGCTACATTTTTGGTAATTTGTTATGCGGCAGTAGAAAATAAATAATATTCCTAGGGCTGATGAAAATGTAAACAAAGAAAATCTTAGAAACTTAGAAGGTCCTCATTTAATGTTGAATTCTATGGAAATAATGAACTGCTGAAGAAATGATACCCACTGCTCTGATCAAGAAGAAACTTGCTGAAAAGCACTCACCACCACAGAATCATGCAAGCCACTGTCACCTCCAGAATCAATAGCATGCTGAGACTTGCTACCACTCAGTAGAAACAAAAACTAGAGAAGTCTCTTCACTTTCTCGTAGTCTTGCTATCTCCTTCTGGTTTCTTCTTTCAGCAGAGCCTAACTCATACTAGCTAAACAAGAATAAAAACTGAAGGTCCAACTTTATTATCACAAAATAGGCAAGAGAGTATGTGTTTTCAGCTGAGAGGCAATAAATTAGTTACTTACATAGAGTCTGCAGTTACAGCTCCTAAGTTCACCTTCAAGAATGCCCATATATCTTGGCAGAGGAAGAAGACACAGTAGAAGGGAAAGGGAAATGTTTCACATTTTAGGTCAGAGTTGAAAGTCAGTGGATAAAGAGTAGAACCCTCTTCATTTCCTAAAAAGTTACTGAATAAAAAACAAAAGAGGGAAGATAGGGCTCTAGCTGCTTTTGTTTTCTAACTCACTCGCTTCACTCAAAGATTCACCATTTCAAAGTTGCAAGGTAATGAATCATGTGATGTCCAGAGTGTCTGTAAATTCCAACAACATTTTATGATAGAATTCTACAAGTTTTCTTTGTCTTATGATTTGGTTAATCACTTGACTTTTAAAAACTGCATCCAGGTTTTTTAAACATGCAAATTCTACTATAAGCCATTTAAAAAATGGCATCAGCATTATTAGCATTTTATTTTCCTCACGAACCATCTTCATTGCTATTCCAAAATCATTTAGACTGTTCATTAAAATATACCAAGGCCTTTGACCTTAAAATTAACCATCAAAAGAAACGTTGGCACATTTATAGCACTTTGCAAATGTTCTAGCTTGTTTAGCTCATATTATCATGTCAAGAAACCTATAGCATATTCAAACTTTTCCCCAAGGGGTTCAAGTCAGTAACTACTTACAGAAACTATAATATTTTTAAGCAATTACAATGAGATGAAAGAGCTCCTATAACTCAGTTTAGAATATAGAGTTTAGAAATATTAGTCTCCCCTTTCTATCCTACTTGTCGCATATACACAGCTTTCACTAAACTCACAAGTATAAAAATACGTGTTCATGTCTGCACATACCCACACTTACTCCCCTTCTGATGTGATGACATTTGTTATGGTCTAGTATTTTAGAAAATATGTACACATTAGCTCTCATAATTATGAAGCACACATGTATGCTGACCCAGTTGACTCAGATGATACAGTTAGCATTTCCTGCCCCCATCTCTCAGCTCTTTCATTTTATGTATGTTGACCTCATTCTCTTGCAGACGGGCTTTCTCTATTTGGTGGTAGTAAGTTAGTAGGAGAGGGTTAGGAAATGTGAGATGTGGAGGTGTGGCTACAAAGACCTTCAAAAATTATACTGGTCTCATCTAGTAACCGGTCTCATTTAGTTACTTCAAAATAGAGTCTCTCATCCTGCATCTACATAGAAAACACCAAGAAAAGATTCTGATTGGCCCAGTTTAGGTTAAATATGTCCAACCTTGAGTCAATTGCTGTGGCCAGGGCAATGAGCTACCAGGATTGGCCAAGTCTAAAGAATGTTTTCACCCCTGGCCAGGGAAATAGAACACTGAATTGGCACCCTTGCCTAAGCCAGTGGGCGAGAGAAAGAAATAATATGTATTACCAAAAAAGAGGAGATTCGCGTCCAATAAAAAACTAATATTCACCAAAGGTGCCCTCATCATCTATTGGCAGTGGTGAAAACCAGCTAATCCATTCAACTATCGTGGGAGAAGCTTCAAATTGCTTGGTTGGATAGAATCATAACCTTTTATATAATCAAAATCTCAGCCGCACGATATTCTTGTCCATCTGTTTATTTGCACAGTGCCTAAAAAAGAGCCAACTAATTTGATGGTTGAATGAATTCCAAGAGACAAAGAGACCTGGGCCTTGGAAGATTCAGCTATAATGTTTCTAAGAGATTTACCAACCAAACAAAGAGCACCCACCTTCTTTCACTTCACTTCTTGTATTCTTTAATAATTTCTCTATGACAAAAAGAAGCTTTATTAATCAGGTCTCTTTTAGTTGCAGAAAGTCAACTCAAACCAGTCGACGTAAGAAAGAAATAACTTTTTTCATATTATGAAAACTTCAAGGAATATATAGATCCCAGCACTAAAATGTTGTAACTTCTTGTTCTCTCTTAATGTTTTGGTTCTTGTTACATTCAGGCTCTTTTCTATGGTGGGCAAAATTGGATGCTCCAAGTTTATGTAGCTTTAGTCCTTGCCATCCCTAAGGAAAACAGCATATCTCTCAAGAGCGGAAAAGTCCTGGTGAGACGTCTTATTTTTCCAGCTTGAGTCACATATTCTATCCCGGATCAATCATATAGGCCATGCACAAGTTTAGATATTTTCAGGTTGGGCTCACTTTATTTCACATGGAGTGCGTTCCTCACAGAAAAAAGGAGTTCTGTTTCTAGGAAGAATGTAATAGGCTACCACAATCCAGGACAGAGGCAGGGCAGGTTGCACTGTATTTATAAGCTCATAACCGTAGGAACACTATGTGATTCCAAAGAAGTATATTTTCTCTAGACCAATTTAAAGTAGATACTTTGATACAATTATTCTAATATATAGCTTCTATTTTGGAATGAGTGGAACCTCAGAATAAAGGAGGTATTCTGTTTTGTGCATAATTTGTTAATATGAAAACTGAAATTGTAATATTTTAGGCCATGTTTAGATGTCTGTTACATAAATGGGTAGATCAGAGAAGCTACATGGAAACATAATGTAAAGCCTACATATGAAAGCAGAGACATACCTTGATGGGCACCTGCTCCTACTTTTTAGCACCCATCTGAATAGCAAAGGCCAGAAGAGAAATCAAGTCTTTAATAAACAGGAACAACCTAATGGCTATTAAACAAATTAAATATGTTTATCATGGCACTATATCTGAGTGCTATTGACGAGAATATAGACTCAGTGCTTTTTCCAGCACATACTGTCTAAGAATATATCACCAGACACAAAGCGATATTTTGAATATCTCAAGATCTCTGGCTTATGTTGGAGCATAACATTTTTACTTCTCTGCCTATAATATATAATGGAATACAGTATAATATAATATTTTACAGATAAAGATATTTTACAGACACCTAGTGATATAAGTACATCTCTGAAAACATGTTCATAATATGAGTACTTATCTTAGTACTGGTAACAAATACCTGCAAAATTAGAAGCTTAAACACAAATAAGTTTATTTTTTTATCTAGTAAAATCCTGTAGGTAAACAGAATAAGATTTGCGTGGCAGTGACACAATGGCATGGATCTAGGCTCATATTTAATTGCTCTACTGCACACAGTTTTATTCTCAAGTTCAAGTTATTCTCAAGCTAGAGCTATAGCCACCTAATCCATATTCACCAGATGGATGGTGAAAAAGACTCAACAAAGTAGTCTCCTGCCTTTTAAAGGAACTTCTTCGAATACACACACGTTTCTCCTTAACATCTTATTTGCCAACTCTAAGTCCCATGGATACACCTAGTTATGAGGGAGAATGGTTAACATTACGTTTTAGGCAGGTGGCAAAGTGACCAGTCAAAGCTGAGGTTTTTAGTAAGGAGAATGAATATTGAAAAGCAGTTACAACTCCTTCTACAATCTACTTACTATTAATTCCAGGGAGATAGGAATCAAGCATTAAGCGCATTTCTAAATGTGTGTGCTACAATTATGAAAATGAGAGCCCATAAAAGAAGAAATTATTGCATATTTTTTCTCTAATCGAAACCTGTTAATTCACACTTTTTTTCCATTATATTCTAAATATGGGCACTGAGGTCAACAAACTCATTAGAAATTATTAAACAACAAAATATCCTATGAATAAATTAAGGTACTTTTTCAAGGACAATTTGCTCTTTATTTTGATGAATGGTAATCTAATAGTAACCTTTCTTTTATAACTTTATCATACAGTTGTGAAACATTTGAGAGTACAATAAAATGGCACTAACTTCTTCAAATCTATAAGAACAAAAATCATTTAACTATTTGAAATAACTGTAAGGTTTGTTCATTTGTGTGACCTTTCCAAATGTACATTTCCTTGCTAGCAATTCTGTTAGCTGTAGGCTTCCACAAAAACACAGAAATTGTACCAGCATATTTTCTTCCCCAAAGGCTTAACTAGTTTCTAAGCCAATGAAGAATGGGATCATTACAGCTATGATAGAGTTGACCCTTCATCAGTGGGGTGCACAGATTTGCACTTTCTTCAACAACATCTCATCCAAATAACCAATAATCTACATTTTTAGCACAGCTAACTTGAGTTGTGGTCAGGGGCTTAAATAGAGCTTAATATTTTTACAATTTTCTTCATTAAAACTATGTTATAGCAACAAACATTTCCCAGCTGGTGGGTTAGGGGTCAGAGTTCGTTAAGAAAAAAATTTTTGGGTGTAATGAAAAGATCAAAGACAATGTTTTACCCATATTAATGATCTTGATCTCATTATTTGAAATATGGCAACAATAACAAAATAAATGATTTAAATGGCAATGCTAGAGAATCCCTATAATAAAATGTAGCAATATTGTTGGGATGTAATACAACCACAAAAAGTCATGTTTTCAGTGACTTGAATGACAAAAGGAACTGCTTACTACATATTTTATAATTATAATAATGATGAAAATTAAATTTGGAACATTTAGAAAATACAAAAAAGATAGGAAAAATGACATCACCTGCAATTCCAACCATCAGGAATTGCCATGACAGAGAGAGAGA
Organism: Macaca mulatta; assembly: GCF_049350105.2. Lineage (NCBI taxonomy): Eukaryota > Metazoa > Chordata > Mammalia > Primates > Cercopithecidae > Macaca > Macaca mulatta. The sequence goes on from NC_133417.1 coordinate 88,573,482, forward strand.
GAAATGACCAGCTAGAACTTTATCTCTCTCTCACATACTGTTTCTGAGGGTTTTATATGATAGTCACATGATTTCAGGAAACCACATTTTGTTATGTTGCTCCACTGTATGCAACTTTCATTCTGAAAGCCAGACAAGATTATGCATAAACACACATAGACACATGCAGCGGTATTGTATATATTTGTTTCAATATGCTATAACATTTATATTAATAAATTATATTAATATTTATTAATACTAAAGTTTCTCAGAATACAATTATTTGAAAACGTTTCAGCTTCATTGTAATATCTTAGATGACTAAAACAATTGATTAGCTAATGACTTATTAGTGTTATTTGTTTTGTTTTTCATGTATTTGTTTTTATATAATGCTATGATAAACTCCTCATAGTTATATCATTATTTTAAATGAATAAATTCCTCTAAATGGGTAAACAAATATGAATGTACTGTGGCAGTTGACAAAATTGCCTCACAATTATTACTTGACATAACATTAAAACTACAAAACTGTATACATAGAATTTAACAGATATAAGTACATGTGTGTAATTTACATGTAAGTATCCACATATACCATCAGTTTAAAAAACGAAAAAGAAGGAAATGAATGAACATGTTAACAGTGGTTATCTCTAAATGGTGGGAGTGCAGGTAAAAAATTTTATTTATGTGTTTTTGTATATATTTTTAAGTTTCTAAATTCATTATACTTTCGTAATAAGATAAAAATGTTAATCTGAAAATTCATTGCAGTTTAACATTTGATATATTTCATTTTTCATAAATTCTATTGCATTTTGTCAATTTATATTTAGTCAAGAATAATGCTGTAATTTATATTAATCAGTACAGGGAAATTCAGAAAACTTTATAATTCATAATATGTCTACAGTGCTGAGATGGCTAAGTCAATATCTTGAAAGTGAGTCATTTCATGAGTACATGTTACTAACCCAATATGCAGTAAATAAATAATGTTCGAAAACTTTTACAAACAAATACTGACAAATTGTTTTTTCTATATTCTTTCTATCTTTTAATGATCCTTTTATAGGGATTATTATCATTGCAGTATGAGGTTCTGGACATGCACCAGAAAATTTTAAAAAAATAGACAATCCTATGAATTTAGACTAGAGAAAGGCAGTCAGAATGAATTTGGGAAAAAATGAATATATAAAAACTGTAATTACTTTTGCACTTATCACCAGTGACATTGCCATTGTCATCATTAATCTGTCTCTGCACATTACAAGCACTTTATTATAGTTAATGGTGCATTTCTCATTTAACTTCACTCTGCCTCTATATTTTCCTTTATTAAGTGAGTACTAAGTGAACTCTTTATAAAACTTAATTCTGGGATGGCCGAATAGGAACAGCTCCAGTCTCCAACTCCCAGCGCGAGCGACACAGAAGACCGGTGATTTCTGCATTTTCAACTGAGGTACTGGGTTCATCTCACTGGGGAGTGCCGCACGATCGGTGCTGGTCAGCTGCTGCAGCCCAACCAGTGAGAGGTGAAGCAGGGCGAGGCATTGCCTCACCTGGGAAGCGCAAGGGGGAAGGGAATCCCTTTCCTAGCCAGGGGAACTGAGACACACAACACCTGGAAAATCGGGTAACTCCCACCCCAATACTGTGCTTTAAGCAAACAGGCACACCAGGAGATCATATCCCACACCTGGCCGGGAGGGTCCCACACCCACGGAGCCTCCCTCATTGCTAGCACAGCAGTCTGTGATCTACCGGCAAGGCAGCAGCAAGGCTGGGGGAGGGGCACCCGCCATTGCTGAGGCTTAAGTAGGTAAACAAAGCTGCTGGGAAGCTCGAACTGGGTGGAGCTCACAGCAGCTCAAGGAAACCTGCCTGTCTCTGTAGATTCCACCTCTAGGGACAGGGCAATAAAAAACGCAGCCGAAACCTCTGCAGACGCAAACGACTCTGTCTGACAGCTTTGAAGAGAGCAGTGGATCTCCCAACACGGAGGCTGAGATCTGAGAAAGGACAGACTCCCTGCTCAAGTGGGTCCCTGACCCCTGAGTAGCCTAACTGGGAGACATCCCCCACTAGGGGCAGTCTGACACCCCACACCTCACAGGGTGGAGTACACCCCTGAGAGGAAGCTTCCAAAGCAAGAATCAGACAGGTACACTCGCTGTTCAGAAATATTCTATCTTCTGCAGCCTCTGCTGCTGATACCCAGGCAAACAGGGTCTGGAGTGGACCTCAAGCAATCTCCAACAGACCTACAGCTGAGGGTCCTGACTGTTAGAAGGAAAACTATCAAACAGGAAGGACACCTACACCAAAACCCCATCAGTACACCACCATCATCAAAGACCAGAGGCAGATAAAACCACAAAGATGGGGAAAAAGCAGGGCAGAAAAGCTGGAAATTCAAAAAATAAGAGCGCATCTCCCCCGGCAAAGGAGTGCAGCTCATCGCCAGCAACGGATCAAAGCTGGACGGAGAATGACTTTGACAAGATGAGAGAAGAAGGCTTCAGTCCATCAAATTTCTCAGAGCTAAAGGAGGAATTACGTACCCAGCGCAAAGAAACTAAAAATCTTGAAAAAAAAGTGGAAGAATTGATGGCTAGAGTAATTAATGCAGAGAAGGTCCTAAACGAAATGAAAGAGATGAAAACCATGACACGAGAAATACGTGACAAATGCACAAGCTTCAGTAACCGACTCGATCAACTGGAAGAAAGAGTATCTGCGATTGAGGATCAAATGAATGAAATGAAGCGAGAAGAGAAACCAAAAGAAAAAAGAAGAAAAAGAAATGAACAAAGCCTGCAAGAAGTATGGGATTATGTAAAAAGACCAAATCTACGTCTGATTGGGGTGCCTGAAAGTGAGGGGGAAAATGGAACCAAGTTGGAAAACACTCTTCAGGATATCATCCAGGAGAACTTCCCCAACCTAGTAGGGCAGGCCAACATTCAAATCCAGGAAATACAGAGAACGCCACAAAGATACTCCTCGAGAAGAGCAACTCCAAGACACATAATTGCCAGATTCACCAAAGTTGAAATGAAGGAAAAAATCTTAAGGGCAGCCAGAGAGAAAGGTCGGGTTACCCACAAAGGGAAGCCCATCAGACTAACAGCAGATCTCTCGGCAGAAACTCTACAAGCCAGAAGAGAGTGGGGGCCAATATTCAACATTCTTAAAGAAAAGAATTTTAAACCCAGAATTTCATATCCAGCCAAACTAAGTTTCATAAGTGAAGGAGAAATAAAATCCTTTACAGATAAGCAAATGCTTAGAGATTTTGTCACCACTAGGCCTGCCTTACAAGAGACCCAGAAGGAAGCACTAAACATGGAAAGGAACAACCGGTACCAGCCATTGCAAAAACATGCCAAAATGTAAAGACCATCGAGGCTAGGAAGAAACTACATCAACTAACGAGCAAAATAACCAGTTAATATCATAATGGCAGGTTCAAGTTCACACATAACAATCTTAACCTTAAATGTAAATGGACTAAATGCTCCAATTAAAAGACACAGACTGGCAAACTGGATAAAGAGTCAAGACCCATCAGTCTGCTGTATTCAGGAGACCCATCTCACACGCAGAGACATACATAGGCTCAAAATAAAGGGATGGAGGAAGATTTACCAAGCAAATGGAGAACAAAAAAAAGCGGGGGTTGCAATACTAGTCTCTGATAAAACAGACTTTAAACCATCAAAGATCAAAAGAGACAAAGAAGGCCATTACATAATGGTAAAGGGATCAATTCAACAGGAAGAGCTAACTATCCTAAATATATATGCACCCAATACAGGAGCACCCAGATTCATCAAGCAAGTCCTTAGAGACTTACAAAGAGACTTAGACTCCCATACAATAATAATGGGAGACTTCAACACTCCACTGTCAACATTAGACAGATCAACGAGACAGAAAGTTAACAAGGATATCCAGGAATTGAACTCATCTCTGCAGCAAGCAGACCTAATAGACATCTATAGAACTCTCCACCCCAAATCAACAGAATATACATTCTTCTCAGCACCACATCGTACTTACTCCAAAATCGACCACGTAATTGGAAGTAAAGCACTCCTCAGCAAATGTACAAGAACAGAAATTATAACAAACTGTCTCTCAGACCACAGTGCAATCAAACTAGAACTCAGGACTAAGAAACTCAATCAAAACCGCTCAACTACATGGAAACTGAACAACCTGCTCCTGAATGACTACTGGGTACATAACGAAATGAAGGCAGAAATAAAGATGTTCTTTGAAACCAATGAGAACAAAGATACAACATACCAGAATCTCTGGGACACATTTAAAGCAGTGTGTAGAGGGAAATTTATAGCACTAAATGCCCACAAGAGAAAGCAGGAAAGATCTAAAATTGACACTCTAACATCACAATTAAAAGAACTAGAGAAGCAAGAGCAAACACATTCGAAAGCTAGCAGAAGGCAAGAAATAACTAAGATCAGAGCAGAACTGAAGGAGATAGAGAAACAAAAAACTCTCCAAAAAATCAATGAATCCAGGAGTTGGTTTTTTGAAAAGATCAACAAAATTGACAGACCACTAGCAAGACTAATAAAGAAGAAAAGAGAGAAGAATCAAATCGACGCAATTAAAAATGATAAAGGGGATATCACCACCGACCCCACAGAAATACAAACTACCATCAGAGAATACTATAAACACCTCTACGCAAATAAACTGGAAAATCTAGAAGAAATGGATAATTTCCTGGACACTTACACTCTTCCAAGACTAAACCAGGAAGAAGTTGAATCCCTGAATAGACCAATAGCAGGCTCTGAAATTGAGGCAATAATTAATAGCCTACCAACCAAAAAAAGTCCAGGACCAGATGGATTCACAGCTGAACTCTACCAGAGGTACAAGGAGGAGTTGGTACCATTCCTTCTGAAACTATTCCAATCAATAGAAAAAGAGGGAATCCTCCCTAACTCATTTTATGAGGCCAACATCATCCTGATACCAAAGCCTGGCAGAGGCACAACAAAAAAAGAGAATTTTAGACCAATATCTCTGATGAACATCGATGCAAAAATCCTCAATAAAATACTGGCAAACCGGATTCAGCAACACATCAAAAAGCTTATCCACCATGATCAAGTGGGCTTCATCCCTGGGATGCAAGGCTGGTTCAACATTCGCAAATCAATCAACATAATCCAGCATATAAACAGAACCAAAGACAAGAACCACATGATTATCTCAATAGATGCAGAAAAGGCTTTTGACAAAATTCAACAGCCCTTCATGCTAAAAACGCTCAATAAATTCGGTATTGATGGAACGTACCTCAAAATAATAAGAGCTATCTATGAAAAACCCACAGCCAATATCATACTGAATGGGCAAAAACTGGAAAAATTCCCTTTGAAAACTGGCACAAGACAGGGATGCCCTCTCTCACCACTCCTATTCAACATAGTGTTGGAAGTTCTGGCTAGGGCAATTAGGCAAGAGAAAGAAATCAAGGGTATTCAGTTAGGAAAAGAAGAAGTCAAATTGTCCCTGTTTGCAGATGACATGATTGTATATTTAGAAAACCCCATTGTCTCAGCCCAAAATCTCCTTAAGCTGGTAAGCAACTTCAGCAAAGTCTCAGGATACAAAATTAGTGTTCAAAAATCACAAGCATTCTTATACACCAGTAACAGACAAACAGAGAGCCAAATCAGGAATGAACTTCCATTCACAATTGCTTCAAAGAGAATCAAATACCTAGGAATCCAACTTACAAGGGATGTAAACGACCTCTTCAAGGAGAACTACAAACCACTGCTCAGTGAAATAAAAGAGGACACAAACAAATGGAAGAACATACCATGCTCATGGATAGGAAGAATCAATATCATGAAAATGGCCATACTGCCCAAGGTAATTTATAGATTCAATGCCATCCCCATCAAGCTACCAATGAGTTTCTTCACAGAATTGGAAAAAACTGCTTTAAAGTTCATATGGAACCAAAAAAGAGCCCGCATCTCCAAGACAATCCTAAGTCAAAAGAACAAAGCTGGAGGCATCACGCTACCTGACTTCAAACTATACTACAAGGCTACAGTAACCAAAACAGCATGGTACTGGTACCAAAACAGAGATATAGACCAATGGAACAGAACAGAGTCCTCAGAAATAATACCACACATCTACAGCCATCTGATCTTTGACAAACCTGAGAGAAACAAGAAATGGGGAAAGGATTCCCTATTTAATAAATGGTGCTGGGAAAATTGGCTAGCCATAAGTAGAAAGCTGAAACTGGATCCTTTCCTTACTCCTTATACGAAAATTAATTCAAGATGGATTAGAGACTTAAATGTTAGACCTAATACCATAAAAATCCTAGAGGAAAACCTAGGTAGTACCATTCAGGACATAGGCATGGGCAAAGACTTCATGTCTAAAACACCAAAAGCAACGGCAGCAAAAGCTAAAATTGACAAATGGGATCTAATTAAACTAAAGAGCTTCTGCACAGCAAAAGAAACTACCATCAGAGTGAACAGGCAACCTACAGAATGGGAGAAGATTTTTGCAATCTACTCATCTGACAAAGGGCTAATATCCAGAACCTACAAAGAACTCAAACAAATTTACAAGAAAAAAACAAACAACCCCATCCAAAAGTGGGCAAAGGATATGAACAGACATTTCTCAAAAGAAGACATTCATACAGCCAACAGACACATGAAAAAATGCTCATCATCACTGGCCATCAGATAAATGCAAATCAAAACCACAATGAGATACCATCTCACACCAGTTAGAATGGCGATCATTAAAAAGTCAGGAAACAACAGGTGCTGGAGAGGATGTGGAGAAATTGGAACACTTTTACACTGTTGGTGGGATTGTAAACTAGTTCAAGCATTATGGAAAACAGTATGGCGATTCCTCAAGGATCTAGAACTAGATGTACCATATGACCCAGCCATCCCATTACTGGGTATATACCCAAAGGATTATAAATTATGCTGCTATAAAGACACATGCACACGTATGTTTATTGCAGCACTATTCACAATAGCAAAGACTTGGAATCAACCCAAATGTCCATCAGTGACAGATTGGATTAAGAAAATGTGGCACATATACACCATGGAATACTATGCAGCCATCAAAAAGGATGAGTTTGTGTCCTTTGTAGGGACATGGATGCAGCTGGAAACCATCATTCTTAGCAAACTATCACAAGAACAGAAAACCAAACACCGCATGTTCTCACTCATAGGTGGGAACTGAACAATGAGATCACTTGGACTCAGGAAGGGGAACATCACACACAGGGGCCTATCATGGGGAGGGGGGAGGGGGGAGGGATTGCATTGGGAGTTATACCTGATGTAAATGACGAGTTGATGGGTGCAGCACACCAACATGGCACAAGTATACATATGTAACAAACCTGCACGTTATGCACATGTACCCTACAACTTAAAGTATAATAATAATAAATAAATTAAAAAAAAAAAAAGATGTCAAAGTCACCTGCCTGGCTTTCTAGGGTGACTACAATTTGACATGTCCATTGCTATAGAACCACATTACATGGAAATCCATAGGTCCTCTTTAATAATCCTATCAGACATATCTCCTTCCAGCCCACATTCTAGTTTTTCCCCATTATAGTACCTTGCTTATTTTCTTTATATTTTTTATAATGACTTCTTATAATCTTGCTTAATTACTTGATTTGTTTTATTGTCTTCCTCCCCACCTATAATGTACATTCCATGAAGGCAGGAATCTTTTCTGTTTTCACCCACTGCTTATCTTCAGCATCTAGCACAAGTTGAATGAATGAATGCTATGTTCATCTTTACTTTCCTATCTTCAACCCCTGTTTTTTTTCATTCCCTTCCTAATCTTACCCATTCTTCAAAACTCACCCTAAGCTCCCATATCTCTCAAAGCCTTCCTTGATTGTGCTCTGTACCAGTCACACCTGCCTTCATTTGGTACCTGTGGTACATTGCTCTTCATGCTTCTGAGCTTTTATTAAGACTCTTCCCTTTACCTAGAATGCTCTCCAACTTCTGTCGTCTCCTTGTTAAGCTGAATCAACTTGAACATCCCTTCTTTTCCAGGAACCTTTTCCTGACTTTTAATATTAAGTTAATTTCCCTAGTTATAAACTGTAGTAGATATCCTCCCATCCCTTTCTATGTCCCCCTGATCCTTTCTCCTTTGCAATAGCTGATACACTTAAAATAACTTTCTACTACTCATCACTTTGAAATAACTTGTTCATTGTACACCTCACTAACTATATTTTAAATTCTATAAAGTAGTTCTGTTTTTTTTCTTTTGCTGCTATATCTACAGTAACAATTATCAGTGCCTGAAATAAAGATGATTTAAAGAAAAAAAAAAAAGTCAGGAAACAACAGGTGCTGGAGAGGATGTGGAGAAATAGGAACACTTTTACACTGTTGGTGGGATTGTAAACTAGTTCAACCATTATGGAAAACAGTATGGCGATTCCTCAAGGATCTAGAACTAGATGTACCATATGACCCAGCCATCCCATTACTGGGTATATACCCAAAGGATTATAAATTATGCTGCTATAAAGACACATGCACACGTATGTTTATTGCGGCACTATTCACAATAGCAAAGACTTGGAATCAACCCAAATGTCCATCAGTGACAGATTGGATTAAGAAAATGTGGCACATATACACCATGGAATACTATGCAGCCATCAAAAAGGATGAGTTTGTGTCCTTTGTAGGGACATGGATGCAGCTGGAAACCATCATTCTTAGCAAACTATCACAAGAACAGAAAACCAAACACCGCATGTTCTCACTCATAGGTGGGAACTGAACAATGAGATCACTTGGACTCAGGAAGGGGAACATCACACACCGGGGCCTATCATGGGGAGGGGGGAGGAGGGAGGGATTGCATTGGGAGTTATACCTGATGTAAATGACGAGTTGATGGGTGCAGCACACCAATATGGCACAAGTATACATATGTAACAAACCTGCACGTTATGCACATGTATCCTACAACTTAAAGTATAATAATAATAAAAAAATAAAATAAAAAAAAAACTTAATTCTGTATAGTAAATATCAGCATTTTCTCTTGTATTTTCTAATCATCTGTACCTATGACCCTAATTTCTATTTAACATTAAATTAGCTACAAAGCTTTCATATATACTAGCTTTTAGATTAACCATGTAATTGTTTCTTTTTTTTTTTTTTTCTGTTCAACTTTTTTATTATTATACTTTAAGTTCTAGGGTACATGTGCACAATGTGCAGGTTTGTTACATATGTATACATGTGCCTTGTTGGTGTGCTGTACCCATTAACTCGTCATTTACATTAAGTGTATCTCCTAATGCTATCCCTCCCCCTCCCCCCTCCCCACAATAGGACCCAGTGTGTGATGCTCCCCTTCCTGTGTCCAAGTGACCTCATTGTTTAATTCCTACCTATGAGTGAGAACATGTGGTATTTGGTTTTCTGTTCTTGGGATAGTTTGCTGAGAATTGTTTCTTTTTAAGTCATAACTTACAATTCATCTTCCTTTACTCTCTTATTCATGGTTGCACCCTTTCTCTGTTTATTTGTTACTAGGAACACAGGCATTTTTTCACTATGGGTGATTATTTCTTTACCCTCAATGATGAATCACTCTGATTAATATGAAGAGCTTCAAGTAAATGCTAGAAAGTTTATTAGTTTTTTAAAGTGCTCCATTCTACTAAATGATTCTAAGGGATAATTCAACTATTTATTTGCACGCTATTTATTTATAGTTTTAGTAAGGTAAACAATGGCATACAATAAAATGTACATATTTAAAATGTACTATTTGATAAGCTGTGACATAAAAAATATAGCTGTGAAGCTATCACCATAATCAAAATACATATTCAGCACCTCCCAAAGTTCCTCATGCCCCTTCTTACTCACCTCCTTGTTCCCAAGCAGCCACTGATCTACCCTCTTCCATTATAGATTAATTTGCATTTTCTATAATTTTATATAAATGGAAACATATGGTATGTAACTTTTTTGGGGGTCCGGCTTCTTTCACTCAGAATATTTTGGGTTCATACATATTGTATCATTTATCAATAGTTACTTTGTTTTTTATAACTAGTAGTATTCTATTGTATGGCTATATCATGATTTGTTTATCCATTTACTGATTGATGGATATATGAGTTATGTACTGTTTGCGGTTATTACAAATAACATGCTATTAACATTAACATTCATGTATAAGTCCCCTCAAAGGACAAACTTTGATTTATTTTGAATAAATACCTAGTACTGGGATGGCTGGATCATATAGTATGTGTACAAGTAACTTAGATATGACACTAAGAGCATAATCCATAAAATAAAAATTACAAATTCATAAATATAACTTCATCAAAATTTAAAATTTAAAAGTCTACTCTTCAAAAGAGAATGAAAAGATAAATCACAGACTGGAGAATATATTTTCAAATCCTATATATCTGATAAACAGATGTGTATTGGAACTCTATGGAGAACTCAAAACTGAATTTTTAAAAACCTCCATTTTTTTCTTTTTTTTTTTTTTTGAGGCACAGTTTTCCTCTGTCATCCAGGCTGGAGTACAGTGGTATGATCTTGACCCACTGCAGCCCTGAGATCCTGAGCTCAAGCGTTCCTCCCACCTCAGCCTCCTGAGTAGCTGGGACTACAGGCACACACCACCATGCCTAGCTAAGTTTTGTATTCTTTTGTAGAGACAGGGTTTTGCCATGTTGCCCAGGCTGGTCTCAAACTCCTCAGCTCTAGCAATCTGCCCATTTCACCTCCAAAGTGCTGGGATTACAGGTATGCACCACCATGCCTGACCAACCTCCAATTTTTTAAAAAAACGCACAAGAGTTGTGAGCAGACAACTCACCAAAGAAGAGATACAGTTGGAAAATAAGTACATGAAAAAGATGCTCAATAATTCATCATTAGAGAAATGCAAATGTAAACACCAATGAGAGATACCACTAGACCCCATTAGGATGACTAAAATTAAAAAAAAAAAAAAAACAACTGACAATATCAAATGTTGGCAAGAATGTGGAGCAACTAAAACTTGCACACTGCTGGTAGGAATATAAATTCACCAATCATTTTGGAAAACAGTATGGTAGTTTCTTAAAATTAAAGTATTTTCTCACATATATTTAGCTCTAAATATTTTTAAATTTAAAATACATTTGAACTGATCATATATTAAATCTTTTCTTGAGGAGGATACCTACATTTCTGTAAACCAAAATGTTAAACAAAATCATATTATTATGAGTTAAGGGTATCCTAAAGATCTAATCTTGATTGTTAAACTTTGAGTTAGGCAAGGCATAGATATTTTAAAAATTTAATTTTTATTTATGTCTGGTACTGTGCTTTAGCTCACATGACTACTTCATTGCCTCTGCTCATAAAATCTACTAACACCTGTGGCTCATAATAATGAAGTTAAAACCTACATAAGCACAGTAAAAGTTTATAATGACCTTGATCAAGAAAGACCTACCATTTTGTATCTATTCCTAAGAATTAAGATATCTGATTAAAACTGTTCCCCTTTAATCCTGACACATTATTTTATATAAGCCACAAATTACAATTCTGGTTCTAATATTAAACCAGGCCAAATAACTTTTTTTTTTTTTTAAATCTTACATTATCATCTAAGAGACAGGTCCTATGCTAGTGTCTTGATACACGGAAGATGAAGATTGTGCTTCTGTCTTTGAGCAGCTCATAATCAGCAGGTTTATGCTGTTGTTTTGGCTTGTGATGCTCTACCTAAGGAGATCCTTTTATTAAGTCTTAGGTCTCCGAAAGCTTGATTGTGGCAACTGAGCTGTTAAATACCTGTTGCCAATTATCTATTACCTATCACCAGAGAGTTTTGAGGAGTATACAAGAATTCATTCTCTCAGATATCACATAGCCTTAACAAACCAACTTTTAGTCCCTCCTACTCATAGTCCTTTCTTGTGATTTCTGTGAAAGAAAAATTCTATGAAAACTCAACTTGAATTTTCCAAGTTTTTTTCCATTATTTCCACCAATACAAGATGGGTCTTGTCTTGCTATGCTCACCAGTAACCTTCTAGCTGACAAGTCAGTCAGTCTTGGCACTTTTGGAGGTCTCCGAGGCATTTCCCAACCTGACCATTCCTTCCTTCTTTCCCTCTTAAAATTTTCCAGGATGTAGTCCTATTCTTGTTCTCCTTCTATCTCTCTGACCATCCCTTTCTAGTCTTTGTCATCAGATCCTAACTTCCTGTCCTCTCTAGCATGCCAGATTTTCCCAGATTTACATCCGTGCCTTTTTCTTTTTCACATGCACTCTCCCTGAACAATTTCATCCATATTCATATTTGTAACTAGAGCCTTTAAGTTAATGATTTCAGAATCTAAATTCTATAGCTACTATTTATGGAATGCCTACTATGTGCCCATAATGCTAGGGACTTTGCATAAATTATCTCATTTAATTCTCAACACCTCAGCTTATTTTACAATCCATATGTCCAGGAAATAAGTGCATGCCAAACCATTTTAGTACCCAGCAAAACCTTTTTCACTTAAACTAAGATTTTAAGAAAATCTTAAACTTCACACTTCAAAAGCCATTTTGACAATTATTATTTTTTAGAAAAGAATTCAGGCAAACTGAAATCACAAAGGGGGCTCAAGTAATTTACCCCTAACATAAATGCATGTAAACTACTTTTCCTTAAAGAGAATCGAAATACCCAAATCCCTCTTTAATTATACTTTTACTTGATGGAAAGGATATAAAACTATAATAGGAAGAGCTAATGGACCCAAAGGAGTACTATAATCTCCAAAAGAGGTATAAAGTATCCAAGATTTTCAAATTTATTTTCTCTAGAAAATTGTATTTTTATGGATCATTTTGTGAGAGCACTGTTGCTCGGACTAGATTCTGGGAGATAGTGATACCAACAGTTTGAAAACTTGTCAGCTTACTTCTGTTTCATTGCACACTGCCATTTCTCCTGAAATCATTTGACCACATACATCCAACACTATTTTTCTCTCTGTTCCCATTGCCACAAGAGTTCAGTTTCTCACCATCTCTCACCTAGCAATTGCTATGATCTCTTTTAACTGCTTCCAGTCTCACTCTGCTGTAATCTTTTCTCCATGTTTTGCAAATGAGATCTTTCTAGAATGCACATTTGACAATTTGGAACCAAATTTACTTAGCTCTTCATGCGAAATTCCTCTGCCACTGGTCACTCTTTGGATCAATACCATTTTTGTCTTTAATAGATATTTTAAAATTTTGTATACAGTGGTGTCTGGAACCTTAACTTTTTTCATTGTATTTATCTGTGCATTTTAAAAACTACTATTAAAAAAGACACAAAGAAACTAAATTAAAATGAACACATCTGCAAATAGATGATTCATCACCTAGAGTTGATCACCAGTGGGGAATATGAGGAATATCACATTCCAGTCTTGGATCTCCAAAACTCAACATGTTTGCTATTTGAAAGATCTCTCATGAATAGATTCATAATCAGCTCATAGAGACAAAAACAGAAACTTACATGCTAATTTCTCAAACTATTAAGAAGTTGAATGATCAAGATTCCCAAAAACATTATTGGTTAAGTCACTTTATCTTCATAATATGTAAAAAAGTAAAAATTTTCCAGAAAATTACTTGCTAAGGACATTAGAGGACAATTCACCATATAAAAATGCATATTCCAATAAATATTTTCAACACTGTTCATAAAACTGAATGCATATTGAGACAATTGGTAAATACCCCCGTAAGAACTCTAATACCAATCCCTGAAAAGGATACTTTAATAAAAGACAGTCCTTAACAGAATATTATCAAAATAAATCAATGTACAGAAAGGGTAATACATCATGGTCATGTGGAATTTATCCCAGGAATTTAACTTTGTTAATATTTGGAAATTAATTAAAGTAGTTCAACATAATAACAGCAGGAAAGAAATTGTATATCTCAATAAATGCAGAAAAAGTATTTTAAAAATTTAATATCTTTCCTTCTATAATTAAAAAAAATCTTAGGGAAACTATAAGGATAATTGCCTCAAACTTATAAAGAGCAACTACAAAATATCCTGTTGCTGACATTGTAATTAAGATGATATATTGAGCTGAAGCACTTTCCCCTAAAAACAAAAATAAAGCAAAGATGTTTGCTATTACTACTTCTATTCAACATTTGAACAGAGGTCTTAGCAAGTGCACCAAGACAAGAAAAATAAATAACATGTATACAGGTGATATGGTTTGGCTGTGACCTTACCCAAATCTCAACTTGAATTTTATCTCCCAAAATTCCCCCATGTTGTGGGAAGGACTCAGGGGGAGGTAATTGAATCATGGGGGCTGGTCTTTCCCATGCTGTTTTCATGATAGTAAATAAGTCTCATGAGATCTGATGGGTTTATCAGGCATTTCCACTTTTGCTTCTTCCTCATTTTCTTTTGCCACCACCATGTAAGAAGTACCTTTCACCTCCTGCCATGATTCTGAGGCCTCCCCAGCCATGTGGAACTGTAAAGCCAATTAAACCTCTTTTTCTTTCCAGTCTCGGCTGTGTCTTTATCAACAGTGTGAAAATTGACTAACACAACAGGTTTGAAAGTAATAAAAATATCTTTATTTGCAGACATTATGATTGTGTTTAACAAAGTTTTAATTAATCTACAAAAAGGCTACTAAATCTAGTAAGTAACTACACCAGGAACTAAGAATACTTTACCAATACTAACAAAAATCAACTGTATTTCCATATAAATAATTGAAAAATAAATTTCTAAGAAATTGATATAGCTTCAGTAGCATAAAATATCAAGAAATAAACTTAACAAAACCCACAAAATATCTACAATAAAAACTACAAAACATTGCTGAGAAGAACTAAACCAGACCCAAAAGATGAATTTATCATGCCAATGATAGGGAGATACAATATGGCAAACAAATTCTTCCAATTTTACCTATAGATTCAATGTTATATGTATCAAAACCCCAGTAACTTTTCTGGTATAAACTGAAAGTTAATGCCAAAACGTATTTTGAAAATGTAAAACAACTAAAATAGCCAAAATAAACTTGTGAAAACAAAAGGAATAAAACTGGATGACTTATACTATCTGATTGCAAGACTAATTACAAATCCATATTAATGAAGACAGGGTGCTAATAGAATAAAGGCAGACAAATTAATCAGTTGAACAGAGTAGTCTTGTAGTAAGCCCACATGATTTTCCACAAACTGGCAGTGAAATCCAATGGATATTGGAAAATATTTTCATCAAATGGTCATTACCGAGTACACATAGGAGGGAAAAAAGCTTGACCAATATCTCAACCCATATACAAAAATTAAGTCAAGTGGATCTGCAATAAACATAAAAAGTATAATTATAAAAATCCTAAAAGTAAACAAAGAACATAGAAAACTAATAGCAATTTAGAGTTAAGCAAAATTTTAGTTGTTTTTTTTTTTTAAGACGGAGTTTCGCTCTTGTTGCCCAGGCTGAAGTACAATGGCATGATCTCGGCTTACTGTAACCTCCACCTCTCAGTTTCGAGCAATTCTCCTGCCTCAGCCTCCCGGGTAGCTGAGATTACAAGGCATGCACCACCACGCCCAGTTAATTTTGTATTTTTAGTAGAGACAGGGTTTCATCATGTTGGTCAAAGTTTTTTAGAAGGCAAAAATCATTAACCATTAAACAGATTTTCATCAAAGACAAAAACTTTCACTTGTCAAAGTCAAAAAACACTAGTGAGAAAATGTGTATGACAAAGGATTGGTATTTACTATGAAAAAGGACATCCACAAGCACCACTTCCCTCCAAGATATTTGAACCAACACTTTACAAAAGAGGATATATAAACAGCCAAAGATTCTCAAAATTATATTTGCCAGGGAAAGGAAAACTCAAGTGACTATAAAATGTCAGTATATACCCACTAGAACGGCTACGATTAAAAATATTAAAACCAGATATTAAAGAGGACATGGATCAACTGGACCTCTCTCATACTGCTGCTAGAAATGCAAATTGATACAAGTACTTTGAAAAGCTGTTTGATATTCTCTTGTGAATTTAAGCACTTAATATACCTTATCCATCAGCTCCAGTCCTGGATATCTACCCAAAAGAAATATACCTCTAAGAAAACTTGGACCAGTATGTCAATGGCTGCTTTCTTAATAAGAGCAAAACTTTTGAGACAACCCAAACCCTTATCAACAGGATAATAAATGTGATTTATTTACACAGTGGAGTATTACTTAGCAACAAAAAACTGTCACACGCACATGCAACAACATGGAAAAATCTCAAAAATATGGATCTTATCAAAAGAAGACCTAAAAGACTATTATAATTCAATGTATATGAAAGTTATGAACTTGCAAAACTAATACATGGTGATAGAAATCAGAATATTGGTTGCCTCCAGGGAGCAGGGCATTGACTGGGAAAGATCACAAGAGAACTTTGTAGGGTGAGGCCAACATTCTATACACTGCTAGGAGTGTAATTGCATACATGTAGACATTTGGCAAAACTCATTTAAGAAGATACTGAAAATCTGTACAATTTACTGAAGATAATTATACCTCAATTTATTAAGACTACATGGAAATATAGTTTTTTACCTGTATTTTTCATACAGTTTTTCATGAGTTTTACCAAAATCCACATTTGACAACACATTCTGCTGATATGGCTGTAGAAGAACAGTCACATTAGCATGTTTTAATGAGAAGGTAAAAATCATACAACTCCTGGAGATCTGGTAAATTTGGAACTATCTAGAAAAATTACAATGTATTTGCTCTTTGACCAAATAATTTCTCTTCTGGAACTTTATACCAAAGATACACAGGCAAAGATATGAAAATATTTGTATTCAACACTACTTATTGTAGCATATTTGTGAAAGGAAAAGAATAAAAATACCAAAATATCTATCAAGAAGGGACTTGTTCAACAGATCAAGGTACACTTAAGCAATGGAGCTCTCTGAAGTTATAAAAAGCGAAAGACAGAAAACTGTATACACTATTATGGGGATGTATTAGTCTATTCTCACGCTGCTGGAAGGACATACCTGAGACTGGGTAATTTATAAAGGAAAGAAGTTTAATTGACTCACTTCCGCATGGCTGGAAGGCCTCAGGAATCTTACAATCACGGTAGAAGGAGAAGCAAACACATCCTTCTTCACATGTGGCAGGAGAGAGAAGTGCAGAGCAAAGGAGGGAAAAGCGCCTTATAAAACCATTAGATCTCATGAGAACTCACTATCACGAAAACAGCATGGGGGGAACTGCCCCCAAGATCTAGTCACCTCCCATGAGGTCCCTCCCCCAACTATTTGATGATTACAATTCACATTACAATTCAAGATGAGATTTGGGCGGGAACACAGAGCCAGACCATATCAGGGGATATATTATTGAGTTCAAAAATGTGACTTAGAAAAAAGTGCATTTAGGCTGTTACCATTTATCTAAGAGGAAATGATGGATGGATGGATGGATGGATGGATGTAAGAAGAGGAAATGGGTGGATGGATGAATGCGTATAGGTAGATGAAAGGTAAATATAAATAGATAGAATAGGTAATTTATATAAAATAGCAATGGAAAGATGGGGCAATTTTTTTAGTGATGACTTTTAGAGGAAGAGAGTAGAAGGGATGGGCATAGAGTAATATTTCTCTGAATTTATCTTGCTTTGTAGAATTTTATTTTGGAACACTATAAAGAATCCATGTGATCATAAAAGAAAATTAAACAAAATTTACTTTTTAAAATAATTACTAAAAAGCAGTAGTAAAATAAAACAAATGAGTCTAACAAATGAGTCTAACAAATGAGCAGTTGGTGGTATAATCACACTGAGATAATATTAAGTGCTATTACAACACAGTAATCTCACTTAACACCCCTAGTGAGATATAACCTTAGGAAAAAAATAACAGCAAACATACATAAATAGCATCTAATAAATAATATTATCATTGGTAGTATTAGTATTGATATTATAAAACTATCACTTAATGTATTGAAGAATAAATTAAATGAGTAATTATATTGATATTATTGAGAACTGGTATTTTTAGCATGGAAGAAATGAGATATGGATGATAAAATAATTTTAAATTAAAACCCTGTAATACTGCATCTGAATCAAAAGTATCAATAACTCAGAAGATACCCCTTATAAAAATAAAATTGACATTTCCTAATTTTGTCTATTGAGAAGATCTAGAAACAATAACTGACCCAGGAACAATGAGTATCCCCAGCCATTGTATTGCAGTTTTGTGTCCCACAAAAGAGCCATGACTCCTTGGGGAAAAAAATGGCTGATTCCAGATCCAGGGAAGGAAATGCACAAGATCATCCTGGAACATCTTGTTATAACAAAACATAAGGAAGCTATCTTGAGTCTCATAAAAAGGACTCAGCCAACTTGAAGAAGCTACTACTGGCCAAGAAGGGACAAGTACATATTGTTCTCCATAAGTTTATAGTAACAAGCAAATACTTCTTCGTAAATACTGGTGAATGCTACTGAACTTAGAAAATAACTTGGCAAATAATGCTAGTAAAGCGTTTTTTAAAGAAATGATCAATATTTGAGATGATGGATATGCTGACTGCACTGACTTGATCACTATAAATTATATGTATAAAAACATCACTATGTACATCATAAATATGTACAATTATTATATGTCAGTTTAATAAAAATTAAAATGAAATATAAAGGAATAGAAACTACAAATTTACCCTGCTTTTTCTGTACCAACTAGTCCTAAAATTTGTCAACTAGTTGACTAGGAAACATTCCTCTTTATAGGAATATTCTAGCTAAAAAGAAAAAAACGAAAAATGAATAACAGAAGGTCATAATTTTGCAATCCTTAAGTAACTGATAGATGAGGGTGAAGATTATTAGCAGCTGTTAACATCACTACAAATAATAGTAAAATTAAATTAAGAGATCACTAGATATTTTATGCCTCCCAACGGAAGAACACCACATCACTAGAGAAGTATTCTTAAAGAAATAGAATTTGAATCTGATCATACCTCTAGAACTAGGGACAGATGGACATATTGAACACAATAGGGTTGTAAAAAATAAAATACAAACTATGGGAACTCTACAAGTCAAATGATTCCATTTCTTCCAGAAATAAACTGCCTTAACAAAAAAAGAGATAAAAAGGTAATTCATAAGACTAAGAACCAAATCAACCAAATTGCAATATATTACCTTATTTGAATTCCAGTTTAATTTAAAAAATAATTATGAAAAACTTACACACTTGATTGTTTATATTTAATGATACCAAAACTATGTCTGGTATTTTATTCAAAATTATGTGAGCAGGATGTTGTGAATAGAGATAGAAAACAAGATGGAACATAAGTTGATAATTAGTGAGATGGGATAATGGGCGCATAAGGACTCATTTTTTATTTTCTCCTTTTGAAAAAAATAAACAGACTTCAGGAAGAATGTCTAATACTATTTTTTACTCATTTATTCAAAGTGTCTTTTCTTTGAAAAACCAACCTGAAAGTACGATTTCCAAGGAAGAGGTAGGCATGCCCAACACTGGGAACAACATGTACAAAAGGCTATGATCTGAAACAGCCTGATGGAGAGGGAGACTGGAGGAGCACACACTGGCCATGACTGGATGGTAGAAATGTGAGAGGGAGGAACAGAAGATGCATTTGGGAAGGTAACAACCTAGGTCTTCATGAGCCATCATGCTAAAAGTTAGGATGTTTTTCTGATGAGCACTATTTAGTGGAAATAAAATAAAAGCCACGTGTATACTTTAAAATTTCCTCCATAGCCATATTAAATGATGAAATATGCTTTATTTATTCCAATAAATCCAAAATATTATCAAATAAGTAGTCAATATAAAAATTAATGAGATATTGTGCTATTTCCAGTACTAATTTTCATAATTCAATGTATATTGTATACACATAGAACATCTTAATTCATACTGTTTTAGATGCTCAATAGCCACATGGGGGCTATCATATCAAACCACCTTGTGATTTGAAATTTTCAGAATATATCCGCTTCTCATTTTCTCAGTCACCAAATTTACTCTCCATGACTTCAATTACTATGATTCCCCAATCCAGATATTGCCTGAACTCCAAGACCAAATGTCCAACTGTCTATGGTACCTTAATATTTAATATTTACCTCAAATTAAGTGTCCTGTATTAATCTGTTCTCATGTTGCTAATAAAGACATACCTGAGACTGGGTAATTTATAAATGAAAGAGGTCTAACTGACTCATAGTTCCACATGGCTGGGAGGCCTCACAATCATGGTGGAAGGCAAATGAGGAGTAAAGTCAATGTTTTGCAAGGCAGCAGGGAGGAAGACTTGTGCAGGGGAACTCCCATTTATAAAACCATCAGATCTCATGAGACTTACTCACTACCACAGGAACAGTATGAGGGAAACCGCCCCCATGATTCAATTATCTCGACCTGGCCCTGCCCTTGACACATGGGGATTATTACAATTCGAGGTAAGATTTGGGTAGGGGCACGGCCAAACCGTATTATGTCCCAAACTGAGTTTATTATCTGCCTCCTTCGTTTATGCATCTCACTAGAATTACTGTTACCTTGTTTTCTTTCCCTCTATTCAGTCCCTCCTCCTCATTTAATCAGCTAAACAATTCTAATAATTCCACTTCAAAATCTCAAACATTCTACAACTTCTGTCCAAATGTATAATACCTCAAAACCAGTGCAGTGGCACACACATGCAGTCCCAGCTACTCAGAAGGCTGAAGCAAGAGGATCACTTGAGCCCAGGAGTTTGAGTCCAACCTAGGCAACATATCAAGATCCTGTCTTTAAAAAAATAAATAAAAATTTTTTAAAAAGTTTACCTCAGATCATGACTAACAGTATTGCAAATGATTATTTTTCTCAAGAAGAGGTTCTCAAGCCCTTAAGGGACATAATTGCTCATTTGTATTTATCCTATTTGTTCATAAGGAAGGAAAAAAAAGAAAAACAAATGCTCATTTTGTCTAGAACACTAAAACATAATTCCAGTAGAGAAAATATGGTGCAAAGTTAATATCAATATTGTTAACCAAAGTTGAAATGTAAGTGCATATTTGCCAGCTTCTTGAAATTAAATAATCTATTCTCCTTTAAGAGAGGATTTTAAGCAACAATTCCCTCCAGGCTTCTTTATTATTCTCAGAAAATTGGTTGATCAGAATCATATGACTTAGTATAACAGCAAATAAAAAAGATACAAGTGCCCCAGAGACTGGAGTGGCTCCTGATTGTGAATGAAATCGTTTGGTAAACAGACTTGAATGGGCAGCTCTGGGTGAATTACAGGCACAAGGTACAGGAAGGGCAGGATTTATACCTAGCATGCACAGCTGGAAGTCAGTAGGCACAAGGACTCTAATATGTAACACAGAACTGGCTGCCGTATTCTGTTTCATTGAGACTGCCAACTGAGATACATTATTTGACACTGCTATGCAGAGCCAAATCATTCATCAAGCTGTTTAAAGCTCAGCACACCACCTGTCTATGGACCAGATTGATATAAAAAACTAAAGTGAAAGTTTCTTCAGCCCCGTGACAAAGTGAGGATACTTCCTTTAGAAAGAACAAAAGTTATGACATCCTTTGCAAACAAAGTATGCCATAATACCTGAAAGAATAGACAAAAAAGGAGCAAAGAAAACAAAGCAAGTCACTCAGCTTGTCTGAATGGCAGTAAAAGACACAACTAAAAAGGGGTCATCTAATGTATCACATCGTGAGAAATAAAGTGTATTTTCCAGCAGCTTCCAATTTTAAAATACATTTTAATACCTATGATTGCAGTATAACATTTTATGCCTTCATTAGTAATCTCAAGATTCTTGTTTTAAATGGACATAAGACACAATAGAAGAAGGCCAAAGTAGAAGTGACTCATCCTCAAAATATTTCACATCTATTTAAAACCTTTTTGCTGCAGCAGCAATAGTATTTTTAAACATTTTAATTCTTTTGAACTTCCTTAACCATTATGAAAGTCTGGGGACAGGGTTATTTTTAATTCTAGTGACAGACTCCTCTTTCCAGCTGAACTCAGGGGAAAAAAAAGGAAACAGTTTTGTGAAAGTCTGTCAAACAAGATTTGAAAAAAGAAAATTGGGGCTAATTTGGTTCACTCAAGCATCACTTTTTCTTTCCTTGGAGTACATCAACAAATATCTTTGTGCAGAAGTCATCGAAGACCCATGAGTTCTGACGACAGATGACAACTGGTTGGGTGAGAGCATTATTGAAATCCTCAAATGAACTTTGGGAGAGGATTGTGAGATTTTAATATGAAAGTCAAGAGTGAGAAACCCTAGAGTGAAAAGAATTAAAGACATTTTGATTAGTTATCTAAAAGTTAGCATACCATTTACTATGGCTTACAAGTTAAAATAATTGTATCTAAAAGCATCAAGCTAAATAAACATTCACAGTTTAACAGTGAATGAAAAAATCAAGGTATACACTATATGTTAAAGTCTAGCTACATTTATATAAAGGATTAAACACACACAGAGAAACACAGCTCATTTTTTTAATGGATTCTTTATGTATAATAACAACGCAAATACCCAGCTGAAACTGAGAATGACCCAAAACTTTCAGAGGAGAGTTTCATTTTGTGGGGCTCAGAAAGGCAAAACGTTCATTAAAGTTTCCAAGTTGCTAAAAAGGGAGGTGAAGGAAGAGAGAAAACAAGAGAAATTTAGGGAGGGTAGGTCCTGAGAGCCAGAATAGGGGCTGATCGAATGCACTAGGACACCAAGCCACTAGAGACTGACCATAGGATCAAGCTTAATAGGTTGGATTAGGCACAACCAAACAGAAGAGCATGCCCCCTACTCAAACTCATGAACCCTAAATAGTTCAGAATGAAACTGCTGAACTTGTAAAGTAGTAACGAATACTGCTCCAAACTCCTTATGTATATTAAATAAAAATTAAGCTGCTTTTTCGGTAAGCTGTATTACTCTATTATTCATGTTAAGATACATAGAGTTATGAGTACTCAGATCTCTTAAACTGAGTAATAGTAACATCTGCTTATCATTCATTTTGAGGAAATATATGGATATAATTCAGATATTCCTTATATTTGACCTGAGATAAAGAGATACTCTACCAGAAGGGTGGTGGCTAGGCAAAGTGTTTGACAGAGTGTTGTTTGTCCTTGCCTTTGACAGTGGAGACCTGTGGTAATGGTAACTCAAATATTATTAAATGTCAATAGTATGTGATAGCTGTCATAGGCCCACAAGGACAAATCTGTTTTAAGTTTCTTCTGATAAATAATTTTACAAAATATCAACATCTGATGAGGACTCTCCATGCCCATGATGGAAAAAGATAAAAACAAGAACACTTCAACATTATGCCTGAAGAAATAAAAACAGGCACTGTGCATAGAAAACACCAAGCTTGTTGCCTGCTTTAGCTAAAGAGTGACTATGGTCTCTCAGTGTCCATGGGGGATTGGTTGCAGAATTTTCACAGATACCAAAATTTGTAGATGTTCAAGTCCCTTATATAAAATTTGCTTATATTTGCTTATAACTTCTGTACATCCTCCCATATACTTTAAATCATCCTTACATTACTTATAATACCTAATGCAATGTTAACACTATGTTAATAGTCAGCTTGCATTTTCAAATTTGTATTTTTTTTTCATTGTATTGTTAATTTTTGATTTTCAATATTTTTTATCTGTGGCTGGTTGAATCTGGAGGCAGAACCCATGGATATGGAGGGCAGACTGTAGTTTTTTTGTCAGTGATAATTGCATTCTTGCTTCTTTCTTCTGACATCTTACATAAAAAATGTTTTTATGTAAAATGTAATATAAAATCAATGAAAGCATAAAAACATCACTGAATTGCCTCCTCCCTCAATAACCCCAAAGAGACTTGCAACTTCCTTGAATTCTCCCTTAAAATCACCATTCAATTGTTACCACAGTGTGTCATCTCCCTTACTGCATCAGTAACAAATCTAACTCACTGGGGAACAAAAAGAGTTTCTTCTCTCCTGGAGCAACCAATATAGGAACATATTCACAGGAAAAAGAGACAGAGGGAGAGAGCTGTTGTGGGGTGGTATGGTGGGGAGGGTAGGGGAGTGTGGGAGAAAGAACACTCCAGCCCTGTAAGCAAAAGCAAATGCAAGGTTCCCTTATGCTTAAAGAAACAAATACCATAAAAAGTTGCAGACCAAAGTATGCATCATACACCTATGTAGAGAAAGAGTTAACAGAGCAGACCTGAGGCTCCTGTCTTTAGAAGGACCTGCTTGAAAGAGTTGCCCTTGCTGGCATCTGGAAACTTTGCTTTCCTAATATCCCCTTAACTGATAAGATGAGTTTGCTATGCCTGGACTGCACATACCATGATTGAGGTAAAGTAGCTGCTTTACTTTTGGGATTGGGCATTTTGGGTACACGTTAGGGTTGACCAGCCCCCAGTAAAAACCTAGATATTAAGTCTCAAATGAGCTTTTTTGGGAAGAAACATTGAACACATAGCTGACATTTTTGTTGCTGGATAAAGGGTGTGCTCTATGTGACCTCTGATAGGAAGAGCAGGCATACAAAGTTAGCACATGGACTTCTCAAAATTGTGTATTTTTCCTTTGCTGATAAGGTTATGTACTGTGTCACTGTGATAGATCTTAGCCAGTAATACTGCTATATAAGGAGTCCTGTGATTGCTTCCAGAAAATTGCCAAATGTGGGTGTGGTCTGAGGGACCCAATAAACAACTTGAATTTGATAATCTTGAGTGAACAGCTGGTTTTACAAAAACAAATGGTCTACTCTTTTACACAGTAACGCAACTTTAAGCTTACTAATAAGACTGAAAATCAGACATATTGTAGAGTTATAAGAGAGTTATTATTAAGTTAAGCCAAAACTTGCGTGTTTCTTCTTGTATCTTTCATTTTTTTTAATCGAAAGACCGTGAATCTAAGGACTACTATGCAATTCTGTGTGACCGTAGTTAAACATGAAAAAGTCAATGCAGTGCATTTGTTCATGTAAGTGAGTATGGCAGAACATATTGAATAATCTGTAGCTTTTGTCAAAAGGAAAAGGGAAAAATGCAAATGAGTAAGAAATTGAAAGCTGTCATGGGATGTAAAAAACTGTATTTCAAGAAATTTACTGACAAAAAATAGCCTTTTATTCTTTCCAGGTAGTGTGAGCTTGAAAAAACATTATTATGTCATTCAACAAGAGTCACAGACAAATGAATGGTTAGTTAAGAGAAGACAGTACATTAAAGAATAAGTCATACCACTAAAGAATAAAGGATGATTACCAGGGGCTGGGAAGGGTAGTAGGGGAGTGGTGAGGGAGAGATGGGAATGGTTAATGGGTAACAAAAAAAGAAAAGGAATGAATAAGACCTGGCATTTGATAGCAAAACAGGGAGACCATAGTCAATGGTAATTTAATTGTACAATTTCAAATAACCTAAATAATATAATTGGATTGTTTGTAAAACAAAGAATTAATGCTTGAGAGGATGGATACCCAATTTTCTGTGCTGTGATTATTATGCATTGCAAGCCTGTCCCAAAATATCTCATCTGCCCCATAAATATATACACCTACTATGTACCCGCAATTTTTTTAACTTTAAAAAGAAATGAATCATGCTATTTGAGAGATAATATAAGAAATCAAATAGACTTTGGGTAAAACTAAAAGGTGACACACATACACCTCCCAAGCCCCGTTCAGTAACCATATGTCCACACTATATAAAAGACTTTCTTGAGTTTCTTGGGATACTGCTGTTTAGCTAATCTTCATCTTTAACCAACATCTTCTAGACATGTTTTGCCCTTGTATTTGTTTAAAGTTTTTTTTTTTTTTAAACTTTAATTATAAAATTGTAAAGCATCTTTTGAAGATAGAATTATAAGATAACTAAGACAACTGACAGTGATCTATTTGGAAACACATTTGAATGTTGCATTAACAAATTGTTTCATGTAATGTGAAATGTATATGAAACTAGATTTTAGCAGTATAGAAGTCCTATTACAGTCTCTCCTAACCAGAGACAAGGATCTCTGCTGCTCTGATAAGTTTATTTCGCAGATGTTATGGATTGGATATTTGCTCCTCTCAAAATTCGTATGTTAAAACCTAATTGCCAGTGTGATGGTATTTGCATTTGGGGCCTTTGGGAAGTAATAAGGTTACTAGGGCAGAGTACTTATGAATGAGTTTAGTGCCTTTATAAAAGAAGCCCCAGAGGGCATCTTTACTCCCTCTGCCATATAAGGACACCGTGAAAAGACAGACCTGTTAATGAACAAGTAAGCACTCCCTCACCAGACACCAAGTCTGATAGCACCTGCCATCCTTCAGAACAGTGAGAAATAAATTTGGTTATAAGCCATCTAGTCCATGGTACTTTGTTAAATCAGCCCAAACAGACTAAGGCACCACATATCTTCCACAAAGATGTTAGGTATGCAAGAAGACAACACATTCTGCAGGTTTCTGATTTCCTTCCTAGGAAGGAGGCACTGTACTACAGAACGGATATTGATAAATGAATGTTTTCAGAAAAATATAACCACACTTTCTACTGTCACAGTAGCAAACGCAGCAGTTTCCACTTTAGTGGACAGAGAAAGAGAGAATAGCTTCAAGTCTTTTAAATGTTTTTGAAGTATTAGATCTACAAGCTGAGATAATATAGGTCCACTCCAGCCTGGTGATATAGTCATCAACACATTAAGTGGTGATTACTTCTCAGACGTGTCTGTGGATTTATACATGCTTCTTCAGAAAGTACTCTTGAACACTTAACACTGAGCAGTGAATATTAGAGCCAACAAGACACAAAAGTTATTTTCTTCCACCAGAATGACAACTCGTTTAAACTTGAAGTGAGAATTATGATTGAATAATATGCCCACGTTTCTCAGAACCAGAATGAATTCAGAGTAACAGTTTCAATATTGCAGTTTGGCTTTTCTGTTATTGCTCAGTAACTATAATAAGTTTCTAGTTTCTACTTTCAATCACCATCTTTAAAAGAAATAATTCTTTTATTTATTTATTTATTTTATTATACTTTAAGTTCTAGGGTACACGTACATAATGTGCAGGTTTGTGACATATGTAAACTTGTGCCATGTTGGTGTGCTGCACCCATCAACTCGTCAGCACCCATCAACTGGTCATTTACATCAGGTATAACTCCCAATGCAATCCCTCCCCCCTCCTCCCTCCCCGTGATAGGCCCCGGTGTGTGATGTTCCCCTTCCCGAGTCCAAGTGATCTCATTGTTCATTTCCCACCTATGAGTGAGAACATGCGGTGTTTGGTTTTCTGTTCTTGCAATAGTTTGCTGAGAATGATGGTTTCCAGCTGCATCCATGTCCCTACAAAGGACACAAACTCATCCTTTTTGATGGCTGCATAGTATTCCATGGCGTATATGTGCCACATTTTCTTAATCCAGTCTGTCACTGATGGACATTTGGGTTGATTCCAAGTCTTTGCTATTGTGAATAGTGCCGCAATAAACATACGTGTGCATGTGTCTTTATAGGAGCATGATTTATAATCCTTTGGGTATATACCCAGTAATGGGATGGCTGGGTCATATGGTACTTCTAGTTCTAGATCCTTGAGGAATCGCCATACTGTTTTCCATAATGGTTAAACTAGTTTACAATCCCACCAACAGTGTAAAAGTGTTCCTATTTCTCCACATCCTCTCCAGCACCTGTTGTTTCCTGACTTTTTAATGATTGCCATTCTAACTGGTGTGAGATGATATCTCATTGTGGTTTTGATTTGCATTTCTCTGATGGCCAGTGGCCATCTGATCTTTGATAAACCTGAGAAAAACAAGAAATGGGGAAAGGATTCCCTATTTAATAAATGGTGCTGGGATAATTGGCTAGCCATAAGTAGAAAGCTGAAACTGGATCCTTTCCTTACTCCTTATATGAAAATTAATTCAAGATGGATTAGAGACTTTAATGTTAGACCTAATACCATAAAAACCCTAGAAGGAAACCTAGGTAATACCATTCAGGACATAGGCATGGGCAAGGACTTCATGTCTAAAACACCAAAAGCAATGGCAACAAAAGCCAAAATTGACAAATGGGATCTAATTAAAGAAATAATTCTTTAGATACCACTCAATGACATATAGACCCAGAATCAGTAAGTACGAATTAGAATAAAAACTCCTGTTAGTGTTTGTAGGTGTGATGAGTAGGATAAGCATTTCTTAGCAGACTTTTAAAAGTAGCTTAGCTGACTTGTGTTGAAACTTTACTGATTTGTCAAATTCCATAGGATATAATATTATTCTATTTGCTTGCCATTATTGTGATCACAAAATGGTCTAGAAAAACAATGACTGAAATGTAAAAATCAATATACAAATTTAAGGTATATTGCCATCATTATAATTTATTTAGTTGCCAATCTTATGTGTTTACCTATGCAGTGAATGATGTAAAGTGGTAAAACAGCAAGTAGATTAAAATAACATGGCAGAAAATGAAGTCACTGTTCTTACTGTACCCTACTACAGAGTCTACCAATGCATGTGATAGCTTCATGTCAAAGGATTTTAGAAGCCAGTCAAGTTCATTAATAAATTATAGTTGTCAAGTTCTGAGAGATATGCCATAAAATAAATGAGTTAAGATGACGTTTTACCTTTGAAGATTCTGGTATACTTCAGGAATTTCAACTGAAGTCTTAACTTTCATAACTATATTTTTTAAAATACCGAAATGATTTTCCTTAAGTTTTTAGCATGATCAGCATCCCTATTCACCATGATATATGGTCCCTTTTTAGTTGACAGCTGTCAGGCAAAAACATACATCAATGGATATTTATATTTCAGTCAGAATTAGGCATTAGGGTAACACTTTATAGGAATTAAATAACCGTTGTTTGGCCACTCCCCAAGTAAACCTTTCCTCGGTAAGATAGAAAAATCTGCCTGTTTTCCAAAATAGCTTTCAATGTGTGTACATTAGAAAATATATGACTTACTATATTGCTTGTCAGTTTATGAGGAACCCCAGACTTCCACATTTTCACAAGCTTACTAATAAGCATTGTATTACACATTATAAAACAGATTGAGATAAATAAAATATTCTAAATGACCCAAAAGAATAATCTATTACAAGAATAAAAATTGTTCACCAATAATAACAAAAAGTATGTGGAAATCTGGAAAATAAAAGTTGGCTTGAGGGGTTTGGAAACCATTAGTAAGAGGTTATAAAAACAGAAGTTCAGAATATACCAAAGGTATATTTTAGAAGCAGTGTCATCAGGCAAAAGGAACCATATGAAAGGAAACAAGGTGGTGAGAAAATACAGATCATTTTTAGATAATATTTAATACCACTGTTGTATTAAGTGCAGGGTAAGTGAAGGGGATCACTGTGAGATGAACCTGGAAAGATGAATGGTTTGAATATGATATTGCAGGCACTAGAGGTTCATTAGGAGTAGAAAGTGATTTATGACTTCTATATTTGGAGATACATCAACTTTGAGGTGATAGTGTGCTTTCAAGAGGAATATTCCCAGTGGTGCAGGAAAAGCCACCCTGGAACAATGAACAGACTGAGCTGGGGGGTAGAATGAATATTTCAGAATCACCCATACAGATGCTATATGCATTATTTTGGATTTATATTTTCAAAGAATTTCTGAAATGTATATACTCATTAAATATAAGAATATAAATAAATCAAGAAATTAAAAGACCAAATTCTTTAGAGAAGACATTTATTCAACTAAAAAAAAGAGAGCAGATTAGAATTTAGTGTTTTCCTAGAGTTACATTTTGGACCATATGCTAACTCTTCAGGCACTTGTCTGCTATAAAATCTACTCTCCCAAATTAATTTACATGAAATCCTTTATTGAATTTTGTTTGGGGTTAAATTATATTTTACTATTTATGTAAATCATCTGGCTTAAATTTTTAGAACTCCCATTAATTATAGCACATTATACAGTACTTTACCTCAAAATTAATCAGTATTTCATGTCTTTGGAAATTCACTAAATTTTTCCCACATTAGTTTTTGCTAAATGCTATTTATTTTTCAAATACTCTTGACTCCACAGAAAACTCTTCACATAAATCTTCTATTTTGCATTCATTCTATGGAGTAAGAATACTGCTTTTGCCCATTACTGTGGCAGTGATGTTGGGAACACTGATATTTTAATGCTGCTCTTTTTACAATATTGGTAAAGTTCTATGCTCATGCCATAGTTAACTACCAATCAACACTTGCTTTTTGTTGTTTTTGTTAATATTCTAATCTCCTTATCACCTATAGAGAGAGCTTAAGTATCCTGGGGTATCATTGTTTGGTAAGAAGGTGCTGAAGTCACTATATTTTTCAAACAAACATTCTTATTAAAGAACAACATTCTTTCTCAATATGAGTCCCCTATAAAACAGAAACAGTATGCTAATCCAGTGTAGTGCAAAAGCACTACAAAAGCAGCAAAAGTAAGTGGGACAGAGAAGTGAGATAGGTGAGGAAGAAAGCACAGGCAGAGAACACAGTGCCAAATTGCCAGCTGCTTCTCCAGAAGACACACAGAGCTGTTTGATCTCCCAGGAAGCTCCAGAGAGGCACTGTGGAGTTATTCTGGTGGTCAGGTCTTCTATATACTTAGTTGTATCTGATTGTTCTATTAGTTACAAGTTAAGGTATATGGAAATCTTACATAATAATTGTATATCTGTGCATTTCTCTTAGTTCTGTCGATGTTGCCTTTATTATATCTAAAGCCATGTTACTAGTTATATACAAATTTAGAACTGTTACACATTCAGGGTAATTAAGTTCTCATTATGAAACATCCCCCTAACTCTAATTACATTCCTTGCCTGAAAATGTCGACCTCATCTCGCTGGGCTGATTTTTTCTCCTGAATGTTAGACTGCAAATCCTTGCTGGTAGAGTATATCTCAATGTCCTCAAGAAAATTTTAATTTAAACAAATTTTGTCCAGGTTTTCTACTTGTTCTCAACAGGAGCTTCGATTTAAAACAATTTAGTCTGCTATTTCTAGAAATGGAATATGTCAAATGTACCCGGCTCCTTACCTCACCAAAGTTGAAAGAAACCAACTGTAAAAAATCATTCAACTTCAGTGCTTTCAGGGAACAAACCCAACACAGATTGAATAAGACTTTTAGACTTTTCAGAGTTATAAAGCAAACAAAGAATTCCAGAATATACTTTAAAAATCTAAGCAACATAATTCAATTAATTTCTTAAAATTTCATATTTGAATGTTACTTGGCTACAAATTTTTAAAAACTATTAAGATAACTTTCTTAGATCTTGGTTCTACAATATTTTTCAGGTTTTTCATCCCTTGAAAAAAGAAAAATGAGTCAGATTCATTGGAAATGGTTAGACCTTTTCTTATCAATGCTTTCTGATTCATTACACTTTCTTGGAGGAAGAAGATGTAAATCTTTTCTTAAATGAACATTACAATCGAATTGGATATTTGTTAGAATTTTATTTCATAAGATATCTGAGAAAATAAATGAAAATTCCTTTGTGTATAGTAAATATCAAGGAAAAAATATAGATTGCAATATACACTTGAGAATACAATTCTCACAATCTCAAGAGTTAGCCCACATTGCTACGAATTTTATTAAAGTACTTGCATGAATCCATGAGATCAGAGAGGTAAAATGTAAGTTTCTGGACAATTAAACCCTATACCTCCTCAATGTGTCACTATTAGAGAAACACCTATGCTAAACAGTGGGGCTGCATCACTGTGAAATGGTGTGTTTAAGTACTCCCTCATTTTCTAGGACTAAAATCTAGCAATAGAAGTAAAGCAGTTGACACAGGTATTTCTCATAGTCTAGAACATTACTACAATTTTGAGCCTTTCATTACAATTTGGACACAGATTGCAAACACAATATTGCACAGTTATCAGCATGAGAAAACAATTTAAAAGTTTCATTAAATGCAAAAATAGGAATTAATTTTTTTGTGTTTAAAATATTAGAAGCATTTTTGCAGTAATAGAGCTTAAAATATAAAAAGCATCTAAGATATGTACACACTAATGATTATACTTTTGGGACTGCATAGTGTCATAAGGGTGAAAAACTGATAAAAAATTATCTAATAAAGCCAATATATAGCCTAACAAAACACAACTGTTTTCTTCCCTTACTTCTGTCATGAAGAATGTGTGAATACTTCTCAGTACTTACATTTCCCCAATATCAATGATAAAAAAAAAAAAACACCTTATAGTTAAAAGATAAAATAAAAATTAAGAACTATGTAAAGTATAACAAAATACTATGATTTAACCTTGGTTATGTTAGAAAAAGCACAAAGTGATGATCACTGCTTTAATAACACGCTGATCCTGGCTACTGCATGTGTTCTGTTAACACTACTAGAAGCAGGCAGAGACCCTCAGATCCAGGCCCATAGTAAAACTCCAGAAAGACAAGCAAAGCATTGTAATTCAGACACAGATATGCGCACAAACACACAGGCAAAACAACATTAAAACCATAGTGTCTAATGCTGAGGATCCAATATTGGTAGGGCAGTAAGGCTGTCTTTGATGGATAAAAATGGAAAAATATAAACTTCAACACAATTTCTCCAAATGACTCAGAAATTTAATGACAGAAATCATAATTATAGCCTTCAACCATGTGGCTTAGTTAGTAAGATTGACCTACATAATGCAATTTTGAAATTAAAATCCTGAGGGTGTCAAACACTTCAACATTCACAACACTGTCCACTTTCTTTCTATGGGGATTTGGGAGCAGGAGGGGTGTGGAGCTGCCAGAAATGGAGCTCTGAACAGGGAAGGAAAGAGAAAGCACAATAGAAGAATCAGACAGCTGGTCAAACTTTCAAACAGTAATGTTAAGAGCAAATAGATTATGCAGAAGAATAAGCCAAAGGACTAATATTCTATATCAATAACTTTTTTCTTCACATAGTAAGGCTGAACAGACCAAAATAAACAGCTAGAGAAGTTGGTCGTTTTTTCCTTACCATTCACTCTCCCCTCCTTCTCCCTCCCCTCACTCTCCCATCTCATAGTACCTTTCTGAAGTATCCAATGTGCCTGGTATTGGATTTAGTAAGAGCTATCAATAGTATATGAAAAGTGGATATAAGCTTTCAAGTAATACAAACCTGCATTGTACCTCTTTACTGCAAAATATCCTATGCCACGTGCCCTTCCTTTTAACCAACTATTCTTTTACATTTTCCTACTGATACATCAACATGGAAAAGCTAGTTTTAAAAAAGTGATATATTACCCAAAAAATAGTATACAGTAGAATACAGACATTCACACTTCAACCCAAAAGAATGAAATTATTATATAATTTCAGATACAGAAACATGTTGTTAAGGAGAGACTTTTGTGGCTTTTGCCTGGTCTATCAATGTATATAAGATTGGGACCAATACATAACCTCTTGGAGCTTATAGATCCTCATTTACTCTTCATTTTTTAAAGTTTTAAAATTTATGCATATTTGAGAATATCTTACTGAATTCCTGAAGACTTGGTGATAAAAACCTTTTTGCTTTCTGAAAGATGCTATTTCTATCTCTAATTACTCATCCAAGAAAGAAACATCTGTTGTTGTTCATTACCGTTTTCTTCTCATTTCCTTATAGCCTTTATGTATTTTGAAAGTATCTTGGATTATGTCATTGTATTTTTCTAATATTTCTCATAGACATAAACAAGACTCAGACATTAAAAAGCCAGTCAGAACTGAGCCACAGAAAATTCAGTTGGGCAGCTCTAAGTTCACCCTCGCCAATTTCTTCTCTTTTCCTTTTTTGCCTCATGTCAATATTTATAATTCTGTTGCATTTAAAAAAATTTCTTTGCAGAAATTAAGCCTTAATATTGGAGACCCAAAATCAAGTCTCTCCTCTTACCTAGATATTTGGTAGACTTCCTACATTTTGTCATCAATTATTTGATTTTCATTCTTGAGAGAAGAAGTAGGAATTGCTCCTATTACTAATGGTTACATTAAGATTTTAATAATGCTACTGTTGGGAAAGATACATACTACAGGATCAATACAATTATTACTTTTAATTTTATCAAAATATGATAGAAGGCCAATTCCATAAGACGCAGCATTGGAAGATATCTCAACTATTGGTTACTAGCTTTACATCTTTATTTGCTTGAGTGATTTATTTAGGCTCTAGATTAAATTATATAGATTATATGTTAATATATAGATTAAAATTCCCAAGCATTATTTTGGTCTTCTTAGTGCATGATACCCTTTCTTTAAAGTTAACTTTATAAGATTGCCTTTCTTATCTTAGAACACGAAATCTCTTTTGGCCTTCTAACTGTATAATTCATACAATTTATTAGCAAGTTAGCTCACAACGTTCCGTTTTATTAGTTTTCTTTTTTTGTATATATCCTGTAATTACAACAATCTTTAAATCATTAGGAAAAAATCAAGTTCTGTTCCTTGGCAAGGTAAACATTTAGCACATTGTCATGCACACATTTATTCAAATAATGAGGTTGCTAAGATGGGGTGGTGTGGAATCATTGTAGCAGCCAAAGATCCCACCAAGAACTATAAAACCAATATTGAATACAAAAGTTATATTCTTAAAGGCATCAGAATGCTGCAGAAGAAATAATAACTAGAGACACTAAGTTTTGAAGGGGGTTGAACTTCTCAGAGGTAAGTTGTGAGTCTACAGCCACTTTTACCTTAGGGCCTTTGTGAATTCTGGGTGAAGGCTAGAGGCTACACATCTGGACTTGGCACAAACAGAGGGCTACTGCTAGAGAAGAGCAATACTAGTAAAAGTTTTGGCAGTGATATGAAGAAGTGACAAAATTCAAGATTGAAGGACCTGAAACAATGACTGGTTCCTCTGAAAACCCTTGTTTTCCAAATCCTGAGACTACAATGCTGAAGGCTAAAGGGCTAAGCCAAAAAAAAAAGCCTTAAAAACAGAACTTCCTGCTGTATTAGTCCATTTTTACACTGCTATAAAGAAATACCCGAGACTGATAATTTATAAAGGAAAGAGGTTTAATTGACTCAATTCTGGATGACTGGGGAGGCCTCAGGAAACTTATAATCATGGTGGAAGGGGAAAAGCAGGTACCTTTTTCATAACGCTGGAGGAGAGAGAGAAGAGAGTGAAGAAGGAACTTGCCAAACATTTTAAAAACCATCAGCTCTCATGAAAACTCACTCACTGTCGTAAGAACATCATGGGGGAAACTGCCTCCATGATCCAATCACCTACCAGATTCCTTCCCCAACAACTAGGGATTATCATTATGTGGGAGATCAGTCAAAGTGGCAGAAGAAATTATAGGAATAGAAAGAAGCAAATATTCTTGGAAGGCATGTGGGGTTTGCATAGCTTCAGATAGTTTGGCTGAAGATAGCTGGATTTTCCTTTCAGGAGACAAAGAGCTTAGGGCACAGATACAAAGGAATGTAGAGTAGTTTAAACAGCTTTTTTATTCATGTGGTCCTAAGACCAACCTTTGATCATTTGTGGCCAGGATGGCTCTCTCCAGGGGAGAGTGACCAGGTTAATTACCTACAGGTGTGTTGACTCAAAGT
Source organism: Macaca mulatta (assembly GCF_049350105.2). NCBI lineage: Eukaryota > Metazoa > Chordata > Mammalia > Primates > Cercopithecidae > Macaca > Macaca mulatta. Next base: position 88,609,400 of record NC_133417.1, read on the forward strand.
CTTTGTCAATTAAATCGGTACTAAATAAATGTGAGCACTGCCAGCTTAGAGGGGCAAACTCTTTGGCCCCTAGTGCCATCAGCCCCCTGGCCTGCTTTTTCACTGAATATCTATGTCTGAGTATGTGTCTCATCTGTCGTGCAGCTGGGGTCTGCAGGACAGATCCCCACATAATTCAAGATGAGATTTGGGTGGGGATACAAAGCCAGACTATATCACCCACCATGTAGTAGTGCTGTAAAGGCCAAGATTCACATATGGGAGGAGTCCCTGTAATTACAAGGCTATAGTTAAAGGCTCTAGAAAAAGTGGCAAACTGTCATAATTTGCAGTTACAAGGGGCCTCAGGTAAAAGCCTCTGAAAAATCATAGCAAAATTTGTTATATTTTCTTGGTACTGAAGGTGAACAGCCCCGCAAGCTCTCAAGTGAAAGCCTTAGAGGCTCATAGTCTAAAAATGGGTGAAAATTAGAGATAGGTTGAGCCTTATTAAGCTTCAAGGCAGGCTCAGATTAGCTCAGTATCTAATTGGTAGTCCTCCAGCACTCTATAAATGTAGTGAAGAAAAGTCTTCTTTATGATAGAATAAAATACCACCTACATTCTATACAGATCTTTGTTCTCAGTATACAGCAATCAAAAATATTAGCCAAATCATACAAAGAATAACCAAGAGAAAAAAATCAGACAAGAGAAGAAACCTATAGGATATCCATATATTTTAGTTATCAACAATTAATGCTTAAAATAGCTATAGTAAATTTGTTAAATTACAGGTATATATGTAATATATAATACATAATATATTTCATATTACATATATTACATATGTAATATATAATATATATTTCATATTATATGTATTACGCATGTAATATATAATATGTACATATATGTAATATAAAATATACATCTTACATATTACATATATATCTGTAATTTAACATATTATACATTAACATTATATATTACATGTGTAATATATATTTCATATTACATATATTTATTACATATAATAAATTCATTAAATTACACACGCACATATATATAGAGAGAGAGATGGCAAATTTTACTAGATAACCAAATGGACAGCTTAGCGCTAAAGGAAATTAGTAACTGAATGGATAGACATAAAGAGAAGATTGGCTATAGCAGCAGAAGAGAAGATTAGCCAAATGCTCAAAGCAAAAGGTAGAGAGACAAAAGGGAGAAAAAATTATAAGACACATGTCGGACATAGTTAACATGTATAAATATGTAGCATATGTGATTTGAAGTCACAGATAGAGGAAAGAATAGGACAAAAGCAATATTTAAAGTGATAATAGCTGGCAATGTTCCAAAAACTGATGAGCAGTATCAATGCACAAATTTAAAAGTTCTGCAATCCCAAGCTAGATGCATATAAAGAAAACCACACTTAAGTAAACTATGAAGTTTTGAAAATCAAACACAAAGTGTTCACAATATCAAGAAATAAGATAAAGCAGCAACAATGAAAATGACATCTAACTTCTTATGAGAAATTATGGAACCCAGAAGACAACGAAACAACATCTTTAAAGTATTGCAAAAACCAAGATGCCAAAAAAGACTTTCATGCACACAGAAAATATACTATATCAGCAATAAAAAATAAGCATTTTTAGACAAAAACTAAGAGCATTCATTACTATACAACTTGCATTTAAAATATACTAAAGGGATTTCCTTAGGCAGAAGAAAAATACCAAAGGGGAAAATATTAAAAATTTAAAAATTAATAAAGTATACTTGGAAGGCTAAACACGAGGTTAAATCTAAAGGAATACTTTATGTACAAAATAATAATGACCTAGGATTTTAACATATGTATAAAATTAAACATGACAAGACAATAACACAAATGTTAAAACTTGACTCTTTAAAACTTTTAAGGTTTAACACACATACCTGCATCTTTTTTTTTTTGAGACAGAGTCTTGTTCTGTCACCCAGGCTGGAGTGCAATGGCATGATCTCGACTCACTGCAACCTCTGCTGTCAGGGTTCAAGTGATTCTCCTGCCTCAGCCTCCCGAGTAGCTGGAATTACAGCCACCCACCACTGCCCCTGGCTAATTTTTGTATTTTTAATAGAGATGGGGTTTCACCATGTTGGCCAGGCTGGCTTTGAACTCCTGACCTCAGGTGATCCACCTGCCTTGGCCTCCCAAAGTGCTGGGATTACAGGCATGAGTCACCATGCCTGGCCACCTGAGTCTTAAAGTTTAATAAATATTTATATGTGTATATGCTCGTATAATCACCACAACTGAAACAGAAATTTCCAGCATGACAGACTGTTCCCTTGTGTCTCTCCCACTCTTCAGACTTCTGTCACTATAAATTAGTTTACCTATTCTGGAATTTCATATGAATTTCACATTCATTTCATATGAACGTAGGTGCTCTTGTCTCTGATAATCATCCATATTGTTTGCAACAGCTCATTTTTATAAAATAGGAAGTATTTCATTGTATGAACGTTCTACAATTTATATATTCTCCCGTTGATGAACATATGGTTGTTCTTAGCTGGGAGCTAGCATAAATAAAGCTACTTTAAACATTTTGTCTTTTGATGAACATATGCCCTAATTTCTGTGATGTATAAAATATGAGTAGAATTGTTGGATCAGAGGCGGGTATAAATATAGCTTTAGTAAATATAGCCAAGGAGTTTCCAAAGTTGTTGTATCAATTTATATTACTATCAGCAGCATAGCTCCAGTTGTCTCATGTCTTCACTAAAACATGATACTGTCACAGTCTCTTCAATTTTTTCCACTTTTGTAGGTATGTAGTGGTATCTCACAAAGGTCTCAATTTCATTTACTTCTTGAATAACAATATTGAGCACCTTTTGTTAGGTTTATTGGTCATTAGAATAGCTTTTTAAGTGTCTGTTGAAGATGTCGCCCAAGTTTTGGTTAGGAAGTTTGTCTTTCTCTTATTGATTTACAGGACTTAGATAATCTTCATAAGGATCCTTAATGGAATATATGTATTATAATTACTTTCACCCAGGCTACAGCTTGGCAAATAGTACTCCTCTGGGAATTTGGCCACCATAACACACGACACTGTTTTCTACCACTAGGTTAAATGGGATATAGGAATCTAATTCAAAGAAATAGAAATATAATGTATTGCTTTGTTCATTCTATTGTTGTAAGTAAAGTGTATATTTACTGCAAATGGACATAGTGGACATTTACTCATTTATTTAACATAGGATGTTAAATGCTGACAGAGAGCTATTAAGTAATACATATATTTAAAAAAATGGACCAAATGACAGGGAGAAAACTGTCTCAGATTTAGAGATACAACTGTGGGCAATGAAGACACTGATAAAACAAAGGACACATGACCCATTTAATTTGAGGAAATACTAATGCAATTTACCCAGTTGTTGTGAAGTCATAGATGCCCAATTTTGTTTTTCTGTAGAATCTAGATATTTAGAATATTTTACCAAGACTGTGTTTTTAACATAAAACCCATGAGCCACAAGTTTACAATCCCTGATTTTATATTGAGTAACAATTAAAATTCACCATGGCAGGAAAAATAATGGCCACCCCAAGGATGTACACTCCCAGTCCCCAGAATCTGTGAATATGTTTTGTTACATGGCAAGAGGAGTTAAGGTTCCAGATGAAAATAAGGTTGCTCATCAACTTGCCTTAAAATAAAAAAGGTTATCTTAGATAACCTGGTGGGCCCAATGTAATCACAAGGGTCTTTGAATGGAAAAAGTTTAGTCAGAAGAATCAATGTGTGATGCAATAAAAGACTCAACCAGACATTGCTGATTTTGAAGATAGAAGGGGCCATCAGTCAAAGAATGAGGGCACCCTTCACAAAGCTCCCAAATTCAGGAAAATGGATTCTTCCCTGGAGCCTCCAGAAAGGAACGTAGCTCTCTCTATTCCTTAATTTTAACTCAGTGAGACCTGGATTAACTTTTGGCCTCTAGAACGGTAAGATAATAAGTCTGCATTTTTTTTAACTCACTAACTTTGTGTTAACCTGCCACAGTGGCACTAGAATACCCTACCTAAAAGATTTAAACTTATTTCAAGATCCACTAGGAATTATCCTAATTTAAGATTGTATTAGTTCATTTTCACACTGCTGATAAAGATATACCTGAGACCGGGAAGAAAAAGAGGTTTAATGGACTTACAGTTCCACATGGCTGGGCAGCGTCACAATAATGGCAGAAGGCGAGGAGGAGCAAGTCACATCTTATGTGGATGGCAGCAAGCAAAGAGAGCTTGTGCAGAGAAACTCCTGTTTTAAAAACCACCAGATCTCATGAGACCCATTCACTATTACAAGAACAGCATGAGAAAGACTCATCCCCATGATTCAATCATCTCCCACCGGGTCCCTCCCACAACACGACACGTGGGAATTATGGGAGCTACAAGATGAAATTTGGATGGAGACACAGAACCAAACCATATCAAAGAGAATTTTGCTTAAAATAATTTATATGTTACATAAAGGTAAGATTTCTCATTTGACTTACTGTGGGAGCACAGGTGTCACTTTTTTGATACAATAATAAATATATAATGAAACTCTTGATTACATTAAAGGTTTACTATGGATTGCTGGAACTGATAAAGCTCACATAAGACAAGTTGATCAAACATATTTCAACTTATTTTCACAAATATCTCTAATTTTAATTATCAAAGCAGCCAACAGATAACCAGTAACACATTCTAAAATATTTCTTTACATTGTTCCTCTTTTCTAAAACTAAAGGAGTAGGGCTTTCTTCACCTAAAAGTTAGAATATTGAAAGTTAGAGTGTAAATTAGTTCAAGTATTGTGGAAGACAGTATGGCAATTCCTCAAGGATCTAGAACCAGAAACACCATTTGATCCAGCAATCCCATTACTGGGTATATACCCAAAGGATTATAAATCATTCTACTATGAAGAGACCTGCACACGTTATGTTTATTGCAGCACTATTCACAATAGCAAATACTTGGAACTAACCCAAATGTCCATCAATGAAATACTGGATAAAGAAAATGTGGTACATATACATCATGTATATGTATATATCATGCAGTCATAAAAAAGGAAAGAGTTCACGTCCTTTTCAGGGACATGGATGAAGCTGGAAACCATCATCCTCAGCAAGCTAACACAGCAACAGAAAACCAAACACTCATAAGTGGGAGTTGAGCAATGAGAACACATAGACACAGAGAGGTGAACATCACACACCAGAGCCTGTCAGGGGGTGGTGGGAAAGGGGAGGGAGAGCATTAGGATAAATACCTAATGTATGTGGGGCTTAAAACCTAGACGATGGGTTGATTGGTGCAGCAACCCCCCATGGGACACGTATATCCATGTAACAAGCCTACATGTTCAGCACATGTACCCCAGATCTTAAAGTCAAATTGAAAGAAAAATTCATTTCAATTAATCAGATTATTCAATATTCTAATTATTACAAATCCCATAGATAATGCCAATTATAAATATTTAAATATTTCATTTAAATATTTAATTCATTTAAAAATTTATATGCTTATTTTAAAATATATGTAATTTAACGAAATGATTTACCAAATTATCAGTATTATCCAAATGAAACCTAAAAGCTTAGTTTTTGTAATTTTAAACATTATGATAAATAACAAAAATATATTTAATAGTCTGATTTCAATCCATTTAAAAATATTAAATTATAAAAATCAACATCAGATCTATACAGAAGCAGCATTGAACTCTGATTTAAGAAACAAATCAGACAAAATATTGTTATAGAAATATTTACATTTTATAAACTTTAAATTTTTAATTTTTAATTTTTGTGGGCGTATATATATTTAGAGGTACAGGAGATACTTTGATACAGGCATGCAATGTATAATAACCACATCATGGAAAATAGGGTTCACATCCCTTCAATATTTTCAGTATTCAATGACACAATATCCTTTGTGTTACAAATAATCCAACTATACTTTTACTTATTTTTAAATGTATAATTAAATTATTATTGACTATAGTTACCCTGTTGCACTATCAAATACTAGGTCTTATCCATTCTTTCTACCATTTTTTGGACCCATTAACTATCCTCACTTCACCCCCTACAACCCCACTCTCTTTTCCGGTCTCTGATAACCATTCTTCTATTATCCATGAGTTCAAATGTTTTAATTTCAAGGTCCCACAAATAAGTGAGAACAAGCAAAGTTTTTGTTTCTATGCCCTGCTTTATTTCACTGAACATAATGACCTCCAGCTCCATCCATGTTGTTGCAAATGACAGCATCTCATTCTTGTTAATGGTTGAATACTATGCCATTGTGTATATGCAACGCATTTTCCTTATCCATTTGTCTGTTGATGGACATTTAGGTTGCTTCCAAATCCTGGCTGTTGTGAATGGTGTTGCGACAAACATGGGAGTGCAGACATGTCTTCAATTTCCTCAATTCCTTTATTTTGGGTATATGCCTAGCAGTGGGACTGCTGGGTCATGCGGTAGCTCTATTTTTAGTTTTTTGAGGAACTTCCACATTTTTTCATAGTCATTGCACTACTTTACACTTCCACCAATGGTGGAAGTTATCCCCACATCGTCTCTAGCATTTGTTATGCCTGTCTTTTGGATAAAATCCATTTCAACTGAAGTGAGATGATATATCATTGTAGTTTTGTTTTGCATTTCTCTGATGATGTTGAGCATCTTTTCACATGCCTGTTCACCATTCATATGTCTTATTTTGAAAAATGTCTATGCAAATCTTTGGCCCATTTTTAAATCGGATCACTTGAATTTTTTCTATAGAGTCGTTTGAACTCCTTTTATATTCTGGCTATTGATCTCTTGTCATGTGGATAGTTTGCAAATATGTTCTTCCATTCTGTGGGTTGTCTCTTCACTTTCTCGACTGTTTCTTTTGATGTCTAGAAGATTTCTTACTCGACATGATCCAATTTGTTCATTTGTGCTTTGGTTGCCAGTACTTTGGAGGTATTACTAAAGAAATTTTTGCTAAGTCCAATGTTCTGGAGACTTTCTCCAATATTTTCTTTCTGTAGTTTCATACTTTGAGGTCTTAGATTTAAGTCTACAATTGATTTTGATTTGATTTTCTATATGGTTAGAGATACGGGCCTAGTTTCTTCTGCATATGAAGATCCAGTTTTCCCAGCACCATTTATTAAAGTATGTTTTTTCCCAATGAATGTTCTTTGCACCTTTGTTGACGATGAGTTCATTGTAGATGTATGAATTTATTTCTGGATTCTAATTATGTTCCATTGGTCTATGCATCTGTCTTTATGCTAGTACCATCATTGCTGTATTTACTATATATCTTCAGTACAATTTCAAGTCAGGTAAAGTGATAACTCCAGTTTTGTTCTTTTTCTCAGGATTGCTTTAGCTATTCTTGGTCTTTTGTGGTTCCATATAAAATTTAGGATAGTTTTTTCTATTTCTGTGAAGCACATCATTGGTATTTTGATAGGGGTTGCGTTGAGTTGAATCTGTAGACTGCTTTGGGTAGTATGAATATTGTAACAATATTGACTCTTCCAATCCACAAACATGGAATATCTTTCCACTTTTTTTGTGTGCTTCTCAATTTCTTGCATCAATTTTATGGTTTTCATTGTAGAGATCTTTCTTGTTTTGGTTAATTCCTAGGTATTTAATTTTATGTGTGGCTACTATAAATGGAATTACTTTCTTTTTCAGATTGTTTGCTGTTGGCATATACAAATGCTACTGAGTTTTGTATGTTGATTTTGTATCCTGCAAATTTACTGAATCTGTTTATCAATTCTAGCAGTTTTTTTGGTGGAATCTGGGTTTTTCCAAATATAAGATTGTATCATCTGCTAACAAGGATAGTTTGATTTCCTGTTTTCCAATTTGGATGCTATTTCTTTCTTTCTCTTGTCTGGTTGCTCTAGCTAGGACTTCAAGTATTATGTTGAATAACAGTAACAGGGAACATACTTGTCATTTCCAGATCTTAGAGGAAAGGCTTTCAGTTTTTCCCCATTCAGTATAATGGTAGCTGTGGGTCTGTGGTATGTGGCTTTCATCGTGTTGTATTACTTCTTTCTATATCACATTTTTTGAGAGTTTTTATCATGAAGGGATGTTGAGTTTTATCAAATGCTTTTTCAGCATCAGTTGAAATGACCATGTCGTTTTTGTCTTTCTGTTGATATAATGTATTACATTGATTGATTTGCATATGTTCAACCATTCTTGCATTCCAGAAATAAATCCCACTTGGTCATGATAAATTATATTTTTAACATATTGTTGAATTCAGTTTGCTCATATTTTGTTGAGGATTTTTGCAACAATATTCATCGGGGATATTGGCCTATAGTTTTTTTTTTCTTTTTGGTGTGTGTTTGTCTGGTTTTTGTATCAGGGTAATACTGGTCTTGTAAAACACATTTGGAAGTATTCCCTCCTGCTCTGTTTATTCCAGATAGTTTGAGTGGGATTGGTGTTAATTCTTCTTAAAATATTTGGTAGAATTCAGCAGCGAAGTTTTCAGGTCTGAGCTCTTCTGTATTAACAGACTTTTTATTATGGCTTCAATCTCATCACTTCTTATCATTCTGTTCACCTTTTGAATTTCTTCATGGCTCAAACTTGGTAGGTTGTATGTGTTGGAATTTGTCCATTTCCTCAAGATTTTTCAATTTATTGGCATCAAGTTGCTCATAGTAGCTACTAATGATTCTTTGAATTTCTGTAGTATCAGATGCAATGTCTTCTTTTTCATCTCTGATTTATTTGGGTTTTCTTTTTTCCTTAGTCTGGCTAAAGGTTTCTTAATTTTGTTTATCTTTTGAAAACACCAACTTTTTGTTTCATTTATATTTTGTATTGTTTTTCATTTCAATTTCATTTATTTGTGCTCTGTTTTTTGTTTCTTCTACTAATTTTAAGATTGGTTTGCTCTTGCTTTTTTATAGTTCTTTAAGATGCGTCATTAGGTTGCTTATTTGAAGCTTTTCTTTTTTATATGTAGTTGCTCATAACTATAGATTTCCTGGCAAGTACTGCTCTCATGTATCTTGTAGTGTTTAGCATGTTGTTTCCAGTATCATTTGTTTTCAAAAATTTTTCAATTTTCTTAAAATTGAATAAAATGAAAAATTTCTTGAAAAATTGGCTCACTGGACATTCAGGAGCATAATGCTTAATTTCTATGTATTTGTATAGTTTACAAAATTTCTTTTGTTACATTGATTTCTAGGCTTTATTTTCTTGTGGTCAGAGAAGATGCTTGATATTATTTCAATTTTTGAGTGTTTTAAGACTTGTTTTGTGACCCAACATATGGTCTATCCTTGAGAATAATACATGTGCTGAGGCAAAGAATGTGTATTCTTCAGCCATTGTATGACATGTTCTGTAAATACCTATTAGGCACATTGATTTTACAGTGCAGATTAAGCCCAATTTTTGTTGACTTTCTGTCTGGAAGGTCTGTCCAATGCTGAAAATGTGTTGTTGAAGTATCCCGGTATTATTGTTTTGAGGTCTATTTGTCTCTTTACCTGTAACAATATTTGCTTTATATATATAGATGCTCAATGTTGGATGCACATATATTTACACCTATCATATTCACTTGCTGAACTGACCTCTTTGTCATTATATAATGACCTCCTTTTTCTCTTCCTAGAGTTTTTGTCTTGAAATCTATTTTGTCTGATATAACTACTCCTTCTCTTGTGTCCGTCAGCATGGAATACCTTTTTCCATCCCTTTATTTTCAGTCTGTATGTATCTTTGTAGGTGAAGTGTGTTTCTTATAGGCAACAGATTATTGGGTCTTATTTTAATCCATTCAGCCACTATTTTTATCATCTTTTTTTATTGTCTTTTTATTGGAGAGTTTAGGCCGTTTACATTCAATGTTATTATTGGCAAGTGAGAACTTCCTCCTGCCACTTTTTTTTCTGGCAGTTTCCTTCTCTTCACTTTCTTCTTGTCTTCCTTTTAGCAAAAGTTATATGCTCTGGTGGTATGATTTAATTTCTTTTTATTTTTTGTGTATCTGTTGTATGTTTTTTGATTAGAGGTCACCATGAGGCTTGCAAATGTTATAACTCATTATTTTAAGCTGATGAAAATTTAATACTGATTGTATAAACAAATTAACAAACAAGTAAAAAGAGCACTAACAAAAACTCTACACCCCACTGCTTCTTGGCCGTTTGGCTAAGATCAAGTGTAAAACTTTACACCTTAACTTCATCCCCCAGACTACTTTCTAACTTTTTGTTGTTTCTCTTTATGTCTTATCATACTCTGTGTCCTGAAAAGTTGTTGTAGTTATTGGTTAATTATTCAGTATTTCCACATAAGAGTAGTTCAGATACCTCAATTACAGTGTTATAATATTCTGTGTTTTCCTGTGTGCTTACTCTTACCAGTGAATTTTGTACCTTCAGATGACTTCTTATTGCTCATTAACATTCTGTTCTTTCAGATTGAAGAACTCTCTTTAACATTTCTTGTAAAACAGGTCTGGTATTAATGAAATACTTCAGCTTTTGTTTGTGTAGGAAAGCATTTTTCCTTCATGTTTGAAGGATATTTGGTCCAGATATACTAGTCAAGGGTAAAAGTTTTGTTTCTGTTTTTCTCCTTCAGCACCTTCAATACGTCAGGCCACTCTCTCTTGGCCTGTAATGTTTCCACTGAAAAATCTGCTGCCAGACATATTGAAGCCTCTTCGTATGTTATTTTTTCTTTTCACTTGCTTTTAGAACCCTTTCTTTATTGTTATTTGGGAGTCTGATTATTAAATGGCTTGAGGTAGTCTTCTTTGGGTTAAATCTACTTGGTGGTCTATAACCTTCTTGTACTTGGAGTTGATATCTTTTTCTAGGTTTGGGAAGTTCTCTGTGATTATCCCTTTGAATAAACTTTTTACCACTCTATCTTTCTCTACCTCCTCTTTAAAACCAATAACTCTTAGACTTGACCTTTCAGTGCTATTTTCTAGGTCCTGTAGTGCACTTAATTGTTTATTATTCCTTTCTATCTCCTCCAAATGTGTATTTTCAAATAGCCTGTCTTCAAGCTCACAAATTATTTTCTCTGATTCATTAATTCTGTTCTTAGGAAACTCATGCATTCTCCAGCATATCACTTTCATTTTTCAACTCTACAGCTTCTGCTTCTTTTTCATTAAATATTTGTTAAATTTATCCAATAGAATTCTAAATTCCTTGTCTATGTTATCTTGAATTTCTTTGAATTTCCTCAAAACAGCAATTTTGAATTCTGTCTGACAGGTCACATATCTCTATTTCTCCAGGATTGGCCTTGGTACTTTATTATGGTTTATTTGGTGAGGCCATGCTTTTCTGCTGGTCTTGATACTTGTAGATATTTGTCATTGTTCGGGCATTGAAGAGTTAGGAATTTATTGTGGTCTTCATAATCTGACCTTGTTTATGCTCATTCTTCTTGGGAAGGATTTCCAGGAATTCAAGGGCCCCAATCCCAGTATTACTGTGGTTCTCACAGATTTGTTGATGTACCACCTTGGAGGTCTCATATAAAATCCAGAAGAATTATCTCAATTACCAGGCAGATACTCTTGTTCTTTTCCCTTACTTTCTCCCAAACAAACGGAGTTTCTCTCTATGTCCTGAGCTGCCTGGGGCTGGGGGTACAGTGACAGAAGCACTCCTGTGGCTACCACCACTAGAAATGCCCTGGGTCACACCTGATGCCAGCACAGCACTGAGTCTCATCCAAGGCCTGCTGTAACCACTACCTGACTACCCTGTATGTAGGGCCTAGGGCTCCACAATCAGCAGGTGGCAAAACTAGTCAGGTTTGTGTCCTTCCCTTGAAAATGGTAAGTTTCTCCATTCCCTGGGCAGGTCCCAAGGTACTATCTTGGAGATAGGGATTGGAGACAAACACCTTAGAAATCTACCTGGCATCCTATTCTACTGTGGCCAAGCTGGCATTCAAACCATAAGACAAAGTTTTTCTTACTTCCCTGTCCCCTTTCCACAGGTGGAGGAGCCTTTCCCCATGATCACCACCACCGCCGCCAGCACACAGGAGTTCTGCCAGGCCACCACCAATGTTCACTTAAGGCCCAAGTTATCTTCAGTCAACTTGTGGTGAATGCTGCCAGGGCTGGGACTCTCCTTTCAGGACAGTGGGCTCCCCTCTGGCCCAGGGCAGGTCCAGACATGCTGTGTAAGAACCTAGGCCTGGACTCAGGGATCTGAAGAGCCCACTTGGTCCTCTAGTTCACTGCAGCTGAGCTGGTATCTAAAGCCAGCACATCTCAGAGACTCACCCAAGGCGCATTACATACAATCTAGGTATCACTGCTGGTTCTTCAGGGCCCAAGAGCATTTTAGTCAGCAGGTGATTAATCTTGCCAAGACTGGGTCCTTCCCTTAAAGGCAGCATGTTTCCTTCTGGCCCAGGGTGTGCTAGAAATGTCATCTAGAAACTATGGCCTGAATTGGGGTTCTCATGACTCTACCCAGTACTCTATCTTACTGTGCCTGGGCTAGTATGAAGATGCGACAAAGTCCTCTTTTCTCTCTCCTTTTCCTCAAGTTGAAAGATGTCACTTTTGTTGCTGTGAGCCGCACTGCCATGGGTTGGGGTAGAGGCGGCACAAGCACTCCCCCACCTGACCTGTCTGGTGTCTTACTAGGTCATGCTCTGCCCCATTCCACTGGCTCTAATCCCAGTGAACCATCAGGACTTGCCTAGCGATTGTATTCCTTGTGTCCTAGACTACCTTTGAAGTTCATTTAGAACCTTAGAGCACTTTAGCCCACGGTGGCAAGGCTTGCCAGAGCTCAAGTTCTAACCACCGGGATGGGCACTTCTCTGACTAGGTCTGTTCCAAATGCTCCTCCTGTGGGTGAGCACTGGCTGAGCTCAGCATGGTTTTGTTTTCTACTGTGACAGGGCAGCACTGAGTTCAATGCAATGCCCCCGATTCACTATGCTCTCCCTTGCCCAAGTACACAGATTGTTCTCTCCGCACCACATAGCCACTGCTGAGGGAGGAGAAAGGGATGCCATCAGTGATTTAAAACTATCTCACCTACCCTTTTCAGTGCCTCTTTCAGTTATGTGAAGTTAAAACCAAGTACTGTGATTGCTCACTTGATTTTTGGTTCTTATAGACATGCTATTTTGTTAATCTTGTTAAAGTTTGGTGTTCCACAGGCTGGATAGGATGATCAGTGGAGCCTTTTCTTTCACCATCTACCATCTTGCTCTACCCTCAAACATTAAACTTATATCAATATACAAACTACATTATTACAGTGGTGAAAAGACATTACAAAAAACAGTTGTTTCACACTGCATAAGACCAAAAATGGAATTCTATAATGGTAGGCTGGAGTATTTCCTTATAAGAAAATAGTCCCAGTAAATAGTGTCAGTTTTATTCAGCCAAACAAATGTTGGTCTCTAGTTTTCTGAGTCATCTTATATACCTTATGTCTATAATTAACAACAAACTTAGAGTTTTCCTTCATGCTCTATACTGTTTTTAATCAACTTAATCACATGAGTTCAGGAGAATGTATACTTTAACGCTTAATATAAAACATTTGGGCTACCCTTGCCCTAAAATTTAAGACCTAGAAATTACAAAGCAGAAGCTCAAGGAACTCAGTTGCCAACATATTTTTTTGTTTTGTTTTGTTTTTAGGCCTGCAGTAATTTTAGAAGTTTAATTTATTGCCTACATTTTAAATGTAGAGATTTTTTTTAAAACACAAAATGTTCAAATTTTTACTTTTACTGGGAGTAACATAGAATTTCTAGGAACGAATCACATTCCTACCAAGTCTCCTTCTATGGGAACCCTTTAGTTCTCCAGTGTCCCCAGCATACCCATGGAGCTTATACTTGATTCTATATAAGTTAACTGCCCAGCTTCTGTAGGCTTTTGACTTTATGACTCTCGGCCTAGACCCCAAGGATGCAGTTACTTTTTCTGTACCCTGTAGATTTTTCTCTCCCTATCTTCATCTGTTTTGTGCTGCTATAACAGGAAATCTGATTGGGTAATTTATAAAGAAAAGAACTGCATTTCTGACAGTTCTGGAGCCTAGAAAGTCCAAGATCAAGACACTGGCAGGTTCAGTTGTCTGATGAAGGTCTAGCCTCTGCTTCCAAGATGATGCCCTGAAGCTAGGTCTTCCAGAGGGGAGGACTACTCTCTCCTCACATGGCAGAAGACAGAGAGACAAAAAGGGGTAAACCCTCTCTCTCCTCAAGCCTTTACATAATGGCGCCTAATTTCATTCATGAAGCCAGAGGCCTCATGACTCAATTCCTTCCCAAAGGCCATCTCTCTCAATACTACTGCACTGGGCATTAAATTTCAACATGCATTTTTGAGGTGACAATAACATTCAAACCATAGCATTCCCAAACTCACCACCTGAACTTCCTGGGGCAGCTGCCCTCCTCCCTGTCACTGTGTCAGAATGTTTAGGGCAGGAGGACCTGAGACTGTAACGCTAGAAAGAACAACCAACAATGAAATGAACCAAGATGAAGAAAATTGCCTGCCTGTACCTGACACTCCTTCATCACCAGTGTCCTTCTTTCTGTCAACCCAAAATAATTGTGACAGATTTACACAAATATGTTTTGTTTACTATAGCAAAGCCATTGTGTCAGGCTCTTCGGGAATAATCCTAGGAGTAGTGTGAATTCAAGTATAAGGCAATATTTGTTTTTCTGCCTGCAATGTTGCCCAAATTCCTAGAATAAGAGACAAAGCCTCCCATTTGATAATTCCAGATAGATACTTTTAAATAATTACCAATAGAGTGATAGTGCAATAGTTTGAATGAGTTTTATTTAAAATATAGTGATGAATTATATCTAGTCTTTTTTCTTTTTTAATATAATCAAATTGAGAAAGCGCTGGGTACAAGAAAGAGGTACATATATTTCATAGTTGAGGTAAAATGCCAACAGGAAAAACTGAGTGTTTGATGCCCTCTACCACTTTTCCTTTTAGCTAGCTCAGCTACTACTATTATTATTACTATGAATGCTTTATAATGACAATTATTCTTGTAATAACATTTATATTAACAATAGTAATAATAATAAGAGGATTTGGGTACTTACTTTGTTCTAGGCAATGTGCTAAGTACTTCATATATATTATCACAGAACACCCTTAAAAGGTAAGTACTGTTATGATCTCTATTTTAGAGTATTAGTATCTTGCCCATTGTTGCACAGCAAGTAGGAGTGGGAACAGGTATTCTACTACAGGTCTGACTCAAAAGTCCATGCTCTTAATCAGTGTAGGACAACCAGGACATTATTGCTATAAGATATATACTCCCTCCTTGCTTCTAGTGGTTATAACTTTGCCTCAGTGACTTTCATCTGAAAGAGCTCCCATACTGACTCATAAGTATGACAACATTTTTCTCATTTACCTATTATTAGCTAAATTTCAGATACAAATTGAGAGTGGAAAAGGAAGAATTGATGAAGAAAAGCACTTGTGAGTACTCCAGGTGTAGCAATCCTACCCATGAATCTGTGCTTTACAAGCACATTGCTCTTTATTTTCAACACTTCACTTCAAACTCATGGTGGAAGATGCCAAAGGCCTTTCAGCTGGAAACCTCCTAATTAAATGTTGAAACTTTAATGGATCATTAAGGTTTTGTTCCTATGAGGAGAAGTTCCTATGGATCATCAAGTGAGAGATCCATTAATCTCTCACTTGAGAGCCTCAAAAGAGACTCTCAAGTGAGAGATTAATGACCTGTCAATGTTTTTCTAATGCAGGGAAGACATTTTATAAATGCTAAATAGAAGGATCTAGTTGCTTAATTTACCAAGCATATTTTCTCTTTGTGCCATTTTTATTCCTGCACAGTTGGGGATTCTTGGCTGTCTAAAAAAAATTCCTTGTCTTTGAGATAAAACGTGTTCCTATTGTTCACACAGACTTTAGGCAGTATGAAAAGTAAAACATAATGGCAGGATACACAGTGATACATTGTTGTACCTTATCAAAATAAAGAGAGAATTTAATATCATTTTCTTTGTCTCATCTCTAAACTCAGGAATATTTGCTGGTGGTAGGAAAGAAGTTATATCCAGCAGTTTTACTCAAAGAAACCCACTATGTGAATGCAAGTTCAAAATAGAAATCAGGTATAAATGCTGTTACAGAGTTGATCTTTGACCTTTCCAGATCTGGGCCACTTTCTTAATTCCTTTCCTTCTTTATGGCCATTTAAATAAGACCTGAGTGATTGTGATATACCTATCCTGGTTACAGCTAAAGAAAGCAGTAAAAGAGACGAAGTTTTATTAACAACTCAGCAGCTGGAGTACTTGCCCTAAATCTAGGTAGAAATAAGTTGAAGAAGCCAGATTTCTGTAGAATTCCTGCTACATCTTTTATGCATATTATGTTCACCTGAAAGATTTTAACATTGTTCAGGTAGCCCATTCAGCACCGAAAGGGTTAAGAACAGAAAAACAGACTCCATTTCTGCTGGATATGTACCTTGAAATTAACAGGAAAAGAGGACCTGGAATTTACATCTTTGTGACTGGTGTAAATTGAATAAATAGATTTTCAGTAAACATGATGTAAGCACTTTGTTCTTTTCCTATAAATAATACAGCAACCCTAAATTTTCCCAAGCCTCGCTGGGTCTTTGGATATTAATGAGAACAATTCCCTGGCTCATTGACTGTATCTGACCAAGGCATCCAGAAAACCACCAGTTCTCTTCTGTAATATTCTGAGGACATCCAGAGGAGGTTTCACAGATGTACACCATCAATTCCAATTTCAATTCCAACCTTCCCAGGAAAGCAAGAATACCAAGCCCATTGGGATGCTGCCTGTTCCATTGCATATCACATCCATTGCTAATGTGTCTGTTCATCTGTGCACCACTTTTGAAGTCCTTGAACCCTCACAGTCTTAAACCATTCCAATTTCTGTGCATAAGTAAGCAGACATTTCTCCCTCTCTGTCAGATTGTCATTCCAGTATCTACAGTGCTGACCTCCAAAATTCTGCTAAATTTCATAATGAAAACTGTCTTGTCAGCTTGTGCTATAAAGGTAGGGCTCAGAAATTAGAGTGGGGAAACAGATGCCTTGCTGTTCTTCCCATTGTTCATTGCCATCAGTCCCTTGCCTTTTCCCCTGGATACTTAGACACAAACATCTTCCTAAAAAGTCCTCTTTGCAAAGGCAATATATTCCCACCAAAGACATCTAGGATCCACTGGACTAGCACCTGTTAGATACACTAAATATGTCGAAATACAAGGCCTCTTCTGCTTAATACCAGCTCAAATAGTGAGAGAGATGATTGTCCTAATTGATTAAGCATACATCAATGCAGTCATTATTTCACCATGACACCTTCTTCTCACACTTGAACCACACAACATTACTTAAAATTGTCTACATATTTTAAGTTCTTATTCAAATCACACCTTTCTTTACATTTTACCAAAACACTTATTATATTGATTATAGTATCTCTATTATGTTACTTAACAATCTATTTTAGATGGCTTAAATATCCATTAGAATGAGCCACTGGTTACACCATTTGTATTGAATATTATTCATTTTTGTATTCTCCACAATGTCTAACACAGTACTCTACATTTCGTAAGCATTTAAAATCATTGTATTGAATGAATAAAATTAAATTCATTCATTAGACAAAATGACAATAAAACACACATTACTCCTTTTGCTGGTTTCTGACAGGACTGCCTACATATCTTTAATGTTACTGGAATTTATACAATATTAATTATAATTACCTAACTCCATATCTGCCTATGTCTCTATGTTATTGGTATGTGAATTTTAAATGAAGGGGTAAATGATTTCTCAAATGCAGGGCAAGATTCTTCAAGATTCTTGTTATGAAAACCTACAAAAATGACACTGCAATGTCTAAATCACAATGTCATTTAACAGCATGCTTTTATTTTTAATATAGTGAATTTTTGGTTCTTTATACATTGAAAACATTGCTAGTTATAAACCTATTTCTTATTATTCCCTTTATTCTACATTGTCTATTCTTACACATAGTTTTTGTAGGATAAGACTCTGGTTCTTACTGGATCTCTAGTTTGAATTCCTTTGTACTTTTGTTCATCATACTCAACTAAACACAAAGGTATAGGTGCATTATCAGGAGCAGAGTGATTTATTGAAAACTTTGTGTGACACAATATTATTAAGAAATTAACTGTAACTTATTTTCTTGACAGTAAGTTCATTATCATAGTTGAGCATATTTACCTCTCCTTGCTAAGAAAAAAAAAGAGTTTTGAACAAGAATATCTAATTGATGATTCCCATAGTTGAGTCTGTTAGCCACTGTCAAGAAAATTTAGGCTTGAGACAAAATTAAGCAAAACTTTCTAGGTTGGGCCCTTAGGATTGGGGACTGGTGGTCACACAGATGAAATATGGCTCAGTCCTCCAGACAACAACACAAGACGACAAATATGATGAATAATCAGAAAAACACTACCACACACACACAAAAATAAAATGAAGCACAATCACTGACTCTAAAAATATAGATTTTTTAAATGCCTAAAAAAGAATTCAAGTTAGTCATCCCAAAGCTCAGGAATCTGTAAGAGAACATACAGAAACCATGAAATTAAATGAGGAAAATGATACATGCAAAAGATGAAAAGTTCAACAGAGAAACCACAAAAATTTTATTATTATTATTATTATTATTATTATTTTTTTTTTTTTTTTTTTTTTTGAGATGGAGTTTCACTCTTCTGCCCAGGCTGAAGTGAAGTGGTGTGGTCTTGGCTCACTGCAACATTTACCACTCAGGTTCAAGTGATTCTCCTGCCTCAGTATCCTGAGTAGCTGGGATTATAGTAGCCCACCACCATGCCTGGCTAATTTTGTATTTTTAGTAAACACAACATAGTTTTGCCATGTTGGCCAGGCTGGCCTTGAACTCTTGACCTCAAGTGATCTACCCACATTGACCTCCTGTGCTATGTGCTATGATTACAGCTGTGAGCCACCACACCTGGCCAAAATAATTTTAAAGAAAATTCTGGAGCCAAAGTACACAATGATGGAACTATAAATTTTCATAGAGAGTTTCAACAGAAGACTTGAACAAGCAGAAGAAATAATGAGTGAGCGCAAACACAGATCATTTGAAATTACTCAGTCACAGAAACAATTAAAAAGATTTTAAAAGAGTGAAAAAAATGATAGGACTTATTAGATGTTATGAAGGAGATCAACAAGGGCATTTTGGGTATACCAAAAGGAGCAGAGAAAGAAAAAGGGAAGAAAAGCTTATTTAATGAAATAGTGACACTAAACTTTCCGAACATGGAGAGGGAAATGAGTATCAAGATCCATGAAGCCTGAAGAACTACAAATAGATCAAACAGGTTTTCACATAGACGTGTAACAAAGGAAACCTTCACCAAGACATACTGTAAGCAAATTTTCAAAAGTGAAAGATAGAGAATTTTGAAAGCAGCAATGGAAAAGTGATTCATTAGAGATAATGGAACCCCATGAGATGTTTGGATTTCTCAGCAGAAACTTTATGGGCCAGGAAGAATGAGATGTTATATTAAAAGTGCTAAAAGAAAAAGAAAAAAAAACCCAAAAAAACTACCAACCAAAATACTATACCTGGCAAAGCTGTTCTTCAGAAATGAGAGTCAAAGACTTTTTTAGATGAACAAAAGTTGTGGTAGTTATTACCATAACACCTGCCTTAAAAGAAAGGTTAAAGGAAATTCTTCAACTTGAAGCAAAAGGATATTAACTACCAATAAAAAAACATATAGAAGCATAGCATTCATTATAAAGGTAAGAATATAGCCAAATTCAGAATACTCTAATACTGTTATGGTGGTGGGTAATCAATTTTAACTCTAGTGTAAAAGTTAAAAAACAAAAAAATTTAAAGTGACTATAGCTATAATAATTTGTTAATGGATATAAATTGTAACAAAGAAATTACAAAAGACAGCAGGAGAGGAAGAAAGGAGCAGAAGAACTACAAAGCCATCATAAAACAATGAACAAAATGGCAATAATAAATCTTTACCTAGTAATACTTACTTTAAATGATAGTAAATTAAGTTCCACAATCAAAAGACAGAGTGGCTGAACTGATTTTGAAAAACCATATCCAACCATATGATACTTATAAGAGACTCACTTTAGCTTTAAGAATACATAGAGGCTGAAAGTGAAGAAATGGAAAAAAGATATTTCACAAGAGTGGCTATACTTATATCAGAATTTTGTAGTCCTAGTCAATACATAAGTCATTCAAATACTCTTATATTTTTAGTAATTTCTCCTATTGGAATGTGGTTAAGATGATCAAAGAGTAAAGTTTCATTAATTTTTGTTAGTT
This sequence comes from Macaca mulatta, assembly GCF_049350105.2. Classification (NCBI taxonomy): domain Eukaryota; kingdom Metazoa; phylum Chordata; class Mammalia; order Primates; family Cercopithecidae; genus Macaca; species Macaca mulatta. Next base: position 88,629,921 of record NC_133417.1, read on the forward strand.
TTTAGCTACATGTTTCAATGCTGGCTCTAAGTGTTAGGAATACAGATATCAAAATAAATACATTGTAGTTGTCCTGAAGCTTTCATTCTAATGAGGAATAGAATATGAATAACATATATTAAATGTAAAAAGTAAATTATTGTATGCTAGAATATAAGAGCCATGAAATAAAAAAAAATAAAACAAAGTAAGGGAAGGTGGGGATGGGGATGGCAGACTAATATTCAATAAAGGGTTAGAGTAGATCTTATTGAAAAGTCATTAAAAAACCTTTTGAGTACTAAGACTCAAATAGTATTCATATATTGATTGGTAAACAGCATTAAAATAATTCATCTTTTTATCCTTTTAAAATATTTTTACTATTTTAAACTTTTCTAAGTTTTTAATCCAATATCTTATATAGGATTTTTAAATGAATATGTATCTATACACTTAAATTATACTTTATGATTGTTACAACACTATGTAATTTTATATTGTATATTTACATCATAAAATAAAAATTCTACCAATGCAATCATAGTAACAAAATTGGAAGATAATATAGAAAGTAATTTGTATCTGTATAAAACAAAAAGTTCGTATCAAAAGGAGATTATTTTAATTCTGAGATATGAAATAGGACATATTTTCAAATGAAGAACTATAAGTGATTTACGTACAAAATATATAATACATAGGTACATTTAGAAATAATTTAAAGTTGCAAATTAAAATATTAGTTTTTCTCAGAAAATTTGTAAATAATTTTTCAATATTCAATCTTTGAAAATATTTTGTGATATACCAATATATACTGCTACCAAAAATGCAAATTAGATAAACTTTTCATGAATGCAATCTATGTATGACTTTTAAAAAATATTCATATATTGATTCATCATTTCCTTAGCATATATATTTTAGTATGCTAGAAAGTAATAAGAATAATCATTAGAAATAAGAAATTCCAAATAACTTACCCAACAGTTACAGAATATACAACAGTATACTGATTTAATTTTTTTTTAAAAAACGCATAATATAAAACCTTCAGCATAACATGAGAAATCCAAGATGCAATATGTATATATATAAATATAAATATTGCAGCATGAATGTAAATATGTTTATGTGCAAACATAGAGATGTGAAATATAAACGACTATGAATTCAGTTTCATCCACTTATGCCAAATATGAAATTTTGTTGGGGTTCAGGTCTAATATGAATCTTACCTGAAGAGTTTTTATACAAGAGGGTGAAATACAGTAGTCAATCACAAACAAGTGCTCAGCATCCACTTTACAAACCAACTTCTATTCTGTATTTCATGTTATATATATAGTAATTCTTGTGACTTTAGAACAACTTTTGATTAGCTCTCCAAAGAAATGTACCTACTTGTATCAGTGATTATATTGAAGATCTAAAATAGAGATTAATTTTATCCATAAAGTAAACATTACACACTTACTAAGGAGGGAGTGGTCTAATTCAGCAGAATTTGTTCAGCTCTGTTACTAGCATGATTCTACTACATGAATAATTATGTTTCTTTAGATACATACCCCCGATACACACACAGATTTAGAAGTGTTTCTATGAGGGCCCCACACAGTGTTACAAAACATTAGAGATAAAATTTTTGTGAAAACTCAAAAAGCTATTAACTTGTGAATAATATATCTACAAAAAATACAACTTAATTTGAAAATGTACAAATTAATTTAAAAATGTAATTTATTGGAAAACAAGCCTATGTAGAATAAAGGCACCAGTGGAAGTAAGAGTGAAAAAACTTATGAGGCACTTATATTTTTATTATGTAAATTAACAGGGACATGCCTTTACTATGTAGATATGGAAGAGCTTATTCCTGAGTTAAAAAGACTAATGAAGAGGGATTGTGGGTTGGGACAAGCAGACAATTATCAGAAAACATGGTCATCAATCTACAGTACGTGATTTGTACATCACCATCATTATCATTTACTATTAGTTATCATAGCTTTGGTTTTACAGATCTGAGGAAGTTTACAGCTGATGTTACTATGCAGAGTTTATTTTGGCTTCAGAAGTAATTTTAGACCCTCCATAAATTATATTTATTCTATGCTTGTAGATTCACAAAAGTTCTGAAGGGATCTATTAAACCACTGGATTATATAGAGGAAATTTGTGCTACAGCTTTTGTGAGGGTCACACTGACACAAGAAAATGATAATTTTAGTTTTTTTGATCTCCTAATAAACCCCATTCACCATTAAGCAATTCTCCATTAGAAAGCTTTCTTTCAATTACTCTTTTCCTAAAAGATTTTATAAATCTTTTCATAAAATACAATCACTTGAATTTCTCCTTCCCTTTGTACAGTTTTGTATAAAATAAAAAAACAGGCATAGGCCAAGTAAAATTTTTGGCATTATAGGGGTAAAAGTTACCCAAAATAACCACCAAAAGAAGGGAGGTAATGTTTTGAGAAACAGAGCCACTGTCAGTAACAGGAAAAATCCTATCCAAATACAAGCAGAGAAAATGACAGGCCAATATCCCTATGAACATAAATGCAAAAATTATCAACAAAATACTAGCAAACCAAATCCAACAACTCATCAAAAAGATAATATTCTATGATCAAGTAGGTTTTATTCCAGGGATGCAAGAATGGTTCAACACATGCAAATCAATAAATTTGATTCACTACATAAACAGAATTGAGAGACAAAACCTATATGATCATCTCAATTGACGGAGAAAAGGCATTCAATAAAATCTAGCATCCCTTCATGATAAAACCCCCAATGAATTAGAAACTGGAGGAAAATACCTCAAAATAATAGAAGTCATATATGACAGACTCACAGCCAACATCATACTGAAGGAATAAAAGTGGAAAGCATTCTCCCTAAGAACTGAAAGAGACAAGACCTACTTTTACCACTCCTATTCAACATAGTTCTGGAAGTCCTAGCCAAAGTAATTAAGCAAGAGAAAGAAATAAAGGCATCCAAATTGTAAAAGAGGAAGTCAAATTATCTCTGTTCACTGATGATACAATTTTATATCTAGAAAACCCTAAAGGCTTCTCCAAAATACTTCCAGACTTGATAAATGACTTCAATGAAGTTTTTGGATACAAAATCAACATTAAAAGAACAGTAACATTTCTATACACCAATCACATTGAAGCTGAGAACCAAATCAAGAACTCAATCCCATTTACAACAGCTATTTTTAAAAATACCTAGGAATACATCTAAGCAAGGAAGTCAAAGATCTCTATAAGAACAACTACAAAACTGAAGAAAGAAATCATAGACAACACAAATAAAAATATTCCATGTGCGTCGATCACAAGAATCAACATTATTAAAATGATCATACTATCCAAAGCAATCTACGAATCAGTGTGATTTCTATCAAATTAGTGTAATTTTTCACAGAATTTTTTTTTACTTTAAAATTCTAAAATTCATATGGCATCAAAAGAGACCCTAAAAAGCCAAAGCAATTATGAGGGAAAAAACTGAAGTGGGATGTATCATATTACCCGATGTCAAATTATACTGCAGGGGTATAGTAAGCAAACAGAATGGTACTGGTATAAAAACAGACACAAGGACTCACAGAACAGAGGACTCAGAAATAAAGCCACATACCTACAACCAGGACACCTTATTCAATAAATGGTGCTGGGAAAACTGGATGGCCATGTGCAGAAGAATAAAATGAGACCCATATATCACCATATACAAAAATTAACTCAAGATAAATTAAAAAATGAAAGACCTCAAACTATAAAAATCTAGATGAAAACATAGGAAAAACTCTTCTGGGCATTGGTATAGGCAAATAATTTATAACTAAGACTTTAAAAGCAAATGCAACAAAACTAGAAATGGACAAATGAGATATAATTGAACTAAAGAGCGTTTGCACAACAGGAAAAAAAAACTATAATCAGACAACCTACAGAATGGAAGGAAATATTTACAAACTATATTCATCTGACAAAGGACCAATATATTTGGAATCTACAAATAACTCAAGTCAACAAAAAAATACAACCATTAAAAAGTGAACAAAGGATATGAATATTTTTAAAAAGAAAAATAAACAGAAAACAAACACATGAAAACATGTTCAACATCAATAATCAAAGAAATGCAAATTAAAATCACAATCAAATACCATCTTACATCAGTCAGAATGACTACTATTTAAAAAGTCAAAAATTAACATGTTGATGAGGAATCAGGTAAAAGGGAACACTAATACACTTGGTGGGACTGAAACTTACTATGACCTCACAGAAAACAGTATGAAGATTTCTCAAAGAACTAAGAATAGAACTATTATTTGATCCAGCAATCCCATTACTGGGTATCTATCCAAAGGAAACAAAAGTATTATATCAGAAAGATACCTGCAATTATAAGTTTATCACAGCACTATTTACAATAGCAAATATATAGAACCAACCAAAGTGTCCACTGATAGGTGATTGGATTAAAAAATGTAGTATACATATGCCCATTGATAGTGGATTGGATAAAGAAAATGAAATAATGTCCTTTGTAGGAACATGGATGCAGCTGGACATTATCCAAAGTAGATTAATGCAGGAATAGAAAGCTAAATAATATGTGCTTTCACTTATAAGTGAGAGTTAAACATTGGGTATACATGGACATAAAATTGAGAATAGACATTGGAGAATGCAAGAGGGGACAGGGAGGGAGTGGGCAAGGGTTGGAAAACTACCTTTTGGGTACTATGGTCACTTCCTGGGTGATGGGTTTAATCACACCCCAAACCTTAGCATTATTGAATATACTTTTGTAACTAACAGGCACATGTACCCCCATAATCTAACATAACATTTAAAACCAAAATGAAAATGTGGTGTGTATATATCATGAAGTACTACTTAGCCATAAAAATGAAATGTCTTTTGCAGCAATGTGGATGTAACTAGAGGCCATTATCATAAGTGAAATAAGTCAGAAACACAAAGTGGGTCAGCTGCGGTGGCTCACTCCTGTAATACCAGCACTTTGGGAGGCTGAGGCAGCAGGTCACTTGAGGTCAAGAGTTCATGGCCAGCCTGGCCAACATGGTGAAACCCCGTCTCTACTACAAATACAAACACTAGCCGTGTGTGGTGGCATGCACCTGTAATCTGAGCTACTCTGAAGGCTGAGGCAGGAGAATCACTTGAACCCGGGAGGAGGAGATTGCAGTGGGCCAAGATTGCACCACTGCACTCCAGCCTGGTCGACAGAGAAAGACTCCATCTCAAAAAAAAAAAAAAAAAAAAAAAAACACAAAAAAACAAAGTTAAATACTGCATGCTCCTACTTGTAAGCGGGAGCTAAACGTGGGTCACATGGACATACAGAGTAGAACAAAAGACACTGGAGACTCCAGGAGGTGGGAGGGTAAAAGAAGGGTGAGGGCTAAAAATTATTTATTGAGTACAAGGTACACTATTCAGGTGATGGGAACAATAAAAGCCCAGGTTTCACCACTATGCAATATATCCACATAATTAAACTGCACTTGTACCCCCTCAATCTATAAACATTTTAAAAATTAAGAAACATACAAATACTGTTCATCTTAGATCTGGGTCAAAGAGAAGTGATGGGGCACAAAGAGAAGAAGTGTATTGAGGGTCTGCTATATAGTCAGCACTCTTAGGCGATTCACACATGTTCTCTTCTATAATCTTAAAATAAGGAAAATACTATTTTCAATTTAAAGATTCAAAGTTTACATAATGTGGACAAGACAGCATAGCTAACAATGAAACCAAGTTTCCAAATCCTAATCTCTCTGATCCTAAGAAAATTTACATAAAATATGAACCAGACAAAATTATGAGGGAAAAATACCAATAGGTATGTTTAAGGGAAAAATACAGACATTTTACATTTGTCCAGTTGCAGTTCAATTTGATACATAAGCATGTGTATAGGTATGTGGGTGTGTGAATGAGTGTGGGAGAATTGGAGAGATGTATAGATGTGTGTATCTACATGTGTTTTATATATATGTGTGCATATATAGATCTCTATTTTATAACCTGTTTATAATAGATACAATTATAGATTTTAATATTATAGATTTGTGTTAGAGAAAATTTCATTGTAAGTACCCCAAATTCCTCAGACAAGTCTGGACAAATGCATTACCTTTTAATTTTTTTTTTAATTTGTATTTCTTTTTAATTGGAAGTTCTGAGGTACATGTACAAGATGTGCAGGTTTGTTACATAGGCCAACACGTGTCATGGTAATTTGCTGCACCTATCAACCCATCACCTAGGTGGTAAGCCCAGCAAAATGCCTGACTCTTTTAGATTCCTTGTAGCAAAATGCATTATTTCACTTGAACTATTATGATATGAGACTCTTTTAAGTAAAGTATTCTAGAAACTGTTCTAAAAGTTTTCTCTTCAAAATTTCATCTATGGAAGCAATGTATTTATTCTATAATACTCCTCTTTAAAATTTTAAACACATTAAAGTAATAGAATACAATCTCATTGTAACTTTTACATTTTAAAAAATGAAATACGGTTTTATTTTATAAAAATGTAGATTTCTCCACCTCTCAATATTTTAAAACAAAGGATGAAGAACAATTAAGTTTTTTAAAATAAAACACTGTTTTGTGGGAAATTTTAAAATAGAAGTTTGAAAATACTTGGAATTATTGCAACAATGGAATAAATATAAAGCTCCCAAGGTATTACTTTTAAAGAAAAACATTCATTTGAATAAGTATTTTAGTTTGTAAAAATCAAATTTTAAAGTCAAGTATCCTAGGATGGTTACAAAATATTCAGTGAAATATAAAGATAAGTCACAGTGAGGTAAATTTATTATTAGAGTTCCAAGTGAATATATGAGTAATACAGTTATGAGTAACAAGTATTTAATATGCAAGTAACATGTATGTAAATTAAGAGTATGATAAATTATCAAAAATGTCAAGGTATGATTTGAGGTCACACATTGATAGGAGCATAGATAAATTTGGGGGAGAATCTTAGACTTTATAATGTTGTAGTCCAATGCTTAATTTGAATGAAAACCATGGTACTGAAAACTAGATCTTAAAAATAAAATTTGACCTCAAACATGTCATCAGAGTCCCCTAAGGGAATTGTAGAGATCACAGAGTGCCATGGGGTAATAATTTGTGTAAATATAAGTATCAAGACAAATTCCATTTATCATTAGAATCTTTTTCTTAGTACTCCCATATCCCTTTTAATTTAAAAAAATTTTTTTAACTTTTTAAATTTAATTTTCTCAAATTTAAAAAAATATATATTTTCGGTTTTCTCATCTTCTCTTCCTTTTTTCCTCCCTGTCTTCCTTTGGTGAAGGTGATTTTCCTCTGGTGATATGATTTAGTTTCTTTTTGTTTGTGTATCCATTGCATGTTCTTTGGTTTGAGGTTACCATAAGTGGTATGGTTTGACTGTGTCCCCACCCAAATCTATCTCATCTTAAATTGTAGCTCCCATAATTCCCACATGTCGTGGGAGGGACTCGGTGGGAGACAATTGAATCATGGGGACGGTTTCCCCCATACTGTTCTTGCAGTGGGGAATAAGTCTCACAAGATCTGATGGTTTTATAAGGGGAAACCCCTTTCGCTTGGTTCTCTCATTCTGTCTTGCTGCCACCATGTAAGAAGTGCCTTTTACATTCTGCCATGATTGTAAGGTTTCCCCAACCACGTGGAACTGTGAGTCCATTAAACCTCTGTTTATAAATTACCCAGTCTTGGGTATATCTTTTTCAGTAGCATGAAGACGGACTAATTACACAATGAGGCTTGCAAATATTATCATATAACCCATTATTTTAACCTGATAACCACTATTTGCATAAACAAGCAAGTAAAAATAAATCTCTACTCCTTAACTTCATCACTCTTAAACTTTTTGTTGTTTGTATTTGTATATTATTGTACTATGTTTTGAAAAGTTGTTGTAGTCTTTTTTTCTTTTATTGGTTCATTGTTTAGTCTTTCTACTTAGGATAAGAGTAGTTTACACATCAGAGTTACAGTGTTGTAATATGCTGTGCTTTTCTGTATATTCACTATTACCAGTAAATTTTGTACCCTCAGGTGATTACTCATTAATGTCCTTTTTCTTCTAATTGAAGTACTCCCTTTAGCATTTTTTATAAGGCAGTTCAGATATTGATGAAATCCCTCAGTTTTTATTTGTCTAGAAGTCTATTTTATGTATGGATCTTTTCACCAAATACACTATTCTAGAGTAAGTTATTTTCCCTCAGCAATTTAAGTATGTCATGCCACTCTCTCCTGGCCTATAAGGTTTCCACTGAAAAGTCTGCTGCCAGACATATTTGAGTTTCATTGCATGTTGTTTTTCTTTTGCTGCTTTTAGCATCCTTTATTCTTTACTTTGGGATTTTTATTATTCAATGCCTTGAGATAGTCTTTTATGAGTTAAAACTGTTTAGTGTTCTATAACTTTTTTGTAGTTGAAATTGATATCTTTCTCTAGGTTTGGAAAGTTCTGTTATTATCCTTTTGAATAAACTTTCTATCCTTGTTCGTCTACCTCCTCTAAGGCCAATAACTCTTATATTTGCCCTTTTGAGGCTATTTTCTAGATCTTGTAGGTATGCTTCCATGTTTATTTTTTCTTTTGTGTCCTCTGTGTTTTCAAATAGGCTGTGTTTAAGTTCACTCATTCTTTCTTCTGCTTGATTTATTCTGCTAAGACTGATGCATTCATTTTTTAGTGTGCCAATTGCATTTTTCAGCTCTAGAATTTCTGCTTGATTCTTTTTAGTTATTTCAATCTCTTTAATAATTTTTTCTTTTAAAAATCTGAATCCCTTCTCTGGGTTATCTTGAATTTCCTCAACACATATTTTGAATTCTCTGTCTGAAAGATCATGTCTCTGCTTCTCCAGGATTGCTCCCTGTTACCTTACTTAGTTCATTTGATGAGGTCATGTTTTCTTGGGTGGTGTTGATGTTACTAGTTGTACTTTGATGTCTGGGCATTAAAGAGTTAGCTATTTATTGTAGTCTTAACTCTCTGGGCTTATTTATAGCTATCTTTTTTGGAAACGATTTTCAAATATTTGCAAGGACTTGGGCATTGTGATCCAATATGTATCTGCTTTAGGAGGCACCCCAAGCCCAGTAACACTGTGGTTCTTGTATACTCATAGAGGCCTTGATAGCCTTGGACAAGATCTGGGAGAATTCTCTGAATGACTAGGCAAAGGAATATGTTCTTTTCCCTTACTTTCTCCAAAACATATATACTCTGTCTCTGTTCTGAGCCACTTAAAGCTGTGGGTGGACTTACACAAGCATCCCTGTGGCCACCGCTACTGTGACTGTACTGGGTCAGATCTGTAGCCACCACAGTACTGTGCCTCATGCAAGGTCTGCTGTAACAACTCCCTGGCTACTGCCTGTGTTTGCTTAAGGCCCTCGGGCTCTACAATCAGCAGGTGGCAAAACCAGCCAGGCCAGTGTCTTTCGCTTTAGGGGGGCAACATTCCCCAGGCCCCAAGTGAGTCCAAAATTGCTATCCAGGAGTCAGGGACTAGTGTCAAAAACCTTAAAAGTCTACCTAGTGTTCTACTGTATTGTGGCTGAGCTGGCACTCAAATCACAAGATGCAGTCCTTCCCACTCTTCCCTTCCCCTTCCAAAGTCAGAGGAGATTCATCCCATAGCCACTGCCACCCCTGGCCACAGGGAGTACCGCCAGTCTACCGCCAATGTTCCATTAAGGCCCAAGGTCTCTCAAGTCAGTTTGTCTTGAATGGCGCCTGGCCTGGGACTGACCTTTCAGGGCAGTGGACTCCCTTCTTTTCTGGGGCAGGTCCAGAAATGCTGTCCAAGAGTCAAGTCCTGAAATTGGGGACCCTAATAGACCACTTGGTACTCTACCCCCATGGCTGTGCTGGTACCTAAGGTTCAAGACAAGTCTGCTTTACTTTTTCCTGAGCTTTTCTCAAGCAGAAGGAGTTTTGCCCCATAGCCACCACAGCTGATATTATGCTGAGTCTCACTCACCTGAAGCCTGGAAGTCTTAGAAGCTCACCCAAGGCCCTCAATATTGTACCTCAGTATTGCTGTCAATTATTCAGGGCTCAAGGGCTCTTCAGTTATCAGGTGATGAATGCTGCCAGGACTGGGTCCTATCTTTCAAGGCAGAAGGTTCCCTTCTGGCCCAAGTTGTGTCTAGAAATGTTTTCTGGGAGCTAGGGCCTCATGACTCTAACCAGTGCCCTATCCTGTTGTGTCTAAGCTGGTATACTAGATGCAAGACAACGTCCTCCCCACTATTCTATCTCCTCTCCTCAAAGGAAGGACGGGGTCTCTTTTGGAGCCTAAAGCTGTGCCACCTGGGACTAGGGGAGGGATAATGTCAATACTGCCTTGGCTACCCCAGTTGGCATCTCAGTAAGTTATAGACCCCCCCCAAGTCCATACTCTCTGGGCCTAGTTCAGTAGTGAGACTCGGCTAAGAGTTGCAGTTCTTATGTGTCTTTCAAATTTACTTGGAGACACAGAGTGCTGTAGCCCTCAGTGGCGAAGTTGGCAGGCACTCAAGTTCAGACCACTGGGATTGGTGATTCCCTTCTGGCTACGGCTGGTTTAAATGTTCCCTCTGTGGGTGGGCATCAGCTGAGTTTGGTCTGGTGTTCCTTTCTGCTCTAGCAGGACAGCACTGAGTTCAATGCCTCAGAATTGCTGTGTTCTGCCACCGCCAGCACCCAGAGATGCTCTCTGCAATGTGCTGCCTCTGCTGGGATGGGAGAAGGGTGGTGTCCACAATTCAGGACTCTTTTTTTTTTCTTCTCTGATAATCTCTGCAGTGCCTCCTTCAGTGATATGAAGTTAAAGCCAGGTACTATAAGTGATCACCTGATTTTTGGGTCTTATAAAGGTTTTTTTCCTGTGTAGATAGTTGTTAACTTGGTGGTCCTTGGAGGGGGATGATGAGTGGAGATTTCTATTCCACCATCTTGCTCTGCTTCCTCTACTCGCATATTCTTTATAAACTTTAAATGTCATTTTATATTTGTTTTACTAAATTTACAGGCTGTAAACAGGATATAAATATCTTTAACTCATGTTTTTGTTTAGTTTACATTGAAATTAAATAAGAGGATAATATAAATACAATAAATTTAACAGAATAAGATTACCATTTGGGACAAAAATGAGTAAATGTCAATATAAAACTTCTAAAGTTGAATTTTATTTTCTTCTTTCCTATTCAATTAGTTTTCACGACTAATTTATGATAAAACAAAAAACAAATTGCAGTAAATACTGACTTGAACACAGCTGAAGTTTTTTTTTTTTGTTTTCTGACACACTCTTGCTCTGTCGCCCAGGTTGGAGTGCAGTGGCGCGATCTCAGCTCACTGCAACCTCAGCCCCCTCTGCCTCAGCCTCCTGAATAGCTGGGACTACACACGCCCGGCTGATTTTTGTATTTGTAGTAGAGACAGGGTTTCACCATGTTGGGCAGGCTGGTCTAGAACTCCTTACCTCAAGTGATCTGCCTGCCTCGGCCTCCCAAAGTGCTGGGATTACAGGCGTGAGCCACCGCACCCAGCCATGTTTAACTCTTCTATTGTAACTGTCTCTTGAATCTGAGTCTCACTCACTGCAACCTCTGCCTCCTGGATTCAATTGATTCTCCTGCCTCAGCCTCCTGAGTAGCTGGGATTACAGGCAAGCACCACCAAGGCAGGCTAATTTTTGTATTTTTAGTAGAAACGGGGTTTCACCATATTGGTCAGACTGGTTTCGAACTCCTGAACTTGTGATCCGCCCGCCTCAGCCCCGCAAACCGCTGGGATTACAGGTGTGAGCCACTGGGCCAGGACTCTATTGTAACTTTTTAAAGAAAACTTTTTATTTTGAACTTTTATAGAAAAGTTGCAAAAATGTTATTGTTTCCTTAAATCTCTCATCTGATTTCCCTAATGTTAACATCCTGTATAAGCTTAGTGCAATTATCACAAGCAGGAAATTAACATTGGTACAATATAATAACAGACCTCATTTGAATTTAACCAGTTTATTAATAACTTCTACTGTCCCAGGAGTTTGAGAATCCCATATTGCATTTAGTTGTCATTTCTCATTACACTTCTCCAGTCTAAAACAAGTCTTTCATCTTTTATTATTTTGGTACTTTTGGAAAATGATCAACAGTTTTGTAGAATGTCCTTCAATTTGGTTTAGTCCAATGTTTTTGCATGCTTAGGTCATTACATATTTGGTAATATTACCACAAAAATGATTTTGTGTACCTTTAATAAACTGCAAATCTGCTTTTTATAATGTTTGTACCATTCTGTATGCTCATCAGCAGGGATATGGTAAGCCTCCTTAATATTAGCCATTCTGTGGTTATTTAATGGTATCTGTAGTGGAATGTTGAACATATTTTTATATGCTATTTGTCACCTGTGTGTTGAAGTACCTGTTCAAATCTTTTATTCATTTTTAGTTGAATAATTTGTCTCCTTATTAAGTTGTGGTAGTTCTTTACATATTCTGGATACAAGTTATTTGTCGAGTGTATGTTTTATAAATAGTTACTCCCTATTTGTGGCTTCTCTTTTCATTTTCATAACAGTGTCTTGCAAATTGCAAACTCTTTTTTTAGACTCCAATTTGAGTTTTTTCTTTTGTATTTTGTATTTAACTTTTAAGAAATTTTTATTAAACCTGGTATCACCTATATTTTCTTCTACAGATTTTATAATTTCAGCTCTTAAATTGGATTCTATGATCCATTTGGAGTTAAATTTTGTATATTAACAAAAACTAAAGGGTTGAGATTTTTTACATATGGTCATTCAACTGAACCAGCATTTGAACTCTATTGCTAGTTAGACGAGGATAAAAACATATTTAAAAAGGTTATATCTCTTTACACATCTATATTTAACCAAGGCAATTCCTAGAAGTTTAATTTCTGGATCAAATACACACGTTTTTAAAAGCTCTTGATACATACAGAAAACTTATCTTCCACAAAGCTTATTCCTCCTCACTTTCCAATCAATATTAATGTAATTTTGTTTACAGATTTAACAAGTAAAAAAATAAATTTTATTTTTATTTACATTATCTTTTAAATTACCAATACAGTCAAACTTTTTCATATATGTAACTATGTATATTCTTCCTTTTGTGAGTTATTTTTCTACAAACCTCACAATTTTTCTACTGGTAAGAGAGGTTTCCATATATTTGGAACACGATCTCCTATACTTGTTCTATATCCTACAAATTCTCTTTTCACACTTTATCTTTTATAGCATGTAAGATGTCATACAAAATCTATAATGTTAGATAGTTTTCACTCTTTTTTGGTTTGTGCCTTTGTATGCAGAATAAAAGCTATGAGACCAGTTAAAGAACCATGAGAGCAGTTAAAAATGTGACATAGAACGCTTTTCCTAACATAGTATGACAGAAAAGAAGGTTTTAAAAGAGTATATCTGATATAAAATCAATTTTAAGGCATAGGGAGAAAAAGACTAAAAACCCAAAGTGTTAATTGTCATTGCTTTGTTACAGTCTAACATAGATTTTTACTAATTTGTGTATTTCCTACATTTTCTATTATCAATTTCTGTTACTTTATTATCAGAAAGTAATTATTTTAAAAAGTGATACCATCTTTCCCAGGTTTTTTGGGGATGGTAATCATTTGTTTGTTAATAAAAGCTCTGTCAACACTCTAGTTTTCAACGATTATGCTCTTAGCTTGAATAAACTTGCCAACTTTCATGACATAGGGTAACTGAATCAATATTCATGTCCAACTGTGTAATATGAAAAATTAGCATTATTTTCCACATTACTTCAACTATGTTTACATATTTGTGACTAAAACACTTCAGATGTAATTCCATTCTATCCACATTATAGGCATATTTAGTAACCTTGTGTCCATTTGAGCCATAATATTTTAAGTCAATTAAGCATTCATGAGATCTGGAATAAGAGGAAAATAGACAATCTAGCCAGGCTGCTGCTGTTTTATACTATTGCTATCATGCTGTTATCTCCTGGGTGATTATTATCTCATTAACGTTTAAGCCAGTTTGGAAATAATTTACTCAAAATTTAGCCTTAATTAACATTATTTAGGGTCACTACAACATTGGGAACCAGTCTTATTTAAATTTTAGCTTTTAGAACTTTACCATAATAAATGGGGAATCATCTATTTTGTAGGAAAAGAATATGACATTATTATACAATTATAATTAAGATGGATATAAATGAACTTCTGAATTCTTTGTCATTCACTGCAAGCCGTCACTTACTTGACACAATGGCCCAATTTTTTATTAATTAAACAATGTGCTGCCTAATATGATGGGAGACAGTTTTCATCATGATATTTCTAGGATGGCTGATGAGCAGTCACTGCTCTGATAGGACCCAGGGTTAGTCCTATCAGTTTGCTAGGTTCAGAAGACACGAGTGACTGTCCAATTACTATGGGTCAGTGGACATAGGAAGACTTAAAACAGGACTGATGGTCCAAGGATGTCAGGAGTCTTGTTTCAACAGGAATCAGCAATGGAGCAGTGTTAACATGAATGGCACAAGTTTAGACAGACAAAAATGGCTTTATAGATATTTAAAAATAATTATATTAGTATATAGTAAGAAGTATTAATTTGAGATAATTTCAAAAGACAAAAAAGTCTGTAGTAATTCACAAGACAAGACACTGCAATACAAACTGCAGTGAGGAGAAGATGGGGAATCTGCTTCATTGTGATTCATTTGCTGTAAGTAGGAGAGTCATTTTACCTGTTTCTTATATATTCTGGACTTAAAAAAAAAACATACTTTAATAAAGGAAGATCTGAAACTGGATAAACTCTTGATGTCTCCTCCAGCTTGGTTTAATCCTAACATAGCAATGATCAGAGACTTGCACTCATACAACAGTATACAGTAATCTTGCTTACTGGGAAATTTTAAATAGTGTATGTGTGAATGTATAACATTTTAACAATGGTCCCCATGATCCCTTTTTCCTAGGCAGTGTGATCATAGATGCCTTTCATTTCTTCCTTGCACTTTTCTACACTGCCTTCTCTTTTGTTAAAATCAGGAGAAAATTATTTTATTTTTCAAAAGAGGGAAAAAATATGTGAAAGCTCAGTAGTAGAAGAATTGTCTGGGACATTAGTGGGATGGAATAAAAGCTTAGACAAGTGATTCTGATTTGTAACTAGATATAGACTCTGGGGCACTGGTGGTGTTCATTCTTGGCTGCACTCTATAATCACTTGAAGGAGATTAAAAGAAATATCCTTTCTTTTAAATAAATCCCACACCCTGGGATTGCAATTTAATTTGTTTGGTATATGGCCCAAACATTTGTGTCCTTTAAAAAAAAAAAAAGCTCTCCAATTTATTATAATGTGTAGCCAAAACTGAACAACACTTCTCTGAAACAGAGCTAAGAATTATTACTGTCTATTTGAGACACGATGCCTTTGGTTAAAGAGCTAGAACAATTTTCTGGTGATAAAATTAACATTTTAGAAAATTAAGCATCTGAGAATTATGCAATCCCCATAGACAAAAGGAAAAAAAAAACTTATTATGTACTGAGACACTGAGTATTAGAAGTCCCATATTTGAGAAAGGGAGGTAAGACATCAGAAACATGCATCTGTCTATTGAAAGGGAATCTTCTACAATTAAAGGAATAGGTAAAATGTACGTCACTTGGACCTAGATGAATTTTACTTATTCAGATACTCAATTATAATTTCCTTCTCCTCTGTGCTAGTCAGTGAAACAAAACTTATCCAGTATGCTATTTATAAAGAAAAAAAAGTTTTTACTACCCAACTAAGTCAAAACAAGTGTCAAGCAAGATTAAATTAGACTCTTCTGTGTGCCTGTCTCAGGAGTGACAGTTTTCCTGTTGTGGTTTGCTGCCCTTCAGGGTAAAGTACTGCGACTCTCTTGCTATCAGACTTACTATGAGGTCCTGTCTTTACCCATCTGAAACTACATTTTAATATTGGAATGTATATCAAGTTTTGTAAAATATGTCTTACATAATTGAAAACAATCATAAGATTCAATTAGTGCAGAAAATTGCAGTTTATAAATTTAGCTCATAGCTAATCACTTTAGAGATCACTGAAGTGCAAATGTACTTTTATTTATTCTTTTCTTGTCTTTAACCAGATTCCTACACCTCACATGCTATAAAAAGCTCAGGCTCACAATCAGCGTTTAATAAAGCAGTGCTTATCTCCCTTCTACAGTGGTTTTTATGAAGTTACTTCTAATTGTTTATAAACCTAAATTTCAAATGGAGCTGTATTTACCCTTAATGCCTGCTATACACCAATAATCGTACCTGATTTTCAAAAATACCATCTTATCGTCATTCATTTATTTAGCCAATAAATAACTATTCATCACAATCCAGGTATCAGGGACTGTACTAGGGATATAAGCATATAGTAGAGTTTTGTGAGGCTTAGAGAAGCAAAGGTGAGACTTGAAGGCCATATGATCAATGCTAGAATCCGATGAAGCCCAGAGTGCCAGAGGGCCTACAGGAGGAACACATGGCCCAGTTATGAGAAACTCATACATTTTTCCAAAGGCAACTTGAAAGAAAACTCCAATTTAATCAAGTGAGTTAGAGAGAAAAGGAAAAAGTAGGAGAGGGGGTACAGAAGAGGATGTCTAAAGTATGACTACTATAGGCAGATGCTACATCATGGTGTACTCACACTTGTAGAAAAAAAGAAAGCATAAGCTTACATCTCAAAGCAAATTGTTTAATACAATGAGAGTATGAATTATTGGTGAGGACAGAAACAGTGGGAGTCAGATTATGAAGAATCCTATCTAGCTCCAAGGAATTCAGGCTTTAGTCTTAGTGAAATAAGGAAACACTGGAAGATTTTAAGTAGCAGAGGTAATATGATCAGATATTCATTTTAGAGAGATTACACTGGCTGCAGGGTAGAGAATGAATTAGAGGAGAGCATGATTAATTTATGTAGACCAGGTATGAAGCTGTAGTTTCCATCCAGGTGAAATATAATAATGGCCAGTACTAAAGTAGTAGTAGCTTTCTTTCTTACTTTTACTTTCTAATATAGGAATTACCATCTCTTTTGACAGATAAAAATATGAGGCTCAAAATGTTTTATTAATTTACAAATATCACAGCTAATAGCTACCAAGTTGAAACTTGATACCAGAACATTCTGATAGCAAAGTCCAACTTTGGTAAATACAAGAGAATTGATAATAAAAGTGGTTTCAAATAAACATATTTTTTCTAACATCGTCATTCATTTTTATTCACTCAAAATATTTCGTAAACATTTAGTGGACACTCCCCATTCACAATTCTGTATGCCAGTAATTTGGGGATATAAAAATGAATGAAAGCTTTGTTCTTAAGTGCTCAGTAAATAATTCTACAGCCTTTTTGCCATAGGGACTGCCTCGTAGGTTGCCTAATTGTGAGTTACATCCATAAGGTAACAGATGCTTCCTGTTTAGCAGGTAACAAAGGTTTTACTTAGAAGCTCTGCATCATCTAGTTATTAAAGCAGTGTTTTACACATTTTTGTGCCAGGTGTTCTACATTACTAAATAGATATGCTCCATATGCTCCGAGGTTATTCCATATTGTACAAATCCTAAAATGCTACAGTTAAATAATTTGTAGATAGGATGGCTACTGAATTTGGGATAAAATTTAAAGAAATATTTTGTAATATAGAGACTAACTTCCAACAATACAGCATATCAAAGTATAACGTTATTATATCCTTTATTGACACATATATACAATGTAGTGAGAAGATCAATTAACTACCTGAAGTTTTCAATACATGTTTTCTTCCCTTGGAAAATATACTTTTTCCTCATGGTTTTTATAATTTCCCTCTACATTTTTTCCCAGTAAACAGCCTCGTTTTTCATCTTTGATTAAGCAGGCCCTCTGTTTTCAACAGTACCCAACCTTCTATTTTACTTTCAATTTGCCATTTTCCTGACTGTAAGCCTCCATGTGGAAGACTAACTTAAGGGAATGTATATGATAGTCATTTCTTCTCTCAGAGAAGTAATTGTTATAAAAGTTGAATTCTGTCCCCGAAAAATTCATGTATTGCGGTCCTGATCTCTGGTATCTCAGAATGTGACTTATTTGGAAACAAGGTCACTGCAGATATAATTAAATTAAGATGTGGTCATTAGGGACGAGTCCTAATCCAGTATAATTGGTGTCCTTATAAAAAAAGAACAATTTGGAGACAAACACGTGAACAGAGGGAGAATGCCACGTGAAGATGAAAGCTGAGATTGGGGTGATGCTTCCACAAGACAAGGAGTGACAATGATTGCCAGCAACTACCAGAAGCAACAAGACAAATCTAGAACAGATTTTACCCCCAGTCCCAGAAGAAATCAGCCCTGCTAACACCTAGATTTTAGACTTCTAGCTTCCAGAACTGTGAAACAATAAATTTCTGTTGTTGAAGCCATTGTTTGTGGTATTTTGTTATGGTTGACCTAGCAAACTAACACAGCAGTGAATTTTAAGTAAAAGTGTCAGCCATCCTGTTTACAATTTATTTTACTTGCTGACTGCCCTAGACAGTAAATCTCAGATTAGTTTAACTAGTTTCTGTGGTTTGACTGTGTCCTCCAAAAGTTCATGGGTTAGAAACTTAATTCCCAATGCAACAGTGCTGTGAGGTAAAGGCTAATAAGAGTTGATTAGGTCATGAGGGTGGGGCCCTCATGGACAGACTAATGCCATTATCACAGGAGCACATTAATTATCTCGAGTAGATTATCAAAAAAATCCTGACCCAATGCCTTTCTCTCAGTCTTACACTCTTGCCCTTTTACCATATTATATCTTAGCATGAAGGCCTTTGTCAGATGCCAGTGCCATACTCAGTCTTCCCAGCCTCCAGAACAAGGAACTGAACAAATCTCTTATTTATGAAATTACCCAATCTGTATTATTCTGTTACAGCAATAGTAAATGGACTAAGACACGTTCCATTTAATACTAATGTTAACAGCATACATATGAAAACCAAAAGTAAATATCAATGTATATCAAAGACTGTTTTATGGAATACTAATTTCATATTACAAAAATTAAGTGAAAAATATTTGGACAGCAATTCATTTGGGGTATATCAAAGACTGTCTTAGAGAACATTATTTCCATAAGATATTACAAAAATTAGGTAAATAAATCTTTGAGCAGCAATTCATTTGGTGTATATCAAAGACTATTTTTGTTTTGAGATGGGATCTTGCTCTCTTGCCCAGCCTAGAATATAGTGGCACAATCTTGGGTCACTGCAACCTCTGCCTCCCGGGGTTTCAGGTGATTCTCCTGCTCAGTAACTGGGATTACAGCCATGTACCACCAGGCCTAGCAAATTTTCATATTTTTAGTAGAGATGAGGTTTTGCCATGTCGGCCAGGCTGGTCTCGAACTCCTGACCTCAAGTGATCCACCTGCCTCGGTCCCCCAAAGTGCTGGGATTACAGGCATAACCCACTGTGCCTGGCCCAGATACTGTCTTATAGAATAATAATTCTATTCCCCAAATGAATAGCTGTCCAAAGGTTTTTTCATCTAATTTTTGTGATATTTTATAAGATATTCTATAAGATTCTAGAAGGTAGTATTTAATATACACCAAATGAATTGCTGTCCAAAGATTTTTTCATCGAAATTTTGTAATATAATATTCTATAAGAATTTATAATATCCTATAAGATATTATAAAACTTAGATTAAAAAATCCTTGGACAGCAATTCATTTGGTCTATATTAAAGACTATCTTATATAATACTAATTTCATAAGATATTACAGAAATTAGGTGAAAAAAATGTTAGGACAGCAATTCATTTGGGGACTCATTGAGTTAAATAAAAATAGACTTATCTGCTACAAGATTTTAGAGCCCTTCACATGCAAAAATATGTTGTGAACCAACCAGAAAAGAATACCTCCTAAGAATAAAAAGGATATACTAACGCAACTACATTGACATAGTTGTTTTGATACAATCATTTTAAAGCTATGTTTAAATGACATGATAAAAATGAAAGTCATTATGTGCCCAGCAGATATCTCACACAGTTCCTTCATAACCAAGTGTACCCAAATTATGGGAAACTTTCACTTTTTGATTCATTTCTGTATCATTTGGAGTTTGCATAAGTTTGGATTACTTTGTAAGCGAGAAAAAATATTTTAAAATTTCCACACTGGTATGTTTGTTCTATCCTTCAAGACCATCAATACTTCAATATAAAAGAGCTCCACGTTATGAAATACATTTGTGTGCATGTAGGTAGGTATGTTTATCCCCATAAAAACAGTATTTAAGAATAGAAGGAAATTTCTCAATCTGATTTTTTTAAAAAAGCATCCACAAAAAGATTATGCCTAATATCATAGTTCAGAGAGACATATTGAATGTTTCCCTTTAAAACTGAGACAAGATTGCTCCTCCCAAGTTCAAATTTGCTCTCACTATGTCCATTCAACATTATATTCAAAGCCACAGTTAGTGCAATATGGCAAGAAAAAATAGGAAAATTAAAATTGTCTTAACTCAGAGATATGATAAACTACGTAGAAAATTACTGGAACTAATAAAGTTAGAAATTCTGTGAGATGCAAAGTTCAACATTTTAAAATCCACTATAGTTGTATATATTAGCAATAAACATTTGTAAACTGAAATTTAAAAAATTTTTTGCAAAAACCAAGTAACTATTTAAGAAGAAATTTAATAAACCACAAGAGCTTTTTACTGAAATCTATAAAGCACTGCTGAGAAACATTAAAGGCCTTAATAAATGGAGGCTCAAGTATTAAAAGACAATATTGCTATGATAAAAGTTCTGGTCAAATTGATGTAAAGATTCAATACCATCTCAATCAAAATTTCAATAGGCATTTTTGTAAAAAATTGACGTTAGTGTCAAATATGGAAATGCGCAGGGCTTAGAATTGCCAAAGTATTTTTGTTTTTTTAATGAACAAAGTGCGAATGGGCATACTTTCTAGTTTCAAGACTTTCTCTAAGGTTACAATAATCAATAAAGTCTTCTATTCACATAAGGGTTAGACTTATAGATATCAGAAGATAAGTGGAACTAGACCCACTAACATAAAAGCTTAGTTGATATTTCACTAAGTGCCAAAGCGTTTCCATGGGGGAAGAATACTATGATAAATAAATGGTTCTGGAACAACCAGATTTCCATAAAAAAGAAAATTAGTCTCAAAACTCTGCCTTATTTCATATAAAAATATTAAATCAAAATGGATCATAGAACTAAATACAAATGTCAAAACAGTTAATTGCATAGAAAAAAAAAAGACATAGCCGAGTATCTTCATAAGTTGGAATAGAAAAAAATTCCTGGGAACCATGAAAGAAAAAATGATTAATAGGACTTCATCCAAAGAAAAAACTTTGCTTTAAAAGACAAGTTGTCATTATTTGAACTGTCTAGTCATTTCCTGAGGTGCTGCATATAGTTGGGGCAAACTATATGCTAAGGAAAAAGCTGAGGAAAGAGATGTCTATATGGGGGCTTCTAGAGTCCCAGACATACACCTGGAACTCTAGAAGGACATTACACATGTGTAGGGCTGTGTACATATTCAGGACTATTTGCTTGTTCAGAAAACATCTCAGTAAGCCCTATGCTCCCACCACTCATGGCAGATCTGGAGGCTCTGTGGAATCAGAAATCAAAGGCTAAGGCAGAGTTGAACACTACCTGACTGTTAAAAATGTACTCATACACATAGACAGAACCTCTCAGTAAAAACAGAATTATTGGATTTACCTCTGTATTTAAGGAATCATCTGTTCAATCATTAGTTGACCACCAAGCTCACCAAGCAGAGACTTCAATGGCCACATTAGAAATGCAGACTTTAGTATGAAAACATTATACTAAGTGAAATAAATCAGACACAAAATGCCACAAGATTCCATTTATGTGAAATGTCCAGAGTTGATAAATTCAAGTGACAAAAGATTAGTGGTTACCAGGGCAGAAGGTTGGGGGAATGGGCAGTTACTGCTGATGGGTATAGGGTTTCATTTGGAGTGAAGAAAGTGCTCTGGAATTAGTGGTAGTGGTTGCACAATCTTGTGGATATACTAAAACTCACTCAGTTGTACATTTTGAAAGAGTGAATTTTATAGTATGTGAGTTATATATTTAAAATGCTACCCATATTAAATATATACATATATGCCTAAAATGAAGATAAAATAAGGATGATTTTAGGAAAACAAAATCTGAGTGAATTTGAATTTTTTCACTAGCAGACTTGTTCTACAAGACTCTAAAGAGTTCTTTAGGCTAAAGGTAAATCATCATAGGTAGAAATAGGCAACTACTAGAAAAGGATGCAAAGAATGCAAAATATGGTTATGTGACTAAAATAAAAATGAATATTCACTGTTTAAATTGTTTAAAATATTTACTGTTTAAAAACAAAAAAGTAATGTCTCTTGGGGTTTGTAACATACGTATTGTAACATACATACATATCTCTTGGGGTTTGTAACATACAAACTGTTGTAAAGTTTAAATCCATTTAAACTTTTACAAGTTTGCATTATTTGAGCTGTGCTAAGTATTGATATGAAGACTGACACTCCTACATGTAGGGGACTAGGGAGAGCAAGTTACTCTTTGACATTGTTGCTGGGGTTGGAAATTACTTTGAAAACTATTTGCCCATATCTACTAAAGCTAAATAGCATTTCCACTCCTGTAATTGCCTGACAGCTTCTTCCTGCCTGCTACACAAAGAAAATTAATTCATAGAGACCATAGTATTGCAGTAAAGAGTTTAATTGACCTGAGGCAGGCCACATTGTATGGGAGATGGAGTCATTATGCAAATCAGTTTCAAAGGCCTGAAGGTTACGGGTTTTTCGATGACAGTTTGATGGGCAGAGGGCTAGGGTATGGGAAGCCCTGATTGGTTGAGTCAGAGATGAAATCATACTGCTTAGGTGATGGTTGCACCAAAATCTCACCAATCACCACTAAAGAACTTACTCATGTAACCAAACACCAACTGTTCCCCAATAACCTATGGAAATAAAAAATTTAAAAAAAAAGGAAAAGAAATCAGAGAATCAAAGCTGTCTTGTTACTTGAGTCACTTCTGGTTGGGTCCACAGCAGTGGTGGATGGGTACAGGTAAAGCCATTGGTCATCAGACATGCCAAAAACCTCAAAAGATATCTCAAAAGGCCAATCTTTGGTGTTATAATAGTGACATTATCTGCAGGATTAATCGAGGAAGTTGCATATCTTGTGACCTCTGGAATAATGGCTGGCAATCCTTTACATCTACACCTAAGCACAGGTATCCCTAAACCGCTGGGCCACAGACTGGCACCAGTCCACAGCCCGTTAAAAGCTGGGTCTCACAGCAGGAGTTGAGCAACAGGCAAGCAAGTGAAGCTTCATTTGTATTTACAGTGGCTCCCTATCATTGCATTATTGCCTGAGCTCTGCCTCCTGTCAGATCAGCAGCATCATTAGATTCCCATAGAAGCATGAATCCTATTGTGAACTGCACATGTGAAGGATCTAGATTGCCTGTTGCTTACGAGAATCTAATGCCTGATGATCTGTTACTGTCTCCTATCACCCCTGGATGGGATCATCTAGTTGCAGGAAAAACAAGCTCAAGGCTCACACTGATTCTACATTATGGTGAGTTGTGTAATTACTTCATTATATATTACAATGTAATAATAGTATAAAGTGTACAATAAATGGTAATACACTTCAATCATCCCAAAACTACCCACAGCCCCCCAACCCCCCATCTGTGGTAAAACCGTCTTCCACGCGAAACCAGTTCCTGATACCAAAAAGGTTGGGGACTGCTGCCTTAGGAGAATTCAGGCTCCTCTATCCTCCTAGCCTGGTGGTCTCTCTTAGCTTAGCAAAGGTGACTGAGTTTTGGAGAAGGACTAACTGAAGTATAAACCAAATGTCTCCCAAAGTTAGTTTGGCTTAATCCCAGGAATAAAGGCAGCTTGAAGGGTAAAGGTAAGAAAGGGGTTAGCTAGATCAGATCTCCCCCACTGCCATAATTTTCTGAGTTATAATTTTTGCAAAGGAGGTTTTAATCCTGGGTACCCAACAGAAAGAAACAGTATGTGTACCTAAAGACATGTTCAAGAACGCTCATAGATTTATTCATTATAACCCAAAATTAGAAACAACTCAAATGCCCATCTATAGTGGAAGGGATGAATAAATTGCAGTGTATTTATGCAATGCAATATAACACATCAATCAAAAATTACCGCCATATTCAATGATATGAATTAATCTAACAAAATGTTTGGCCAAAGCTGCTGCTGTGGTCTAAATGTTTGCGTGCCCACCAAAATTCATACATTGAAACTTAATCCTCAATATCAGAGTAGTAGGAGGCAAGCCCTATATCCTCCTGATAATTGGGGTTATTTACTCCTATCAGGATGGTAAAATTCATTTCTTTGTTCCTATCCTCTTGGCCCAAGAAGTCCAAATTCACCACAGAACAGTCAGAGCATAAAAATCGATAGGCCTTACAGTGCGTTCCCTGATAGAGGCATTCCTCCTCAACAAAGCAGAACCTCTGGATCCACGGAAGAAAAGTCACATGGATAGGAAGCACAGATTCTTCCAGTGGGTCACAGACAATGATGGGATGTGGACCACTCCTATCCCTACTCCTTTAGAACCCCTGTATAGTAACTATTGGACACAGCCCTAAAAAATGGTCATACGAAGTGGGCATATACTGCATTCTGGAGTTGCATCCTAGAGCATGGCACTGTAAATCAAAGAAAATGACCAAGGTGAGTCTCAATCATTTTAAGAGGTTCATTTGCCAAGGTTAAAGATACACTCAGGAAAAAGAATACAGAACCGCAGGAAAAATCTGTGGTCCCTGCTTTTTTATTTTTTTTCTCTGAAGAGGGTCTGGGGAACTCAATATTTAAAGGGAAAAGAACAAGTATTGGGGAAAAGAGGAAGAAAGAAAAAAATTTAAAGGGAGGGTAGATAAAAGAAGCAAGCAGGGCAGGCGTGGTGGCTCACACCTGTAATCCCAACACTTTGAGAGGCCAAGGTGGGCAGAACACCTGAGGTCAAGAGTTCAAGACCAGCCTGGCCAACAAGGTGAAACCCTATTTCTACTAAAAATACAATAATTAGCCGGGCGTGGTGGCAGGCACCAGTAATCCCAGCTACTCAGGAGGCTGAGGCAGAAATTGCAGTAAGCCAAGATCGTGCCACTGCGCTCCAGCGTGGGCGACAGAGGGAGACTCCATCAAATAAATAAATAAGTAAAAAATAATACTAAGAAAAAACAGCAAGCAGTTGTAAGTCTTTGATCAACATTCACTAAATACACATTTTACATGTAAGAAGGGGTAGAGGAAGAGTCATTAATGCATTCGTCTCCTGCTCAGTGAATCTTCATTTTTATGTAAAATTAAAAAAAAAAAAAAAAAAGGAGGAGAAAGTAGTCAGATATGCATTAGTCTCCAGTGAGCAGAAGGATGGCTTTTTGGTTCTGTCCTTGTTCCCACACCTGCCAAAACAAGCTATCAATTTACATTGTCAGGGTGAGACTCAGCAGAACTGTTTTAGGGTCAAGATCTTGGGGCCCAGAAGATATTTTTTCATAGGCAAATTATGAGGAAGGCCTGTAAGCTTCTTTTTAAAATCTGTGTAGCTATTTTATTTAGGAACCAAATGGGAGGCAGTTTTGTGTGACCCATTACTCAGTGTGACTTTTCCCTTTGGCTTAGTGAGTTTGAGGCCCTGAGATTAATTTTTCTTTCACAGCATCTATATGTGCAAGGTTTCATCTCAATCTGGCTGCTTGGCTGCAACTTCAAACAGATGTTTCATCATTGTGTCAGGATAGCAGCTTCTAGGTAGTATGATATGTGATAGAACAAATACATTCATAATTGAAGTCCCGTTGCTGTATTGCTTTTTCTGTAAAGTTCCTTCTTGCTCTATTTATGCCCAGTCCTCTGTGTGGCACTAGCGAATGGGGCCTGATAGGGATGAAGTACCTGATCGCAGAGCATCAAAGACTGTGTAGCCTGAGTGGCCTACCATGACCTTGGTTCTGTTAGACTCACAAGTCACGGGGTCAGTAGGCCCAGCAGTAATCCGTCATGTACAGGAGGTAGGACACGGAGGACTGATGGGGCATGAGAAGGGTCAGAAAGTACAGGCAGGTGGCTCAAACTTGTATATCCAGTGGTATGTGGGTAATATTTAAAAACTGGCCATCTGGATAAAATCGTGCTCTAATTTATTTCTCTGATGTAAATACTCTGACCACAGCTGATTTGAAGCTCCCAATGCCATTTCCCTGAACAGAGTTGGAAAATGATGTACGTATTTGCTCCTACCAGCACCTCTCACTCTTCCCACATCTATATCTATATGGGGGTGAAGGGAAGTTCCTATGGCCAGCTGTACAATTATCTGCTGCAAATGACATGGCCTTCTTCAAAATCTTAAATATCTATATTGTGATTCTCCTATTGAAGCTTGGCATAAACTCTATATGGTGCCTTTTCCCACCACAGGAAGCTGTAATACCCTAGTGTTCACTGGGTTGTACAGCCGAGGGACAGGTTTTGAGCATCACAGACCAGACCTGAAGCAAGCTCTTTCCTGCTCAAGGACAACTCAAAATAGACAGCTCTCAATGTCATGTGATAAACAAGTCAAAGAAATAGTCCCAAATGCCTAGCAGGCATTGTGTTTATGATTTAGAAATAAGAGGTTAAAAATGCAATAAGTTGTCCTGTTCTTTTGAAGAAAAATCCCAGCATGATTCAGCAGGACAAACCTACTGTATCCCTAACAACTTTACTGATGTGGCAGGAATTTGAATCTCTACAGGGCTTATCCCCCATCCTCTGAAAAATACATGGATTATAGAGCCTTCCAACATACTTGCCATTTCTTATGCATCTGATTCACTTAACCCAATGTCACTGACACAATATACTAAAGTGATGTTCTGCAGAACATCCAGGCAGTCCACATCTCTTCAGACTATAAGCGAACAGATTTTGTCCATTACCCACAAATGAAAACTGCTTTTTCCTCGATAAGCATGAGAAAGAATGCATTTAGTAGATCATCACCTACATACTGCATGCCTACAGCAGACATATAACCACATCTGACAAAACAGTAGCCATTGGAGCTACTGCTTGGTTGTTTTGGGGCTCCATTGCCATTTACAGGATCTGTTTGGTTTTTGCTTGGGTAAGACTGGTGAATTGAAAGATACATGATGCGAACTATGACCCCTGCATTCTTTTAGTCTTTAAGGTGCTTGCACTGATCTCTGCCATTTTTCTGTTCTCCTGTACTTCTCTGTCTCTTGAATGAGATACTATCTTGGCTATGTGGGCAGTTTCAGAGATGTCCACTTGACCATCTCTATCTACAATAGATTTTACCCCATAGGCTGCACATCTTACCAAATCTTATTTTTCATCCCCATAGTTCTCTTCGGGCCAGGCCTCCTCTGGCTGCAATTTTTGCCTTTGCTTCCACATTATGATAATTGTACCCAATATGCTTTAGATAGTTTTGCTGCCATCATGTTTATGTAATTTTGGGATCCTATCATTCCTATCATCACAAGATAGCCCATTTTACTGCAGCATTTCCAACCATCAACCCCACCCTGGAGTGAACTGCCACAAATAAGCTTCATAATGATACTGCGGCACATCTCAAATCAATGGTCACCTGGGTACAGAGACGGAGAGATGAGGGGATTGCAAAAAGGCACAAAGAAACTTCTGGAGGTGATGGAAATGTACAGTATCTTGGTTATAGTGGTGGTGACATATGTGTATACATGTATCAAAATTTATTGAATTTTATATTTTAAATATGTATTGTTCATTGTATGCAAATTGTACCTCAGTAAAGTTGTTTAAAAAACCTAAGCCTAATAGTGGATTTATATTCAAAATAAAAAATAGATGCAGAATACAGAAGCTGAACAAAAAATTAAGGTCAGGTTCCATTTAAAGATCAGCTTGTCTTCTATAATATGGTAAGATAAAAATTTTGAAAAGTATTTTTAACATATTTAATACTCTTTGTAAAGTGTCACAAAAACAAATTGAGTAAAAATGATCAACCATTAGCTGACAGGCTAATGTTTCATACTAATTATATTTCAAAATTCTATGTAATGTTCTAACTCTCTAAATGATATGCATGAAAAGAATGAATCATAATTTCCTTCATGAAATCTGAAGGGTTATCAAAGTTCAGTATTGAGGCTTGAGTTTTTTTTCCTTAATGTTAGGGTCACAAAAGATGTACTGTTTGTACATAAAACTAATTGACTATATTGCACTAAAATAACACCTTTTATATAATGTTAATGATTTAACAATTATGAAATAGCTTAAAAATGAGTTTGCCTACATAAGTCACTTGCCTGACATAAAAATCAAACAATAGTTTTGCAAAATCTTTTGAGTGGTATGACTATTATATGCTTGATCCTTCAAGGTTTATCTAACTATACCTGGATTAACAGCAACAACAAAAACTAATTGCACTATGGCAACTTAATAACTTCAGATAAATTTAAAATTCTTCCCTCCACCATGATTGTCCTTAATGCTCATCATTTCTGCCTAATTCATAACTAAAATTGCAGTAGTGGGTATTGATTTATGTGCGTACTAGAATGAATAAATGACTTTCCATCTTTAGCACATAAACCATTTTGTTCTCTAAGGGGTTCCCCCCATGGAAACGAACATTTTTATTTTTCAAGTTTATATGGAAAGGCAAAAGGACACAAATTTCAAGACAATGTTGAGGGGGAAAAAAGTAGAAAAAAACATTTATCAAGATGAGACAATTTCCTCTATCAAATATCAAGATTTATCATACGACTACATTACTTAAGTTAATCATTAAACCAGGGTGATGTTGAAGCACACTAGAAAGTCCAGAAATAGTCCCACATATCTGGAGGTTGATAAATGACTTAGAATTGTATATTGATTCAGTCATTTCATTCTCATGTCCCAGATATAAAATTATTTTTCTTTCACTCAATAGTGCTTTGTGTAATAAAGAATACAGTAGTAACGCCAAATAGTTATTGTGGTCTCATCTTGAGCCAAATACTTAGCATTTATGGCTAAGTACTTCACATACAATATTTCATTGAATCATCACATTATAAGGTAGGCACAATTATTAATAACATTTTCTAAGTGCAGAAACAAATAGAAAATAATGAATATTTCAACTACACAGAAATTTTAATTTTAATTTAATTTAAATTTTTGTTTATAATATGATCCTATAAAAAGCAAAATGAGTATAGTTGAGAACCTGAGGAGATATTTGCAATACATATATTTCATAAGTGATTAATATCAAGAATATATAAATATCTCCTACAAGGCAGTTTCCCCCACCCCTACCCTCCTGGGCGACAGTCTCACTCTGTTGCCCAGGCTGGATTGCAGTGGCACAATCTCAGCTCACTGTAACCTGCGTCTCCCGGTTCAAGCAATTCTCCTGCCTTAGCCTCTTAAGTAGCTAGGATTACAGGTGTGCACCACCATGTCTGGCAAATTTTTGTATTTTTAGTGTAGATGGGGTTTCACCACGTTGGCAAGCCTTGGTCTCGAACTCCTGACCTCATGATTTGCCTGCCTCAGCCTCCCAAAGTGCTGGAATTACAGGTGTGTGTCACCATGCCCAGCCTACAAGGCAGTTTTTAAAACACAACCAAATAGAAACATGAGCAAAATAGATTAGTAGTTAGAACATGGCAGAGGAAATCCAAATATGAAAAGAGTGTCCAAACTCACTAGTAAAAAAAACAAAAACAAAACAACAACAACAACAAAAATTGAAAATATCAGATTCCATTGCAGGTCTCTCAACTTGCAAAAGTTTTAAAGTCTGACAAAATCAGTAAAGGCGAAAAACTCTCATATACTGCTGTGGGAATGTAAATTCACA
Source organism: Macaca mulatta (assembly GCF_049350105.2). Classification (NCBI taxonomy): domain Eukaryota; kingdom Metazoa; phylum Chordata; class Mammalia; order Primates; family Cercopithecidae; genus Macaca; species Macaca mulatta. Next base: position 88,660,114 of record NC_133417.1, read on the forward strand.
TTACTACTGTGAAAATCAATTGACAATATATATTTAGGTTAAATGTTGTGCTCCATGACCCTGTAATTCCTTCCTCTCCTATGTATGGTCTGGAAATTTTCAGACACAAAACATACATACAAAAAATGAGACATGTTATAAGCATGTTTGTAGAGCATTCTTAAAATAGGAAATAGTCATCAATGGAAAATGGATACATAAGTTGAGGAACATTCAAATGATACTGTATTAGATTTCTATTGCTGCTGTAACAAATTATCACAAACTCAGTGGTTTAAAATGACAATAATCCATTATCATACAGTTTGGAGATCAGAATTCCAAAATGAATCAGCAAGGCTAAGGGCCTACAGGAGAATATATATCCCTTGTTTTTGCAGCTTCTAGTAGCTGCCCACCTTCCTTGGCTCATGAACCTGCATCACTCTGACTTCTGCTCTTATCATACCTTTTACTCCAATTCACCTAACCTTCTTCTTGTAAGTCCCCTTAAGTTTGCAAAGTCTCTTTCACCATGAAAGGCAACTTTCATGCTTTAAATGCATTATTTCAACAAGAGTCAGAGATTAGGATGTGAACATCTTTTGGAGGGGAGGGAAGGCATTACAATGCCTGCCACAGGCACCACACAAACGTTCATTTCTCCGTCAGTCTTTCAACCAATGGTTTTAACACCATTGTTAATCATCGCCCAAGTCAATAATTCTGATAAAGATGGAAAAATAGTGATTTTTTAAAGTGAGCCTATTTCTTAAACCTAAAATTCAAGTACCACAGCAAAGGCAGAAAAAATATGCTTAGCTCTTTTGATTTCCATTTTTTAAAGTAAAAAGTTAATAGCTTTGAATGCTGACAAATGAATTTCTTTGGTTTTCCTTATCATCATTCAGTCTCAATGATTTTTACAGAATAAATATAATTTCAACAATTGTAATACTCATCCTCTTATGCATATTGTCACAATTTTGGCCATTGGGAGTTCCTCTGAGCTGGCTCCTGTGTTCTTTGGCATGACACTATCAATCTTTGAATCCTCTTCAATTTCTAGTATAATTACATGCCCTGGGACCACCTTGTACTTTCCTTGACCCACATTTCAAACCAGCCATTTCTCCAAGGAGGGAAATAGCATTAGAGGACACAACCCTAGTGCCACAAATAATCATTGTTACTAGGGTGAAATTGCTTCTAAGCAATTTCAGTGGACAGAGATACATAAATTAATGACTTTGTATTTGATATACAATACAACTTCAATATTATGTTTCCCTTTTATTTTATTCTTGTATATATTCTAATCTACAGTAAAATATTTCTTTATGGTGTTATATTAACTTTTTTGTTTCATTCAATACTATAGAGAGTATCTATATAACAATAGCAATATTACCTTTTACAAGTTAAACTACTATCCAATAAGATTTTGTGTAGACAAAGCCACACTCATTCTCAGATTTATTGTAGAAAGGCACAGGACCTACACTAGCTTGAATAATTTTGAAAAATAAGCATAAAGTGGGAAGAATCACTCTACTCAAAACTAGGGCTAACTATATAGCTACAGTAATCGAAACAGCATGGTATTGGCAGAGAAACAGACACATAGATCAATGAAACAGCATAGAAAACCTAAAAATAAAGCCACATAAATATATCCAACTGATTTTTGACAAAGGTACAAAAGTAATTCAATAGAGAAAGGCTAGTCTCTTAATAATGGTACAGGAGCAGTTGGACATTCATAGGTTAAAAAAGCACAAAGGAAGTAGACATAAATCTCTCACCTTATACAAAACTAAACTCAAAATGAATTCCAGGTTTAAATTTAAAGTGTAAAACTATTAAACTTTAGAAAGTGAAATAAAATCTTTAGTCCCTAGGGCTAAGAGTTCTTACATTTGACAATAAATTACAATTTATAAAAAAAAAAGTATCACATCAAAATTTAAAACTTTTTCTTTCCAAAAGATCCTATAAAAAGGATAAAAAGATTAAGTACAGAGAAAATATTTATAAACCATATATTCAACAAATGACTTGTAGCTAGAATATATAAAGAACTCTCAAAACTCAACTGTAAGGCCAGGCACGGTGGCTCACACCTGTAATCCCAGCACTTTGGGAGGCTGAGACGGGCGGATCACGAGGTCAGGAGATCTAGACCATCCTGGCTAACACGGTGAAATCCTGTCTCTACTAAAAATACAAAAAACTAGCCAGACGAGGTGGCGGGCACCTGTAGTCCCAGCTACTCGGGAGGCTGAGGCAGGAGAATGGCGTGAACCCTAGGGGCAGAGCTTGCAGTGAGCCCAGATCACGCCACTCCAGCCTGGGCGACAGAGCGACACTCCGTCTCAAAAAACAAAACAAAACAAAATAAAAAAACACAAAAAGCACACACACACAAAACAACAACAACAACAAAAACTCAACAGTAAAAAGCAAAGAAAATAATTGAGTTATAAAATGGGCAAAAGACCTAAAGAGACATTTACTGAAGAGGACATACAGATGGCAAATGATCACATGAAAAGTTCAATGTCATTAACCATTAGGGAAATGCACATAAAACCACAAGCTACCACTACACACCTAACAGAATGGTTAAAAATTAAATAAAAATGATTAATATCCAATGCTAGAAAGAATGTGATAAACTAGATCAATCTTACATTATTAGTAGGAATGTAAAATGATATAGCCACTCTGGAAATGAGTACGGCAGTTTCTTATAAAACTAAACATATTTGACATAATGCCCAGTTGTATTCTTAGTTGTATTCTTGAAATTTATTCCAGAGAAATGAAAATGTACGTCTACCCAAAAACCTGCACATGAATGTTTATATCAGCTTTGTTTGTGAATCTTAATAGATACCGTTTAGATGTCCTTAAACAGGTGAATAAACAGTGGGACATCTATACTTTGAAATACTACTCAGCAATAAAAAGGAACTATTGATAACACGAAACAGTTTAGATAAAGTTCTAGGGAATTATGCTAAGTCTTGAAGTATTTCAAAAGTTTTGTTTTATAAAATTGTTATTTTTTAAGACGGAGTTTCACTCTTGTTGCCCAGACTGGAGTGCAGTGGTACAATCTCGGCTCACTGCCACCTCTGCCTCAGCAGTTCAAGCTATTCTCCTGCCTCAGGCTCCTGAGTAGCTGGGATTATAGGTGAGTGTGCCACCACACCTGGCTAATTTTTGTATTTTTTTTTAGTACAGATGGGGTTTCACTGTGTTGGCCAGGCTGGCCTTGAACTCCTGACCTCAGATAATCCACTCTCCTTGACCTCCCAAAGTGCAGGGATTACAGGTGTGAGCCACCCGCCTGGTCTGAAATTTTATATATTATTTTTGAAAGAACAAAATCAGAGATGGAGGACAGAAACAATGTTAAGGAAGACAAATAACTTTGACTATAAAGGAGTAGAATAATTGAATCTTGTGATGAAACCCTTCTGTATCTTCACTGTGGTGGTCACATGAATGTACGCGTGATAAAATCACAGAATACATACACACACACACACACACGTAAAACTGATGAAATCTGAGCAAAGTCAATAGATGGTGTCAAAATCAATTTCCTGCTTGTGACATTGTTCTGTAGTTAGGCAAAACATTACTGTGGAAGGAAACCATGTAAAGGAAGAATCTTTCTGTATTACTTACAAAATGCAAGTGAATCTACAATTATCACAAAAAAAGTTTTAAAAGACTAAACAACCAAATAAAGTTCGATTTGTCTTTACAGTTTTTATTCTTAGAATCCACTGCACTAAGCATATACAGTCAAAAATATACATTCTAAAGTCAGTTGAAATATATCTTTTGTGGGTTTATATTACCAATATAATATCTACTTGGATTTATTTGCTCATTTGCTTCCATTTGCTTTCAATATTAGGGCTTTCTTACTAAATTGGGCTGTGTTTTCTCAATAGGTAGTGTGTTCACACGATTCAAGAGTTACAATATGAAGAGACACCTTGAAAAGTCTTGTTTCCCTTACCGCCTCCTCCTTTATTTACCTCTTCAACTCCTTGTAGGTAAATACTTTTATTTTACAAACAAATCCTGAAAATGTTCGTTTAGCATGCAAATAATTGCCTTATCTTACTAAAGAAATCAACATATACTATGATGCATGTTACATATTTTCCCCAGTATCTCTTGGAATAACAATATATTCTCTATCATAATACACAGAATATAGCTTCATACCATTTATTTTTAAATAATTTCAACTTTTATTTTAGATTTAGGGTATACATGTGCAGGTCTGTTACCTGAGTATATTAAGTGATGCAGCGGTTTGGGTACGATTGGTCCCATCACCCAGGTACTGATAATATCCAATAGTTTTTCAACCTTTGCTCCCCACCTCCTTCCCCCTTCTGTACTTTCCACTGTCTATTTTTCTCATTTTTATGTCCACGTGTACTCAACATTTTGCTCCCACTTTTCAGAACACTTGGCATTTGGTTTTCTGTTCCTGCATTAATTTGCTTAGGAGGATGGCCTCCAGTTGCATTCATGTTGCTGCAAAGAATACAATTCATTCTTTATATGGTCATGCATCATTCTTCTTAAAAACTACTACATTCCACTGCATGGATGTACCACAGCTTACTTAATTAGGTCTCTTTTGCTGGACACTCAGCTATTAATACCACAATGAATAACCTAGTACATATGAAAGTTCTTATTCAAATGTATCTGTAGAATGTATTTGTAGAAATTTGATTGTTAGGTTTGAGGATTAAAGAATTTGTAACGTTCTTAGATAGTGCCAAATTTTCCTTCATAGGAATTGTACTATTTTGTATTCTTTCCAGAAATTACAAGTGTCTCTCCAACAGAATTTTCAAACTTCTGTATTTTCCTCAATTTGATGGTTAGAAAATGGTTATTACCAGTTAATGTTTATTCATTTTATTGAGAGGATGAATATCTTTTCAAATACTTAAATGCTATTCATAAACTTTCTGTGATTTGTCTTTTATGACTTTTGTTCTTTTTTCGGTTAGTTTTTTCTTTGTCTTCTCAATTTCTAAGAGTCACAAATATGTATATATAGATATATAATTTACATATTACATATTTCAAACATACTATACAAAATATGATTATATATTTGTTACATACTTATGTTTAATATATATGTATGAATATATTATGTGACATATATGTTACATATTATATATTTATAATATACTTGAAACTCCTAGAAATTGAAGCTTTTATATATATATATTCATGTATATGATTACTCCTTTGTAACATGACTTGCAAAAAGATTCACAGTTTATTATTTGATTTTTGTCTTTATCTTGATTTTTGCCATGTAAAATTTGACTATATAAAATTATCAATATTTTATGTATTCTGGGTTTTGGATATAGGTCTTCATTGTAAGATTTGGTTTTATTTATTTTTGAGACACTGTTTCACTCTATTGCTCAGACTGGAGTGCAGTGGTATGATCACGGCTCACTGCAGCCTCAACTTCCTGGGTTTAGGCAATCCTCCCGCCTCAGCCTTCTGTGTAGCTAGGATGACAGGTGTGTGCTACCATGCCCAGCTGATATTTTCATACTTTTTTGTAGAGATGAAATCTCCCTTTGTGAACAGAGCTGGTTTCAAACTCCTGGGCTCGGGCAATCCTCCTGCTTTAGCCTCCAGAAGTGCTAGGATTAGAGTGTGAGCCACCACACCAGGCTTCGTTTTGTTATTTAGATTTTTGGTCAGTTTTAACTAGTCTTGATGTATGAAGTTAGATATCAGTCCACTCTCATCATTTTCCAAGTGGTTATCCAGGTATCTCTGCATCATTTAAGAAAAGTTCAATCTTTGTTTTTCAGATTTGAGATATTACTTTTATCAGATACTCAATGTTCATGTGTATTTTTCCATTTATCTATTAATCTGTTAATTATACTCTAAAGGTTTCCCTGCACATCTTAATATCCAATAGAACCTAACCACACACACTTTTTTTATTCCAGTGTTTTCATGATTGTTCCTCCTAGTTTAGATGCATTTAAAGTTCCCTTATGTGTCCAGGGACAGTGGCTCAGAGGCCTATAATCCAAGCCTGTTGGGGAGAATAAGATGGGAGGATCACTTAAGCCCAGTGGTTTGAGACCAGCCTGTGTAATAAAGCAAGACCCCATTTCTTAACAACAACAACAACAAAAATAGCCAGGCATAGTAGCACGCACCTGTAGTCCAAACTACTCAGGAGGCTGAGGTGGGAGGATGGCTTGAGCCCAGGGGTTTGAGGCCACAGTAAGCTATGATCATATAACTGCACTCTAGACTGGATGACAGAAGGAGATCCTGTCTCATTAAAAAAAAAAAAGAAAGAAAAGAAAAGGTAAAAATAAATCTTTAGTTCAGCAAGGAGAGGCAGGAATGAAGAGTTGGCATTTTTTTTTCTCTGAAATCTCATTAAATTTATAAACAAATTTAGGGAGAATTGACATATTGATCAATCTTCATCTCTAAAAACATTGTATATTTTTCCACTTTATGGTTTATTTTTGTGTCACAAAGACAAAAATAAACAAAAAAAATCTATGATTTACTATTTCTGTAGCTTTTATAAATGGGTTCGGTCCTCCATTTTATAGGAAAGATTCTTCCTATTTACATATATTTTGCTCACTGACATGTTCTCCAGAACATATAACACATGGACAGGTATAGTAGGTGCTCAATAAGTATTTGTTAAATGAATGAATAAAAAGATTTGTTCTGTGTATTTGAGGGATATATACAAGTGCAGTGAAAATAAAAGGAATGTCGAAATGCCAAATTAATAGTACCCTCGAGATGCAGTTGGAGTGGAAAATATGATCCATGAATATATCATAAGTTGTTTTAATTGTATTTTAGACTTATAATTCTTAAGCTAGGTTGTATATTCATTTGGTTTTCATTATGTTATTCTTTTTAGATACTTACATGGATAAAATATTTCATGATAGAGGAAAAAAAGAGAAAAATAATTAAAGCCCCATCTGCTCCATACAATTTTTCCCAAAATATTTAAAAATAAACACATGCTTTGCAACTGGTCATACATGAGTTTGAAATGAACTTCATATGCATAAATTTTGCCATTTGTATTTATATATTAGCTAACTTAGATTAAACCTATAATTTATATAACCTATAAGAAGGGTACTACAGGTAAACAGAACATTTTCTCATATCTTTCACACGGTTCTTAGTTCTACTATCAGGGTCATTTCATGGGCACTAAGATAACCCCCGTGTTTGGCTTAATGTTCTGCTGTTTTGAAATTCTTAATTTTTAAACAAGAAGCCTCACAAAGTATGTGGTCAATCCTAAGGATATGAAGTATAAACAGACCAAAGAAAATTTTGGGCATAATAGGGTCAGTTTAAATAAGAGGCAGAGGCAGCCAAGACAAGGCCACTCCTAGATACGACCACCCGGTTGCCCCTCTACTAAGATGCTGTTAAAAAGAGGATTAGACCAAGCATTGCTTTTTCACAGTATATCCTCTACCGCTTTTCTTTTTCTAACTACTCTCAGCCTTTGAAACAAAGATAAAATCACACCAATTATGTAAAATCAGGTCTCCTAATAGCTCCCACTATACTTAGTTCAGAATTTTGAATATTCACCACATAATTTTCAAATATATCTTTTTATACACTTCTCTGGGCAAATTTTGGTGTTGGAATTATAGAGATCTTGACTGAAATCCCAGCCTACTACTTTTTAAGTCTCCGGGTTTTTTTTTATCCATAGAATCCAGTTAGTAGATACCCACCTTCTTAGAGTTGTTTAGAGAATAAAATAAGAATATGCATAATTTCAAGACAGCATGTTCTATCCATTTTGGTTGGTTCCCAGATGATGTTAATTTCCCTAAGCTCCCTTTCTCTAGGAAAAAAATTGTATTTATTGGCCTTTGTATTCTTAGGATAGAGCAAAACATCTGACCTGTGGGAGTTCAAATGTTTATGGAATGCCCAAATGCATGATCAGGTCTCATGCATCAGAGACACATGACTTCTGCCTCCACAATCTGAAGCTTTTCCCCCAGTTAGAATTGTACTGTCTCATGGGTCTTTGGCTCCTAGAAGTAATAAACCATGCTTTACTTGGGTGATCTCAATAGTCAAAGTGTTTGCAGCTCTAATGCTGCCTAATTTCATTTTTGTTCAGCAGTTCTTCTCAAAGGCTTTCCTGGAAGACCATGAATAAGCTATTCCAGGTGCCTCTTCTTCTACAACCATTGACCTGTCCAAGTACAGAGACCTCCGCTGCTGGGATTTCAGCAAGAGCCAAGTCATCACTTGAGAAGCTATTTGCTCTGAAATAAACCACAACTTAGTGTGCAAATGGAAGATGCTGTTTTTCTAAACTTTAAATCATTTAGCCTCCAATAGCATTTACAAAGTCTATCAATCACAGTCACAAATTAAGCTGCACTCTTAAAGTAACCCAAGGAATAGTAAACAAGCAAACTGGCCTTCTGCAGTCACTTTTTCCCTTGGGATAACTGCACATTTGAGACAGAGCATGGAAGGACTAAAATTCAAGGCAAAGGATTTGAGGAGAGGATCACTGTAGAATAGTAGTATAAGATCATTAAGGTACATTTATATTTGATACATTATTAAGTTTCAAAAACTTTGAAGGGTAATCTATTAAAGAAGCAAAATCTTAAGTTGAACTTGGTGGAGATGGGAACACGGTCAGGAGGAAGGCAAAGAGAAGCAGAGAGTCTGGAGAAGTAATAAAGAAATAGGGTGGGCAACAATTTCCAGGAAGAAATTGTTAAAGAGGAAATGTGGCTCAAGTATCATAATTCTCTGAGAAGAACTCTTCACTATAAAAGGAGGGGAAGAAAAGGTTAAAGATACACAAGAGTGGGTTGGGCCAATCCATCTGCTGAATCTGACACTGTATAAAAGTGGCTTGCTCTAGCATTGCGTCAATATTATTATGTGGGAAAGTGAGAGCTGGAGTGTGGTAGAGGCATTATGAATCACCTACTTAGAGCTGCTTCTCAAAATTGTAGCTTGGAAATTATCTCTTACCCAAATAGAGGAACAATGGCGGCAATGGTAGCAGTGACTCAGGAATGATCACTGAGCAGAGTGTGCATAAGTTCCTCAGGATAGTATTTAGGCAGAGAGCCAGGCACAGCCACCCAGCTAGCCAAAAAGGAATAGAAGGAAGAGATTGTCTGTGAAACATTCCAGGAAACACTTTCCAGGTTTTGAGAATTAGGGGAAGAAGAAAACAAACAAACAAACAAAATACCATTCAAAAGAGCTTGACACGTGATGCTACCATCTTCCATTCTCGCTACAGTCCTAGGCCAGTGATCTACTAAACTATCGATGAAAATCAGTAGTTTAAGAATTCCCTTTAATGTTGCAGCATGAGTAGATAATTTCCTAATTGGTGGCAAGTGGATCTGAGTTTGAATTATACTTCTGCCATTTATTGGCTATGTGGCAATTGCCAAATGACTTAAGGTTCTAAAGGATCCATTCCCTATTTATAATAGGGGAATAATAACACTGACTCAAAAAATTCTTCTGAAAAAGAATAGCTGCTGCAGGATAAAAACTCACTACATGTTGCATGTCTTGTACCACATTCTTTAAATTCTTTCATGGTTTTAAAAAAGTCTTAGTCTCTTTTGTCTTAAAAAATGAACTTTGGTCTCAATGTTAAAATAAATAAGACTGAATATTTAAAAGTTAATATAATGAAGACTAGAATATTAAGGTACCTAAGCAAAAAAATAAAACAATATTGAAATCTATCACAGTCAGAATGCTATAGACAAGAAGTCTCAGACAGATTGTTGGTAATTTATTTCCTCTGTCAACTTCAGAAGTAGAGTTGAGTAGGGATGCATGTGAATGATATTATAATTCTCTGGAGGACATGAAATAAAATTTTGTAAGTTTTGAATAGTTTTAATGCCAATTCAGAATATTTCTCCATGAAGTTCTGCTTTACATTTCACTAAATAAGTGAGGAAAGGTAATTGGACAGGGTCTTGAACACAAGGTCAAGGAGCTGTAGTTTTAGTTGATAGAATACAAGAACCAGCAAAGACTTTTAATCAAATTATTATTGAAAGTATACTTGATATTGAAAGTATATATATTGAAAGGAAAATTTGCTTTACTCAAAACAGCAAGCATCTTCATTTGGCACAAACTATATGAACCAAGGCATAGGATAGGTTGGAAGGACAGAGGCAGGTTGAATGTCATCACAGTGAGATAATCTTTCAAGAGTAAAGAGGTCAAAGATGAAGCTAATTTCTTAAGAACAATAAAGATTATGAACAGCCTCTGTGGAATGGTGCTATAAAGATCCAACAATATAGCAATAGAGAAATGACAATCTGTAACAAAGAACCAGTTTGTAGGAACTCACTCTGCACAATTAGGACTTCTCCAAGCAATAGTCAACTGATATACAGCAGGTAAGTAGGGCAATGGTGTTCATCAAGCACTGAGCAATCACAAGATATAAACAACATAAAATCAGGAGTGTGCGGAGCCTGTAAGAGTTGCAAGAGAAATGTTGAAACTACCTTAATGTTATACTATAAGTATTAAGGTTCATGAATTAAAAAATTGAATATCTTTTCTCTTAAAATAACTTTGGTGTAGGAAGAACACAAAAATGATATAGTTTTAAGTGAAGGGGTTTTGTATTTAAATAACAAAAAGTATGATGTCTATACTAAGAATATTATGATTCTTTATTTAAATAAAGCATGACAGATGGAGAAACAAAGGAACAACCACGAAAACTCCTGCAGCTTGATTGAATTTTTCTCCTAAGGCTTACAGAGGATGTAGTAACTATCCTGTGAGGGTCTTTGCTTTGGTGTAGAGATAGTAAAACTCATATGGCTAAAGGTACTATTGGTATACACCACCTTGTAAAATAAAGACTAGAACAGGGATTGTAAGGAGAGGAGGAGAGTAGCATTTATCGAAAATCTACTGTCTTTGAAAGTTCTAAAGTGCTTCATATTCACATTTTTTCTTTCACACGTTGACCCTTTGCAGTAGGTATTAACCCTACTCCAGAAATGAGAAAACTAATGTTCAATGAGGTAAATTAACTGACTAGTCACTCAGCTGGTGGGTAGCAAAAGATCCAGAGTTATAACCCACATGTGTTTATGTGGAGTCAAACTCCATATTCTTTCCATAATGATATTCAATCCCATGAGGATATGGCCTTATGGAAAATGATAGAAAAGAGATAAATATGACCATTGTCATTTTCGATACACTAGATTTAAAACAAATCTTAACATGCCTTCCTCTCTGGCCTAAAACAGAGTTATAACAGGTAAGTGACTCTAAAAATAGCTTCTCTTTTCAAATGGGTCATTTTTATCCTTTTATGGATTGTACCTTAAAGGTATACTAAACTGTGCAATAACAAGTTTTTCTGAGATGTCCAGACCAATAACCTGTTACCTTTCTAATGTTTATTTTTAAAGTAATAAAAAACTCTAAAATCAAGAAAACCACTTATGGGTTGTTTTGGCATGAGATGGTTAAATACATTCTCATTTTTGTTGCTAAAAATAAATTTAAAATTCCAGATGCATAGCCCTGTGTGGGACGTATAATTGAGTACATTAATGAAAATTTCAGCAACACTATGTCAAAGTTATTTTTACAGAATTACTGAATTTATATAAAATGATGTCAATGTAAACAAGTTTACCCAGTGGAATTAAAAAATGACTCGTGAAGAAATGGCTGGACTATTTATATGCAATATACAACTACTCCTTCACAATTTTTAAAATTCTTACAAAAACTAATTTATGTCATTTAGTTTTCTATGTTTTACTTTTTCATTAGATGGGGAAGTTTCAACCTAACATGTTATTTGCAAAGAAAATAATTAGGCTTGTGTAGAAAACTGTTACGTTTCTTAAAAGGTTTTTTGTCCTTTTGGAGAAAATAACATTTTCTTGTAACATTCTTTTAAATTCACTGAAAAAGAGAATCTATCCTGAAATGTAAACACTAAGTCATCCTTAAGAAAACACTTGTCTGATTTACTAACAATGATTAGCAAATTATTTAGTCTCCAGTATTTTTGAAATGTTGGCCTTTTACCTACATTGTAATGCCGTACTTTAATTCTCTTAATAAATTATATTAACAAAAGTTTTAGAAAATACCTAAAATATAGAACATGTTATTAGATTTTATTCTTCTGCTTTCAGATATTTGGGACATGGGATCAGAACAGCTTGTTAAATCTACTTATTTATCTCTGAAAAGTAAAACTCCTCTGAATGTTATCTTTACATAAGAGCAAATATACTCAAATCACGGGCAATTTGGTCCTCTTATTCTATAGGTATGATTGTAAAATGAGCCAACCTTCTATAAGGGCAAGTAATGACAGCTTTCAAATTTTTATACATGTCTTCCCCCTTCGGCCCAGTAATTACACTCCTAGGAATTTAGCCCATAGAGATGCACACAAGTACTTAAAATATATGTGAAAGAAAATTATAATTGTAAAAATCTAATTGGACAGCAGTTGTAGATTGAATAAATTGTATTTAAACAATTAAAGGCTGTGAAGCCTTTAAAAGGCAAAGCTAGAACTATGTGTATTGACATGAACCACAGTATACAACCTATTGCTGAATGAAAGAAGTTACAGAAAGAAGTTACAGAGCAGCATGTATATTAGTCCTACATATATTTTATTATATAGTCTAGAAAATACACTTCAAATTTTTAGTAGAGGCTATCTGTTTCCCACCTGCAATTTCACTGTGAATTTTTTTCCATTTACATAATTCTATATTGCACTAGTTGCAACAGTACATATTGCTTTTATTTTTTAAACCATCCCTATTTAATTCAATTACTTTAAGAGGAGGCAATCTAATGTTATATAATCTATTACTGTTATTATGGCCCTAAAATACTTTAAGGAAAAAAATCTCATAAGTCGTCTTATGATTTCATTTTGTGTCTCAATTCCCAAGGCCTCCAATACGTAATCCTTCTGCTGGCTGCAGCATCTTTGTTTGGGAGTTGGATAGTTCCTATGGCAGTCTCTGGTTATGATCCTGGCTATTGCTTCATTAGTTCCTGCCTGTTTCAAACCACCTTCTCCCATATGCTCAGAGTTTACATGAGCTCCCCAACATCCTTTACCAAATTATATTTTAGTCCTGCTGAGTTTCTGTTGCTTCCACCTAAAAATCTACTACGCTTTGTCTTCAGAAGAACTGTGATGGTAAAAAAAAAAAAAAAAAAAAAAAAAGAAAGAAAGAAAGAAAAGAAATCTGTAATTCCTCTCATTTCTCTTCAGATTCTGAAAAGAGATCCCCCAATCAACAAAAATTATAATTACAATTGTTTTCAAAGATTTTGCTTGGAGATATTTAATTATATTGCTATTCTTCCTGCCCATCTTAACATAGCTCAAGTTCCGAGAGGAGAGAAATAATTAGCTATGGTATTCTACTCTAAAGGACTTTGCTGCTATCCCCACCTCTATTTCCCACAGAAGCTCTACTACTTAAGCAACACCTCTAGGTCACCGAGGCCTCAGGGAAGTCACAGGTTGGAATCAGAATGTTGCCGTCTTAGTATCTCATTCATTTTACGTGTAAGCAAAACTCTGTTCCACATCCATATTAAATAAACTTCACCAAATTTATTCTTCCTTAACCTATTACTATTCCTTAAGTGTAACACAGATCATTGTATTAAAATAAAACTCCAAATGCCAACCACCATTTAACAAAACATTTTCTTGATACTTGTTTCCTAAAAATTTTCTTCCTCCACAACTTCTCTTTTATGTTCCTTTAGGTTCTTATATCATTCTTCTTAGACATGGAAGGAAAGGCAACCAGTTAAAAAATATTAAAACCAAGAAGGAAATGTTTACACATTCTTTCAGGTATTTATTGAACACCTACCATGTGTCATTCTTCTAGATGGTCTGTGGACATCAGTGAGGAAAGGCTATTTGTCTTAATAGTCTATATAAAATACTACCCAAACATTTACCTTTATTTTTCTCTTACTTTTACTCCGCATCTATTCAAGATCCCAAGATTTCTATCGTGGTACAAAAATAGCTGCTGACAAATATTGAGGACTTGCCACTTTTCAGATACTAGGTTAGATATTTTGCTAATATCCAATCGTCGGAAAAACTTCATGAAAGACAATAGGTAACATTTACTATTTGTTTTACAGGTGAAGAAAGGGGGACAGGAGAGATTAATTTTCTCAATGCAACTCCACTGTTGGTGAAAAAAGCTTCTAGAGAATGCTGGTTTTCCTAATAAATATGTCCTTCTGGAAATATTTAAGTGATAGATAGGCATGCTTAAGACTTGTCCATGAGCTTAATACAAATTTTTCAGAATATAAATATAACTGGAATTAAAATACATCTGTTATTGTATGATGTGTAAAACACTGCCTGTTTTTTCCACATATGTTTCTTAAACCTAAGGTACCCATTCAGCATTGCCTCAAGAAATGGAGGATATCAAGGTTAGAAGGAGAAAAAGATACTCCATTTCTTGGTTTTAATGTTTTAAACAAGAAATCTAATTTTAAGGCTGACATTTAGGGAAAATTTTTTGAAAAGTAAATCCTGTAGACTGATTATTTGTGTCTCCCCTCTCAATATTCATATGATGAAATCCTAACCCCCAAGGTGGTGGTATTATAAGGTGCAACCTTTGGCAGGTAATGATGTCATGGTTCTTTAAGAGAAAGCCCATTCACATTCCCTAGACTACAATAACACAAAGAAGAACACAGATGATTGAAATTGGTATTAGTAGCAGAAAAATCCTGAGAGGCGCAGGCCCACAGCACAGACCCAGAAAAGGTACAGGGGACTAGCTTAACCTGATTTATACTTTTAAGCAGGGTAAGAATGTTCCCAGGGAGAAGGGTGGCAGGCAGAGGGGGCATTATGGATTGCAACTACAGTAGACAACCATGACAGGACAATAGCAAGGCCACAGATATACGAAAGCAAAGGCAGAAACATATACTATTAAGTAAAGGTAATGAATGGCCAATTGTGCATGTCAGAAAGAAGCAGGAAAGGAAGGAAATGGATGCCTCCTCCCCAGTAACATTACAGAACCAGTTCCCTGCAAAACAACCCCAAGGTTGGGAACGTTGCAGAAATCTTGAATGTACTTGACTTATAAACTTGAAATGACTGAGCAGTAACTGACTGACTTCATTTACACCCAAAAAGACTGAAAAGTCATTAATATAACATGACTGCTCTTACCCAAAAGAGACCAGACTAATTTTTCTGCTTTTGGGCAGGCAAAAATGAAGATTCAGAATAGAAATTAATTTCAACTATGGGAAAATAAGCTTACAATTTTGCCAAGCAAGATTTTCACATAAATATCGAGCCCACAACATTTAGAATCATGTAGATACCGAAACATCAGATTCTACTTAATTCCAAGTCTGTTGATTTCCACCACACCCCCCGTGGCAATTAGATCGTGTCATGATCATCATCCCTTTCTCTGTTACATACTCTTCATTACAGGATCCAAAATTCTTGAACTGTATTCTGTACTCCCAGAGTTTTTTGAAATTTGTTGACAAATCCCAGTCTAAGTGGAAGAAAAAAAAAGGACAATTCAAAGTGTATTTCCTTTGAAATATCCCAGTTCTCTCTCCTGTAGTACATTTTTTAAATAGAGAAAATGGAGATGGAGTCTCAATATGTTGCCCAAGCAAGTCTCAAATTCTTGGACTCAAGCAATCCTCCTACCTTGGCCTTCCAAAGTGTTGGGATTACAGGCATGAGCCACCACTCTTGGCCTCTTCCTGTAGTACTTTTAATTGTTTGATAAAGAACCACTTCTAGCCCTTCCTTGAGCCTGTCGTACCAGTGAATTCACTGGTCATCCTCTTAGGTCCCACCCCCATGATCCCTATGTTATACAGCCTATTTGCTAATGGCAGAAACAAACTGGATTTCAGAGTCAAATAACTTTCCCATCACATGACCTAGTCAAGATTCTTGTCCCCATCAGATCATAATAAAATTATTCAAATATCACTTACCTTTTTATTTAAAATGTCACCATTCTCCATACTATGGGAATACGTATATAAACCCATGAAGCCACAAATATTGTTTATCTTCTTTACTGCTAGCCTCTCTTGATTTACTGGTCACCTCTCCACTATTTTTACTCTTCCTAAGTCAGCTTGTTTCCCTCCATAGGGTATAATTTAACAGCTTGTTTGGTTCTTTTTCTCTACCCCACTAATATATCAATGCCTTCTTGTTCTGGTCAGCAAATCTTCTGCCAAGTATGTTCTCCCCACTCTTCATTAGATGTACTCTTTCTTTTGCCAGAAGCATTAGTTTAGAATCATGCATCGTGGTCCAGAAAACTAAATTCTGTGCTTTGACATCATATACAGAGCCAGCTGTTCACTTCTCAATTCCTTCTTTATCTTCCAAAGTTATGGCCTTCGATTAGAAGAAATTAAACCACCACCTGCGTCCCTAGACCTTCAATTTCTTACCCAGGTTTCTAAATACTCCATGCATAATTTTTTACAAGCCTTTTTTTTGCAGTCATATTTTCAACTGAACTGTTGAAATGTCTAATTAAAAAGCATACTTGTCTGAAGATATCAAAAATGCTAAATGACTTCCTATGGATTAATATTTTCTCATCATGTAGTCTTCAGTATCATTAATGAATATTGTCATATATTAATCCTTATTTTGTCTATACTAATTTCACTTTCTACAGTGAATCATTTCAGTGTTAACACTAGAAATGTATGAGGACAAATGTTTCAATTTAAAAATTTCTCTTAAAAATTTTGTAATTATATTCTTGTAGGAATTCCGAAGAACTAATTTTGCCACAGTTTAACATTCGGGACTAAATCGTCAACATGTTAATTTTCTCTATTTAAAAACTATCTCTTATGTTCTAATTGTATGCCTTTATTTAAGCTATGGATTTCCACACAGTTGAGATGAAAAGTCTTGTTAAAATATTAGAAAGCAATAAAAGTTTAACTCAACTATTACTGAATTAAGCTGAGAGTGAAGGTTATAACCTATTTTATCTTTTTAAAAATACCAAAGACTTTTTCTACAACTTAAAGAAATATGTATTCAGGGAAAAAGAATCATTGATTGGAAAAAAATGAAACTTAAAATGAACTCACAATTATTTTCAACATGTTTTTGGTCCTCTCTTGTGTTGACACTGTGGCATGCAACAATGTAACTTACAAACGGAATTTTAAGTTAAATTGCAAGTCAAGGCACTTAAGATTTACTGCTTATGTACAAATGCTCTCTCCCTTGTTATTGAATTAATATATTCAGCTGCTCTGACAATGTGAAAATGAATGTAATCCTGAACTCTTTTCATGTAATCCCAACATCATAGCACCCATGAATTCAGACAAGTTATCAGGACAGTTTCTGCTTCCTCATTGCTTTGTAATCATTCATGAATTTGTGGATGTGTGAAGTGAGTTCTAATCCTCTAGTGAGAATGGGGTAAAGGTTTTTACCTTTTCAGTAAGGGCTCCATATCTGTCTATCTCCCTCCTAACATTCTAGCGTCCTGTACTCTTTGGGGCACTCTTTCTATTAGCAGATAGAGCCATATCAATGTTCTGGGGACTTCATCTGACCCTGTTCTACATGAGAATCACCTGGGAAGCTTGGAATATATGCGCTGTCTTGCCTCCCTCCCAGAGTAACTAAGTTGGAATCTCTAGGGGTAGAGCACAACTGCTCGCGTTTGTTACTCCCAGGTGATTCTAACGTGCCACCAAGATGGAAAACTTTGCTATAGATGATGAGGCAGTGATACTCAAAGTTAGCTGCAAATTGGAATCACCCAGGGAATTTTTTTTATAGAATTCGCACAGCCCAGACTAATTATATCAGCATATCTGGCAGCTAGACTAAGGCATCAGTTTTTTGTTTTTTGTTTTTTTTTTTTAAAAAAAACTCCCCAGGTAAATCCAAGCAGAGCTGAAAACCACCGAGGCAGGCAGTGATTCCTCTGAACTTTTAACATTCACTCTCATATCACCACCCACAAATGTTTTCTTTCTACTCTCCACTGACAGATACAGATCTTATTTTCTTTATTCCCACTTCTGTCCTCACCAAACATATGCATACACAGACACACAGACACAGACACACACACAGACACACACAGACACAAGTGGTATTCCCATGAGCTGCAGACTACTGAAGGTTTGGGACAAGGGAAGAAATTTACATTTGAGAAAAAAAATCCTGCTATTTATTATTAGACATCCTCTGTCTCAAAGTTTTTGGCCACCCTATCATCTGCCTGTTTTAAATGCTAACTAAAGATACCTTTACCGATCAGATCTACTCATGTTTTTACACAGGGAAACATAGACCTCCTCCACGCTGGTAAACATTACATACCCCAAAATCTTTGAGCTATGTTATTTTCTTTCTTTCTCCCTACCAGTCTCTAAGTATAAAAGAACACCATTAAAAGTCATAAGGAATACCACAAAATTCCCTGTCACCTGCCCTACACAGACACCTAGCCTGAAGGAGGCAGAGATGTTAAAGTCAACTTGAACTTTAAGTGACATTTTTTTCTGAACAAATACATAAATAACTGCTACATGAATGAAAGTAATTATACGATGTGGTAATAAGACAATTCTCAGTTGAACTCTTAAAGTAAATCAGTAGAAACCTTAAACAAACCTTTATAAATACTTGCTTATAAAAAGTCAAAGGACACACAAATTCAGATTCCCCAATAAGTAGACTTTCCTGAAGCAAAAGTTAGAAAAATGGTCTGTGAAGGAAATAAAATACCAACTAAGAAGTTCTTCATTTCCAGTTTTCTATTTTTAGATCATTCAATTTGAGCCTATTAATTATCTCTGCCATACTGTTTGTTCTCATCAATTTTCATTTGTGGTTTTAATATTGTTTATACATTTGCTATGCCTTCTCCAGCATCATAGATTGCCCATTTATTTCTGTTTCCCACTAATTCTCAAATTACTTCCCAATTAATTACATACACACATAATTGTTTTTAAACTTAATAAATGCTCTATTAATGAAGCTTTGGGAAAATAACGTTATGAAAATAACGTTTATTATGACCTGATAGGTTTAGGAAACCCTAAAGGCTCATCCAAAAAGCTCCTAGATCTGACAATTGAATTCAGTAAAGTTTCAGGATAAAAAAATAATGTACACAAATCAGTAGTACTGGTATATACCAAAATTGACCAAGTTAGGAATCAAATCAAGAACTCAAGAATCCCTTTTACAACAACTGAAAAAATAAAGTGCTTAGGAATATACTTAACCAAGGAGGTGAGAGATCTCTACAAGGAAAGCTACAAAATACTGCTGAAAGAAATCAGAGATGATTATGAATTTTTATGTTAAATTTTGAGGAAGAACATTGTTGCTTAATGAGATCACAGTAATAGCTATGAACTATACCCAACTATTATGCAATAATACTGTTTTAAATCACACCAAATTTCAAAGGCATACAACAATAATGAAAATTAATTTCGCAAACATGCATCAACTGGAATTAGGCTAGGATTAGGCTGAGATGGACTGACATTGGCTCTAGATCAAGATGTGACCAGTATGCTCCCACAGTGGCTACCCAAGGCATGTTCTTCTTATAACAGGGGTTCAAGAGAACAAGCCCAACACACAAATACATTTCAAGTCTTGGGTCACATCACATCTACTAACATCCTATTGGCTAAAGCAAGTCATATGGTCAAGTCCAAAGTCAAGAAACTGAAAATATAAACTGCTCAGCATGAGATCATAATAGATATTTAATATTACTACAGGGAACTTTTTTTTTTTTTTTAGAGACAGGCTCTGTAACACAGGCTAGGGCGTAGTGGTGCAATCATAGCTCACTGTAACCTTGAACTCCTGGGCTCAAGCGATCCTCCTGCCTCAGTCTTCTGAATAGCTAGGACTATAGGCCTGCATTACTATGCCCAGCTAATTTAATTTTATGTACAGATGGGAGTCTGTCATGTTGCCCAGGTTGGTGTTGAACTCCTAACCTCAAGCAATTCTCCCAACTCAGCTTCCCAAAGTGCTGGAATTATAGGTGTGAACCACCATGCCAGCTAAGAAAAATTTAATTTACCATACTATCCTAGAAATATCATTTCTGGAACATACATTATAGGGTGTTAATATTTCTGTCCATATTTCTAAACTCAGTAATAACCTTGAGTCTTTCTCTCTACCTCCTCCTTTATTCTTCTTTGAAGGTAAAGGAAGATCTCAAATACTAGGCACAATAGACTATGGTATTAAATAGTTTTGACTCTGGGGTCACACCCCCTGAGTTTTTATCCTTAACTATCTCTTAGATGTATAACTTCAGACAACTTAGTCTTTCTTTGCCTTAACTTTCTTAACTCTTAAAGTGAGGATAATACTACAAGCTACCTCATAGTGTTGTTAATGAGAATTAGCTGAAATAACCCAGGTTAAACACTTCGAAGACTACTAGTGAATGGGAAGTACTCAATAAAAGTTAGCTAGCTAATGGAAGGAAAAAGGAGTCATCAGGTAGACTTGGACCAAGGTTAAATGTTTTCATCTCCCTTCATTTTATCCCTGGAGCCTTTTGGTTTTTTTCCAAGTGATATCATCCTTTTTCTTCCTACATGGCTATTCTGATAAGAATTACCCTGTGCTGGTCAAAGAAAGCCCCACCCCAGGAAAGAAAACTTGGTGTAGGCTTCTTAAATAGCTCTTTTTCTTTTTTTTTTAAAAAAAGTACAAAAGAAATTCCTTTGTTTTATGATCCTTTCTCTGAGAAGTATGAAAAATATTTGCTAAATAATTTGAGTGCTTACATTGAGTCAAGTAACTTGCTAAGCATTTTTGCATATTAATATTAGGTTGATGCAAAAGTAATTGAAATAAAAGTAATGGCAAAAACCACATTCTCCCAAAGTTCCTAGAAAATGAATAACATTATTATCCTTATTTACAAATGGAGACAACTGAAACTTAATTTGCCAACGAATTCAGAGGTAGCAAGAGAAAAAATTTGCATTGAAAATGGGCCTGTAGAAAGGACATACACAAAAAACTACAGACCAATATCCCAGATGAATATACATACAAAAAAGTTTTAACAAAATACTAGCTAACCAAATCCAATAGTATATCAAAAAGGTAATACATCATGATCAAGTGGGTTTCATACCAAGGATGCAGGGATGGTTTAACATAGCTCGTTAATAAATGTGATCTACCACATGAACAGAATAAAAATGAAAATAACATCATCAATAAATGCAGAAAAAGCATTTAATAAAATCCAGCATCGCTTTTTGATTAAACCCTCAGCAAAATCGGCACAAAAGGGGCATACCTCAAGGTATTAAATTCCATCTATGACAAACCCACAGCCAACACCATACTAAACCAGGAAAAGTTGAAAGCATTCCCCTGAGAACTAGAACAAGACAAGGATGCCCACTTTCACCACTTCTATTCAATATAGTACTGGAAGGCCCAGCCAGAGAAATCAGACAAGAGAAAGGTCATCCAAGTTGGTAAAGAGGAAGTCAAACTTTCATTTTCACCAATGATATGATCATATATCTAGAAAACCCTGAAGACTCATCCAAAAAGCTCCTAGATCTGACAATTGAATTCAGTAAAGTTTCAGGATAAAAAATTAATGTACACAGATCAGTAGTACTGCTATATACGAACAATGACCAAGTTGAGAATCAAATCAAGAACTCAATCCCTTTTACAATAACTGAAAAAATAAAGTACTTAGGAATATACTTAACTAAGGAGGTGAAAGATCTCTACAAGGAAAGCTACAAAATACTGCTGAGAGGAATCAGAGATGACACAGACAAGTGGAAACACATCCCAATGTCTTGGATGGGTATAATTAATTTTATGAAAATGACCATATTGTCAAAAGCAATCCAATTCCCATCAAAATACCATCATCATTCATCATAGAACCACAAAAAAATTCCCAAATTCATGTGGAACCCAAAAAGAGCCCGCATAGCCAAAGCAAGACTAAGCAAAAAGAACAAATTGAGGCATCTCAGTACCCAACTTCCCACTATACTACAAGGCTATAGTTACCAAAACAGCATGGTACTGATATCAAAATAGGCACATAGACCAATAGAATAGAATAGAGACCCCAAACAAATAAATAGACAATGTGTTTTTCTATTTTGTCAACTCATCTTCAACAAAGTAAACAAAAACGTGAAGTGGGGAAAAGACACTGTATTCAAAAAATGGTGCTGTTATAATTGGCAAGCCACATGTAGAAGAATGAAACTGGATCTTCATCTCTCACCTTCAAAAATCAACTCAAGATGGATGAAATACTTAAATCTGAGGTCTGAGCCCATAAAAATTATAGAAGATAACATCAGAAAACTCTTGTAGGCATTGATAGGCAAAGAATTCATGACCTGGAACCAAAAAGCAAATGCGACAAAAACAAAAATACATGAATGGGACCTAATTAAACTAAATAGCTTCTGGACAGCAAAAGAAATAATCAGCAGAGTACACAGGCAATCCACAGTGTGAGAAAATATTCAAAAACTATGCGTTCAACAAAGGATGGAATCTGCAAGGAACTGAAATCAGTAAAAAAAACCAAAGAATCCCATCAAAAAGTGCACAAATGATACGAATAGAAAATTCTCAAAAGAAAATATATAAACAGCCAACAAATATATGGAAAAAAAATGCTCAGTGTCACTAATCACCAGGGAAATGCATATTAAAACCACACTGAGATACCACCTTACTCCTGCAAGAATGGCCATAATTAAAAGTAAAAAAACAGTAGATGTTGGTGTGGATGTGGTACAAAGGGAACACTTTTACACTGCTGATGGGAATGTAAACTAGCACAACCACTAAGGAAAACACTATAGAGATTGCTTAAAGAATTAAAAGTAGGTCTACTATTTGATTCAGCAATCCCACTACTGGGTATCTACACAAAGGAAAATAAGTCATTATATAAAAAAGACACATGCACATACATATTTAAAGCAGCACAACTCACAATCGCAAAGATATGGAACGAACTTAAATGCCCATAAAGAAAATGTGGTATACTACTCAGTATACTGAGTGGAATACTCCTCAGTCATAAAACAGAACAAATAATGACATTTGCAGCAACTCGAATGGAGATGGAGACCATTATTCTAAGAGAAGTAACTCAGGAATGGAAAATCAAATATCGTATGTCTTCAGTTATAAGTGAGAGCTAAGCTATGAAAATGCAAAGGCATAAGAATTATATAATGGACTTTGAGGACTCAGGGAGAAGGTTTGGGGGTGGTGAGGGATAAAAGATTACATATCGTGTACAGTGTACACTGGTCGGGTGATAGGTTCACAAAAATCTGAGAAATCACAACTAAAGTACTTATCCATGTTCTCCAAAAACTATTCAAAGTGTTTTAAAGGCACATGATCACACACACAAAAGAAAAATAGGCCTGTGACTCCAGAGTCCCCTTGAAGCAGTAATATTAGAAGTTCTTCAAAATGGAATATGACTTCTATACATTCTGAAAATACGCACAAAATAAGTATGAGGTTGTAGTGCTTCATACAATCTCACTATGAAGAAAAAATTCACTTTGGCAATTTAACGATGGAATGTTATCCATATTTTTCATGGAAAACCAGGGTTGAAGTGTCCTTTTAGGTATCAGAACTTACCCAAGGGGAACTTAATCGGGCCACCTAATTGTTTTCCAACTGAGTTCTGCGAGTGCCAGGGTTTCCAGTGTTAAAAATAGAAGGTTTGCACACCCCTAAAGGAGTCCATATCCCACATTTTACAGAGGAGATGAGGGAGGCCCAGGAATATGAAACAACCTATCTAGCAATACTCAACTAGTATTAAACCTGGGGTTCAAATCCAGATCTCATAATTAAATATTAGTACTCCATTATATTGTGAAGCTTGAATTTCAAAAGATTATGGCAAAAAAAAACCAGTACACATTTATTTACCAATCAATAAGCATTGAGACATTTTCTAAATCATCTTACCTAAGAGCATCTTCCAGCCCTTGCATATCCCTCAAAAGTGCTGAGATCATATTGACATCCAGGGCTACAATGGATGGCCATACAGGTGTGCACAACACAACTCTAGGGGGCATTAGTTGTATAAAATATAATTTGAATGGCACCCCCTGCTGTGTGACATGGTAGCCCAAATAACATCCCACCTATTTAAAACTCAGATTACATAAAATGAGTGTTCTGACATTCTCCCCATCCATTCAATTGTGTTTTAATTATGTTTAGAAAAAGTGACTTTTTCTGGTGCATTTTTTAGGTTGATTTGCTGACTACAATAAGCTTCCATACAAAATCTGAGAACATGTTGCTAAACAAATGCAGAATGGTTTAGTTCTTATTATCTTTTTTAGCTGGAGAGTGTATGTAAGTTCTAAGTGTCTGTCACAGATAACAACTTCATATCAACTTTCTAAGATACTCTTAACATCCATCTCAGTTTCAAAAGACTACAAAACCCTGTTACTTTCAGGTTTATATTTTGCATTTTATTTATTTGTAGGGTCTCCCAGCGATATTAAGTGACATTACAGTCTGTATCTGAAAAAGAAAACTGTCTTTTAAAATAACTAATATTGCACTTTATTAAAAAATCCAAGTACATTTTCTTCTAGAAACCATGACTTACAATAATGACTATTATCTATATGCAACTACTTCTGTTATCTTGGAACATACTGGCATTCATTTATTTAAAGATAATGTAACACATTTGTATTCATTGAAGCAATCTATGGATATAATTAAACCTGGATGCCCATCTTATGCTAAGTAGTAAAATGAAAAAAAAATTTGCAATCAGCTTTGACACTGCTAAAAATAGCTCATATCAAATTGAGAAAACTGCATTATGGCTTATTTCAAACACAACTGCAAATTATTATAAGAAAACAAAATTACAACTTGGATAACTGCTATGCCAGAACATTCATTCCACCCAACAATGGGACATTGGAACTCGTCTAACAGGGCAAATGCTTCAATGAGAGCATCACTGACTGTTTGAGTGATTGCCCATTTATCTCCATTATCGTAGATGGATCCGGAGAAATAACCAAGCAGTAGCCAAAGCGTGTTTTTGTAGAAAACATAATTGGACATGATGTCATGAAATAAACTTTTAAATATTAACTAAAGAATGTATTTGGTGGAAGGTTGGAAATATAGCCTAAAGATTTATAACAGAATTTTCTTCTTTTAATGCTCTAGTTCATAAAGCAGTTTAATGAATTGGGTAATCATTAATTATCGGAGATTTATATCTGGGAGCAAAAAAAAAGTGAAGATTAAAATACACCTAAATGCCAAGAAACTTTCATTTTAATATACCCAAACTTATAACACTTTTATGCTTTAAGAAAAAACATTTTGAGAGCGTCACCAGAAATACAATGTCACTCACCAAAAACTAGTTAAAAGGCATTTTCTTACAAGTGGCTCTAATTAATGGTACTCCCAGAACTCCAGAACAAAGCTGTTTTTATTCCACGCCACCCACAATGTTGTCTGCTCTCATTATTGGTCCTTATCTAGAGCATGTCAGGGCTCCCTTGTTGCAAGGTTAATACCAGTTATTCTAGGCAGGGTTTCCTATGGCAGGAATAATTAAGGAGCATCACTGGTAGATCAAACAGTTCACTTTCAGATAAACTATAAAGTGGCTGGAGAGATTAAATATTACATTTTATTTGCATTATATAGTTTGAAAAATATTCCATATGCGAGTCTTTCCACATGATACTTTTACTCTAGGGTGGCAGCGAAAGGAGGGAAATTATATTAACATGTGAATTCTGTTCTACTTTCACTATCAGAAAAGTTGTCAAATCTAAATTTACTTTATTCACTAAAGAGAATGACCCAGACTTACCAGAATAAATTTAATTGATAGCTAACTCTCCCATCATTTTTCTTTAAAAAGTCAGTATTTTGATTAGAAACTTTTTGGTAAGAGATACAGAAGTGTTTAACAATCAAGGTTTATATATAGTAATTTATTTAATTCATTTTTAAAAATTACGGACATTTGATTCAAAGCATCTAAAATGAAGCACACCAACTCCAGCCTAGCTTCTGCACATACATCAGAGTATCTCAGGGGAGGCTGTAGGATCAAAGTGAGATCTGATCAGCCCTCCTGCACCTGGCTATTTAACAGAAGCTCTATGTGGCAGATATTGTGAATTGGTATTATCTGTTTGCATTTCATCCCCCCTTCTGGCTGGACATGTGGAAACTATACTTTGCACCTTATCTGGGAGCTATGTTCTTAGTATAAAGTAGGATGTATGCGATTTGGAAGGTGAAAGTGACACAGGGGTCCTCTGCTTCCCCTTCACCTGTCTTCTGCTCAGAAACAGAGTCCTGGACATTTCTGACTTTCCCCTGTCCAGGTCTCTAGTGTCCCTTTTCCATCCTTGGAGATTGGAGGCTATTGCAACAGCAATGGCTACTGTCACTTCTGGCTTCCTATCCCTGGATCACAGCTGTAGGGTGTGTCTTGAAATCAGAGTACTAGTGGAGGTCTTGGAGATGGTAGCTCTCCTAAGGAATAAGTTCTATCTTGTTCTGGGTGGGAGTCATTCTGGAAATCTAGTGTCTACTTTTAGCTCACATATAATTCCCTATATTAAATCCTTTCCTGCTTAAAATTATGCTTCGCTTTCTCACTGGACTCACTGATACACCCGGCCTGTCCTCTCAAGCAAAAAGCAAAGTCATTTCAGAGAGGACTCAGCTGGTAGCCTCTTTCATAAAGAGGCTTTACATTAATATACATCTACTAATTACTGCAGATTTATAATACACATATCTATATATACACATAAGTCTACATATTTATAAATATATACATTATAAATGTTTATATATGCCCCTTTCACTAATGTATGTTAGAAGAGGTGATTATACAAGGAAATCTTTTCTTGATTGTCTCAAGAAAGAAGAAAGGAAATAAGAATTTATATGGTAAAAAAGAAGCCCTAGTAAGTATTTAATTGTATTTCTAGTGTAGAAGGCAGTTCTCACATTGCTATAAGGAAATACCCGAGACTGGGTAATTCATCAAGAAAAGGGTTTTAATTTTTAAATTTTAAACATTTAAAAGCCTTTAAGGTTTCCTGCTGTTCAGGAAGCATGATGCTGGCATCTGTTCAGCTTCTGGGGAGGCATCAGGAAACTTACAATCATGGCAGAGGGCAAAGGGGCAGGTACATCATACGGCCAGAGCAGGAGCAAGTGAGTGAGAGGAAGCGAGAATGAAAGGCAGCAGGCGACACAGCAAGTGACAGTAAGAGGGGAAGTGCCAAAGTTTTAAACAACTAGATCTCGTGAGAACTCACTCTCATGAGAACACCACCTAGGGGATGGTGCTAAGCCATTCCTGAGAAACCCACTCCCATGATCCAATCTCCTCCCACCAGGCGCCACCTCCAACCTTGGGGATTACAATTCGATATGAGATTTGGGCAAGGATACGTATCCAAACTGTATCTTCTACTTACAGCCTGTTTTAACTTTTCTTAAGAGTTATAAACATTTATGTCTATGTTAATACACATACGTTTCAACAGCTGTAATTAAAAGCAAAGGTAAAACATTCAAATTCATCAAAACTGAGGCCAGTGACTTGACCAAAAGCACAAAGTCAGACTGGAGCCCAGCCTTCTACTCTCACCCCTAAGTTCTGCCACTGACCCAGGAAAGATAGGCCTTAGTTCACAGGTTAGCACTGGCCTCTGCCATTGTCATATCTGATCTTGGAATCTGTACCCAGTGGTCACATCAACATGAATGACCACATTTTCCACATCTCCCAACCAACAAAAATTAGATATTTTTAAAATTACAACTATGTAGTTGGGATTTTATTACTGAAGATCCTTCTCAATTTCTGTCGTTTGAATTTCTGTGTTTCTCTGTTTCAGTTTGTCTGTTCTTTGTATCTGTCTACTTCTGTTGCTTTTTGGCTACTCTTCCCCATGGCAAGAAATTATTTTTCTTTCTCCCTTTCACTTCATTTCAATTCATTAAATAGCTGTTCTATAAAATTGAAATTTATATTTCTTATAGTGCATATTGATGTTTTAGTCTCTAAAAATAAGTTTTATACTTTTCTCTAAAATCATTGGTTTATTTTCTGTACAACAGTTAACCCTTGATAAAGAAAAATCTTGCATTTCTCAAACCTACTGCCTGCAAATAAAATGTAATATTCATATTGTAACCTGACTGCCATTTGGAATAACTTCTAACTTTGAAGGATTTTTTTAAATTCTCAGATCCAGAGTATAAAAAACATACTCAGTGTTGGCAGAATTTCTTATTTTTTTCCTTTACTTTGTATTTTTATAGTATTTTAAAGAGAAACAAGCTAGATTATTAAAGTGTAAATTTGTAAATCAATATAAGATCCCGTTTCTCAAAAAGCCATAGAAGTAATTGACACACATCAATATAAAATTCAAAATTTTTAGGGCAACATTTGTGTTATTTTAAATGGATGTTTTTCCTCCTGTAAGGAAAGATGTACTCATGAATAAATTTCATCCACATTACTATGGCTTTGTTTGCAACCCAGCCAATTTAATAAAAACTAGACAATAGGAAACAAGATCAGAAAATGTTTTGCAGAAAGAACAGTGGCTGCTTTAACAAGTCTAGCCTTATCTCTTCCTAGAGTCCATCTAAGGCTTCAGTTCACCTTTTATTGCTCCATAATTACTTTGATGTACTGGGTTTTGTGAAATTAAGCATTTTAAAATACCCATGTCATGTTTCTTTCAGTTTAATTTCAGCCTATATTGATAGCATTCTGTCTTCTATCATGCAACGTTTGCTATGGAACATGCTCAGACTCAGCCCAAGAAACTTAATTGCAGCCAGTGTAACTGCACCTGAACCTCATCAGTGAAAGAGCACTTTGTAGCAAAAAGAGCCCCAGACTAGTTGTCTAGTTACCCTGGTCAAGTTTTTATTCCAAATGACTTTGAGCAACCATGTCAATTCTCTGGTTCTGACTTTCTTCACCTGGAACAGAAAGATCCTGGCTTAAAGTATACAGGATTCTTTCCAGCAAAACAGTCAATTATTCCAGGACATATTTTCCAAATGTCAGATACAATCTATTAACCAAAGTCACATGCTCTGTGAAGGTGAAAGTAGCTTTTTAAATATAGCCCAAACAAGCCAGCATTTACGGAATAAACATACTGTATTTGATATCATGATATAATTAAAAGTACCTACCCTTGGGGAGGGTAAGTCAAATTAAGATTATAAGGCATTAAATTCACAAAGCAAGTATCCAAAAGACAAGTTCACAAGCACTGATCACAAGAGGCAAAATGGAATGAAACAGAGCCAAGGAACAGCATAAAATGCCAGGAGGAGATAATCAAAAAAGATTTCCCAGAGGTGTCTGAGTTCTGAATGAGTCATTAGAAATAAGATTTACACGCTAGGAAAGGGAAGTCAGGTGTCTGGGGCTGAGGAAGAATGGGTGAAGGTACAGAGGCATGGGAAAATATTTAAAGTACAAGGACAACAGTCAGAGGTAATTTGTTATATACAAGAGTTTCCTAACTGCAAAAATGCATCCTTTAGCATATGTGAGGCAGAGGGAATGTTCTTCTTTCAAGTTTATTTATGCTAAGATCACATCAGGAGAGTTTGTCTGCAGTGCCCGCACAGCTCTCAGGTTCACAGGCTGAGTCCAGTCAATGTTCACACCCCTGTGAGTCTTTGTGATACAAAAATTCCCTAACACTACCCTAAAACTCACTTGGAGGTGATACTTAGACAACATATTGCTCTGCCCCCAATTACTGTTTACTTAATTCTCATGTGAATTTTCTCATAATATTACCACGAAAAGGAGACCCCTAACCAAATGATTGGGAGTGACATCAACAAAAATCACCCCCACCGAACCCTGTCCATTCCTATCACTGTTCTCACTTGACTTGCCTAACTTTGTAGTTGTAAGAAAACCACCACCACCCTCTGAAGATTTTCAGACATCCTTTTCCTATTTTCCCAAACGACTTCATTGTTTCTACCTAACAAACCTAAAACATTTTCCTCTTTAATAACATATATCACTTTTGATAGTACTATCCAATAAGGAGATTAGTTCATTATAGAAGACTACAGAGAATCAGAAATTTTTATTGTGGCATTATAAAATCCATGACAAATCCATGATGACATTTGCACTTGAGGAAAATTTTATTAGCAATTAGATGTCATAGATAGGCGTGATAAATGAACTGACGTTAGAGGCAAGTGAAAAGCTGGATGACTATTCCAGTCTTCCCAATATAAAAAAAAGATCAACCTAGGCTAGAATAATGGCATGGAAATAACAGAAAAACATAAATCCAAGATACGTATTAATACATAAGTAAGCGTTAAAACCACTTAACACACTAAATTGGAGTTAGGAGTACAGACATAAATCAGAAATATTGCAGGTTCAGTTCCAGACCACTGCAATAAAGTGAGTCGCTCACATTTTTTGCTTTCCTAATGCATAAAAGGTTATGTTTACACTATCTTGCAGTCTATTAAATATATAGCAGCATTATGTCTAAAAAGTTAATGTAAATACATTAATTTTAAAATACTTTATGCTAAAAAATGCTAACAATCATTTGAGCCATCAGTGATTTGTAATCATTTTGCGTGTGGGAGGGTCTCGCCTCAGTGTTGAGGGCTGCTGACTGATCAGGGTGGTGGTGGCTGAAGGCTGGGTGGCTGTGGTAGTTTCCTAAAACAAGATGACAATGAAGTATACTACATCAGTTGAGTCTTCCTGCCATGAAAGATTTCCCTGTAGCATGTGTTACTGTTTGATAGCATTTTACCCACAGTAAAACTTCTTTCAGGCTGGGCGCAGTGGCTCAAGCCTGTAATCTCAGCACTTTGGGAGGCCGAGGTGGGCGGATCACGAGGTCAGGAGATCGAGACCATCCTGGCTAACACGGTGAAACCCCATTTCTACTAAAAATACAAAAGAATTAGCCAGGCGAGGTGGCCAGCACCTGTAGTCCCAGATACTCTGGAGGCTGAGGCAGGAGAATGGCGTGAACCCGGGAGGCGGAGCTTGCAGTGAGCTGAGATCGTGCCACTACACTCCAGCCTGGGCGAAGAGCAAGACTCTGTCT
The DNA here is from genome assembly GCF_049350105.2 of Macaca mulatta. Taxonomy (NCBI): domain Eukaryota; kingdom Metazoa; phylum Chordata; class Mammalia; order Primates; family Cercopithecidae; genus Macaca; species Macaca mulatta. The sequence goes on from NC_133417.1 coordinate 88,691,524, forward strand.
CAAAAAAAAAAAAAAAAAAAAAAAAAAAAAAATTCTTATAATCAATCCTCTCAAACCCTGCTGCTTTAACTAAGTTTATACAATATTTTAAATCCTTTGTTATTTCAACTATGTTCACAGCGTCTTCACCAGGAATAGTTTCGGTGTCAAGAAACCACTTTCTTTGCTCGTTCATAAGCAATTTCTCATCTGTTCAAGTTTTAGCATGAGACTGCAGCAATTCAGTCATATCTTCAGACTCCATTTCTAATTCTAGTCCTCTTTCCACATTTGCAGTTACTTCCTGCCACATCTGCAGTTCCTTTCTCCGCTGAGGTCTTGAACCCTTGAAAGTTACCCACGAAGGTTCATATGGACTTCGTTTAAGCTCCTGTTAATGTTGATATTTTAACCTCCTGCCATCAATCACAAATGTTTTTAATGTAATTTAGGATGATGAATCCATTCCAGAAGGTCTTCAATATCCTTTGCCCAGATTCGTCAGAGAAATTGCTGTCAATATCAGCTATGGCTTTACAAAATATATTTCTTAAATAACAAGAGTTGAAAGTAAAGATTACTCCTTGATCCATGGGATACAGACTACATATTGTATTAGCAGCCATGAAAACAACATGAATCTCCCTTGTGTACTTCTCCATCGGAGCTCCTGGGAACCAGTTGCATTGCCAGTGGGCAGTAATACTTTGAAAGGAATATTTTTCTGAGCAGTAGGTCTCAAAAGTGAACTTAAAATATTCAGTAAATCATGCTACAAAAAGATGTGCTGTCATTCAGGCTTTGTTGGTCCATTTCTAAAGGACAGGCAAAGTAGATTTAGCATCATCAAGAGCCCTTGGATTTTCAGAATAAGTGAACACTGACATCAACTTAAAAATCATCAGCTGCATTAGCCCCTAATGAGAGCCAGCCTGTCCTTTGAAGCTTTGGAACCAAGCACTGACTTCCTCTCTAGCTATGAAAGTCTTTTCCAATATAAGGCTGTTTCTTTTCCATTGAACATCTTTCATTTGGTGTAATCACCTTCATCAATTGGTTAGATCTTCTGGATAACTTGCTGCAGCTTCTATATGAGCACTTGCTGCTTCACCTTGTCCTTTTATGTTATAGAGACAGTTTCTTCCTTAAATCTCATGAACCAACCTCTGATAGCTTCAAAGTTTTCTTCTGAAGCTTCTTCACCTTTCTGTCTTCACAGAATTAAGGATAATTGGGGCTTTACTCTGGATCAAGCTTCGGCTTGAGATAAGAAGTCTGATCTTCTATTCAGATCACTAAACCTTTCTCCCTGTCAATAAGGTGTTTTACTTTCTTATATTTGTCTGCACTGGAATAACACTTAACTTCCTTCATGAACTTTTCCATTGCATTCACGACTTTGCTAACTGTTTGGTGTATGAGGCCTTGTTCTCTATCTCAACTTTTGACCTGCCTTTCTCACTAAGTTTAATCATTTCTAGCTTTTGATTTGAAGAGATGTGAGACATTTCTCACTTGAACACTAAGAGGTTATTGTAGACTTATTAATTAATTGTCCTAATTTCTATATTGTTGTGTCTCAGGGAATAGGGAGGCCTGAGGAATGTGGAGAGAAAAAGGGTAACAACGGCCAGTCAGTGAAACAGTCAGAAAACACAAAACATTTATCCATTAAATTGTCTATATGAGTGTGGTTTGTGGCACCATAGAAAAATTACAATAGTAACATTAAAGATCTCAGATCACCATAACAGATATAATAAAAAAGATATAAATATTGCAAGAATTTCCAAAATGTGATACAGAGATACAAAGTGCATATATGCTGTTGGAAAAAGAGCACCAATAGACTTGCTCGATACAGGGTTAACTCAAACCTTCAATTTGTTTTAAAAAAATGCAGTACCTGCAAAATGCAATAAAGTGAATGAAATGCAATCAAATGAGGTCTTCCTATGATAGAGATACAGGGTTATAACATGAGAGGATTGGGAGAATGATCAGGTCTTATAAGGCAATGGAGAAATGGTGAGGGAGCCAGACTGGAGATAAGTAGAGATGCAACATTCATCCATTCATTCTAAATCTTCAGAACTTACTAACGGCCAAGCACTGCACTGGTTCCTAGCAGGACCATAGTTGCTAAGACAAACTTTTCTCTTTGTGTAGCTTACAAACTATCAACATATGATTGTCAATAATCAATTTTTGTTTAAGGTAATGCATTAGGGAGTTTCAGGCTATACGAGGACAGGGAACCCAATCTAGTCTAATATCTAAGACAAGACCTGAAGGGAAAAGATGAGAAAGAATTGGGAAAAGCAATGTATTCAAATTCAATCTGTTTTCAGTGTACTTCATTTGAGGTAAACATGAGAAATTCTGTTATTTTCTAGAAATTCTATGCCAGACTCTTCACATATGCAATTCAAGCTCTAAGGTAATTATTATTCCATTTTCTAAATCCAGAAACTGCAAATATAACACATTAAATTAACCATGGTGGCAAGGCAGGTAAATCCTAAAGCTGGAATTTGCCCCAGTCTGCCTGCCTTAAAGACTTTACTCTCAGTACATTAGGTTAGGAGTTTCTTCTTTATTCTGAAGGAATCTACCATACTCACATTCTTTGGCACTAGCTCCACACTGAATAAATCCAATCCTTCTGCCTTGACAACCCTTAAAATATTTAAAAGCACAGTTATGTTTGCCAACACAGCTTTTAATCTTGTACCACATTGTAAGGATATATATGTTTGCATATTCCAATCACAAGAAAATGACCTTAATCACCACCTTCTGCCTTGTTTTTTCTTAAGGTTGTAACATCATATTATATTGAGACATGGCCTTTTGTTAAGAACCTCATCTATATATCAGCATTCTGCCCCCCTCTCTTGTATATACCAGATTCCCTTTCAATAATCTTCAACCTACATTTTAAAAAATCTCTTTGATTTCGCTTATTACCATCCTAGCGCTTTCTGACATTGGTTATCAATGAGTATTTGGGACAATGTTCTCTGCCCTTTGGCCTTCTCTCTTGTTTCTATTACCTGACATTTTTAATTCTCCCACTTGCTTTGCAAAGCTTCCCTAACTGCCGTTTCTCTTATTCATTAGCTATCTCAAGGTTCTGCCCCCTTAAGTTAAACCGCTAGAGAGTATGTTGAATTTTCTGTGCCAGAGCTAATACGTTTATTTCAGTTAACTAATAGTCAAGTTATAATTATAATTTACAAGTAAAATGTGGAATAAAGTTTGAGTTGGAAAACACCAGGTGAGTTTGTACTGAAGAAAACATTTGTTTTAAGATGTGGAACTTTTAAATGGAAAGATCACTTTCTACATTTATTAAAAAAATGTATATTCAACACTTTATTTTCCTATGCCTATGAGATCTAAGGATCATTGATTTGAAATAATAAAGCACATACATATCTTTGGGGATTTTAAACTTCATCAAATGCCTCTATGACAAGTATTAATAAGTGTTTTATGATTTCTAAACATTGATTTCATAATCATGTTCAGCTTACAAAGTCAGAGGCCTGTTTGTCCCACTGTAAATTAAATCCCATTAATGTTAATGGTAAAACATAATGAGCCTCATCATATTTGGGGATGGGAGTGTAAAAAACTCAAACTGAAAGAAGACGTCTTAATTGTTCTACTGTCTTTAAACTGGCGAAATCTACTGGATGACTACACCAGTTAAAATTCCTCTACATTATATTCAATATCACCAGTAACATTTTTTCTTATTAGAGTCTCTATTAATCAATGCTGACTATACACCATAAAATTTATGGGATGCCAAAGTTTCTCCTATTTTCTCTCACACAAAATACACACACACACACACTTTATATCACTTCTGAGGAGAGGAAGTTCTGACATTAGGAAATACACAGAACAAAAGTGGTCATACTACCCCAACTATAGTTTTTAGTAGAAGAGAAGACCAGAGGCAAGAGAATGCGTGGGCACTTGAAATTCAACAACTGAGAGATCCCTTTTGAATCCATTTCTTCTAATTTGTGTCTCCGCTGGCACTCTTGAGCCTTTTCCTCTAGATTCTTTCTCATATATGTGGTATAATAAGATAGGCCTAAGATAAGGCTCCCCACCCCTGGGAGACCAGGGTGAGTAGAGAAGGGACTATTTTGTTTCTATTTGAAAGTTTTTACCTTGTCACATGAAGAGATGCTTCTTCCTTTTCAGAAGTATCAGGGTGAGAGCTTCAAACCTTTCCACTCCACTCAGTCTCCATCGAAAGAAGAATATGTCTTATCAAATTGCATAGTTGGAGAAGAGTTGCCGCCCACACATAGCCTGGGCTCTCCTCTCGCCTTTTGAACCATGGAAAGCGTGAGTTCTTCTCTTATTCTTGATCTTCGGTGGGAAGCACACCTGAGTCTATGGCACCAGTTTTCAAAGTGTAGTCCGCATATCAGCAGCATCAGTATCACCTGTGAACTTGTTAGAAATGCAAATTGTCCTGCTTCGTCCCACAGTGAGCTAGACTAAATAAACTTAACCATGGAGTTAGAGCCTAGAAACTTGTGTTTAACGAGTCCCTCTAAGGAATGTTTATGCTCACTAAAGTTTAAAGAGCAGTGCTTTAAAAACACTGCTTCTAAAATTTTAACATGGGAAAATTGTTTAACTGCACATTGTGGTTCTGAGATGGGGCCCAAGATCCTGCCTGCCTAACGCTGTCTCAGGTGATACTGATACCGTTAGTACATAGACTACATACTTTTTCAATATGGGTTGAACATTGGAATCACCTGGAAAACCTAAACACCACTAATACTTGAGTCCCAACCCCAGACATTTTGATTTAATTAATCTGATGTATAGCCTGTGGGTCTGGGCCAATTGTGGTTAAAGATACAGTTGATATTTCAGTCTGTAGGTCTATTTTTCACTAGCTCTAAGTCCACAAAGAGAATAATGGGATTGCTACCTTAAATCCCAACTGGAAAATTCATTAAAAAGTCAGTACCATAATCTGACTCTACTGCAGTTTGTGAGGAGAAATCTCCATGGAGAGATTCCTTGGACTCATTTGATTGCTGCTATTCTTTCATAAGAATGTTAAGACATAAGACCTAAAAGACCAAGATTAAGACATGAGCCTAGGAGAAAGAGAGGAAAGAGATTTCTCAGGCTGCTGTTTAAAAGGAGGGATCACAGCACTCATATAATCTTCTGGTTCATCAGAGTAAGAGACCAGATAAGGGAATTAGGCCAACTCTCTGGTGGGCAATATCGTATGGATTAATGGAGTTTACTCAGTGGTAATCAGCCCTGCATACCTAACAATAAAAAACAAATAGCAAGGTGATTACAGAGTTGGGATCCTTGTTATCTCCTTGAAGACAAACCTAGAAATTAACATCTACTGAGAATCCAGTCAACCAATACATATTTGTCAGATATCTCCTTTAGGCAAGCTCAGTGCGAGACCCTGAGGGGCAGATAAAATAATGAACAAAGGAGAATTCAATTTCCAGAACAGTGGTGTTAGGAGGCTCCTCTCCTTAGCAAAACAAGCATTAACAGGTGAAAATTATATTTAAAATATGTTAAGTCTCTGCAAGTTTTCCTAAAGGCAGAGACAAATGAAGAAGCATATATTCAAGAAAACCTACTAAAACTCAGTGAAAACAGCAAGAGTCTATGACTTTTGTACCACTACTTACTCCTTATGAAAAATATATACCAATAAATTAGATGTAATGAACGAATTCCTAGAAAGATAGAAACTACCAAAATTGACTCAAGAACACATAGAAAATATGAATAGACTAATAATAAGATATTCAATTAAGAGATCAAAAAGCTACTCAAAAAGAAAAACCCGGTTCCAGATGACTTTATTAGTAAATGCTACCAAACATTTAAAGAAAAATGAATACCGAGCGCCAGCGACACAGAAGTCCGGTGATTTCTGCATTTTCAACTGAGGTACTGGGTTCATCTCACTGGGGAGTGCCGGACGATCGGAGCTGGTCAGCTGCTGCAGCCCGACCAGCGAGAGCTGAAGCAGGGCGAGGCATTGCCTCACCTGGGAAGCGCAAGGGGGAAGGGAGTCCCTTTTCCTAGCCAGGGGAACTGAGACACACAACACCTGGAAAATCGGGTAACTCCCACCCCAATACTGCGCTTTAGGAAACAGGCACACCAGGAGATCATATCCCACACCTGGCCGGGAGGGTCCCACATACACGGAGCCTCCCTCGTTGCTAGCGCAGCAGTCTGTGATCTACCGGCAAGGCAGCAGCGAGGCTAGGGGAGGGGCGCCCGCCATTGCTGAGGCTTAAGTAGGTAAACAAAGCTGCTGGGAAGCTCTAACTGGGTGGAGCTCACAGCAGCTCAAGGAAACCTGCCTGTCTCTGTAGACTCCACCTCTGGGGACAGGGCACAGTAAACTAAGACACACAGACACCTCTGCACAGACGCAAACGACTCTGTCTGACAGCTTTGAAGAGAGCAGTGGATCTCCCAACAGGGAGGTTGAGATCTGAGAAGGGACAGACTCCCTGCTCAAGCGGGTCCCTGACCCCTGAGTAGCCTAACTGGGAGACATCCCCCACTAGGGGCAGTCTGACACCCCACACCTCACAGGGAGGAGTACACCCCTGAGAGGAAGCTTCCAAAGCAAGAATCAGACAGGTACACTCGCTGTTCAGAAATATTCTATCTTCTGCAGCCTCTGCTGCTGATACCCAGGCAAACAGGGTCTGGAGTGGACCTCAAGCAATCTCCAACAGACCTACAGCTGAGGGTCCTGACTGTTAGAAGGAAAACTATCAAACAGGAAGGACACCTACACCAAAACCCCATCAGTACATCACCATCATCAAAGACCAGAGGCAGATAAAACCACAAAGATGGGGAAAAAGCAGGGCAGAAAAGCTGGAAATTCAAAAAATAAGAGCGCATCTCCCCCGGCAAAGGAGCGCAGCTCATCGCCAGCAACGGATCAAAGCTGGACGGAGAATGACTTTGACGAGATGAGAGAAGAAGGCTTCAGTCCATCAAATTTCTCAGAGCTAAAGGAGGAGTTACGTACCCAGCGCAAAGAAACTAAAAATCTTGAAAAAAAAGTGGAAGAATTGATGGCTAGAGTAATTAATGCAGAGAAGGTCCTAAACGAAATGAAAGAGATGAAAACCATGACACGAGAAATACGTGACAAATGCACAAGCTTCAGTAACCAACTCGATCAACTGGAAGAAAGAGTATCAGCGATTGAGGATCAAATGAATGAAATGAAGCGAGAAGAGAAACCAAAAGAAAAAAGAAGAAAAAGAAATGAACAAAGCCTGCAAGAAGTATGGGATTATGTAAAAAGACCAAATCTACGTCTGATTGGGGTGCCTGAAAGTGAGGGGGAAAATGGAACCAAGTTGGAAAACACTCTTCAGGATATCATCCAAGAGAACTTCCCCAACCTAGTAGGGCAGGCCAACATTCAAATCCAGGAAATACAGAGAACGCCACAAAGATACTCCTCGAGAAGAGCAACTCCAAGACACATAATTGCCAGATTCACCAAAGTTGAAATGAAGGAAAAAATCTTAAGGGCAGCCAGAGAGAAAGGTCGGGTTACCCACAAAGGGAAGCCCATCAGACTAACAGCAGATCTCTCAGCAGAAACTCTACAAGCCAGAAGAGAGTGGGGGCCAATATTCAACATTCTTAAAGAAAAGAATTTTAAACCCAGAATTTCATATCCAGCCAAACTAAGTTTCATAAGTGAAGGAGAAATAAAATCCTTTACAGATAAGCAAATGCTTAGAGATTTTGTCACCACTAGGCCTGCCTTACAAGAGATCCTGAAGGAAGCACTAAACATGGAAAGGAACAACCGGTACCAGCCATTGCAAAAACATGCCAAAATGTAAAGACCATTGAGGCTAGGAAGAAACTGCATCAACTAATGAGCAAAATAACCAGTTAATATCATAACGGCAGGATCAAGTTCACACATAACAATATTAACCTTAAATGTAAATGGACTAAATGCTCCAATTAAAAGACACAGACTGGCAAACTGGATAAAGAGTCAAGACCCATCAGTCTGCTGTATTCAGGAGACCCATCTCACACGCAGAGACATACATAGGCTCAAAATAAAGGGATGGAGGAAGATTTACCAAGCAAATGGAGAACAAAAAAAAGCAGGGGTTGCAATACTAGTCTCTGATAAAACAGACTTTAAACCATCAAAGATCAAAAGAGACAAAGAAGGCCATTACATAATGGTAAAGGGATCAATTCAACAGGAAGAGCTAACTATCCTAAATATATATGCACCCAATACAGGAGCACCCAGATTCATAAAGCAAGTCCTTAGAGACTTACAAAGAGACTTAGACTCCCATACAATAATAATGGGAGACTTCAACACTCCACTGTCAACATTAGACAGATCAACGAGACAGAAAGTTAACAAGGATATCCAGGAATTGAACTCATCTCTGCAGCAAGCAGACCTAATAGACATCTATAGAACTCTCCACCCCAAATCAACAGAATATACATTCTTCTCAGCACCACATCGTACTTACTCCAAAATTGACCACGTAATTGGAAGTAAAGCACTCCTCAGCAAATGTACAAGAACAGAAATTATAACAAACTGTCTCTCAGACCACAGTGCAATCAAACTAGAACTCAGGACTAAGAAACTCAATCAAAACCGCTCAACTACATGGAAACTGAACAACCTGCTCCTGAATGACTACTGGGTACATAATGAAATGAAGGCAGAAATAAAGATGTTCTTTGAAACCAATGAGAACAAAGATACAACATACCAGAATCTCTGGGACACATTTAAAGCAGTGTGTAGAGGGAAATTTATAGCACTAAATGCCCACAAGAGAAAGCAGGAAAGATGTAAAATTGACACTCTAACATCGCAATTAAAAGAACTAGAGAAGCAAGAGCAAACACATTCGAAAGCTAGCAGAAGGCAAGAAATAACTAAGATCAGAGCAGAACTGAAGGAGATAGAAACACAAAAAACCCTCCAAAAAATCAATGAATCCAGGAGTTGGTTTTTTGAAAAGATCAACAAAATTGACAGACCACTAGCAAGACTAATAAAGAAGAAAAGAGAGAAGAATCAAATCGACGCAATTAAAAATGATCAAGGGGATATCACCACTGACCCCACAGAAATACAAACTACCATCAGAGAATACTATAAACACCTCTACGCAAATAAACTGGAAAATCTAGAAGAAATGGATAATTTCCTGGACACTTACACTCTTCCAAGACTAAACCAGGAAGAAGTTGAATCCCTGAATAGACCAATAGCAGGCTCTGAAATTGAGGCAACAATTAATAGCCTACCAACCAAAAAAAGTCCAGGACCAGATGGATTCACAGCTGAATTCTACCAGAGGTACAAAGAGGAGTTGGTACCATTCCTTCTGAAACTATTCCAATCAATAGAAAAAGAGGGAATCCTCCCTAACTCATTTTATGAGGCCAACATCATCCTGATACCAAAGCCTGGCAGAGACACAACAAAAAAAGAGAATTTTAGACCAATATCCCTGATGAACATCGATGCAAAAATCCTCAATAAAATACTGGCAAACCGGATTCAGCAACACATCAAAAAGCTTATCCACCATGATCAAGTGGGCTTCATCCCTGGGATGCAAGGCTGGTTCAACATTCGCAAATCAATAAACATAATCCAGCATATAAACAGAACCAAAGACAAGAACCACATGATTATCTCAATTGATGCAGAAAAGGCTTTTGACAAAATTCAACAGCCCTTCATGCTAAAAACGCTCAATAAATTCGGTATTGATGGAACGTACCTCAAAATAATAAGAGCTATTTATGACAAACCCACAGCCAATATCATACTGAACGGGCAAAAACTGGAAAAATTCCCTTTGAAAACTGGCACAAGACAGGGATGCCCTCTCTCACCACTCCTATTCAACATAGTGCTGGAAGTTCTGGCTAGGGCAATCAGGCAAGAGAAAGAAATCAAGGGTATCCAGTTAGGAAAAGAAGAAGTCAAATTGTCCCTGTTTGCAGATGACATGATTGTATATTTAGAAAACCCCATTGTCTCAGCCCAAAATCTCCTTAAGCTGATAAGCAACTTCAGCAAAGTCTCAGGATACAAAATTAATGTGCAAAAATCACAGGCATTCTTATACACCAGTAACAGACAAACAGAGAGCCAAATCAGGAATGAACTTCCATTCACAATTGCTTCAAAGAGAATCAAATACCGGAATCCAACTTACAAGGGATGTAAAGGACCTCTTCAAGGAGAACTACAAACCACTGCTCAGTGAAATAAAAGAGGACACAAACAAATGGAAGAACATACCATGCTCATGGATAGGAAGAATCAATATCGTGAAAATGGCCATACTGCCCAAGGTAATTTATAGATTCAATGCCATCCCCATCAAGCTACCAATGAGTTTCTTCACAGAATTGGAAAAAACTGCTTTAAAGTTCATATGGAACCAAAAAAGAGCCCGCATCTCCAAGACAATCCTAAGCCAAAAGAACAAAGCTGGAGGCATCACGCTACCTGACTTCAAACTATACTACAAGGCTACAGTAACCAAAACAGCATGGTACTGGTACCAAAACAGAGATATAGACCAATGGAACAGAACAGAGTCCTCAGAAATAATACCACACATCTACAGCCATTTGATCTTTGACAAACCTGAGAGAAACAAGAAATGGGGAAAGGATTCCCTATTTAATAAATGGTGCTGGGAAAATTGGCTAGCCATAAGTAGAAAGCTGAAACTGGATCCTTTCCTTACTCCCTATACGAAAATTAATTCAAGATGGATTAGAGACTTAAATGTGAGACCTAATACCATAAAAATCCTAGAGGAAAACCTAGGTAGTACCATTCAGGACATAGGCATGGGCAAAGATTTCATGTCTAAAACACCAAAAGCAACAGCAGCAAAAGCCAAAATTGACAAATGGGATCTCATTAAACTAAAGAGCTTCTGCACAGCAAAAGACACTACCATCAGAGTGAACAGGCAACCTACAGAATGGGAGAAAATTTTTGCAATCTACTCATCTGACAAAGGGCTAATATCCAGAACCTACAAAGAACTCAAACAAATTTACAAGAAAAAAACAAACAACCCCATCAAAAAGTGGGCAAAGGACATGAACAGACATTTCTCAAAAGAAGACATTCATACAGCCAACAGACACATGAAAAAATGCTCATCATCACTGGCCATCAGAGAAATGCAAATCAAAACCACCATGAGATACCATCTCACACCAGTTAGAATGGCAATCATTAAAAAGTCAGGAAACAACAGGTGCTGGAGAGGATGTGGAGAAATAGGAACACTTTTACACTGTTGGTGGGATTGTAAACTAGTTCAACCATTATGGAAAACAGTATGGCGATTCCTCAAGGATCTAGAACTAGATGTACCATATGACCCAGCCATCCCATTACTGGGTATATACCCAAAGGATTACAAATTATGCTGCTATAAAGACACATGCACACGTATGTTTATTGCAGCACTATTCACAATAGCAAAGACTTGGAATCAACCCAAATGTCCATCAGTGACAGATTGGATTAAGAAAATGTGGCACATATACACCATGGAATACTATGCAGCCATAAAAAAGGATGAGTTTGAGTCCTTTGTAGGGACTTGGATGCAGCTGGAATCCATCATTCTTAGCAAACTATCACAAGAACAGAAAACCAAACACCGCATGTTCTCACTCATAGGTGGGAACTGAACAATGAGATCACTCGGACTCAGGAAGGGGAACATCACACACCGGGGCCTATCATGGGGAGGGGGGAGGGGGGAGGGATTGCATTGGGAGTTATACCTGATGTAAATGACGAGTTGATGGGTGCAGCACAGCAACATGGCACAAGTATACATATGTAACAAACCTGCACGTTATGCACATGTACCCTACAACTTAAAGTATAATAATAATAAATAAATTAAAAAAAAAAAAAAAAAAAAGAATATGCTTTATTTTATGTTGTCAAAAAAAAAAAAAAAATAAAGAAAAATGAATACCAATTATTTACAAACTTCCAAAACACTGAAGAGGAGAGAATACTTTCAAATGCCTTCTATGGGGTCAATGTAACCTGATTCCAAAACCAAAGACATCACAAAATTACAGGACAATATCCCTTATGAATATAGATGTAAAAATTCTCAAAAATAACTTAACAAATCAAATGTAGCAACATATGAAAAGGACTATACATCATGACTAAGTGAGATTTATCCCAGGAACTCAGGTAGATTTAATATCCAAAAATAAATTAATGTAATATATCATATTAATAGAATAAAGGACAAAATCCATATGATTATTTAAATAGACTCAGAAAAAGCATTTGAAAAAATCTAACATCATGTTATGATACAAACTTTGACTAAAAAGAGATAAAAGAGATGTTCTTCAAGTTGATAAAGGGCAACTATTCTATGCAATCCATATCAAAATCCCAATTTTGCAGAAATTGGCAAGCTGATTCTAAAATTCATATGAAGTACAAGGGACCCAGAAGAACCAAAACAATCTGGAGAAAGAAGAACAAAGTTGAAGGATGTACACTTTCAGGTTTCAAAACTTACTACACAGCTACAGGAATCAAGACTGTGGGCCCAGACAGACAGATAGATAGATGGAATAGAATTGAGAGTCCAGAAATAAACTTCTACATTTACAGTCAATTGATTTTCCATGTGGCTGCCCAAACAAATCAATGCAGAAAGAATAGTCTTTTCAACACACTGTGTGGGGAAAGCTGGATAGCTACATGGAAAAGAATAAAGTTGGACCTTTACTGTCTTAGTCCCTTCTGGCTTGCTATAATAAAATACCATGCACTGGGTGGCTTATAAATAACAGAATTTTATTTCCCACAGTTTAGTATGGTGGAAAGTCTAAGATCAGAGTGCCAGCAAGGTCAGGTTCTGGTGAGAGCCCTCTCCCAGGTTGTAGATTTCAAACATCTTGCTGTGCCTTTACAAGGTAAATGGGAAGGAATTCCTCTGGAATCTCTTTTTATAAGGGCACTAATTCCATTCATAAGGGCTTCACCCTCATGACCTGATTATCTCCCAAAGGTCCCACTGCCATCACGTTAGGGGTTAGGTTTCAACATAGGAATTTTAGAAGGACATAAACGTTCAGTCCATTACATTTACCACTTTTAAATTGGTGAGGGATCTAATTATGAGTTACAACTGTAAAACTCTTAGAAAAAAAATAGGCATAAATCTTCATGACTTTGGAATTTTAGTTATGACATTTAAATCACAAACTACCAAAAAATACTATATATTTGGACTTCTTCAAAATACTCAACTCAAAAATAAAAAGACAACTCAATTTTTTAAATGAGCAAAAACATTTCTCCACAAAAGATATAAAGATAGCTTGTGAGCATATGTAAAATGCTCATCATTAGCCATCAGATAAATTCAAATAATCAGAAAAACATAACTTTACATGCACTGGGATGGCTATAATTTTAAAAAGACACATAATAACAAGTTTTAGTAAGGATGTAGACTGACTCATACACTTATGGTGAAAATGTGTGGCAGTGTATGGTGGCAAAATGCTTCAGGAGTTTGTAAAACATTACACAGAGTTGGCCAGGTGTGGTGGCTCATGCCTGTAATCTCAGCACTTTGGGAGGCTAAGGCGGGTGGATCACCAGGTCAGGAGATCCAGACCATCCTGTCTAACACGGTGAAACCCCGTCTCTACTAAAAATACAAAAAAAAAAAAAAAAAAAAAAAAAAAAAATTAGCCAGGCATGGTGGCAGGCAACTGTAGTCCCAGCCACTCAACAGGCTGAGGCAGGAGAATGGCGTGAACCTGGGAGGTGGAGCTTGCAGTGAGCTGAGATCATGCCACTGCACTCCAGCCTGGGCGATAGAGCTCAAAACAAAACAAAACAAAAAACATTGCACAGAATTAACATCTGACTCTGTGATATGGTTTGGCTTTGTGTCTCCAAGCAGATCTTATTTTGTAGCTCCCATAATTCCCACATGTTGTGGGAGGGACTGGGTGGGACATGATTGAATCATGGGGGCAGGTCTTACCCCATGCTGTTCTCATGATAGTGAATGGGTCTCATGAGACCCAATGGTTTTAAAAATGGGAGTTTCTCTACACAAGCTCTCTCTTGGCTTCCTGCCATCCATGTAAGATGTTACTTGCTCCTCTTTGCCTTCCATCGTGGTTGTGAGGCCTCCCTAGCCATGTGGAATTGTAAGTCCAATAAACCTCTTTCTTTTGCAAATTGCCCAGTCTTGGGTATGTCTTTATCAGCAGCATGAGAATGGACTAATACACTCTGCAATTACACTTCTAGCTACATACTTATAAGCAGTAAAAACTGTACATCCACACTACAAAAACTAGTACCTGAATGTTCATATGCATTATTCATAATAGCCAGAGTAGAAACAACTCAAGGTTCCATAGCCGAAGGATGTATAAACAAGATGTGATATATCCATGCAGTAGAATATTATGCAACCACAAAAGCAATGACTACATGGATGAATCTTGAAACATTATGCTAAGTGAAAGAAGTGAGTCACAAAAGATCACACATATTATATAATTCCAATCATATGAAAGGTCCAGAATACGCAAATGTACAGAGATAGAAAGTTGATTAGTTGTCGTATTGGGCTGAGGTAGTGGAGGAAAATGAGTGGGTGCCTGCTAAGGGTACAGAATTTCCTTTGCGGGGTTGTAAAAATGTTGTAAAATTTATTGTGGTGACAGTTGCGTAACTCTGCATGTACTAAAAGTCATTGAATCAAAATACTTTAAAAAGGTGAATGTTACAGTATATAAACTCTCTTTCAAAAATGAAATAAAATATAAAATTAAAAAGTTACCAAAAAAATTGAAAAGGATCACCAATAATCTCTACTCTCAGGGAATATGCTACCCTCATCATTTTCTTCCAGAGTTGAATTAGATGCCATGGGAAGACATAGGAAGGGCACATAACCTCGACTTGGGAGAGGAACTTTTGAACTTCCCAGAGAAAATAACAAGAAGAATAAGCAGGAATTATTGAATAAAGAGAATAACTAAAGCAAGTTGAATATTTCAAACAAGGAAATTTACATTGTACAGGTCTAGAACAAGAGAGAATGTGACATTTGAGTTACTAAAATAAATTTTGTAGACTAGTAAAATGTTATATGATAACTGGGGCATGTCTGTGAGGTATGCCAGATGAGGCTGGAGAAATCATCATGAACAACCATGTGGACTGTGGCATAAATCTGAATTTCTATTACAGCCCAAGAAAAAATGGAGAGCTATTGAAGAGTTCTAAAGAGAAGTAAGAGAGGCATTAGTAAGAGATGGCCTCCCATGCATACTATATTTGGATTTATTTGGCTCATCTAATAGTTCTTGAGTTGCCTTGTATATGCCTAGGAAAAAAAAAATCTATTTGTATAACATAAAAGTTAGAAGATGAAATTTGTCAGACTGATAAATTTGGCTACACAAAAGTAAAGAAAAAAGTCTTCTTTTTAAGTAAAATACTTTTTTTTCTTTTTTACTTAAAATAAGGAGACAATTATCAAACACCTCTAAAAGCAAGATCAGAAGACTATTGCCAGACTGAAAAAGTATACACACACACGCGTGTGCACACACACACACACAGCCTATTTGGCTAGCAAAGCAAAGCTCAGAAAGTCTGAATACATGCCATGTTGGCAAAGATACAAGTAAAAAGATACTCTCATACATGACTCACGATGGTACAAATTGGTATAACCTCAATGGAATGCAATTTAGCAACAGTTATCAAATCAAACATGTTTTGATTTGTAATTCAGCTTCCAAGAATTTAACCAGTAGGTAACTCATATGCATGCCAAAGACCTATTTATGAGTCTTTTCATTGCTTACTTACAATTATTATTTTTAACATTGTTTTTAATAATGGTAGATTTGAAAGACCTAAATGTCCAACATTAGAAAATTGCTTTATTTATTTTTTCCTCCTTTTTGTATTATACTTTAAGCTCTGGGGTACATGTGCAGAACATGCAGGTTTGTTACATAGGTATAGATGTGTCATGGTGGTTTGCTGCATCCATCAACATGTGATTTACATTAGATATTCCTCCTAATGCTACCCCTACACCCCGGCAGGCCTCGTTATGTGATATTCCCCTCCCTGTGTCCATGTGTTCCCTTTGTTCAACTCCCACTTACAAGTGAGAACATGTGGTGTTTAGTTTTGTGTTCTTGTGTTAGTTTGCTGAGAATGATGGTTTCCAGTTTCATCCATGTTCCTGCAAAGGACATGAACTCATTCTTTTTCATGGCTGCATAGTATTCCATGGTGTATATGTGCCACATTTTTTTTAATCCCATCTGTCATTGATGAGCACTTGGGTTGGTTCCAAGTCTTTGCTATTCTAAATAGTGCTGCAATAAACATACATGTACATGTGTCTTTATAGTAGAATGATTTATAATCCTTTGGCTATATACCCAGTAATGTGATTGCTGGATCAAATAGTATTTCTAGTTTTAGATCCTTGAGGAATCGCCACACTGTCTTCCACAATGATTGAACTAATTTACGCTCCCACCAACAGTGTAAAAGTGTTCCTGTATCTCCACATCCTCTTCAGCATCTGTTGTTTCCTGACTTTCTAATGATAACCATTCTAACTGGAGTGAGATGGTATCTCATTATGGTTTTGATTTGCATTTACCTAATGACCAGTGAAGATGAACTTTTTTTCATATGTTTGTTGGCTGCATAAATGTTGTCTTTTGAGAAGTGTCTTTTCATATCCTTTGCCCACTTTTGATGGAGCTGTTGCCTTTTTTCTTGTAAACTTGTTTAATTTCTTTGTAGTTTCTGGATGTTAGCTCTTTATCAGATGGATAGATTGCAAAAAATTTCTCCCATTCTGTAGGTTGCCTGTTCGCTCTGCTGATAGTTTCTTTTGCTGTGCAGAAACTCTTTAGTTTAATTGGATCCCATTTGTCAATTTCGGCTTTTGTTGCCATTGCCTTTGGTGTTTTAGTCATGAAGTTTTTGTCCATGCCTATGTCCTGAATGGTATTGCCTAGGTTTTCTTCCAGGGTTTTTATGATTTTAGGTCTTATGTTTAAGTCTTTAATCCATCTTGGGTTAATTTTTGTGTAAATTGTAAGGAAGGGGTGCAGTTTCAGTTTTATGCATATGGCTAGCCATTTTTCCCAACACCATTTATTAAATAGGGAATCTTTTCCCCATTGCTTGCTTGTGTCACATTTGTCAAAGGTCAGATAGTTGTAGATGTGTGGTGTTATTTCTGAGGCCTCTGCTCTGTTCCATTGGTCTATATATCCATTTTGGTACCATGCTGTTTTGTTTACTGTAGGCTTGTAGTATAGTTTGAAGTCAGGTAGTGTGATGCCTCCAGCTTTTTACTTTGTGCTTAGGATTGTCTTGGCTATGTGGGTTCTTTTTAGGTTTTGTGTGAAATTTAAAGTAGTTTTTTTCTAATTCTGTGAAGAAAGTCAATGGTAACTTGATGGGAGTAGCATTGAATCTATAAATTACTTTGGGCAATATGGCCATTTTCACAATATTGATTCTTCCTATCCATGAGCATGGAATGTTTTTCCATTTGTTTGTGTCCTCCCTTATTTCTTTGAGCAGTGGTTTGTAGTTCTCCTTAAAGAGGTCCTTCACATCCCTTGTAAGTTGTATTCTTAGGTATTTTATTCTTTTTATAGCAATTGTGAATGGGAGTTAATTCATGATTTGGCTCTCTGTCTATTATTGCTGTATAGGAATGCTTGTGATTTTTGCACATTGATTTTGTATCCTGAGACTTTGCTGAATTTGCTTATCAGCTTAAGGAGATTTTTGGGCTGAGATGATGGGGTTTTCCAAATATACAGTCATGTCATCTGCAAACAGAGACAATTTGACTTCCTCTCTTCCTATTTGAGTACCCTTTACTTTTTTCTCTTGCCTGATGGCCAGAACTTCCAATACTACGTTGAATAGTGTGGTAAGAGAGGGCATCCTTCTTTTGCCGATTTTAAAAGGGAATGCTTCCAGTTTTTGCCCATTCAGTATATTGGCTGTGGGTTTTTCATAAATAGCTCTTATTATTTTGACATTCATTCCATAAATACTTTTATTTCTTTTTATTTTTTCCAATTTTTACTTAGGTTTAGTGGGTACATGTGCAGGGTTGTTTCATGGGTAAACGCTGTGACACTGAGATTTGGTGTAGGAATGATCCCATCACCCAGATAGTGAGAATAGTTTTTCTACCCTCACCCCCATCTTATCCTCCCCTCATGTAGTAATCCTGAGTGTCTATGGTTCCTACCTTACATCCATGTATAGTCAATATTCAGCTTCCACTTACAAGTGAGATCATGCAATATTTGCAATATTTGGTTATCTGTTTCTGTGTTAGTTTGCTTAGGGTAATGGCCTGCAGTTGCATCCATGTTGTTGTAAAGAACAGGATTTCATTCTTTTTATGGCAGTATAGTATTCCATGGTGTATATGTACTACATTTTCTTTATCTTCTCCACTACTGTGAATAGTACTATTATGAATATATGGGTGTATGTGTCTTTTTGATAGAACAATTTATTTTTCATTGGATATATACCCAGGAGTGTAATTGTTGGGTCAAATGATAGTTCTCTTTTAAGTTCTTTGAGGAATCTCCAAACTTCTTTCTACAGTGGCTGAACTAATTTACATTCCCACCAACAGCATGTAAGCATTTCCTATTCCCTGCAAGCTTGCTAACATCTGTTACTTTTTGTCTTTTTTAAAAATAACCATTCTGACTGGTGTGAGAGGGTGTCTCATTGTGGTTTTGATTTGCATCTTTCTAATGATTAGTGATTAGCAATTTTTCATTTATTTGTTGGCCAACTGTATGATCCTCTTTGAGAGGTGTGTGTTCATGTTCTTTGCCCTCTTTTTAATGGGGTAATTTGTTCTTGTTGATTTGTTTACATCACTTATAGATTCTGGATATTAGACCTTTGTCAGATGCATAGTTTGCAAATATGTTCTCTCATTCTATAGGTTGACTTTTTATTCTGTTTCTAAGCAGCAAAGCATTTAAGAAATGACCTGGCCTATTCTGAAAGGATTCTGTTATATGCATTCACAAAGAGATGGTTTGAAATTGGAATTTATGTTTAAAAGGGAAGCAGAGCATAAAGGTTTAGAAAATTTGCAGCCTGACCATTTAGTCTAAAAGAACATCCCATTTTCTGAAGAGAAATTCAAGCTGGCAGCGCAGATATTTACATAAATAATGAGGAACTAAATGTTAATAACTGAGACAATGGGGAAATGTCTCCAGGGGATGTCAGAGATCTTCATGGCAATCCCACAGATCACAGGCCTGGAGGCCTAGTGGAAAAAATGGCTTTGTGGACCAGACCCAGGGCCCTGCTGCTCTATGCAGCTTCAAAATGTGGTGCCCTAAGTCCCAGCTGCTCCAGCTCCAGCTGTGGCTAAAAGGGACCAAGGGGCAGCTTGGGTCATTGCTTCAGAGGGCACAAGCCCCAAGCCTTGGTGACTTTCCATGTGGTGTTGGGCCTGCAGGTATGAAGAAGACAAGAGTTGAGCTTTGAGAGACTCTGCCTAAGTTTCAGAAGATGTATGGAAACTCCTGAATGTCTAGGTAGAAGTCTGCTGCAGGTGTGGAGCCCTCATGGAGAACCTCTGCTAGTGCAGTGCAGCAGAGAAATGTGGGATTGGAGACACCATATTGAATGCTCACTGGAGCACTGCCTATGGGAGCTGTGAGAAGAGGGCCACCATCCTTCAGACTCCAGAATGGTAGATCCACTGACAGCTTGCACTGTGAGCCTGGAAAAGCCACAGGCACTCAATACCAGTCCATGAAAGCAGCCATGGGGACTGTACCCTGCAGAACCACAAAGGTAGAGCTGCTCAAGACTGTGGGAGCCCACCCCTTGAGTCAATGTGTCCTGGATGTTAGACATGGAGTCAAAGTACATGATTTTGGAGCTTTAAGATTATTAATGAGTGTCCTGCTGGGTTTTAGATTTGCATGGGGACAGTGGCCCCTTTGTTTTGGCCAATTTCTTCCATTTGGAATGGGAACATTTATCTAATGTCTGTACCCCACTGTATCTCGGAAAACTACCTTATTTTTGATTTTACAGGTTCACAAGCAGAAGGGACTTGCCTTGCCTCAGATGAAACTGGGCTTGGACTTTTGAGTTAATGCTAGAATGAGTGAAAATTTTGATAACTGTTGGGAGAACATGATTAGTTTAGAAATGTGAAATGACATGAAATTTGGGAGTGGGCCAGAGGTGGAATGCCATGATTTGGCTCTGTGTGTCCACCCAAATCTCATCTCAAATTGTAATCTCCATGTATTGAGGGATGGACCCAATGGGAGGTAATTGGATCATGCAAGTGGATTTCTTCCTTGCTGTTCTAATGATAGTGAGTGAGTTCTCATGAAATCTGGTTGTCTGAAAAGTTTCTGGTGCTTCCCCCATCTCTATTTCTTTCCTGCCACCTTGTGAAGAAGGTGCTTACTTCTTCTTTGCCTTCCACCATGACTCTAAGTTTCCCAAGGCCTCCCCAGCCATACAGAACTGTGAGTCAATTAAACCTCCTTTCCTTATAAATTAACCCGTCTTGGGTATGATCTTTATAGCAGTATGAGAATGGACTAATAAAATTGATCACCCTATACTTAATGACAAATATAAAACTTTTCATACATATGAGACCCAAAAGATGAAGACCACTTTATCTCTCCTTACCAAATCTTCTGTTGACCTACAATAGCTCATTTAGCAATTTAAAGCATGCTAAATATTCAGTTATACTATATATATAATATATGTGTATACATACATATATACACACATATATAATATATAGTGTGTTAAATATATATACACCCATAGAATATATACATATATACACATATAGTATGTATATACATGCATACATATACATATATACATGTAGTATATATACACATATATACACACATATAGTATGTATATGTGTGTGTATATATACATTTATATATATGTTTTTTCTATCTCACTGGAGAGTATTCACTCATCTGTCTATTCATTTCTATCTTAAAAAATGTGTACATATTGCCTAATATGAATCATTCTCATGCTGTTTTTGTGTCTCTGGGTTTATTATGGTAAGTTTGGCAGAGAGACCCTTCCTCCTGAGGTGTATATAGGAAAATACGTTAATGAAGCAATTATACAAGAAATACATATTGACAAAATATAGTTAATTGGAGGAGACATATAGGAACCTTAGAGCTTATAACAGAGCAAACTAACCTGGGCTTAACTGAAAAACTTGTATTGGAACTGACATCCAGAAAATTATTATAACTGAAATAGGCAAAGAGTTGAGCTAGGAAAGATTATTCCAGAAGAAGCACTATATTCTTTAAGACTCTAAGTTAGACAGAAACATAGCTAATTGGTGAAATTGAAAGAGGGACCCTTGGCTGGAGCAAAGTGCGTGAGGAAATGATAATCTGAGATGACACTGAAGAAGCAGATAGAGAAAAATCATTCATCTATAATGTCCTCTTAGCTCATGTCACATGTTTTTTCTTTTTCTTTAGTCTAAAAGCATAGCATTTTAATCTAGAGAGTAATATGATCAGTTTTTCATTTTAAGGAAAGCTTATCCTGTAGAGAATGGATTAGAGGGGGGCAAGAGTGTATGGAGAGCTAAGCTAAAAAGCGAATTCCTAGTCCATGCTGGACATGATAATATATGGGACTCGTGATAGTGGAGTCAGAGAAAAGTTGATGGGTTACAGGAATATTTAGGAAATAAGTTTATATGATTTGTGGATGATTGGAATGGAAGATGATGAAAGAGAGTGATGTATCAAAAGATGATTCCCTAACATTTGGCCTGAAGAGATGGTGGACTAATTTAGAAGAAATGAGGATGAGTGCAATTTTAGACATGTCAAATTTGAGATTTTTTTCAAGGAAAATGTTGGCAGAAGTTTGGTAGATAGGTTGTAACTTAAGGAACAGTTCCAGACCGGGAATAAATATGTGTAGATTAGAATAAGCAAAAAGAAAGAGGAGAATGGGAAGAGGAGACTAAAATAAAATCTTGAAAAATTTGGACTTTTAAAAGTTGAGTTGAAGAAGATGGGCTGTTGAAAGAAATTGAAGAGTAGATTGAAAGGGGACAATTTTCCATTGGATTTAGCAACATGGAATTCATTGCTAGAGTGATTTGTTTTGATGGCATAGTGGCAGGGGATGCGTGGAAATGAGTTGAAAGAGTAAATAACATATGGAAAAAGAGAAACAATGATGATAAATAACTCTTTGAGAAAGTCAGGAATGTACCTATTGGAGAGATGGAAGTATTTGTAAATTATAGATGTTCAATAAATACTTGTCCAATGACCAAATGAGCAACTGTATTTGTTACATAATTTCTTTTAAATGATTAATATTGAAAGTAACTAGTGTTGAATTCTTGCTATTTATTAGGTCTTTCATTTAATCTTTCTCAATCGTCTTGTGAGATGGATGATATTGTTCTAATTTTTCATATATGCAAACTGAGATTCAGAAAGGTTATACAATGGCTCAGGTTCACACAGCTAAAATGTAGCAGATCAGGAACCAAGTCTCTCTTCAGAGTCTGTTCTCTCCTGGAAAATGTCAACTTATTTGATGACAATAGCCTATTTCCTATATGTGGAGGAAGTCCTAGGAATATACTTTTTGGGCTTAACTTTCTCGGCCCTTTCACAGACAGGTGAACACAACAGGCAGTAATTGCTAAGAATTAGGATGACACCAAAGGCTTCATAAATCTTGGTTATTTCTTTGTGGAACATTTTGATTCAGTAGAAGAATGTCTTCTAACTCTATTGGTATGATGTATCTTCAAAAACCTGCTCACAAAGATGATCTTTTCACCTAAAGTAAAGAGGAAAGACCCCATCCTAACAGAAGAGTAGAATGCTGAGTTTTGAGTACCTATTGCTCTTTCCTTCCAATGGTATGTGTGGACTCTTAGAGGAGCAAGATTATGAGAATTCCCTTCTGTATAGAGATTTTCATTTCTTCTAGTTGCCTGAAGGATGGTAAATGTTGGAAATAAAATACTTTCGTGGTGTTTAACCAGGAAGTTTGTGTGTTTGTATGTTCCTCATTTTGAGATAAAAGTAAAAGCAACCTAAAATGAACCCCAATATTAAGACAGAAAATATTTCAATCTCAGCCCAGAATTCATTTACCGTGAAGGGAGAATTCTCATAGGGTTATGTAGGCAAAATGAAAGATTTTCCATTTTCAGTTGCCACTCTTTGTTACACCGCTGTGCACTGCAGTGGCTGCTTTGGGATTAGAAGCTACAAAGTTTTGCACTTTTCAAAAGATAAAATACATCTGACATCATAACACATCAACCACTGTTAAAAATGGTAACTTTAATTAATTGTCATCATTCTTTTTTACAATTTCAGTAGGTTTGAGTTGTAACCCATGGTGAGCTCAGTGAGAAGATAGCACATACATAATTCACTTTTACTAATGCGGACATCTTTGATTTTCTTCTTCCTTATAATTAGGCTCTTAATACACTGTGCATGTACCTTTCGAAGTAGCTGCTATTCTATTGTCAAGAGAATTCTTTCTGTTCTCAGGGATCTACTAGAATAGCGCTCATTCTTTTTTTTAAAATTATATATTAGTTCCCATTTGTTATAAATAATGGGCTAATGAATTCTGCACCTAGGGGTAAAAAATTTCAGAGAAGCCTCTTTTTATATGTTTACATTTAATTTTTTCCTATGCAAACATCAAATTTCTAGCCCTATCACTAAAATTTATAGCGATTTACTGCACGTAAAAAAGACAGTGGCATTGTGCCTTAATATTAATTGTCTTAAGTGAGTGAAACATACATAAAAAAGTCTCTCAGAGTATTTACTTATAAACAGTCCTTAAAAATAAATCAAAGATTTTTTTCTGGGTAAAAATGGACAGTGGTAAGAATAAGCAAAGAATTATAGGTTTTATAGTTTTTTTTTTAATCTTTGTGAGTAGAAATATCTGGAAATGAAATAGATTAAAACTACATACTGCTTTTTCTCTCCCTTCCCGTTTCTCAAAAGATAAAGAATGTTTCAAAGAGTGCTTTTCCTTTTTTAAGGCAATAAAGGTTATTATGTGCCATATATTCTATGTCATATACATCTTGATAAAAGATTAGATAATATATATTTTATTGAAATAGGGTTTTCCCTTTAACATTTTTACCTAGTGTAAATTAATGTATTATTATAATAAAAATAACATGCCAAATATTTCTTCTTAGGGTCACATTGTCTAAAGCCTCAGAAATTTGGTCAAGTACAAAATTTCAGTCTTACTTATAGTACCTGTGGTTTTTGCAATCAACTGTTACAGCAAATATTTTTAAGAAAGGAAATAATTATATAAGAGATCCTATTCAGTACTTTGGTCTCTCTTGTGCTGCACCACTGCCATTACCTTGTTCCTGAATTTTGACCTTGACTTCCTTGGTAACCTTGCCTTCCTGGGCAGCCAGTCCTCTGCCATTATGGCTATTTTCCTGACCAGAGTTGTAGTGTCACTATGGCTGCTCCACAAACTCACTTTTCTCTTGTATCTTAAGCGAGTAGATTTTCTTTTTCGAGGTCTGTCTCAGAATCTTGACATCTATGTAGTTAAAGGATGTGATTTCATTTTTTCATGGCTCTGTAGTATGTAATGATATGTATGAACCAATTTTTCTTTATCCAGTCCACTGATGATAGGTATCTAGGTTGATTCCATGTCTGCTATTGTGAATAGTTCTGGCTGGGGTAAGGTGGTATCTCATTGTGGTTTTAATTTGCATTTCCTTGATTAGTGATGCAGAACATTTTTTCCTATTTGTTGGCCATTTGTTTATGTATATATATTCTGAGTATCTATTCATGTCATTTTCCCACTCTTTGATGGGATTGTCTGTTTTATTCTTGCTGATTTATTTAGCTTCCTTGTACTGGATATTAGTCATTTGCTGGATGTATAGTTTGCATATATTTTCTCCTGCTCTGTAAGTTTTCTGTTTACTCTGATGATTATTTCTTTTGCTGTGAAGAAGCTTTTTAGTTTAATGAAGTCCCTTTAATTTAATTTTGTTTTTGTTGTATTTGCTTTTGGAGTCTTAGTCATACATTCTTTGCCTAGCTTTTTTCTTACTCCAAGTTGTTTTGAGTTTTCAGTCTTGCATGATTCTATATATATTTTATATTTTTTATTATATTTTAGTGAAAAATGTCATTGAAATTTTAATAGTGATTACGTTGAATCTTTAAATCACTCTAAGTACTATAGATATTTTTAGTAATTTTATTTATTCCAATTCATGAACACAGGATATCTTTCCATTTATTTGTAACTTCAATTTCTTTTATCAGTGTCTTATAATTTTTGTCATATAGAATTTTTACTTTCCTCATTAAATGTATTCCTATTTATTTTATTATTTTGATAGTCAAATAAGTAGAACTGTTTTCTTTATTTTTGTGTTTTTTGGGTAGTTCATTGTTAGTATATAAAAAGTAAGTGATTTAGATATGTTGATTTTGTTTTCTACAACTTTACAGCATTTTTGTCTTCTTTACCTTTTTTGGTAGATTCTTTAAGACTTTCTGTACGTAAGACTGTCAGCTGAAAACAGTCATTTTACTCTTTCTGATTTGGCTAATATTTATTGTGTTTTGTAACCTAATTGCTCTATAATTTTGGTACTATGTTGAATAGAAGTCATAAAGATGGACATTCTTGTTCCTAATCTTAGGGAAAAGATTTTCTGCTTTTCACCATTAAGTATGATGTTAGCTATAGGTTTTTCATATGTAATCTTTATTATATTGAAGCACATACCTAATTTGTTGAGAGTTTTTATTACGAAAGGGTGTGGTTTGTCAAATGCTTTCTCTACCTCTATTGAGATGATTATATGCAAAGTGTGTCCTTCATACTGTTAATGCGGTCTATCACATTTATTTGTTTGCAAATGTTGAACCATTCTTGCATTTCCCTGTATAAATCCCACTGGTTCATATTGTGTGATCCTTTTGTTGAATGCGGTTTGTGTTTATATTTTCTTCAGGGTATTTGCATCTATTTTCCTCAGGGATATTGGTCTGTAATCTTTTCTTTCTTATAGTGCCCTTCTCGGGCTTAGTTATCAATATACTGGACACACAGAATAATTTTGTAAGTGTTCCCTCCTTTTTTATTTATTTGAAAGAGTCCGAGAAAGATTCTCATTAATTTTTCTTTGAATGTTGGGTAGTATTTAATGACAAAACCATCAGGCGCTGGGCTTTTCTTTGCTGGGAGAGTTTTATTATTGATTCAATCTTCTTAGTTGTTATTAGTCTGTTGAAATTTTGGATAACTATATGACTCAGTATTTGTAGGTTACATGTTTCTCCATATTTACATGGCCAACAAATATATGAAAAAAAGCTCAAGATCACTGATCATCAGAGAAATGCAAATCAAAATCACAATGAGATACCATCTCATGCCAGTCATAATGGTGATTATTAAAAAGGCAGGAAACAATAGAAGCTGTGCATCTATTGCACAGCCGAGTAAACAGGCTGTGGAGAAATAGGAATGCTTTTACACTGCTGGTGGGAATGTAAATTAGTTCAACCATTGTGGAAGACAGTATGGTGATTCCTCAAGGATCTAGAACCAGAAATACCATTTGACCCAGCAATCACATTACTGGGTATGCATCCAAAAGAATATAAATCATTCTACTAAAATGAAAGGACACTAACAACATAAAAGTGTATAAAAGTCTAAAACTCATTGGTAATGGTAAATATATAGCCAAATCCAGGCTACTGTAATACTATAAGAGTGCTTGTTACAAAATCACTTTTAACTCCAGTATAAATGTTATAATATAAAAAATATTTAAAATAACAGAAACTCTAATGATTTGTTAATGCATACATAACAAATAAAATACGTAAGTTTTGACATCAATAATATAAGTTGTCAGAGGAGGATAAATTAAAGAGGAGAATTTTTGTATGCAGTTAGAGAAGTTGTTAGCGTAAGTTGCTATCAGATTAAAACAGACTATAATGATTATAAGATGTTTGATGTAAACCTCATGGTAACAACAAAGAAAAAAACCTGTTTTATATACACAAAAAATAAAGAGAAAGAAGGCAGGTCTATCACCATTGAAAAAAATCATCAAACCACAAATGAAGATAGTTAGAGAGATATATTAATATTTCATGTTTTTCTTCTTAGCTCTATTTCATTTACATCAGCTCTGTTTATTATTTTCTTTCTTCTGCTAAATGTGGGCTTAGTTTTAATTTTTAATTTCTTGTCATGTTAAGTTAGGTTGCTTATATGAAATGTTTTTCTTTATGTAGAGATTTATCACTGTGAAGACCCCTGTTAGAATGATTGGTGCATCCTGTAAGTTTTTCAATTTTGTGTTTTCATTCCTGTTTGTCTCAAGATATGTTTTGATTTTTCTTTTGATTTCTTGTTTCATGCACTTGTTTTTCAGCAGGTGTTGTTTGATTTCTAGATATTTTTGAATATTTCAGTTTTCCTCCTGTTACTGATTTATAATTTCCTATCATTGCAGTTGGAAATGACACTTATTATTTCAATATTCTCAAATTTGTTTAGACTTGTATTTGGGCCTAGCATATGATCTATCATAGAGACTGTTCTATGTGCACTTGAAAATAATGAACTTGAAAGTAATGCATATTGTGCTGCTGTTGAGTGGAGTGTTCTGTACATGTCTGTTAGGTATTTGGGCTATAGAGTTATTCAAGTCTGCTGTTTTCTTATTTATTGTCTTCTGGGTGATCTATCTATTGCTAGAATTAGGTTTTGAAGTCCCCTACTGTTACTCTATTTCTCTATTACTGTCTATTTTTTCTTTCAGTTTTTAAAAATATTTGCTTTTTGTATTTAGGTACTCCAATGTTGAGTGATATTATGTTTTTAATCCATTTAGCAACTCTATCTTTCGACTGAAGAATTAATCTATTTATCTTTAAAGTAATTATTGATAAAGACTCATTCTTATAATTTTGTTGTTTTCTGCCTCTTTTATAGTTTATTTGTTCCTTTCTTCCTTTCTTACTATCTTCATTCATGGTTTGATTATTGTTTTCAATGGTGATAGACCTGCTTTCTTTCTCTTTATCTTTTGTGTATCTACAACAGGTTTTTTCTTTGTTGTTACCACGAGGTTTATATCAAACATCTTAAAATTATTATAGTCTATTTTAATCTGGTAGCAAGTTATCTGACTGCATAAAAAATTCTCCTTTTTAACTTCTCCTTCTCTGACAATTTATGTTATTGATGTCAAAACTTACATATTTTATGTATCATATATGCATTGACAAATTATAGTTTCTGTTATTTTAAATATTTTTTATCTGATAACATTTATACTGGAGTTAAAACTGATTTTGCAACAAGCACTCTCATAGTATTACAGTAGTCTGGATTTGGCTATGTATTTACCATTACCAATGAGTTTTAGACTTTTATATGGTTCTATGTTGTTAATGTTCTTTTATTTTAGCTTGAGAAACTACCTTTAACATTTCTGATAATGCAGATATAGTGGTGACAAACTCCCTCAGCTTCTGTTTGTGTGAGAAATTATTTATTCCTCCATTTTCAAGGATGGCCTTGCTGGGTATAGGATTGTTGGTTGACAGGCCTTTTTTTTTCTTCTTTTTCAGTACTTTGAATATATCATTTCTTTCTCTTTTGGCCTGCAAGGTTTCTGCTGAGAAATCTGCTGATTCTACAGAGTTTACTTTGTTTTTGATGAGTTGCTTTTCATGCTGATGTAAAAATTCTTTGTCTTTGACTTTTGAGAATTTGATTATAATGTGTTTCAGTAATGATATCTTTATATTTAATTTATTTTGGGTTCTCTGAGCTTCGTGACTTTGGTTGTTAATTTTCCTGTCCAATTTTGGAAAGTTTTCTGTCAGTATTTTTAAAATAAGTTTTGTTTCTTTCTCTGCTTCTTCTGGAATTTTTATAATGCATATATTGATTTACTTAATAGTGTTACCAAAACCTATAGACTTTTTAAACTCTTTTAAATTCTTTCTTCTTTTTGTTTCTGTGACTAGGTTATTTCCAATAACCTGCTTTTTAAGCTTGTTCATTCTTCCTTCTATTTGACCAAGTCTGCTGTTAAAACTTTCTATTTAGTTTTAAAGATTTGCTAATTGTGTTTCTCACCTCCAGCATTTCTGTTTGGCTCTTTGTGTGTTTTCTGTCCCTTACTTTTTGAAATTTTCATTTTGCTCACATAGTATTTTCCAATTCCTTTTTTCATCTGTTTCTGTATTTATTTATTTATTTATTTATTTATTTATTTATTTATAGCTCACTGAGTTTCCTTAAGACAATAAATCTCTATTTCTTTACAATTGGTTATGAGTGCTTTATTTTGTTACTTTGGTGGTCTCATGTGTCTCTCTGTGTGTGTGTGTGTGTGTGTGTGTGTGTGTGTGTGTGTGTGTGTGTGATTCCTATAGCTTTTTGCTGGCATATATGCATTTGAAGTAGGCACCTCGTTCTGTCTTTACAGACCGCCTTCAGCAGGGAAAGCTCTTCACCAGTCAACCTATCCAGAGATTTTGTGCAAGCTACCTGGTGGGGTTCATGGGTGAGCTTACTGCTGGAGTCCTTGGGTAGGTTAGCCTGGTGCCTGGGTCAGGAGTTAGGCAGGTCTGGCACGTAGGTCCACAGGGGCTTGCCTAGTGCCTGGGTCTGCATGAGTCAGCCTGGCTTCTGTATCAACTGAGTTGGAACTGGAGCCTGGATCTGTGAGAGCTGGTTTACAGCCTATACCTATGGTGGCTGGCCTGCTGCCAGTGGCTTCTAGAGCTTAGAGTTTTTGGAGCCTGAGACTAACCTGGAGCCATGGGGCCTGGCCTTTTGCTTGGGGCTGTAGGGACCAGTTTGGTACTTGAGTGGGTCTATACCCTGAGTCTGCATGGGATGACCTGGTACCATGGGTCATGAAGGCAAGCTTGGTGCTGGAGTAGGCCTAAGACTAGGGTCTGCAAAGGCTTGCCTGGAGCCTTGGTCCACGGGGACCAGCTGACACCTTTTGAGCAGCCTGACTCTGGGTTGGGCCTGAAGATTGGATCTTCAGAGCTCAGCCTGCGGCCTCAGATGCCATCTGACACTTCAGGGGTCAGTCTGGCTCTGGGGTCAACCTGGATATTGGGTGTTTAGGGTCAGGCCTGGAACCTTTGTCCATAGGGTCCAACCTGGCACTGGGTAGGTCCAGAGGGTGTGTCTATGGTGCTTGGCCTGGCACTTGGGAGGGCCTGTGGCCATGGGGCTTAGCTTGGTGCTGGGGTTTGCTGGGGTCTACTTAGTGATGGAATCCATAGTGAAGTCAGGTGCTCACTTCCATCTCCATCCCCCATGCAGAGGTTATCTCTTTTTATGCTGCAGTGTGTGGGCTTGGGGGCACAGGGAATAATATAAAACTGAATTTCTTACCCTCTTCAATGTATTTGTTTGCTCCACCCATGTGCTCTAATCTCGCACTTAGATCCCTTAGCTCTTGTGGAGGTGTTTTTATGTATAAATAATTGTTCAAATTTATGTTTCTGTAAAAAGATAATTGCTAGAAAGTCCCATTCTACTGTCTTGCTGATTATACTCAAAATTTGCTATGCACATATGTGTCTATTCTTATATTTGTGTCTCTTCCATTGAGCTATGTGCCTGTCCCTTTTCTAAAACCATACCACCTTAATTAGTATAGAATTAAATCCAACTCCAAATTTATAGAGTTTTAGAAAAAATTATAATTATTTGTAAAGGTTATAAATAATGGAGACAGCTCAATATAAAATGATATTAATTTTACCCAAATTTATCTATTAACTTTGAAGTTTTAGAAAAATTCTTTATAAGCTGATTCTGAAATTAATATAAAATAGGAAAATAGCAATTGATTTATTAGGATGGTTTACACTACTAGATATTAAAAATTTAAATATGTTGAATTTGACACAGTGACACAGTGATATTGACACGGGAATAGACAATCATACCGATGAAACAGAATAGTGAGACCAAAATGTATTATTGTAAATATGGTGAAATAATTGGCTAACATATTTTCTAGTGTTGCCAGAGGGCTTAGGTGAGTCTCCAGATGCCATCAAGACCCCAGCCCCAGCCAGTGTTCTAAATTCCTGACACTATTGCAAGAAATAATTCAGGGACAAGTCAGAGGCAAGAAGCTTTTATTGTAAAGCAAAAGTACACACTCAACAGTGGGAGTGCAAGCATCCTCAGGACGGTGAGTCTCACAGAGTGGAGTTTGGGTTTCTAATTTTATGTGCTCTTCTAATTAGGGGGTAGAATAGCCATGAGGTTTTCTGGGAAAAAGGTAGATATTTCTTAGAATGGGAGTGCCACCCCTTTTTATACTCAGCATCTGAGCCTGCTCGGATGTGTCATGGTGCTAACGGGTGTGTGATTTAGTATAATAATGAGTGTATAATTAGATCTGGGTGGGGCACAGGTCAAATCCAATTTCATGTTGGATTTACCTGGTTTCAACCAACCTAGCCTCTATCTCATTTGTTAGGGTCTTATGAGCCGAGGCTTGTCCTTGTCCTCGTAGCTAAATTTAATAGCTCCTTTCTTACTGGTATGTGAAATTACTGCTTCATACTCTCCTGCTTCTGTGACCACCTAGTATTCCCACTTTATAGGTGTTATCTTTAAGTAGGCGATCAAATAATCATTAGGTTTTCTGAAGAAGGAGGGGATTTCAGGAACCCTCAGTTATCAATTACTTTCTCTCTCATTTGGGTTTGTCCAGAAAACTCATGGATGTGTCACCCTGACAAGGGTTTTGGCTGTTTTCTCTACCTATTTTGGGTTTTCCGTTATCTTGTAGTTTCTTTGCCTTGTTCTTGTTTTAGCTGTTGGTGGGTTTCTCCATCCTCCTGCAACCACTCAGTGTTATTCCTATATCACTAGGACAATTGGTTGTACATCCAATTGATAAAAGATAATTGATAAGAGAAAATGATTTCTATCTCACAATATTTCTATCTCACAATAAAAACAGACAAAATTTTTAAGATTTAAATATGGAAAACAAACAAACTTTTACTGAAAAGCAATAACATAAACTTTAACTTCAAGACCCAAACTGGGAAAAAATGTAGTGTATATTTTAGCCATCAGGAAATGCAAATTGCTTTGATTTGATATCTGAGAATATGATGACCTTCAACTAATCCACAAAAAAAGGTGAAGAATCCTTATAAAATGAGCAATGTATATAATCGTAGTCATAATGTTCAGTCATAGTAGAAGAACAGTAAATCAAAATAAAATTAAAACAGTTACCAATTTATATTCATAAAGCTGACAAAAATTAAAGTGTCTGTCAAGTAAGGATATGGAGAAATGAGAATTCTCATGGTGTTGATATAGGAGTTAAAAAGAAATTATTTAGGCAGATAGTGAGGGTAAGAGAGTCCTTGGTAAGGTTTTCCTTTTACTAAACAGTAGCCCCAAAATCATTTCTTTTCTAACAAAGATCAGTCTGTGAAATTGAGCTGCAGACATAGATAGGCAATCTGGAAGCTTGCACTGGTGAATGCTGGCAGTTGTGTCAATAAGAAAGGGCTACCAGGGGGCTAGGCAT
Organism: Macaca mulatta; assembly: GCF_049350105.2. Taxonomy (NCBI): domain Eukaryota; kingdom Metazoa; phylum Chordata; class Mammalia; order Primates; family Cercopithecidae; genus Macaca; species Macaca mulatta. Next base: position 88,724,397 of record NC_133417.1, read on the forward strand.
GTTCAATATGACGGTTTCATCTTCCCTTTACTTTGTCAACCATGTGTACAGTAAGGAATAGACAACATGGTGCCTGTCAGGTAGAGAACCCATCTGGATAATAAAATATTAAGGTAGGGTGGCCAGCTTCCTCTGGTAATATGTAAATGACACACCTGGTCCAACCAATGTTTGGGCCCTATGTAAATCAGATACCATCTCCTCAAGCCAGTCTACAAAACCCTTGTGCACTTCGCTGTGGACTAGAAGACCCACTTGGGTGCCCCTCTGTCTCTCTCTGCAGGAGAGAGAGCTATTTGCTTTTTTTGTCTTTTAAACGTGTGCTTTTAAACTCACTTTTTGTGTGTCTGCATCCTTGATTCCCTTGGTGTGAGACAGAGATCCTATTTACCACAGACAATGACACCACTTCAGTGCTATAAATGTTACAGTGACTTTGTAGAGGAATTCAGCAATTTCTAATGAAGTTGAAATTTGGCATTATACTCTTTAACCCAAAGATTTCATACATAAGTAAATCTCCTAGAGAAACTCTGGCATATCCCACAAACAGATATCTGTTATAAGCTTCACTGTAGTTTGCTTTTCATCATTTAAAGTTGTAGACAACCTAAATGGTCATCAATCATGACTAGGTAAATACATGATGGCATATATGAAACATGGTCATCAATCATGACTAGGTAAATACATGATGGCATATATGAAACATGGTCATCAATCATGACTAGGTAAATACATGATGGCATATATGAAACAAAAGTTAAGAACATATTAATTATAGTTGCAAATATGAATAAGGATCTACATTTTGAATAAAAAGGGAAATTGCAGAATGTGTGAAATATCATTTTATAAAGTTTGAAAACTACAAAGCAAAACTGCATATTGTTTGTGGGTACATGTACATGTACAGAATAATAAAATCAACATATCTTAGGAAGAACATGATCTGATTTTAGGAATAGTTATCTTCTATAAGAAAGAATGTGAGAAAATTATTGGGGAGATAGTAAGAAGATAGGCTTCATTTTCTGATAACATTTTATTTTTTTAAAAAGTTACTCTGGAAAATACAGGAAGTTGCTAGATATTTCAAATCTGGAGGATATTTGCAAGAATATTAATTATATTCTTTCCTATATGGTTAAAATATTTCATAATATGACTCATGGGAGGAAAAGTTAAATAGTATTATTAAAGCTTTATATATTATTCTAAAAGAAAATAATTTTGGTGTAAGCTACTACAAAATTTTCAAGTGAATGTGAGATTATTTTATATCTGTCACTCATTTCAATTATTGTATGTGGAACACTAAGCTTGAAACTAGTAAACTACCTAACTGTATTTCCTAAAAATCCAACCTACAGTAGTAGAAAAATTTCTAAAATCTCCATTATTGATGTGACTTTTAACTTTTGGAAAAATTTTTCTGTAATACCTGTTTTCTTTACTGAGTTTTGGTAAGTTTAGTAAGCAAGCTAATAAAATGAAATCTTCAATGACATCATATGAAAGTCAGGGTTAAGTGCAAATAAAGTACCATACATTTTGATGGCTGTGACATATAATAGACTCTTTTTATTACATAATTTATCTTTCAATTAGATTCCATTTTCCTTTTATTTGAATAGTCAATAGTCTCTTTTCCCACTAATACACATTTTTTCTCTTCATATTTTCTTGGAATGTAATTTTAAAAATATGTCACAAATAAACTTCTTCCAAGTTTTTTGGCTTTTGACTTTAAAAAACAACTTGTTTATGACTATAAAATTTCTGACACTAACACATGCCATATATATCCAAACATTGTATCTAATTTAGCAGGTTTTCATTGTTTTTAGAATATATATGTTTTAGAATACAGGTATTTTTACATATTGCTTTTAGAATAGATATGTTTTGTTTCCTCCTATGACGTACAGAATTGCATTAATATGCCATAAAACAAAAAATAACACTCACATATATTAAGATGTTTGGAAAACAAAATGATTAAGGAAATGTTAAGAAAGAAAGGCACATGTCTTACAAAGAGAAACATATAGACAATATAACAAAACAGGCTATAACCTCAATTATGAACACATTTTCTATTAACATATTTTCTATTAAAACAGGACAGAGTAAAAAAAATAAATATTTCATGAATAAATATTAATTTCTTAATATGGTGAAAAGAATAGCGACTGTGTCACATTTACTATATACCAGCCACTGTGCTTTACATGCACTAAATGTTTACTTATTAGACTCTCTCCAAAACTCTGTAATTTAGGTACTATCATTATCTTATTTAGATCAGGAAATAGAGGCCTGCTGAACCTGATTAATTTTACCAAATTACGAAGAGCTAGAAAATGGTAGAAATGGGAGTTAGACTTAACTGTTTGTTTTGAAGTCCATGTGTTTAACCACTTTTTTTTTTTTTGAAACAGAGTCTTGCTCTGTTGCCCAGGCTGGAGTGCAGTGGTGCAAGCTCTGCTCACTACAACCTCCGCCTCCTGGGTTCAAGCAATTCTCTGCCTCAGCCTCCCAAGTAGCAGGGATTATAGGCGCTTGCCACCACGCTCAGCTATTTTTTTGTATTTTTAGTAGAAACAGGGGTTTCACCATTTTGGCTAGGCTGGTCTTGAACTCCTGACACCATGATCCACTTGCCTTAGTCTCCCAAAGTGCTGGGATTACAGGTGTGAGCCATTGCTCCTGGCTGTGTTTAACCACTATATTAAGGAAGAAAGGGTAAGCAGTTACATCTTAGTTGCTGTAAGTTGGCCTATCCTTGTTGATTTTTGTCTTGCACGTGGCAAAACAGAAACATCCTGACTGATCAACATTTACAATTTGAGCATTTTCATCTCCTTACTTCCTGAAGTATTAGCCTCATATGTTCTCAGTCTTTTAGATTTTACATTTTAACAACAAATATTTGATTTTTCACAAGATGTCCACAATAATCATTTAATCACTGGTAAATTGTAAATGTGAGATAATACATGTGGTTCTTGGTTCTAAAATGTTGAAATATATTCAGTTTATTTACTTTGTTTCAGATAATTGAGAAGGATTAGTAAGCGTATTTTGCTGAAAATGGGTTACAGAGGCCTGATAAAATCCTACAGATGTTTGATAGTTATAATAGGCATAGTTCTGCATTCCTTCCCTTCCTCAAAATTCTCTGCAAGAGCTGACTCTTTTTCTTTAGGTATGCATGACTAGCCATACATTTATATAATAGATTTCCTACTCTTTCTTTTTTCTACTGTTGTTCTAATAATGGAGTAAAGGACTTCTATTAGTTCATTTATTCAAACATTCAACAAATATTTACTAAACATCTACCTTTTACTAGTCACAGTTCTAATTGCTGAGGATACTATCTGAGCATATAGTAGTAAACTAGAGCTAATGCTTGAATGTGGGAGAATATATCACTTCCTCTGTCTCTTCCATGCCCACCCAATTCTCCAGTGGAAACTAGTTCAATTAAGATACAGATTTTAGGCAATCTTTTAAGTTCCACAGCAAATGTTGGGCTTTTTCTTGAATGCTGTAATTCTTAAAATGCCTATGGCAAGAGATCTTTTTGAAAGATAATATATTAGACAATTCCTGCTTGATAATTTTGATTCATTGATTGCCATGCTACTGGGAGAGAAATACAATTTAAAAAGAAATGGAGGAAAACTTATACTATTTGGCTTCTAAGAAAATCTCCTTGCTTCCTGAAGTATTTCCCTCATATGTGTTCAGCCTTTATATTTCAAATTTTAACAACAAACATTTCATTTTTCATAAGAGGTCCACAATAACCATTTAATCACTGGTAAATTATGAATGTGAGATAACACATGTGGTTCTTGAAGATAAGGTGGCATAGACCCATTTTTTGTTGTTGTTCCTCCTGACTAAGTACAACTATAAATAAACCCTGGTAACAATACAAGAGGCAATCAAAGGAGAGCAAGATTGTAGGAGGAAAAGAGTTGGTTTGGGAATCCCAGGACTGAAGGTACAACGGTAGCAGGGCATCTAACTTTAACCAACCTAGTAGAGACACATCATGCAAACCTGGTACTTCTCGACTTCCATACTTGCAACAGGGCAGCCCAGAAGAGTGAAATTGAGAAATATGCCCAATAAGAGAGAAAACTACATATAGACTGAAAGCTGTATTTGCACCTGTATTATTATGCAAAATTTAAGTTGTGCACTTTGTATATAGCATAGCAAACAATGATTATATGTTCTTTATCGATGACTCTATATTCTCACTGCAGATTAAAAAATAAATTGATAATATGAAAAATTTCCAGTAAACTCTGGTTTATGGAAAAGTCTGTGGAACAAAAAGGAACCCACGTGGAATGTCATCTTCACTTGGAATGTAGGATTTAGGAAGTCTCCAAATTCTGTCATGTATATATTTTCAGACAAATGAATTTTTATTTTGATACAATAAGCTTGTGTTATATTTACTCCTTCCTTCCTTCCTTCCTTCCTTCCTTCCTTCCTTCCTTCCTTCCTTCCTTCCTTCCTTCCTTCCTCTCTTTCTCTCTTTCTCTCTTTCTCTCTTTCTCTCTTTTTTTTGATGGAATCTTCCTCTGTCACCCAGGCTGAAGTGTAGTGGCATGATTTCGGCTCACTACAACCTCTGCCTCCTGGGTTCAAGTGATTCTCCCGTCTCAGCCTCCCAAGTAGCTGGGATTACAGGCATGGTCCACCATGCCTGGCTAATTTTTGTATTTTTAGTAGAGACAGGGTTTCACCATATTGGCCAGGCTGGTCTCAAAGTCCTAACCTCAGGTTATCCGCCCACCTCAGCCTCCCAAAGTGCTGGGATTACAGGCTAAGTCACTGAGCCCAGCCTGAATAATACTTTCCTTTCAACTGCATATACTAACTTTGAATTTAATCATGCTTGATTTTAAATTAAAAGTTTTAAAAATTTTAAATTATTTTTACATTGTGCTCATTACACATATATTGGATCTGTCCTTTGTTGCATGCTTCTAATCTTGCATGAATTTTAATGAGACTTTTGAAGTTTATAATGTCAAATGTGTCTCATGTTTAATTTTTTAAATAAGAAATGCAGGAATGCTTTAAAGGTTTTGAAAACATGCTTTTATTTGTTTTCTTAACCTTTTACAACATTCTATATCTTTTCTAACATTTTTACTTATTTTTTTCAGAAATAAATTGCTATTAAAATCTTGCTATTATAAATCTCATTATTTGAATTAAAAAACAAACATGAATTCAAAATATAGTTAGAATTCTTAAATATAACAGAAATGATTCTCAGAAGAAACCTCAGAAGTATGAGTATTCCCCACACTTTTTAGTAAATCTTCTTTATGTTTGCGTACCTTTATTTTAAATTCATTTTTAAAGGAGTCTAATTGCTGTAGATGAGGATAGAATACCAAGGGGATTTGATTGTGATATTGTGTATTATTATAGTTAAAAATGCAAGTAAAGGCTGGGAATGGTGGCTCACACCTGTAATCCCAGCATTTTGGGAGGTGGATTCCCTGAGCTCAGGAGTTTGAGACCAGCCTGGGAAACACAGCAGAACTCTATCTCTGCAAAAATTACAAAAATTAGCTGGGAGTGGTGATGCATATCTGTGGTCCCAACTACTTGTGGGGCTGAGACAGGAGGATCGCTCGAGCTCAGGAGGTTGAGGCTGCAGTGAGCTGTCTTTGTGTCACGGTACTACGGCTTAGCTGACAGAGTGAGACCCTGTCCAAAACAAACAAAAAAAGGCAAGTAGAATGTGGACACAGTTATATTGATTTTGAGGTATGTTGTTCTTATTCAATTAGATCATTTTCTCTCTTCTGGAACATCCGTAGTTAGTGAACATGATGTGGAGTAGGGGGCCGAAATTATGCGGCTTTCTCATCCTTTGTCTTGACACCACAGTTGTCTACATTTGTTCCTTCCTGTAATTGGGTTAATAACAGGTTAAAAGAAAAATTGTTCTCTGAGATATTATAATCTGTAGCAACTGACTCAGGGAGCATTTTGCAGTCCCCGAATGATGAGAAAGCTGTTGGTCTGTGTCCTGTCTTGGAAAATGTTAATGGATATATGGAAGAATCTCGCATTGATCTAGAATTTGTCCCTGAATCAAATTCTGTCCTGAAAGAGCTGGAAAGGATTGCTGAGAGGAATGAAATAAAGCAAGTGACTCTCTGCTTTGCTCTTCCCATGGCTAGATTCTCTTTTTTCTAAGCAGGATTTTTCTGTCTTCATGTTAGAAGCCTATTCCTCAATAAACAGAGTGTGCTGAGCATAATTTACCGTTTTCTTGATGACTCAGGCTCATCATAATGAACATTGGTTAGGATACTCAACTGTATTAGAAAGATGCCCTTAAGAGCTATTAAGGTATGCAGTACTGTTTGCCCTAACTAACTAACTGCTCCCAGATGACCTAATAGTTCCAGACTGCAGTCACTCCTCAGTACAATGTAGACTGAACTGAAAATGTGTTCTTGTGGACTGCAGGGAGGTATGTATGGGGCTAAATCCAAACATCATGCTGTTACGCTTGCCTCTGTTCTTTGAAGTAAAAACTGTCCTCCCTAATTGTTACCCACTGCATGAAGATTTGCCATTATCATTTCAAATCTATTGGAGGGCATAAATGATTATTTCCAGTAGTAATAAGAGAACTGGGTATTTAATGCCAGACTTAATGGTATAAGCAGCAGGCAGCATCACCAAGGGAAGAACTTAGTGCTCATAATATAAAACACATTCCGAAGGAGATCTCTGTTCTTTCAAAAATCTTCATCTCAGTTCTAAATTTAGTCCTTCAAAGTAACATACTCTATGAATAATATTTGTCACAAAATTTATCAGAGTTCTCTTAGTTCTACTTTCCAAATACAAACATCATAGGAAGGGTTAAAAGCCTGTTATTTATTTTTATAAAGTATATTATTTGAACTATTTTCATCCTAATGTCTTATCAAGGGACTCAGATTTTTTGATGGATGACAAAGGTCAGGGAAAAAGAAAGATAATTTTGAAAATTGAAATATTTTGGGCAGGAGGGTGGTATTTCAGATGGGGATGTCACAGTGAGAGATTTGAGACTTCATAAGAAGGTCCAATGAAGACAGTGGGCATTTAAGAAACAAGAGAAGTAGAACCACAGGAAGGAGAGAACAAGAAAAAAAGACAAGCAAAACCTCAGGGAGTTTTTCTTTTCTCCTTCTAATTTTCTTTTAGAAATAAGGACACGTGAGATTCTGTCTCAAAAAAATATAAAAAAAGGACATGCTTCACTATATTCAATTCATTATAAAAGGATATACATATTGAAATGGAATAAATAATATTTAATGCATTAAAATAATTTTTTCAAAACAAATTTTACATTTCTTATAATTCAATAATTTGATTTTCTATAATAATTTATTAATTTAATAATAAGAAGTTTTCATAGGAATATCAATATAGGATATTTTAAAATGTACAGTAACATAGTTACTGTTTCACAAACATTATACGTATGTTATTAAAGTGGTTAAGGTAGTCCAACTTTCAAACTGATAATTAACATAAACTTCTCTGATTACTATAATTATCTAAATGCCTCTATTCCCTTAGTTACAAATAGATATCTTAATATCATGCTAAACTTCAAAGATATTAAGGAGAAAAGTTTTAACCTTGAATACTGCGGTTAATATCCTGAGCAACAACAATAACAGATTATCGAGAACATAGTTCAATAAAATCTCACATGTGTATGGTAGTTAATAATTTTGAAATGGAATTTTAAAATTACGTATTCTTATTTTCTTAAAACTCCCTGATATGAAAAAAAAGTTCTCCTATTTTTATAGGAAAAGGTAAGTAAGGCCCAGAAAATTAAGTTTTCGTATTCGGTGACACAAATATTACATCATAAATTTATAATTATAATTTAGTTTTTAGTTTTGGAGGTTTGCTCTTTTTACTAGGGCACCTGAATTCACGCCCTAGGGCATGCTATTCCCCATAAAGCCAGAAACCAAAGCGCATTATTTGTGAAGTTTTAAATACGAAGAAAACAATTTAAATACAAAATATTAAATGGAAGAAAGGTAAGAGGAAACATTTGCATTTGTTGCTAAAAATAAAACTGATTTTTACTATTATATGTTTGCTAATTGTTTTAGATATTTTAGGTAGCTTTACATTTGACATATCCATTAACAGGAATACAATTATCATTTTTATTTTTCATGGAGAAGGTAATTATTGGTATGTGTTCACATGCTATTTATATCACTTTTTTCTTTTAAATCTGTTTCTAGCTGAATGCTTACAAACAATGGTTGTAACTGTCATTATTTTGTTAGTAAATAGTGTGGTCTATTGATATTCATTCCAGATGTCTACCTATTAGTCATTCACATTTCACATTTACAATACATATTCTTCAAAAAAGTATAAAAACAAGCTTCTAGTGCTTTTTGCATAGCTGAAGGATAAAAATACTTGAAAAGTGATTAAAAACTAAATCCAATATATGCTATCTACAAGGGACCACAGCAAAAACAACAAAAACAACAACAACAACAAAAATCCCAAAGTAACTTAATAAAGCTAAAATGATAGGACGAATAATCATCCAGCAAACTGATATAAATAGAAATCAAATAAGAGGCAAAACTCAAAAAAGGGCAAAGTTTGCCATTTTATAATCAATATTGGATTAGTCCTTCTAAACTTTTAAAAAACAGGCTGGGAGTGGTGGCTCACACTGTAATCCCAGCACTTAGAGAGGCTGAGGCAGGAGTATCACTTGAGGTTAGGAGTTGAAGATCAGCCTGACCAACATGGTGAAACCCCATCTCTACCAAAAATACAAAAATTAGCCAGGCGTGGTGGTGGGCGCCTGTAATCCCAGCTACTTTGGAGGCTGAGGCAGGAGAATCGCTTGAACCTGGGAAGTGGAGGTTGCAGTGAGCCAAGATCATGCCACTGCACTCCAGCCAGAGTGACAGAGCAAGACTCCATTTCAAAACAATTTTAAAAATTAAAAAAAAAAAAAAACCTTTAAGAAACAATTTCATGCTATATATGATGGTTCTACGTGGGAACTGACCAACCATGGCTTATGGGCTGGCTACTTGTTTTTGTACATAAAATGTTTTTTGAAACACAATCACATCTACTGATTTATGTATTGTCTATGGCTGCTCTAGCTCTCCAGTGGCATAGTTGAGTGGTGGTAACACAGAACAAAAATCTATGACTGGTAGTCCTAAAATATTTAATTTCAGACCATTAAGAAAGAAAATATAATGTACTGGGAGAATTTTATATTAAGAAGTTGTGGTATCTCTCATAATAAAAATCAGATCAAAGTAATACTTAAAATTTACAGACAATAGTGGACATTTTCCATTCATGGCTGGTCAATTTCTTTATGTTCCTTTTTATTTTTCTGTTTGTTTCCCGCAAGGGCAGAATCTAATCTCATTTTTACCTATGGAACAACCAGTTCTACCAATCCAGTTAGGTCAGTGTGAGACCTGAATGTGTGGAAGAAACTTTGTTGTTTGCAACTAAGGGCACTGATTGACACATAAAGCAATCCTCCTTATGAATATAAGAGGAAAACTCTAAAGCATATTTTAGCAAATATGATTCACCATATTATTAACAGATAATTACAAGTTGCTAAATATTCCTGGAATCAAGTGTGACAAGATCAAATATCTTCAAAATTCAAAGACACTTTAATATCAACACAAATAAGAAGAGAAGGATTAACTTCAATACGGTGAAAAATATCTCAAGGTGGGGAAACTGTTATGTTGACACATTAGAGGCATCTCCACTATAATCACTAATGCAGTAAGAATCAATATTAATTTTGTTAAACTAATATGAGAAACAACCACTACATTCACTGGAAATGGAGGAGTTAAGTATTTGTTTCCATAGAAAATCAAGTTAGAATTCAGTAGAACAGCAAGAAAGTTTAATAAAGTAGCATATAAAAAGCAAATTTTTTAAAAATATATACGTTTATGTGTTATTTTATCAGTTAGAAATCTGTCAGAATATAAATCCACTGCAATGATGGAAATATAATATTTAGGGATTATAATTTACACAATCCTGGATAAGCAGAAAAAGAGAATTTCTGGAAGGGTCTAGGAAGTTCAGAGATCAGATGAACAACAACGAATCATAATCCATTGGGGCACTAGCATGGGTGAAAGAATGCAAGTTTAGGAAAAATCTTCAAAGTTGTATGTGACTGGCCATCGAAGAGGGTCAAGCCAAGTGGGAGCTTTTAGAGAGATCTGAAATTTTCTGACTGCATGGCAATTGTTACCTCTTTAAAAACATATCTCTGGACCAACTGCTGCTTCTCTGTGAGATTTGCCCAGATAGGGCAGTAGGTTTGTATCTGGTAGTAGACATGAAGCAGTGGGTGTTTGGTAGGGCAAGCAGCTGGCAAAATGTATAGGGAAGAGAATAAGTCAAGCTGTGCCTCTCAGGGAGCAGTCATCACTGGATCTGTCAAACATGATCATTCTGTGAATAATGGCTAGTGCTTCACCTGCATTTCCAAATCACATTTACAATCCGGTCTTTCGCAAATGTAATGTAGAACAGCACAGGGAAGAGGTCTGGGAAATGGATTTCCCAGCCTTGCTTAGAAACAGTAGTGTCAGGTTAACAAGAAACAATCCAGCACAATCAGCAATAACAATGGAAAACATAATGGAAAAAAATTTATCAAAAAACGGTTGATCAAGCTGGCTTCCCCAGTGATTTATATCAAATATTTGTACCTTTTGAATTGTATTTTATTTATATTCCAGCAGTTTTGAAGGAACATTCTTTAGTGATGATTTCTGAGATTTTGGTGCACCCATTACCCAAGCAGCATCCACTGTACCATATGTGTAGTCTTCTATTCCTCACCACCCCCCACTCTTCTTCCTGAGTCCCCAAAGTTCAATATGTTATTTTTATGCTTTTGCATCCTCATAGCCTAGCTCCTGCTTATAAATGAGAATATACAATGTTGGATTTTCCATTATTCAGTTACTTCACTTAGAATTATGGTCTCCAACTCCATCCAGGTTGCTGCAAATGTCATTATTTCATTCCTTTTTATGGCTGAATAGTATTCCATGATCTATGTATACATCACATTTTCTTCATCCCCTTGTTAGTTGATGGGCATTTAAGCTGGTTCCATATTTTTGCAGTTGCGAATTGTGCTGCTATAAACACGCATATGCAAGTGTCTTTTTCATATAATGACTTATTTTCCAATAGTGGGATTGCTGGATCAAACGGTAGTTCTACTTTAATTCTTTAAAGAATCTCCATACTATTTTCCATAGTGGTTGTACTAGTTAACATTCACAACATCAGTGTAAAAGTGTTACCTTTTAACCACATCCATGTCAACATCTGATTTTTAAATTTTTTTAGTTATGGCCATTCTTGCAGAAATAAGGTAGTATGTCATTCTGGTTTTGATTTGCATTTCCCTGATAATTAGGGATTTTGAGCATTTATTCATATGTTTGTTGGCCATTTGTATGTCTTCTTTTGAGAACTGTCTATTCATGTGCTTTGCTAACTTTTTGATGGGATTATTATTTTCTTGCTGATTTGTTTGAGTTCCTTGTAGGTTCTGGATATTAGTCCTTTGTCAGATGTGATTTGTGAATATTCTCTCGCACTCTGTGGGTTGTCTATTTACTCTTCCAATGATTTCTTTTGCTGTGCAGAAGCTTTTTAGTTTAATTAGGTCCAATCTATTAATCTTTGTTTTTGTTGCATTTGCTTTTGGGTTCTTGGTCATGAATTCTCTGTCTAAGCCCAATGTCTAGAAGAATTTTTCTGATGTTATCTTCTAGAATTTTTATGGTTTCAGTTCTTAGATTTATGTCTTTGATCCATATTTAGTTGATTTTTATATAAGATGAGGGATTAGGATCCAGCTTCATTCTTCTACATGTGGCTTGCCAGTTATTCCTGCACCATTTGTTGAATAGGGTGTCGTTTTCCCACTTTATGTTTTTATTTGTCTTGTCAAGAATCAGTTGGGTGTAAGTGTTTGACTTTATTTTTGGGTTCTCTATTTCTGTTTCATTGGTCTACCTGCCTATTTTTATACCAGAACCATGCTGTTTTGGTAATTATAGCTTTGTAGTATACTTTGCCATCAAGTAATTCGATTCCTCCAGATTTGTTCTTTTTGCATAGTCTTGCTTTGTCTATGTGGCTCTTTTTTGGTTTCATATAAATTTTAAGATTTTTTTCTAGTTCCGTGAAGAATGATGATGGTATTTTGATGGGAATTGCATTAAATTTTAGATTGCTTTTGGCAGTATGGTCATTTTCACAGTATTGATTCCACCCATCCATGAGCATGGAATATGTTTCCACTTGTTTGTGTCACCTACGATTTCTTGAAGCAGTGTTCCGTAGTTTTTCTGTACAGATCTCTCACCTCCTTGGTTAGGTATATTTTTAAGTATTTTATTTTTTGTAGCTATTGTAAAAGCGGTGTTGAGTTCTTGATTTGATTCTCAGCTTGATTGCTGTCTGTGTATAGCAGTGCTACTGATTTGCGTACATTAATTTTGTATCCTGAAACTTTACCGAATTTATGTATTAGATCTAGGAGCTTTTTGAATTAGTCTCTAGGGTTTTCTAGCAGTACAGTCATATCATCAGTGAAGAGCAACAGTTTTACTTCCCATTTACTCATTTAGATGCCCTTTATTTCTTTCTCTTGACTGATTGTGCTGGCTAGGACTTCCAGTATGATGTTGAATAGAAATGGTAAAAAGTGGGCATCCCTGTCTTGTTCCAGGTCTCAGGGGGAATACTTTCAATTTTTTGCCATTCGGTGTGATGTTGTCTATGGGTTTGTCATAGATGGCTTTTATTACCTTAAGGTATGTTTCTCCTATGCTGATTTTGCTGAAAGTTTTAATCATAAAGGGATGCTGGGTTTTGTAAAATGTTTTTTCGGCATCTGTTGAGATGATCATGTGATTTTTATTTTTAATTCTGTTTATGTGATGTATCACATTTGTTAACTGGCATATATAAAACTATCCCTGCATCCCTGGTATGAAACCCACTTGATCATGATGTATAGCCTTTTTGATATGCTGTTGGATTTGGTTAGCTAGTATTTTGTTGAGGATTTTTGCATCAATGTTCATCAGTGATATTGGTCTGTAGTTTTGTTGTTGTTATGTCATTTCCTGGTTTGAGTATTAGAGTAATCCTGGATTCATAGAGTGATTTAGGGAGGATTCCTTCTTTCTCTGTCTTTTGGGATAGTTTTCGTAACATTGGGACCAATTCTTTGAATGCCTGATAAAATTCAGCTGTGCTTCCATCTGTTCCTGAATTATTTGCTGACAATTTTTAAATTACTTTTTCTATCTTGCTACTTGTTATTGGTCTTTCCAGAGTTTCTATTTCAGGAATTTATCTGTCTACTCTAGATTTTCTAGTTTGTAAGAGAAAAGGTGTTCATAGTGGCCTTGAATGATCTTTTGTGTTTCTGTAGTATCAGTTGTAATTTTTCCCATCTTGTTTCTCATGGAGCTTATTTAGATTTTCTCTTTTCTTTTTTTTCTGGTTAATACTGCTAATGGTCTATTGATTTTGTTTACCTTTTCAAAGAATCAGCTTTTTGTTTCACTTATATTTTGGATTTTTTTGTTTGTTTCCATTCCATTTAATTCTGCTGTGATCTTTGTTGTTTCTTTTCTTCTGCTGGGTTTGGGTTTGGTTTGTCCTTGTTTCTCTAGTTCCTTGAGATGTGGTCTTAGATTGTCTATTTATGCTATTTTAGACTTTTTGATGTAGGCATTTAATGCCAAATAACCTTTTTTCTTTGCGCTGCTTTTGTTGTGTCCCAGAGGTATTGATAGGTTGTGTCAATATTATCGTTTAGTTTGAAGAATGTTTAAATTTCCATCTTGATCTTATTGTTGTTCCAAAGTTCATTCAGGAGCGGATTATTTAATTTCCACATGTTTGTATACTTTTCAGGGTTCCTCTTGAAGTTAAATTCTAATTTCATTCCACTGTGGTCTGAGGGGGTACTTGATATAATTTTGATTTCCTTAAATTTATTGAGACTTGTTTTGTGGCCTTTCTTGAAGACTTTTCTATGGGCTGATGAAAAGAATGTCTACAATTCTGGGGTAGAATGTTCTGTAAATATCCATTGAGTTCATTTGTTCTAGAGTATAGTCCATTGTTTCTTTCTTGACTTTCTGTCTTATGACCTGTCTAGTACTGTCAGTGGAGTATTGAAGTTTCCCCACTATTACAGTGTTGCTGTCTATCTCATTTATTATGTCTAGTAATAACTGCTTTATAAATTTGGGAGCTCCCATGTTAGGCACATATATATTTAGGATTTTGATTTTTTTTCTGTTAGACTGATCCTTTCATCATTATATAATGTCCCTCTCTTTTTTTAATTGCTGTTGCTTTAATGTTTGTTTTGTCTGATATAAGAATAGCTATTCCTGATTGCTTTTGGTTTCCATTTGCATGGAATCTTTTTTACCCCTTTACCTTAAGTTTATATGAGTCCTTATGTGTTAGGTGAGTCTCTTGAGGACAGCAGAAATGTGGTGGCTGGCTTTTTGTCCATTCTTCCATTCTGTATCTTTTAAGTTGAGCATTTAGGCCTTTAGATATTATTTTATTCATTTTACTAGTTGTTCCCTGAATACCTTTTTTATTGTGTTATTGTTTCATAGGTGGTGTGAGAATTATGCTTTAAGGAGGTTCTATTTTGGTGTATTTTGAGGTTTTGTTTCAAGATTTAGAACTTCTTTTAGCATTTCTTGTAGTGCTGGCTTGGTTGTGGGAAATCCTCTCAGCCTGTCTGAAAAAGATATCTCTTCTTCAATTTTGAAGCTTAGTTTTGCTGGATACAGAATTCTTGAGTGACAATTATTTTGTTTGGGAAGCTAAAGACAGGATCCTAGATCCTTCTGGCTATCAGGATTTCTGCTGAGAAATATGCAGTTAATCTGACTAGTTTTCCTTTATAGGTTACCTGATGCTTTTGCCTCACAGCTCTTAGGTTTCTTTCCTTTGTCTTGCCTTTGATAACCTGATGACTACGCTTGGGTAATTATCTTTTTTGTGATGAATTTCCCAGGTATTCTTTGAACTTCTTTTATTTGTATGTCTAGGCATTGTTTTCTCCTCCCCTTGGAGCAGGCTCGAGGTTGAGCATAGTCAGAGGAGACAAAGGAAAAAAGAATGAAAAACAATTAAGCATCCTTATAAGATCTGGAAAATAGCTTCAAAAGGGCAAACTGAAGACTAATTGATCTTAAAGAGGAGGTAGAAGAAGATATAGGAATAGAAAGTTTATTCAAAGGGATAATAACAGAGAACTTTCCAAACCTAGAGAAAGATATCAATATCCAAGTATAAAAAGGTTATAGACCACCAAGTGGATTGAACCAAAAGACTACTACCTCAAGGCATTTAATAATCACACTCCCAAAGATCAAGGACAAAGAAAGGGCCCGAAAAGCAGCAAGATAAAAGAAACCAATAACACACAATGAAGCTCTAATACATCTGGCAGTAGACTTTTCAGTGGAAACCTTACAGGCCAGGAGAGAGTGGCATGACGTACTTAAAGTGCTGAAAGAAAAAACAAAACAAAAACTTTTATCCATAATATGATATCCAGTGAAAACATCATTCAAACTTGAAGGAGAGATAAAGAATTTCCCAGACCAACAAAAGCTGAGGGATTTCATCTATACAAGGCCTTTACTATAAGAAATGCTAATACTTCAGTTAAAAAGCAAACGATGTTAACGAGCAATAAGTAATCATCCGAAGGTACAAAACTCACCAGTAATAGTAAGTACACAGAAAACCACACAATATTATAACACTGTAACTGTGGTGTGTAAACTACTCTTATTCTAAGCAGAAAAACTAAACAATGAACTGATAAAAAAAAAAAAAACTACGACAACTTTTTAAGACGTAGATAAATAATACAATGTAAATAGAATCAACAAAAATTTTTTTAAATGGCATGATGAAGTTAAGGCATAGAATTTTTATTTGCTTTTTTATTTGTTTATGAAAAAAGTGTAAAGTTGTTATTAGGTTAAAATAATGGGTTATAAGACAATATTTGTAAGCCTCATTGTAACCTCAAACCAAAAAACATGCAATGAATACACAAAAAATAAAAAGCAAGAAACTAAATCATATCATCAGAGGAAATCATCTTCAATAAAGGAAGACAGGAAGGTAAGAAAAAAGGAAGAGAAGAACATGAAACAACAAAAATAATAAAATGGAAAGATTACATCCTTATATACGAATAATAACATTGAGTGTAAATGGACTGACCTCTCCAAACAAGACAGAATGGCTGAACGGATAAACAAACAAGGCCCAATGATCTGTTGCCTACAAGAAATTCACTTCACCAATAATGACAGATGTAGGCTGAAAATAAAGGTACAGAAAAAGATATTCCATGCCAAAAGAAGCCAAAAAGAAGCAAGAGTTGCTATACTTATATCAGACAAAATGGATTTCAAGATGAAAACTGTAAGAAGAGACAAAGAAAGTCACTATTTAATACAGGGGTCAATTTAGCAAGAAGGTATAATAATTTTAAATATATATCCACTGAACACTGGAGCACCCAGATATATAAAGCAAATATTATTAGAGCTAAAGAGAGAGATAGGCCCTGCTACAATAAGAGCTGGAGACTTCAAAACTTCACTTTCAACATTGGACAGATCTTCCAGATAAAAAATCAACAAAGAAACATTGTACTTAATCTGCACTACAGACCAAATGGATCTAATATATATTACAGAACATTTCTTTCAAAGGATATAGAATACACATTATTTTACTAAGCACATGGATGATTCTCAAGGATAGGCCATATGTTAGATCACAAAAGAAGTCTTAAAAATTAAAAAAAATGGAAATAATATCAGGCATTTTCTTTGGTCACAATGGAATAAAACTAGAAATTAATAACAAGAGGAATTTTGGAAGCTATACAAATGCATGAAAATTAAACAATATGCTCCTGGGTGGCCAAAGGGTCAGTAAAGAAATTAAAAAGAAAATCGAAAAATTTGGGCCGGGCGCGGTGGCTCAAGCCTGTAATCCCAGCACTTTGGGAGGCCGAGAGGGGCGGATCACGAGGTCAGGAGATCGAGACCATCCTGGCGAACACAGTGAAACCCCATCTCTACTAAAACTACAAAAAACTAGCCGGGCGAGGTGGCGGGCGCCTGTAGTCCCAGCTACTCGGGAGGCTGAGGCAGGAGAATGGCGTAAACCCGGGAGGCGGAGCTGCAGTGAGCTGAGATCCGTCCACTGCACTCCAGCCTGGGCGACAGAGCGAGACTCCGTCTCAAAAAAAAAGAAAAGAAAAATTTATTGAAACAAATGATAGTGGAAATAAAACATACCAAAACCTATGGGAATGCAGCAAAAGCAGTACTAAGAGAGAATTTAACAGCTTTAAGTGTCAAAATAAAAATAAAGGTAAAACTTTATTTTAAAAAAAATTTTTTTAAAAATAAACTCTCTAACTATGCATCTCAAAAAAACTAGAAAAACAAGAGTAAATCAAACCCCAACCACTATAAGAGAAATAATAAAGAGCAGAACAGAAGTAAATGAATTTGAAATGAAGAAATCAATAAGAAAGGTGAATGAAACAAAACATTGTTTTTTGAAAAGTTAAAGAAAATTAGTTAACCTTTAGCCAGACTGAGAAAAGAAAAAAAAAAAAAAACCCAGAAAAGATAGAAACAAAATTCAGAAATGAAAATTGGTACGACAGAAATTCTAAGGATAATCACTGCCTACTATGAGCAACTATGTGCCAACAAATTAGAAAATCCAGAAGAAAGGGACAAATTCCTAGACACACACAACCTACCAAGATTGAACCCA
Organism: Macaca mulatta; assembly: GCF_049350105.2. Lineage (NCBI taxonomy): Eukaryota > Metazoa > Chordata > Mammalia > Primates > Cercopithecidae > Macaca > Macaca mulatta. The sequence continues at coordinate 88,742,403 of NC_133417.1, forward strand.
GAAGAAATCCAAAACCTGAAGACATCAATAACAAGTAATGAGATCAAAGTCATAACAAAAAGTCTGCTAGTATAAAAAACCCCAGGACCTGATGGTTTCACTGCTGAATTCTACCAGACATTTAAAGAAAAACTAATACCAATTCTACTCAAATTATTCCAAAAAACAGAGGAGGAGAAATACTTCCAAGCTAATTATATGAGGCCAGTATTACCCTGATACCAAAGCCAGACAAAGATACATCAAGAAAGAGGAAACTATAGGGGAAAATATATGATGGATGAAAAAGTCCTGAACAAAATATGAGCAAGCTGAAATCAACAATGCATTAGAAAGGTCATTCATTGTGACCAAGTGGGATTTACCCATGGGATGCACAGATGGTTTGACATACGCAAATCAATCAATGTGAAACATCATATCAACAGAATGAAGGATAAAAACTATATGATCATTTCAATTGATGCTGAAAAAACATTTGATAAAATTCAATCGTTTTGTGATAAAAAATCTCAAAAACTGAGTATAGAAGGAACATACCTCAACATAATAAAGGCCATATGTGACAGACCCACATATCATACTTAATGGGAAAAAATGAAAACCTTTTGTTGGGAAAAGGTCTTGTGGGATGCCTTCATAAACTGGCCATAAAAATATGGGACAATAAATTGTGGAAAGCCACAGGAGGTCTCTGAGGAGGAAAGCCTCCTAATTGCCATCATGTTCCCATGCTCAGAGCGAGACCCGCTCTCTTATCTGTAAACACTATGTTCAAGAAGAAAGACACTCATTTAAAACGCTGAAATGTGGACAGACATGCAGGCTCGCAGTTAAGCCCGCTCCCACTGGCTACTCTCCGATAAGTTGGCTACTCTCCGATATGCAGTTTGAGCACAAAGGAGATTCATTTAAACAGCTATTGCTATAGATTATGCCTATGACACACTGCTAGCCTTTCACTGTTTCGCCCGGAACAACTGCTTCTTAGATCTAAGTGATTGTACTCAATGAATAGTGTGGAGACCAGAGCTCGTCACCTTTTACAGCCTCCATTTTGTAACTGGCCCCCTGGCTCCCACCTTCATGAACTCTTAACCTGTCTCTTCTCAATCCTTTGTCCCCACCGGACTTTGGTTACCCTACAGGTGGTGCTGAGGCTAGTCCCCAACACCTTTAAGATCTGAAACATAATAAGGATGCCCACTGTCACCACTGTTATTCAACATAGCACTGGAAGTGCTAGCTGGAGCAGTCATTCAAGAGAGAAATAAAAAACATCCAAACTGGAAAGGAAGAAGTGAAATTATTCTTGTTTGCAGAAGATCTGATCTTATATTAAAAAAATAAAGACTCCACAAAAAAACTATTAAATTCAGTAAAGTGGCAGGATAAAAAGTCCACATATAAAAATCAATAGAATTTCTATATGCCAACAGTGAACAATCTGAAAAAGAAATAAGCAATAGACATAATTGCCACAAATAAAATTAAATACTTAGGAACTAACATAATCAAGGAAGTAAAAGATCCCTATAATGGAAACTACAAAATAATGATGAAAGAGTACATAAAAAAATAAAAAAAATCATATTCATGAATCAGAAGAATCAATATTGCTAAAATGTCCGTACTACTCAAAGCGGTCTACAGATTTAATGCAATCCATATGAAAACAGCAATGACATTCTTTACAGAAATAAAAACAATTCTAAAATTCATATAAAATCACAAAAGACCCAGAATAGCCAAAGCTGCTATCCTAAGCAAAAATAACAAAACTGGAGAAATCACATTACCTGACTTCAAATTATACTGTAGAACTATAATAGATAAACAGAATGGTATTGCCATTAAAACACATAGACCAATGGAACAGAATAGAGAACCCTGAAACAAATCCACACAACTACAGTGAACTCATTTTCGACAAAGGTGCCAACAACATACACTGGGGAAAAGACAATCTCTTCAATAAATGGTGCTGGGAAAACTGGTTATCCATCTGCAGAAGAATGAAACTAGGCCCCTATTTCTCAACATATACAAAAATCAATTGAAAATTACATTAACAACTTAAATATAACTCCTCTAGCTATTGATCTACTACAAGAAACACTGGAGGAAACCTCCATGGCATTGATTTGGGCAAAAATTTCTTGATCACTAAATACCTCACAAGTACAGGCAACCAAAGCAAAAATAGACAAATGGGATCACATCAAGTTGAAAAGCTTCTGCACAGCAAGAGATAAAATTAACAAAATGAAGAATGAAATGAAGAAACAACCCACAAAATGGGAGAAAATATTTGCGAACGGCTCATCTGACAAGTGATTAATAACCAGAATATATAAGGAACCTAAACAACTCTATAGAAAAAAAAATGAATAATCTCATCAAAAAAATGGACAAAATATTTGAATAGACATTGCTCAAAAGAAGACATACAAATGGCAAACAAGCATATGAACAGATGCTCAACATCATGGATCATAAGAGAAATGCAAATCAAAACTACCCCAGTTAAAAAGACATTAACAAAAGTTGAGCAATAACAAATGGTGGTGAGAATGTGGAAAATAGGATATACACTTATATATTTTTGGTGGGAATGTAATTAGTACAGCCACTATAGACAGCAGTTTGGAGTTTCCTCAAAAAACAAAATAGAGCTCCCAGATGATCCACCAATCCCACTGCTGGGTATATACTTAAAGCAAATTAGTATTTTGAGGAGATACCTGCACTCCCAAGATTGTTGCAGCACTGTGCACAATATCTAATATTTGGAAGTAACCTAAATGTTCATCTGAGGTAGGAGGCAGGGCTTGAACACCAGGCCAAATTGAAGTCTAGCCAAAACACGTCCAGGACAGAAGCATCTCCCCATAAGACACTCCCACCAATGTGCCATGTCAGTTTACCATTGCCAGGGCACCACCTGGCATTACCATGCTTTTCCATGGCAACAATCTAACAACCTGGAAGTTACCACCCTCATTCTAGAAATTTCTGCATAAACTGCCTCTTAATTTGCATGTAAATACAGTGGGTATAAATATGAGTGCAGAACTGCCTGTGAGCTACTGTCTAGGCATATGCCTATGGTGTAGCCCTGCTCTGCAAGGAGCAGTCTCTGCTGCTGCTGTACATTGCCACTTCAATAAAAGTTGCTGCTTAACACTACCAGCTTGCTCTTGAATTCTTTGCTGGGTGAAGCCAACAACCCTCCTGGGCTAAGTCTCAATTTTGGGCCTTGGCTGTCTTGCATTATTACATCAACAGATGAATGAGTAAGGAAAATGTTCTACTTATACACCGTGGAGTACAATTCAGTTATAAAAAAGAATGAGATCCTGTCATTTGCAACAACCTGGATGTGACCGGAGATTATATTGAGTGAGGTGCTCATTGCCAGGTGTCGCCCTGGCAATGGTAAACTGACATGCACGCTGGTGGGTGTGTCTTATGGGGAGATGCTTCTGTCCTGGAGCTGTTTTGGCTAGTATTGAATTTAACCTGGTGTCCAAGCCCTGCCTCCAACGTTGAGTTCTGCCTTTTACCTCACATGGATACCTAGGTTGCTTCCAAATCAATAAGCCAGGCACAGAAAGACAAAAATTGCAAGTTTTCACTTATTCACTGCATCTAAAATCAAAACTACTGAATTCGTAGGAAAGAGAATAGAAGGATGGTTACTAGAGGCTGAGAAGGGTAGTACATGGCTGGGGGTGTGACAGGGATAGTTAACGTGTAAAAAAAAAATAGAATGAATAAGCTCTAGAATTTAGTAGCATAACATGGTGACTACAGTCAATAATGATTTAACTTGCCAGGTGTGGTGGCTCACGCCTGTAATCACAGCACTTTGAGAGGCTATGGCGGGCATATCATGAGGTCAAGAGATCAAGACCATCCTGGCCAACACGGTGAAACCCCGTCTTTACTAAAAAATACAAAATTTAGCTGGGCATGGTGGCGTGCACCTGTAGTCCCAGCTACTCGGGAGGCTGAGGCAGGAGAATCACTTGGACCCGGGAGGCAGAAGTTGCAGTGAGCCGAGATCGTGCCACTACACTCCAGCCTGGTGACAGAGCAAATCTCCATCAAAAAAAAAAAAAAAGAAAAAAGAAAAGATTTAATTGTACACTTTAAAATAACTAAAAGAGTGTAATTGGACTGTTTGTAACTCAAAGGGTAAATGTTTGAGGAGATGGATATCCCAGTCTCTATGATGTGATTATTTCACATTGCATGCTTGCATCAAAACATCTCGTGTACTGGACAAATATATACACCTTCTTTGTACCCCCAAATTAAAAATAAATTTAAAAATTATACATTTTTTTCTCTGTAACAAAGCCTATACCAGAATCCAATCAGAAAACAGAAAATACATGGTAATTTGAACAGGAAAAATTTAATATGAAGAATTAACTAGAGTTTGGACTGATGGGCTTTGGCTAGTAAGAGGTTGTTTTAGTCCATTCTTACACTGCTATAAAGAACTACCTGAAAGTGGGTAAATTATGAGGAAAAGAGTTTCAGTTGACTCACAGTTCCACAGGATTAACAAGAAGTATGACTGGGAGGCCTCAGGAAACTTGTAATGATGACAGAAGGCAAAAGGGAAGCACGCACATCTTACATGGTGGAGCAGCAGAGAGAGAGTGAAGAGGGAGTGCCATACACATTTCAACCATCAGATCTCATGAGAACTTACTATCATAAGAACAGCAAGGGGGAATCTGCCCCCAAGATCCAGTTACCTCTCAATGCCCTTTCCCTGACACATGGGTTACAATTCCACATGAGATTTGAGTGAGAACATGCAGTCAAACTGTATCAGAGATAAAGAAAATTCTAGAAAATACAGAAATAATAGACATAGTGGATGGCTATTACAACTAACAGCAAAATCCACAAAAGAACCCCATCACCTGCCACCCACTGCTGAGAGTCCAATTTCATTGGAGAGTAGTACTGTGCGTGGCAGAATGGCAGAAAAGCTTGCTGAGATACTGTGCCAAAGACACTTGCTAGAAATACACCTTCTGGAGTTCCAGGCATAGCCATCACCAGAGACGTTCTGTGTCTTGGAATTTTGCTCTAAAGCCATCCAAGAGATTGCTGGGGGAAGCTGCCCATGGGAATGTGCTGTGTGCCAGTGTCACTGGGTGCTGTCCTGTACTGACAAACTTAACTTCATGTCAGCTAGCAAAGGGAAACAATACAGCATCCAGCTACATAACTGCAGACCTGGAAATGAAGGACAGATTTGGAGCTGAGCAGTAATAAATTGATAACTGGCACACCAGCCATTCCACTCCTAGATATTTATCTAAGAGAAATGAAAAGATGTCTTTACAAAGATGACTATTAAGAAGAATATTTACATCAGATTTATTCTGAATAATCCTAGACTAGAAGTGTCATATAATGGAAAACTACTTAGAAATAAAAGAGAACACAATTCTGATCCTAAACAACCAGGATAAATCTTAAAAATATTATGTTGGGCCAAAGTTGTCATACACAAACTATATAGTGATATAATATAATTTTAAAGTATTAACAAGGCAAAAACGTATCTATATTGAGTCATCAGTAACATGGGAAAGACTAAAGAATAGGATTTGGGGGCAAAACCAAGAAATACAGATAAAAATGTGATATCAGGATGAAAAGGTATTTTCTAAGCAAGATGGCTATGGAAGAAGTGATAAAGGGAATCATTATTAGATTTAACAACGTTTCTGAATTATTTTTAAAAAACACAGTTCTCTGAATTTCGTGGAATCAAAAGTGGTAGGCATGTATTTTGAGATGTCTCTCTTTTCTTCTATTCTTTCCTATTTTTCTTTAGAAATTGTGTGGGTGCGAGCATGCACATGGGCAAATTTCTTTACACACCAGAAAAAAATCAGATATTATAGTCAAAAGAATGTTCTACTTAATGACATAGTGAATTTAATGTTTTGATGAAAACACATGAGTACTTTTTCAGGAGGATAATTCTACTGCATAGTAACGTGATATTTGGTGAACATTATAGATGATTATTACTGTAATGGATGCTTTTCTCCAGATTTCCTGGTAGGAGACGTGGCGAGGTATTTCTCTGAATTTATGCATCTGAAATATGCCTACCAAGTCCAGAGCCTTAAACAGAGATCTTCTTTCTGAGCTGCTGTCTTGTTTAGTAACCTGTAAATGAAACTCTTATTGCTTCTTTGCCTCTCATTTATGAGCACCATTATTTCTCACAGTGGGTTGTCTTTGTCAGAAAATAAAGGTAGAAGAAGTTTTTGAGCTTGTCAGAGATTTATTGATATAAATGAGAAAAAAGTTGGGTCAAAATTAATGACAGTGGTTTTCTGTATAGGGTAAGGAGAACACGTTTTAAAAATGATGGCTCATTTTAAGATATATGATTCTGCCTTGGAACAATAACTCTCTTCTGTTACTATGCTCTGATTTCAAGTTTACATACTCATTTACTGTAGTTTTATGCTGTCTAAGAAAAACAACAAAAGTTGGCTACATAAACAAGCAGAGGCCATCTGTCTTGAAACTCAGCATTTAAAAAGTTTTGTGGATGTTGTTTTGTGACCATCAAACTACAGTATTTGGATTTAAGAAATCTTTTGTTCATTATCAAACTGAACCATGATGGAAGGCATGAGCGTGATAAAATGAGTGATTATCAGAACCAATCAGGTTTGTATTGTTCATAGTAATTTCAGCAAATACACAATTTGAAGGCTTATTGCTCCCTTGTCTCTCATCAGCAGAGAATAAGGAAATTAAATCTGTAGAAAACATAAGTTTATTTGATACCTCACATTTTAAAAAGCCCCTTTGGAGTAATTTGGGTTATAATAACTACGTTTCCCTAATTGAAGAAAAATCACCACTTATATAGCTAATTAGTCTGAGAAATGTTGATGCTTTAGTTGAAGTAGCAAATATTGACTGGAAGGGCCATGTATCTGCTAACACGGAAACACTTTCATCTCTGGTATTTTAAATGAATTTGTGACTTACATTCAAGTTTCTTTTTAGTATTACTAATGTGATCAAATTCCAAGTTATTGTATCTATGTCCCTCATTTTTCTTGTTTATAGAAAAACTTTTATATTCAGATTTTAGTGGTGAAGGAATTATAGTTTCTAATGCTTTAATAGCTTTCCAAATAAGAAAGAGAAGAGTAAAAGTAGAGTTGAATGCATTGTTGGTTGAAATGCCACTTTAGAAAATGGAGTTTGATTTATCTCAAGGATAGATTTAGTGAGAGTAAGGGAAAGCAGGTTTAAGAGTTAAAACACTTTTAATGACTCTTTAGCAACTTCTGTTTCTTTTAGGGAGGGACGTCTCAGGAAATGATGACATGCTGAGAATTTTGATGACTGATCTTGCCATGGAGAACTTTGCAAGCTTGCGGGCCTAGAATTCAACTTTTTTCCTAGCTGCTAAAGTTGCTGTCTGTTATTTAGCATTCACTCTGATGTTTCTTATCAGTATTGACAAATGTGCTTATGGGACAAACTGAGTGTTAAGAGCACAGCTTAGATGATTTACACAAAAAATGTGGGGACTATAAACCATTTCTTCTCTGCTGTATGATTACTCACTTAAATTTCCAAGATAATTAGCTTCAGGTAAGGGTAAATACCAATGCACACTTGTGTTGAATTTTTGTTTAACTAATATAGTTAACCAATGAGGTGTTAAAAGTGTTGGAAGGTAGACTATCAAAACAAATTAAACTATTTTAGGAACAAATCTGATACTTTGTAAAAAAAATTAATGCCCACGTTTGAGGTAGAAGAAGGTAGGAGATTCTTTATTATGGGAAGAATGGAAACCAATAAGCCAATTTCCTGTTTTATCAAGCAAGAAGCTGTGTGTAAGTAGAAGCTCTAAGCAATGGATCATATGTGATTGTGTCATGCACGACACTGGCAAATTGATTTTTATTAGCTTCCCTAGACCTCTCACACAAATTTGATAACTCATTTTGCTGTTGGGGAAACTGAGGTTACTTAGAAGTGCTAGGATTATAATATATTTGATATGGCTAACATAGGATAGTTAGGGTATCAGTAGCAGTTTCTGATTTTCTGCGCTTTGTAAAATCATGAGTTCTGTTTTGACCTTGGGTACTTTTCACAAAGTGAGGTTATATAATGGATGCTTTGTTTTTTAGACTGGAAGTCTGTATTGATTGATGAAATGCGCCAAGTATTTGAGGAAAATTGAATGTCTTGAGAGTTTTAATCTAGAGTCCCTACATCCAACTCCCAACTGTTTCCTATTCTCCAAAAGTCTATTCCTTTACACAAATAAATGTTTCTGTTTGGAGTTACTAGATTCTACTGTGGCAGTGAACCCCATGTGGGTGAGAATAAATGAGGGAATCCTATTATGTTTGAGATTTAAGCTGCTGAGTTTCCCATAAAGTTATGTTCTAGGTGTTTTTAATTTCCTTCTCTTAGTTTTGGTAACTGAATATAGTTTTATCAGTCTACCACAATAAAGTATTATTTAAAAGTATATATTAATAAATATAAGTTTGTTTTCTTATCAAATGACAGTTATGTTTCCAAGTTTGCCATTTACTTTTCCTGGTTTTGCATTTATGTGACAGGAATGACTCACTTCACTATACATTTCTATTTAGCCAGAGAACATCATCACTAATTTTGAAAAAGATTATGCTTTGAGAACCTAAACATTTTAAACATCAGTGGCAGGTATGCAGATGGAAGTAAGTTATATTTTGAAACTGCTTTAAAAGATTCATATAAAAACAATGACATGTATATAATTTTTATGCTATATACCATATAAAGAACAAAGGAAAGGATCTACTCTGTTACTTAAAAAATAACATTTTTTTCCCTGAAACCTTAAACTTTCCTCAAAAATTAATATGTGTGTTACAGAAAAATAGAAGTACTAGAAGCAAAGAATGCAAAATCTTCCAAAATGTTAAGGAGTTTACAGTTTGATGTGTCTTTCTGAGTCCTTGTCAATGTATAAAGACAAACAAGCATACAGTTTCATGTGGTTTCAATTCTAAAGTATGTATTGCTTTTCTATGTTATGAATATTTACTAATTCTAAGTCCCAAAGCCATGATAACCAAGAATACATGCCAATCACTCAATCAAGAAAAAGTATAATTATGACTCTTATGGGGGCAAAATTTCATAAAGACAAAATTGGTAAAAGGCATTTGAATAAATATTGGTAGAGTTACATGAAAATACTGTGTTGGCCAGGCGCAGTGCTCACATCTGTCATCCTAGCACTATGGGACACTGGGTGGCAAGATCACTTGAGGCCAGGAGTTTGAGACCAGCCTGGCCAACAGAGCAAGACCTTGTCCCTACAATTTTTTTCTTTTTTTTTAATTAGCCAGGCATGGCGGTGCGTGCCTGTAGTCCTAGCTACTTGGGAGCCTGAGGCACGAGGATGTCTCACACCCAGGAGTTTGAAACCACAGTGAGCTTTAATTGCATCCCTGCACTCCAGCCTGAGACCCAGACTGTCTCAAAAACAAACAAACAAACAAAAAAAAAAACAAAAAAAACTACACATTTCCTTAATGCTCAATTTAAAATGTGGCAAGAGAATACAAGTATGATGCTTCTGTGAGAATTTATTATCAGATCTATTCTATTAAAGTATCAGGAAGAAAATGTTGCCATCAAATTATTTAGTAGTGTATTCATATATTATAGGCCCAAGTGAAGCACATACACATCAATGGATATTATTATATAATGAATGTGTATACAACTGCATAATCCCACTCTGCATTTTCTTTTGTCCCTCCCTACTAACCCAGTGAACAACTCTGATGCTTTCACAATTCCCTGTCCATAATGCTTGTTATTATTAATTATAATGTATCTACAAATCGGTTTATCACAAATTGCTACCTCAATATATTGAAGATCTTAGATGTTAAGAAATAAACAATATACATTGTTCTTAATAAACACAGGCACTTACAAAATACCCATGAATAGAACTTTGGTCTGTGCTATCTTCCACAAAAGGATATACTATCAAGAAGTCCATTTTTCTGCTTCCACCATCTCAGTGACTAAGCATAAAAATGTGCCTAGCGGCCGGACACGGTGGCTCAAGCCTGTAATCCCAGCACTTTGGGAGGCTGAGGTGGGCAGATCATAAGGTCAGGAGATCGAGACCATCCTGGCTAAAACGGTGAAACCCCAGCTCCACTAAAAATACGAAAAATTAGCCGGGTATGGTGGCAGGCGTCTGTAGTCCCAGCTACTCTGGAGACCGAGGCAGGAGAATGGCATGAACCCAGGAGGCGGAGCTGAGATCACGCCACTGCACTCCAGCCTGGGCGACAGAGCCAGACTCCATCTGTCAAAGAAAAAAAAAAAAAAGTGCCATTACTGGGTATATACCCAAAGGATTATAAATCATGCTCCTATAAAGACACATGCACACGTATGTTTATTGTGGCACTATTCACAATAGCAAAGACTTGGAATCAACCCAAATGTCCATCAGTGACCGACTGGATTAAGAAAATGTGGCACATATACACCATGGAATAATATGCAGCCATAAAAAAGGATGAGTTTGTGTCCTTTGTAGGGACATGGATGCAGCTGGAAAACATCATTCTTAGCAAACTATCACAAGAACAGAAAACCGAACACCGCATGTTCTCACTCATAGGTGGGAACTGAACAATGAGATCACTTGGACTCGGGAAGGGGGACATCACACACCGGGGCCTATCATGGGGAGGGGGGAGGGGGGAGGGATTGCATTGGAAGTTATACCTGATGTAAATGACGAGTTGATGGGTGCAGCACACCAACATGGCACAAGTATACATATGTAACAAACCTGCACGTTCTGCACATGTACCCTAGAACTTAAAGTATAATAATAATAAAAAATAAATTAAAAAAAAAGAAAAAAAAAGTGCCTAGCTCCAAAAGATTGATTGACAAAAAGCACTTCCCAAAGATAGTACTTCTTAATCAATGAACAAAAGTCTATTTATAAATAGGTTATTTTTATAGTCTCTACTTTTGGGCACTTAGGAATCATTTGTTTTATAAATATAGATCAATATTAACTAAAATGCACATACAGAACAATAGTTAGACCATCTCCTCTGGTTTAACAGCTCCTGGGTATAGAACCCTACTCTCTGCCTCTGCCACCCAGAGAACAGTCCCATTCCCAAAAGGCAAATATCCATATGACTTCCTAACAAAAAGGTGTTTTTATAGCCTCTGCTTTTAATACATGTTATGTACTTAAAACATCTAGAAAGGCTAGCTATTTAAAATAAAACTTGTTTGTGCACTATATACACAATAGCATTGACTAAATTGCACACATGGGCCAAAGGCTAATATAAAAGCTTCTTTTCAATAGGAACCTCTTAGCCTAGAACCTTTTCTTTTTGTACCCCCTCAACCCACTGTACAAGTGTAAGCATCCATAATGCTTAGAGATGATTTTAATAATTTTACATCCACAAGTCATTTTCAGAATGTAAATTTTTACACAAAATATATTTGTTTATAAACTTTGTCATACAGTGGCAGTCTCCTTAACTCCTGATGTAAAATTCAGACTTGTTTTTCCATTATATTTGCATATACATATATGGCAAGTACATAGACCTATTCACCTCACTATAAACTAACTGGAGTACAACCTTTGCACTTCATTCTCTCCTTCCTCCCCTGAAACCAGTGTACAGACATAATGTACTCCCCAAAGAAGTGGTCTGGTCACTTCATTTCTAAAAGAAATGTTTCACATAAACTTCAAGAGTATTTAAAAATTATCAAATTAAAATTTGTTTAGTGAAAACAAGATATATACAGTATAGCAAAGTGAAAATTCATATTAGGATGTAGGGCATCAGATAATCAGAAATTTTCTAGTACACAGCAGAAAACTTTTGCAATTTCTTTCCCCCCATCTTCTTCAACCCGATGAGTAAGTACATACAATATAATGCTCAAAGTAGTAGTTTAACAATTCCATTTCAAAAGATAGTATTATGTAAGTTTTAAAAGCTATTTACAAAGTTTTTTTTAATATCTCTACTTTTAAATATAGCTGGCACTTTGGAACATCTAGAAAGACTATGTACTCCAAATAGGAACTTGTCCACTATAAATAATACCCTTAAATAAAACTACACAAAGAATTCTAATCAGAAAGTCTCTAAATATGACCATTCTGACCTTGAATTATTTCTTCCTTTCTTTCTTCTTTTTATGACCATTCCAGTGGTCAAGTACAGATATATGTAATATGAAGTATAATTGAACAAATCCATATCCAAGTTATTTACAGAAGTCGTCTTCCTATGAATTTCGAAACAAAGTGTATAAAATGTGCTGATCTTATTTTTACTAAATCTACTGTGTCATACATTGGCAATCTTTTTAACATATCTAGTAACTATTAATAGATGTTGGAAAATTAGGAGTCATTTTTCTATTGTATATGCTACATATACAGCAAAACAAAATACACATAACTTCCGGAAAGTGGTTTATTTGAAACTGTCTGTCTATTAATAACACTAAGAAAATTACCTTTTGTGATTTCTTCCTTCTCACTTTTGTTAAACCATTGAACAATATTGATGGTGGTATACTGGTCTTGGAAGTATTTTTTTTTAAGTAAGGAAGAAGAAATTACAAAAGATAATTTTCTTAGTGTTATTTTCAACACAATATTTTGAAGTATGTCTACATTGGGAAATGGTTCAATTAAGTCAATTAAAATATGTATTACTTCACATTCTTATTTTTGTAGTAAGAACTATTAAAATCTATTTTTTCAGAGATTTTCAAGGATACAATACATTGTTATTAACTGTAGTCACCATGTTGCACAATACATCTCTTGAACTTATTTCTCCTTAACTAAAATTTTGTATCCTTTGACCAGCCCAGCATCTTCTCAGCCCCCTATACAACCTCTAGTCCCTAGTAACCAGCATTCTACTCTCTACGTCTATGAGTTCCACTTTTTAGATTCCACGTATAAGTAAGATTTTTTCATTATTTGTCTTTTTGTGCCTTGATTATTTCACTTTACATGATGCCCTCCAAGTTTATCTATGTTGTCACAAATAGCAAGTTATCCCTCTTTTTAAAGGCTGAATAGTGTTCTATTTTGTATATGTACCGCATTACCTTCATCCAGTGATAAACACATAGGTTGTTTCTATATCTTGACTACTGTAATACTGCAATGAACATGGGAGTGCAGACATCTCTTTGACATACTGATTTCATTTCGTTTTGATATATACCCAGTAGTGGGATTGCTGGATCATATGGAACTTCCATTTTTAATTTCCTGAGAAACCTTCATACTGTTTTTGATAAAGGCTATACTAATTTACATTTCAGCATGTGCAAGAGTCCCCTTTTCTCCACGTCCTTGCCAAAGCTTATCTTTTTGCTTTTTGATAACAGCCATTCCAACAGCTGTGCGATGATACTGTGGTTTTGTTTTGCATTTTTCTGATGATTTGTGCCTTAGTCCATTTGTGCAGCTATAACAGAATACCTGAGCCTAGGTAATTTATAAAGAATAGAGACATATTTCTTACAGCTCTGGTGGTTAGAAAGTCAAAGTCTTCCCATCTGGTGAGGGCCTTCCTTCACTAAATGTGAAGCATCTTTCACCATCTGGTGAGCGTCATCCCATGGTGAAAAGTGGAAGAGCAAGATAGTGTGAAAGCACCTATATGTGAGAGAAGGGGACCCAAACTCATTGTATTTATCAGGAACGCACCCTATCAATAATGGCATTAATTCATTAATGAAGGCAGGACCCCCATGACCTGATCATTTCTTAAGGGTCCCACCTGTCAACACTGTTGCATTGGAGATTAAGTTTCCAACACACGAACTTTAGGGAACACATTCAAACCATAGCATTCAGTGATGTGAAACATTTTTTAATATACCTGTGGGTCATTTGTATATCCTATTTAGAGAAATGTTTATTTAGGTGCTTTTCTCATTTTAAAATCAGGCTATTTTGTTGTCTTGCTTTTAAGTTGTTTGAATTCCTTATATATTTTGAATATTCCTTAACAGATGTACAATTTGCAAATATTTTATCTCATTTTGTATGTAGTCTCCTTACTTTGCTGATTGTTCCTTTGTTGTGTGGGAGCTTTATAGATTGATGTACTCTCATTTGTCTATGTTTGGTAGTGTTAACTGTGCTTTGGGGATCATCTCCAAAAAATCATTGCCCGGACTAATGTCATAAAACTATTCTGTCAGGTTTTCTTGTAGTAGTTTTACAGTTTGTCTTTAGTTCATCTTGAGTTAATATTTTATATCGTATGAGATGAAGATCTAATTTCATTCATCCACATAGGAATATCCATGGGGTATTCAACACCATTTATTGAAGAAACTGCTCTTTTCCTATAGTGTGTTCTTGGTGCTTCGGCAAAAATCAATTGAGTGTTAATACCTGTATTTATTTCTGGTAATTTCAATTCCGTTCCATTTGTCTACATGCATATTTTTTATAGCTTTGTAGTAGATTTTGTCACTGGCTGTATGATGCCTCTCACTCTGTCTTCTCAACTTGAGACTGCTTTGGCTATTCAGGTTCTTTCGTGGCCTCATGAGAATGTGACGATTTTTTTGTCTATTTCTGTACGAAAAATGTTACTGGAATTTTTATAGAGATATCACTCAAACTCTAGGCTGCTTTGGGCAATATGGATATTTTAACAATATTAATTCTTCAATAAACAGCATATCTTTCCATTTATTTGTTTCTTCTTTATTTTTTTCATCAATGTTTTATAGTTTTCAAGGCATTGGTCTTTTATATTTTGGTAAAATTCATTTTTAAGTATTTTATTTTTGTAGCTATTGTAAATGGAATTGTTTTTCCCTTTCTTTTTCAGATACTTTATTGTTAGTATGTAGAAATACTACTTATTTTTGTATACTGATTTTTATATTCAGTAACTTCATTATTAGTTTTAACAGTTTTTTTGGTAGAATCATTAGGGTTTTCTTTATAAAAGATTATATTGTCCGTAAACAGGGACATTTTGCCTCTTCATTTCAAATTTGGATGTCTTTTTTAATTTTTTCTTGCCTTATTGCTTTACTAGTACTTCTCCTACTATATTGAATGAAGCCATGAGAGTGGGAATCCTTGTCCTGTGACTAATCTTAGAGAAAAAGCTTTCTACATTTCATCATTAAGTATAATGTTAGCTGTGGGGTTCTCATATTGATTTTTATTGTATTGAAATAAGTTCTTACTATACTTAATTTGTTGAGAGTTTTTATTGTGAAAGGATTTTGTATTTTATAAAATACATTTCCTTTACCTATTGAGGTGATCATGTGTTTTTGTCCTTCATATTGTAAATGTCGTGTATCACATTTATACATTGCTTGTGTTGAATCACCCTTGCATCCCTGGGATAAATTCTACTTGATCATAGTGAATGATCAGTGTGCTTTTGAATTTGGTTTTCTAGTGTTTCGTTAGGATTTTGCATCTATGTTCATCACAGATATTATCCTGCAATTCTGTTCTTTCATAGTGTCTTGTCTGGCTTTGGTATCAACCCTCATAACATGATTTTAGAAATATCCCCCATCTTTTTTGAAAGAGCTTGAGAATGAATAATATTCATTCTTTGTAAAATGTTTGGTTGAATTTAGCAATGAAACAATCAGGTCCTGGGCTTTTCTTTATGGGAGACCTTTTGTTATTGACTGAGTCTCCTTACTCGTTATTGATCTGTTCAGATTTTCTATTTCTTCATGATTCACTCTTGGTAGATTGTACATGCTTAGAAATTTATCCATTTCTACTAGGTTGTCCAATTTGTTTACACTTAATTTATAGTATTCTCTTATGGTCCTTTTTCTGTGGGATCATTTATAATGTCTCATTTTATATTTAGAATTTTATTTATTTGAGTCTTCCTTTTATTCTTAGTTTACCTTCTCTTTTCAAAAAAACTGATTCAGTGTCGACCTTCCTATTGTTTTTCTAGGTTTCTATTTTATTTATTTCTGCTCTAATCTATATTATTATTATTTTCTTCTTTCTACAAAATGTGGGCTTAATTTGTTCTTCTTTTTGTAATCCTTATGTGTATAATGTTAGGTCATTTATTTGAAATCTCTCTTCTTTTTTATGTAGATATTTATTGCTGTAAACTTCTCTTTTGTAACTGCTTTTTCTGCATTTTATAAATTTTGTTACATTGTGTTTCCATTTTTGTTTGTCTCAACAGGTTTTTAAATTTCTCTTTTAATTTCTGCTTTGGCCCATTGGTTGTTCAGGAACATGTTTAATTTCCATGTATTTGTAAGTTGTTGTTTTTTTTTTTTAATTTCCCTTGCTATTGATTTCTACTTTTACACCATTTTGGTCAAAAGAGATACTTGATATGATTTCAGTCTTCTTAAAATTTTAAAACTTGTTTTATGGTCTAACATATGGTATATCCTGGAAAATGTTCTGTGAGCACTTGAGAAGAACATGTACTCTGCTGTAGTTGAATGGAATGTTCTCATCGAAGTGGTTTAACAGCTCCATTTTTAAGAGATGATATTTCCTACAAATTTTGTAAAAAGACATTTACATAGTGATATTTTACTACATCTGCCATAAACCTAGACTGGCTATTTTAAATAAGAACTTAATTGATCTGCTATGTATGATAGTCTTGAATAAACTGCATATATGTAACAATAGTAATAACCTGTGAATAATACCTTTTAATATGAACATTCTAGAATGCTTCTCTCTCTCCCTTCTCCATCAATCCAGTTGTTTATAATGCTCACATTTTTAGAAGGCAATCTCTTCTATGAATTTAATACAAAATGTACTGTGAAAGAAATAAGTAGGCTGGGCACAGAGGCTCACGCCTGTAATCCCAGGACTTTAGGAGGCTGAGGCAGAAGAATTTCTTGAGCCTGAGAGGTAGAAGTTGCAGTGAGCTGAGATCACGCCACTGCACTCCATCCTGGGTGATGGAGTGAGACTCCATCTCAACAACAACAACAAAATTATGTGTATATATATATTTGACATTTATTAAAGAATGGTATGGCAGATTTTATTTGTGAGGAGTGGGGAGGCTGCTCTAATACTTAGTAGGGGAGAAAGATCAGGCTGAATTCTGAGTACAGAAAGGACGAGTGGAAATTAATAGCTAAGAAGCAGAGGTGTAGATTTTTGGATGGGAAATTACTAAGAGGAAGGAAATATCAGAAGAAAAGGGGATTCTGGCTAAACTGACTTGACAGAATTTTTGCTGAAGGCAGGACAGGGTGGTAAAATACTGAGTGTGGAGGATAAAGAATTTGATTAGATATCAAGCATGGGGGATTTTTGCCAAACTAAATCAGCAGGCTTCTTGCTAAAACTGGAGTAAATAGTACACTAATAGAGCCCAAGTTTGAAAGTAGTGAGAAAGGACTCAGAGGAGCCCGATTCAAGTTGGGTCAAAAGAAAGTCTTTGCCAATCCTTGTTTTCCCATTCTCCTTTTTATACGTTGGAAAACTGTTGAACATCTAAAGACAAGACCTTGTAAAATCAGGACTCATCTTTCCATTACATACACTGTGTATGCACAGCAAAAACGAACAAAATGCACAGACGCATGGGGTGATAATCTTATTTAACTATAAAAACAGTAACAAATAATGCTTTGCACTATGTATTCCCCCCTCTTCTCCTGAAAGCAGTGCACAAAGTGTAAACTGCTCAGAGAAATGGTTTGGCCATTTAACTTAAACACAGCATTATCAGTATTTCAAAGAATTTTAATAAAAAGATATTTACCAAATGCATTAGCTTACTTTTAACATAGCACTTCAGAATGTCTGGAAAGACTAGCTATTTCAAAAAAGGTACTTAGCATCAACTACATAAACAGTAGTGAAGAATAACATGCACTTCAGAACAATGATTATGATAGAAATTTGACTTTTAAATATGAGTAGTGTGGCATAGTGCCTTTCTTCCTTTTCATGGTAGGAGATTCTGATGATTCTTTTGTTTTGATTTGTGCTTCTGTATGATATTGGGATATATGTTTTCTTTGCCATTTATAATTATATACATTTTCATGAACGTGGGTATTATGTTAGCTTTTAGCTCCCTCATATATTAATTGAATATATAAGACATACTTTCTTCTCAACACACCAATTATGGATGAAAAATTTCTTCGATTTTCTAATCAGCCTTTTCACAGTTCTTCGCTCCATCTCCTCCTCTCTCTAACCCACTGATCAAATGTGGAGATGTCACTTCTGGAGACGGTCTAACAATTCCATTTCCAAAAGTCGTTCCCAGAAGGCATTTCTTTATCACTTTATTTTATTTTTTTTCACAAAAGGTCATTTAAAAGTCATGTGATTTTAACTCTGCCTTAGTTTATGTTGACACATTCTTTAAGGCTTAGATGTGGAAAAATAAGTTGCATATTTAAAGATGGGACTTTAAAAAAATGTTGAGAGCAGCCTTCCCTCCAACCCCATATTATGTACACAGGCCTTCTATGAAAAGCAGTAAATCTCCCCAAATGGTGGCTCATCCTTCCTATTGGTCAAATGTGGCCTATTATTCTTTCTACCCTGTCTTCCAATATCAAGGTAGGGTAGAAGGAAGACCAGCTGCCTGCGCGCCATTTTCCCACTGCCATCTTGTAGGGCTCTGCTCCTTTGCCCATCACCAATGGGACTAGGTGGTTTCTCATTCATGTGGAACACAGTGGTAACCCCTGGTTCTCAGATCTGCACAGCCCTAGCCTGAGATAACTGAGCTCACATACATACTGATCTTCCTGCTTTCAGGTGGCTTTCACTCTTCTTGTCCAGCCACATCAACACCCTCAGATCTCAAGAACGGTTATAGTGGCTGCTGAGACAGAGGTGGTCATGAAGAGCTTCAGGTGTCCCACAGGATGTGAGCCACATCACTCTGGTCTCCAGCTCACCTGCTGACTAGGTAAGAGGTATGGATTTGTGCTCCTCCTTATGAGCTTTCTGATAGAATTTTTCTTCCTTCTAAGTAAACATGTGAGGCATGCAAATATTCAGTTAGTAGGTTCTCCAAATAATAGACATTAAAATCAAACTTGACTTCAAGCCTAAACCTTTCTAGATTTCTTGTCTGCTAATTCGCAATCTTTCATTAATAAGGCTGGAGAAAGTGCTTACAGTAGTGAGGTGAATCTCACTAGAATTATTTGCATAAGAAAATACACATCAGGAAAATATGATGAAATATTTTTAAGCTTGAACCTAATAGACTTTGGTATTTTGTAAAGTAAAACATAGTGACCCTAAAAAATGTGTGATATGGCTGGGCGCGGTGGCTCACGCCTGTAATCCCAGCACTTTGGGAGGCCATGGTGGGTGGATCACAAGGTCAGGAGATCAAGACCATCCTGGCTAACATGGTGAAATCCCATCTCTACTAAAAAATGCAAAAAATTAGCGGGGTGACTTAATTTATTCGTGGTTCTAGCTTAAACCAAGTTCAAATAGCACATAGATTAAGCTGTCTGATTAATGTATCTGAGAGGCTAGATGTTGGCGAGTCTAAGGTACAGTCCTTAAAGATTCATCATTAAGATTTTTGAAAATATGGAGAATATGAGGGTCATTTAAATAATCTATAAATTTGTCTTTAACAGTGAAGCAGCATCAATGCTTCTGTCAACCAGCTTTGGTTATTCCAAAGAACTTACAAGTGCAAAGAGGAGTCAGTCTATAAATAAAACCTAAGCTACCACCTTGAGAGTAAACTTATTTAATGACAGTTTATATTTATTACATTACAATGGAATATCACGATGACAATACTAGCGTGAAATAGAGATGAGCAGTTCTTTTTGTCCTAAGGCTAGAATTTGGAAAGTGCTATGATGGGATAAGTATCGGTTACAGATATTATGGCAGTGGTGGCCCATCTAAAGCAGCTGCTGCCATGATGCTGGCTGCAGCTGGGGAGGTGCAGCCAGCATCATGAGGTGGGAACCCTGCTCCCTTCTGAGTTCGTGGGCAGGAGTCCTGTACTTCATGGTGCA
The DNA here is from genome assembly GCF_049350105.2 of Macaca mulatta. Taxonomy (NCBI): domain Eukaryota; kingdom Metazoa; phylum Chordata; class Mammalia; order Primates; family Cercopithecidae; genus Macaca; species Macaca mulatta. The sequence continues at coordinate 88,762,554 of NC_133417.1, forward strand.
GCTGCAGCCACCCAGCCATGGCTGAGCACCTGGGCATCACTCTGCTCTTGGGGGCCCAGGAAGCCTCTTTCCCCTGGAGGCTTGAAAGTGTCTGCTCCCACTCCCTGCTCCTGCTCAAATTTTGGAGCAAAATTGAAGCTGATCCCTGGTGCGATTACAACCCAGCCAGGTGTGCATGTACTCAGGGTAGCACTGACACACCAGTGGCCTGCCACCTTGGCCCCCTCTGGATTTTGGGTAACAATGAGCACAAGAGGGAAGACAAGGGTGGCTCCACGTGGGCCTGCAGGCACCCCTCCACATGAACAGCCTGGGTACTATGGACAACATGATTGGTGGTGGCAAGAGGCAGGCAGGCTCCTGGGCAAAAAAGGGCAGGTCCTTGGTGAAGCCCCACCTTCAAGCCAGGGATGGCCTGAAGCCTAGAGGCTGGGCTGCCAGGTCTGTGAACCGTAGTGAGAACTTATAGTGCTTTTCCAGGCCCATCCATGGCTGCACATGGACAGATCAGCATGGACTTCATCCCCTCTGAAGCCCATAAAAACCCTGGAGTCAGCCACAACTTGGGGATACGACCTGCCTACGGGAAGGAGCTACCCACTTTGGGTCTCCTCTTGGCTGTGAGCTGCACACTTGTAGGGATGACCTGCCTTTGGAAAGGAGCTGTACTTTGTATGTCTCCTGGGAACTGTTCAACTGCTCAATGAAGCTCCTCTCTACCTTGCTCACCCTCCAGTTGTCCATGTACTTTGTTCTTCCTGGACACAGAACAAAAACTCAGGACCTGCCAAATGGCAGGACTAAGAGCTGTAACACAAACATGGCTGAAACATGCCCCCCACCACATCCTGCTCACCACATCGTAGGCAATGGGGACAGATGAGTTGTGGCCTTTCAGGGAGCACAGACCTAGGGGATCCCCGAGCCAGGACTCTGACACCCTCTGTGGAGTTCTGTGGTTCTTGGCATCTCCAAGCTTCTGATTGCTACTGCATTTCCCTTGTCCAGATACGGGTACCCACAGCAGAAGCTGTATGCAGCACATCTGGTCCAGCTGCAGCCTTGCACAGAGCCATCACCGGTGTTGGCATCTGGAGCTGCCTGCCCCCTGCAGCAGCCAGCCTGTCTGCTGTGCACAGTGGCTTCATCCCATGCTCACTCATTTACACACCTCTCACCACTCTGTGCCTGGCTCACCCTTGGCAGGTGTGGGATCTGGGCTGGTAACAAGATGTAAGCACAGCCTGCTGGGCCGAGTAGGCGGAACAAGCCCAGTGGGCACGAACAATACTTAGGCAGAAGGTGCCACCTGCCACAGAGGTTTCCGGCTGGTGAAGTGACACCTCAAGGATCCTGTGAACAGAGAAATAGAAGTCGAATCTCACTGGGAACATAAGGAATTGTTCAATGAGTGACACTTGCCAGAGTTAGATTTCAAGAAGCATAGGAGATGGTTAGAAGGAGAGGGGGTAATTTCCTGGCAAAGAGTGCTAGCAGTATATGAAAAGTAGGAGAATAGGAAACAATTCTAGAAACAGTAGGACGTGCTGAGAGGTGGAATACAAGGATCTATATTGTGAGTCACCTAAAAATGGGATAATTTCCCTATTAACCAAGTATGAAATAGATTCACTTTGAAATGACAGAGATGTCTTCATTAAATGAGAGGGTAAAAGCTTCATTTTGATAAAATGAAGCCTCCTCAGTTTGAGGCACTGCAGAGTAAAAGGAAGCCTTTTATCAGAGCAAAAGGAAGCCTCCTCAGTTTGAGGCATTGCAGAAAGGAAAACAGTCTCAAGCACAAGCTCTGGATGTCAAAAACGTTAGGGTGGTAGACACACATCAGGGCTCTCCTGTCACCAGGGCTGTGCAGTCCACACTCCAGCTTCCATTTAAAATAGGGTTTCTAGAGAGGGATCGTGGTGGATGGGAGACAGGACTAGATTGCAGCTCCAACTCAGATGGATGGAGCAGTGTGTGAAGGCTTGCGTAGTGAATTTTTGCTTCAGAATGACTGCAGAAATAAATCAGGAAACCCGAGAGGAACTACAGACCCTCTGAGGGAAGCAAATTGCTCTTGCAGGGCCCAGGAGACAACACAAATACTGTGAGTGCCCAAACTGTGGAAGTGGGGAAGGGAGGTCATCTGTCCCTGACACATGTCCCTACTGGGGAGACCGAAGGTCTAGATTACAGGAGACTATTCTGACCTTACCTGGAGCTGGGTCAATTTAGAGAGCTGAGTAAAATATAGGAGTAGAGGAAGTAGTGGAAAAAGTCCTGTGAGCTCGCTGGGTTCCCTGGCAACCCATTTCTGCCTGGCCTCACAAGGGTCCTTCAGGAGGGTGGCCAGAGGCACTGGGAAAAGGCCACAGGGAGAAGGAAACCTTGAGCTGAACTTTGAACTGATCCAGAAGTCTCCTGGCCAGAACCTGGGAGAGGGCATGAATCTGGTGTGCAGAGTCCACAGGCAGGGAAGAAGAAAGAAAAGCCATACTTGCTTTCACAGCTGAAAGGTGGGTAGCCTGGGGCAAGTTCTCAGTCCTGCTCACCCACCACCTGGAAACAGAGTCAGTACTGTTGGTGAGGATGTCATGAGAGTGAGACGAGCCCTTCGGATGTGTGGGAGCTGGGTGAGGCCTGTGACTGCAGGCTTTCCCGCACTTCCCTGACAACCTGCATGACATAGCAAAGACAGCCATAATCCTCCTAAGAACATAATTCTATTTACCTGGGATGCTCACCCCCATCCTCCACAGCAGCTGCAGCTGCAGCTGCAGCTGCAGCAAGACCTGCCCCAAAAGAGTCTGAGCTCAGACATGCCTAGCTCTGCCCCCACCCAATGGTCCTTCCCTACCCACCCTGGAAACTAAAGACAAAGGGCATATACTCTTGAGAGTTGCAGGGCCCCACCCACCATGTGTTGCTTCCCATGCTACCACAACTGATGCTCTCTGGAAAGCGCCACCTCCCAGCAGGAGGCCAACCAGCACAAAAATAGTGCATTAAACCACCAAAGCTAAGAATCCTCACAGAGTCCATTTCACCCCCCTGCCACCTCCACTGGAACAGGTGCTGGTATCCATGACTGAGAGACCCATGGACAGTTCACATCACAGGACGCTGTACAGACAACCCCTAGTACCAGCCTGGAGCCTGGTGGACTTGCTGGGTGATTAGATGCAGAAGAGCGATAACAAACGCAACAGCTCAGCTCTCAGAAGCTACATCCATAGGAAAAGGAGGAGAGTATTACATCAAGGGAACACCCCATGGGAAAAAAGAATCTGAACAACAACCTTCAGCCCTAGACCTTCTCTTTGACAGAGCCTACCCAAATGAGAAGGAACCAGAAAACCATTTCTGGTAATATGACAAAACAAGGTTCATTAACACCCCCCAAAAATCACACTAGCTCAACAGCAATGGATTGAAACCAAGAAGAAATCCCTGATTTACCTGAAAAAAAAATTCAGGAGGTTAATTATTAAGCTAATCAGGGAGGCACCAGAGAAAGGCAAAACCCAATGTAAGGAAGTACAAAAAATGCTACAAGAAGTGAAGGGACAAATATTCAAGGATATAGATAACATAAATAAAGAAAAAATCAAAACTCCAGGAAACAATGGACACACTTATAAAAATACAAAATGCTCAGGAAAGTCACAGCAATAGAATTGAACAAGTAGAAGAAATTCAGAGCTCAAAGACAATATCTTCAAATTAACCCAATCCAACAAAGATAAAGAAAAAAGAATAAAAATATATGAATAAATCTCTAATAAATCTGGGATTATGTTAGACAACCAAACCTAAGAATGATCAGCATTACTAGGGAAGAAGAGAAATCTAAAAGTTTGGAAAACATATTTAGAGGATTAACCAAGCAAAACTGCCCTTGCCTTGCAAGAGACCTAGACATCCAAATACTTGAAGGACATAAAAACACCTGCGAAATTCGTCACAAAAAGTCATTGCCTAGGCACAATGTCAACAGGTTATCTAAAGTTAAGATGAAGGAAAAATCTTAAGAGCTATGAGACAAAAGCGCCAGGTAACCTATAAAGGAAAACTTACCAGATCAACAGCATATTTCTCAGCAGAAATTTTACAGGCTAGAAGGGATTGAGGCCCTATCTTCACTCTCCACAAACAAAACAATTACAAGCCAAGAATTTTGTACCCAGCAATGCTAAGATTCATGTATGAAGGAAAGATAGCTGCAGGATATTTTTTTCATATCCCAGTGGCACCTGGAACACCAATGAGACAGAACTGTTTACTCTCCTGGAAAGGGGGCTGAAGCCAGGTAGCCAAGTGGTCTAGCTCAGTGGATCCCACCCCAATGGAGCCCTTCAAGCTAAGATCCACTGGCTTGAAACTCTCACAGCCAGCACAGCAGTCTGAAGTCAAGTCAACCTGGGATGCTCGAGCTTGATGGGGGGTGGGACATTGGCCATCAGCAAGGCTTGAGTAGGTGGATTTCCCCTCACAATATAAACAAAGCTGCCAGAAAAGTTCAAACTGGGTGGAGCCCACTGCAGCTACACAGCCACTGTAGCCAGACTGCCTCTCTTGATTCCTCCTATCTGGGCAAGGCATCTCTGAAAGAAAGGCAGCAGCCCCAGTCAGGGGCTTATAGATAAACTCCCATCTCCCTGGGATGGAGCAACTGGAGGAAGGGGTGACTGTGGGCTCAGCATCAGCAGACTTAAACGTTCCTGCCTGCCAGCTCTGGAGAGAGCAGCGAATCTCCCAGCACAGTGCTGGAGCCCTGCTAAGGGATAGATGGCCTCAAGTGGGTCCCTCACCCCCGTACCTCCTGATGGGGAGACACCTCCCAGTAGGGGTCAATAGACACCTCATAGAGGAGAGCCCTGGCTGGCATCTGGTGGGTGCCCCTCCTGAATAAAGCTTCCAGAGGAAGGAACGGGCAGCAACCTTTGCTGTTCTGCAGCCTCCGATGGTGATACCCAGGCAAACAGGGCCTGGAGTGGACCTCCAGCAAGCTCCAGCAGACCTGCAGCAGAGGGACCTGACTGTCAGAAGGAAAAATAAATAGAAAGAAATAGCAAAAACAGAATCAAAAAGGACGTCCACCCATAAGCCACATCCGAAGTCCACCAACATCAGAGAACAAAGGTAGATAAATCTAAGAAGAGGAGGAAAATCCAGCATAGAAATGTTGAAAATTAAGAAAACCAGAATGCCTCTTCTCCTCCAAAGGATCACAACTCCTTGCCCGCACGGGAACAAAACTGGATGGAGAATGAGTTTGATGAATTGACAGAAGTAGGCTTCAGAAAGTGGGTAATAACAAACTTCTCTGAGCTAAAGGAGCATGTCCTAACCCAATGAAAGGAAGTTAAGGCTTGAAAAAATGGTTAGAGGGATTGCTAACTAGGATAAATTACATGACAGAGCTGGAAAAAACAGCATGAGAACCTGATGAAGCATACAAAAGTATCAATAGCTGAATCAACCAAGCAGAAGAAAGGATATCAGAGATTGAAGATCAACTTAATGAAATAAAGTTTGAAGACAAGATTAGAGAAAAAAGAATAAAAAGGAATGAACAAAGCCTCCAAAAAATATAAAACTATGTAAAAAGACAAAACCTACATTTGTTTGGTGTACCTGAAAGTGATGAGGAGAATGGTATCAAGTTGTAAAACCCTCTTCAGGTTATTATCCAGGAAAAGTTCCCCATTTGCTAGTAGGACAGGCCAACATTCAAATTCAGGAAATATAGGGAACACCACAAAGATACTCCTTGAGAAGAGCAACCTCAAGACACATAATCATCAGATTCACCAATGATGAAATGAGAGAAAAAATGTTAAGGGCAGCCGGAGAGAAAGGTCAGGTTACCTACAAAGGGAAGGCCATCAGACTAACCACGGATCTCTCTACAGAAACCCTAGAAACCAGAAGAGAGTGAGGCCCAATATTCAACAATCTTAAAGGAAAGAATTTTCAACCCAGAATTTCATATCATGCCAAACTAAGCTTCATAATTGAAGAAGAAATAAAATTCTTTAAAGACAAGCAAATGCTGAGAGATTTTGTCACCACCAGGCCTGCTTTAAAAGAGCTCCTGAAGGAAGCACTAAATATGGAAAGGAAAAACCGGTACCAGTCACTGAAAAAACATACCAAATTGTAAAGACCATCAACACTATGAAGAAACTGCACGAATTAACAGGCAAAATAACCAGCTAGCATCATAATGACAGGATCAAATTCACACATAACAATATTAACCTTAAATTTAAATGGGCTAAATGCCCCAATTAAAAGATACAGACTGGCAAATTAGATGAAGAGTCAAGACCCATCAGTGTACTGTATTCAGGAGATCCATCTCATATGCAAAGACACACATAGGCTCAAATTGAAGAGATGGAGGAATACTTACTAAGCAAATGGAAAGTAAAAAAAAAAACAAGCAAAAAACCCAAACAAACTGAAAACAACCTCAGGTGTTGCAATCCTAGCCTCTGATAAAATAGACTTTAAACCAACAAAGATAAAAAAAGACAAAGAAGGGCATTACATAATGGTAAAGGGATCAGTGCAATAAGAAGAGCTAACTATCGTAAATATATATATACCCAATACAGGAGCACTCAGATTCATAAAACAAGTTCTTAGAGACCTACAAAAAGACTTAGAGATACCCACATGATAATAGTGGAAGACTTTAACACCCCACTGTCAATATTAGACAGATCAACAAGACAGAAAATTAACAAGGATATTCAGGACTTGAACTCAGCACTGAATCAAGCAGACCTAATAGACATCTACAGTACTCTCCACCCCAAATCAACAGAATATAAATTCTTCTCAGCACCACATTGCACTTATTCTAAAATTGAGCACATAATTGGAAGTAAAACACTCCTCAGCAAATGCAAAAGAACAGAAATCATAACAGTCTCTCAGACCACATTGCAATCAAATTAGAACTCAGGATTAAGAAATTCATGAAAAACCACACAACTACACAGAAACTGAACAAACTGCTCCTGAATGACTATGGGGTAAATAACAAAATGAAGGCAAAAATAAAAAAGTTCTTTGAAACCAATGAGAAAAAATGCACAACATACCAAAATCTCTGGAACAAAGCTAACGTCGTGCTTAGAGGGAAATTTACAGCCCACAGGAGAAAGCAGGAAAGATCTGAAATAGACACCCTAACATCACAATTAAAAGAACTGGAGAAGCAAGAGCAAACAAATTTAAAAGCTAGCAGAAGGCAAGAAATAATTAAGATCAGAACAGAACAGAAAGACGTAGAGACACGAAAATCCCTTCAAAAAATCAGTGAATCCAGGAGCTGGTTTTTTGAAAAGATTAACAAAATGGATAAATCCCTAGCTTGATTAATAAAGGAGAAAATAGAGAAGAAACAAACAGACACAATAAAAATCATAAAGGGGATATCACCACTGATCACACAGAAATACAAACTACCATCAGAGAATACTGTGAACACCTCTACACAAATAAACTACAAAATCTAGAAGAAATTGGTAAATTCCTAGACACATACAGATTTCCAAGGCTAAACCAGGAAGAAGTCGAATCCCTGAACAGAACAATAACAATTTCTGAAATCGAGGCAGTAATTAATAGCCTACCAACTAAAAAAAGCCTAGGACCAGATGAATTTACAGCTGAATTCTATGAGAGGTAGAAAAAGGAGCTGGTACAATTCCTTCTGAAAGTATTCCAAGCAATAGAAAAAGAGGGACTCCTCCCTAACTCATTTTTTGAAGCCAGCATTATCCTGATACCAAAACCTGTCAGAGACAACAAAATAAGAAAATTTCAGGCCAATATCCCTGAGAAGCATTGATGCGAAAAATCCTCGATAGATACTGGCAAACTGAATCCAGCAACACATCAAAAACTTATCCACCACAATCCAGTAGGGTTCATCCCTGGGATGCAAGGCTGGTTTAACATATGCAAATCAATAAACATAATCCATCACATGAACAGAACAAATAAAAAAAAACCATGATTATCTCAATAGATGCAGAAAGGCCTTTGATAAAGTTCAACACACCTATATGCTAAAAACTCTCAATAAACTAGATATTGATGGAACATATTTCCAAACAATAAGAGCTACTTATGACAAACCCATAGCCAATATCATAGTGGATGGGCAAAAGCTGGAAGCATTCCCTTTGAAAACCAGCACAAGACAAGGATGCCTTCTCTCACTCCTATTCAGCATATTATTAGAAGTTCTGGCCAGGGCAATCAGTCAAGATAAGGAAATAAAGTGTATTTAAATAGAAAGAGAGGAAGTCAAAATGCCTCCGTGGGCAGATGACATGATTGTATATTTAGAAAACTTCATCTTCTCAGCCCCAAATCTGTTTAAGCTGATAAGCAACTTCAACAAAGTCTTGGGAGGCAAAGTCAATGTGCAAAATCACAAGCATTCCTAAACACCAATAATACACAGAGAGCCAAATCATGAGCAAACTCCCATTCACAATTGCTACAAAGAGAATAAAATACCTAGGAATACATCTTACAAGCATGTGAAGAACCTCTTCAAGGAGAACTATAAACCGCTGATCAAGGAACTAAGAAAAAACACAAACAAATGGAAAAATGTTCCATGCTCATAGATAGGAAGAATCACTATTATGAACATGGCCATACTGCCCAAAGGAATTTATAGATTCAATGCTACATCCATCAAGCTACCACTGACTTTCTTCACAGAATTAGAAAAAAATACTTTAAATTTCATATTGAATCTAAAACGAGCTTCTATAGCCAAGACAATTCTAAGCAAAAAGAACAAAGCTGGCAGCATTATGCTACCTGACTTCAAACTATACTACAAGGCTACAGTAACCAAAACAGCATGATACTGGTACCAAAACAGATACATAGACCAACGGAACAGAACGGAGCCTCAGAAATAATGCCACACGTCTACAATCATGGGATCTTTGACAAACCTGACAAAAATAAGCAATGGGGAAATGATTCCCTATTTAATAAATGGTATTGGGAAACTGACCAGCCATATGCAGAAAGGAAACTGGATCCCTTCCTTACACGCTTTACAAAAACAAGTCAAGAGGAATTAAAGAATTAAATGTAAGACCTAAAGGCATTAACATCCTAGAAGAAAACCTAGGCAATACCATTCAGGACATAGGCATTGGCAAAGACTTCATGACTAAAACACCAAAAGCAATGGCAACAAAAGCCAAAATTGACAAATGAGATCTAATTAAAGAGCTCCTGCACAGCAAAATAAACTATCGTCAGAGTGAACAGACAACCTTACAAAATGGGAGAAATTTTTTGCAATCTAGTCATCTGACAAAGGGCAAATAATATTCAGAATCTACAAAGAACTTAAACAAACTTACAAGAAAGAAACAACCCCATCAAAAAGTGGATGAAGGATGTGAACAGACACTTCTCAAAAGAAGACATTTATGCAGCCAACAAACATATGAAAAAATGCTCATCATCACTGGTCATTAGAAAAATGCAAATCAAAACCACAATGAGATACCATCTCATGCCAGTCAGAATGGCAATCATTAAGAAGTCGGGAAACAACAGATGCTGGAGAGGATGTGGAAAAATAGGAACACTTTTACACTGTTGGTGGGAGTGTAAATTAGTTCAACCATTGTGAAAGACAGTGTGGCGATTCCTCAAGGATCTAGAACCAGAAATACCATTTGACCCAGTATTCTTATTACTGGGTATATACCCAAAGGATTAGAAATCCACATATATGTTTATTGTGGCACTATTCACAATAGCAAAGACTTGGAACCAACCCAAATGTCCTTCAGTGATAGACTGGATAAAGAAAATGTGGCACATATACACCATGGAATACCATAAAGCCAAAGAAAAAGATAAGTTCGTGTCCTTTGCAGGAACATGGATGAAGCTGGAAACTATTTTCAGCAAAGTAACACAGGAAGAGAAAACCAAACACTGCATATTCTCACTCATAGTGGGAGTTTAACAACGAGAACAAAGGGACACAGGGAGGGGAACATCACACACCAGGGCCTATCAGGGGGTGGGGGAGTAGGGGAAGGGATAGCATTAGGAGAAATACCTAATGTAGGTGACAGATTGATGGGTGCAGCAAACCACCACGGCACATGTATACCTATGTAACAAAACTGCACATTCCGCACATGTATCCCAGAACTTAAAGTATTTAAAAAAAAAAAAAAAAAAAAAAAAAAAAAAAAAAAAAAGCAACTGCTACAAGGAGCTCTAAACATTGAAACAAATCCTGGAAAAACATCAAAACAGAACGTCTTTAAAACATAAATCTAACAGGGTTTATAAAGCAAAAATACAACTTAAAAAACAAAACAAAAACCAAGGTATACAAGCAACAAATAGCACGATGAATGGAATTGTACCTCACATCTCAAAACTAACATTGAATTTAAATTGCCTCAATGCTCCACTTAAAAGATACAGGATTGCAGAATGGATAAGAATTCACCCAACCCACTGTCTGCTGCCTTCAAGAGACATATCTAACACATAAGGACTCACATAAACTTAAGGTAAAGACGTGGAAAAAGACATTTCATGCAAATAGACACCAAAAGTGAGCAGGAGTTGCTATTCTTATATCAGACAAAACAAACTTTAAAGCAACAGCTGTTAAAAAAGACAAAGGGGGACATTATATAATGATAAATGGCCCTGTCCAAAAGGAAAATATCACAATCCTAAACATATATGCATCTTACACTGGAGCTCCCAAATTCATAAAACAGTTACTAATAGACCTAAGAAGTGAGGTAGACTACAACACAATAATAGTGGGGGACTTTAATACTCCACTTATAGCACTGGACAGGTCATCAATAGAGAAAGTCAACAAAGAAACAATGAATTTAAACTATACCCTGGGACAAATGGACATTTTATATATATAATATATATATATACACACACATACACACACACACACACACACACACACACACAGAGAGAGAATGTTCCATCCAACAACAACAGAATATACCTTCTCTTCAACAGTGCATGGAACTTTTTCCAAGGTAGACCATATGGTAGGCCACAAAATGGGCATCAATAAATTTATGAAAATTGAAATTATATCAAGCACTCTCTCAGATCACAGTGGAATAAAACTGGAAATTAACTCCAAAAGTAGCCTTCAAAACCATGCAAATACATGAAAGTTAAATAACTGGCTCCTGAATGACCATTGGGTCAAAAATGAAATCAGGATGGAAATTAAAAATTTTTTTGAACTGAATGACAATAGTAACACAGCCTATCAAAACCTCTGGAATACAGCAAAGGCACTGCTAAGAGGAAAGTTTATAGCCATAAACACCTACAACAAAAAGTCAGAAAGCGCACAAACAGACAATCTAAGGTCACACCTCAAGCAAATAGAGAAACAAGAACAAACCAAACCCCAACCCAGCAGAAGAAAGAAAATAACTGAGATCAGAACAGAGCAGAGCTAAATGAAATTGAAACAAATAAACAAACTAAAACAATACAAAAGATAAACAAAAAGCTGGTTCTTTGAAAATATCAATAAAATTGATAGGTCATTAGCAAGGTTAACCAAGAAGAGAGAAAATCCAAATAAGCTCAATAAGAAATGAAATGGGAGATATTACAATTGATACCATAGAAATACAAAAGATTATCCAAGGCTACTATAAACACCTTTATACACATAAACTAGAAGACCTAGAAGAGATGGATAAATTCCTGGAAAGATACAACCTTCGTAGCAAGAATCAAGAACAGACCAATAACAAGCAGCAAGATTGAAATGGTAATTTAAAAATTACAAATAAAATAAGTCCAGGAGCAGATGAATTCATAGCAGAACTCTATCAGACATTCAAAGAAGAATTGGTACCAAACCTACTGACAGTATTCTACAAGATAAAGACTGAACCCTCCCTAAATCATCCTACGAAGGCAGTATTACTGTAATACGAAAACCAGGAAAGGACATAACAAAAAAGAAAACTACAGACCAATGTCCCTGATGGACATAGATGCTGAAATCCTTAACAAAATACTAGCTGACTGAATCCAACAATGTATCAGAAAGATTATCTACTGTGATCAAGTTGGTTTCATACCAGGGATGCAGGAGTGGTCTAACATATGCAGGTGAATAAATGTGATACACCACATAAAAAGAATAAAAAATGAAAATCACATGATCATCTCAATAGAGGCAGAAAAAGGATTAGACAAAATTCAGCATTCCTTTATGATTAAAACTCTCAGCAAAATTAGCATTCAAGGATACACTTGAATGTAATAAAAGTCATCTATAACAAACCAACTGCTAACATAATGCTGATTGGGGAAAAGTTGAAAGCATTTCCCCTGAGAACTACAATAAGACAGGGATGCCCACTCTCACCACTTCTCTTTAACATAGTACTGGAAGTCAGCCAGAGCAATCAGACAAGAGAAAGAAATAAAGGGCATCCAGATTGGCAAAAATAAGTAAAACTTTTGCTGTTTGTTGATGATATGATTGTTTACTTAGAAAACCCTAAAGACTCCTCCAAAAAGCTATGAGAACTGATAAATGAATTCAGCAAACAAATTTGTACACAGATCAGTAGCTCTGCTGTACACCAACAGCAACCAAGCTGAGAATCAAATTAAGAGCTCAACTCCCCTTTTACAATAGCTACAAAAAATAAAATACTTAACAATGTACTTAATCAAGGAGGTGAGAGATCTGTAGAGAAAAACCATGGAATACTGCTTAAAGAAATCGTAGATGACACAAACAGATGAAAACTTACCCCATCATGATGGATGGGTAGAATCAATATTGTGAAAATGACCATACTCACAAAAGCAATCTACAAATTCAATGCAATCCCCATCAAAATACTGACATAATTATTCACGGAATTAGAAAAAGCAATTCTAAAATTCATGTGGAACCAAAAACGAGCCTGCATAGCCAAAGCAAGACTATGCAAAAAGAATAAATCTGGAGGCATCACATTATTTGCTTTTAAACTACCCTGTAAGGCCATACTCACCAAAACAGCATGGTACTGATACACAAATAGATGCATAGACCAATGGAACAGAATAGAGAACCCAGAAGTAAACCCAAATACTCACAGCCAACTCATCTTCAACAAAGCAAACAAAAACATAAAGTGTGGAAAGGACATTCTATTCAACAAATGATGCTGGGATAATTGGCTAGCCACATGTAGGAGAATAAAACTGGATCCTCGTCTCTTACCTTATACACAAATCAACTCAAGATGGATTAAAGACTTAAATCAAAGACCTGAAACTATAAAAGTTCTGTAAGATAACATTGGAAAAACCCTTCTAGACATTGTCTTAGACAAGGATTTAATGGCCAAGAACTCAAAAGCAAATGCAATAAAAAAAAAGATAAATAGCTGAAACTTAATTAAAGAGCTTTTGTGAGGCAAAAGTAACAGCAGAGTAAACAGACAACTTACAGAGTAGGAGAAAATCTTCACTATCTATACATCTGACAAAGGACAGTATCCAGGATCTAAAACAAACTCAAATCATCAAGAATAAAACAAACAACCCCATGGATAAGTGGGCTAAGGACATGAATAGACAATTCTCAAAAGAAGATATACAAATGCCCAACAAATATATGAAAAAATACTCAACATCACTAATGATCAGGGAAATGCAAATCAGAACCACAATGTGATACTGCCTTACTCATGCAAGAATGGCCATAATCAAAAAATTAAAAAATAATAGATGTTGGTGTGGATGCAGTGAAAAGGGAGCACTTCTACACTGCTGGTGGGAATCTAAACTAATATAACCACTATGGAAAACAGAGTGGAGATTCCTTAAAGTATTAAAAGTAGAAGTACCTTATGATCCAGCAATCCCACTACTGCATATCTACCCAGAAGAAAAGAAGTCATTCTATGATAAAGATACGTAGATACTTACGCATGTATGTTTATAACAGCACCATTTGAAATTGCAAAAACGTGGAACACAAATGCATATCAATCAATGAGTGGATAAATAACCTGTGGTATACATATCAGAGATATATATATGTATATGTCAGTACCATCAGAACCTGTGAGGGGTGTGTGTGTGTGTATATACACATATACATATATATATGTATATATGATGGAATACTACTCAGTCATAAAAAGGAATGAATTAATCCCATTCACAGTGACTTGGATGAGATTAGAGACTATTATTCTAAGTAAAGTAACTCAGGAATGGAAAACCAAACATCATATATTCTTACTCATAGTGGGAGCTAAGCTATGGGGAGGCAAAGGCATAAGAATTACACAATGGCCTTTGGGGACTCAGGGGGAAAGGATTGGAAGGGGGTGAGGGGTAAAAAACTACAAATATGGTGCAATGTGTACTGCTTGGGTGATGGGTGCATGAAAATCTCACAAATCACCACTAAAGAACTTATTCATGTAACAGAACACCACCCGTTCCGCAATAACCTATGGAAATTTTTAAAAAAATTAAAAAAAAAATAGAATAGGGCTTCTAGTGCTACTTCTTAGATCCCAAGGAAACACTTTTCATGCTCTGAAAACCTCGCAGTCATCTTTGGCTTTTACAGACCTGCTACATGTTAAGAGAAAGCACCCATAGAAAGCAGTGAGCTCGGTATTTTCTATACATTACAAGGTAGTAATTTGAGACTGTAGTTTGCCTTCATTCTTTAAAACATAAAGAGAAACTGGATGAAAAGGGAAACTTGCTCACAAGGTCTTAGAATACAGAGACAACTGTTTTGTTGTTTATGGTTCATGGTTTTTATATTTGTACATTAAAAATACTTCCATATTAACATTGTTATTTATGTGAGACTGTGTATACAAGGTGGAGGTAATGACTTAGCATTTGAAATAAATAATCAGGAATTCGCACTGTAGAAGAAACATAACTACCTACACACTTCAAAAAATTGTAACCAAAATCAATGCCAAGAGATCATAATCCAAATTTTTGTTGGTAAAATAAATGTTGCTCAGGTTATATGGTTGACCACCACTCCTGCATGAACAAGTGTAAGTATCACACATGCTCTGTACCCCACTGAGACCTACCCTCAAACTCTACAATTCCTTTTGGCACTGCATTTACATATTTCGTGGAAAACTCCATCATGCCCTCTATCAATATGGTTGACTTGTCCTGACATCAAAGTATCTTTGTTTCCACCTTCACATGTAAGATTCAAAACATTATATAACATCCCATTTGCTAAAAGTCTCTTCTAGCATGCTTCATACTGAAAGTTTTATGCTTCTAGGACTTGCTTTTTCACATTTTTGTTTCACTGCTAACTATTGAGAATCTAGTAATTTTTCCTTAACATTTTATGTCCTCTTATTTTCCGGTGAAAGCAAATATCTCATAACTACAAAGTAGTTGATATTACTTCTCTTTTATATCCAAAAATAAGCAGATCCCTTTTGGTACCACAAAATCAGTTTTCATAAAATGGTGAAGTGATGATGTCATGAATGTGTTAGTCTTACTCCCCCTATTCACTACGGAGACTGTGTGAACATAATTCATAAACCCCCCTTCTGGTTATTGTTAAAAATCATCTTTGGAAATGTTTGTAGAAAAGAAGTCTGTGAAGACCAACCACCATTTCCACCTTTTGGACATTTTATTCGTAAAAAGTTGTCTGTGAAGAAATATGTGAAGATTCTAACATTGTTGCTATGTCCTGTAAAAGATAACCAATAACCTCAAAATGTCTGATTGGTCGTTTAATAAATTATTGTTCTAAAATATTTAAATCACATATTTATATCCTGAAAAATATAGATAACTGTGAGGTTCTTGTTTAAAGCAAAAAGAAGTTCTTTGTAATTTCTTTCTTTCCTATTTATTCAAGAAGATATAATAAATTCTACTCGAATTCTTTATTTGAAGAGAGCTTGAGAATCTTTTTCTTATTTAACTAAACGAAGTAAACCTATCCAAAGACCTTGTTGCAGTATCTGAGTGCAGAGAATGAAGATTTTGCTAATCTTACAAAAATAGGTTTTATGACTATGTGTTTGGCAGAACTTAGTCTGAATTCTGTTTTTAATGACACATACTGTCTGACAGGATAAAAGAGGGTCATGTGGCTAGGGTGATCATGTATTTACCTGTGACAATTCTGGCTTATATTTTTGTTCCAGCATAAGTGTTAAAAGGACTCCCTTTCACTCTCAGAAATGTCTCCCTCTTCAGATCATAACTTACATGGTGTATGCATAGTCGCTACCATGTCCACACTTATAGTCTCCTGAGACTTCCCAATACTTAATGAACAATTGACAACTGTTGAATAGCCAAATGGATTTACATTTGTTCACAATAGTTGTCTAGACCTTTGAGCAACATCAGAACAAATCAAGTTCATTCCTACCTTTTAGTGCAGGTTTCAGTTCACCTTGGGCATCTTTGGATAAGGGTCATACCTCAAGTTGAAAAAGTTTTGGTCTTTAATTTTCACTGGAAATAGTGTATTATCCTGTGAAGATTAATTCCTTAAGCATGACAGTGTCTGTCTAATCTCACACTCTACACTATCCGTAAAAGTAATTTTCCTAAAAGGAAAATCCTATGTCACTGCCTTGCTTAATAATTCCTCATTGTTTCACCATCACCTTCAGAATTAAGTCTCAGCTGCTTCACATCAACATTTAAATCATTAAATCATTTAAATAGCTAAGCTTATTTTTCCCTCTCGACTTTCAGATTCAAATAATCAAGTGTCTATTCAATATCCTATTTGGATTCATTCCACAGACCCCTCAATTGCAGAATGTGGAAAACTGATCTATCATCTTTTTCTGTAAACCTGTTCTTCCATCTGTGTTATTTTATGTTGGCACCACTATTCATTCATATTCAAATATCTGGTTGTTTTCATTCGTCATTGTTTCCAAAGATAATCCTACTATAACAGCAAACTCCAAAGTGTATCATCATTCAGACATGAAAGAAGTTGGTTTCCCACTCAATGCAAAGTCTTGAATGATGGTCTGCATAGTCAGAATTATCTATTCCAAGAGGGGATTAAGAAAAATCAGTCACTGTCTATCTCAGAGTTTCATTATCTTCAAACACCAAGGAAGAAAAATGTATGAAGGATCAGGAATGGGGGTAGTTTACAGGCCAGACCTGGAAAAGATATATTACCTCCTCGTGTTCCATTTAGTTACATGGCTCCGCCAAAGGCATGTGGTGCTGCCGAGTGCCCAGGAACAAGAGGAAATAGATTTAATGAGGAGATGGATAATAGTTTTTGCCATATTTCTCCGTGATCCTCAAATGCTCATTACAACTTTTCGCTGACTTCATTTTATGTTCTAAATATTAGTTCTGGCTCTCTAGTCTTAACACTTCTACCCATGATAATCTCTTTTCTATACTGGAGCAATGGTCTTCTAAATCAACACTTCAATCTAAAGATTCTGTTCTGACTGATCCTCTCCAGAAAGCTTTCCCTGAACCCTCTGACCCAGCTAAATGTACCCCTTTCTCTCTCCAAAGCGCTGAATGCATTTTAGTTTATTATGTTGCTTTTTATTATTTATTACATCTTAATATGTTTTATAATATTTAAAATACTGCTTCTGTTCTCTTACTGCACTGTGAAATCATCAAAGAAATGAATTTTGTTATTTCAGTTTTTTAATGTCTTATAGAATTTCTGCATTGATAATATAGAGAGCTGATTTTAATGGAGAAGAAATGGGTTTCTCTGCTGAGAATGTTATTCCTGTCAGAGGTGCAAAAAGGAGTTTACTAAAATAGGTGGTTTCCGGATGTTAACTCACATTCTGAGTAGACTCTTTAGTTCTTGTCTTTTGTCTCTTATCTCCAGTTTAACTGGTCTTAAACCTTTTTCAAGCACCTTCTGACTTTTTTTCCTTTCCTATTAGCCAAGAAATCTTTTATAGTCTCCAAAAAAGGAACTTAATTTTTCTCATGATATTTTTGTCAATTGTCTTTGTTTGAGTTATTTCCAGGCCCTTAATCTTGAACTATATGATGTCTACATTTTTTTTAAAAAAATATTTCAGCATGAGTGTATAGTCCTGAGGTATGTGTTATTTGCTTTAAGTTAGGTGCTAAGATGATTTAGTTCGGGTAGTTGGAATATGCATTCTAGGGATAAACAACTAATCTTTTTTTTTTTTTTTTTCTTGAAATGGAGTCTCATTCTGTTGCCAGGCTGTAGTGCAGTGGCACTATCTTGGCTCACCGCAACCTCTGCCTCCTGGGTTCAAGCAATTCTCCTGCCTCAGCCTCCCAAGTAGCTGGGACTACAGGAATGTGTCACCATGCCCAGATAATTTTTGTATTTTTAGTAGAGACAGGATTTCACCATGTTGGCCAGGATGGTCTTCAGCTCTTGACCTCTTGATCCACCTGCCTCGGCCTCCCAAAGTGCTGGGATTACAGGTGTGAGCCACCGTGTCCAACCATCAACTAATCTTTCATCAAACCCAGGGACCATATTTTAAGTACTTCAATGATCTTTACCTCCCATCAACAACAGAGCTATGATAATTTCTAAAATGAAGGTTAGAAGTGGATCCCCATTGGTAAAAGAAACAACTTATTATTAGCATAATGGAAATCAGAAATGAGCTTTTATTGGTGAAATTAGTGGGTCGGCTACAGTATTATAGGGAAGATTCTTTCATTGCATAAGAAGACTATAAAAACTGTCATCTGTCCTGAAGCCTCAATAGATTTCAGTGCTTCTCTAGGATTAATGATCCCGTAATTGTGCTTCCAGCTGGGAGGTTTCTTGATCCCTTTCTTACAGTTGACTACACCTGATGGTGGAATATGGTCACATTTGCCTCAGTAAATCATTCTTGCAAAGTATTCTGGGGATACACATAGTGACAGGAAGTTGAAACATCAAGGTTCAGTTTATGACTTGTGTGTGTGCGCCAGGTTGCCAATAAATGTTGGCATATGTGACAGGACTTGGCTGAGATTTTTTTTTCCTTTTTTTTTTTTTAATGAGGGAACAGCCAATTCTCTACTATCTCTAGTGGCAGCCCCCTAAATTTCAGGTGTGTGTATGTCCAAATTGGGGTAAACCAGTCCACTACACTAGACTTTTGAAATTCTAATCCAAAAAATCTACTCCCTTTATTCTTCTCTGTCAAGCATTACTTGAGACAATTAATGAGAATTTCTAGACTCTTGAATGGTGAAGACCCAGAGAACATAGAGAAATACACTAAACGCAAACTATTGCTTAATAATTTAAAAATATTACCCCAATGTAAATATTTGCTGATTTAAATCTTATAAAGGCAACCCTCTATATTATTTACTTCCCAGGTAAAAAAAAATTAAGTCTTTTTTTAAGAATAAATTAAAAGACATCACCTTATTCCAATTCTTAATCTCCCAAATATATATATTCTATTTGAGACAGGGTCTTTCTGTTACCCAAGTTGGAGTGCAGTGGTAAAATCACAGCTCACTGCAGCCTTTGCTTCTTTCCCAGGCTCAAGCCATTCCCCCACCTCAGCCTGCCAAGTAACTGGGTCTACAGGGACATACCACCATGCCTGGGTAAGTTTTCATTTTTGTAGAGATGGGGTCTTGCCATGTTGCCCAGGCTGGTCTTGAACTCCTGGGCTCAAGTGTTCTTCCCAGTTTAGCCTCCCAAAGTGCTAAGATTACAAGCATGAGACACCACATGAGCCTCAAATTCTTACACTTAATGCTCAGATGTTTAAACCTCTCTAATCGGTACCTGTAAAATCAGGAAATATTATTTCTGAGGGACTCATTAATTTACATCCTCAACATTCTGACAAACGTATGTGTCTGTTCTCTGACCAATGGCTCAGGTTATGCATTGCAAGCAGTATATTAACTATCGCTTTATAATTGACCTCTTTTACACTTTCACATTGTCTGCTTGGTCCTTATACACATTGAATTAGAATATTTGCACTGGAAGTTACTAGGCTGTTTTACAATGTTGTAATAATTTAATTGTAAATTGTTATTTGTCTTTATGCACTAAATTTAGGGTGAGAATGAGATTAGAAAACCAGTGTCTTTAGGTATATCTATATTAATTGCAGGATATTTTAAAAATATCCTACTCAGAACTAAGGGAATTCTTCTCACACACTGAACTTCCCACAGGGAATCCCATACACCCTCCCATGCAGCACAATCTTTTTTTTTTTTTTTTAATTTTTTTTCCTCATCATAGTTTTATCCTGTATACTATTCTTGTATGTAGTATTGGCCATTCTTCCTAATTTAAAAGAAGGTCATGGTTTGTGTTATTCCCTTTAAAACAATGTACAAACTGAGTAAGCTCCTGCTGCTGTTGGCATCAATTTAGATTTTTCTTGCTTATTTCCGCTTCATCTGCTCATAATGCACAAGGGATGAGAAAAGATTCAATTTCCTCATCTGTAAAATGAGGGTGATAGTATTAGATGATCTCTAAGGTCCCTTCAACCTCTAAAATTTTATGACTCTAATAATGTAAGTTTAAACCCCATTAGTAAGAGTAATGGCTTTTCTTAGCCTAATCTGTGGCACAGTTTTCTTAAATGGCCCACGTTGCCTTGAAACAATCCAAGAAACTGCTTTTATTTTCTCTCCCAAATTTACTTATCCTGTTACTCTAACTTTCCAATGCTGAAATTTCATTGTTCTTCAAGATATGGAAAATGTTATTTACATGTGTAGCTGACTTTCCCTGCTAGAGAGGGGCATCATTTTAAACTCACCTTTTGTCCATGTAGTGTATTGTCTTGTCCCTTGTAAATGTTTAACAAAGTCTGATGAATGAATGAACACATAACTTTTGCACAGTCACTCCTACATAACATTTCAATGATGGACCCTATATGTGATGGACCCTATATATGTCGGTGGCCTCATAAGATTATGATACAATATTTTTATCGTACCTTTTCTATGTTTAGATACATAAATTCTTAACTACTGTTTTAAATATTGCTTACAGTATTCAGCACAGTAACATGCTGTACAGGTTTGTAGCCTAGCAGCAATAGGCTATACTATGTAGGCTAAGTGTGTAGTAGGCTATATCGTTTGTGTTTGTATAAATACATTTTATGATGTTCACACAACCACAAAATCACCTAATGATACTTATTTCAGAATGTACTCCTGTCACTACGTGACATATGACTGTATCTCATATTATAATTTATAAAGTACTCTCATTGTCTATTATCTATATCACAGAATTATGAAATGTTAAATTGAAATGGATATTAGAGATATCGCTAATCCAGTGGTTGTTGGTTGGGGTGATTTTATCCCCCAGTGGCATTTGACAAAGTCTGGATACATTTTCAAATTGTCCTAACTTAGGAGTGGGTGCTACTAGCATCTAGTAGGTGGAGGCTAAATATCCTATGCAATTCACAGCATAGTCCCTACAACAAAGAAGAATTCTGTGCTCACTTGGATGGAGAAGGCTTGGGAAGAAGCCATATAGCAATCTTCCCAGAGAACAGCAACAGCTAGTTGCTGAAGAACAATGGAAAGTGACCATCACCCAGTGAATTATTTAATGGCTACTTCTATATAGCAGGCACTATGTGCTAAAACCAAGCCTGCCTACTGTTTTCCCGGGACTATATAGATCCCGAAGTTCTCGAATACCCCCAATAATAAGTAATAGTGAACTTTCACTAACATTAGTAAGTGATAATCAGTATCTTTAGAAAAAGTAAAATAATGTGACATTCTTCCCCTGCTATCATGAATCACTTTGGACCTAATGTATTCCCAAATACAGAGCTGACATGACATTGACTAACACTTTTCAAAATTTTCAGTTTTCTCAATTATAAAATATTTCCATATCCTTTGCAAGATTTACTGAGAATCAATTTATTGGACAAAAGCACCCCTCCACTGGGATGTCTCAGCAGAGACTTGGTAGACCACAACCTGTAACTCTTGTTCCATTCCTGTTGTCAAGGCAACATCTTATATGGGGATATTCACCTTCAGTAACGTAGCTTTTACTCCTTCCTTATTTTAGCCATTCCTGTTTTAAGCCTCTTGGCTAAAAGCTTTAGAAAAAAAAATCTGCTATGTCTCCCATAGGTATAAAAGAAACCCATTGTTCCATGACATAGCCCTAGATAACTTCTTGGGGTAGACAATAGAGAAAGTTTAAGTTAACTATTTTGTTGTGAGCCAAAAAACAAACAAAATATATGTAGCCATGTTTGCTAGATTGTCGGATTTATCTTTTAATAAATCATGGAAGAAATAGGTTTAAAAAAAACTCTTGTCAGTTCAGGTGTTTTCCTTGCCATTATATTACTTTACATGATCTATAAGCTTAAAACTGTAAACTTTTAAGTGACATACAGCCTGGTGACATTATCTTTTCCTTACATAAGTAAGAAGTGCTATTCACATGGGTAGATATGTGCTCTGAGACTGCCAAAGAAAGCTATACTGCTTCTCATACTGCCTGATGACAGGAAAGGAAATACCACATGAAGAGTGATAAAGTATATGAAAAATACAAAGAAAAGTTTTGGAGTAGATAGATAGTAACTCCATGTCATAGATAGGTTGATTCCATGTCTTTGCTATTGTGAATAGTACTACAGTATTAACATTATTTTAAATAAACTCTTTCTCCTTATATTCATATCATTTTAAAATTTAATCTTTCACATAAAATAAATATTATTTTGAAGTTTTGTTTATATATACTATCTTTGGAAAAGCAAGAGCAGCAGAGCTGTATATCTATAGTTTTGTTAGGTCCTGAGCATGGTCCCACAAGTTGTAGTATAGGTATATACATCCTTTAGCTTAATTGTTTACAACCTACATTTTGTGGTATCTTTTTGGTAATAAATGTATAGCACTATCTTTCTCAATTGAAAATTTCAGTTTAACATAAATAATCATTCAGAGTTTGCAATTCACACAATGCCATAAAGTCATTAAAGTTTTTCTAACTTTTAGCTATCACAATTTTACCTGGCAGTTACCTCAACATCAATGCTAAAGGAAAGCTCAGACATGCACACCTTCATGATTCAAGTAAGATCTTTTAATAAAAACTGCTGATTTATTACTCAGCTTTTGTCTCCTTGCTCACTCTCACCTTTTACCTAGACCTCATTATTTTTTTTAAGTCAATCTATCCTTATCAGCTCAGTCCAAGTTTCCACTAAGGGAAATCCCATTTTCTTTGCCATAATTCCGGAAGCCAAGCTCATGCCTATCTGAACATAAAATTTTCCTGGACACCAGATGTTTAGGAATGGGCACATGCTTCTGCATGAGTAAGCAAGCTTCAAGGCAATGTTTACCGGAGGATTCTGCCAATGACGGTCCCTCACCATTAGGAGAGAATTACTGGAACGAATGGGTTCTTTCTATCTCTTTGTATTGTTGCATATAGCTGTCAGGCCTAGATCTGCAAGCCCTCTTACCACTGGTTGAAACACAGAGGCAACAGGCCAAGTAGAGCAAATCCAAGAGACTTAGAGAGAAATAAAATCAGAACACTTATTAAATCTCATCTGATTCCAACCCCATCCCTGAATTTTTTTCAACTATATAAACCTGTAATTTCCCTTTATTTTTAAACTTGGTTTGAGTTGGGTTTCTAATTATTTAAAACTGACATTCAAAGTGAAATGTGGGAATATTTAATTTTTTAATATATTTCCCAACAGTAGTTGAAATAATTTTCTCATTGGTTAGCAAATATATTTTCTGAGACAAATATAACAAGGTTTGTACCTGAGAGAAGCACTGCTGCATATCAAATTGAAAAAGGCTGGACTCAATACTGTAGTATGGGTGAAAAACCTGAAAACTAAATCTGTTCCTTAGATTAATGTTACCTTGTCAAAGACTCAATTTTTCTAATTAGGTGCTTATATACCCTTTCTTTTTAAAACATGTTTGTATACCCCTAGCTTTAAATGGATAATTTTATTTTTAAAGCCTTTAGTAGCAAGATTCGAAAAGAGTACATTATTAAGGATTTTATCCACTAACAAAAGTTTTCTTAATGGGTATGTGTAGTGGGCCAAATTGTTGCCTCAAAGATATATTCATCTATGAATCTCCAGAACCTGTGGATATTGCTTTATATAGCAAAAGAGTGAGTATCATCTTACATGGCAAAATACGCGGTTGAGTTAAGGATCGTGAGAAGAGGAGCTTATTCTGAATTATCCTTCTGGGTAGGCCCGAAATGCAATCACATGCATCCTTATGAGAGAGAGGCAGAGGATATCGTGACACAAACACACAGAGAAGAAGGTGATATGAAGATGACAGATGTGGCCACAAGCCAAGAAATGACATCAGAAACTGGAAGAGGCAAGTAACAGATTCTCCCTTAGAGTCCACAGAGGAGGAACAGTCCTGCTGTGATCTTGATTTCAGCTATGTGAAACTGATTTTGAACTTCTGGCCTTCAGAACTGTAAGAGAATAAAGTCCTGTTGCTTTAAGCCACCAAATTTGTAGTAATGTTTTATGGCAGCCACAGAATACTAATACAGTAGGCTAGGAATAATGATGCACAATGATGAAATTCAACATTTTATTAAGAAAAAGACTGTCAGTATGTAGGTATGAGGTGGGCATGACAGATGAGTAAAAGATGTTATTAGAAGGCCTATAATTTACAGGAAGCCCAGGAACTATTAAAAGCATTCAAGTTAAAATCCAGAATAAGGCTTCACTAAAGATAAAAGTACCAGGTTCTCAGTTGAGGGATCCAGTCCAACACCAGAAGCTAAGCATGAGTCACTGGCAATGGCCAAGAGCTTATTAGCTGTGGTGAATGTTTTCAGGACAGCTATACAGGAAATTGATAGCTATTAATATTTAATGATTCATTTTATGCTTGGCAGGCTACCTAACCGAGTACAGACAAGTTCACCCACAGAAGAGTTTTGTTGCTCTTGGAAATATTTTTATTGTTGTGTATATGGGCAATGGAATTTTTCAAACCAAACATTTGAAACTGTGACTTCACATAGACATAGCTCATCTGAAATATTTATCATTTAGTATCCATCCTTTTAACCTCAAAATAGACAGACATAATTAAATATTTATATTTTACTTTATTCTATCATGAATTTGGGATGATTAAGAGATATAATAAAATTCAATAGTTTTTAACTGAGTAGAAAAAAGAGAAACTCATAACTGGGAAAATGTAAGATTTATTTCCAATACTGTGACAGTTTATATAACATGAATGCCCTAGCCATTTAGGTGATTTTTCACACTTTCTTTTGCACCTTATCAAATTGTTCAATTCGTTATTCTATTTGTTATAATACTAAATATGTTTCTATGCATATTGCTGCAGTTCTATCAGTCTCATTAAAAATAAATTATAAAAGTGAGAATTAAAAATATTTCTAAAATGTCAGGGGAAATAATATTCATGTAGTTGAATGGGAAATAAGACAACAGATTCAGATAAATATTCACCTGGTAATTTTCTAGCAGAAAAAATAAATTTAGTAAATATTTATTGAACATCTTAAAACTGTAGACACCAGAGGTGAAGGAATGAACAAGACACAACCACTGCCCTGAAATTCACAGAGTTGAGGGTGGGTGTGGGAAGGTAGAGATGCTCTCTGCTGCCATTTGTCACCTCACTTATCTCATACTTCAGCCACGCTAGCCCCCTTGCTTTTCCTCAAGAATATCAATGATTCTTCTTCTTCATGGCTTTTGTACTTGCTGTTTCCTAAGCCTGGAATGCCCTTTTTCCATTTCTTCATTTCTCCGAGAAGTAGACCCAGAGCCAAGGATTACAAGTCATGCCTTAGTGAGAAGGCCTTAGGGAAGCCCTCCTCACCACTGGAGCATGAATGGCATCTGAGAAAAGGGGCTGGGGTTTTGTATCCTCATGCCATTTGGTCACTGGCTTTGGGTTACTCAGGGAAAAGAAGGAATTAGTACATATAATCTCCTAGGTACTTGGTTTTCTACGTCAAAGGGAAATCCTTTAAAAAAGATCTCTGCCGTGAGCCATATGCAGTAAAGTACTAAGAAGTTGGGATCTGGGCCTTCCTCCAAGGAAACTACACATGTCTGCAGGACCTACTTTCTCACTGTCTCTGATCTCTCCACATCACATAGAGGACTTCCATCACTACCCTGCTATAGTTATCTACTCATACCTTCTAGCTGTTCACCTTGCATTACGCTTTCTTCAGATCATGCATTAATTTATATTACTATTTATTTATTTGTCTGTGCCTCACTTCACCTATACACTAATATATATAGTATTAAGTAATTGAAATTTATGGCAAAAACCCCAATTACTTTTGCACTAACCTAATGGTTTAAGCTCCCTAACAATGGGGACTTTATTTTGTTGACTGTTGTATATTCAATGCCTAGATAATTCTGGTCAAAAATTATTAAAAAAACAATTGTTGGAAGAGTAAATAAATGGACTTTGATGGAAAAAAAAACAGTCTAGAGGTAGAATCAATATTGTTAGAAAAACCTTCAACCTTCTGAATTTAAAAAATAAGGTAGAAATAGTAAATAGTATACTTAACTTTAGAGAGAAATAAACGACTCCACAGAATCACAGATAGTCTGTCATGGGTGAAGTGGAGAATTCATTAAATAATTTTGATTCACTTTATCACCTATCTTATATACTGAGTATTCATTACGTGCCAGACACACCATTATGCGCCTGTATTCAAAGTCGGACTGTCTGCTATGGTCTGAATTTTTGTGTCCACCCCTAAATGTATATGTTGAAACCTCATTCCTAGTGGGATAAGGAGGTGTGCCCTTTTGGAGGTGATTGTTATGAAAGCAGAGCCCTCATGAATTACATTAGAGCCTTTATAAAACAAGCCTCAAGGAGTTGCCTTGCCCTTTCTACCACGTGCAGACGCAACAAGATGCCACCATCTATGACCAGAAAGCAGGCCCTCACCAGACACTGTATGTGCTGGTGCCTTCATTGTGAACTTCTGGGCTCCAGAAGAGTGAGAAATTTCTGGTTCATAAACTACCAGCTTATGGCATTTTGTTATAACAGCCCAAATGAAGTAAGATACAAAATGGGTACTGGTAACTGTGGGTGCTATTGTAACAAATACCTAAAAATGTGGAAGTAGCTCTAGAGCTGGGTAGTGAGTAGAGGCAAGAAGAATTTTCAGATACATGCTAGAAAAATCCTATATTACCTTAAAGGGAACTTTAAAGATGATTTTAGCGAGGGCTCAGAAAGAGGAGAACTAGAGGGAAGGCCTCATTCTTTTTATAGAGTACCCAAATGATTGTGAATAGAATGTTGGTAGAAGTAAGGATGCTAAAGGCCATCCTGATGAGGTCTCAAATGGAAATGAGGGACATGTTATTGGACAATAGAGGAAAAGCCATCCTTATTATAAAGTATCAAAGAACTTAGTCGAATTGTGTGCATGTCCTAGTGTTTTGTGGAAGGCAGACCTTGTGAGTGATGAAGCTGAATATTTAACCAAGGCAATTTCTAAGCAAAGTCCTGAAGGAGTGGTCTGGTTCTTCTTGACTGGTTGTAGTAAAATGTGGGAAGAGAGAAATAATGTAAAGACAGTTTGATTCATCAAAAAGGAAGCAGAACTTAAAAATTTGTAAAATTCTCAGCCTATCCATATTGAAAGAAATGAAAAAACCTGTTTGGGAGAGAATAGGGTATGACCAAGTGACCCTTTCGTAGATAGAGAAATCAGTGTGGATTTGCTATCTCAATGGAAGACAGGTACAACTCATCAAGACAATGAGAATATTAGCCATTTAAATATGAGCTAGAACCTGCTGTCCAAGACAGTGGAAGAATGATCCTTAGGGCATCTTGGAGATCATCAGGGTTGCCCCTTCCATCACAGGTCAAAGGTGCCAACACCAAGAAAGATCTGGGAAGAAGAGAATGATATCAAACAAGGTGCCATTTCTGTCTGGTGCCACTTTACATTGTGGGCTCTGCTCCCAGTATGCCATTGTAGGGCTCTGCAGCTTCTCCAGGTGTGGCTCTGGCCAGTGCTGGTGCAATGTGCTCTGCATCCAGCAAAGCTTCAGGGACATGGCCGCTTCCACCTAGATTTCATAGGATACCCTGGAGAGCCACAGAGCCCAGGCAGAGAATTGCTGCTGGCCTAAACAGGGCCACTGCAGAAAGCCCCCATTAGGGCAATGCCCTGCAGAGTTCTGGGGCCAGGGCTGATCCTGAAACTGCAGACTGGTAGAGCCACCCATGTGCAAGTCTAGTCCAGGCAGCCTGAGCAAGAGATTACAACCTGTGAGAGCTGACACCTGGGCTGTACCCAGCAAGGTCATAGGGGCAGGACTACCACCCCAATGGATATGGAGGTCACCACATCAAGCCAAAGAAGATTATTCTCAAGTCTTAAGGTTTTAGAATTGCCAGCACTTGCCAGGAATCCATCATTCATTTTTTCTTTCCTATTTCTCCATTTTGGAATGGGCATGTCTATCTTATGTCTGTTTCACCATTGTATTTTGGTAGTACATCATGTGTTTAATTTCACAGATTTACAGGTAGAGAACAATTTGCCTTCAAATAAATTGTACCTTCAGTCTCACCCCTATCTGATTTCAATGATATTTAGATGAGACTTTAGACTTTTGATGTTGGAATGAGTTTAGACTTGGGGGCTATTGGGATAAAATGACTGTGATTTGCATGTGAGAAGGACATTTGATTTCTGGCTGTTGGAGTGGATTATAATGGTCAGAATGTTTATCTTTCCCCAAAGTTTATATGTTAAATTTCTAACTCACAATGTGATGGTATTAGGAGGGGGCATTTTGAGAGGTGATTAGATCATGAGGGTGGAGCCCTCATGATCAGTATTTGTATTCTTATAAAAGAGACCTTAGAGAGCTAGTGATATAGTTTGGCTCTGTGTCCCCACCCAAATCTCACCTTGAATTGTAATAATCCCCATGTGTCAAGGGAAGAGCCAGATGAAGGTAACTGGATCATAGATGTGGTTTCCCCCATACTGTTCTCGTGATAGTGAGTGGTCTCATGATATCTGATGGTTATATATGTATATGACATTTCTCCTGCTTGTACTCATTTCCTCTCCTGCCGCCCTGTGAAGAGATGCCTTCCACTATGATTGTAAGTTTCCCAAGGCCTCCCCTGCCATGCAGAACTGTGAGTCAATTAAACCTCTCTCTCTTTATTTTTATTCAACAGTGTTTATTTTATTTTTAAATATAAATCTAAATTGTTCACCCTTTTACTATTTTTATTTTTTATGTTTATTTTTTATTATTATACTTTAAGTTCTGGGGTACATGTGCAGAACGTGCAGTTTTGTTACATAGGTATATACATGCCATGGTGGTTTGCTGCACCCATGAACCGTCACCTACATTAGGTATTTCTCCTAATGCTATCCCTCCCCCGCCCCCCCTAACCCCATGACAGGCCCTGGTGTGTGATGTTCCCTTCCCTGTGTCCATGTGTTCTCATTGTTCAACTCCCACTTATGAGGGAGAACATGTGGTGTTTGGTTTTCTGTTCTTGTGTTAGTTTGCTGAGAACGATAGTTTCCAGCTTCATTCATGTCCCTGCAAAGGACATGAACTCATCCTTTTTCATGGCTGCATAGTATTCCATGGTGCATATGTGACACTTTTTCTTTATCCAGTCTAATGTTTAATGGACATTTGGGGTGGTTCCAAGTCTTTGCTATTGTGAAAAGTGCCGCAGTAAACATACTTGTGCATGTGTCTTTATAGTAGAATGATTTATAATCCTTTGGGTGTATACCCAGTAATAAGATTGCTAGGTCAAATGGTATTTCTAGTTCTAGATCCTTGAGGACTCACCACACTGTCTTCCACAATGGTTGAAGTAATATGCACTCCTACCAACAGTGTAAAAGTGTCAGTGTAAAAGTGTTCCTATTTATCCACATTCTCTCCAGCATCTGTTGTTTCCTGACTTTTTAATGATGGCCATTCTAACTGGTGTGAGATGGTATCTTATTGTGATTTTGATTTGCATTTTTCTAATGACCCGTGATGATGAGCATTTTTTCATATGTTTGTTGGCTGCATAAATGTCTTCTTTTGAGAAGTGTCTGTTCAGATCCTTTGCCCACTTTTGATGGGGTTATTTGTTTCTTTCTTGGAAAAATTGTTTAAGTTCTTTGTAGATTCTGGATATTAGCCCTTTGTCAGATGGATAGATTGCAAAAATTTTCTCCCATTCTGTAGGTTGCCTGTTCACTCTGCTAATAGTTTCTTCTGCTGTACAGAAGCTCTTTAGTTTAATTAGATCCCATTGGTCAATTTTGGTTTTTGTTGCCATTGCTTTTGGTGTTTTGGACATGAAGTCTTTGCCCATGCCTATGTCCTGAATGATATTGCCTAGGTTTTTTCTAGGATTTTTATGGTTTTAGGTCTTACATGTAAGTCTTTAATCCATCTTGAGTTAATTTTTGTAGAAGGTATAAGGAAGGGTTCCAGTTTCAGTTTTCTGCATATGGTTAACCAGTTTTCAAAACACCATTTATTAAATACAGAATTGTTTTCCTGTTGCTTGTTTGTGTCAGGTTTGTCAAGGATCAGATAGTTGTAGATGTGTAGTGTTATTCTAAGGACTCTGCTCTGTTCCATTGGTCTGTATCTTTTTTGGTACCAGTACCATGCTGTTTTGGTTACTGTATCCTTGTAATATAGTTTGCAGGCAGGTAGCATGATGCCTCCAGTTTTGTTCTTTTTGCTTAGGATTATCTTGGCTATGTGGGCTCTTTTTTGGTTCCATATGAAGTTTAAAGTAGTTTTCTTCCAATTCTGTGAAGAAAGTCAATGGTAGCTTGATGGGAATAGCATTGAATTTATAAATTACTCAGTCTTGGGTATTTCTTTATAACAGCATGAAAATGGACTAATACATCTAGCTTGTCCTTCTGCCATGTGAAGTTAGAGTAAGATGATAGCTATCAATAAGCAGGTGAGCCTTCATCATACACCAAATATGTTGGCACCTTGGTCTTGGACTTCCAAGCCTCCATAACTGTGAGAAATAAATGCCTATTGTTCTAAGCTACCCAGTTTGTGGTATTTTCTTATAGCAGCCGAAATAGACTAAGACACGGACCCTGTTCTCTTGTAGCCTGGAGTGACATCCAAAGATGCAAATACCATTTGCAAGGAAATGAGCACTGCAAAGGGAGAATTTTTGGAGAGAAAACGTAATGGAACTTAACTAAGATTACATTTCGGGGTTGTCAACAAAGACTTCTGTGAAGAAGTCCCATTTGAAATGAGAATTTTCACAAGTGCTGGGAATAAAGCAATAAATAAAAATAACAAAGTTCTCCTTTTTTAGAACATGCTTTCCAATGAGATGAAGGGCCCAATTTATATATAAGCAAGTGTAACTACGTAGCATGTCAGTTGGTAATAATTACCATAGAGGTAAACAAAGCAGAGGAAGTGAGATAGGGAGTACCAGAGAGAATAGGGTGTGGACTTGCTTTATCATATAGTCTTATGAGAGAAGGCTCATTAATAAAGTCAAATTTAAAGAGACAACAGAAAAGAAATAAAGACATACTCCATGGTTAAATGAATGCACAAACAATGATCCAGAGGTGAGGGTATGTGTAGTGTCTTTCAGGAAATGCAAAGAAGGCCATCGTGACAGAGCCGAGGGAGCAGAGAATGGCAAAATTGAATCAGAGAGAAAGGAGAGATTTATGAGTTATTGTAAGGGCATTAGCTTTTAGACTGAGTGAAATGGAACATTTTGAGTGGAGAAAAGGTATGATCTGATTTAATTAAAAGCTTTTACGAGCTGCTGTGTTGAGAATGTGGAGAGAATGAGTAGAAACAGGGGACTACTTAAAATGCTATTGTAATATTCCAAGAAAGAGTTGATGACTGGAGCCTGGATGTGGCAGGGTAAGTAGTGAATAGTGATGAGATTCTAG
Organism: Macaca mulatta; assembly: GCF_049350105.2. Lineage (NCBI taxonomy): Eukaryota > Metazoa > Chordata > Mammalia > Primates > Cercopithecidae > Macaca > Macaca mulatta. The sequence continues at coordinate 88,794,658 of NC_133417.1, forward strand.
AGTCAACATGCGTTGCTTGCTGATAAGTGATTGCAGTGGTTTGAATTTATGTCTCCTTTCAAAATTCATATGTTGAAACCTAATCACCCAGGCTATGGTATTGGAAGGTAGAGCTTTTTGGGAACTATGCCCTCAAGAATAAGATTAATGACCTTATAAGAAGTAGCATGAGTGAGCTGTCCATCCCATTTTGCACTTCCCCCCACCTTCCACCATGTAAGGATGCAGCATTTGCCCTTTCTAAAGAACGCAGCAACCAGGTGCCATCGTGGAAGTGGAGAGACCAGGCCCTCATTAGACAAAGCTGGTCAGCACCTTTATCTTGGACTTCCAGCCTCCAGGACTGTGAGAAATAAATTTATGTTCTTTATTAATTATCCAGTCTTATGTATTTTGTTATAGCACCACAAAGGAACTAAAATGGTAGTTGTACAATATGAGAAAAAGTGAAGAACTGAGGATGTCTGCAAATTTTTGTCTGGAGCAACTAAAAGGAAGAAGTAGCCATTTACTAAAGCAAAGAGGGTACAGGTTTCTAGGTAGACATCAGGAGTTAACTGTTAGACATTATTTAACTATCATATTAATTCCCAAAGTTAGAAGGGTCTAGTCTAATTCTTAAACCATATGTTCAGAGTACTAATAATGCAGTTTTGATAGGCAACCCCACATGGGAGCACGGTGTACCTCAAGGACCAATGGGAGAAGGTAATGCAACTCTCACATACTCTAAAAACAAGAGGATCTAGTTTTAAGACAAACCAAAGCTTCTGAAGGAAGTATAATGGGAGGATTTGGTAAAGTACGGGAATGCGCTGAGGTGTTCATTATGTTATCTGCATACTTTAAAACATTTTTGAAATGTTTATTTAAAATAAAGTTCCATAACTTGAGATGCTTTCAGATATAAACACAAGTATGTACTTACATCATATGCATATAAATAAAAAGATAAAAGATATATCATCTTTTATCTTTTGAAAACCAGTGATAAGCAAACTTTGCTGTAAATGTGCTTTTTAAAATCACATATCATTTAATTTTTTTTGTTAATTCTCCATTTTGACATTTTCCTATTATACTATATATTGGTTGGGACACTATAAAATGTACTATACATTTTCTTTTTTATAATATAAAAACATCATATATAATATTTGAAGAAATACATATAAGTAATAGTCTTCCAAGTCTTGCTTTCCTGTGCCAACCATGTCTAATTATCGTAGCTGTTTTCATCTTACAGTTCTGAAAATATTTCTGTATACTAGGATTCTAGTGCTCTTTTTAATTAATTTGGTTGTTTAGCTAAATAGAATGATTTAAATTATTTAATTGTTCTACTTTCCCTCCCTCTCACTACCAATATATTTCTATCAGTTTTAGATTCTCATTTAATCTTTCTATCCAAGCACTATCGAAGCATTTTTCCTTCGTGTGTCACTATCTCAGGACAGGATCTCTGACAGTGCACTTGGCAAGAAGAGGCCACTATCATGATTATTGTCTGTAAGCACAAACACATATTAAAAATAAGAGGCTTAAATTTCCCTGTTTAAAATAAGGAAGGATATTTCGTCCCCTTCTGTTTACTAAGAGCATTTACTTTGGAAAACTTGTAATTATTCCTCCTCTCTTTGATACGCATAAACTTCCTTTTGAAGACTAGATAGGACTTTTTCATCGTATGACTTAAGGATGTCTTTTGTGAAATATAATCATCAAGGAAGATAGTGTCCCTATCTCACAGCTTCTGTGAGAGTGCAGGAGCCTATCTTTGGTGGGTCTGTGGCTTCCAGTTTCAAAATTACCTCCTGCCATAGAGATATAAGATAGGATGCATTGTGTGTGACAAGAGAACTCTTAAGTCCTCTTACTTGAGGACTAGTTATTATTTATCTTCAAAGCATGTATGTAATGGAGTATATCTGCTTGGCTATACACACGGGTGAGATTTTTTTTCTGTCCTTGCAAATATCTGTTAACAGATTGTCTATGATGCACATTGCATTATGCCTTATGGTTTATTCAATAATAAAAGTGGTTTATTTCTTCACTATCTTTGTGTAGAGATTTCTGAGTTGGAATAAGAATTTGCTTTTAATTATATTTCGAAAACTTCCTATTGAGGTTTCCGTCCTCCTTCTACGTAATTTTTGTCATTTATGAGCTTATCTCTGTACTGTGAAGGCTGACAACATTACCTTATCTTGATAATCATAATTAAGCCCTTTGTGCTTTGTATATTGGTCGAGTACTTTAGTCAGATCTTTAAACCGTGTCTTCATTATTGTGATTGTATAAATAATGTTCACAGAAAAGCACAGCTCACTGATTTTTCTTTGTGCTTAAAAAAATAGTTACCTGGGATTTGTAGTTGCTATTTCCATTCTCCCTTACCAGCCATTTACTTTATTCATTCCCTTAGTTTTTCAAAGTCTACATTCAGTCCATTTTTCTGTCACCTTTTTCCTCTGTCTTCCCTTTAAGAGCCCCACATCCTTCTCCTCCGATTTGGACTGCCAGCTCCACAGACTTGGTGCATGGCCATCAGCCTGGGTCATGTCTTTTCTGTTCCACTCCATTCTCTCCTGTATCTCCCTCTTTTTGGTTTTTATGCTCATTTTTTGCTGGGTTACACCTTTAGAAATATTCTAAGTAAGCATGTCTGAAAGGTAAATCTCTTGAGTCCTTCATGTCTGAAAATATCCTTATTCTAACCCAGCATTTACCTTATTTTTCCATTGTAGGATTCTGAACTAAAAATATTTTTTTTTCCTTAGATCTATGAAAGTATTGCCCTATCATCTTGTATCCAATGTTTCTGCCTGGACAGATATTCTCCTTTGTAGTTAATTTTTAAAAATTATTTTTGAAAGTTCTTACGATCTTTTAATAATCCTTTGGGTTCTGAACTTTTTCAACAGATTGACTAGAAATGGTTGTATTTTTCCATTTATTTGCTAGTTTTTAATAAGGATTCTTATTTTGGAGACAAGTGCTTCAGCTTTGAAATATGTTGTGTGTATACATGTATGTGTGTGTTTGACAATTTCCTTTACTCAGTGTACTCATCTCTTTTCAGAACTCATATTACATATCATGTTATTGGATCTCCTAGATGGATCATTTATCTTCAGTTTCCCTCATTTTGATGGTTTGTATGGATGGATGGATGCTTTCTAAACTATTTTTGACTTAATTTTCCAACTCTTCTATATAATTTTTAATTTTGGAAAATGCACTTTTATTAAGACCTCAGTTTTAATCACCAAGTTTTCTTTTTTATAGCATCCTTTTCTTTATGGATTTTCTCAATGATCTCTGAGGATACTACAGTTTATGAAGTTCTGATTTCTCCTGATATTATCTCAATTTCTATTCATTTTTTTCTTTCTCTTCCATTTTGGAGAATTTTACAATAGTCTGAGGGTTCTGATGTCCATTCACTTTTAAGATTAAGTCATTAACAAGTTGTTCAGTGTCTCTGGGTACAGATAAGAGATTTTTAAATGTCAGGCTGAACTTTAGGTTGTATAGTAAAAACCACCTATTTAAACAGCTACTTCTAAATGTTGGAGTAGAATCTCTGCTCTGGAGTCCCTCAGTTCCCCTAGAGAAGAGCTAGGTCTACCATGGGTTTCAGGTGTCTGCTACTCAATATTATGAATGGGAATAGAGGTGGAAGTATAAGTGAGGGAGGTAATTTTTCAATACAGAAACTTATTTAACAACATTGTTTTAAAATTCCATATATATACCTTCTGTTTTTCATGACATTTATAAACTGCAAGCCTTTCCTGGGACTGATTCAATTCACACCTCAGTTGTCTTCTCCCTGTACTCTAGTTTGTGGCATTCTCTATTCTGTCCCAATTACCTCTCCCCGCTCTGTTTCTCTTTTCTGAATATATACTGATATATCTTATCGGACTAGGAATAGTCAGTCACCAGCTCTTTCCATTGTTTCAGATTTAGATCAGTTTTATTTCTTTATTTTCATTGCCATAGTTTCATAAGAAAATAATATAATGTATGTAATCAGTATCCCATTGTAAACCTAAAGTCATCCTAATTTCTTCTTTATAGTTTCAACAAAAATAAAGTTAGCAATTAAAATCATCCATCTCTTCAACAAGAAGATATTTCATACTTTAAAAACAAACAGATAACAGCAATAAAAATACTTGCTCTAAGAAAAACATTGTGTCTAATAAACAGAAATAAGGTTTTGACTGATGTCTCAATAGATTTTTAGGGACTTCACAAATACACTCTCTTGGTACTTACTACTGTGAAATAAATGTAGTTTTCTTACATTTCACACGTATAATTATTCTCTCCCTCCTGAAAAACAATACTTCTTTGTTTCTTAGGCCACTTATGCCTTGAGTTACTTCAGGGCTAGGGTCATGTCATTCAATTTTATATCACCAATGTTTATCACACATTATAATTTTATGGAGACATTGAGTAAATACTTGTGTTTCACTTGTCCATTTCATGACATTTGTTTAGTGGAATGGGATCATAGGAAAAAATATCATAATCTTTCACTATCATGGTGCCTCCCCTCTCATTTTAAAGGCATATTGATTTAGTAGATTTAATTGTAAGTTCTTATAATGGAAAATAGTTCTATCACGTTTGATACACAAAATTTGAAAACATCAAATCCTCCTCATTTACCCCATATACCTCTGGATGTTTATCACTGAATGTACCATAATGCTTTTTTCATGTTTATTAGATAGGATATCTGGAAAATCTGGTATTTCTAGACAAAGCCAATTAATTGTACTGGTTTCTTAGTGTGTCATCAGAGCTATCAGGTTATTCACCTCATCACCTCCAACAGAAAAATGTTCATTTATCTTACTGTGTGTAGGAAGAGAGAGGTTAATAGCTATTGCATGGTAAAATAGTGAAGATAAAGGCACTTTTAGAAGGATAATGATATAAAAATGAATGACATGACCCTAGCCCTGAAGTAACTCAAAGGATAAGTGGCCTAAGAAACAAGTGGCCTCCTGTTTTTCAGGAGGGAGAGAATAATTATAAGTGTGAAGTGCAAGAAAACTACATTTATTTTGCAATAGTAAGTACCAAGAGAGTATATTTGTGAAGTCCTTAAAGATCTATTGAGACAGCATCCAAAACCTTAACTCTGTTTATTAGATACAACGTCCTTGGAGCAAGTATTTTTTTATTGTTGTTATCTGTTTGTTTTTAAAGTATGAAATACCTCCTTGTTGAAGAGACAGGTGATTTTAATTGCTAACTTTATTTTTGTTGAAACTAGAAAGAAAAAATTTTAGGTTCAGGAGATGGAGTTTAGAGCTATAGAAGAGAGAACATATACGTTAAACAATGAGTTCTCACAGCACAATGGAGGGGCTGTGATTATGAAAGCAGTTGGAAGTGTGGGCCACAAACAGGAAGCAGTACATCTGTCCTCAAACGCTGGAGGACAAGGACCAGAGAATTTTGCTAAAATTAGGCAGTTATTTGGGGGAAATGAGAAGTTTGAAAATTCATACTTGGAAGACTACACTTTGGAGATGTAATTCAGTAAGCAGAAGAACATTAGAAAAATAGTTTGAATCAGAACTTTGATGCCTCACCTGCATTCAAGAATTGTTCAGTTGTATGTAAACAACAACCAAGTAGAAGGAGCAGCTAGGGAATGAGTTGTCTTCTAGTGCAACCAGTCAGTTTGATTTCAGGTTAGACATTCTACCTTCTGGAGGAGGGCAGTCAATATGAGAACATGATTTACCATTGGTTTATCAGAATAACTGGCCTGAGTTCTTGGTTTGATGATTGGCAGCATTTTGAAAATAGGCTATAGAAAATCATCAATTAAATATGGTTGAAATGACACAATTATGTAATGAGAACAAAATGCTCTTCTTTGTGTGAATATTTGGCATGATATAAATACAGCATAAGTCAGTGATACCCAAGGTTATGACATTCATGTCTGCAGCTGCAAACAGAGGACACTCTTTATTAGTTTGTTTTATAAGGACTCACCCCTTTTTGATGCAATTGTGTATACATATAACACTCAGTTTATATAATTTCATCTTTGATTTGAATTATTGGTCTGATTCTTTTCCGATTGCTACCAGAGAACTTTAAAATTCCTAAATTTTTGCTTAAAAATTTTAAATCTCTGTTTGAAGGAAGACATATTATGCTTTGAATTTTAATGGAACTTACAGCTCTGCTATTAGATAAAAATCCGTTTATTAATTAAGATGGAATAACCTAATGACAACAAAATGATAACTTCTGAGATAATCTTTTTACTTTACCTTACTAAAACAGAGAACATCACTATCAGTGATCTTCCTGTCACTCTAGCTGAAGGCCTATCTAATTTAATTTAAAAATTAAATTAATTTTAAAAATTTTTATTTTATATTTCTGTATGTTTTTGAGAACAGGTAGTGTTTGCTTATGTGAATAAGTTCTTTAGTGGTGAGTTTTGAGATTTTGGTGCACCCATCACCCAAGTAGTTTACACTGTACCTGATTTGTAGTCTTTTATCCCTCACCACTCTCCCACCCTTTCCCCCCAAGTCCCCAAAGTCCATTGCATCATTCTTATGCCTTTGCATCCTCAGAGCTTAGCTTCCGCTTATGAATGAGAACATATGGTGTTTAGTTATCCATTCCTGAATTACTTCATTTAGAATGCTGGTCTCTAATTCCATTTGGGTTGCTGTGAATGCCTTTATTTCATTCCTTTTCATGGCTGAGTAGTATTCCATGGTGTGTGTGTGTGTGTGTGTGTGTGCACGCACGTACATATCACAGTTTCTTTGTCCATTCATTGATTAAAGGGCATTTGGGCTGGTTCAATATTTTTGCAATTGTAAATCATGCTGCTGTAAACATGCATGTGCAAGTATCTTTTTGTATAATGACTTCTTTTCCTCTGGGTGGGATTGCTAGATCAAATGGTAGTTCTACTTTTAGTTCTTTAAGGAATTTCCACACTGTTTTTCATAGTGGTTGTACCAGTTTACATTACTACCAGCAGTGTAAAAGTGTTCCCTTTTCACCACATCCATACCTCCATCTATTATTTTTTGATTTTGTGATTATGGAAATTCTTTCAGGAGTAAGGTGGTATCTCATTCTGGTTTTGATTTGCAATTCTCTGATCATTAGTGATGTTGAACGTTTTTCACAGGTTTGTTGGCCATTTTTATATTTCTTTTGAGAATTGTCTATTCATGTCCCTAGCCCACTTTTCAATGAGATTGTTTGTAATTTCTTGCTAATTTGTTTGAGTTCCTTGTAGAATCTGGATATGAGTCCTTTGTCAGATGTATAGATTGGAAAGACTTCTTCCCACACTAAGGGTTGTCTGCTTACTCTGCTGATTGTTTATTTTGCTGTGCAGAAGCTTTTTAGTTTAACTAAATCCTATCTATTTGTCTTTGTTAATGTTGAATTTGCTTTTGGGTTCTTGGTCATGAATTCTCTGCCTAAGCCAATGTCTGGAAGGATTTTTCCAATGTTTTCTTCTAGAATTTTCATGGTTTCAGATCTTAGATTTAAATATTTGATCCATCTTGAGTTGATTTTTGTATAAGGTGAGAGATGATGATCCAATTTTATACTGCCACATGTGACTTGCCAATTATCCCTGCACCATTTGTTGAATAGGATGTCCTTTTCCCACTTTCTATTTTTGTTTGCCTTGTCAAACATCAGTTGACTATAAGTATTTGACTTTATTTCTGGGTTCTCTATTCTGTCCTGTTGGTCTATGTGCCCATTTTCATACCAGTATTATGCTGTTTTGGTGACTATGGCCTAAATAGTATAGCTTGATGTCAGGTAAAGTGATGCCTCCAGATTTGTTCTTTTTGCTTAGTCTTGTTTTGGGTATGCAGGCTCTTTTTTGGTTCCATATGAATTTTACGATTGCTTTTTCTAGTTCTGTGAAGAATGATGGTGGTATTTTGATGGGAATTGCATTGAATTTGTAGATTGCTTTTGTTTTTTTTTTTGTTTTGTTTTGAGACGGAGTCTCGCTCTGTCGCCCAGGCTGGAGTGCAGTGGACGGATCTCAGCTCACTGCAAGCTCCGCCTCCCAGGTTTATGTCATTCTCCTGCCTCAGCCTCCCGAGTAGCTGGGACTACAGGCGCCCGCCACCTTGCCCTGCTAGTTTTTTGTATTTTTTAGTAGAGACGGGGTTTCACCGGGTTAGCCAGGACGGTCTCGATCTGCTGACCTCGTGATCCGCCCGTCTCGGCCTCCCAAAGTGCTGGGATTACAGGCTTGAGCCACCGCGCCCGGCCTGTAGATTGCTTTTGAGAGTATGGTCACTTTCACAATACTGATTCTATCCATCCATGAGCATGGGATATGTTTCCACTTGTTTCTGTCATCTACGATTTCTTTCAGCAGTGTTTTGTAGTTTTCCTCATAGAGCTCTTTCATCTTCTTGTATTCCTAAGTACTTTATAATTTTTTTGCAGCTATTGTAAAAGGGGTTGAGTTCTTGATTTGATTCTCAGCTTGGTTGCTGTTGGTGTATAGCAGAACTACTGATTTGTGTATGTTAATTTTGTATCCTGAAACTTTCCTGAATTAATTTATCAGTTATCAGAGGTTTTTGGAGGAGTCTTTAGTGTTTTTTAAGTAAATAGTGACAGTTTGACTTCTTCTTTACAAATTTGGGTGCTCTTTATTTCTTTCTCTTGTCTGAATTCCTGCTCTGGCTAGGAATTCCAGTACTATGTTGAGTAGAAGTGGGGACAATGGGCAATCTTGTCTTGTCTCAGTTTTCAGGGGAAATGCTTTCAACTTTTCCCCATTCTGTATTATGTTGGCTATGGGTTTGTCATAGATGGCTTTTATTACATTAAGGTATATCCTTTGTATGCCAATTTTGCTGAGGGTTTTAATCATAAAGGGATGTTGGATTTTGACAAATGCTTTTTCTGTGGCTATTGAGACTATCATAAAAGGAACCCTCAAAACCACGGAAATTAAATAATCTGCTACTGAATTATCATTGATTTCACAATGAAATCAAGTTGTAAATTAAAAAAAAATTATTTGAGCTGAATGTTAATAGAGACACAACCTATCCAAACCTCTGGGATACAGCAAAGGTGGTGCTAAGGGGAAAGTTCAGAGCATTAAATACCTACATCAAAAAGTCTGAAAGAGCACAAACAGACAATCTAAGGTCACACCTCAAGCAAATAGAGAAACAAGAACAAACTAAACCCAAACCCAGCAGAAGAAAAGAAATATCAAAGGTCAGAGCTGAACTAAGTAAAATTGAAAAAAATAAAAAACTACAAAAGATAAATGAAATGAAAAGCTGGTTGTTTGAAAATATAAATAAAATTGATAGATGATTAGTGAGTTAACCAAGAAAAGAAGAGAGAAGATCCATTTAAGCTCAATTAGAAATGAAATGGGAGATATTACAACCAATAACACAGAAATACAAAAGATCATTCAAAGCTACTGTGAACACTTTTATGCACATAAACTGGAAAACCTAGAAGAGATGTATAAACTCCTGGAAATATACAAACCTCTTAGATTAAATTAGGAAGGAATAGAAACTCTGAACAGACCAATAGCAAGCTGCAAGATTAAAATTGTAATAAAAATAATTGCCAGCGAAAGACAAGTCCAGGACCAGATTGATCCACAGCTGCATTTTATCAGACATGCAAAGAAAAATTGGAAAAATTGATGCCACTCCTACTGACATTATTCTTCAAGCCAGAGAAAGAGGAAATCCTCCCTAAATCATTCTATGAAACCAGTACCACCCTCATATCAAAACCAGGAAAGGACATAACAAAAAAAGAAAATTACAGACGAATATCCCTGATGAATATAGATTCAAAAATCCTTAATAAAATATTAGCTAACTGAATCCAACAGCATATCAAAAAGATAATCCACCATAATCAAATGGGTTTCATATCAGGAATACAGGCATGTTTTCACATCCACAAGTCAATAAATGTGAGATACCACAAAAACAGAATTAAAAACAAAAAATCATTTATTAAGTAACCATTGATCCCTTTACAGAATCCACCATCTGTTTGATCTTTTGTTTTTTATAACTTATTAACAAGCATTGTTCAAAAGCATGTCAACAAACACTAAGCTTATTCTTAACAATCATAACTCTGTTCTTTAAATTTTCTCCATGGATCCACCATTTTCCTTGCCTTTAGTATGCTTCTTTTTCTTTAGTTTGTTATATTTGATTATAGTAACCTAGAAGGGAATTATAATTTATCTATGGGAATTATAATGCTAAAAAATCAGTGCTAATACATAGAAAAATATAGTCAAATCTGGCTGTATAGATTAACAGGTCATATGTTTTTAAAAAATTTAAATTGGCATCATTTTTATCACGTATTTTGAGATAGTCTAAAAATCAATTCTTAGAACCAGAATTCCAAAATTTTCATAAACATGGTATAGTACATATATTTTACTTAATTTCCCTCCTCCAAGTCATCTGAAATAAATGAAAAGACTAAAGAATATGAAACAGAAACATCATTATACCATAGACTGTGAAGAATGTTTACAAATTAAGTTTAAACTAACTCACTGAAATCTGGGAAACTTCCACATCCCACTACCATACATATTTCTCTGACAGACAGTGAGAGAGACCTGGAAAACAGTACATATAAGCATGCAAAAAAGAAGAAAAAGAAAAAAGAAAGAAGTATAAGTGCTGTGGTATAGACAGACCACCAGGAAAAATACAAATAGCTTGGAGTTGATGTAGGGAGTAGAAGAAGAGGCAAAAATGTGAAACAGTCACACAGCCCCTAACCACAATTACCTAAGCACTAACCACAATTACCTAAGCAGAAAATTCTTGAAAATCATTAAAAACAAACAACTAAATCAAACCAAAACACTTGTAGTGCCTGGGCTCCATGCTGGCCACAAGTGTATAAGAGCTAAATTTTGAGGCGAAAATCTCTTAGGACTGCAGTCTTCTGAAAACCAAGGACTTAAAAAAATGTAGTGACAAAGCATGAGAAAATAGTAAACTAAAATTGAGGCTGTATGTTTCACTTAGCACACCAATTCTGTTCCTAACTCTAAGCAACTAAAACATTCAGAAGTTGTTATAAACCAACAATATTGAGTCCTACAATTCAAATTCTAAATATCAAAGATGTAGTTAAGACAGTTTCCAGTCATCAAGTCAATACTTCTCCACCCTTACTTTTTATAGGAAATATTAAGTCTAGATGAAATTGATTATATGTAAAAATAAAGTATTCAATTCAATTCTATCTTTGAATAATTTTAAGACACTAAAGAAATGAGTACAATAAGCAAAATAAAGATCTCCGAAACATAATCTGGAAATTTATTGCTCCGGGAAAATAAACATATTATTTAAAATATTAATAATACATTAAAAACTAAAAGGAATAGGAAGTTTCAGAAATAAGAGATCAATTTAGAGATACAAAGGTAATCATAGAGAAGATAACACAGAGGAGATGACAAAACTTGGCAGAAAAAATGAGATAATTTGAAAGCAAATAAACAATCTAAGAATAGAAACATAATTAGAGACAGTAAAAAGCAGGGTTATTATCATGGACAAAATTTGCTTTTGGTTTTTTGTTTTGTCTTCAAAGAATATGTAATGATATAGGAAAATACAATTCGATTTATATTTGAATATGTGTCACAGTCTGACAATAATTATCTCTAGATTACAGGATTATGTATAACATATTTTATTCATTTCACAGTTTTTATATTTCCCAAATTTTAAAAAGACAATATGTTTTATAAGAAAAATGTAATGAAAAAATTTTCTTTTTCTCTTTCAAATTCTATTTTAGAATTGGGGGTACATGTGCAGGTTTGTTACAAAGGTATGTTGCATGATGCTGAGGTTTGGGGTGTGACTGAATCCATCATCCATGTAGTGAACATAGTACCCAGTAGGTAGTTTTTCAGCCCTTCCCCCACTTTAGTGGTCTCCAGTGTCTACATCTATGTGTACCCAATATTTAGTTCCCACTTATAAATGCGAAAACTTGGTACTTGGTTTTCTGTTTCTATGTTAGTTAGCTTAGGATAATGTCCTTTGTCATGATTTCATTCTTGTTATGACAGTGTAGTAGTCCATATATTTATATACTACATTTTCTTTATCCAGTTCACCATTGATGGACATCTATGTTGATTGCATGTCTTTGTTATTGTGAATAGCTCTACGATGAATACTTGGGTGCATTTGTCCTTTTGGTAAAATGATTTATTTTCCTTTGTATATATACTGAGAAATGGGATTGCTAGATCAAGTCGTAACTCAGCTCTCAGTTCTTTGAGAAATCTTCAAACTGCTTTCAATAGTATTGGACAAATTTACATTCCTACCAACAGTGTGTAAATGTTCCCTTTTCTGCACAGTCTCGCCAACATTTTTAACTTTTTATTTATTATTTATTTATTTTTCTTTTAAATACTTTTATTGAGATATAATTTACAGATCATACAATCCATTCAAAGTGTATAATTTGGTGGTTTCCAATATACTCACAAATATATGTGCAAGCATCACCATAGTCAACTTTAAGGCATTTCATTACCTCAAAATGATACCCAATACCTTTTAACTATCATCTCCACCAATCCCCTGTCTACTGTGCCCAAAGGCACCACATTCTGTCTCTATAGATTTCCCTATTCTGGACTTCCATATGAAGAGAATCATGGATTCCAAATTACTTTCAATAGCAGCTGGACAAATTTACATTTCTACCAACAGTGTGTAAATATTCCTTTTTCTACACAGCCTCGCTAACATCTTGCATGACTTTTTAACAAAAGTCATTCTGATGGGTGTGAGATGGTAAGTATCTCATTGTGGTTTTGATTTTCATTTCTCTGATGACTAGTGATGATAAGCATTTTTTCATATGTTTGTTGCCTTCTTGTGTGTCTTATTTTGAGAAATGCCTGTTCATGTTCTTTCCCCACTTTTTAATGGGGCTATTTGTTTTTTCTTCTTGTTGATTTGTGTACATGCCTTATAGATTCTGGATATTAGACCCAATAAAATGCATAGTTTTCAAATATTTTCTCCCATTTTGTCAGTTGATGGAAATTTGAGAAATATAAAAAAAAGTTTGATAGAAAACAAGAGGTAAAAATTGCTCCAGAAAAGGTAGAAGAGTCTAAAAATGAATAATCAGTATAAATATAATTGATATTTGTGAAGAATAGTATAGAAAAAATGGAACATATTTTAAAAAGCAAATTTAGAAGGCATCTTATACAAAAGAAGAAAAATCGGCACATAGAAAATTTATATATCAGTAAAATAAGTAGAAAAAATATTGATATTATAATATATTCTGGAAAATGGACTAAAGTTAAAGGATAAAGAATTCTAAAAGCATTCAGGCAGAAATATTCATCTACTATGGAAGAAAACTATCCTATTGCTCTCACATTTCTCTTGAATAATGCTGAATACAGAAAGACAAGCTGTGTCATCTAATAAAGTGTTTATAAAAAGAATATGGTCATGTATATCTTCATTTTTAATATAAACCTTATTAAATATGTAGTAAACCACACCAGTTTATAGTTTTATCGATTTTGACAAATGTACACACTTGTATCATTACCATTCTAATCAATATATACATTTCCTTCATGCCGGTTTCCCTATGAGTTTTGGCAGACACCACTCCCAATCCTGAGGCAATCACTGCCTTATTTTTTACAACTACAGATTAGTTTTGTATATTATAGACTTTCTATGAAATCATACAGTATGTAGTCCTTTGTTTTTGACTTTCCACCCCCTCCCTTATTTTTTTAATTTAAATACATCATTGATTGTATAGTTAGTTCCTTTTTATTGCTGAGTAAGAGTCTACTTTGTAGATATGCTATAATTATTCTATAATTCTGTGATGGATATTTGGATTGTTTGCAGTTTTTTAGTATTATGAGCAAAGCTGCTAGAAATAATTGACATTTTATATGGACATATTTTTTCCCCTCTTGTGTAAAAACTCAAGAGTGAGACTGATGAATTTTATAATGAATGCATATTTAACTTTAGCAAGTTTTTTGCTAAAAAAAAAAAAGCAAGTTTTTGTAAGTGGTTAAATTATTATATACTTCCACCAGCAATGTTTGAGAGTTCTAGTTGATCCATGTCCCCACCAACACTTGGTATTGTCAATAAGATTAATCTAACACATAACACAACAAAGCCTATATCCTATGATAAAGAATATCCTTTTATTTGTGCTGCCTTAGAGCTTTCAGGATAATTGATCATATTAGGTTACAAAATTATTATTAAATTTTGCATTGCTACACAAATGAAAATAAAAACAAAAGTAGAAATAAAAATAATTCATGACTCAGAAGTTGAAAAACAAATTCCTAAGTGGTTCTGAGAGCAATGAATTAGATGATAATATTCTGAAAATCTGTAAGAGTAATAATTTAAAATACAACATCTTAAAACTATGAGAATTTGGTAATGCAGAAATAAGTTAAAAATGTAAATCCTTTAATTTCTGCATATATATACAGGAACAAAAGAGCAAAACTAGATTAATTAAATATTCACCCAAGGAATTAGAAAAACGAAACAGAAAATAAATCTAATGGAAGGTGAAAGTAAAATTAAATAAATCCAAAAACATATTTTCAAATTCACAAAACAATTACATGCACAAATTAACAAACATAATCAACAATTTTTTGAGGAAAAATGAAAATAGGGATTAATAAAAGGAAATAATGAGATATAGAAAAATATAAGAATTGCATTAGTGTAAATATAATCCCCTAGAAAAACTGGATACTTACAAAGGAAAATACTGATGATATCGTTTAGCTCTGTGTTCCCACCCAAATCTCATTTTGATTTGTAATTCCTATAATCCCCATATTTCAAGGGAGGGGCCTAGTGGGAGGTGACTGGATCATGGGCAGTTTCTCCCATGTTGTTCTCATAATAGTGACTGAGTTCTCACGAGATCTGATGGTTTTATAAGTTTGACAGTTCCCCCTTTACACACTCTCTCTCTACTGCCATCTTGTGAAGGAGGTGCCTGCTTCCCCTTCTGCCATGATTGTAAGTTTCCTGAGGCCTCCCCAGTCATGCAGAATTGAGTCAGGTAAGCCTCTTTCTTGTATAAATTACCCAGTCTCTGGGAAGTTCTTTATAGCAGTGTGATAACAGACTAATACAACTGGTTAACAAAATGGATTAAAGTAAAATAGTGAAAAACACCAGCATGATGATAGTCATAGGTTAATTGCTATTGTCAAAGAACTAGCCTCTCCTACAAATGTGAGTCTAACATATTTCAGAAGAGAATTGTTCCCTAAAGTTCAGCACAATTCTACTTAAAAAAAAATTCCAAAGTGTAGAAAAAGGATTTGTTCCTTATTTCATAAAGCTAACATACCCCTGGTATTAAAATTCAAAAGATAGTACAAAACTAGAAATATGCAGAACAATGTCATTTATGAACATTAAGAAAAAATAAAATGTTATAAGGATGATGTATATATATTAAAAATATTTCATTTTAGTTTATTTGAAATTTACTGGGAAGAAACAAAGGGAAATATTTGTATAATATATGAAAGAGGAACTTTTAAAAATTTGTCAAAAATAAAATGAGCTGCCCAAAGTCACATGTACTAAGTGGTCATAATTGCCCAGCTTCCTGAGCTTCTAATTTAGGGGGATTTCCTTTTGTATGAAGGATAATTGTCAGCCATCTGTTAAGAAGTAGCTATAAATATCCACCCATTAAAAATTTTAATTTTTTATATATTACAATCAGGGAGTATATTTATGAAAAACATTAAAACAAGATGAAAAAATAAATGTCAAAATTATGTTCTGGTAACTGCATTAATTGTATCCCCAGTCCTATCCAACTTCTGGGAAATAGATATGTGACCCTGAACTTTTCTAAGAATTGAGTCCTACTGGAACTATGTTTTTTAAAAAAGTTGTTGATGTTAAAAGGTACCAATGAATTATTTTGATGTATTTTTCAACTTCACTAGGGCAGATCAATTATCATTTAGAGATAAAATTCCTGTTTGTACCAGGCTCATACTTTCCGCTACTTTTTAACTTTTCAGTTATTTGCCGGGACTGTATATCAACATCATCTTTCTATATCACTCAGAACCTTTTAAGCACCTATTTGCAAATAGCATTATTCTTGGTGCTATTCAGAGTAAGTTAAAACTTAATGGATCTTTCATTTGAGGAGTTTAAAGCATAAGATGGAACCATCACCTAGACAGAAAGTATTAGAAATTTAAGAGGGTAACAAGCTGTTCAGATACAAAAAACCCTTGCTTTTAACAAGATATAATGTAGGTTTTCAGAACATTAGGCTATAGGTCTAATGCTTCAAAGTGGAGGAAAAAAAGATCTAGAATGCTTGTATTTCTGAATGTAAGCCAAATTGAACTTAAATGGGATTTTCCCCCCTTATTTAAGTGTGTCCTAAACTATTTCAAACAGTGGCAGATCTAGACAACTATTCATTAGCTATTGTAAAAGTCTTTTAGAAATGATTACAAAGATTCCTTGAGATATGATTAGTAGGTAGAATATGCCTATTACGGTCACTGAGAGGGTAGATGGAACTCTGGGGAGCCTCACAGCTCTAGAGCTGTGTTTACTTCTCTCAGTCCTGCCAAATCCATCCCTCTCCATGTGATCAGCAAATTGCCACTTGTGCCTTGCTCTGTACTTTACTAAATTTGATAATAAGACTATTTCCCTTCCAGCTGGGCTTTTTGAAGATTACTTAAAAATATTATTTCCTGAAAAAAGATCTTGCTATTTTTAACCACACAAATTTTCATACTTGTATAATTAAGAAAAAATTATTCAGAGACAATTCTCCTATATTTTTTCCATTTCGAGAGGCATTTTGGGCAACTTATTTGTTTCCAAAATTGAGCAGAGAAGGCAGGGTAATGATTATTAATTATGTACCTTTTTATTTCTTCAAATTATAATATTGTACATGGAAGACCTTTATCTAAATAGTATTTTATTTAGATGTTCATTCCCTACCAAGATTTTGGATTATCTGAGTTTACCCTAGTTTTGTGAAATAATATGTAGGTTTTCAGAAACTTCTAGGCTAGGGTATCCATGGATCAGTTGTTACTGCAGAGAAAATGCTGACATATTGAAGAATGAGGTCAAGGTATCCTGAAATAGAAATGAATATAGCATACATTTTTAAACTATGCCAATCATTAAATATTTTTCTCAAATATCCATTTTGTTTTGGGACCATCTTCCATTAATACTAATGGAAAGTCTACATAGAATTAAAATAAAATACTATATTGGTTTCTTATTTTTTCCAATTATATTAGAGTTTCTGGAATTAATTTTAAGTAAGATTTAATGTATTACTCAATTGTTCATTTATATATTTATTTATTGTAAGTGTTCCTTAATAGTAAAATGATGATTACATTCTGAAGAAGCCAAATGTGTGGTATTATCATTATCCTGGAAATCTATAAAGGGATTCAGTTTATAGCAATAGAGCCAGTAATGGGGGCAATGTTATAGACTCTTGGACCTACAATGATGTGAAACATACAATTTCAACAAGAATGATATCATCTCTAAAGGAATGAAAGTTGGTTCCTGGTGTGGGAAAAGGGCAAAAATATATATTTATATTCCCACAATCTATGGCTCTCCAAGGCTCAAAATTTTATTTCTTCATGTTTAATTTCTGTCATGGGATTTTCTCGGATATCACAAAAGTAGCACTGAGTTCTTGAAAGATACATGCAATATTTCCAAGATCAGTGGTATGAAGTTATGAGGACTAGATGGCTGCAACTGGTGGACTTTCTCTTGATCACTTGCTTAATCTAGAGGTCATTCAGAAGAGGTGGCCTATACATACCTATTGGTGGCCATTGGCTGCCTTCTGCCTTGGCAGGTTTTTTTTTTTTTTTCTTCTTCTTCTTTTTTTCCTCAGTGCTTTTTTGTGTACTTGGGTTTGAGAATTAAACAAAAATGGCTTATATTTTATTACTTAATTCTATATTAGTCAACCCAGAATTAATTTAGTCAAGTGCCAAAGAGAAAAGCATGTTTGCCATATTTGAATGACTGACTATCCAGCTGCTAGTTAAAAGTTATTTTCTCATGTTAAGCACAAGGTAAAAGTTAAGTTTACTAAAGTAATTTTAGACAATTAATTTAGTTTCTCTATTGTTTCCTATTACTGAGAAACATTTTGAATTATTAATTTTAAAATTCTGATTGCTACTGTTATAATGTATTTGTATACATTTCTAACTTGCATATATAATGATATGATTGTTTAAGTAAGTGAATTATATCAAAAGCTACTCAAAATATAGTTATAAATTGTTACTGGCATTTATATTTTTACTTGAAAATTTTATTTAGTTATTCTTGACCCTGCAAATGAATAAAGAGTAGACTTTGTATTTATTCTTTTTTATGTATAAAGCTCAGATAGAAATGCATCGACAGTAACATAGTGATAATGGAAAGGAAAGGTTGAGAAACACAGATGTAAAAGTTTAGATATCTGAGACCTGGGCACTAGGTGTTGGTTTCAAGCAGAGAAGATTTTGTTGCCGGTGGGTAGGTTCAGGGTTTTATTTTGCCAGACAAAAGAATTTGAAAATGAGTCTAAAGTGAAAGTAGGTAAAAAAATGTATTGCAAAGCAAAATACACTCAGCCAAGTGTGAGTGGGTTGTTGGACAATGAGACAGTCCTGACTGGTACTGGGGAAACTCCCTTTATGGAAGCCTTACATAATTATCCATGTAGGGGCAGGAAGGGTGTTGCCATTTAGCATGTTATGGATGATCTTTTCGTGGTGCATGTGTTGTGGTTGTGCATGTCAGTACATACATGACATGTCTCATTAGCATCTTAAATGTCCACCCAGGAGTATGTTTTTTACTATTATAATGAGCATGGGTCAGTCAAAGGACATTAATGGGTTTCTGTGCTTGCATGAATTTGGGGATTTTCCTTTTTGCTCATTACCTCCTTACTGCAGGGTGTTCTAATCAGGAGCTCAGGATGCAGTCTGTGCACTGTGGGGCAGTTTGTTCTAACAATTTGGCAAGCTTGTGGTCCTTTAAGGGAGACTATGACCACCCTCGATCAGAATTAATAAAGACTTACCAGATTCTCTCCTATGGAAGAGCTAAGGCAGGGATTGGATGAAAAAAAAGAAAAAATATCAGTGAATTCCAAGTAAAGTAGAAAACACCAACAAAAACAATTTCAGACCGGGCATGGCGGCTCATGCCTATGATCCTAGCACTTTGGTAGGCCGAGGCAAGTGAATCACTAGGTCAAGAGATTGAGACCATCCTGGCCAACATGGTGAAACCCCATCTCTACTAAAAATACAAAAATTAGCTGGGCATAGTGGCACATGCCTGTAGTCCCAGCTACTCAGGAGGCGGAGGCAGGAGAATCGCTTGACCCTGGGAGGCAGAGGTTGCAGTCAGCCAAGATCAAGGTCATGCCAGTGCACACTATAGCCTGGTGACAGAGCAAGACTCCGTCTCAAAAAAAAAAAAAAAGCATTTTCAAGGCAAACTCAGTAATGGAGAGCAAAACTATATAAAAGGAGACAGAACTTCCGTGTCTGGCTGTCTGGCTTTAATCACTCTCTATGTTGGTAATGTCAAAATGTATACATCCCAGACCTCTTTTCTAAGCTCCAGACTAATTTTAGAGACTTTGGTGCCTCAGAGACATTTTGGACTTTGGGACTGAACTCTTATCATCCTTCTTTTTAATGCCTTTATCCCTTGTTCTTCCCTTGACTTTCCAAACTCAGTATTTTGCAGAAGCATTCAATCCATTGTTTGAGCTAGAAGCAGAGTGGTTGAGTCATATTTGATTCTTTCCACTTACTTCATCTCAGTAGCAAATTCAGTAGCAAGTATTGCTGTCACAACTTGTCTCAAACATCATCACCTTTTCCTGGCTCTCTAATGAACCAGTCTAGTTTCTTTCCATTAATTCTTATCTCCTTCCAATCATTTCTCCACTAACAGACTTACTTATCTGATTATAATTTAATAAAGATTTACTGCTCAAAACTCTTCACTGATTTCTCGTTACAATTAAAACACATCCAAGTTCTTTATTAGGCATTATAAATTCCTTCGTTGCTTGGTTCTTGATGAGGTCTTCAATTTCTCATTTTGCCACTTTCTCCTCACCGCAAGAGGATGTCAAACTTACATTCTTTCTATTTCTTGAATAAGCCCAGTTCTTTGTTGCTTTAGGGCTTCTGCTTAGGTTGTTTTTACTGCCTGAAACGTTATTTTTTGGCCATCCATTAAGTAGGAACTTTGAGATAATTGTTTTTGTTACAAAGACACATGTTTTATTTAAGCCAATGAGAGAATATTTGTTCATATTTAGAACAAAAAGTCATCATTTTTAGAATTCTCAATTAAAAAAATCAAAACTACATTTTTTTCTTAATTTCAAACATTTGTGTAATAATTGATTAAATATGTCAATATCTAAAGAAATAATTAAGCTTTTCCCATGAACATTTAGTAGTCCTCTGTTGCTTATATTTTACAATATATCCAACAATTTCTTTGGTTTAAGTAATATCAGTTTGACCTTTATTTTGTTTTAAAAATATATGTGATACTATCTGTGATGGATATCAAAGGATAAAATAGAACTGTTTTGTTACTATTACCATTAAAAAAAGTAAAAGGAAGCAAAATTGTCTCATAGGCTTTTCAGTAAAAAATTTTTAAAGTTAATATTTAAAGCTAAATTTTATTTGGAGATGCTTTTCCATAATACAAAATTATCAGGGATTTAAAATCTCTAAAAGGGGGGCAGGTGTGGTGGTTCACACCTGCAACTTTGAGAGACCAGCAGTTTGAGAGTACAAGGCAGGTGAATCTCTTGAGCCCAGGAGTTTGAGACCAGCCTGGACAACATGGCGAAACCTCATCTCTGCAAAAAATATAAAAAATTAGCTGGGCATAGTAGCACTCACCCATAGTCTCTCAGCTACTTGGGAGATTGAGATCAGAAGTGACAGAGTGAGACCCTGTCTCAAAAAAATTAATATAAATCAAGTCTCTAAAAAGGAGAGAATTTAATTGTACGGTTAATTTGTTTCATATATAACCACTGTTTTTAAAAAGCAGCTGTATCCACCATTAATAATATAGACAAACATATATTAATATGAAAATACAAAATTTCCTCAGGATATATTACACATAACTGAACATTTCTTAAATCTCTTGGAAACTGAGGAGTCTACCAATGAAACAGAGAAGCTCCCTGGCTTTAAGAAAATCAAACAGATACCTAGTAATAAAACAAATTCACTTGTAGACATTGGTATAATGTGGACATCATTGCAGCCATTAAATTACATTTTGTTTTCATTAACAATCTTCTCATTTATATTTGGCTTTAAGCTTAGGCCCTTCAATTCATCTTTCTGATTACTTCATTAATCAGTATCCTTTCTTAGTTACCTTATCTTTTTAACTTTTAAAAGTCATATTTTGATTATTTTGCCTCTTGTCTGTTTTTTGGTCAACTCATCTCTAATAATTTCATGAATACATTATGTCATGTCTAAATCTTCTAAAATTGTAAAATTATGTTTGGATTTTCTGTCTCATCATGCTTTAATATCTAGTACAAGGTTTTATGCAAAATGAAGATGCCATGAGGGCTATAAATGATTATCTACAACCTTGTCATTATAGATATTCCCACTTTTAAGGATGTATTTGGTTGTTCATTTCTAACTACTATAACTTATTTTCCCACATCCCGTAGGCTCAAACATGGCAACCATTTCTAAAAAACAAGTTAGATTTAGATATAAATACAGAAACCCCTTTTGCCATTAGATGTGATTTGCTTGTTCCTCTGGTACAGCAACAAAGATTTATTCCTTTATCTTTATCATCTTCTTGCGCCATCAGCAAAATGACCCCTAGAAAAGTACCTGATGTGAAAGAAAATAAAGCAGTTTTCATGTGATTCACTCCCATCCCTCCCAAATAAGGGGCCGCTCCTGAGCAAAAATAAGGCAGATGACATGGTCTATGAGAACTGCACCTTTGAAAAAACTTTGCTCAGCAAAATTGCCCAGATATTTGTTAGATGGAGAGGCTTTATTAAGGAATGGTTTTAGAAATGATGTCCCTGATTTAGGGTTGCCTTGGTACACAAACGTATAATTAATGGATATATTACCAAAAACTCCAAGAAGAATGTCATGCACCTCTCTAGAATACATAATGGAAACGCTTCAGAACCCAACGCTCACAACTGTGTATGTTAACATGCCAAATTCATTAAAGATATAACCTATAATTTTGGATGAGAAATTGGGGAACATGTTAAAGGAAGGAAGGAATTAGAGATATATAGATGATATTACAAATACTTTACTGCTTTGCCTGAACTTCTTAATTGCTAATATGTCTGAAATCATTAGTAAAGCTTGCTATTTTAGAAGATCTCTGATTTCTATGAGTCTGATTGAACAATCAAATTATTTATGTTAGCTCAGTTGATATGATGGGCCAGGTTGTCTTTAAAATTCATGAAAAACAGTAGCTAAGGCAGTTTGGGGCAAGAAAAAGGAGGGGATGAGAAAATATGATGAAAATCTGATATTTGGATAACTGCCTATTCATTCTTAATGTGAAGTAGACAAAAAGTTGAGGCAGGTAGCCAGGAAAAATCTTGCCACTGAAATGAGGAGAAAGTAGATCTCCATCTGAAGGAACTGGGTAGGTGGATTGACAGGGTGTTACCGGCAGTGGAAAAGATAGAAACCATTTATATTGTTTGGCTCTTGCCAAGTTAGCAATTCTAACTCAGCCTCCCGAGTAGCTGGGACTACAGGAGTGCACAACTACGCCCAGCTAATTTTTGCATTTTTAGTAGAGATGGGGTTTCATCATGTTGGCTAGGCTAGTCTTGAACTCCTGACCTCAGGTGATCTGCCCGCCTGGGCCTCCCAAAGTGCAGTGATTACAGGCATGAGCTACTGCACCCCGGCCAATTTCACTTGTTTTAAGCAACATAGTTTGAGAATTTTTTAATGGCAGTTCCGGGAACTAACACAATGGCTATGTTGCTAATTTTAGATTCTATTTAATGAAAGGGACCTTTTGCATGGGCAATTTATTCCCAAGTAGTTGCAGACTTCTGTAAGAAGATGCTTTTAGTGTTATTACACTTAATTTTCTTCAGTTGTTTGTAGTATGAGGATGATAGAATATACTAATAGAGAGAAACTTTTAGTGGTCAAGATAGAAGATCAAACCATCCACAGCAGTCCTTTAAAACAAAGCCTAATTCAGAGCTAGGCCCTAACTATCTTCAACTCTGTGAAGGCTGAGAGAGATGAAGAAACTGCTGAAGAAAAGTTGGAAGCAAGCAGAGGGTGGTTCATGAGGTTTAAGGAAAGGTGCTATCTCCATAGCATAAAAGTACATAATGAAACAGTAAGTGCTAATGGAGAAGCCTCAGGAGCTTATCCAGAAGATCTTGCTAAGATCACTGATGCAGGCTAGTTTGAGACTAGCCTGGCCAACATGATGAAACCCTATTTCTACTAAAAATACAAAAAATTAGCCAGACGTGGTCGCGGGTGACTGTAATTTCAGCTACTCGAGAGGCTGAGGCAAGAGAATTTCTTGAACCCGGGAGGCGGAGTTTGCAGTGAGCCGACATCATGCCACTGCACTCCAGCTTGGGCGAAAAGAGCAAAACTATGTCTCAAAAAACAAAACAAAACAGAAAGAAATTGATTTCATCATAGTTTTAGAGGCTAAAAGCTTTCTATTGAAAGAAGATGTCATCTAGTACTTCCATAGCTAGGGAGAAATCAATGCCTGCCTTCAAAGTTTCAAAGGACTGGCTGAATATCCTCTTAGCTAACATAGCTGATAAATTTAAGTTGAAGCCAATGCTCACTTACCATTCCAGAAATCCAAGGGTCCTTAACAATTATGCTGACTCTACCTGTACATTATAAATGGAACAACAAAGCCTGGATGACAGCATATTTGTTTGCAGTTTGGTTTACTGAATATTTTAAGTAAATTGTTGAGACCTACTGCTGAGAAAAGAAAGTATTCCTTTCAAAATATTACTGCTCATTCACAATACATCTAGTCACCAAAGAACTCTGATGGAGATGTAAAAGGAAGGAGACTAATGTTTTCATGTCTGCTAACACAACATTCGTCAGCCCATGGATTAAGGAGTGATTTCAACTTTCAAGTCCTATTATTTAAGAAATATATTTTGTAAGGCTATAGCTGCCATAGAGCAGCTTAATCATTTATCTGATGAATCTGGGCAAAATCAATTGAAAACCTTCTGGAATGGGTACCCTCTTCCAGCTGCCATTACAAACATTCGTGATTCACGGAAGGAGGTCAAAATATCAACACTAACAGAAATTTGGAAGAAGAAGTTGATTCCAACACTGATGGATGACATTGAGGAGTTCAAGATGTCAGTGGAGTAAGTAACCACAGATGTAGTAGAAATAGAGAACTAAAATTAGAAGTGGAGCCTGAAGATGTGACTGAATTGCTGCAGTCTTATGATAAAACTTTAACAGATGAGAGATTGCTTCTTATGGATGAGCAAAGAAAGTAGTATTTTGTGACTTAATCTACTCCAGGTGAAGATGCTGTGAATATTGTTAAAATGACAACAAATAATTTGGAATATTACATAACTTAGTTGGTAAAGGAATGGCAGGGTTTGAGAGGATTGACTCAAATTTTGGAAGAAGTTCTGTGGGTGAAATGCTACCTAACAGCATTGCATGCTCAGAGCAGTCTTTTACGAAAGGAAGAATAAGTTGATCCTGCAAACATCATTGTTAGTTTGCTTTAAGAAACTGCCACAGTCACCCCAACCTTAAGCAATCGCCCCCATATCAGTCAGCAGGCATCAATATTGAGGCAAAATCCTCTGTAAGCAAAGAGAGTATGACTCACTAAAGATTCAAATATTGATAAGCATTTTTAGCAACATTTGAAAATTAAAATATGTACATTGTTTTTTAGACATAATGTGATTGCACACAAACTATGGTATCATGTGAAATTAATTTTTATATGCTCTGGGAAACAAAAAATTTGTGTGACTCACTTTATTGCAATATCTGCTTTATTGTGATGCTCTTGAACTGAACCCAGAGTATCTCCGCAGTATGACTGTATTTCATAATATATAGGGGATATAGGTGGTACTCTGAAAGAGAAGAATGTAAACTGGGACAGTATGAAGCAC
This sequence comes from Macaca mulatta, assembly GCF_049350105.2. Taxonomy (NCBI): domain Eukaryota; kingdom Metazoa; phylum Chordata; class Mammalia; order Primates; family Cercopithecidae; genus Macaca; species Macaca mulatta. The sequence continues at coordinate 88,820,080 of NC_133417.1, forward strand.
CATTATGGAGGTATTCAAGATAAGGGTCAAGTTATGAATTGAAAAGTTTGACTAGGGAGATCATCTGATGGTTATATAATGTTACCTTTCTTTTGAGAGCACAATTTGGATGAATATTACGAATGAATGAGGAATATTGCCTTTTCCATTTTCATCGGAATTATCAACGAATTTCACTCTTCACCCAGTTTCAATGAGCTCACCTATGAATGTAAACTAGAAATGACAAGTCCCATGTGAGAAGAAAAGACCTGGGGAGTCATGTTACTGAGTAAGAGTTCTAATTTGTGAGTCTGATTTGATGATATGATTATTTGCATTAGCTCAGTAACCATAATTGTTTATTCCATAGCAGCGTAAAAATCATCAATATGAAGTTGATTTTTCATCATCAATATATTGAGATTAAAACAAATTACCACTGGAGGAGATGGCAATGCATGATTATCCTTCTGAGGGAAATCGTGAGCATTTAAGAGCAAATATTTAATTGCATGTTAATGTACAGTAAACACTAGGGAAAATATACAGATTTTTTAATAGAAAATAGCTTGCATATAATACTTAGATTATGACTTATATAACATTTATGTAATGTCTTCATTAGTTTGAATCCATGGGTAATTTTTTTAAAAAAAGATCTATAACTATCATTTTGATATAATAGCTCCAAATCTGGATCTGCACTGTATATTGTGAGGTAGAATTAATTTTCTGCACAGAAATAGCAATACCTCCTATAATTCTTGCCTGTGTTCCATTCTCATTACTAGGTAAGAGTGGGGATGAGGTGGGGAGACAACATCCTTATGAATGTTTCACTTCTATACTTTTCAGTCCTTAAGACTTTGCTTTCAATCTGCCCTGTGGGTGAGTTGAATAAAAAGATTTTTAGTTTTTATTTTTGATTAAAAGAGAAGAAAATTTATCCTGTAAGGTGATAAATCATTCCCCAAAACACTGTGTAAAGTAGTACTATATATAGAGTCTGAAAAAAAGTTGTGTTTTCATGGAATTATTTCAAGATTGTCAAAACTAGATTTTTTTCAGTAATTACTTATGACATATAATTTGGATGATATTTAAAATTTCTATTATGAATAACTGAGATTTAATTAAGGACTTTATCTAATTAGTACTGATAAGCATAACTTTGATTTACACATTCAGAAGACAGTTTCAATTTAAAGTATTGAATTCCCTTTATAGATGTTTGATTACAATTTAGATTGAGGTGATAACATTTTTAATCTGTTTTTATTTTGCAAGTTTTAAAAGCCATATTTTAGTTAGTAATAATCATTTAGATTTTCTGCAACTCTGTTTAAATGCATAGCCTATTAAAGGAATAAAAAATGGTGACATAAAAGTTTTAAAATGCTATGTATATGAAACTAGAGTTTATAACCTCCATAAACTCTAATTTAATATACATATCAAGTTTTGATTATTCAGGTAAATGCATAAAACAAATTTGAGGGATGTTTTTACTCATTATACCAAACAAAATAATCTATGATATGTATATTATTATTCTGAGGAATAAAAGTAAAATTCCAAGCCTCTCACCCAACAGAATGAACATACTTTTGGCTTAGGAAACCCCAAGAAATCTTGGAAGCTGTGCTACTGGCCATGATGGGACAAGAGGTTGGACACACCTCATTATACCCCCTCATCCCTAACCACTATTAAGTATTGCTTCTTACGGATTAAACAGAAGCCAGCCATTCTGAAAGACTCCACACCTCCTGATGCTTTCCCTCCTTGTCTGCAGTTTCAACACAACTAACCAGTATTTCTTTCTTATAAGACCATCAACCACTGAGTGGTTCTGGTAAGTCTATGGAGGATGCACAGTGAGGTTTTTTTGTGTCCTGTTTTTCACCTTTTCACATCAGAGGGCCAAAATCTCTACCCTCAAATCATGCTAATGCTGCAATGTGACCCATGGAGAGGCACGAAGCTCAATTGTACATATGCATGCTTGTCCTATCATAAATATTCATTACTCTTCTTATAGCTTATGAATATGTATATTTGGCCACCCCATTCAGCATAAATCCCTGTCTTGTTCTCCCAATCCTTGAAGTGCCTGTTTATAACCTCGAGCCAGAGGCTATGCTTCCCAGCCTGTCAGAATGGCCATCCTGCAGACTGCAAGCCATTAGGAGAAATAAAGCACTCTTTTTAAAATTTATGAACCTTGTCACTCTTCAGTTGACACTTTTAAGCTGACAGAAAGAACTATTGATACTACTTTTATGCTTAACATTACAAAATGTTTTTCTTTGTAGGAGAGGAATCATGGGTAAAATACATCTTCAAAGGCAACCTATAATAGAAACAGTTCTTTTGTATGAGGCCGTGTTTATTTAAAGTCAAAGAATAAATAGTTTAAAGTGAATCTTCCATTATGTAGTTATTTTATCTTTATTTTGACCAGTGATTAGTTTGAATTAAATATTTGCTTAGAACTTGTCAAGATTATGGCTTGAAAGCAAAATATCTAGATGGACAATTTTTATATAACAAATTAAACAGGAAAATATATTCTTACATTCTTCAGATCCACAAAAATACATTTTCTTCAATTTTGGGAGAATATTCTGCCTTACAGTCTCTTTATTTTATTTTGATCAAAATCTAAAAAGCAAAGAGGTATTTTTTATTTTTTAGTAAATGAAAGAGTAAAAACATGATGATGAATTCAAATGTCAATCAGTCTCTAAGAAAGATTAAAAAAAAAAAAAAAAAAAAAAAAAGAACATTTGTGGCAAAATAAAAAGTACATGTATTCTTTCCAAAGGGGACATGTACTACTCAGTGCAGAGAAAAAAGTCCCTGGCAAATATTTACTTACAGACTCTATAACTGTGCTAGTTTTTTCTACATTTACCACTGCAGATACTTCTGTACCCTTTTCTGCTCTACTCTCTGCTCTGGAAAACACTCTTGTGAATTATACCTATTGAGTTCACTTTCCCAGTGTTTTTGGTTGAATTGGGAAACAAAAGAGCCATTTGTGGGAGGAAAGAGAGACCAAAGTAATTATTTTTGCCTCCCTTTTCCTGCCAGGCTGAGGTTTTGGCAGTAGCTGCTCCTTTTGGAATGCACATCTCCTGCAAGTACAATCTTTGCTTGTATCTGGTTACCTCTGTCCTCCTTCCCATTGAAGACCCAGAGTTGGGAGTAAGAGCTTCCTATTCATGACAGCTCCTGGGTGAATCACCATTGCATGTTGTTTCATTTAACTCTACCTAGACCTCTGTAAATAGCTTCTTCCTTAAACTTCTTTCAACTAACCCTTTGATTGCACCATCTATTTCATGGTGGGACTCTGAATGATACAATAATTATAGTTAATGTACTTTGGTTGATTCTTGACTATGTAGGAATGAGGGCTCTATTTTGCTGTGCCTTCTACATATTTATTAAAATGTGTAAATTCAAATTTTTAAACATATAAGCAGAAAAGTGCACATATCATATTTCTATAGCTTTATGACTTTTCACAAACTTTATATATCCACATGATCCACACTGAAATCCGAAAGCCAAGGATTACCAGGTCCCCAAATGTCCCAATTGTGCTTCCAGTTACTACTCTCTTAAGTGTAATGTCCTAGTTTTTCTAACTGCATGAATTTGTCTTACATCTTTTTGAACTTTATATAAAGGGAGTCACTCAGCATGTACAATTTAGCCTATGCTTTTCAATTCATATTGTTAAGTATAATTGAATTAATTTATTGTCATTGCTTGGTATTCCAATGCAATTTATCTTTTTTAATGGATTTTGGGTTGCTTCCAGTTTCCTGCTACTATGAGTAAAACAGCTATAAGCACTCCATGCTTATTTATTTTTAGCAGATATGTATTATCGGAATTGTAGGTCAGAAATAAGGATAGCATGGGTTTGTGATAGTATTTTGTGCAGCCTGGGTTATTTTTGAGAAGGGTAAGGAAAGAGGTTCTGTTCTAGATTAGGAGTTGTCATAAAATTATGGCAAATAAGGATTTGTATCTTAATCATTTTTAATCTAGAAGGTAAGACAAAAAAAAGTAGCATAGTATTGTCCTATGTAAAGAGGCAGTGGTCAGTCATTTGGCCAGGAGACAGAGAAATTTAGTAATTTTTATGATTGTATTATGTCCTTTTATTTGGTTTTGTTCCATTATGGTCATGGAATGATGCCATCAGATGTTGATATTCTGTGAAATCATTTATATTCAGCAGGGAACATCATGGACTGCTGTTATTTGCCAAGCCAATTACCAGTTGTCAGCTGTCAAGGCTGTTTTGTTATTTCTTAGTTTACCATTTTGGTCAAAGGCAGATAAAGTCAAGCTCCATTATATTAATCTATAGTGTTCAGAACTACACCATTGCCAAAATTCTATTGACTAGGAGGCTGTTTAACAGATGTTGTTTGCAGTTGAACTAATGTTAGTCCACCCTGATCCTTTCGTTTCAGAGTGAATTATTTAATCATCTGATATGCCAATAACTCTGAATAATTCTGGCTAGAATGTATCAGAAAACTGCAATGCAGGCAAGTATCAGAAATAAATGATGATTAGTTCTTATAATAGGTCTTGAAACCAGGGGCCTAGATGACTAACCACATACTAACAAAATATGTTGTAAAGACTAGCTTATATGTTCTACAGATTAAGTTGTATGTTGTATAAATCCTTTTCCATATCAACTTGCAATAAGGAAAAGCCCATGAACAGGGATGAAATTCCAAAGCACATAGGAATACTGAAGAAAATTTGACAGTCAATCAAGTACTCGGTGAAAAGTCAAGGCTTCGCAAAGTTTTCAGAGTTTAAATATGTGATAACACAGTAAGCTTGCTATTTTTAATTTCTGTTTTTAAATGTGAACCAGTAACAAAGAACAATCAAATCAGAATTATTCAAGGTGTTCTTCAAGAGTTTTGAATGAGGTATATATTATTTTATAAAAGAGGTTAAACAATAGTAGTATTTTCCTTTCTGAAGAAGGAAAAGGAGAGTTGTCGAGTTCAGACTGTTGCAGTGATGAATAAGGATATTTAAAGGGGATAAAAACAATGAGGGAATTGACTAATCTCCAGAGTGTTTCAATTATCCCATAAAGTATATTAAATTTAAGTTCAATAGATAAAAAACTTCAACCTAAAAACCAGAAAACAAAATCCATCTTTATGCTTAGATATGAATATACTGCCTTTAGCATGAAAAGTGTATACTTCTTGAAACACATTAGTATACTTTATACATAATTAACTTTAGAAGACTGCATTTTTTTTTGTTTTGTTTTGTTTTTGGAGGTGATGTCTAGCTCTGTCACCAGGCTGGAGTGCAGTGGCTCAATCTTGGCTCACTGCAACCTCCGCCTCCCAGGTTTAAGTGATTTTCCTGCCTCAGCCTCCCGAGTAGGTGGGACTACAGCTACGTGCCATCACACCTGGCTAATTTTGTATTTTTATTAGAGACAGGGTTTTACCATGTTGGCCAGGCTGGTCTTGAACTCCTGACTTCAAGTGATCTGCCCGCCGCAGCCTCCCAAAGTGCTGGGATTACAGGTGTGAACCACCGCACCTGGCATTGATCTTCTTTTAGGTTTGTTTCTTTAACTTTTTATTTTGAGATAATCATAGATCCACATGTACTTGTAAGAAATATCATGGAGAGATGTGGTATTCACTTCATTCTGTTCCCTCCCATTGTAACTTACTGCATAACCATAGTACAATATCATAGCCAGGATATCGATACCAATATAATCAACCAACTTGAGATTTTAAAATTTTACATGCACTCACTTCTGTGTGTGTGTATGTATTTAGTCCTATGCAGTTTTATAACATGCAGATTTATATCACCACCACCACAGTTAAGATATAGAACCATATTATTAAAATAATCGCTTGTGCTACTATTTTACACTCACAGTCAATTCTTTCCCCAATCTTATATTTAATTCCTTGCAATTATGTAACAATACAGTATATAGCACTGGATTTTTTTTCTCAGCATGATTCCTTTGGGATCTATACAAGGTTGCATATATCAATAGATTGTTCTTTTTCATTGCTGAGTAATAGTCTATGGTATGTATATACCACAGTGTGTTTCACCATTTACCCACTGTAGGACATTTGAGCTTTTCCCAGTTTTTGGCTAGCTATTCATGTTCAGATATGAACCTACTTTCATTTTCTTTTTCTGGGCTAAATATCCAAGTGTACAATTATGCCCAAGTCACATAGTAAGCACAGTGGTAGTTTTGTGAGAAACAGCTGCAATTTTTTCCTGAATGTCTGTACCATTTTACATTCCCACCAGCAACTTATATGTGTTCCAGTTTTTCCAAATTTTCACCAGCATTTATGGCTACCATTATTTTTTATTTTACTTTAGCCATTCTGATGGTTTTGTAATATCTCATTATAATTTTATTTGCATTTTCCCAATGACTAATTATTTTGAACGTCTTTCTATGTGATTATCTTATTTATCAAAAATATATTATGAAGTCTTTCTAATATAATTTGTCAACATCTCTATTATTATACTAAAATTTAAAGACTTTAGAAACCATTTAAAATCCCCAAGTGGGCCGGGCGCGGTGGCTCAAGCCTGTAATCCCAGCACTTTGGGAGGCTGAGATGGGTGGATCACGAGGTCAGGAGATCGAGACCATCCTGGCTAACACGGTGAAACCTCGTCTCTACTAAAAAATACAAAATACAAAAAAACAAAACAAAACAAAACAAAACTAGCCGGGTGAGGTGGCGGGCGCCTGTAGTCCCAGCTACTCGGGAGGCTGAGGAAGGAGAATGGCATGAACCCGGGAGGCGGAGCTTGCAGTGAGCAGAGATCCAGCCACTGCACTCCAACCTGGGAGACAGAGCGAGACTCTGTCTTAAAAAAATAAAAAATAAAAAATAAAATAAAATAAAATAAAACAAAATCCCCAAGTGTCCTGTCTTTTTTCCTCTTGAAATTTACTGAACAAGTCCATTACTGAAATTTATACCTTGTGTTTTTTGTTCTTAATTTTGGCTTTTAGCAAGATGGGATTTACATATACATTTTTTTCCTTGTTAGCTAGAATGAGATAATTAATTTTCCATGATCCTCCTTAAACTATCAACAAATGTCAGCTTACTAAACTTAACTTTTAAATTCTTTTAAGGCTTATACCAATTAATCATTTAAGTTAGTTTTGTTTTGCTTTTTAATTTCTTGATCTCACAAAATGATATACAGTTTGGTAGATGCCAAGAGAGTTAAAAGCATATATGCCAAAACAATCTAAATTTTTTAATCAAAATTTCCCTCTCCTTTTTGGCGATTGGGATATCCTTAATAACGGTGTAGAGATTAGGATATAATCAGTGTTTAAAGTCTATATGCAATCATAATTTCTTCCAGATGGTGATACCTTCTTCAGGAAGATTGAGGAAATACCATCAGGCAGGAAATGGAGGAGGTAGGGAAAAAAAGAGAAATATAAGTAGGAAGAAGAGTGAACACAATTTAGGTGAATCATCAAGTATAGTAATGTGGTTGGACAAGGTGGTTAGAGTGTTCTATACTAATAAGATCAAGTTTTCATAGTGTTGCTCAACATTTCTCTGTTATTAATAATTTTCTGTTTGTTCCATAATTTTTGAGGGGGAAGTGTTGGAATCTCTAATTGCAATTGTAAAAATTGTCTATTTGCCTTCCAGTTCCATCAGTTGTTGCTTCATGTATTTTAAAACTCTAGTATTGGCTTCTTTCTATATTTACCCCTTTAAGACTAGAAAATGACTTTCTTCATCCTTGGTAATATTTCTTGCTCTGAAATATACATCGTATTATATTAATAAAGAAACCCTAGGTTTTAAAAATGTTGTGTGACATATATTTTCCATCTTTTTCATTGAACCTATCTCTTTATATTTGCATTGCTGTGGTTCAGTCAGCGTATAATTATCTTGCTTTTTATCCAATTTAAAAGTCTCTTTTTTTTTTTTTGAGACAGAGTCTCGCTCTGTCGCCGGGGCTGGAGTGCAGTGGCCGGATCTCAGCTCACTGCAAGCTCCGCCTCCCGGGTTCACGCCATTCTCCTGCCTCAGCCTCCAGAGTAGCTGGGACTACAGGCGCCCGCTACCTCGCCCGGCTAGTTTTTTTGTAGTTTTAGTAGAGACGGGGTTTCACCGTGTTAGCCAGGATGGTCTCGATGTTCTGACCTCGTGATCCGCCCGTCTCGGCCTCCCAAAGTGCTGGGATTACAGGCTTGAGCCACTGCGCCCGGCCAAAAGTCTCTGTCTTTTAATTAGAGTGATTATATGATTTGTATTTAATCAAGTTCACTTATGATGGAGTTTAAACCTATCATCTTTCTTTTTGTTTTCTTTCGCTTCTTCTGTTTTTTGGTCCTCTTTTTTCATGTTTTTCACACTTCTATGATGTGAATATTTTGATTTCATTTAACTTTCATTAAAGAAATAGCAACTATACTTCTTTGTTTTAAGCAACAAGTTTAAAAGTTTGTTTAAATGAGTAACATCCATTTTATATTTACTATATAATTACAATTTCTCATTATCTGTATTCATTTGTTAGAAAATTTTATCCAGCATCATTTTTTCTCTTTAAAATTTTCTTTAGCATTATTTAATACAAGTTTGTTAGAAATGAATGGTTTAACACTGTTTTAAGGTGGTTCATTTTGCCTCTGCTTTTAAAATGCTCTGTTGAATGTATGCTTCCAGTTATTTAGTTTTTTCCAGAATTTTAATAATATTGCTCTATTATTTTTCTAAATCTCATAGCTTCTGATAAGAACTCTGCCGTCATTCTTATATTTTCTTTTATGTATAATATGTTCTACCAACCTCCTTTGATTGTTTTTCAGAATTTCTTTTTTCTTTTTCTTTTTTTTTTTTTTGAGATGGAGTCTTGCTCTGTCTCCCAGGCTAGAGTGCAGTAGCGCCATCTCGGCTCACTGCAAGCTCCGCCTCCTGGGTTCATGCCATTCTCCTGTCTCAGCCTCCTGAGTAGCTGGGACTACAGGCGCCCTCCACCATGCCCAGCTAATGTTTTGTAGTTTTAATGGAGACGGGGTTTCACCATGTTAGCCGGATGGTCTCGATCTCCTGACCTTGTGATCCACCCACCTTGGCCTCCCAAAATTTTGGGATTACAGGCATGAGCCACTGTGCCTTTATTGAGGGTTTTAGAAATATGATTACATATCTTAGTGTGCTTTTTTTTTCTCTTTAGAGTTTTTTTATTGTCTCAGTTTGTGGCTTTGTAGTTTTTTTCTTCAAGATTAGTAGCATTAAAAATTTTTGGCCATTATTTTTTCTGATTATTTTGTGCTCTCTATTCTCTTTCTTCTCCATGTACACTACTGACACATATTTATACTGCGTAATATTATCCTGCAGGTCATTGATGCATTATTCATTTCTTTTGTAGGCTCTTTTACCTCAACATTTCATGTGGATACTTGATAGTCTCTTTTTGTCATGCAAGTTGAGTATTCCTAATCCAAAAATCTGAAATCCAAAATGCTACAAAATCCAAAACACTCCAAATCTGAAACTTTTCAGCACTGAAATGATACTGAAAACAAATGCTTATCCAGGCATTTTGGATTTGGGATTTTCAAATTAGGAATGCTCAACCAGTAAGTATAATGTAAGTATTCCCAAATCTGAAAGAAATCTTAAATCCAAAAACCACTTCTGGGTCCATGCATTTTGCATAAGTGATGCTCACCTGTATTTCTTTTGAATTATATCTCTGCATTTCACTTTGAATATCCTCAAGTTTCCTAACCATCTCTACTTCAGTTTCTAATATGTTATTAATTCCATCTAGTATGATTTTTATCACACATAGTTTTCATCTCTAGAAGTTTAATTTTAGTGTTTTAAAAACTTGTTCTCCCCTCATCATATTCATGGGTTTCTCTATCTTCTTGAAAGATAGTTTATATTTGTAATAGTTGATTTTACTTACTTGCCTACTAATTCTATAATTTATGTCGTTTCTGAGTCAGAAACTATTCACTAATTTTCCTCCTGGTTATGAGTTATATATCGTTTTGTTTTTTGAATGCTTATAAAGTAGTTATTTGATTCCAGAATTATTAATTTTACCTTGCTGGCTGTAAGCTTTCATTTTTTCTATAAATATTGCTGGGCTTTATTCTGTGGTACAATTAAGTTTCTTGCTTTCAGCATAATCTTTTCAGGATTTGTTTCGAACTTCCTAAGAGTGAGTCTATAATAGCTTTTAGTCTAGTAGTGTTTGGTCTCACAAATGAGGAAAAACAGTTCTGAGGACTCTATTCAATAATGTCTAATCTATTAGGAGAATTTTTTGCTGCAGCTGATGGAATCATGTACATTTACTTTAGCTGATGGGATCTGTGTACATTCCAGTATTTGTATTGTGACATTTTATTGTTGTTCTTTCCCTGGCTTTGGGTCACTTTTTTCACATACATGCACGAAATAGTACTCAGCCAAAGGCTTGAAGGGACCCTTCTGCATCTCCTGGAACACACACTCTCTCTCTGTGTCTCTTTGTGTAACTTTTTCCTCTTGAGTATTTTGTCTCTCTCATGCCAGCCAGGTTGTTCTCTTAGAACCATATTTTTTCTTTATAATTTAAAAGGCTGCTTCTTCCACTCTGTGCTGTGCCCAGAAACACTCTTCAGACAGTAAGATGAGTTAATTGTAGATCTCTCTTCATTTGTTTCTCTTATCTAAGGGATGACTTTGCTGCCAGTTGTCCAATGTCTTAAAACTATTGCTTCCCATATTCTGCCTCATTTTTTAGTTGTTTAAAATGAGACAGTGTCTCATAACTCAATCATAGCTCAGAGTGGAATTTTCTAAGGGTGTATGTTAGACACCATTAATTTAAGTAAGGTCTAGTTTTTCAGTTTCGTTTTTGATGTTAACGTTTTTGTCTCTTATTTTTTTCTTAGAAACTGTGTAATCTAAGATTCTAAGGGTGTTCTCATATATTTATTTCTATAACTGTATTTTTCACATTTATATTCATGATCTATTTCACATTAATCTTTATAATAGCATTGATGGTGATTTAATATGGGATTATTTTATTTCAACCTATAAAATTACCTAAACTTAATTCTGAACAATCCAATAATTTTTTGACAGTTTATTTGCATTTATTTCTGTCTGTCCTTTAATAGACAGCATTAGAAATTTTCACTCTTGGCTATAATGGAGTAAGACAGATTGCATTTACTCTCCTACTTTACACAACTAGAGAAATATAAATATATATATAAGTTGATTATTTACATTTAAAAAACAGATGATGTTTATTAGCTCAATTCCATTCACTCATACTTTGTATAGAGCCAAGAGTTCTCTAGATCTAAGTAAATTATCTACTTTTTTTTTTTTTTCCTTTGAAGCCCAGTCATTCTTTTTCTCAATCTAGTTCAATGAAATTTCATTTGGCTGTATTTTAGTTGACCATATGGATCTTCCAAAAACATTAATTGTTGAAACAAGTCCTATTTATCTTTAGTTGCATTAAAAATTTATATTTATCATAAATTGAGTGGTTTAATATATTTTTATGTGCTTAAGAGCCACTTTATTTCTCTTACTTTTTTGTGTGCCATTTGTTTATAAATTTTGGCAATATTTTTATGTCTTAATTTTTGATATTTTATTTATTAATTTATAGTAGCTCTTTGTATTTCAAAGAAAATAGCCCCTTGGCTCTGATATTAGTTGTAGATATTTTAATTTCCTATTTTAAAATAAAATGTTAAATAAAATAACCTCTTTAGTATTAGTTGTAGATATTTTAAAATATTATTTATATTGTAACTTTTCTTTAAGTGTGCCTACAATTATTGTAGGAGAAAAATGGAAGTAAATAAAGAAATTTGAGAAATTTGAGGGCAACTATTAAAGATACTGGGAATGAACACTAAAGGATCAGAAAGATGCCTTATGCTACTTGCAAAGGTTTTGGAGTCAGACTATGTAGGTTTCAATCTGGGATCTACCTCTTATATTGTAGGTTTAGACAAATTGCTAAATGTTACTTGTCCCAATCTTCTCATCTACAAAATGGAAAAATTATTGCACAAGCCTCATGGAAAAACAACTTTAACATGGATCATTGAATGTGCTTTGTCAGCTATTTATGAGTGCTATTTATGTTAGCTATTTATAAGTGCTTCTTGTATACTGAAATTTCACATAGGGGAAGATGTCAGAGGAATAAAATCTTAGATTTAAAAATTCTTAAAATACCTTTCAGAATAAAAATTTTTGAAGCTGACTTTAAATTGAGTTAAGGCTGCCAAAATACTATTATAAAGGGTATTTTAAAATCTCCCTCAATTGAATAATTGTATGATCTAATTTAAATAGCCTAACTGTTTTATCTCAGGGTTTTATTGGCATAAAAGAGATTCAAATTATTATCACTGTCATTCTTACTGTCATTTGCTTTATCTAAATAGTCATTTCAGACTAGCAGTGTAATAGAGAAACTCTGTTGAGAACCTCATTCCAATTGTAGGCTATTCAAAACTTACTAAAAATGTGTTTCCTTATCTTTTTAATACTTTTTCATAATCAAAACTTTGAAGATTAATTTTAGCCACAATATAATATAAACATTAATTAGTATGTAATACCTTTTACTTTATTTTTCATAGTTTTTTTGTTCACAATTGTGGATTGTAAAGTATGCTAATTACCAGGGTAAATGTCAGATGAATCACAAAAACTGGCTTTAGACACTGATATTATTAATTCGTGTAATTAATTTAGCCATATGATAGCCCCTTCCTACTGTGATAAACACTGAGAATTACATATTTGGCACCCTATTGTAATCTTATTATAATCTTTTTTTAAAATTAATTTATTATTATACTTTAAGTTCTAGGGTACATGTGCATAACGTGCAGGTTTGTTACATATGTATACTTGTGCCATGTTGCTGTGCTGCACCCATCAACTCGTCAGCACCCATCAACTCGTCATTTACATCAGGTATAACTCCCATGCAATCCCTCCCCACTCCCCCCTCCCCATGATAGGCCACAGTGTGTGATGTTCCCCTTCCCGAGTCCAAGTGATCTCATTGTTCAGTTCCCACCTATGAGTGAGAACATGCAGTGTTTGGTTTTCTGTTCTTGTGATAGTTTGCTAAGAATGATGGTTTCCAGCTGCATCCATGTCCCTACAAAGGACACAAACTCATCCTTTTTGATGGCTGCATAGTATTCCATGGTGTATATGTGCCACATTTTCTTAATCCAGTCTGTCACTGATGGACATTTGAGTTGATTCCAAGTCTTTGCTATTGTGAATAGTGCCGCAATAAACATACGTGTGCATGTGTCTTTATAGTAGCATGATTTATAATCCTTTGGGTATATACCCAGTAATGGGATGGCTGGGTCACATGGTACATCTAGTTCTAGATCCTTGAGGAATCGCCAAACTGTTTTCCATAATGGTTGAACTAGTTTACAATCCCACCAACAGTGTAAAAGTGTTCCTATTTCTCCACATCCTCTCCAGCACCTGTTGTTTCCTGACTTTTTAATGATTACCATTCTAACTACCAATGAGTTTCTTCACAGAATTGGAAAAAACTGCTTTAAAGTTCATATGGAACCACAAAAGAGCCCGCGTTGCCAAGACAATCCTAAGTCAAAAGAACAAAGCTGGAGGCATCACGCTACCTGACTTCAAACTATACTACAAGGCTACAGTAACCAAAACAGCAAGGTACTGGTACCAAAACAGAGATATAGACCAATGGAACAGAACAGAGTCCTCAGAAATAATACCACACATCTACAGCCATCTGATTTTTGACAAACCTGAGAGAAACAAGAAATGGGGAAAGGATTCCCTATTTAATAAATGGTGCTGGGAAAATTGGCTAGCCATAAGTAGAAAGCTGAAACTGGATCCTTTCCTTACTCCTTATACGAAAATTAATTCAAGATGGATTAGAGACTTAAATGTTAGACCTAATACCATAAAAACCCTAGAAGAAAACCTAGGTAGTACCATTCAGGACATAGGCATGGGCAAAGACTTCATGTCTAAAACACCAAAAGCAACGGCAGCAAAAGCCAAAATTGACAAATGGGATCTCATTAAACTAAAGAGCTTCTGCACAGCAAAAGAAACTACCATCAGAGTGAACAGGCAACCTACAGAATGGGAGAAAATTTTTGCAATCTACTCATCTGACAAAGGGCTAATATCCAGAACCTACAAAGAACTCAAACAAAATTACAAGAAAAAAACAAACAACCCCATCAAAAAGTGGGCAAAGGACATGAACAGACATTTCTCAAAAGAAGACATTCATACAGCCAACAGACACATGAAAAAATGCTCATCATCACTGGCCATCAGAGAAATGCAAATCAAAACCACAATGAGATACCATCTCACACCAGTTAGAATCTTATTATAATATTATTGCATGAATATCTCATTCATTTAAAATCATCCTTGTAGATACAATATAGCTACATTTATCTAGGTAGCTACCTATGTATCTATCTATCCATTCATCCAGATGCTGCAAGATATTATAAATTACTGTAAGCTAAATATATTCCATGTCTCTTGTTTCCCCCTTAAATGTTGACCTAAATGACATTCATGGGACATTTTATCTTTTGGGGCTCAGAAAGTGATGCCCCAAAGTATGGCATTTCAGGATGCTAAGTACTTCAACCTGAAGGACATTGGAGAGATCTCAGAAGAAAAGTTTCTTTCTGACTTCCTTCTCTCCTTCTTTCTTCTGCTTCTCTTTGTTTCCCAAGGCAGGCCATAGGATTCCTCTTCCTCCAAAGTGGGTCATAGAATGTAGAAACATTACTCTAACCTTTTCTCAATTTTCTACTTAGGACTTAGAATAAAGAATTTCTCTGACTTACCCTAGTCTAATAATAAGCCGTACAACCATAATTCCAGAGAGGTCCTGGCCCATTTCTGGGAGAAAGAAATGTTACAAAAGAGAGGCCAAGAAGAATATGATCAGAAAACCATTGCTGGGTTTCCCCACTTAATTCCCTTTTATCTAATCACATTTTGACACAGCTGTCCATGCTTCATCACACTTAAGTATAAAAATAGACAGTTTGAGTGTTTGAGGTTTTCATTTTTGAAGTCTTCTGTGTCATGTAAAACTTTGATTAAACAAGCCTGTTATGGTTTTCTTTTGTTAACCAGTCTTTTTTATAGGAGTGTTGCGTGTAACCCTTATGATGGCTGAGGAGAGTTGTCACACCTTTCTGATCCTACACATTCAACAACAGAAAAATACAACCTATTTTAAATAGAAAAATAGTATTTCTTATGATAGACCACACTGTGGATAATAAGAAATGCCTCAATGCATGTGATAAGGATTCAAATCATGCAAAGCAGCATTGATAACAATAGTGGAATATAAGTATAAATCTATAATAGTCTGAAAATGTCCATCTTAGTCCATCTTCTGTTGCTAGAACAGAATGCAGTCATACATCACTTAAGAGAGTTTTTTTTTCTATGAAATGTGTCTTTAGGTTATTTCATCGTTGTGTAAATAACAGACATAATGTACTTACACAAACCAGGATGGTATAGTCTACTACACACCTAGGCTATATAGTACAGTCTATTGCTTCTAGGCTATACACCTATACAGCATGATATTGTATGGAATCCTGTAGGTGATTGTAACACAATGGTAAGCATTTGTGTATCTAAATGTAGAAAAGGTGCAATAAAAATACAGTATAAACAATAAAAACTGATACACTTATATAGAATACTTACCACCAATGGAGCTTGCAGGATGAGAAATTGTTCTGGGTGAGTCAGTGAGTGAATAGTGGATGAATGTGAAAGTTTTGGACATTACTGTACACTACTGTAGACTTTATAAACACTGTACACTTAGGCTACACTAAATTTATTTAACTTTTTTTCTTTAATAGGAAATTAACCTTTGCTTACTGTGACATTTTTACTTTACAAGATTAATTTTAAAAACTTTTTGACTCTTTTTAAATAACACTTAGCTTAAAACACATAAAACAGCTGTAAAAATATTTTCTTTCCTTATATTCTTATTCTATGAACTTTTCTATTGAATATTTTTTAATTTTAAACTTTTTTATTTAAAAGTAAGACACAAACACTCACATTAATCTAGGCCTACACAGGGTCAGGATTATCAATATTCCTCTCTTCCACTTCTATATCTTATTAACACTGGAAGGTCTTCAAGAGCAATATCATGCATGCAGCTGTCATCTTCTATGTTAACAATGCCTTCATTTGGAATACCTCCTGAAAGACCTGCCTGAGGCTACTTTACAGTTAATTGTTTTCTAAGTAGAAAGAGTACACTCTAAAATTATGATAAAATGTATAGTATAGAAAATAGATAAACCAGCAACATAGTTGTTTTTCAACTTTTATCAAGTATTATGTACTGGGTATAATTGTATGTGCTATACTTTTATAAGACTGACAGTACAATAGGTTTGTTTACACTAGCATCACCACAAACACAGGAGTAATGCATTGCACCACAATGTTACAACAGCTATGATGTCACTAGGTGATAGGAATATTTTTAGTTTCATTATAAACTTATGGAATTACCATCAGATATGTGGTCCATTATTGACTGAAACATCCTTATGCGGTGCATGATTGCAACATAGGCTGGGTAATTTACAAAGAAAATAAGATTATTTAGCTCACAGTTCTGGATGCTGGGAAGTCCAAGAGCATTGCATTGACATCTCTTGAGAGTCTTTTTGCTATATCATAAATTGGCAGAGAGCATCAAATGATAAAAAGTCAAGAGCAAGAGGGCCAGAAAGAACTTGATTTTATAACAAATCCACTCTTGTGAAAAGGCACCTATTACCATGATTGTGACATTAATTCATTCATGAGGGCAAAGGAATTAAGTTTCCAATACATAAACTTTTGGAGAACACATTGATATTATATAATTTTCCAAATATTTAGAAGCTAAAACCTACTCATGTACATCTAAATAATTCATGGGTCAAAGAAGAAATTACAACAAAAATATGGAAATATTTTTAATAAATAAAAATTCAAAACAACATTAAATATGTGAGATACAGCTATTGCAGTGCTTAGCAGTAAGGTTTAACACACCCATTAAACACATATTTTAGGAAAGAAGAAAAGTCCAAAATCTATAACTTGGTTTTCTGCCTTAAATGAGAAAAAGATGAGTTAAACATAAGTAAGCAGAAAAGACATAATAATAAAGATTAGAGGAGAATTTTAAAAACAGAAAAAAAGAACAATAGAGAAACTTAGTGAAAACAAAAACTCGTCTTTGAAGGAATCAATCAAACTGATAAAACAATAGCCAAAACTGATTGGGGTAAAAAGGACACACACAATGGTCAATATTAGAAATGAGAGAGGGGATATTATCATAGTCCCGGCAGATACTTAAAAGATACTGTGGAAGTATTATTAACAACAAATAAATTCAACCGCTTAGATGAAATTGATGAATTCCTATGAAAGTTCACTTAAGAAAACATGGATTACCTAACATGCTCTACTAAGAAAAATAAATTTGTAGTTAAAAGCTTCACACACACACACACACACACACACACACACACACACACATCTCTCTCTAGGCTCAGATTCCTGTGCTGGTCAGTTCTGCCAAATATTTAAGGAAGAAAGAATATGTGTATTACATAACTTTTCTAGGAAATTGAAGAAAATAAATACTTTAAAACTCATTCCATGATGCCAGCGTCTCCCTACTACCAAAACTTGAAAAGGACATTAAATAGAGCACTACAGAAAAATATTCTTCATAAACACAGATAAAATGTTTAGACAAAATGTTAACAAATTAAATCTAACAATATAGAAAAATAAAAACATATGATAAATCTGTCTTATATTAGCAATGAAACATTGTATTCATTTATGTCATTCACCACATTAACAGGCTTAAAAAATAAAACTCACATAATCTCAGTACACACACACAAAATTGGATATAAGTCAACATATATACATGAAGAAAAACTCTCAGTAAACTAGAGATCCAAGAGAACCTCAATCTCATAAAGGACTTTAAATCTATAGCTCATATGATTCTAGGTAATGAAAGACTGCTTTCTCTCTGATATGGTTGGGCTTTGTGTCACCACTCAAATCTCATCTTGAATTGTAGTCCCCATAATCTTCATGTGTCATGGGAGGGACCTGATGGGAAGTAATTGAATCATGGGGTTGGTGACCCCCATGCTGTTCTTGTGATAGTGAGTGAGTTCTCATGAGATCTGATCATTTTATAAGGAGCTTTTCCCCCTTTGCTGGGCACTTCTCCTTCCTTCCACCATGTAAAGAAGGACGTGTTTGCTTCACCTTCTGTCATGATTGTAAGTTTCCTGAGCCCTCCCCAGCCCTTCCAAACTGTGAGTCAATTGAGCCTCTTTCCTTTATAAATTACAGAGTCTCAGGCAGCTCTTTATAGCAGTGCCAGAATAGACTGATACAACTCTCTAAGATTGGGAATAGGACACAAATATCTGATCTTGTCCAAATCTTACTGGTAGCCTCTGCAGTACTATCATGAAATAAAAGTAAACTATTTAACATAAAGATAGGAAAGAAGGAAGTAAAATGTCTTTATTCTCAGACAGCATGGTCATCTATGTGGAAAATCTAAGGAAACTACAGAATCTATTAGAAGTAAATATAAGTTACAAGTTTGCAGTATTAAGAAATAATATTCAAAAATATATTTTATTTCTGTATACATCCAACCAGCAATTGGAAAATTAAATGAAAAATAAGGCCAATTACACTAGTATAAAGTTACAAAATATTTAGGGATAAATTTGAATGAAAGATGTTCAACACTGATACACCAAATTCTACAACAGAATTGTTGAGAGAAGTTAAATACTACATAAATATATATATATATATATATATTCAATACATTTTTCCCAAATTCATATGAACAGTCAGCATAGTCCCCAAAAAAAATCCAAGCAGAATTTTCTTATAAAAATTAACAAGATGACTCTAAAATTTACATGGAAATGCAAAGCATTTAAAATAGCCAGAAAGTTTGAGATATAATAATAAAGTTTGAGATTTACTCTACTGGTCTTCAAGGCTTAGAATAAATCTACAGTAGTCAGGACAACATAAAATTGATATGCAAGCAGATGATTAGATTAATGAAACAGAATAGAGTACACAAAGAGACCTACAGATATATGGCTAACAAATTTTTAAAAAAGGTTTCCAGGGTGATTTTATACCGAAAATGAAATCTCTAAACTAATGATGCTGAAACAATGATAGTCATTAAAAACAAAACCAAGAAAGCTTTAACTTTTTTCTTAAACCACAAACAAAAATTAACTTGATATTGGTATAGACCCAAATGTAAAATTTATAAACTTCCAGAAGAAAACAGAAGAATACCTTGGTGATTTCTGGTATGACAATTTTTTTTTTTCTTTTTGAGACAGGGTCTCACTCTCTTAACCAGACTGGAGTGTAGTGGCCCGATCTTGGCTCACTGCAACCTCTGCCTCCAAGGCTCAAAGGATTCTCCCACCTCAGCCTCTTGAGTAACTACGATTACAGGTGAACGCCCCTACCGTCCAGCTAATTTTCGTATTTTTAGTAGAAATGGGATTTCACCATGTTGCCCAGACTGGTCTCGAACTCCTGACCTCAAACAATCACCCTCCTTGGCCTCCCAAAGTGCTGAGATTAGAGGTGTGAGCCATCATGCCTTACAGACAAATATTTATTAAAAAGAAACAAACAAGAAATATAAAAGAAAATAATCAATAAACTGGACTTTACCAAAATTTTAAATATTTGCTCTTCAAAAGACACTGTTAAGAATATAAAAAGCAAGACACACACTGAGACAAAATATTTGCAACATATAACCAATAATTTTTATTTAGAATATAAAAAAGTACTCTTACAACTCAAGAATAAGGACACAAACCAGACTTCAAACTATACTACAAGGTTACAGTAACCAAAACAGCATAGTACTGATACAAAACCAGACACATAGGCCAATGGAACAAAATAGATATCCCAGAAATAAGTCCACACAACTACAACTGTCTAATCTTCAACAAACCTGACAAAAACAAGCAATGGGGAAAGGATTCCCTATTTAATAAATAGTGCTGGGAGAACTGGCTAGCCATATGCAGAAAATTGAAACTGGACCTTTACTTATATCTTATACAAAATTTAACTCAAGATGGATTAAAGACTTAAATGTAAAACCCAAAACAATAAAAACCCTAGAAGAAAATCTAAGCAATATCATTCAGGACATAGGCACAGGAAAAGATTTCATGACAAAAATCTCCAAAATCAATCACAACAAGCAGTAATTGAAAAATGGCGCGGGGCACAGTGGCTCAAGCCTGTAATCCCAGCACTTTGGGAGGCCGAGACGGGCAGATCACGAGGTCAGGAGATCAAGACCACCCTGGCTAACACAGTGAAACCCCGTGTCTACTAAAAAAAATACAAAACACTAGCCAGGCGAGGTGGCAGGCGCCTGTAGTCCCAGATACTCGGGAAGCTGAGGCAGGAGAATGGCATAAACCCAGGAGGCAGAGCTTGCAGTGAGCTGAGATCCGGCCACTGCGCTCCAGCCTGGGCGACAGAGCGAGACTCTGTCTCAAAAAAAAAAAAAAAAAAGAAAAAAGAAAAATGGATCTAATTAAACTGAAGCGCTTCTGCATAGCAAAGGAAGCTATCAATAGAGTGAACAAGCAACATACAGAGTGGTATAAAAATTTTGCAATCTATCTGTCTGACAAAGGTTTAATACCCAGAATCTACCAAGAACTTAAACAAATTTACAAGAAAAAGACAACCCCATTTAAACATGGGCAAAGGATATGAACAGACACTTCTCAAAAGAAAACATTCATGCAAGCAGCAAACATGAAAAAAAAGCTCAACATGACTGATCATTAGAGAAATGCAAATCAAAACCACAACGAGATAGTATCTCATGCCAGTTAGAATGATGATTATTAAAAAGTCAAGAAACAACAGATGCTGGTGAAGTTGTGGAGAAATAGGAACACTTTAAATTCATTGGTGAGAATGTAAATTAGTTCAACCATCGTGGAAGATGGTGTTTCGATTCCTCAAAGATCTAGAACCAGAAATACCATTTGACCCAGCAATCCCATTACTGGGTATATACCCAAATGAATATAAATCATTCTATTACAAAGATACATGCATGTGTATGTTCATTGCAGCACTAGTCACAATAGTAAATACATGGAATCAACCCAAATGGCCATCAATGATAGACTGGGTAAAGAAAATGTGGTGCATACACACCATGAAATACTATGCAGCCATAAAGAGGAATGAGTTCATGTCCTTTGCAGGGACATGGATGAAACTGAAAGCCATTATCCTCAGCAAACTAACACAGGAACAGAAAGCCAAATACCACATGTTCTCACTTATAAGTGGAAGCTGAACAATGAGAACACGTGGACACAGGGAGGGGAACAACACACGCTGAGGCCGTTGGAGTGTGAGGTGGTGGGAAGGAGAGCAATAGAAAAAATATCTTATGGATGCTGGGCTTAATACATAGGTCATGGGTTGATAGGTGCAGCAAATCACCATAGCACACGTTTACCTATGTAACAAACCTGCACATCCAGCACATGTACCCCAGAACTTAAAATTAAAATAAAAAAGACTCAGACATTTAACCAAAAAAGATATGTGGAAAGATGTTCAGCATCATTAATCTTTAAAGAAATGTAAGTTAAAACTATAATTTGTTATAACTTGTATCTATTAGCATGGTTAAGTTTAAAAAGACTTATCAAACAAGTGTTGATTACGATGAGATGCTACTGGAACTATTATGCATTGGTGATAGGAATATAAAATTATATAATCATTTAAAAAATTTTTGCATCCTCTTAAAATGTTATACATATTCCTACTGTATAGCCTAGCAAAACAATCCTAGACATTTACCTAAGAGATAGAAAGTACATGTCCACATAAAGACCTGTACCCAAAGGTTATAGTAGCTTTATTTGTAATGGCCCAAAACCTGGAATTTAAAAAAAGTGTCCACCAGGAAGTAATAGATGAACAATATGTGGTAAACCCATAAAATGGACTATTATGGAATCATTAAAAAAATCAGTTAACACATGCAAAACATGGATGGATCCTGAGGTAATTGTGAGTAAAATAAACTAGAAAAAGAGTTTGATTGAAATCATACTATGTAGACACTTAGAAAATTGTAAAACTCACATAAATTTGTAAAAAATGCATACTAATTGATAGCGTAAAAAGTAAACCAGTCTTTGTTTGGAGGGAGAGAGACTGAAGAGATATGGATTAGGAAGGGACATAAGAAAACCTCTGGGTGTGATGCAAATATGCATCATCAATATTTCAGTGATAGTTTCATGTGTATAAATATTTGTCAAATATCAAGTTGGATATTTTAAATGTATGCAGTTATTACACGTAAATTATATCTTACTAAAGCTGTTCAATTGACGTTGGCCTCTTGTTTGGAGTTACAAAGTATTTATGTGTCAATGTGCAGAAATTGACATCTTTATTCTATTCATCTTTCTACTCATAAACAGGAGATATCTCTTGATTTATTTAGGTTTCCTTAATATCTTCCAGTAAACTATATATATATATATGCATATGTGTGTGTGTGTGTGTGTGTGTGTGGTGTGTTTTCATATGGGATATGAAACAGTCTGATAGATTTATTTTAGATATTATTATTTACAGTGAACACTAAACTGTTATACCAAAGAGTCAAACACTACAATGAATGACATAAAGTACAATGACATTCACTTTTCTTATAGTATATATTTGAGTCATTCATCAGGGAAAGATATTGAAAAGCAGCAAATTAAAGGATTTTAGCAAACAAGCTTGTATTTGATTAATTAATTAATTAATTAAAGCAATTCCCTCAAATAATAGTCTTCTGGGCTACAAGTATTTTTATGGATCATTATCTTGCTTTGTTTATGGGCTTTTCAGCTTGACCTATCCCAGTTGGCCTTATTTTATTGTTGACTACTGTGCTAGAAAATGTTAACTCAGCAGGCCTTGGTTGTGCACACTCCGTACCTTCCCAAGAAAGGTTTTGTGAGGACTGTCCAGCTCTTAGAAATAAGCTCTGTGTCTTTGGAATGTCATGCCTGATAGGAATATTTTTATGTGCCTGAGATTTGCGGCAACACTGTTCCAATTTTATCAGATCGTTTAAGCTAACAATGTTATTTATAATGAGCACCTGCTTTTGTATGCCTGTGGCCTTGGGCCATATGGTGCCAGTTTGATCAGATAGTTTACATCTACAATGTAATATATAATGAGCTCCTGTTTTTGCTCTGAGTAAATGAAGTCAATCACAAGTGCTGCAATGACTATGTGACCCTCAGTAAAAACTGTAGACACCAAGGCTCAAGTAATCTACCCCAGCTGACAACACTTTGCTTGGACTGCCACTCATCACTCATCATTACTGAGAAAATTAAGTTTATTTATGCAACTCCACTGGGAGAGGACACTTGAAAACTTGATCTGGTTTCCCCTGGACTTTACTCCGCAGTTTTCCCTTTGCTCATTTTAATCTGTATCATTTTGCTACGATAAACTATAACCATGAGTATAACAGTCATGTGAGTGCGTATGAGTCATGTGAGTTCTTCCAGCCAATTCTTGAGCCTGGGGGTGGTCTGGGGGACCCCTGACACAGCTACCTTGAAGCCATTTCTAATGATAGGCATATTGGGAAGATGAGGTCTTAGCCCCAAACCTTTTATTGTTGGCTCTGAAGTCTTAATTGACCTTTGAGAAACAATTTGAGCAACACTCATGATTTTTGCAGCTCACAAGGCACTTTAAAGGTTGTTTTTGTTAATGCCTCCAATCTGGCTCTCTGTATTCTCACTGCCTTTTAATTTTTCAGTCTCCTCCCCTTTGACTCTAGCCTCGTTCATGTGTCTTGCTTTGGCCAATGAGGAGTTAGTAAACATAGTACAAAGAAAGACTTTTTTAAAAGTTCTTGTACTTTTCTGTTTTCTCCTTGGAACTCAGAGGGAGAGTCCATGCAGAGCCGAGCTGAGTTGCCCAGCAGAGGTCACTTCAGCCTAGGAAGCCTCCTCCTGACACACTAGCTGTTTATGAATATTTGAAAGACTCCCCACCTGCCCACCAGCTGACTTACAGATGTTTGATTAATAAACACTTCTTGAGGGTTTGCAGATGGCTTGTTAGGCAGCAGCATTATTGTGGTCATAGTTAACAGTAATTGGCCCTAAAAGTGAATTTTTACTATTTCCATTTTTGTCAACCCACACTAATAACCTGACCTTTTCCACCCTCTTCCCTCAGAACTATATGTGCTCAAAGCACATAGTCTGACTTCCAAGCAATCATAGCGTAAGCAAAGCAGGAGATTCTCCAGGGATTATAGGAATTTAATCAACTTTAGCAATCAGCCTGTTTCACAGCCTCCTGTCCTGCAGCCTGTTTTTTCCCATACTCTGTGTGAAATGCAGTTACCTAGTTGGTTGGAACTAGCTTCTGACAGACCTCAGCAAAATAGATAGACCCCAGTGAATTTTCCTCATAAGCATACAAAAGTCTCCCCTCCTGCGTGAGGGTTATGGCTTCATTACTATAACACGCAACTTGCGTGCTGGCACAATGACTCACTGAGTCTGCACCACTAGGATGCCTCCCCTGCATACAATGGTGCACCCTCTCCTCTCTCCATTGCCCATAAAACCCTCCTGTCCATTTCCCGCCAGGAGATACCACTTTAGATAATACTCCCAGTGTCCTCCTTACCTGTGCCAAGTAATAAAACTCCTATTGATCAAAACCTGCATTCTCATGGAGAGTTGTTTATTACTCACCAGAAGAATTAACCCTGATTTTTTGGGGGGAGGTTAACAAAAGGCTATAGTTTTATCAAATGTTTTTCTATGACATATTCTAGCCTTAAACATACGTTAAAGCCAATTGTGTCTCAACAACTCCTGCTTGTATCCTGCTCTGCATTACTATAATTTCTCAATTCAATAATTTATAATAATTCTATATTTCTTTTTGTTCTTTTCTCTTGTCTTCATAAAGTTATTTTCACCACATAATTTTAGGGTGATTCCTTAAAAATATAATTGTAGTCCTTTGGATGCTATTTTCAGAAAAAAAATCCAAAGCTCTTACATGCTTGGCCTATTAGTCCTGTATGATCTGACCCCCAGCTATCTCTGTGACCTTCTCATCTTTTACCTTTACCCCTTCCCACTCAGGTTCCACCAAGTTTGTGTTCTTGCTGGTCTTCACACTTACCAAGCCAGGAACATCCCTAAGATCTATGCATTTACTGTTTCCTATGCCTGTCTGACTCATGTCCCCAGACATCTACAGGGATCACTCTCACATTTGTTAAACTATTCTTATGCAGGGCTGAAATTCACTAAAGCCTGTTAGCAGCAGTCATCATAATTAATTAGGCATCTATCTATATAGTAAATTGCGTATGCCTCAGAAGTTGCTAAATATTTGAACATTGTTAGTGTTAACTTGCTGCCTTACCTGGGCGACTTTCCCTGTCCATCCTGTTGAAAACAGCATCTGCTTTTATTGTGAAAATATTATTGTTTATATCCCTTTTGCCTGTCTTTTTTCTTCACAGCATGACAACAGCTGTATCTCTCAGAATAGAATGTGACCGTATGAGAGCAGTAATCTTCATCTATATTTTAGTTTTGCCTTGAACATAATAGGTCCCCAGTAAATACTTGTTGATCAAATAAAGGAATATCTACTCCCATCCTAAACAAATTGTCTTCAAAATAAGTTAGCTACTTTAGAATAATAAAGCCATACAATAGGTGTTTTATGGTGTTCTTTGTTAGTCCAAGTCCAATGGAACCAGTGGTGGACATGAACCCTAGTAGTCTCATTCATTTTACAACATTTTCCCAGCTCTGTGAGTAGCACACATGCCTCTTTATTTTTCCCAGTATCCATCTCATGACTGTTATATCAAATGTGTGCATACCACACCCACAAACATATACTCTCTTACCCTCAAAGCAATAATTCTCCTCAATAGCACATTATAAACCTATAAGGAAGAAGAAAACTGTAGTATTAACTGCCTCTAATTGTGAAACTCATTTCTCACAATGAAATTTGAACTTTATTTACATATGTGGAGTTTTAGTTTCCCTTATCTATCCTTAAATGATTATTAAAGAGACTTTCTTGAGTTCTTTTGCTATACCTCCCATAGCCTTTTGTGATTGGATTCACTCTGCTTTCACACATGGATCCCTTGACCCCAATCTTTGAAAGACGTTTCACGTTCAGCTGCTTTCCTTGGTGTCTCTGTACCCACAGGATAAACTTCTTCGACTAAGTCTTTGGAATGGGGGCTGCCCCCATCCCAAGCATCTCTCTGAGTTTTGTGGATCCAGTCAGCCATGTATTTTTACATGTTTTTCAAAAGGAAGGTGTTGGACTTTAGCTCCTGTGTCCTTCAAATTCCAGGTGGCACATATCAAGTGATTCTCTACTTCTCTTGCTTTCCTTCTCTGGGGATCACAAATCTCGAGCCACCCATTTAGTATTTAGGCCTAGTGTGGAAATAACATTTAACTATTGTTCTAAGTTCACCACCTAAGAGGACAGGGAACTTATAATTTTATGTCTCATTAAAATAAAATTAAGGACATTTTTAATTTGTAAACCCCTGAGTAATGACTTAGAAACAAATTGTCATTTCGTTATAGCATAGACCTTTAGAATTGATTACAACATGCTCAGAGTAATTGAGTGAACACAAGTTTGTGAAAGATTAATTTCTTTACATTAGTCTTTTATACTTGTCAATGCTTTTAGTTTTTTTCTCTCTTTATTTTATCTCATTTATTTTTTAACTAAAGACTGTTGTACCTTGTTGATGAATGTGATTACAATATGTTAAAAAGATGGGGATTTCTATGTTTTGGGGAACATTATAGGCTTGCATAAATATCCCTTCTAGAGGTAGAGTTTGTTTATGGGAATTTATCACATTGACAGATATTAATTAAAAAATCTATCTTTCAGCAGTCTTAATTATTATGCACACTGCTGATAAAAAATATGTTATGAATATATTATGAATTAAAGACATTTTATTATGTCTCAAATGTAGATAGTAGAAAATCAAAGACACAGATGAGATAAACCACACATGAAAGAATATTATAGAATAACATACAAATAAGAAAGTCAGACCATAACGAAAACAAAGTATTTTCTGGTTTAGGGGGAGAGTTAAAAGCAGGAAATTTTACTCAGAAAAACGTCCATCCTATAAATATGAGATTCTGTATGAGTCACGTATAACAAAATAGAAGAAAAGCCAAAAACATTCTTTACTATTTTCTCTATAAGGAAGAGAAAACTACTTTGAATTCACAATGTGGGAGAATGGTAAGTTATGTTGATTTCTGAGTTGGCTTTCAAAAGATCTTATTTTTACAAAGTTCTTCTGAATGAAATTTTAACATTCTCTTCTCTGATTAGGAATTTAAAGATTAAATTTTGTGGCTTAAGAAAACACGAAACATATACCCGTCTTGTTTCCTCAGCAATAAAAAGTAGAAGTAATAACACCAACATTGATACTGTACAAAATAATATTTTCTACTGCTTAATTGTATGAGATGGACATTTAAGGATAGTGTCAAAGAGCAAATCATTATGTTACTGTTTATGTTTTTTTCTAAATATTTAGAAAAAAATTACAGATAATTTTGCAGCTGCTTTCCATAGTTTAATTCCAATTGAAATCCCATCACTTCTACTTAACTTGTATTTAATATATTGTTGGGAACTATTTTCAAACACTGTAAATTTAGAATGCTTACTAATTCCATAGCTCAGAGAAATTTTTAATATTTTCCTTGTGTTAATTTTTATGCAAATAAGTACAATTGCATATCATAATTGAACTATTTGAATGTTTTCCTGATACTTTCTTCAGTTGGGACCTTAATCTCTGATTTATGATAAAATGTTGCTATTTTTAACTAGGGGAGAGCATTCCTTTAATTATAGAGTATTTATTTATAGCCATGAATATACAGTAGAATGTTGTTATGTGAATTAGCAAGATTTTAAGTGTAGTCTTCATTTCATTGCTTTAAAACATACAGTGACTTAAAGCCAAGCATAATTTCATGAAAATTAACAGACTTATTTTAAATCCTGACTAGTTTTAAATGTATACAGTTGCTACATGTTGATAAATCTATTGTAAACTTGAAAAACTGTAAGCTGAACCATTAAGTCAATGATCATCTGTAGTCCCATTAGAATCCAATCAGATAAGTGCTTTAGTATAAATTAATGACTTATTTTATGTCACCAGAAACAAAATTCCAGAACAGCAAACATAAAATACTAAATATAAAATACTAAACATAAAATTTCTTATTTTGTTTAAACTTACAAAGAGTGGATAAGAAATATGTAATTTAATAACAAGAAATTTTATAAAATGTGTTTGCTAAATGCTGTTGTTATCACTGCCATGCTTCAGTTAGTTTGGGTCCTCTGAGCAGCAGACACCAGACAAAAATAACTGTGCAGGTGATGTTCTGGGGAAATTTTATATAAGGATAAATGAGAGAAATTAGAGGAGGGGAAAGCATAAGACTGCAATTTAGAACTAACCCCTGTGGAGGAGATGGGGTAGAAAGGAGGATTGAGGAGGAGGAATCTTGGATTGCAGTACCATTTTAAGAAAAGTCTTACCAGGTTGGTTGAATAACACTCAGGCAAAGTTGCTCATAGGAATGGTCCTGCCTTAATATACCTGCTAACCTTAGTTACTGACTGGAAGTATCCTACAGGAAGTGGGGCTACGGCACGGAGGTAGGATAGATGCAGTGTATAGCAGTCAATCATGCTCCCTGAAATAACATATCTCAATAGCACATTTTCATGTCCAAGTTAAGCCATTTTTAGTTTGTCAGAGGATTGAGAGGATCTTCTTAATCTTCTAGGAGATCTCTAAAATTTCTCAAGCATCTGTCTTTCTTCATATTCCTACGGAATGGAATTCAATCTGTGCCGGGACTTCCTGCCTCTGACATAATTTCATTACATAATTTCATAACTAGGAAGGGACGGCATGATAACCCACCATCTAAATCATATTTACTGGAGAAAATAACCAATTTCATAGGAGATAATTTAGTCTGGCATGATATTCAAAGGGCATAAAAGTACCTGAGGAGTGGTAGACTTCACAGACAGATTATGTTAGCAGGTCCAAGAGTCAGACCATAGAAATGAGAAATTCAAGAGTCAGAAGTATGTATGAGTTTAAGGGAAAAGTCAAGTAGCAAAATCTCTGCCACTGGACTAGGATTCAAGCACAGGCTCCAGTCCCTTGGAAATTAACAAGTTGGGTAAGGATAGGGAAATACCCCAATCCTAGAGTCTGGGAATTAAGCCATTTCCAATGTAGAGACTGAAGGTTTCAGAAACAGTTAAAAAATGAGAGTCCAATTTTAAAAACTGGGATATAGGATCGACAAAATCTAGAGCAAATTAGAAGTTCAATCAATTATCTAAACAGTCTTGTGAGTAAGAATAGAAACAACAATAAGTTGATAATGTGTTCCATGATGTTGGGTTCTAATTTCTTAAAATTGTCCTGCTTTAAGTTATCAGTAATTTTAGAGAATTGTCCAGAAATGTGCCACATTGGATTTAAAATTGTTTTAGTCATTGTAGAGGCTAAAGCTTAGGAATGAGATAGGACCAGATGCCTGCTTCTTCTAGTTCAGGTGATTGCAACCTTATCATTGTTCCCCTTGCTTTCATCAGAGTCTGTCACAAGAGTGAGGGGAAACTTAAATGGACTTAAGATAAAGATACACTTGCTCCTAGTCTGCATATGATCTCATTGAATTGTCTAGATTGTTTCCAGTAACATTAATATTTAGCATCACTGATTTTCATGCAATGTTATTGCTGTGGTAGCTAGTCTGTTCTGCAGAATGCTACAAAGGGCAATTTAAATTTTATATTTCAGCAGTATTTCATAGGAGCCTTGTCTGAGCTAATCTCGGAAATTTTCAATCAAGATGTTCTTAGCTCTTCTTCATTAGTTATTAATATCTAGAACTACAAGTTTCAATGACTGTACTATATATATTTACATAGGGCTTTCTAGAAGTATTGTTTATCATAATTGGAAAATATTCTTTTTAAAATTATTTATGTTTATGTGAGTTTGTAGGAAGCAATTCAACAACTCTAACAACAGAAAGTTATCAGTATAAGAACATCTGTTTAGCGTATACAATTTCTTATATAGTCCCATCACTTCCATTTGCAAAAAAATGATAATTTGTTATTATAATACTGAGAAATACATTCTATGAATCATCAGCTATTTTGTTGCTTATAAGTTTTAAATTTTCAATTAATGTTTATATTAATTATTCATAACTGTGGTATTGGTTTAAATTATCCTCAAAGAACTATATTAATCTGGAAAGTCACTTCTGAAATATTTAGTAATTAGTTTATGTAAACATATTCAAAAATAATTTTACATCAAACCCTTGCTTTTTAGTAACTACAATAAAAGTAACATTTTTTCATTTTTACATTTAAAACATTGTGATTTCTGAATTAGCTAATAACTACCTACCTTTTAGACTTTAAAAAGGGGGTGTTCTCTCAAGTGAATGAAAGCTATTTAATTTTCATAATTCTCCTCATTTTACAGTTGACATAATACATTTTTATCTGCAGAGTACCTATGTTTAATAAAACCTCCATTCTTACTGCATTTTTAGGTTAGTAGAAAATGATTTATGTTTTTTCATTTCTAACTTTACACAAAGCACAGAATTTCAATGAAAATGCATTATTCTGAAAATCTTTCTCTACTGGAAAATTTCCAGACCAATATCTCTTCAAAAGAGGAAAGGCTGTTAAATAATGGGCCCCAATGCCATTATGATACAATCCATGTAAGTATTTATTACATGAAGAATATCCCATTGGGTGCAATTGATTAAGGAGAATGTACTTAGATTGATTTCTGGGCTCTCAATATGGAAGCCTCTCTTTAATGAGTATGGTGGATAGACTAAGAGGGAGCAGAAAGACAATTTATTAAAGACAATTACTAGAGTTTGAAACTTTTTTGTAAGTGCATTTATTATCATTTTCTAGCTCCCTAGGAAATAAGAAGTTCTGACAAGATCTTTTACTATAACATGTAAAAACTTACTTAAGACTTGCAAGCAGAAAATGAGACATTAAACAGCTTGGTTGTGAATTATTTTCATTCACTGAGCATTAAACATTAATAGGATAATATTTCTATTTAGAACCAAGAAGCACTATCTAATTAATATGCTAACATATTTATTCATGTGGTTCATATAAATATATTAATAAAATTTTTCTTGATCTCTAAACAAAATGCTCCATTAGCCATTATTTTCTACGAAAAATGAAACATTTTCATTTGCGTAAGCCTGTGGTATTTCGTTAGGAAATGATTAGTTAGACATTTTTATATCGCCTAATAAAGTCAAGAAGTATATTCTGTTAAGGTCTTATTGTATCACCCCTCAAGGTGATGAAAGAGCAGAGAGAATCACCTGTAGGTATCAAGTGCTTAAATTGTTGGGAACCAGCCAATTCTCAGGGCACCAGCCTAGGGAGCTTATGCCTCTCTCTGGTCTTGGTTGGCTCACAGGCATTAATGCCAAAGGAGAGAACAGGTGAGACAACAGAGATAAGTAACTATAGGATTTATTGCTCATGCTGAATTGACGAGTGTCAGGGGAGAAGCAATTAGTCAGCAGTTGCATATACTCTCTAGAGCAGTGCTTCTCATACTATAATGTGCATACAAATCTTCCTGAGATCTTGTTAAATTGTGGATCTTAATTCAGGAGGTCAAGGTGGGGCCTGGAATTCTATGGTACTAGCAGTCTCCTGAGTGATGCTCATCACAGTGATGCATAATCGTAGAGTCTGCACTTGGAGTAGACTGCTCTGGAGCACACCGGCTCAAAGTTACCTGTGCCTGAGGCACAATCACATCCCTACCAGATGCCCCAGATCTTCCCACAAGATGGACATAATCAGAGTCATTCGAAGTGTGTTTTCTCATTGTAACTCTGTGCTTTACAGTGGAAGTTTTTTTGCAAGGGCAAGATGGAGACATTTAACTCTATTTTCTCAGAGAGCTATTTGTTACTTAGTCAACAACTACTATTCTACAGTCTGTATACTGTTTCTCTTTCTCTACCTCTCTTCCTGCCCAAAGTCTGGTCAAATTGTACAACTACTCCAATGTCTTCTATTTCTAACTAGATAATTCTGATGACCTTCCCTTAAGCTATTCAATAGATTCTCCTGCAGATCAATACTTCAAACTCAACTTAATCCATTAAGGATTATGAAAAAAATTTCATCTGTTTTTAATGTAAACCCTATATATTTATCTGGACAGAGTTTTTTTAAAAAAACATGATAGAAGAGAATAAAACTTCCCCAACACTTCTGAGCAAATATGCAGTTACAAAATAAGCTTAAATTGGATATAAACAATACATCATTTTCTAACCCTCTGTACTCTTCCAAAGGCATTTCAAGTTTGTTTTCCTATGCATACCTTCATAGATGCAGAGATGACAACTTAAATTTGTAAAATAATTTTCATATCACAAAGGACCACATAGATTGTTTTTATTTGAAGCAATTGAGGAGAAAAGTGGGCTTTATCCTTGCTCATGTGGTACACTTTGAATGATGTTGAAAGTTATTTCTGCTTCCATACAGTAATCCTTTCTCTTAGACTTGCAGTAGTGCCTAAAATGCCACTTAGGTTATTTGTGTGGGTAAGGAATACAAGTCTTAATATGTTATTATTAAAAGACCAGTGCAAACTAAAAGATATTGTGAGAATTTATCAAGTTTATTCTGGTTACATTCTCCAGCCAGTGTCTTCTGTATCCTATATGTTTATATATTTATCTTATACATTCTCTAAATGTTGCATGTCTCCAGGAATCTCTCTCTTACATATCTGTTCTGTTTTCCCAGCTACTATTAATGTAGTCTCATTTTCTTCACCTCAACTTTTTTGTTTTCCAGTTATAAAGAGTACACTAAAGACTCTGAATTCTTACTAAGGCTGACATAGTGTTCTCGAGTTCCAGAAACATATTTCTTCTACCTACTTTATATATACAAAAGCTAGATGAGAATTGGGATTTGAGAGTATTACAATTATTAAAGCTTCTAATAGTATGTCAGTATAACCTATTTAGGTTAACATGCTTGTTAGTGTATATCCTATGTTTGTTAGTGATAAGAACATATTTATTACTACCAATTCCTTTATCAAGTGCCCTGATCAACTTGTTTATTATTAATTTTCTCAGAATGTTCTTTCTTACTAAGACTGCAAAATACAACTATAAGGAGTGGTCATAGAGTATATACACTTTCAAAAGGAAAAATAAATATTTTTATATTTATAATTTCTGAGTGTCTGAATTCATATAATTTCTCATATATAAATTGAATTCTCATTTTATAGCAAAAATGCGTTGCATGATTTAAAAGTAAAATTAATTTTGAAAGTAAATAAATGTTCATTTAATTGATAAAACTCTTGTTTATATTATCTTATTGTGACATATCCTGTTAGCAAATAGTAATGCCTGTTGCTAAACATAAAACAAAATGTTTTCTTGGTAGCTATTGCCCATGTGTGGCTACTGGGAGCCCGAACACAGGCCCACCCTGCCCATTGCGCCTGTGTGCACCATAACCCACCCTACCTGCTGCCAATGCCCACCCATGCCTCCCTGGGACCTGGAGGACAGTTTTCTCAATCTACAGCTACTACCACCACCATTATCCACCTGCATGTATGACCTAGGAGCCTGGGGATTGGACTACCCAGCTGGCCACTGCCACCAGTGACACCCCACACATGTTGCTCAGGGGCCAGCAGGTTGACCTGCTGATGCTACTGCCACTGCCACTGCTATGCACACTTCCCAGGAGTTCAAGGACCTGCTCTTCCACACAGTCCATCGTTGTCACTAGTGACACTTGAGCAAGCTGTCCGGAGGCCCAAGGATTGGCCTGCCCAGATTTTCCACCAACAGAGCCCACTTGAGTCACCTGAAAGCCTAAGGACTAATATGCCTGCCTGCCATAGCCCCTGTTACTTTGTTAAATAAGTTTTCAATGACTTTGCCCGTCTCTTCTTCTTCTGAATCTCTCAAAATTCAAATAGTTGGTCAAAGTATGATGTGTTATAGGTCACATAGACTTACCTCATTTTTAATCTTTTTTTGTTGTTGTTTTTGTTTTGGTCTGATTTAGTTATTTCAGAAGACTTGTGTTTAAGTTCAGATATTCTCTCTTCTGCTTTCTCTAGTTCACCTAGCATCCCCAGCAAAGCCTTGCCACAACCTCCATTAAAAACTGCAGCCTGTGCTACTGAGAAACTCAGATACCACTAAACTGATCACAGCCAAACAAATCATACAAAGACTATTGTACTGCACCCACCTAAATTCAAAGCCAAAGCACCCTGCCCAACCAACAATATAGACACAGCTATAGAAAAGTGTATTTCCTATGAAAGTCAATCCATAAAATTGTAAGAAATGTGCAGATATCAGTGTAAGGAAACAAGAAAAGTAAATGTGCAGATATGTAAGGAAACAGGAAAAGTAAAAAGGCAAGGAAACAAAATAGGAACACAATAATTTTTCAATAACAGATCCAAGTAGAAATGAAATCTGTAAAATAAGTGAAAGTCAAAATAATGATATTAAAGAAAGTCAAATGGATACAAGTAAACACAGATGAATATTACCAAAAAAAAAAAAAAAAGGAAAACAATTCATGATCTGAATGAGAAATTCAGTGATAGTTGTCATGAAAAAGAACTAAACAGAAATCTTGGAACTGAATAATTCAATGAATGAAACAAAAAATAGAATTGAGAACTTCAATAGTAAACTAGATCAAGCAGAAAAGAGAATGTCTGAACCTGAAGACAGGTTTTTTTTTTTTTTTGAATAAACCAATCAGACAAAAAAAAATTAAAGAATAAAAGAGAATAAATAAGGACTACATGACATACAGGACTCTATACAGTGAATTAATATTTGACTTTTGAGAGTTGTAGAAGATATGAATGAAGTCACAGAAAATCTAACAAAAAAATACCAGAAAACTTCACCACTCTTGTAAGAGATATAACCATCTAAATACAGGATGTTTAAGCGTTATCAAATAGATTCAATGCAAAAATGTCTTCTTCAAAGCACATTATGGTCGAACTTTCAAAGGCCAAAGTCAAAGAGAGAATTCTAAAAACAGCATAAGTGTCAAGTTACACATGACCCTCAGGAATTCTCGTAAGACTAACAGCATAATTGTCAACAGAAACCATACAGAGCATGAGAGAATGGGATGATATATTCAAAGTATTAAAAGGATCAAAAACTGTCAGCCAAGAATATTATTCACAGCAAAGCTACCCTTAAAACCAAAGGAGAATTAAAGTGTTCTTAAGCAAAAACAGAGAGAATTCCTCACCACTACATTGACTCTACAGGAAATGGGTAAGAGAGTCCTACATTTGGAAGTGAAAAGATGATAACTATTAATACCATCATGAATATACACTTGAGTATAAAATTCACTCATAGAGCAGATACACAAATAGGAAGGAGAATGGAGTTAAACATTACCACTACAGTGAACCACTAAACTGCAATGATAAACAATAAGAGAGGAAGAAAGGAACGAATGATATACTAAACAACCAGGAAACAGCTAACAAAATGACAGGAATATGTTCGTCCCTATTAATCATCTGGAATGCAAACACATTAAATTTCCCAATTAAAAGATACAGACTGGCTGAATAGAAAAATACTGTGAATACGGCCTACAAGAGACCCACTTTACCTGTAAAGACACATATAAACATGAAGAGATGAAAAAACATCCCTTGCAAATGGAACCTAAAAGTGAGCAGGAGTAGCTATACTTATATATAATAGACTTTAAATTTAAAAAACTCTAAAAATAGACAAGGTCATTATGTTATGATAAAAATATCAATTCATCAAGAAGATGTAACAATTCTAGGTATATATGCACTCAGCATTGCAGCACTCTGCTATATAAAGCAAACATTTTTAGATAATATTGGGAGAAACAGACTCTAATACAATAATAGTTGGTGGATTCACCATGGCACTCTCAACATTGAACAAATTAGACAGAAAATGAAGGATGAAACATGGATTTAAATTGCATCTTAGATCAAGTAGACCTAACAGACATTTACAGAACATTTCAACTAACAACTATGAAACGCACATTTTCTCATCAGCACATGGAACATTCTTCAGGATAGACTATATATTAGCCTACAAAATAAGTTTCAATAATTTTTTAAAAAATGAAAATTATATCAACTATCTTGTAACACTACAATGGATTAAAAGTAGAAATCAAGAAGAGAGGAAGTTTGAAAATGCACAAATACATGGAAAATAAAAAACATGCTCATGAATGACTGTTGGGTCAACAAAGACATTAAGGACAAAATTTAAAAAAGAAAATGGAAATATAACATACTGAAACCTATGGAATACAGCAAAGATAATGTAAGAGGAAAGTTTGTAGGAATGAAAACTACATACAAATGTAGAAAGATTTTAAGCACCCTAAAGATGTACGTCAGGAAACTAGAAAATTAAGAACAATATAACACAAAATTAGTAGAAGGAAAGAAATAAGAATGGAGCACAACTAAAAAAATAGGGATAAAAATTTTGATCAAAAAATCAAGTTTTTGAAAATAAAAAAATGATAAACTTCTGGATACATTAATAAATGATTAAAGAGAGAAGACCCAAATAAATAAAATAAGAAATGAAAAAGGAGACATTAAAAAGTAAAGTTGCAGGATACAAAATCAATATACAAAAAATCAGTAGTGTTTCTATATACCAATTACAAATTAGCTTAAAATAAGAATGAAATCTCATTTACAACAGCTACGAGAAAAATAAAATACCTTAAAATACATTCAACCAGGCAAGTGGAAGACCTCTATAACAAAAACTGAAAAGCACTGATGAAAGAAATTGAAGAGGACACAGAGGAAAATACATCTCATGCTCATGTATTGGAAGAATTAATATTGTTAAAATGACCATACTACCTAAAATAATTTACAGATTCGATGCAATCCCCACTAAAATACCAATGACGTTTATCGTAGAAATAGAAACAACAATCCTCAAATGTGTATGGAACCACAGAAGACTCTGAATAGTTGAAGTAATAATGAACAAAAAGAACAAAATTGGAGGCATCACACTATCAGAGTTCAAAATATACAACAGAACTATAGTAACCAAAGCAACACGGTACTAGCATGAAAACAGACACAAAGACCAATACTGTGGAAGTATAGTAACTAAAGCAGCATGGTACCAGCATAAAAGCACACACACAGACCAATGGAACAGAACAAACAACCCAGAAATGAATCCACGTATTTACAACCAACTGAGTTTTGACAAAGGAGCCAAGAACATTCAGTGGGGAAAGGACAGTTTCTTCAATAAATGCTGATGGGAAAAGTGGATATCCATACACAGGAGAATGAACCTAGACCCCTATATCTCACCATCTAAAAAATCCAACTCAAAATCATTTAAAGAGTTAAATGTAAGACCAAAAACTTAAAAAACACTATAAGAAAACATAGAGGACAACTTTAAAAAATTGGTCTAGGCAAAGATTTTTTTAGCTAAAATATAGGCAATAAAAATTAATGGATGAGACTATATTGAATGAAAAGCTTCTGTACAGCAAAGAAAACAACCAACTGAATGGAGAGATAACCTAAAAATTGGCAGAAAATATTTGCAAACTATTCATTTGACATGGGACTAATATCCAGAATACACAAGGAGCTCAAACAATGAAACAGCAAAAAAAAAAAAAAAGAAAAAGAAAAAGAAAAAAAAGAAAAGAAAAAGCATTAAACAGTGTGCAAAGGATCTGAATAAACATTTCTCAAAAAAGAATTTATGGGCCGGGCGTGGTGGCTCATGCCTGTAATCCCAGGACTTTGGGAGGCCGAGGCGGGTGGATCACGAGGTCAGGAGATCGAGACCATCCTGGCTAACACGGTGAAACCCCGTCTCTACCGAAAAAACAAAAAATTAGCCGGGCGTGGTGGCGGGTGCCCGTTGTCCCAGCTTCTCCAGCTTCTCTGGAGGCTGAGGCAGGAGAATGGCATGAACCCAGGAGGCGGAGGTTGCAGTGAGCCGAGATAGCGCCACTACACTCCAGTCTGGGTGACAGAGCAAGACTCCATCTCAAAAAAAAAAAAAAAAGAACTTATGGATGGCCAACAGGTACGTGAAAAAATACTCAGTATCACCAATTGTTAAGGAAATGCAAATAAAAACCAGAATGAGGTATCACCTCACTCCTGTTAGAATTATTATGAAAAAGACAAATAACAAATGCTAATAAGGAGGTGGAGAAAAGAAAACCCTAGTACAATGTTGGTGGGAATGTACATTAGTACAGTCATTGTGGAACATAATGTGTGAAGGTTTCTTAAAAAATTAAAAATAATTTATGCAAACTGGATTTCATGCAATCAATAATTCCCCTACTGGGTATTTATTCAAAGGAAAAGGAATCAGTGTGTCAGAAATACCTGCATCTCCATGTTTACTGAAGCACTATTTACAATAGCTAAGAGATGGAATTAACCTACAACTTCATCAACAGAATAATGAATGAAGAAAATATATGTATACACAAGGAAATACTCTTCTTCCATTAAAAATAAAATAAAATCAAGTCATTTGCAAAAACATGTATGGAACTGTAGAACATTATGTAAAGTGAAATAAGCCAGGCACAGACAAATATTTCATGTTCCGATTCATATATGGAAGCTAAAAAATTTGACCTATTGGAGTAGAGTAGAATGATAGTTACCAGAGGCTAGGAAGGGTTGAGGAGGGGATAAAGAGGGATTGGTTGATGGGTAAACACATACAGTTAGATGGGAGGAATAAATAATATTGTTCGATAGCCCAGTAGTGTAACTATAGCTAACAATAACTTATTGTATATTTAAAAATAGCTAAAAGAGAAGATTTAGAAGTTCCCAACACAATGAAATGATAAATGTTTGAAGAGATGGATACCCTAAATAATCTGCTTTGTAATTACATATTGGTTAATGTATAAAAATATCAAACCTATCCCTTAAATATGGACAATTATGTA
Organism: Macaca mulatta; assembly: GCF_049350105.2. NCBI lineage: Eukaryota > Metazoa > Chordata > Mammalia > Primates > Cercopithecidae > Macaca > Macaca mulatta. The sequence goes on from NC_133417.1 coordinate 88,859,631, forward strand.
TATAATTTAAAAAATAAAAAATGTTTTATTCATTTTATTTAGAGATAGGGTCTTGCTTTGTTGCCCAGAATGGAGCACAGTGGTATAATCATAACTCATTGCAGCCTCAAACTACTGGGCTCAAGTGATCCTCCTGCCTCAGATCCCAAGTACCTGGGATTACAGTCCCAGCTAATTAAATTTGTGTGTGTGTGTGTGTGCAGTTGGGGATCTTGTTCTGTTGCCCAGGCTGGTCTCAGTCTCCTGGCCTCAAGCGATCCGCCCACCTCAGCAGCCCAGAGTGTTGGGATTACAGGCATGAGCCATCATGCCCAAACAAAAATGTTTTCCCAGTAGTCTTCAAAGTTTAGCAAAAATATTATTTTTCATTATTATAAATTATTTATAAAGATAGACTCTATTTTGCACATTATTAAGTGCTTGCTTTATCTCCCTTGACAACTTGTTTCATTTAGCATTACAAATGAATTTTTCAGTTTTGTGTGATATTTATTTTTGTCGTCACTAATTACCTACTTTTATTAATAAAGTACTTGCCTCAATTGTAGAGCAAGTCTTCTAGAATAATTGAATATTTATCCTGTAAACCTTACCATACTTTTAAAAAATCAGTTTAATTAAATAATGATTAAGGAAATAAAAGAAAAATATTTTTAAACCTGAATTTTTTAAGTAGTTCAAAAGTTTGGAGGTAATTACAATCTACAAGATAAAGAAATGTGATAAGGTAAAGACCAATAATGCCTTAAACATGTCTGAAGTACAACATCAAAGTTAATGGTTCAAGGAATCCTGAACTAACGAGGAATGGTCATTTTATTGGACAAAGGTAAAATATATTTATAGAAACAGAGTAATTTTAAAAATGGTACTTATTAATTAGAATATTATAATAAAGAAACTAAATAAAAACTGAGATTTTGGAAGTTTTGTAACTACATAAAATTGTCATTGTCATTATATATTATAATACAGGTACTTCTAATTTGCAACTCAGAACATCTTAATATTTTGTTCAGAAACTAGAAGATAGTTAAAATTTTGAAGTCAGGTCTATCAGATGTAGCAGCGAACATACATCATCAGCTAAGAGCCATGAAGCCGTCCTGATATCTTTTCCAAGTAGTAAGCTAACATTCCTCAAGGGGATTCTTTTCAAAGAACAGCCATAATGTAGGCAATTCTTGCTAATTTAATGACCATCTACAAGCTGTATTAAGAGTATAATAATAAGGATGTCTTGAAGATGCCATTGTCATAAAAATACAGGTGTCTGTACATGAGACCTTTAATAAAACCTTTATTTTCTGTGAATGGCTTACTGATTTGCAAATTAGCTGTATTAAAAGTAATAATAGATGATATATTTTTAAAAATACATAAATTGCTACAAATCAGTGAAACTGACTGTACATTAGAAGGCCTTTGTCATATAGAACATATAATAACTAACATATGTTACTTAGTGTTTGCTTTTGCTTTGCCCCTCCACTCACCTACACAAGTCTGCTGCATTGCCAGTTCTTCCTTTGTTAAGAGCCTTCCCATACCATAGAGAGCTGGGCTGTGAAAGCTAAGGTGGGCTCTTGACTACAGATGCTGGCAATCAGAATCAGGACTCTAAAGGTACAGGAATTATACATATTTAAAAAAAAAAAAACAGGAGGGAAAATACTTGGAATTTTCCCAACTCATATTACAATCAAATACTGGAAAAAGAAGAGCTCAATTTTAAAAATTTTAATATTTTAAACAAATATGTCATATATAATACATATATAATATATATGTATTTAAGTATGTAATATATATTTTATATATAAATATGCAATACCTATTAAATAAATATGTAACATGTCTTTTTTATATATATATATTTATGGTAATTAACCTATTTCTACTTTAATCTCATATACGACATGCTGTGTCAGAGAAGAAATGCGTCTTTCAGATAAAATTCACCAGACCAAAAATAGCCAAGTCCACACCCAGAGAAAGGAATGGTAGACATAAAAATTCTGGTTCAAGAGTTAGATTTAGTGCTCTGATGGAAACAGGAATTTGCCTCCCTAAAAGGGTAGATTATGTATTTATATATAATCTATTAATTAATTAATATATTATTAATATAATATAAAGTTTAGTATAATATATAACATAATATTGGTGTTAATATAATTAATATAGAGATTAGATATCAATTTATATAAATATATTTTATACATTGAATATATAATATGAAATAAATATATTTTAAATTTTTATTTTAATCATTTGTCAACATTTTATCATGAACTTTATGTGATGTTTAGTGTTCTTTTGCACATTAGAAATTGGTGTCTAAACCCACCACCCCATCTCTCTTCATTCTAGTTTTATTAATATTTTGCCAAAAAATCTAAGCTGTGCTATGCAAACTCTGATCCTGGACATAACCAGCATCCTGAATAGACACATGCCTATACCATTTGCCTGGCATTATATTCTGAATTTGTATATGATTTAATCAAACAGCATTCATGGATTTTGGCAGGAACATGAGACTCCTGAGTCAGAGGTTAAGAATTTTATTACTCATGGCCCAGAATATAATACAAGCATCAGTATACCCTTATCCATTTATTTTACTGTTATTTTAGGAGGTAATGTAGGTAGTCTCACATAGATATCTACACACATATACACAGTAGGATATGTGATTGGGAACCTAGAGTTTAAGAACCTGAATCTTTTTTACCAGGCAATAAGCATTCCTGCACTTTGCTCTGAAGAGAAATGTTATTTCTATTTTCCAGTGCAGAAACTGCTCAGGAATATAGCAGTTAGTGCCTCACTTGGAAAACATGTAGAAATTCAAGAAGTTCTTGGAAAGTTGTTCCCCACCAAGATGAAGAATATATCATTATTTGAAAAAAATATTAAATCCTTGCCAACTTCCTTCCTGTTTCATCGCCATGACCAACCCCCTTCAACTTTTCCATGAACTTCAATTAACAGATTAAGATAAAATGTATTCAGCCAAATAGGCATTACAATGTTATGTGTAAGATTTTGTAGAAATTTCAAAAAAATTGAAAAAATTTGTAACAGGGTTCAAGAAAAATATGGCTGTTATGAAAACACTATATTTCTGCTGCTAATGTGATGAAAAACTGCTGGCCAGGGATTCTAGAAGATACACAATTGGAAAAATGTTAACACTTAAAGTTGACTAGTGGTTAGTTGCTAAAATTTATTTTTTAATTGTATGAAATAACATCAATAGAACTACATTTATACATTAATGTTTACTTAAGTAAATATCTTAAAATCTCTCATAATTTCTTCCTATATGTTTAATACTCTAAAACTTAAGTATTCATGCCAAAATTAGAAGTAATGTGCCCATATTTTAAGGGTTGTCATTTGTTTTGTTTTGAAAATTAGAGAAAGTTACTTAATGAATTGTCTACATTATATAAGAAACAAAACAGCACATTGAAAACATTAAAAAGTTAGGTGGTTCAAAACTTAATCCAATATTTATAACAAAGTTATTCTTAATTTTGGTGAGAAAAACATCCTTTTGAATAAGTTCCTCATAGTAATTTGACCATTCTACCATAATAGAACCATTATATTATCATTTTTCTTATTCAGTTTTTTAAGGATTTGAAAGCAGTAGCATTAAAATTGAACTGAACTATCATGAAAAATCCTGATGATAATCACAGAAAAATATAATCATACATAGTAGTAAGTAAATGTTTGGGGTTTCTGCATCTCTGAACTCGTATCAATGAAAGTAAATTAGAAATTAAAGGTGTTATTTAAACTTGTTAAATAAGTTGGTATGAAAACACAAGCTCTTAAAAACTCTAAAATTTGACATAATATTTTTATACTTTTGAGAGAAAGCAATTGATGCAAAAGCAAGGGCCAAAAGAGAATCAAGCATAATATCATTATTATTAGGCTGCCTCTAAAATAGTCTTCATTAGCAAGACAAAATTACAAAATTGGATTTACTTTGTTTCAACAAGTTCTGCCATGAGATAAAGGTATTTTCATTGTTTTGAAGTGTCTTTTCTATCAGTTTACATTAAGTTATCTGAGACGCTTCAATTACTGAGAAAAAACTGAAGAATGGGAATTAAAAGAAAATTCTACCATATTTTGGCTCTTGTGTCACACACCAACTCATGCACACTCTCCATTCCATATACCGGGTAATCTACCCTTTTAGAGAGACAAATCCCTAATTCCATCAGAGCACTAAATCTAACTCATGAACCAGAATTTCTGTGTTTATCATCCCATTCTTTGGGTGTAGATTAGGTTATTATTGACCCGGTAAATTTTAAGCTAAAAGACACATTTCTTCTCTGACACAGCCAATAGTGTGTGAGAGTGAAGTAGGACTAGGTTAACAACCATAAAAAATCGTATTTGAAAAAGGACAATGAGAAACACATGGGTTTACTGGTGTGTAATTATCATAACCCAATACCGGGAATAATAAAGATCATCTACTCTGAGAGTGGGATAAATTTCTTCATTAGCCCATCCAGCAAATATTTATTTTGCTTTACAAAAGAAGCTCGTTTCTCGTTTCTCTCCCCATTCTTGGTTCTGAAGTTTAAGAGATTTGATCTTAATCATTTTTTTATTGTTTATTTTTTTCCATGTCCAAACTGAAGTAGTTCATATTCAAGACTCCCCATGATCCAAGAAAGTCACTGATGCTACAGCTATTTTCTTCACATTTCATATAGGAAGAAAGAGTAAAATTGGGAATTCCAGCGAAATGACATCTGCTTACATCTGTTGGCCATCTCTAGCTGCCAAGGAAGCTGAAAAATATAGGGTCTTTTTTTGGCCAAGTATGTTGTTTATCAGCACAAAATTATGGTGCTGCAAGAAAGATTGAATGGAAACATAAATATTGGCACGGTAACTAGTAATCTATGAAACAAAGCATAACATCAAATTAATCCTCTTTCTGCAACTGTGGTGTTCTCTTGCCATTTCCTGGTGAAGCCTTGATAGCACCATCAACTCAATGAGCAACAGAAATCTGACAGTAATTTTTGATGTGTATTTTTCTCTCTCACCCCATATCCAATCATGAAAATATTTTCAGAAATCTCTCTCTTTTTATGTCAGCCAGACAATGTGCTGATAGCATAAAAAGGTTTGAAGAAGGTATATCTCACACATGAGTCTGAAAACCTAATCATCACACTTGTAAACTACAAAAAGATGATCTCTCAGGACGCTTAACTACCTTCAACCTGCGTCCTTTAACTGCATGACACTGTAGCTCCAGCTACACGTGTTTTTCCTTGCACTTTCAATCCAAAACATTAAAGCCTATTAGATGTATTCATGGTCAGTTTCTCATTAGTTTCTTGATCCTTTGCAATCTGTTTTCTATTGCTTTTCTCCAATCTGAACATCCTTTAAAAAGGTATTCAAGGACATCGACTTGCTAAATCAAGTAAAACTTCTAATTTTCATTTTATTCATCCTCACTGAAGCTTAAGGCTCTTTTGCTCACCTCCACCATCTTGAACCTCTTTTATTCTTTTAACTCCACTTTTACCATCCATTCTTTCTTCCTTCCTATAACTTTATTGGAACTCCTCTTTCTCTTCTATGTCAATTAACTCTCTTGTATTTAGGATACTATTTATTATTATTGCCTTAGAAACCATAAATAACCATCTCTCTCCTTTATATTTGACCACTTTATATAAAATAGGTTAATCCCAACAATATTCAGATATGCTATATTAAGCAGAGTGGCTCTCAAAAGATGCCCATGCCCTGATCCCTAGAATGTATGTGTACATTAGATGAACTAGAATGGATTTTCCAATATAAATAAGGTTATAGATCTTAAAATAAGATGATTCTATTGTATATATGGTTGGCCCAGTCTAACCACATAAATCCTTAAAGGAAAGGAAGGAGTGTCGTGGAAGAAAACGATGGAGTTTAGAAGTGTAAGAGAGACTTGACCTGGCCAACCTGGAAGGGCTAAATGGAAAGCATGCAAAGAAATGGAGACAACTCCTGGGAGCAAAGATTTGCCCCCAGCTGACAGACAGAAAGGAATTGAGAACCTGAGTCCTACAACCTCAAGGAACAAAATTCAGCCAATACCCTGAATATGCTGAGAAGTGGATATTTCCTTAGAGGCTCCAGCGGGGAAAGCAGCCTTGCAAAAACTTAATTTCTGCCTCTCAGAGTTTTGACCGACAGATACTATGTAATAATAAATTTACGTTGCTTCGAGCTACTCAGTTTGTGGTAATTTGTCATGGCAATAATATAAAATTAATACCCACGCAAAATACCTTATCATCTTAACACAAATAAAGGAAATTCTGGGAATTTGGAGCCTGAACATGGCTCTCCTCCACTCCTCAGCCAGACTTAGGTTATTTGCCTCTCCTGAGCCCGGTGGCTGCTGACACTTGCAGGCTCTTAGGAGGGACTAGGCCTTGAGATTTGTGGAGGTCCCTTTAAAGAGTGATGTGGGGGACAAGAAATTTCCTGCAATAAGGCCAATAAGTCCAGAGGCCTTAATGGAAGAAAGAACCTCCTGCCAGGAGCTGTTTGTGGGGGAATTAGCGAAATCTGGGCATCATGCCATAGCCTTTTGAGAGTGCCGGAATGCCAGAAAGATACTAAAAGTGCAAGCTGGGTCTCTCCAAAATGCCAAGGGGAAAAAAGCATGTTTGTCTTCTTTACATATCAAATAGGAAACTATACAAAGACCCACAAGCGGAAAGATCTACTGCAAGGGCCTTAAGCAGAAGTGAACACTTTGCCCTTAGTTCACAGATGCACAGTGTGCCCAGTCCTTTTGATTTTGTCTAACATTTAGACATGAGTCCCAATATATCCAATAAATCAGTGCATAAATGAATGCATAAAAGTGCATAAATAAACACATAAAAATCTACTCTTTGGATAGGCTTCCCCACATAGATAAAAAGGCTCAGATTGAATAATCAAAACACATACCCATTAATTCAGAATTAGTAGGGAGAAGAGACCAAATCTTGGATTTAAAAACAAACAAACAAAACAAACAAACAAACAAAAAAAAACAAAACCCAAACACTCAAGCACTTGAAAGTTATTTATTTTTAATTTTTATTTATTTATTATTTATTTTAGAAACAGGGTTTTCTTTTTCACCCAGGCTGGAGTGCAGTGGCATGATTTTGGCTCACTGTATCTTCAACCTCCTGGGCTCAAGTGAGCCTCCTGCCTCAGCCCTCTGAATAGCTAGGATGACAGATGCATGGTACCATGCCTGGCTATTTTTTAGTTTTTAGTTTTTTGTAGAGATGGGGTCTTGCCATATTGCCTAGGTTGGTCTTGAACTCTTGGCTTTAAGCAATCCTCCTGTCTCGGCCTCCAAAAGTGTTGGGATTAAGGGTGTGAGACATTGCACCTGGCCAAAAGTTCTAACTGCAACATTATAAAGTGCTCTGGGAGCATGGCAGCACACGAGTCAAATTCAGAAAATTCAGTTTATGAATTAAAGGGGAGGATGATCAGGACTGAATGCTGAATTAAATAATACAGAAGATCGGATGCAAGAGATATCTCAAAGAACATACACGTAAAGTAAAAAGCTGTAAGACTTGTACAATAGATCCACGAGGCTGAATGTGACTAATACGTTCTGATGGAGAAAAGGGAACAGGAGGAAGAGTAAGCAAACACAAGAAAATTTCTTTGAGCTGGGAAGAGGTCTGAATTTGCAGGTCTAAAGCTTCACATATGTTATAGGCTGCATTAAAAAGAAAAAGATAACAGAAACCTAACTATAGTGACTTAGACAAGTACAGTGTTTATTTTTCTCACTTTGGAAGATGTCAGAGTTTAATCCAGGCCTGGAATGGTGATGCAACCGTGTCATGGGGTATCCAGAATCTTTCTACCTTTCATCTCTCTATCCTTAGTATGTGTCATTTGTCTTCATGCTCCTAAGATGCACTGACCGCATCAGAACTTCCTACCAATAGTGAATAGTGAATGCCAAGAGCTTTCACCACATAAAGTTTTATCTTTAAAATGGGAAGTAGAATATTCTACTAAGACCACATTTACTTCATAATTGTTAGATTAATAAATACTGTTTGTAAATATTCATAGTACTGCCTGCAATAAATAACATAAAACCTGAAATCTCAATAATTTATATCAAAAAACCTTTATTTCTCACTGATATTAACTGTTTGTGTCTGTTTATTTGCTATACATTTCTTGTTCACTTGGTATCAGGCAAGAAGACCAAACCATATTTGGTTTTTAACCAAATGCTGTATCTGAGGCAGAGAGAAAAGATCAGGTGTTGGAAACTTCCAGTGTTCCTTAAAGCTTCTGCTTAGACATAACATACATCACTCATGTTCACAGTCTGTGGATCAAGGCAAGTCACATGGACATGCCTGACAATTAAGAAATAAGTATATTTTGACTGAAAGAAGTTGCTCTCTGTCACATTGCAATGCATACAGATGTCTAATCCTCTCAGAGGAAATGAGATAAACATTTGGAAAATAATTTTTCCCCATCAGTATAAATCAGTAATTAGAAGACAATTTAGTACCGTAAATCATACGATGAGCTTTGAGGTCAAACAGACTTGATTCAATCCTGGCTCTGTTGATTACATGTTGTTTCTAAGACTTCGAGTTTTCACTGGCAAAATACATTAATATCTATGATAAATGCTCTATTATAAAACATTTATGCCTTAAATTCCTTTGAAAATGACTGGCACATAGTTACTACCTAACAATTTCTTATCATATCTTAGACCATATAAACATAATCTTATTTTTCAAAGGTAATATCAACCAACTTGCTGATAAGTTTGTGATAAATATATACATAAACACAATAATTATCTGGATTTTCATGGTACGTATCATTTAGACAGAAAAGGCTAAAGCTTTGGCATTTGTATGGGGGATTAGATGTTAAATAAACTAAATAGTAGTGTAAACAAGTCATGTTAAATTAAAAAAGCTGAGTATTTTATGCACTCATGTTTGGCCTTATGCAACTGTATATATTTTATGAATTTTCATGAAATGACTTTATTTCGAGAATGTAAAGATTGATTGCTATTTTTAAGATTGTGAACAATCAATTAAATATACATACACATATCTAGTCATTCTCTGATCTTGCAGAAGATATCCAAAACATATTTATAAATTTAAGAATAAAAGGTACTATTGATTATTCAGGATTTCAACCCATTTATTCATCTCTATGGTAACAATCTTGTATAGTTTTCCAAATTACTTATAAACAACTATTGACAAAAATGAGATGAGATTAAGTTTTGTGGCTTCTGATTTGGAAAGGAACTAGGCTATTGATTTACACTCTTTTAAGTTTCTTTCTTTATTGATTAGTCCATTTTTCCTTAGCTCAATTTTTTGACGTGGTTTAATTGACAAGGAAGTTTCAAGAAAACATAATGAGATTAAATTAAATCTTTGTTTGGCAATCTTTTCATTATCTTTAATTTTGTACTCCCTGATACAGATTTTTTTTTATTCTCCTATTTTTGCAATGCATTAGACTCCCAAAAGCTTTCCCTATCCTTTATCAGTATTACGGTTTAAAATTCCAGATGTATGCAGTACTAAGTAATTATTTAAGGATATTTAGCTCATCATATCGGCACTGAAGCAAAATATGGCATTTTTTTCTGAAAATGCAAATATTTTGACTATTTAGAGACTAACTTGTGCATGTGTTTATAATATACATTATAGACACTTTAAAAAAATTATTTTGGCACAACAAAGCAGATGTCACATTCTAATGACTGTCCCAAGGATCACAAGGTAGCTATTGCATTTGACTATTAAGCGCATTTTTAAATCCCATTTTCTCTCTTCTAATCAGAGATCCAGCCCTCTGACTATATGTATAGATGTGTGTTTTAGATTCAGACACTTGCAATATCTCATTCTCTGGAAAATAATGAATGCTCTAGAGGTAGGCCTCAGACTCAAGCAAGACCAGAGTCTGTTTCTCTAGGATTGCTATGTAGACATTGGATAAAGAAACTCTATTTCTGCCATGCTAAGAGATGTGTATCTGAAACCTTTGGTAGCTGACTAGATCCTGGTTCCAGTCTTGAGGATCTGGAACTTGCAGCACTTATTTAGATCTTGTAGCTACCATGAGATCCTACCAATCAAGAGAACCAATGTATTTCTCTTTATTACATATGTTAAACAAGTCTCTGTCATTTGTAGCCAACATGGTCATTTTTAAAGTAAATACTAGGAGTTCTTACTTTGATAAATTTTTAATTAAATGCAAGTTTCCAGAACATTAAGAACCTTTCATGCCCTTGGTAAATTGAGAGTGATTGTCTCAAAGAAATGGTTCAGGTCAAGAAAAGATGAGTTGATGTTACATGACTCTGTTGTGTTTTACATTGCAAGTGGAGAGGAAGGGAGGCTGCACCTGCATAGTTTCTGAACTTGTTAAAAATATTTTATTTTTCAACCAGAAAGAAGAAAAGTAATACAGTAAATCTGTGTCATAAATTTACTTATATTGACTCAAATACACCTGTCTCTCTGCTCCTTCTTCATATTCAACAATAAATAAGAGAAAGGGAAGGAGGGAGGGAAGGATGAAAAAAGAGAAGACCTTTGTTATTTGTGTGTGAGGCCAAGTAAAATCAAATTCAGAGAGATGAAAGAATATGGTTAATAATGACAATTTTACAAATCTTGAACTTTTTATCCTACTATTATTTCTTTTCTATGTCCTCCCTTTTTGTTTATGTGATTAAAATATAATCTAATGCTTATTTAAAGACTTTACTATGCAAGGCTTTATTATCACTTAAACTGATGTTGCAACATTAAGATATTATAAAGGGCAATAATTCTGACTCCACCTTATGATTTCACTGTAGAATCTAAATCTTATGTAACTATGACTCCCTTACTTTGAAAGCTGTTTCAGCTTCCCAAGTCCATGTTAAAAGAAAGCATGGAGAAGTAAAGAAGTGGGAAGCAAAAAACACGGGAAAAAACATTAGGTTTTGACTGAGTTTAGACACATTTTTAAAAAGCATCGCAAACTCAGTGCCGAAAGCTCGGTGTGAGCTCTTATGTCCCAGAGTAGTAGAAAGACACCTTACAATGAATTCATTGAGGAATACTTAGTTATGATAAACCATTTTAGAGATTCATTATTAATTAATAAGTGTTCACATTAAAGAAGAAATTGTTATCCTTGCCCTCAACATGTTTGTTTACCAGAGAATGGGATGAGTGAGTAGCTCTTTTAGGTGTTATACGCTCAAAAGTTTCCGATTAAAAACTTGTTCTGATATGTTAAAAAAAAAATAGCAGAAACAGGTTTGGATAAAGCTTCCAGTAAAATATAAAGACAGTAATAATCTAGTACATTGTTTAACATATTACAGAAAATTTCAAACACTCACTAGAGAAGATAGTAAAACAAACCCTTATGACAACATCATACAACTTCAACAATTATGTGCCTTGAGCCAGGAAAAGGAGAGAGTCAGAAAAATACAGCATCTAACAATTAGGAAGTGTGGTTGGTGTTTTGAACAGAAAGAATAAAACCAAGATTTGACCCCATGATCAGTTCTAGTAGACTTAATGAGAATCATAATAACTAGAGACTGTTTGATCCACATTCAGGACTATTCTTGAGCCAGATAAAGAGTTAAGATCAAGATAAGACTAGAGACTGACCAGGTTTTTAGGCATGATGCTCTATGCTATGGAAAACAGTCAATCAACCATTTAAGACTAAGTGATCTAATTCATATTATTTTGTAACTCTGACTTTAGATGCAAACCATTTCATAGTGAAAGTAACCAGCAGGGAAGAGAGTAAACCAGAAATAGCAACAGGAACTCGGAGAACACCAGTTATTAATTACAGCATATCATAGGAAAGGGATCAGAACAGTAAAAGTTAGAATATCATTTCCATGTTTTTTTTTTCTTTAGTATTCTTTCAGACTTTTTCTTTCTTTTTTTATTCAAGCTTGAATTGCAATTTTGATTTGTATTAGAGAATCTGGGCTATAAAAAGATTTTGCTTAAACTCATTAAACTGTAAAACTGCTTGTATGCTTCTATCTTTGCCAATTTTCTATCTGAAGGACTAAAAGGCATGTTTTTTAGTTATGAAAAATGAGTAAGATTACGGATTGGAATTTGGGCACATCGTTCTTTGACTTAGAAAGAGTCTGCGAATGGCATCAAAATGAAGAATAAATGCCTACCCTAAGGCTTTCTCTGTTCAATACTTCTTGCTCAGGACTGTTCTGTTCAAGTTGTAGAATAATAAAGCTTAGAGAATGTTCTGCTTTGAGTAAGCTATGATTCCATAAACAGCTTTATATTGGTATAAAGACACAACCAGGAATTAAATGTACTTAGCCCCCTTGATAGTCCTTTGCTAAATTAGATCTTTTTGTCATTTCTATATTTTATGTTATAATTTAAAAATAATAATGTTTTACCATTTATTAAGGACCTGTATACATACCTAGGCCAGGCACTATTCCAAATGATTTATATTTAATAATTGATTCTTACTCACACCAATCCTTTCAGAAGTAAAACATTATTAGTTTCCTTCTTTGTATTGATAACGAAAGATTTCTGAGGCACAGAAATGTTAAGTAGTTTCCCCAGAGCACAGAATTAGTAAGTAAGTAGCCGAGCACAGATTCAAATTCAGCAAGTCTGTTTCCAGACCCTAATCATTAACCTAGACAAAGAAAAAGCAGCAACATAAAAATAAACAGACAATCAAAAGTTTAAAACGCTTTTTTTCAGTTGGTAGATGTTTGTAAATACATCCACTGGCTTCTATTGTTCCCAAATTCAAAGTAGTAAGAAAGGGAGCCAACATTTGCAAATGCAAACATGTATGGCCTTTTCCATTTCAGTGATGATTTCAACACTTTGTTTTAGGGTTTATACAAGATGATTTAAAAAAAAAAAAAACTGTAAGGATAAGACTAGAAAGACAAAAAAAAAAAAAGCATGGATTTAAATAAATAAAAATTCAAACAAATTTTTATTTAATTTCTTCAAAACACATAACTGTTTTTAGATTTTTGAAAACACTTTTTGGTGAAATAAAAGCCCTAGAATCAGAATCAGTGTAGAATATGTTAGCAGAAGGAAGGCAAAGGAAGACCTATACATTTGTATAGAATGGTGGCAGATGCATATGCTGTGCTGTACCTCTTGGGATTCACCAAGTCAGATGTGCTAGAGAATTGACAACCATTGTTCAGCAGTCATCAAACAGTAAGTTGACGTGTAAGTATTCCAGCTCTCTCATCCTTCAAGTAGCATAACTTTAAGTTTGACATAATTTCCCAAATTTTTCATATAGGATTAAGTTTCAGTCACTCACAGTGATAGCTGGCTTGATGATATCCTCTTTTTATTTGCTTTTTTTTTTTTGGAATATTTATTGACATCTAACAAACTACTCCAAGTATTAGTGGCTTCACCACCATTTTACTGAATTTTTCTATTTTTATAAATTACACCTTTGGGCAAAGCCCAGCTGTACATTTCTTCAGAAACATATCACATCAACTGGGGACACTCAGTGGTATTCAGCTGGTGGCTGCGATGATATTGAGGATTCAAAATAATTTTGCTATTTTGTTCACATTCCTAGTGCCTCTGTGAGGACATCTGGAAAACTGAGCCCAGCTGGATCTCCTTCCCCATGAACTATTAGGACCTTCCCACTTGGTCTCTCTAACAGCTAATTGGACTTCATACATGGCTGTTTACTGCCCTGATGTCAAGTGTTTCAAGAGACAGAAGGTGAAGCTGCCAGTCTCTTAAGGCTTTGACCTAGAAATTGGCATGGTGCCCCTCTGCCATATTCTATTTGTCAGAGAAATCATGACCCCATCTCCTTTTACCAGGGCATCATGCTCAATTGAAGGGGTAACCTCTCAATCTTAGGGGCTGAAAACTGTGTGGCCATCTCTAATCTGCCACACTCCTTTCTCCTTCCTCTCTTTCACTTGTTTCATCTCCTAGTGTTTTAAATTTGTGTAACTCAAAACCTACCTGCTCTAAATTTACTGTCTCAGTGTTTCTGGTGGAAACCAAACCAAGGAAAGGATATTTGTATTTGGCCAAAAGAAAGATTTTTATAGACAATTATTATTTTGATTCTTATTTATGGTGAAGTGGCTCTTACTGCTTCTTTCTCATTAAATAGATCATGAGTGAGAGATGTTAGCTGATTTGTCTAATAAACACTTGGGACTCGAACGAAGTTTTTCAAACCATAACTACAATGTTTTTGCCACTGTACCTAAGGATGAAATAAGGAGAATAAACCTGAAAAGAGTCATTTAGTTAAGGCTGCAAACACCAAGCAGTTGTTGACTTTATTTTTTAACTCACTTGATTCAATTCAATTTGAGAACTTTTAAAAAAACTGTTTCTTTTCTGACAATTCCTCGAATGATCCTATCAGTTAACATGGAGTCAAAGGGTTGGCTAATTTACTTACTCAAATACAGCATCCCTGATTCTTTGATTTTCCCAGGAAGTAGGAAAGAAGGAGGATTAACTTTTGCTGCACATTTCCACTATTTCAAGCACCGTGCTGTTCACATTCACTGCTCTTTTATTTAATCCTCACATCATAGGTAATATCCACATTTTTTAGATGAAGAAACGCTTCAACCTAGGGTAGCAAGAAGGGATTTTGATGCAGTCTTTCAGGCCACGGAGCCAGACAGATTCAACTATACTTTACTCTTCCCAATAAGAAGAAAATGCTTAGTGGCCATTTCCCTGTAGGGGAAGTGAATTGCAGGCCCTGGGAAACCATGAGATTCTTGTGCACTGCAACTAGTAGTTTTAGTACCCTGCTGGGGAAGTTGAAACAATTTTCTCCTGCATGATAGGTCCATAGATTTTATTATTATTTTTAAACAGCTCCTATTGAGGTGCAGTTTGACCTACTCCTGATATGATTGCGTTTCTGCTTCTCCATGTTTTCTGTGCCTGCCTTTATTCTTGACTGTCCAGTATTACAAATCAGAGGTTTTTATTTTCTAAGTATTCACAAGCTAGTTCTCCTTGCTCTTGCTCTCAAATTTATTATACTTCAAATGTCACTGTAGAATCTTAACACTCCAATTATGCAAAAAATGTGCAAAAAGAAGCCCCTTATACCCTTGCTAACACGATGTTATAAATTTTTAAAATTTGTTCCCAATATTATGGATTTAAAAAGTGGTATATTATTTTTTAAGTGGCATTTACCCGATTACAAATAAAACTAAACAACTTTTCTATCTCCCGATTTTCTTTCTTTTTAGAACTGAATTACTTTATTAATATTCTCAAATTAATTCAAAAACTTTCTATGTATATTAAAGATTTGTATTTTGAATGACATAAAAGTTGCAAATTTTTCTCATAATTTGTAGTTTGTCTTTTAATGCTGTTTACGGTACAGTTTGTCATTGAGATGCTTTGAATTTGTAGGAACTCAAGTTTAGTAGTATTTTCCTTTATGGGTTCTGGCTTTTCTATTTTATTTAAGAATACGTAACACAATGTAATAGAAATATTGTGTTAAATTTTTATTATTACATTTAAATATCTAGTCTTAGATAATGTATTTCTTCTAATATATAGCTAATTATATGTATACTCTATCTTTCCCAATAAAATCAAACTTTATTAAAAATTATATCCTTACTTTCTCTACACGCAAATATAATCCTATGTCCTTTATTCCATTTTTTTTTAAGAGAAATGGTCTCACTCTGTCACCCAGGCTGTAGTGCAGTGGCATAATCATAGTACACTGCAACCTAGAACTCCTGTGTTCAAGTGATCCTCCTGCCTCAGTTTTCCAACTAGCTGGGACTACAGACAGAGGCCAACATGCATGACTAATTTATTTTCATTTTTGGAGAGATAGATGGGGTCTCACTCTGTTACCCAGGCTGTTATTGAACTCCTGGGCTCAAGTGATCCCCCTGCTTAAGTTTTCCAAAGTGCTGGAATAACAGGTGTGCACCACCATACCTGGTCCCCTCTCTTTTTAATAGCAATATTTGCAGGTTTAAATTCCTCAATGCACTGCTTCTTCTGATCTCAGAAACTTTGATATTTTGTATTTTCTTATAATTTAGTTTTAAACATTTAACAAGTTCCACTGTGGTGTCTAATTTGACCCGGGAGTTACTCATAATCATATGTTTTAATCTCCAAATGTTGAATTCCATTTGGTCAGAACAATTATTCTGTATGACTTTAATACTTTTAAATATGTTAAAGCTTGTTTTATGGCTCAGTATGTGCTTTATCTAGTTATGTACACTCATAAAAATTGTGTATTCTAAAAGTCAACCTCACAAAACAGTAGAATGGCTGAGGGGAGGCCATTACCAGGACCTCTGGGCAAGGAGAATTGGGGAGACGTTGATCAAAGGGTACAAAGTTTCAGTCACAAAATGAGTAAGTCCTAGAAATCTACAAGACAACATAGTGCCTATAATCAAAAGTACTGTATTGCATGCATTAAGATTTGTTAATAGGGTAGTGCTTATGTTAAATGTTTTTACAACAACAACAAAAAGAAGGTAGAAAACATTTATAGGTGATTGTTATGTTTATGGCATTGCTTATGGTTTCACAGGTATATACCTCATGTTCATTAAAGTATGTACATTAAATATGTACAACTTTTGGTATGTCAATCATACTCAAAATCAAAAAGAGATTATTTTAAAAACTCACAAAATACAACAAGTACTAAGTGTAATAGTAGACTTATGTGTACATTTTAATAGTGTTTGTAGGAGAATATGTGCATTTAGTTTCAACTGTTTACATGCATAGAGAGTCATATATGGAATGATATATACCAAACTTTGATATTTGTTACATTTGAGAACATATAGAATTGAAGAAGAGAAAGAATATTTATATATTTATTTATTTATGTGCTGCCGCATTATTTTATCTTAATGCATTATTTTTGTACTTCAAATTTCAGTAAGTATAAAGCTAAGAACCCGATTATACTCATAAAAATTCAATAAAATAATCATGTGATTATATTATGCTGTTTTTTTCATTTTCATAGTTTCCTCTTTCTAGTTTTTGTAAATACGTGTTTCTAAATAAATCCCAGGTAAACCCAGACTTAGCCAATTTATATAAAGGTTTATATAAATAATATGAGGTGTTGAGAATAACAAGGAATCTGTAGAAGACCATGTTACCTAACAATAGTGTACATTGGGAAATACTGAAAATTCACATAGCCATATTTAAAGTAAAAGCAATATTTATTGAATTTTGAGCTTTTACATTTTTAAATTATTAGCTGCTGATAGTTTCCTAGATGTGATTTAGTATTTGTCCATAGTATTTGTGGAAGGTTTTTACAGTAACCTTCAACTGAATGCAAGTTTAATTTTGAAACATTCCTTATAGATACACAAACGTTCCATCACACTTGACTTAGTTTTGAATGTTACCCAGCCAACATTGGCATTCTGGCTGTTTTTGCAATTAACCTCTAGCCTATTGACAACAGCACTTTTAATTATTATATTCCATAGTTATGAAATAGGCTATGTCAACAGAAATAATAGGCTATTGATTCGAATAGCCATTTTAAATGCAATTGAAAATCCAATCGGTTTTTGTAAAACTACTGAATATTCATTTAGTATACTTTTGTGTGCCATTAATAACCGTCCTTGCTTCATCTTAGAAACGTTTGACAGTATGTTATTTAGTATTCATTAGATAACAAACAAAGGCCTACCATTTTGTTATTTCAACAAGACTTGAAAGAGATTGCCTTTATGGAATATCTTAAACATGTTTTTTGTTCTTTTTGATATAATTCATCAAATTATATTTGAAAGTGTCATCTGATGGTGGAAAATACGTCCACTTTAATGATTAAGATTCTCTATACTCAGTTTGACTCAATGGTTAGGGGATCATACATAAGGTTATTCAAGTTACTTCATGTGCTACATTGGTACATTTTAAATGAGTAATGTAGGAGGTGGCTGTTTGAAGATTAATGCTTTCTTTTATATCTCATCTAAGTTTGTTATATAATTGTTAAAGTAAGGCATCTGATCACATTTTACTTAAAAAGAAGTATTTCTAAATTCAATGACTACTTTAAGAAATTAAAATTTTCAATGTATTGTTTTAGGCAATTGATATCTCTAAACAACATTTTTTGAGAGCTTGTTATGTATTAAAATTTGTGTTAAGCTCTTATAGATTATTTTATTTAATAATAGTTTAAATCTTTTAATTGTAGTAACTAAAAATATGCAGATATTTTTTCTCTTCAATGACTTTAAGTAAATATACATGCTAGTTATAAAAGTCATGTTATTAAACGAAGTATTATTTTAAAGAGTGGCAAACAAAATATACGTTTAGTTATTTGTGACAGTGGAACTGAACCAGATTCAATTTCTTCCTTTCTGTATATTAAAGTCCAGAACATATGACATTTCTCATCCATCTATTTCTCAGACTTTATCCAATAAATATTTTTTTTTGCCCTATTATGGCATTTGCAGGCACTGTTTAAATGAAGATGAATTACAATCTATGATCTGAAGGAGCTTATATCCAGTAATATAAATAAAACATTACAATTTATTTTGAGAAATGATATAACAGTAGTATGTGCATGATCACAAAGGAAGGAATAACAATGCGGTATGACCATGTGCAAGTATAGTCATTTGTAGTGAATGAATACCTGGGTAAAGAACAGGACAAAAAGGAATATAGACAATGCCACATTGTATGCCAGAACTCAAAGCATGGAGAATTTCTAGCAATTCCATGTGCACCTGTGTATCAGATTCAAGAGCAGGAGCAGCAGACAAAGACTTAGGTTTAATAAATAAAAAGGGTGAGATCCAGAAATGCTCTGAACCTAGGAACTTAGATTTATCTTGTAGTTGTTAAGGAGTTTGAGTGTTCTGCAGTAGTTAAGTGGATGAGCTTTTAGTTTGAAATACATAATTCCAGAAGTTTAATGCATATTAAAGAGGACTGAGAATGGAAACAAGGGGAAAAATAGGACAAAATTTTAGTTGCCCAGATGAGATTAATGAGGTCTGCTATGAAGACTATGTTAATTCACAGAAAGGGATGGGATAAAGAGACACGGGAAGGTAGTGTAAAGTGAGTTTGGTCATAAATAAGATAGAAAAATGGAGTACAAGTGTATGAGCTACAGGGGAAAATCTAAGACAGTTCTTAGGTTTCAAGACTGGGTGCAATTATGCCACATTAAAATGGCAGATGTTGATATCTCATAAATGACATAGGAAATTCAAGAGATGGTTGGAGGATGAAATGAACTTATATTTGGACATGTTAAATTTGAGAGGCTTATGTGAAATAGCAAAAAGATATAGAAAAATAGGAATTTAATCTTGGAATTGAAGACTGATGTGAGTGCATATCTAGATATAGAGGTCATTGAAATATAAGTGATTATTGATAGAAATGTGAGCTCAATTCTCTTGGATGTGTAATAGAGAGGAGATGTAATAATGCAGTCATAGCTTTTAATAGACAGGTACAGGGAGTGGAACCATTGGTAAAGAGTGCTTCATAAAGGTGTGATAAGATCCATGAGCAACACCCGTCCTAGAAATCAATGGGAAGGAAAGTTTCAAATGAGAGGCAGAAGAGCACAGTGAATGAGAATGTGCATCCTAGTAACAAAGAGTTTTATCTCCAATTTCAATTCCCTACCATTGTGATCTTGGGCAAGACTTCATGGAGAGTGATTTTCTCTCTCTGAGTTTCATTTCCTCAGCTGTAAAATTGGAATAATAAAGGTTTCTATCCTTTATAATTGTTTTAAGGATTCATAATATAAAGCACAATGCCCAACATAAGTAACCTACAAAAACTTCTCAATATTATTTTTAGGAAGAAGTAGTTAATTATTCCAAAATTTCGAACAGGAAAATGAGAGAAGTCTCCATCTAATTTGGCATGCAAGTGGCAACAGGTAGTTATCGTATACTGTGTTTTCAATGACAAAACTCATAATGTAAGATGAAATATAAAATGTGGATCATAGAAATTCATTCTGTTTTATTTTTTTCAAGAGTGGAGGCTAATTCTGCTCACTGTAGATTGTCAGAGATGCAAAGGTCTCTTGCTATTAACATGAAGATGCAAGAACTTAGGGAGAAAGCACCAGTACCTGAACAGAGAACATTGTCAATATGAATAACCATCCTAAACCATCTAAAGGCCTGTATGAATATATTGATATGGTTTTGATGTAGGAATAACTGACACTGCATTTCACGATGCTCTGAAGGGAATATAAGGGAATGGAGAATGTTTCTCTGATCATTCTGTTGTATTTTTCTATCACTTCTCTTGCCACTTTCCTCCTGGGTTGAAATTACAAAAGGCATAGGGGAAAAAAAAAAAAAAAAAAAAAAACTAAACAAAGCTGGTTTTATTACTTGACTGCCTCATAAAGGTGATTTTTACTATCAGCAGTGCCCCGGGCTTATTTTCTTCTGGGAAGGTCGAAGCGAGAAAAAGAAGCACAGGGCACAGTTGCGTTGCTAACACCATCCCAGATGGGAAATAGAGAAGTGAGCTTATCTCTAGACAGCATTTAATATGTTTGATGAAGATTGCCTTTGATGTACATAGATTATCCTTAATGAGTTATGTTTAATACAATTCAGAAAAATATAAAATATGTATTCAGTAATAACGAATTATGATAATCTTTTGCAAACCTGATAAGACATCATTCCAAAATTAGTAGTACTTATCTGTTCGCTCTGTGTACCAGAATTTTGATGGCAAAATTAAACTGGTGTTCTTGAAGTCCAGGTAGCTATATAAAATCATTCCTTTAAGACTTTTCAAATTGACAAAATTATTAATGAAAAATGAATCAACTTTATAAAATGGAAACAAGATGCCATTTATATAAACATGATTATTTGCTTGACAAATTTTAAATAGTATATACATGGCACTCATATTAACTTCAAATTTCTTCTTACTATGTAAATGCTGAAAATACCTGCGCAGATACTGTTAAAAACGTGGTCTTTTTTCTCATTCTCTCATTTATCTCATTGTCTGAGTTTTGATGGCATATTTTTTTTTGTAGCTCATATTCTACAGTGAAACCCTGCCTTCATTGTTTGTTTAGTGATATAAGAACACTAGCTTTGTTGTTAGGCAAATGTGTTCCTAGTACTAGCACCACCAGTGACTGGTGGGCAAGTCACCCACCGATTGTAGCCTTGATTTCTGCAAAAGGGAATATGGTATGCCTTAAATATTTATTTGAGGACTGCATAAAATATTGTCTATAAATTGCCTACCACAATGTTTGATGTATTATAAAAGTTTTATCATTATTATTGTGATCATTATCTTGATCATTTTCCCAGTTGCACAATACTATTAATCTCTGTATTAGTACATGTTCAAAGTTCAGATTTTCATATATCAAAGTCTTAATCAACTGTATTATTAATGTTACTTCCTCTAATAATGTTTTCTTACAATGCCTAATGTCAATAACTTAGGCATAATGTCAATAAATTTTTTCCAAATTAAGATCCTGTTCTTTAGTTTATTGTCTCATTCTTCTGGTCATTCTTTGAATGTTTCCTCTTTCTCAATTTTCTCAGTGTTATGTCCTCTCTGCTGTGATATCTTCTAGTTTACAAACTTTCCTTTCAGATGGAAAGCACAACTTTTAGCCTGTACCTATTCTTAAAGTGAACTTTCTCATGCTGGAGAACTATGGGTATCTCTATATCTTATCTGTGTTTTAGCAATACCAAGTTTTATTGACTAATTATTTCATACTCATAATAAAATAATTTGCACACGTGCATCATATGAAGCACTGTCTTAATATATGTTTTTAATGATTTTGAGGGGTTTTTTTGTTTTGTTTTTCAGAAACACACTAGAGGAAGGAAAATGCAGAGACAAAGAGCAGAGATCATAGTGAGAAGAAGGGCGTATTTGTCATCTAAAAGTGGCTATATTGCTTTACCGGGACAGTGGAATTTTGATTCTGGATTTTTCTGGCAATTACACTACTATACACTCCCTAGAGGGAGAGGGCTATTTTATAAGGATGATGCTTCAACCATTTCAAAGGAAACACTAGAAGCTTGCTCTAGACATGATTGATGATAGTCTTTCAAGAAGTAACCCAAACTATCAGTGAGAAAGACAAAAGTGTGTAACTTTTCTCTAGCTTCTGTAGCTGGACCAGCAATTACTTGACAGGATGCATTATTTTAAGTTGTTCATTTTCATACAGAAAAGAAGGTTACAATTTTTGGCTGTTTCCACATAAAGGAAGTGAAATGGGCATTCGAAAATTTGTAAAATAAAATAGGGATTTTCTGTTGGGAAATGGAGGTTAAATCGAAGGTTGAGTGACCATTTTCTTCAATATTGATAAACTGATAGCATTTTCTTGTGTGGACATAGTTTGTGTTCTACCTACTAGCAGTCTGTACATATGCTTCTTCAAAATAGCATGATAACATTTCTTGTATTTTCCTTGGACAATACTTAATATAGTGCTGAAAAGAAATTTTCATCAAATAAAAGCTTTTGCAGATGCTGCTTCTAAAAATATGCTTTCCTTTGTGACAGTTTTTTCCTTTGATGATTTTTGGTTATCATGAAAATGAACTACCGCAATTACAAAGAATATACTTATATAATTTATACAAACAACACATGCCATTTGAATAATTTATTTAATAGAAACTTTTAAATATATGGACTGTGTAGTGCTATATACTACCGATCCAAGGTCTGCTCTTAATACGTACATTTTTATGTCCATTAACAGTAATCACTTGAACCTATCTTCTATTAATTGTAATTAATATAAGCACATGTTCAATCTTTGCCCTTTTCATAATAGGTGCATAAGAAACACTTTGCAAAAGAGATAATGTCTTGAATAAATTGCATTGTCTCAACAGAAACTGGCTGGAAAAAAATTGTCAAGAAGGTTTAATAAAAGCAATGCTATATGTAAGATTCTTAGATCTAATACATATGTTCATTTTATATATAGTTTTATTTTTAACTCTAGGGATATTTTCATGCATATTTCCTTGAAACTGTAATTAGGATATTAATAGGACATATATTCATTAATAAACATTTTTATAATTCATATCATGTTCCAGATACTAGTCTTTACAAATATATCTTTTAAATATTGGTTAGAATACAAATATTAACTTTTTAAATTAAAATAGAAATCCTAGGAGGCGGTAATTCTTATTTCACAGAGGAGGAAACTGAGACACTCAGTGGTGAAATGATTGCCTGTGATCATACACCTAGTAAGTACAGGAAGTCCTCAATATCGTTAATAGGTTCTTGGAAACTGCAACTTTAGGTGAAGCAATGTATAATGAACCAATTTTACTATAGGCTAATTGAGATAAACAAAATTAGATTAGTTCCTATGGCTTATTTCTGGTCATAAAAACATTACCAAACTTTTAGACAAAGATCTAAAATACTTCCAGTATTAAACGTTAAAGAAAATGTGAGCTATACATAAATTTAAGAAAGATTAGTTGAAATAAGTAAGATAATAGTTTACCCGCTTACTTCAGTTCAGGGTCACGGATAGCTGAAGCATCTCTTGGCAGCTCAAGGTGCTAGATGGAATCCACCCTGCACAGGATGTACTTCCATTACAGGGTGCACGTGTGCACACACACACGCACACACACACAGACTCACTGAGACGGAGGCCATTTAGACATACCGATGAACCTAAAGTGCACATCTTTGGGACACGAGTAGAAACCTGAGTATCTGGAGAAAACCCATGCAGACATGGGAAAATGTGCAAACTCCACATAATTTGTGACTTTTGTGTCCCTTAACTTTCCAGCAGTGTTTATAATTCGGACTTTCTTAACTTAGATGATTTTTCAGTAGCGAAATGTGTTTTGTTGGATCGTTTCTTATTCACTTTAGGGCCTAGGGATATTATTTTTTAAACTCAAATTTGAAGCAGTGTCCCGAACACTGATTCACTATGTGCTTGAGATCTCCTAATAACTCAGGACGTTTTGTTGCTGGATTTCATGATATACACTAACGATTCCCTTTTTTTCAGAAACTGCACAGGACCCTCTCAGACTTCCCATTGACCTTCTCCCAGAACTTGTTCTACCCAGACCTAGTCATCTTCTCCCAGTGACCTGTGTCCAGATTTTAGCTAAGTGATTCAAAAATGCATTTAAATAGATAATGGAGACTAATGTCTTCTTTTTAACATTTATATGTGATCATTTCTTAAATTAGAAGAACAAGTGAGGCAGCAGAGTAAAGAGAGATAATATGCAAAAATGTAGAACAGTGGTTATCAAAATTTTCAGTGCATTAGAATCACCAGAAGGATCTGTTAAAATAGATGACTGGGGTCCCATTTCCAGAGTTAATTTCTAAAATGTTCCCAGGTGATGCTGATGCTTCTGGTTTGGGGAACTACCCGTTGAAAAACACTGATATAGAGCTTCATACATTATCAAGACATAGAATGGGAGCTGCACCTCCCTGTTATTGCTTTCTTGTAATTTAAGAGGATTAAGAGCTGTACTGTATATCATCTCATTTCTATCTTGTGTTAGCAACAACAAAATTTAAACTTCTTCAAATATGAGTTCCTGTCTGCTAGTTATCTATCATTTTAACCGCAGAGGTTTATCAAAAAGAAAAGAAAATTAAGCTTTTGGTGTGGGCAGAGGTGAGTCAGAGGTGAAATGGTGGATAATGATGTCTTACGGGTCTTTAGAAGTTCACTAGATTAAAATGTATTCAGTAAGTAGGAGGTTTGCAGGAAGTGGAAAAGATGACTTCTTAAGGCTGCTCTATTAATATCATTTTCTATAAAAGACAATATAGTAAAAACTAGGAAATATGTATAAGGATTTAAAAAAGGATATTTTGAGAAAAATAAAATGTGAGCAATGATAATATTTAGATAAAATTCTTTTTCTGCTCATAAAATTTTTGCCATATTTTCTACATTGAATAGCTCAGAAAGTAATTTGCTTTCCCTCTACTGTCTTTAAAGGTATATTATTGTCAAATTTTGATTTGAATTTGTATTACTTATTCAATAAATAATCTTGGATATTCACTCTGTCAGAAAGCGTGGTATAGACTAGGCCAATATGCTCACATTATTTAATAAAAGTGTTATAAATTAAGGATCTGAAACAGTGCCTGAACACTGATAGTTGCTTGATAAATATTTTTAAATTAAGTTAAGAATAAATGAATGGAACTAAGTATTTAAGGAAATACCTGGTCAATTTCTTAAAGGCAGTGTGTTAAAGAGAAATATTCTTAAATTGAATGATGTCTTGTCTTGGATGCAAACACGCCGTGGTAGCATGATGCCGAGCTGCTTGGCAGGATAAGTAGCCCTCATCACTGGTGTATTTCACAAAGGAAGACCATTCAAAAGAGATGTTGCTCAGATATTTCATTCTATCTAGCTTCAGTGAATGTCTACATGAACTCACATAGTTTTGATAGCAGATTCCTAAGCAGAAACTATATTCCTGCTTCTGTGTTGAGGCAGTTGCTTATGTCCCATTTCAGACTGCAAGCTAACCTTTTCAAAATGTCAACACACTTACTTCCCATCTTTACAATCACCAGCAATTTACATTTATTCAGTAGCTTCACAGCTTGAACACTGTGTAAAATTATTTTATTCTCTGAGAACCTATGTTCCAAAGAAGAACCTTCCACCTCATATTTAAGATACTTACAGATAACTGGCAAATAAATCTGTACAAACATTTCAGCATACCTTTCAACAAGCTACTCACTTGGGTATAGGAGAATTCTGTCATTTTGTTGATAAGTGAGTGTTTCAAAATGACTGTCTACTCATAAGTTAATTGCAAGCATATGGAGAGCTGACATTGATTGAAGCTAGTGTGTGTGTATCTCTCTGAATCCTTATTCTTAAAATGAAGGCTCCCCTGCAAAGATTATTGGAAGAAAGTCAGATGACATAGTTTCTAAAAAACTTTATATAACATGGCTATGTAATTAAATTAATTTCCACTAAATTATGCTAGCTCAGGCATTTGACTTATAATTGTGTAAATGTTGGAAAGCCAAATTACATCAGGTCGCACAGACAGCAAGTTATTAAATAAGACATTACTAGATATCACATGTTAATATCTGTTTCTTAAAATGTTCTGTTTGTAGAAGTTAGTCATCGAAAGTTTTTGTATTACCGAGAATGATGAAATTAACTATATATGAAAATCACCCTTAAGACCTATCTTCGCCGGGCGCGGTGGCTCAAGCCTGTAATCCCAGCCCTTTGGGAGGCCGAGGCGGGCGGATCACAAGGTCAGGAGATCGAGACCACAGTGAAACCCCGTCTCTACTAAAAATACAAAAAATTAGCCGGGCGCGGTGGCGGGCGCCTGTAGTCCCAGCTACTCAGGAGGCTGAGGCAGGAGAATGGCGGGAACCCGGGAGGCGGAGCTTGCAGTGAGCCGAGATCGCGCCAATGCACTCCAGCCTGGGCGACAGCGTGAGACTCCGTCTCAAAAAAAAAAAAAAAGACCTATCTTCAAAAATTGTAGGACATGTTCTAAGAGTGGGATTTCTATTATATGTTTGCCTTTATGTCAACTGAGGAGAAATTTCTTTTGTTATTATTATTACCTTGATTTGAGGACAGAGTTCATTGACCAGTGAGGTTCAGGTCACTTTCATTCCACCTCAATTCAGGATCCTATTAGATTAGATTCCAGATAGACAGTCCTCATCACCAGGCTAATTTATTATCACACTCTGTATTTCTTCAACCCAAAAAACACTTTTCTAGTCCTTAAGGAAATGTAAATGGTAAAGAAAAAGCAAAGTGATGTGTTTTCCAGTATTGTACATCCTCCTGCTCCTGAAGTGGCCATCAGAGCACCACTGTTGGATTTATCAAACTGATGACTCCAGCAGCCTGGCAGAGGAAAAATAATCATGGTGCTTTTCTGTACGCTGCTATATTGTTACACACACTTTAATGATAATAGTGATTTATTAGTATTACAAAACTAATACATTTATTTGGATTATTGTTTACCTCCTCATCTGAATTTTAGTATGCCAATTGATGTTTTAAAAAATTTTTTGTATTATACTTTAAGTTCTAGGATACATGTGCAGAACATGCAGGTATGTTACATCGGTGTACACCTACCATGATGGTTTGCTGCATCCATCAATCTGTCATCTACATTAGGTATTTCTCCTAATGCTATCCCTCCCTTAACCCCCCAGCCCCCGACAGGTTCCCAGTGTGGGATGTTCCTCTCCCTGTGTCCATGTATTCTCGTTGTTCAACTCCCACTTATGAGAACATGCTGTGTTTGGTTTTCTGTTCCTGTGTTAGTTTGCTGAGAATGGTGGTTTCCAGCTTCATTCATATCCCTGCAAAGGACATGAAATCATCCTTTTTTTATGTCTGTATTCCATGGTGTACATGTGCCAGATTTTTTTTTAATCCAATCTATCATTGATGGGCATTTGGGTTGTCTCCAAGTCTTTGCTATTGTGAACAGTGCCTCAATAAACATACATGTGCATGTGTCTTTATGATAGAATGATTTATAATCATTTGGGTATATACTCAGTAATGAGATTGCTGGGTCAAATGGCACTTCTGGTTCTAGGTCCTTAAGGAATGGCCACACTGTCTTCCGCAATGGGTGAACTAATTTACACTCCCACCAATGGTGTAAAAGTGCTCCTATTTCTCCACATCCTCTCTAGCATCTGTTGTTTCCTGACTTTTTAATGATCGCCATTCTAACTGGCATGAGATGGTATCTCATTGTGGCTTTGATTTGCATTTCTCTAATGACCAGTGATGATGAGCTTTTTTCACTATGTTTGTTGGCTGTATAAATGTCTTCTCTTGAGAAGTGTCTGTTCATATCCTTCACCCACTCTTGATAGGGTTGTTCTTTTCTTGTAAATTTGTTTAAGTTTTTGTAGATTCAGGATATTAGCCCTTTGTCAGATGGACAGATTACAAAAAAATTCTCCCTTTCTTCAGGTTGCCTGTTCACTCTAATGATAGTTTCTTTTGCTGTACAGAAGCTCTTTAGTTTGATTAGATCCCATTGGTCAATTTTGGCTTTTGTTGCCATTGCTTTTGCTGTTTTGGTCATGAAGTATTTGCCCATGCATATGTCCTGAATGGTATTGTCTAGGTTTTCTTCTAGGGTTTTTATGGTTTTAATTCTTTCATTTAAGTCTTTAATCCGTCTTGAGTTAACTTTTGTATAAGGTGTAAGGAAGAGGGTCTAGTTTCAGTTTTCTGCATACGGCTAGCCAGTTTTCCCAACAACATTTATTAAATAAAGGATCCTTTCCCAATTGCTTGTTTTTGTCAGGTTTGTCAAAGATCAGATGGTTATAGATGTGTGGTGTTATTTCTGAGGCCCCTGTTCTGTTCCATTGGTCTATATATCTGTTTTAGTACTAGTTCCATGCTCTTTTGGTTACTGAGCCTTGTAGTATAGTTTAAAGTCAGGTCACATGACGCCTCCAGCTTTATTCTTTTTATTTAGGATTGTCTTGGCTATGTGGGCTCTTTTTTGGTTCCATATGAAATTTATAGTAGTTTTTTCTAATTCTGTGAAGAAAGTTAATGGTAGCTTGATGGGTTGGGCAGCATGGTCATGTTCTGTGAACAATATTCTGTGAATATTGTATATTGATTCTCCCTATCCATGAGCATGGAATGTTTTTCCATTTTGTTTGTGTCCTCTCTTATTTCTTTGATTAGTGGTTTGTAGTTCTCCTTGAAGAAGTCCTTTGCATCCCTTGTAAGTTGGAATCCTGGGTATTCTCTTTGTAGCAATTGTAAATGGATGTCACTCATGATTTGGCTCTCTTTTAGTCCGTTAGGACAAACAAATGCTTATAGGAATGCTTGTGATTTTTGCACACTGATTTTGTATCCTAAGACTTTGCCCAAGTTGCTTATCAGTTTATGGATATTTTGGGCTGAGATGACGAGGTTTTATAAATATACATTCATGTCATCTGCAAACAGAGGCAATTTGACTTCCTCTGTTCCTATTTGAATACCCTTTATTTCTTCCTCTTGCCTTATTGCCCTGGCCAGAACTTCCAATACTATGTTGAACAGGCATAGTGAGAGAGGACGTACTTGTCTTGTGCTGGTTCTCAAAGGGAATGCTTCCAGTTTTTGCCCTTTCAGTATGAGGTTGGCTGTGAGTTTGTCATAAATAGCTCTTATTATTTTGAGATACGTTCCATCAATACCTAGTATATTTAGAATTTTTAGCATGAAGGGCTGTTGAATGGTATCAGAGGCTTTTTCTGCATCTATTGAGATAATCATGTGGTTTTTGTCCTTGATTCTGTTTACGTGATGGATGATGTTTATTGATTTACGTATGTTGAACCAGCCTTGCATCCCAGGGATGAAGTCAACTTGATCATGGTGGATAAGCTTTTTGATGTGCTGCTGGATTCAGTATGCCAGTAATTTATTGAAGATTTTCACATTGATGTTCATCAGGGATATTGGCCTGAAATTTTCTTTTTTTGTTGTGTTTCTGCCAGATTTTGGTATCAGGATGATGCTGACCTCATAAAATGAGTTAGGGAGCATTCCCACTTTTTCTGTTGTTTGGAATAGTTTCAGAAGGAATGGGACCAACTCCTCCGTGCACCTCAGGCAAAATTTGTCTGTGAATCCATCTTGCCTAGACTTTTTTTTGTTGTTGTTGGTAGGCTAGTAGTTACTGTCTCAATTTCAGAACTTGTTTTCCGTCTATTCAGGGATTCAACTTCTTCCTGGTTTAGACTTGGAAGAGTTTACATGTCCAGGAATTTACCCATTTCTTCTAGATTTTCTAGTTTATTTGTGTAGAGGTGTTTAATCTTCTCTGATGGTAGTTTATATTTCTGTGGGATCAGTGGTGATATACCCTTTATCATTTTTTATTGTATCTATTTGATTCTTCTCTCTTTTCTTGCTTATTATTCTGACTAGCAGTCTATTCATTTTGTTAATCTTTACAAAAACCAGTTTCTGGATTCATTGATTTTTTGAAGGGCTTTTCGTGTCTCTATCTCCTTCTGTTCTGCTCTGATCTTAGTTATGTCTTGTCTTCTGCTACCTTTTTAATGTGTTTACTCTTGCTTCTCTAGTTCTTTAAATTGTGATGTTAAGGTTCCGATTTTAGATCTTTCCTGCTTTCTCTTATGGGCATTTAGTGCTATAAATTTCCCTCTAAACATTGCTTAACTGTGTCCCAGAGATTCTGGTATGTTGTCTCTTTGTTCTCATTGGTTTCAAAGAACTTCTTTATTTCTTCCTTAATTTTGTTATTTACTCAATAGTCATTCAGGAGCACGTTGTTCAGTTCCCATGTAGTTGTGCAGTTTTTAGTGAGTTTCATAATCCTAAGTTCTAATTTGATTGCACTGTGGTCTGAGAGACTGTTTCTTATGATTTCCTTTCTTTTGCATTTGCTGAGGAGTGTTTTACTTCCAATTATGTGCTCAATTTTAGAATATGTGGGTTGTGGTGCTGAGAATATTTTATATTCTGTCGATTTGGGGTGGAGAGTTCTGTAGATGTCTATTAGGTCCACTTGGTCAAGAGCTGAGTTCAATTCCTGGATATCCTTGTTAACTTTCTGTCTCATTGATCTGTCTAATATTGACAGTGACGTGTTAAAGTCTCCCACTATTATTGTGTGGGTATCTAAGTCTCTTTGTAGGTCTCTAAGAACTTGCTTTATGAATCTGGGTGTTCCTATATTGGATGCATATATATTTAGGGTATTAACTCTTCTTGTTGCATTGATCCCTTTATCATTATATAATGCCCTTCTTTGTCTCTCTTGATCTTTGTTGGTTTAAATTCTGTTTTATCAGAGACTAGGATTGCAACCCTTGCTTTTTGTTGTTGTTATTTTCCATTTGCTTGGTAAATATTCCTTCATCCCTTTATTTTGAGACGTGTGTCTTTGCACATCAGATGGGGCTCCTGTATACAGCACACCAATTGTTGTTGACTCTTTATCCAAGATAGTTACTTACATGATGATACATTCCATAAGGCACTCTACAAAATGTGTAATCATTCAAATTTGCTTAAAGAATAACAGACAAAGATACTCTTTAACCATTTTGAAAGCTAATTAACTAAAGGAGAATAATTTGGTTATTTGTACATTTTGCATAAACTAAAAAAAGGAAGTGAAAATCATTACATAATATCCAGCCCAGGAGAATATCAGTCTGGCTCCTATGAGCAGACATTGCTATAAATCGAAGCGTGAAACACAGTCATGTTTCCAAAGGACCTGCAACTGGTAACCTTGAAGATTTTATTACATTGATTGTTTTTCTAATTTGTGCAAAGTAAAATTTATCTTTAATTACTTACTGAGTTTTCATAGGAAATATTCTGGTCCTATTTTCAGTAGCCTTAATAACTCACATGCTTAAAAAAAATCATCCTCCTTGATCTCACAGACATTTGCCTTTACTTAAATTAATTATTTAAGATTCTTTATTTTCTAAATCTAGTATTTGAAGTCAAATTCTTTATGATTGGTCTTATATAGATCAATATTAAAATAATGTAAAACAACTACCTATTTAACTAAAACACATGGGAATAGGATGTTAGACGGTACTAAAGTTAGCTACTTCCTCATATCTACTATAATCAAATTTTAGGATGATAATTTTGACTGGATAAAAAGTAATCAGCTTTCCTTCCTCTCAATACATGGCATAGATGTCACAGTTGTTTCTAGAGCAGATTGTTATCCCTTTGACCTTA
The DNA here is from genome assembly GCF_049350105.2 of Macaca mulatta. Classification (NCBI taxonomy): domain Eukaryota; kingdom Metazoa; phylum Chordata; class Mammalia; order Primates; family Cercopithecidae; genus Macaca; species Macaca mulatta. The sequence continues at coordinate 88,891,656 of NC_133417.1, forward strand.
TAGTGTGAGATAGAGGGAAGAGACTCTAGAAAATGTTATTAATCTCTGAGAAGCTGCCTCTTGAGGAATCTTGAGATGCACATACACATAGAGGGGTCAGGGGAGGGAGACACTAGAAGACAGTAGAGAGCCAGAAGGACCAGTTCCTCCCTGTTTTAGAGAAAACTGTCCCTAAGCTATCTGTATTTATTTTTTATTTTTTTGAGACAGAGTCTCACTGTGTCACAGTCCAGGCTGGAGTACAGTGGCGCAATCTTGGCTTACTGCAACCTCTGCCTCCCGGGTTCAAGGGACCCTCCTGCCTCAGCCTACCAAGTAGCTAGGACTACAGGTTCTTTCCACCACACCTGTCTCATTTTTATATTTTTAGTAGAGACCAGGTTTCACCATGTTGCCCAGGCTGGTTTCGAAGTCCTGACCTCAAGTGATCCACTGGCCTCAGCATCCCAGAGTGCTGGGATTACAGGCATAAGCCATCATGCCTGGCCCCTAAGCTACTTTTAAATGATAGTTGTCTCATATACTTAAAACTGATACCAGATCAAAACCTACTTTTAGTGTTAGATTAATTCACTTTACAAATCAATAAAGTAGCATAGAAGAAAAACTCTTATAACTTACTTGGAGGAAGTTGCAACATGTATCAATTTTTATCTGATATTCGGAAAGTAACTACATCCTCTCCCCTTGAGGTTAGCACAGAGGAACTTTAGAATGTTGGATGACGGTCCTTTTTCAATCACAACTCCTCAGAAAGGTACTGAACAAGACTTTGATTTCACCTGATTTGCTTTCACTGTTTCAAAAGTGAATACATGAATAGTAGTAATTTCTGTAAAAGTCATATAAGCTTGTGTAAAGACCAGTGCATTTACACCAGAGGGCCTCATGGGCAATTTTTTGCAATATACACATCTGTATGTCTGACTGTCAAATGTATTACTTTTAATAGCAAACCAACTTAGGGATGATACTGCTATCATCTTTGGGCTCAGTATGAAAGTTTAGAACTTGAAGAAAAATTCAAGGTCCTATTTTAGTTGGCCATTACTGATATTTCCTTTCCTTGTTCATCTACCTCAAGAGATACCAAATGGATAATTCTCAAGATAAGAATTTCTCCCTTTAAAGATGTATAAAGAAAATATTTGGAATGTTGTTATACTTGTAGTCATCTTATTGCCAGAATTCTTACCGAAACGATGTTTGGGCATGTAATATATGCCTCTTGTATAAACTATTATTGCTCTGGCAGCCTAGCTTTCACTTGAATGGATACTATTCCTCATTGACAGGGGGCCATGCCCTTTAGCATTAACGTGTCATTCCTCTCAATGAGAACAGAATGTGCTGAACAATAATTAGAAAAAAATTGAGTTATCCAGAATTGTTTTTTTCTGTGATTAAATAGAACTTCTTTCTAAAAAACTGGTATCAGTAAGCATTAATATCATATTCTCATTAGGTTTACAACCTATTTTATGACTAGAATTCATTATTTAGTAAATGATATCATTGGCTTTTAATCAAAAAAAAGTTTGAAAACTTTTAAGAAGACCAGTAAAAGAAATCAGCAAGTATATTAAAACAGCGACAATCAAAGGGAAGAGTCTTTTTATTATTATTTTTTTTTGAGACAGTCTCGCTCCAGGCTGGAGTGCAGTGGCCTGATCTCAGCTCACTGTAAGCTCTGCCTCCCAGGTTCATGCCATTCTCCTGCCTCAGCCTCCCGAGTAGCTGGGACTACAGGAGCCCGCCACCATGCCCAGCTAATTTTTTTATATTTTTAGTAGAGACGGGGTTTCACCATGTTAGCCAGGATGGTCTCGATCTCCTGACCTTGTGATCCACCCGCCTCAGCCTCCCAAAGTGCTGGGATTACAGGTGTGAGCCCATTGTGCCCAGCCACCCCCACCACCTTTTTTTTTTTTTTTTTTTTTTTTAATTGGGAAGTGATTCTAATCGTCGGCTTGAACTCCAGGCCCAAATTTCAAAATGACTCTTCTTGGTGTATACGTACCTTAAACATCCCCACCTGAGTGTTGAATGTAAATTCCGAAACAAAACACCTGTTACACAGAAAATCACTTAGGTACAGACAAATGAATGATTTCAGGTACATTGTGCCACAAAGCTCTATCAACCATATTCCCTTGCACAGGGAGTTACATTTGAAAGAGGTAAAGAATAATGGTGAATGCTAGAGAAAGCTATGAAAAATTGGTATATGTTTTCAGTTTCATCGCATTCTTCACCCTTGAACTTAAAAGTGATTTATCCATGTGTAAAAACAATATCTCGGATTCACATTTACTGATGTCAAGTTGAATTTTATGGGCTGAATTTTTACATTCCCAAAACCAAAATCAGGTGAGAATATCAGACTTTATAAAAGTCAAATAAATACTTGAGAAGAAAAGTGATTTTATATATGAAAATACATTCTCTTGTTAATCTTAGTATCTGTAGATTATAAAAAATTTAATATTTCATTTTGAAATCAAGGATTCATACTATTTTCACCTGGGACACTTTACAAACGATGTACTGTGTTCCTTGTAGTTGTGGTAGGGACCCATGATTTGTATGCTCATGATATGTTCCTCTCAGTTTACTTCTGCTGTACTTATGCAACAAGTAGTCAGAGGGGAGGGTTCACTTTACCTCACAATTTGCATTAACAAGACAGATGTGTTGAGTGACATTGCTTGACATTGGTGTTTAAGTTGTTGTTTATCAGTGGAAGACACAAGATGTAGCCAGGTATGGTAAACATTGATGGCTCCCAGGAGAGAAAATAACTGTCAGTGAAGTTGAAAGCAGCAGTGGGAACTCAGAAAGGACAAAGATTCTATAGTGATAATGCAGAATAAAATAGATACTAATAAAAGCAAACCAAAGTGAGCAGCTGTTACATATATATGTATACATACACATTTATCATTATAATACCCCATTAGAAGGGTTTCATTTGCATCTATGAAATCCAGCTATACAATGACTCTCTGATTAGAAAGCCTTTCATAAGAGAATACAAAAGTCTAAAAATGATTCTTATCAGTTGCATTCTTTTTGAACAACATTCCAAATATCAAATACTACTGTAATGCGTCAATGATGACATACAATTATATTTAAGCCTCAAGGCACAATGAAAGTGCTAAAAGGTTTAATCAAGTAGACAGTATTAGAGCATGTTTCTCAACAATGTCTCCCTTTACAATCTTTTATGCTTGTGCAGATCCCTATAGTAGTGTTTATCTGACTCTTCATCTCTGAAACGCCCAGTGATTTTCCCAGAATGATCTTATTTAGGTTGACACTCTTCAGGGGCCGATTCTGCTCTCAGTCGGATCCTGTTAGGAGTGTTTACACAAGAGAGCCTTTTGTGATCTTCTCTGGGACATTTATTTTTCATTAACTTTACTTGCTTGATTAAAATAAAAATTGATTTACGTTTTTGATTTCTCAGGCTATATTAATTAGCAGACCTAGTTCTAGAAGATGGTAGCTATACAGTTTTATCTTGAAGTCTCTTGGATGCTTAGGGACTTGGAAACAAAGGAAGTTATGGCTATTATATAAGTGACATATTTGCAATATTGTTCTTATTAATAGAGAATTATTTTTGAAGTTTTGAACACTTTTAGAATCACCAGCAATTCGGGATATTTGGGGGATGTTTCTAATATATTTAACAATTTAGCAAAAACATACATTAGAACCCAAATAGTTGGATAGTCATATATTTGCTGAATTATCATTCTAATTTGAGTGTTTTTAAGCATTTGAGTGAAATTGCCAATGGATATAATAAAATTAGAATACAGTACTTTCTGTGAACTGAACATTCTAAGGTGTTTACAAGTTTTTACAATGTATACATCATCATAGTAAAATTAATAAAAAGCACAAAATCAAAAGGAATTTTTAAGGAAGAAAAACATTTAGACATTGTATGGTTGTTCTGACATTGTACCCCATGTGATTGTATGGAAGTCAGCATGCAGTCTGTAATTACATACCCTTCAAATCAAGTATAATAAGAAACAATTGCCATGCAAGGTCATTTCTTGTCATGAAGGTTGAGCAAGAAATAAGAACATATTACTGCTGATGTTCACAGGGGGTAACCAAAATCCCATATCCAAATATCTATAGAGAGAACAATAAATTCATTAGCAGTTGTCAAAAAGCGGTCTGAGTCTTACATTCATTTTTTTTCTTTGTTTCATAATGAAGTATTATCAAGTAACTAATCAGGAATCAAACTGCTTTTAGTAATTGCCACCTTGATAATTTCTGTGTCATGCTGGTGGGTCAGCTAATTTCAGGTCATAGTAATCTTAGAGGTGGATAATTGGGTACTATTATTATTGCATTTACTCAAGACTACAAATGGTTGATTTAGTGTAATAAAAAGACTATATGCACTGAGAAAGAATCAGGTATTTGGTCATACTGTTGTTATTTGGAAGATTTCCTGGTAACCAGCATACTAAAACTATTTCCTTCCTGATCTTCAAAAAATCTTACTTTTGCAGAAGTGACATTAACAGACTAAAACAACCTATAGAACTCAATCTCAGACTCTGCTTGGTCAGAATTGCACTTTATTTTATAAACAGAGAAAAGATGTATTTCAGGAAGGTTTGAAAATATAAATCAGGCCTGGTGCGGTGGCTCACACCTGTAATCCCAGCACTTTGGGAGCCCGAAGTGGGTGGATCACCTGAGGTCGGGAGTTGGAGACCAGCCTGACCAACATGGAGAAACCCCGTCTCTACTAAAAATACAAAAAAATTAGCTGGGCATGGTGGTGCACGTCTGTAAGCCCACCTGCTCAGGAGGCTGAGATAGGAGAATCACTTAAACCCAGGAGGTGGAGGTTGCGGTGAGCCAAGATCGCACCATTGCACTCCAGCCTGGACAACAAGAGCAAAACTCCAAGAAAAAGAAAAAGAAAAAGAAAATACAAATGAACTAATAGAATAGTGATTCAAATGTCTGCCTCACTTTGGCTAGGGAGATAAATGCTGTGCTTGCTTAGTTACAGTTTCCAAGCTTCCCTCCTAACTTGTATCTGTTGCTTAAATATTATAAAAATAAAGAATATTTTACGAGTTGAATTAATTATCAAAGCTTTCACTCCCCTAACATGCTAACTCTGTACTAATTCCTCTGTGAGCCTTAACATTTTCAAATGCTCTATTATGGTATCATTCTATTGATTTTCAGTTCCATTTTCAGACCTCACAATCTGAAAAAATAGGATTTTCTGACTTTTATAAATAACTAAATTGAGGTAGCTATTGCCTTCACTATATCACCTCTATCTAGCCATTTCCTTCTGTCTCAGCAGCCACAAGTTTTATCCTAACCCTTGCTATCTGTTACCACAAATATACCAGTGACCTTGCAGATCTTTGCTGTTGGTCATCCTATTATCTCTATTATATATCGTTGACCAGGATTTCTGTAACAACTTTCTCTGGAACTTTATTTCCTCTCTTCAGAACAATAAACTGATTCCCGAAATGGTTCTACCAAATAAAAACTCTGATTCCTTTCAGGTTTGCCTTTAACCTTGGAGTTTATACATGTACTTTCTTACCCATTAAACAATTAATTTTGTTAGGATTGGATTGTGTATGATACCTGGCTAGGCCTAAGTGACCTTTCAAGTTATTAGGAATAAAGCTATTTGAAAAATAGACCTCTTTCCTGATGGAGAATATTATTTATCAACTTGACCCATTCTACCATCTGTAGCTCATTGTTCATTACTTTCCTAAATACAAATCAATTTCAGGTTTCCTATCTTTAGTCTACAACCCCATCTTTTCTCTCTTCTTGACCTTTACTGATAGTCCTTCATTCTTTAGATGGTTTCTAAACCCTTGCTCTCTTTGAAGACAATGGAACAGAGCCATTCTTTCTTTTTTTTTTTTTTTTTTTTTGAGACGGAGTCTCGCTGTGTCACCCAGGCTGGGGTGCGGTGGCCGGATCTCTGCTCACTGCAAGCTCCGCCTCCCGGGTTTACGCCATTCTCCTGGCTCAGCCTCCCGAGTAGCTGGGACTACAGGCTCTCGCCACCTCGCCCTGCTAGTTTTTTGTACTTTTTAGTAGAGACGGGGTTTCACCGTGTTAGCCAGGATGGTCTCGATATCCTGACCTCGTGATCCGCCCGTCTCGGCCTCCCAAAGTGCTGGGATTACAGGCTTGAGCCACCGCGCCCGGCCAGAGCCATTCTTTCTAAATGATAAGTTATTTTCCAACTCTAATTACTTTAACACTACTTAAGTTATATTTTCTAGTATTCACTCACATGTCTACAAATTCATGTCCCTAGAATTCAAAAGAGAGAAGTGAGCCAGTACAAAGGAACTGAAATATTTATGTTTATGTCCTAACTCTCCAGGTCTTGCAGGTAATTATCTATTGTTACTCCTATTATGTAACAGTAAGCCAGTAGTTTTTTTTGTTTGTTTGTTTTTTGTTTTTTTTTTGAGACGGAGTCTCGCTCTGTAGCCCGGGCTGGAGTGCAGTGGCCGGATCTCAGCTCACTGCATTACGTAAAAATTTACTCCTCTAAATAAGGAAGCATTATGTAAAATGCAGAATTTCTGACCCACCTCTTGAGATTGCTGTCTGAGAATCTGTATATTAAATGGCACAGCCAATACTACTCTTAGAAAGCCACACCTAAAAACACTTGGTATCTGTTGGAGGAAGATGAGACACAAAGGAACAACTTCACATTTAATGTATATAGAGTGCTTGAATGAGTATAGCATACATCTTGGTATACACACATTTTACTTGCTTGTTCTGGTACATGCTGAGTCAGTTTACTGCCTCATTTTCCATTATAAATTTTATTTTCCATACAAAGAGGGGATAGTACTGAATCTCAGAGAAAAAAAAAAAAAAAAAAAAAAAAAAACCTGATGTCACTGGGTACTACATAAACAGTGGGATTTTAATACCTTGATTTTACTACTTTTGTGTTTTGTTGAACAACTTCTTTGTACCTAACCTATTTAATGTAGTTTACAAATATTTTCTCGAATTGACATAAGAACCTTGTAAGGTAAGTCTAAGTGCATTCCATATTATAGACAAAGAAACTGAAACCCATAGAGGCTCATGAAAATATCTGTGAACAAACATCTAAATAGTGGCTGAGCTAAAATCCAAATTTGACTCCTGATTCCATGCTTTTCTCCATAATGTCAGATAGCTGATTTTGTTTGATTGATTGCTTTGTTTGATGAATTATAAATTTGCATTAGGGCTTTTTTGGATAAAGTATTTTAAGTCACCATATCAATTTATCTTTGGTTTTAGAAAAAATATAGATAAAAATATTTAGCATGGCAAATCATAGCCAAGAGAATTTCAAATTCTGTCGTATGATTTTGTTTTTTTTTTCGGTTATCACACTTGAAAGTGACCCCATGAACTCTCTCTCCTAGAATTCATGCCTTGGTGTATCATCTCCCCTGTGATTCTAATCAATGGTATGTATTGATCATGTTTAGGTGATTACATAAGATTATATTTCCTATATTGCTGGAGTTTCTTTCTGTTGCTTGCTTTGAAGAAGCAAGTTTTTTTTTTTTTTTAATGAATCCTACAGTTTCAAGGAAAGGAATTCTGTCAATAATCTTAGGAGGTTTTGAAACAGATTCTTCCTCAGTCAAGCTCTGATGAGATCTCAGCCCTGGTGAGCACTGTAATTGCAGCCTGTGACCCTTTAGCAGGTGACCCAGTTAAGCCACGCCTGGTCTCCTGACTCACAGAAACTGAGATAATAAATGTATATTGTTTTCAGCCATTAAGTCTGTAGTAATTTGTTATGCAACAATAGAAGACTAATATGGTTTTATTTTTATCCTTGGAGTCTAATTATTGATTACCTAACCAGATACTGAGTTTTTCTCTTTTAAGCATATGTAAATTGAGATATCATTTTTCCCATGTCTTAAAACCATTATATGAATGAAAATGCCTATGTTTTATTGGATATGGGAAATAATTTTTCTTTTTTAATCCTTTTAACCCCTATAAAACCCTCATTAATTGAATAGACTTTTAAGTGAGAACATGTGGTACTTGGTTTTTTGTTTCAAATTTAGTTAGCTTAGAATAAATGCCTCCAGGCACATCCCTATTGCTGCAACGGACATTATTTTATTCTTTTTTATGGCTTTGTAGTACTCCACAGTGTATGTTTATCACATTTTCTTTGTCCAAACATTTGTTGATAAGTACCTGAGTTGATTCCATGTTTTTGCTACTGTGAAGAGTGCTGTAATAAATATAGGTGCATGCGCCTTTTTGGTAGAATGATTTTATATTCCTTTGGGTGTATACCCAGTAGTGAGATTGCTGGGTCAAATGGTGGTTCTAAATTATTTGAGAAATTGCAAAATTGTTTTCTACAGTGGCTGAACAAATTTATATGTCTACCAAAAGTGGATAAATGTTTCCTTTTTTCCACAGCCTTGCCAACATCTATTGTTTTTTTTGTTTTTGTTTTTGTTTTTTTTTTTGAGACGGAGTCTCGCTGTGTCTCCCAGGCTGGAGTGCAGTGGCGTGATCTCTTCTCACTGCAAGCTCTGCCTCCCGGGTTCATGCCATTCTCCCGCCTCAGCCTCCCGAGTAGCTGAGACTACAGGCGCCCGCCACCACGCCCGGCTAGTTTTTTTTTTGTATTTTTTTTAGTAGAGACGGGGTTTCACCGTGTTAGCCAGGATAGTCTCGATCTCCTGACCTCGTGATCCACCCACCTCGGCCTCCCAAAGTGCTGGGATTACAGGCTTGAGCCACCGCGCCCGGCCTTGTTTTTTGACATTTTAGTAATAGCCATTCTGACTGGCATGACATGGTATCTCATTGTGGTTTTGATTTGAATTTCTCTGATGATTAGTGATATTGAGCATGTTTTTCAAGTTTGTTAGCCATTTGTATATCTTCTTTTGAGCAGTGTCTTTTCATGTCTTTGGCTCACTTTTTAATGATGTATTTTTTTTTTTTTTGATTATCGATTTGTTTAAGCTCCTTACAGGTTCTAGACAATAGACCTTTGTCAGATACTGTTTGCAAATATTTTCTCCCGTTATGTAGGTTGTTTGCTTATTCTGTTTTTCTTTTCTTTTTTTTTTTTCCTTTTTGCCGTGCTCTTTAGTTTAATCAGGTCCCATCCAACAATTCTTATTTTTGCTCAATTGTTCTGAGGACTTAGCCATAGATTCTTTGCCAATGCTGACATAGAGAAGGATATTTCTTGGTTTTCTTATATAAGTTTTATAGTTTGAGGCATTACATTTATGTCTTTAATCCATCTTGAGTTAATTTTGGTACATAGTGATGGGTAGAGGTCTAGTTTCATTCTTCTGTATCTGCATAGCCCATTACCCAGAACCATTTATTTAATAGGGAGTCTTCTCCCCATTGCTTATTTTTGTCAACTTTGCTGAAGATCAGATGGTTGCAGGTATGCTGCTTTATTTCTGGGTTCTCTATACTATTTCATTGTTCTCTGTGTCTGCTTTTGAACTAGTCCATGACATTTTAGTTACTGTAGCCTGGTAGTATAGTTTGAAGATGAGTACTGTGATGCCTCCAGCTTTTTTTTCTTCTTCTTCTCAAAGACTTTATTTTTTTAATTCTTTTTTCTTTATTTTTCTCTGAGTGTGTTAGTTCAAAAGACCAATCTTCAAGCTCTGAGTGTCTTTCTTCTGCTTCGTCCATTCTATTGATAAAGCTTTTAATTTTTTTTTTGTTTGTTTGTTTTTGAGATGGCATTTTACTCTGTTGCCCAGGATGAAGTACAGGGACAGGATCTTGGCTCCCTGCAATCTCCGCCTCCCAGGTTCAAGAGATTCCTGTCCCTGTTTAAGAAACTACCATTTGTTGAGTTTGGGTATATTATCAGAAAATAATGATAATAAATTATTATCAGTAAAATAATCTGAAATCTACTCTCTTTTCTAACTATATAACTGCATGAGGAGAGATTCTTATTATATGCTTCAACCAAAATGATATATTGCAACTTACTGGATGCAGAAGAAGATATGAGACTCCATTTGTCCTCCTTTAAGCCAGAAATTAAAGAAATTTGAAAAAAATATAAAACATTATCACTTCTTCTTAGTTTCTTTCTGTTTTAGGAGATATCTTTTTTAAATAAAAATAATGTGACTATTTAATGGCGCTATTATTGATATTTTAAAAGCATTTATAAGCATTTTTAAATTTGTCAGTTTTAATTTCTAAGGCAGTAAATATTAACAGATATAACCCACATAAAGAAAAGCTCATTGGAATACCCACTGACTTTCAAAATTATAAAAGAATGTGGAGACCAAAAGTTTTAAAAACCATCATTGTTGAATTGTGAAATGAAGAGAGAGAATCTGAGAGGTGTGCCATGTGGCCTGAGACTGTAGAAGTCAATAGAGAAAACTCACAGTTCTGAGATTGGCAGAGTACCAGAGTGCTGATGGGCCTTTAGATCTGGTTTGTTATTTGAATGACATTACAGATTTCAATGACTCCTTACTGTTCACTGCTGAGATGCTTTTCTATGTTTCACCAGTGGTGATACATGAAAAAGTAATGATTATTTACTTAAAGCAACCAACAGCTACCAGAGACACTGAATCATGTTACTTTTCTGCCTGAATACCTTCAGTGGCTCCCTGGTTACTGTTTTATGTTGGAACTCATTGGCATGACACAAGGAATCCATGATCTGGTCTCTTATTATCTGCTCAGTTTTATCTTCTTCCAGTGCCTCTTCACATATTACTTCCCATTCATCTATTTCTGTTACTAAAATATTTTTTCACTTTATCACATGCCTTTTCATAGGAAGAAAACTTTGTTTCTGCTTGGAATTTTTTCACTGTTGTCAGGCCTCTGAGCCCAAGCCAAGCCATCACATCCCCTGTAACTTGCACGTATACACCCAGATGGCCTGAAGTAACTGAAGAATCACAAAAGTAGTGAAAATGCCCTGCCCCTGCCTTAACTGATGACATTCCACCACAAAAGAAGTGAAAATGGCCAGACCTTGCCTTAACTGATGACATTACCTTGTGAAATTCCTTTTCCTGGCTCAGCCTGGCTAAAAAGCTCCCGCACTGAGCACTTTGTGACCCCCCACCCCTGCCCTCCAGAGAATAACCCCCTTTGACTATAATTTTCCTTTGCCTACCCAAATCCTATAAAACACCCCCCCCATCTCCCTTCGCTGACTCTCTTTTCGGACTCAGCCCACCTGTACCCAGGTCATTAAAAAGCTTTATTGCTCACATAAAGTCTGTTTGGTGGTCTCTTCACACAGACACACATGACATTTTGGTGCTGTGACTCGGATCAGGGGACCTCCCTTGGGAGGTCAATCCCCTGTCCTCCTGCTCTTTGCTCCATGAGAAAGATCCAACTACAATCTCGGGTCCTCAGACCCACCAGCCCAAAGAACATGTCACCAATTTTAAATCGAGTAAGCGGCCTCTTTTTATTCTCTTCTCCAACCTCTCTCACTATCCCTCAACCTCTTTCTCCTTCCATCTTGGCACCACACTTCAATCCTTCCCTTCTCTTAATTTCAGTTCCTTTCCTTTTCTGGTAGAGACAAAGGAGACGCGTTTTATCTGTGGACCCAAACGCAGGCACCGGTCAAGGACTCGGGAAAACAGTCTTCCTTTGGTGTTTAATCACGTGGAGACACCTGCCTGATTATTCACCCACATTTCAGAGATGTCTGACCATGCAGGGACGCCTGCCTTGGTCCTTCACCCTTAGCAGCAAGTACTGCTTTTCTGGAGGAGGTGGGGGTGGGGGGGGAGAACCCCTTCTCTCCCTGTCTCTACCCCTTCTCTGCTTTTCTGGGGTGGGGGCAAGAACCTCTGACCCCTTCTCCGCTTTTCTGGGGGGCAAGAACCCCCCAACTTCTTCTCTCTGTGTCTCTACTCTCTCTTTTCTCTGGGCTTGCCTCCTTCACTGTGGGCAACCTTCCACCCTCCATTCATCCTTCTTCTCCCTTAGACTGTGTTCTCAAGAACTTAAAACCTCTTCAACTCACATCTGACCTAAAACCTAAATGCTTATTTTCTTCTACAATGCCGCCTGACCCCAATACAAAGTCGACAATGGTTCCAAATAGCCAGAAAATGGCACTTTTGATTTTTCCATCCTACAAGATCTAAATAATTCTTGTCGTAAAATGGGCAAATGGTCTGAGATGCCTGATGTCCAGGCATTCTTTTACACATCGGTCCCTCCCTAGTCTCTGTTCCCAATGCAACTTGTCCCAAATCTTCCTTCTTTCCCTCCCACCTGTCCCCTCAGTCCCAACCCCAAGTGTCCCTACGTCTTTCTAATCTGACCTCTCCCCTCCTCTCCAGGCTGAGCTAAGTCCCAATTTTCCTCAGCCTCTGCTTCCCCACCCTATAATCCTTTTATCACCTCCCCTCCTCACACCCAGTCTGGCTTACAGTTTCGTTCCGTGTTGTGGCAAGTCTGGGACCCCGAACAGAGACACCGGCTAAAGCCATGGCAGAACATAAATTGTGAAGATTTCATGGACATTTATTAGTTCCCCAAATTAATACTTTTGTAATTTCTTATGCCTGTATTTACTGCAATCTCTGAACATAAATTGTGAAGATTTCATGGACATTTATCACTTCCCCAATCAATACCCTTGTGATTTCCTATGCCTCTCTTTATTTTAATCTCTTAATCCCATCATCTTCTTCGTAAATTGAGGAAGATGAATATTGCCTCAGGACCCTGTGATGATTGTGCCAACTGCACAAATTGTTTGTAGAGCATGTGTGTTTGAACAATATGAAATCTGGGCATCCTGAAAAAAGAACAGGATAACAGTGATGTTCAGGGAAGAAGGGAGGTAACTTTGAACTGGCCTCTGGTGAGCCAGATGGAACAGAGCCATATTTCTCCTCTTTCAAAAGCAAATAGGAGAAATATTGCTGAATTCTTTTTCTCAGCAAGGAACATCCCTGAGAAACAGAATGGGCCCTGAAGGTAGGCTTATAGACGGCCCCTTTAAGGCATGCTGCCTTTTACAGTCAAAGCCAAAGGGAAGAAATAAGCCCCGGGCTCCTGTAGCTCTCCCAGGCCTATTAGGTGGAGGAAAATTCCCGCCTAATAAATTTTGGTCAGACAGGTAGTCTGCTCTCAAACCCTGTTTCCTGATGAGATGTTATCAATGACAATGAGTGCCCGAAACTTCGTTAGCAATTTTAATTTCACCCCATCTGGTGGTCCTGTGATCTCAGTCCTGTGATCTCGCCCTGCCTCCATTTGCTTTGTGATATTTTATTACCTTGTGAAGTATGTGATCTCTGTGACCCACACCTTATTTGTGCACTCCCTCCCCTTTTGAAAATCGCTAATAAAAACTTGCTGGTTTTTCGGCTTAGGGAACATCACAGACCCTGCCAACATGTGATGTCTGCCCTGGACACCCAGCTTTAAATTTCTCTCTCTTGTGCTGTTTCCATTTATTTCTCAAACCAGTCAAGACACTTAGGAAATAGAAAAGAACCCACGTTAAACATGGGGAGCAGGTTCTCCCGGCAGTTCCGTGACTAGCCCTCCCCCACCTGCCCAGCAATTTCCTCTTACAAAGGTGGCTAGAGCTACAGGCATAGTCAAGGTTAATGCTCCTTTTTCTTTATCCGACCTCTCCCAAATTGGTTAGTGTTTAGGCTCTTTTTCATCAAATATGAAAAATCCAGCCCAGTTCATGGCTCTTTTGGAAGCAACCCTGAGATGCTTTACAACCCTAGACCCTAAAAGGTCAAAAGGCCATCTTTTTCTCAATATACATTTTATTATCCAATCCATACCTGACATTAAATAAAACCCCAAAAATTAAATTCCGGCCCTCAAACCCCACAACAGGACTTAATTAACCCTGCCTTCAAGGTGTATAGTAATAAAGTAGAGGCAGCCAAGTAGCAATGTATTTCTGAGTTACAATTCCTTGCCTCCACTGTGAGAGAAACCCCAGTCACATCTCCAGCGCACAAGAACTTCCAAATGCCTAAACCGCAGCAGCCAGGGATTTCTCCAGGACTGCCTCCCCCAGGAGCTTGCTACAAGTGCCAGAAATCTGGCCACTAGGCCAAGCAATATCCATAGCCCAGGATTCCTCCTAAGCCGTGTCCCATCTGTGCGGGACCCTACTGAAAATCAGACTGTTAACTCACCTGGCAGCCACTTCCAGAGCCCCTGGAACTCTGGCCCAAGGTTCTCTGACTGACTCCTTCCCAGATCGTCTCGGCTTAGCAGCTGAAGACTGACACTGCCCGATCGCCTAGGAAGCCTACAGGACCATCACAGAGGCTCTAGGTAACTCTTACAGTGGAGGGTATGTCTGTCCCCTTCTTAATCAATATGGAGGCTGCCCCACTCCACATTACCTTCTTTTCAAGGGCCTGTTTCCCTTGCCTCCATAACTGTTGTAGGTATTGACGGCTAGGCTTCTAAACCTCTTAAAACTCCCCAACTGTGCTGCCAACTTAAGACAAACTCTTTTAAGCACTCCTTTTTAGTTATCCCTACCTGCCCAGTTCCCTTATTAAGCCGAGACATTTTAACTAAATTAACTGCTTCCCTGACTATTCCTAGGTTACAGCCACACCTCATTGCTGCCCCCAGTTCAAAGCCTCCTTCGCATCCTCCCCTTGTATCACCCCACCTTAACCCACAAGTATAGGATACCTCTACTCCCTCCTTGGAGACCTGTCATGCACCCCTTACCATCTCATTAAAACTTAATCACCCTTACCCCACTCAGCGCCAATATCCCATCCCACAGCATGCTTTAAAAGGATTAAAGCCTGTTATCACTCACCTGTTAGAGCATGGCCTTGTAAAGCCTATATACTCTCCTTACAATTCCCCCATTTTACCTGTCCTAGACCCAGACAGGCCTTACAGGTTAGTTCAGGATCTGTGCCTTATCAACCAAATTGTTTTGCCTAGCCACCCCATGGTGCCAAACCCATGTCCTCAATACCTCCCTCCACAACCCATTATTCTGTTCTGGATCTTAAACATGCTTTCTTTACTATTCCTTTGCACCCTTCATCCCAGTCTCTTTTCGCTTTCACTTGGACTGACCCTGACACCCATCAGGCTCAGCAAATTACCTGGGCTGTACTGCCGCAAGGCTTCACAGACGGCCCCCGTTACTTCGGTCAAGCCCAAATTTCTTCCTCATCTGTTACCTATCTCGGCATATTCTCATAAAAACACAGGTGCTCTCCCTGCTGATCATGTCCGGCTAATCTCCCAAACCCCAATCCCTTCTACAAAACAACAACTCCTTTCCTTCCTAGGCATGGTTAGTGCGGTCAGAATTCTTACACGAGAGCTGGGACCATGTCCTGTAGCCTTTCTTCTGTCCAAACAACTTGACCTTACTGTTTTAGCCTAGCCCTCATGTCTGCATGCAGTGGCTGCCACTGCTTTAATACTGTTAGAGGCCCTAAAAATCACAAACTATGCTCAACTCACTCTCTACAGTTCTCATAACTTCCAAAATCTATTTTCTTCCCCTCACCATCTCTCAAGACAACGCTTATGCTGATAAGGTAGCTAAAAAAGCAGCCATCAAAAGGCATCAGATCCCATCATTCAGGACAATGCTTATGCTGATAAGTTAGCTAAAAAAGCAGCTAGCATTCCAACTTCTATCCCTCAAGGTAGTTTTCCTCCTTCACATTGTTCACTCCCACCTGCTCCCCCACTGAAACTTCCACCTATCAATCTCTTCCCACACAAGGCAAATGGTTCTTAGTCAAAGGAAAATACCTCCTTCCAGCCTCACAGGCCCATTCTATTCTGTTGTCATTTCATAACCTCTTCCATCTAGGTTACAAGCCGCTAGCCTGTCTCTTAGAACCTCTCATTTCCTTTCCATCTAGAAATCTACCCTCAAAGAAATCACTTCTCAAGTGTTCCATCTGCTATTCTACTACTCCTCAGGAATTTCTCAGGTCCCCTCCCTTCCATACACATCAAGCTTGGGGATTTGCCCCCGCCCAGGACTAGCAAATTGACTTTACTCACGTGCCCCGAGTCAGAAAACTAAAATACTTCTTGGTCTGGGTAGATACTTTCACTGGATAGGTAGAGGCCTTTCCTCAGGGTCTGAGAAGTCCACCGCGGTCATTTCTTCCCTTCTATCAGACATAATTCCTTGGTTTGGCCTTCGCACCTCTATAAAGTCCAATAGCAGATCAGCCTTTCTTAGTCAAATCACCCAAGCAATGATTTTTCAGGCTCTTGGTATTCAGTGAAACCTTTATATCCTTTACTGTCCTCAATCTTCAGGAAAAGTAGAAGGACTAATGATCTTTTAAAAACACACCTCACCAAGCTCAGTCACCAACTTGAAAAGGACAAAACAACACTTTTACCACTTTCCCTTCTCAGAATTCAGGCCTGTCCTTGGAATGCTACAGGTTCCAGCCCATTTGAGCTCCTGTGTGGACACTCCTTTTTATTAGGTCCCAGTCTCATTCCAGACACCAGACCAACTTGGACTGCACCCCAAAAACTTGTCATCCCTACTATCTTCTGTCTAGTCATACTCCTATTCTCCGTTCTCAACTACTTATAAATGCCCTACTCTTGTTTACACTGCCAGTTTATACTGTTTCTTCAAGCCATCACAGCTGATATCTCTTGGTGCTCTCCCCAAACCGCCACTCTTAACTTCCTTTTAGAGTGGATAGATGATCTTTGCTGGTAGGGCACCCTCCAATACTTCCGCCCTGATGAAGTTCTATTCTTTACTTTTATACTCACTCTTATTCTCATTCCCATCCTTATGCCACCCTTTACCTCTCCCCAGCTATCTCCACCACACTATCAACCTTACCCATTCTCTCCTAGCTGTTTCTAATCCTTCCTTAGTGAACAACTGCTGGCTTTGCATTTCCCTTTCTTCAAGCACCTACACAGCTGTGCCCACCTTACATGCAGACGAGGCAACACCTCCTTTCTCCTTACACCTACGAACTTCCTTAACAGTCCTCACCTTTACCCTCCTGAAGAACTCATTTACTTTCTAGACAGGTCCAGCAGGACCTCCCCAGACATTTCACATCAGCAAGTTGCCGCCCTCCTCCGCACTTACTTAAAAAACCTTTCTCCTTATACCAACTCTACTCCCCCCATATTTAGACCTCTCACAACACAAACTACTATTCCTATGGCCACTCCTTTATGTATCTCTTGGCAAAGACCCACTGGAATTCCCCTAGGTAATCTTTAACCTTCTCAATGTTCTTTTACTCTTCATCTCCAAAGCTCAACTACACACATCACTGAAACAAATGGAGCTTTCCAGTTCCATATAACAGACAAGCCCTCTATCAATACAGGCAAACTTAAAAACGTTAGCAGTAATTATTGCTTAAGAAGACACTTACCCTGTATTTCACTCCATCCTTGGCTACCTTCCCCTTGCTCGTCAGACTCTCCTCCCAGGCCCTCTTCTTGTTTACTTGTACCCAGCCCCGAAAATAACAGTGAAAGGTTGCTCGTAGATACTCAACATTTTCTCATACACCATGAAAATCGAACCTCCCCCTCTATGCAGTTACCGCATCAGTCCCCATTACAACCTCTGACGGCTGCCGCCCTAGCTGGATCCCTAGGAGTCGGGGTACAAGACACGCCTTTCAGCACTCCCTCTCACCTTTTTACTTTGCATCTCCAGTTTTGCCTTGCACAAGGTCTTCCTCTGTAGATCCTCTACCTACATGTGTCTACCTGCTAATTGGACAGGCACATGCACACTAGTTTTCCTTACTCTCAAAATTCAATGTGCAAATGGGACTGAAGAGCTCCCTGTTCCCCTCCTGACACTGACATGACAAAAAAAGAGTTATTACACTAATTCCCTTGCTGGTTGGTTTAGGACTTTCTGCCTCCACTATTGCTCTCAGTACTGGAATAGCAGGCATTTCAACCTCTGTCACGACCTTCCGACCTTCTATAGCCTCTCTAATGACTTATATGCTAGCATCACAGACATATCACAAACTGAAAGGACACAAAGATAGATGTGTACCCGCCCCCCCCGCTACACCCTTTGTTCTGCTCTCTAATCTTTGCACATACCAGAGATTTCATGTTCTGTGAGTACCTGTTTTTCTGCACGTACCAGAGATTTTGTTTTGCACATACCAGAGATTTCGTAAGTTCTGTGAGTACCTGTTTTTCTGCACGTACCAGAGATTTTGTAAGTTCTGAGGCAAGGTCACAAGACGTATTTAAGTAAGATAAACTCTTGCTGCCATAAACCTGCTCTCCCGCCTCAAAGGTTGAACCGAAATATCAGAAATGGCGGGAACCAATCATAGTTAGCCAAATCGCCTTGTTCAAACACTAGCCAATCATATATCTGATTTGTATAATAACTCTATGCCCACTTTTCTTAGACTATATAACACTGCTCGGAGCTCAGTGGGGGAGCTCTCCTGCCCGTCTCGTTTCGTGAGCAAGTGAGAGTTCCAGGTTCGAACCTGTAATAAAGATCCTTGCTGCTTAGCTTTGACTCTGGACTCTGGTGGTCTTCTTCGGGGAATAAACGGTCTGGGCATAACAAAACTTTATCAGTCCTCCTGGCCCAAGTTGACTCTTTAGCTGCAGTTGTCTTCCAAAACCAAGGCCTTGACTTACTCATGCTAAAAAAGGAAGCCTCTGTATATTCTTAAATGAAGAGTGTTGTTTTTACCTAAATCAATCTGGCCTGGTGTATGACAACATAAAAAAACTTAGAGCCTAAAAATTCACCAACCAAGCAAGTAATTACGCTGAACCCTTTAGGATCTCTCTAATTAGGTGTCCTAGATCCTCCCAATTCTTAATCCTTTAATACCTGTTTTTTCTCCTTCTTTTATTCAGACCTTGTGTCTTCCGTTTAGTTTTTCTTTTTTGTTTTTTTGTTTTTTTTTTGAGACGGAGTCTCGCTCTGTCGCCCAGGCTGGAGTGCAGTGGCCGGATCTCAGCTCACTGCAAGCTCCGCCTCCTGGGTTCACGCCATTCTCCTGCCTCAGCCTCCCGAGTAGCTGGGACTACAGGCGCCCGCCACCTCGCCCGGCTAGTTTTTTGTAT
This sequence comes from Macaca mulatta, assembly GCF_049350105.2. Classification (NCBI taxonomy): domain Eukaryota; kingdom Metazoa; phylum Chordata; class Mammalia; order Primates; family Cercopithecidae; genus Macaca; species Macaca mulatta. The sequence continues at coordinate 88,910,835 of NC_133417.1, forward strand.
TTTTTTTAGTAGAGACGGGGTTTCACCGTGTTAGCCAGGATGGTCTCGATCTCCTGACCTCGTGATCCGCCCGTCTCGGCCTCCCAAAGTGCTGGGATTACAGGCTTGAGCCACCGCGCCCGGCCTTATTTTTTCAATTCATACAAAACCGCATCCAGGCCATCACCAATCATTCTATAGACAAATGCTCCTTCTAATGACCCCACAATATCGCCTCTCACCACAAAATCTTCCTTCAGCTTAATCTCTCCTACTCTAGGTTCCCACACTGCCCCTAATCCTGCTTGAAGCAGCCCTGAGAAACATCGCCCATTATCTCTCCATACCAACCCCCAAAAATTTTTGCCACCCCAACACTTCAACACTATTTTGTTTTATTTTTCTTATTAATATAAGAAGGCAGGAATGTCAGGCCTCTGAGCCCAAGCCAAGCCATCGCACCCCCTGTGACTTTCATGGATAGGTCCGGATGGCCTGAAGTAACTGAAGAATCACAAAAGAAGTGAAAATGCCCTGCCCCTGCCTTAACTGATGACATTCCACCACAAAATAAATGAAAATGGTCGGTCCTTGCCTTAACTGATGACATTACTTTGTGAAATTCCTTTTCCTGGCTCAAAAGCTCCCCCACTGAGCACCTTGTGACCCTCCCTCCCCCGCCCGCCAGAGAACAACCCCCTTTGACTGTAATTTTCCTTTACCTACCCAAATCCTATAAAACGGCTCCACCTCTATCTCCCTTCGCTGACTCTTTTCAGACTCAGCCCGCCTGCACCCAGGTGATTAAAAAGCTTCATTGCTCACACAAAGTCTGTTTGGTGGTCTCTTCACATGGACGCGCATGACAACTGTCACCCCCCCTTTTTAAAAATAAATAAATAAATTTCCTGTTCTTTATCCAGATTCATCTAAAGCATCTCTTCTTTATGAAGCTTGGCATTTGACTATTCTTTCTGTGTTATCTTTGCACATACTTTCCTCCAAAATAGTGTTTACCTCAATAAATCCATTCATCTTTATCCCTGGACTATAAAATCTTGCACACACAAGTAGTAATTTTTATGCTAGTATCCCTAGCATCTAGTATCTTTCCTGGCACACATAAGGAATAAACATACATGAATGAACCAATTGTGGTAGATAAAAGAAGGAACCTAGTAAGATTAGGCTTTGGGATTCATTACTGCCCAGAAGAGTCTACAAAGGAAAGCATTAGGAGGAATTGCAATAGGAATTATAAATTGAATTTAATCACTTTTCCACACTTACTCAACAACATCTAGTGGAATCAAGAACAATAAAAAAATTAATAGAGAGTTCCTGCTGTCAAATTAACATTACAGCGCAAATTAAAGAGGCAAAATTGGTATGCTTTGAACAAAACTGTTTCTTCTAAATTACACAGTCAGACAAATCTATAAAAAGCAATAAATAGGTTATCAAAGTCTTCTCTTTAGAATATAAGTTTATTTGGAATCCTTTTTTCTTTTCTGGAGAATTTCGGCTGTAAGTATTCATATCCCTTTCTTTAATCTTTTTTCCTATTTTTGGCCTTTTTAAAGCCTCTTTTATTCTTGTTTGAGCCTCTATTCTTCTTTGCCACCTCCTCTGCTCTTTTCTGTTTAACACCCTTGGAAATCTCAAGACCCTACTGTTTGAGATGTGATTGATGTGGAATGAGTCATTACTGTCTCTCACCCAGACCATTACAATAACCTCCTAAATAATCTCCGCTCCTTTCTCTCCCTTTGGAGAGGAAAGATTATTATTATTTTGTATTATTATTCAAAATGTTTGTATGTCTTTGTTAGGGTTTCCCTCCTCCCTGTGGGAGAATTGTGCTCTTGTCTTTTGATGTCGCACTTGACCCCATGATTTCCTCTGGTCAATGAAATGTGATTAGAAGTAACTCAGGGCACTTTTGAGCAGAAGGTTTAAGAGCCAGCACCTGGTTCACTCTGTCTTTTTTCCCTTTGCTATGAGACTGGCAAGGTTCCAGATAGCAACTGTTCCAGCAGCCAGGGTCCTGGAGGGAAGTCAACAAGAAGCAGAGCCACAGATAAGCCACAGATAAGCTTATGTAATGGAGGTAAGGAAACAATTTTTTATACTTTGCTTTTAAATCTCTGAAATGTGTGTTGTGTGCTACCACAGTATAATTTAGTCTACACTGATACGTTATCCCTCCCCACCCCCCACTATTTTCTCAACACAGTAGCCAGAGTAAGCCTTTTAACATTGTAAACTAGATTATGCAATTTATCTTATTTGGACTTTCAATGCTCCCCTATTCTGCAAGAGTTAAACAGTCGTTCAATGGCTGAGGAAACCCTGCCTATGTGCCATCTCACACCTTCCTTAGCCCTCTCAACTCAATTACTGAGTATCAAGCACTTAGGCCTTCTTGTTCTTTCTTAAATTAACTCCTCTCCTAGGTTTCACTTGCGTGCTTGTGAAGAGACCACCAAACAGGTGTCTCTTATGTAAGCAACAAGGCTGTTTATTTCACCTGGGTGCAGGCGGGCTGAGTCCGAAAAGAGGGTCAGTGAAGGGAGAAAGGGGTGGGGCCGTTTTATAAGATTTGGGTAGTGGAAAATGACAGTCAAAGGGGGTTGTTCTCTGGCTGGCAGGGGTGGGGGTCACAAGGTGCTCAGTGGGGGAGCTTTTGAGCCAGGATAAGCCCAGAGAAGGAATTTCACAAGGTAATGTCATCAGTTAAGGCAGGGACCGGCCATTTTCACTTGTTTTGTGGTGGAATGTCATCAGTTAAGGCAGAAACCCGCCATTTTCACTTCTTTTGTGATTCTTCACTTGCTTCGGGCCATCTGGACATCTGGATGTATACGTGCAGGTAACAGGGGATATGATGGCTTACCTTGGGCTCAGACATTAGGTACTTCGCATTTACTGTTTCCTCTTCCCTCTGGCTAACACCCTCACTTGCTTCAAGTCTTCACCCAGGTGTTACTTTCTCAGTGACTCCTACCTTGACCACCCTATTTAAAATTGCAACCTATTAACCAACTGCTCCCCCACTGCCTGCATATTTCATATCTCCTTTGGCCTAATTCACACTTTTCTTCATTCCTTCTCTCAACTTTGAACATACTATGCAATCTATGTAACTATTTACATTTAGTTTTTATTGTCTGTGAACACTCAACAGACAGCTTTGTGAGGTCAGGGATCTTTCTGTTCACACAATAGTGAACTAGCATAGTGGCTGATATATAGTAAGCATTATTTGGTGATAAGCATTGGACCAAAAAAAATTTCTATCCGTTTCCTATCCAAGAGACTACCAGTATAGATAGAGAGTAGAAAAGAGAGTTTTACTGGAAATATCAGCTTACAAACTTGGGAGACAGTCTCTGGCTTTAACTGAAACTGTTCTCTCTGAAGAAGATAGAGAAGGTTACAGGTTTTATGAAAAGGAGAAATGTTATATATTGCTCTTTGATAAATTTCATTGGCACTAGTAAGGTTTTGAGAAGTTGGCAAGCTTTGATTGGTAAATGACAGCCACAACCCTGGGCAAAACTAGTCTGAGAGTTGCAGCAGATTGTTTCAGTGGTCATTAGATAAAACCGGTCTTAGGCAGTTTCAGCTTCCAAGCTTGCAGAAAATTATATTTGTGGAGGAATGTTAAGTGCCCTGAGTGCTCCTCCACCCGCCCCCCGCTGGCTTCTTGACTGTTGGTTGCATGTGACAAGAATGACCCAATTCATATGATCAACTTTCAAATATTCATTACTTTTTTCCTAATTACCTCAGCTTACCTGTGAAGTCCTAGTCTATAAATCTTCATGAAAATAAATGTGCTACACTAGAGACTGGACCTAAAGCCAGAAAACATAGTGCATATTTGGTATTCAGTGGTCTGAGGGCCACTAACTCCACAAGAGCCCTAGAAACAATAGGTAGAAGTAAAGTTTGCATTTGGTTTTTCAGCTCCTTTTCCGGGTGTTTTGTTTGTTTGTTTGAATAAAAGAGGGTAGAATTATAATTATTCAGGTGAACAAACATAGAGATCATATTTGATTTCTTTTATTCTACACAAGACAAAATAAAGGAAATAAAAACATTAAGTAACTTTCCTGTTGTCCTTCTTCCCTTCACTGTAACCCAAGTGTAAACAAAATGAGTCAAGGAGAAGGGATAGAAGACCCACGTGGGGAAACTGACGAACCCAATCATGGCCTCTCTTGTACTAAAGATTATGGATCTTAAGGCATAGAGTGCAAGAAAGCTTAGAAGTAGATGAAAAACTAAAACCTTGGTATTCGGTTGTATTGGACTTCTTACTACAAGAAAAAAATAGTTAGATGGAGCTAGTTTAAAGGATGGTGATAAAAAAGAATTAAGCTGTGCTTAAATCCTATTTAATCCAACTCAATCTTAATACCGTTATGCTATTATTGTTTAAAAGTATTTTTATATGTGCCTAATTCTGTTTAATGATGACTTCCTAACTGGTCTTTGGAAGTTCAAAGATCAATGCACCTTGATTTTATAGATGTTGTTTTGATATTAAATACATCCCTCTTTAATGAATATCTTGTGTAGTTATAGGGCTATATTTTTCTTATTTTTGTCTGGTATTTAATAATCTTATGTGAGGCATTAGAAAGTATCTTTTAAATTATTTGATCATAAATTTTGTTTTATTTATTACCTTTGTAGAGTTAACTCCAAATCAGGTTATTTAAAATCCTAGGGCAGGTCGAATGTTAGACTTTCCCCTATTAAAAGAAAAACTTTAGATAAATTAAATTTAACAGTGTTTAAATAAGCAAAGAATGATTAGCAAGTTAGGCAGTCCCTAGAACCGGAATAGATAGGGTCAGAGCAATTCTGAGGCAGCCATATGACTGGATAACATTTGTGCAGAGAAGAAGGAATGTGACATACCAAAAAAAAAAAAAAAAAAAAAAGGAAATGAAGTACAGAAACAGTTGGATTGGCTTACAGTTTGGTGTTTGCCTTATTTGAATATGGTTTGAACAGTTGTATGCTTGTGATTGTTCCAAACTTGGCCACTGTAATTACACATCCAGTTAAGTTATAGTTCACTATGTATGGAGAAACCTTTAGACTCAAAGTATGTAAGGAGGCAACTGTAGGCTAAACTTAACACTTTAAGCAGATTAATTTTACAGTGTCAATTGCCACAACAGTGCCCTGGGCTTTAAAGGGACTATTTTTGAAGATTAAGAAAATGTCTCTGAAAAAACAAACTTACTTTTAGAGATACAAGTGTTCAATTATAAAAGCTTCTGGTTGAATGTGTGATATGGTTTGGCTGTGTCCCCACCTACAATCTCATCTCGAATTGTAATAATACCCATGTATCAGGGACTGGACCAGGTGGAGATAATTGAATCCGGGGGCGGTTTCCTTCATACTGTTCTCATGATAGTGAGTGAGCTCTCACAAGATCTGATGGATTTACAAAGGGCTTTCCCTTTCACCCAGCTCTCATTTTCTCTCCTGCCACCCTGTGAAGAGGTGCCTTCTGTCATGATTGTAAGTTTCTTGAGGCCTCCCCAGACGTGCTGAACTGTGAGTCAATTAAACCTTTTTCCTTTATAAATTACCCAGTCTCTAGTATATCTTTATTAGCAATGTGAGAACAGACAAATACAATATGGATGAAATATGTTATCCAGTCAGTTCCACCCCGGTATTTCTGCAATGGCACTTCTAGGCCCCAAGGAAACCAGTCATAGATGATATAAAAATTCAGAAAATTAATATTTTTGTTCAAGAGAAACTCATAACTTAGCTTTGCAAGCCATTCTTTAACATAGAATCAGGGACACTTCACATTTAAACTGTTTTTGTTTGTTAAGAAAACTGGAAATGTTCTTACTATGGTTAATGATAACCTCTTATATTTGTCAAGTATTTTGTAAAGCAAAGAACAATTTTACATCCATTACTGGGGTTTGTTTTATAACAACCAGATAGAGAATGGTTGTTTTGTAATTTACCTGAGGACTAACGGGAACACAGGGCTTCTGCTTTTTGGTACACTTTACTATTTTGATGGAAAGTTAAGTGGTTATCCCAAGTCCTGCATTTGGGAAAACACCACAAAATTCTGTTCTCTCAACCGTGAAATGTGAGTACATCTAAAAATATTAAAGTATACTTTATTTTGCTTTAGAAATTCTGCCATCTAATATCAGGCTGAAGGATAAAACTCAATTCGAATATTTCAATTACCTCAGGCCCTTGGCTGACATAAGAGTTGAACTGTATTTGCTTTCCAGAATACCTTCAATACAAAGTCATCTGTTTGGATCTTTCCTTCCATAAAGTTATAATTTAGATGAAGTTTTCTTTGATTTACTTAATCTTGCTCTATGTAATTTTTACTCTAGTTAATGCTTTTTGAATATCATTATTTAATTCATTGGCTGTTTCTACATAAAACTTACTCTCAAGCAAAATTTTACAAAAGTATTAAAAAATATGTAAAATATAATGAGACTTAGTATGTTAGCTCTCTCAGTGATATTTGCAATTACTCTTAAGATAAATAAATTTCAGATATCCACTAAAAGCCTTACCTCTAAGACCTGGAACAAGACAAAGATGTCTCCTTTTGCCAGTTTTATTCAACATAACACCAGAAGTCCTGGCCAGAGCAATTAGGCAAGAGAAAGAAAGGGCATCCAAATTGGAAAGGAAGAAGTCCAATTAACCTTGTTCACAGACAACATGATCCTATATTTAGAAAAACCTAAAGACTCCACCAAAAAACTGTTAGAAATAGTAAACTAATTCAGTAAAGTTTCAGGATACAAAATCAACATATAAAAATTAGTAGCATTTCTATATTCTAACACTGAACCATTTGAAAAAGAAATTGAGAAACTAATCCTATTTACAATAACTATTAAAAACTATTAATAACTGTTAAAAACATCTAGGAATAAATTTAATCAAAGAAGTGAAAGATCTCTATAATAAAAACTATAAAACCCTGATTAAAAAAATTGAAGAGGACACACACACACACAAAATGAAAATATATGCCATGCTCATGGACTGAAAAAAATAAGATGGTTAAAATGTCCATACTATCCAAAGTTATCTGCAGATTCAATGCAATTCATTTCAAAATACTAATTACATTATTCACACAAATAGAAAAGCAATTCTAAAGTGTGTATGGAACAGCAAAAAACCTAAGTAGCCAAAGCAATCCTGAGCCAAAAGAAAACTGGTGACATCACACTATCAGACTTCAAACTATACTACAAGGCTATACTAACCAAAGAAGCGTGGTACTGACATAAAAATAGACACGTAACCAAGGAAACAGAATAGATAACCCAGATAAATATATACAGAAGAATGAAACATATATAGAAAAATGAAACTAGACCTTTATTTTTCACCATATACAGACATCAAATTAAAATGGACTAAAGACTTATGTAGCTATTTTTGATTAAAAATGAGTTAGATTTCAACATGTATTTACTTGAAGAGATGTCCATCATATGTTAACATATATATATAGAAAAAAAAACACATCTTAGATAAAAAAGATCATTTTATAGAAAAAAGTAGAAAATCATGATATGTTAGTATAAACATAAATAAATATTTCAAAAATTGTACAATTAACATTTGACACTGATTACTTCAGAGATGTTGGAGAAAAGGAATTATTAGTTGATTAACTTTTTGAAATAACTGCATTAATTTTTTACAATAAAACAGCATTTCTTTTTACAATTAAAAATTCAATAAAATACAGGCACACACAAAAGAGAATGACTTGTAATTTTTTTTATTAAGATGACGTTTGTTGACTGACATGAACGGGATGAGGGGAGTGTAAATGCCCCCATTCTGGCCATGACTAATTACTTCTCCCCATGCAGTTTGTAGGGAAAGCCTGTGGACAAGTGTGGCTGTTTTCTCTGCCTACCAGGGAAAGAGAATTCTGGTTTGCCCTAATCTCTCCTTTCAAGTCTTTCAGGGAAATCCTTGTTTGCCAGAAATGTTCTTTGCTGCTTTGTCAATTGAATTAGAAAGGAAATAGAGTGTAGCACAAGGATTGAAAGATTTAGATTAGGGTGAGGTGTGTGGGTTTGAAGGAAAGAACATTTGGTATGAGAAGTCTGAGGCCAGCTGTATAATATGAGAAAAGAAGACAGAAGAGAGGGCATGTTAAAAATAACTCAATGACTAATATATCAACTTCAAACTGTTGGAGAGAAGCAAGTAATGACATTGAGGTAATTTGATTCTACTTTGGTTATTAGTCTTAAAACAAATGCAATACCCCAAGAGTGCTCTGAAAAGAGAGCATGTGAGTTATGTCTCTAATATCTTAAGATAATGTTTTTCTTAGTTTTGTCTTTGGCCCAAATTGGCCAAGTTGTTGCATTGCAGACAACTTATATAAGATGTAGTTTTAGTCAGTTTTGCATGGTAAGTCTGCTTAACAAACAACCCAACAATGCCAGTGATTTAAAACAAGAGCCATTGTCTCACTCACAGGTCTGGCAGTTGGCTTGGGTGGCTTTCTTTAGTCTGCAACTCAGATTCATATCTGCTCCACATGTCTCTCATTCTAGGACCCAGGCAAAATCTTCTGATGATAGATGGCAGAAGCACAAAAGCACAAGGCAAACCCTTTGAGCTAATTTAAAGCCTCTGATTTGATGCACCACAGATTATATTCACTCACATATGTTTGGCCAAAACAAATCATATAGCTAAACCCATATTTGGAGAGACACAGGAGTTCACTTCAACAGAAAAGCATTACAAAGCCGCTTGGAAAAGGGCATGAATGAATAATTCTATTATAAGGAGAGCGTGGACAGCTGATAATAGTGATCCATGTTGGGGCTGGATCACAGGGAGCACTTTCTTAAACTAGGTAGGCCTAAAAAGTTCCAGTCCTAACTCTAAATAAAGACTGCTCTCTATCTTGTTTTCAAATTCCCCTTCTATAACATCAAATCTTTACTTGGGTTTTACCACAATGATGGTAACAGAGAAATGGAATAGAAAGAAATGGAGCGAAAACATGATAAGCCAAGTATTCTACTTTGAAAACAGATCTACTACTTAGCATTTCTGTCCCACGGACAGAGGGAGTTAGGCTGATGACTGTGTCCATGTGAAATCTGGTGCCGCACTGTGACTCTACCTATTATTTGTGTGTGCTCCAGTCAGTGTAGTAGAAAATAATCCATAGCAATTTCTTATGGGGGCAAAACAGGGAGATAAGGAAGGGAAAGAAGCTCCAAACTTTCTTCCCTGCCTAGCAAATACACTGCAGAAGACATCTATCATTTTTGGCCTGCTCAACTTTCACGTTTACTTCTGGCAAAAGCATTCTTGCTTTTTCCATTTACATGCTATGTGTTTTGAATGGGATGGAGTTGAACCCTGCTCTGTGAGTGGCCTTGTGACCAGGCTTAAGCAAACAAATTCCAAGGATTAATTTAGGGGGTGAGTAGATGATCCAATCAGAGTTTTGAGGGTTAGATTCTAGGATTTTTCTTGGAACTGCTGAAGACAATATCCTTCTACCTGACCCACTGGAATTGCTCTTAGGATGATTTGTAAGCTGTATGGTGTAGGCAGCTATCTTTCTACCTTGTAGAGGGAGCTAAGAATTTAACCAAGCCATAGCAATGTAGAAAACGTAATGGCACAAACAAGAAAGTTTTTTTGACATTGTTTTATTTTCTGTAGCTGGCCAGTCCTAAAATTACTCCTCAACTTTCAAGTTATATGAGTCAAAAAATGTACAGTTTTAATCAATTAATTTTGCTTGTTTTTTTTCTGTCATTTGCTACCAAATTACTTCCTGAATAGTTAATGATAATATCTACATTTTATCTAGTTGATGTTGGTATCTAGACAAGTTTTGTATAGAAGATGATTAAAATAAATATGAAGGTACGCACAACTGAGAAGAAAATTTCCTACAAATTCATGATTTTATTTTTAGTGTTTTTTTTCTACAATTCATTCCTACCCTTCTCTGTGCCCTGTGAAATTTGTTTGTTGAATGTTCTTATGTGAATAGAAAGTTCATTATTGCCACTAATTAGATAGACATGGCAAAATGATTCAAATACAAACCACTGTCCCAAAAAGTTGTATTTAGAATAATTTTTTAAAAGAACATAAGAGGTCCATGCAAAAGTAATTGCTGTTTTGGCATTTTAATTGCAAAAGACACAATTATTTTTGAACCAACCTAATATAGAGGTAATTATATAACAAATATTCCCTGTGATCAAAAGATATTATGGAAGGTGACAAAAGCATTTTTTCTCAAAGAGGTATTGATACTTATGTGCAGATTTGGGCCATCAGAGGGCCTGAGTTTTAACCTGCTTCATAACGTTGGGGAAAATCACTCAGCTTTCTGGCCAACAGTATCATCTAAAAATCAGGGGCCTGAATTAAACCACTTCTAAAACTGCCTGTCTCTTTAAAATGCTATATGCTCTGCCATATTGCTCACATTAGTTTTGCTTTATTATTTTTTATTGTTTTTAGAGACAGGAACTCACTCTGTTGCCCAGGCTGGAGTGCAGTGTCATGATCATAGCTCACTGTAACCTTGAACTTCTGGGCTCAAGCGATCCACCTGTGTCAACATCCCGAGTAGCTAGGATTACAGGCATATGTCACCATGCCTGGCTAATTTTTATGTTTTTTATTTTGGTAGATATAGGGTCTTGCTCTATTGCCCAGGCTGGCCTCAAACTCCCGACCTCAAGCGATTTTCCTGCCTCTGTCCCCCAGCTCACTGGGATTATAGGCATGAGCCACTGTACCCACCCTAGTTTCACTTTAAATGGCATCTTTTCCTAAATAAATGGAATATTACCTTTATATATTTATGTATGTCTATAGTGTCTATAGAGTAAAATGTGTCCTTGATTTTACTTTTGCAGAAATAATTCCATTCTTAAGCATACGGAACCAAGTAAGGAAATCAAAGAATGACACAGTGGCTTAATTTGTGTAATCTCAATTTTGTCTCCTAAGTAGAAGAGAGTGGAGATAATACTGACCAATTCACTATGCATAATGCATCTTGTAAATCGGTGGCTCATGCTGACACACTTATAGTATTTATCTGAGGGAAGAAGAAAAACATTATTATGCAATGGGTTGATGCCCCGATAATCATATTCTCAAGTATTTCAAGTGCTTAATTATAAGCTAAACACTGAAACCATACTACCTACATAGAGGTGACTTCCTCTGGGACCAATACAAATTTATATTGTTATTGAACAAACTGGAGAACTTTGAAAAGTGGATTACCAAGAGATTTCTTAAGAACTAATTTTCTATGCTGGATTAGTGAAGTTTCTTGTGGTTTATTAATTTGTATCCCCTTTAGAAATCTTTTTATTTATCTTATTACTTACCTTTGCTTGAAAAATCCTCACGAATCTTTGAGCTAAAAGAAAAATAAGAGGATTTTCAAGGTTTTTTTGTTGCCTAATTCAATAAAAATTGAAGATAAGAAAATGCTATTAACATAGTTTCAAGGGTGATTTTATTCTTGTACAAACTCAATGAGTATTAAAATATACACAAATTGTTAAAATATTTAGATAAATATAGGAGCAAATTATCCTTCATCAACAGGAAGCCTGATGAAATAAACATTACTAATTTATATTTATTTGTTTCAAAAAGGACTTGAAGCAGCTTACAATATGTGTAAGGAAAATGGCTAAAGCAAATAGCTGAGAAATTAAGTAAAGAAAAAATAAGAATAGGAAGATAACAAAAGCAGGGATTCATAGAACACAGGCAGAAATGCACATCAGAGGCCCTACTGGTTACTAGAAATATGCCACTTTCAGCTCTAATTCACTTAAGTCAGATAAAAGTGAGGATCATGATCCAGTAGAAGATTCATCATGTTAGTAAGATAAATATAAACCTACTGTTACTCAGAAGATAGGAGTTTCTGGAACTGAGACTTGAATAAGAGTTCTCCTATGAAATCTTATGGGCAATACATGATATTAAAGGACACTTTGATATTAGAGACAACATCCTTCATTTGAAGCATCATAATTAAGCAATAATACATTTGATAAAACTTCTAAAAATATTATTTCTTTGAGTTGATTAATGGTATGAACTGGAGTGCAGTAAAAATAATCCTGCGAAGCCAATATAGTGTAGCTCATTTGTATTGATATATCATCAAGCTATTAAACACCATACATTAACTATTATTATGGTGATATTTTTGGAGAATGATATATATTTCATGTTATAGACAATAAGCTAAATGACTGTCTATTTTCTTAGTTATAGTGTATAAACTTCCATTTGTACCAGAGTGAGCTGGCTGCTATCTGGTATACAGTTAATTTTATAAAACACAAAGCATGCCAATTATCTGTTAGGCGGTTGTAACAATGAAAACTCCTGGATGCTTGTCTCATGAGGTCAAGTTCTATTATTGTGCAGAAAGCACTCAGGGGCAGAAGGACTTGATTACTGATATAGGCTGATGGGCCATTTTGTGTCCCCTACCCATCAGTAGCCCTCTTTAGAAGTAGATAAACAGATAGTCCATAAAACAATCTAGAAGATACTTTACTCCATAGGGCTCTGCTCATAAGAGCTGCATTAGCTTTATTAACTGTGACTTAAATCATACACACACACACACACACACACACACACATACACATGCAGTCTAATTACCATCAATCTCTTTGAAAGATTTAAATAAAAATGGAGACATGAAATTTTTTCTAAAAATGTAAATTAATCTAAGTATACAGTGAGGGTATATACATACAGTATATGTATGTATACAGTACAATACAGTATTGCTTATAAGCTTCACATAGGTAAAAAGCAGAAAATACCAGAAGTGATGAAATATGATGGCTAGTCTATGAGTTCATCTCAATGGAATTGAAAGCTTAGAAGGGGTTTAAAAAATGAGCTGACAATATTTGCAGTGACAATCTTGATTTGAGTCTGGGAATTTAGAATATTTTTGGGTTATTGTTTGTCTATAGTTGTATTTCTTTCTATATGATCTCTATTTTTAAAAGTTTTTTTTTGCCAGGCATGGTGCCTCACGTCTGCAATCCCAGCACTTTGGGAGGCTGAGGCGGACGGATCATGAGGTCAGGAGATCAAGACCATCCTGGCTAACACGGTGAAACCCCGTCTCTACTAAAAATATAACATATTAGACAGGTGTTGGGGTGGGCACCTGTAGTCCCAGCTACTGGGGAGGCTGAGGCAGGAGAATGGCGTGAACCCCAGAGGCGAAAGTTGCAGTGAGCCGAGATGGTGCCACTGCACTCCAACCTGGGCGACACAGTGAGACTCCGTCTCAAAAAAAAAAAAGTTTTTGTTATAATTAACATATATTAATTTCACAATTAGGAACACTAATAATGACTGTGACTTCAAATTGCCCAACCTGAAAAATTTTAATAACATGATCAGATTTAGTGATGTCATTAATAAACTTATGGTTGTTTCTAGAAATTTTAGCCAAAATGATATAGAATTAGAGTATCTTTACCTCAGGGAAAGTCTGTGATTTTTATAGTAAAGAAGTAAAATATAGCATTTCCATTTCTCATATGAGATAAATGCAGTACACGTCTTAATACTGTTCATTAATCTCTTTTTGAATCTTTTATACTATGTCAGAGCAGAAGGAATTCATGATTGGTTGGTGAGCAGTGCTAAACTTATGAGAAGTAGAACTATTATTAGGCCCTGGAAAATGGGTAGAATTGAAAATGTTTCTTTCCCATGACCCCCTTCACCTTTGGAAACCCCATCTTTCAAACTCTATTTCCATTTTGGCACATTCTAGCTTCCTTGTGGTGGTTCGTTTGGGGATGTCAACTTGACTGGATAAAGGGATAGCTGGTAAAGCACTATTCATGCTCAATGCTTCAGTAGGCACTGAGCTTGCCCCTCTGCTGAAAGGGAAACCCAGGTGGCTTTGATTTTGATTGAAGATTGGGCTGCCCTAGATGTCTGTGAGAATACTTCCAGAGACTGGCATGTGAGTGGGTGGATTAAGGGAGAAGATATGCCCTCAAGTCGGGGGACAACAGCCCAGACAAAACAAAAAGGCAGAGGAGGGAGAATTTTTTTTTTTTCCTCTCCCAGAGATGAGAAGTCCTTCCTCTGCCCTTGGACATCAGAACTCCAGACATTCTGGCCTTTGGACTTGGAACTTACCATCAGCAATCCCTGGGGGTCTTGGGACTTTGGCTTCAGACTGAGAATTATACCATCAGCTTCCTTGGTTCTGAGGATTTGGGACTTGGCCTGAGCCAACTACCAGCTTTCCTCATTCTCCAGCTTGCAAGCAGCCTGTCATGGGACTTCTCAGCCTCCATGATCACATTAGCCCATTCCCCTACTAAACTTCTTTTTATCTGCATATCCTGTAGATTCTGTTTCTCTGGAGAACTCTTGCTAAAACCTTGAAATAACCTAAGTAGAGATAATAATTTTACTCCATTAGTCTGAGGATGGTGTTGCAAGATGGTGCCCACCCCAACTATCTGTTTCTATTTTGACATCACAAGGGGGATGAAACATGATGGATCAACAAATATTCTTAACCAAATCATGGCAGTTCTATAAAAGAATTTAACACAATTATACTGACCAATAAATATGAAGTTTGCATTTTTATTTTGTGTAATTAAAATCTAGCTAAGTTGTTAAAACAGTTTATGTGAGGTGAAAGGTTTTTTTGTGTTTATTTTTCTTAGTTTGCCTAATCACAATCTTTGAAATTTGTTTCTTTTTCTTTTTTGTTGTTGTTTTTTAAGCATGAAATGAAGCAGCAGGTGTATTTTTCTCAGAAAGCTCATCATTTATTGGTCAATCTGTCTGTTTATAATCGGTACTTACTATTTTTGAGGGAGAGGTAGATGTAACAAAAATGTAACATAAAATCCTTCAGTGATTTTAGTTACACATTTGGATTGTCTGCAAGTCTTTAGGAGGAAATCTTTGGATACTTGAATGTGGGATGGGAATTGAGAGGCTTCTTACCATACTGGATTCCTCTTGGCCCAAGGCTGTTTACTCACTTAACAAAATTTGTTAGACATCCTAGGCTTCTAACTTACAAGGAATATGAGAATGCTTTAGGTAAAAGAAAATGAATTTTAAAAAATTAAGAAACTCTTCATGTTTTTATTTAAAATTTCCATTCTATAAATAAGCAATATTCTATAATTACATAGCCATAGTTTACAACTTATTGTTGACCAAGTTGGATATAATCTATTAATTCATAGCTCTCAGATTTGATGCTGGAGACAGAAAAAAAAATGTTTTGGCAAATATTTATTCTATGTAGTATCATATAGCTAAAGGGAATATCTTGACACTATTAGAAGTATTTTTCAAAGGCTCACATCAATTTACATTACCAATGGCTTTTATTTCTGGCTGTGTTTAATTCATTGGTAATATAAGCTTGGGGAATTTACCTGTACTTTGGGCAGGACATTGAACAGCCACAGGTATGAGGTGGGGATTCAAAGGAATCTCATCTAGATCTTATAGAGCAAACTAACCTCATCAGAAATCTGGGTTACATAAAAACAGTTGATTTGGGAAACAGCAAATCTCTAATGCCCACCAGAGTTCACATCAAGACCATTTTTGACTTGTATTAAATCATTCTGTCTTTTCTTATCCCCATGCTTAGTGGTTTATGAATTGGCTTTACTTTTAAGTAATTGCCTTTAATACCTAAGGATTATTTCTGTGAAATTGTCTTATACTGAATTCCTCGTAGTTAATTCTGAACCACCCTACTATCACCTCTCTTGTATTTACATTTTTACCTCTTTTGAAAGCATTTTATTTTCTGCAGGATCACAGATATTCAATAAGTTGACATGCATTGAATTCTTAGTGTTCAAGCTACTGCTGTATAGGGAATTGTAATAAAACTAGGATACTCGGTTCTTTAAAAATCTCATTATATGGTAGGGATGATGGGACCAAAACAACTGGGAAACATAAACCATAGGTAAGGATAATAGACAGAAACATATGACACTCAGGAGGTTGCATTCTCAGCCATCCTATTAACTAGAGATGTAACATGAAACAAGTCAATACACTTTTTTTCTGAGTTTCCTCATCTGAAAGATAAAAAATATTACTTCCATGATTCCTTTTGTCTCTGCAAATTGTACACTTTTGTTGTAATTATTATTTCTTCATATTTTCTGATATGAACAATAAATGTAAATACCTGTGATTTCAGAATAACATTCTTAAAAGTATAGAAAGAGACATTTCAGCTTTAAATGTTCTAATTTATTTTTCTAAATCATATTAACCTCAAAATATAAATAATACATGTTCATGTAGAAAACTTTGATAATATATTAACATATAAAGACAAAATTCAGATTCTCCCATAAGGCATCCACACCTACAGAAGCACTGAAAAACTATTGTATACCTATGTAATAAATATTATTTTTAGACCTTGGTATGCTGCATTTTATGACTTTAGTTTGTATTTCAGATATTTTAGCCAAAATATTGTCGTTATATTTTAATCAAGGCCTTGAGAAAGTTCCATGAATTTAATATTTCAGTGACTACAACCTAGAAAGTAATACAAATGATGTTAGGTGTTGTAAAAAGTAAACCAGAGTAAGCAGATACCTCAAACAGGCCCAATAATTACATCAGGGGAGAGCAATATAGAATGTTATTAGCCATTACATTCATTTATAAACAAAACAGAATGAAAGTGATGGAGAGGAGAGGTAAGGTAGTGTCCTGAAACAATAGTGTTCTTGGAATTAAGTGGACTTCTTGATGCCCTGGGATCCTGGACCTATTTTCCTGCATACTGTTAAAGAAGGTGTGCGTTTATAACCTAGATTATGTTACATACTCAACAAAATAAGCTCTTGAAAAAAACTCAGACTGAAAGAATAATAGGCTCCAGGATAATTTTAAGGTTGCTAATAGCAAAGTTAGCAGAATTTCTTGATCAGTTTTCAGATGTATTAGTTTTAGACCACATGTATGAAAAATATTCATCTTGCTTAGACCAAAGAATACTTTTAAGTAGCTATTATTATTAATCATGAGCAAACAGTGTGGAAATAAGAAAATCCAAGTGACAACGCAACTTTTGCTTGTATGTTAGGCATCTAAGTTCCTTGCCATCAGTTTCAGACTCTGTTGCATGGGAAGTATGCTAAAAGTGTAGTGTTGGTTTTATTGCAGTTTGAAGAAAAATTTTTTTTTTTTTTTTTTTTTTTTTTTTTTTTTTTTTTTTGAGACGGAGTCTCGCTCTGTCGCCCAGGCTGGAGTGCAGTGGCCGGATCTCAGCTCACTGCAAGCTCCGCCTCCTGGGTTCACGCCATTCTCCTGCCTCAGCCTCCCGAGTAGCTGGGACTACAGGCGCCCGCCACCTCGCCCGGCTAGTTTTTTGTATTTTTTTTAGTAGAGACGGGGTTTCACCGTGTTAGCCAGGATGGTCTCGATCTCCTGACCTCGTGATCCGCCCGTCTCGGCCTCCCAAAGTGCTGGGATTACAGGCTTGAGCCACCGCGCCCGGCCGAAGAAAAATTTTAAAGGAGACCCTTGCTATGTCGGTCAAGGACAAGGTTCCACGGAGATAATTATCAGTAAATCTGGATGCTCTCAGAATTGCACATCAGTCCCTGGATGTGGGAAGGGAATGGAAGAGCAATCGTTTTTCTCTCTTTTACCCAGTAGTCTTTACTACTTGAAAGAGGAGCCCACATGTAGGAAGTAACTAAATGCCTCTTGTCTCAAGTGAGTAAAGGCACCTATAGAAAAGAAGAAGGAGGTTGAGAGAGTCCTGAATAGAAATTATTTAAAAGATTTCTAAAATTAGAAGTAATACACTCTAAATCTTCCCAGATATTATTTTTGACCACACCTAATTTACATATCTTTAACAATATTTGTAATTGTATTTTCTCTCATTTTTCCTCTCTGATAGTACCTATCAAAGATTTAGCTCTTATATAGGTATGCTGCACCCTCTCCAAAAAAGGGTAGCATATGGTTTTATTAATTTATATTTTCTTGTATTTTATTTATTTATGTTTATTACTATTTTTTCTTTCACTTTGAGGCAGTTTTTCATTTTTTTAAATTTTTATTTAACAGCATAATTTTATAAAAATTTCTCTAATAAGTATATTGAAGACTATAAAATGTATTCTGAATGCTTTAGATAGATTTTCATACATAGTTAATTCAGTACTAAATTAATTGCCATTATATTTCTATTTCTTCATTATCATCAAATTTATTTGAATAGCTTATTTCTAACTACAAAATTCTAGAGTCAAGGGGGCTTCCTTTTGTTTTTCTATTCTAATTTTACTGCATTGCATTCAGGTAATGTGGCTAATATGATAGGACCTACTTAGAATTTGTTGAGATTTATTCTGTTTTGTAATGCTTGATCAATATTGTTATGCTATATATAAGAGAAAATGTTAGAAAGAAAACAAAGGATATCATTTCATATGTTAAAGATCAAGCTTATTAATTATGATAATCGAGACCTATCACATTTTTGTACTACTATTTTGGGTTTTAATTTATGGATTTCATCAATTTGCCACCAAATATTTATCAAGCATCTACTGTGTTCTGGGTACTGTTCTGTCTTGCTTTCCTCCTTCCTTATTTGCTTATTTACTTTACTGTCTTTCTGTTTCCTTTTTTCACAGTGGGTTTGGTAGTCTCACATAGTAAATCCATTTTAACATGCCCACCTTCCTGGGTCTTCTGATGCCTTTGTCATTGCTCTGCCAAAACAGACGGTGGCATTGCCACCTAATTTGATGAGGGACGTATTTGTGTCTGAGTTTGAAACAGCCATCCTGAAAGTATACTAGGACTGAGTGCATATAACTTCATCAAGCTAATGTTTCCTGAGTTACAGGGATAAGCCCCCATATCAACAAACTAGTTCCTATTGAGTATTTAATCTGTGCCTCTGTTCTAACCCTGAAGACCTACACGTATGTGTGTTACTCTAGGCCCCATTGAAATACATTGGTAAGATACTGTAGATCTTTGTTTTGGTAAATAATCTATTTTTTTTTCTTCATATCAGGGCTTTGCTATGCCGAGCTATGTTAACTGAGTGAGCTATGCTGAAATGTCTCTGATTATGGATCTAGACCATAAGAGAAGGAAGGGGAGTATATTAAGGAGGATAAGCATCATTTTATGTTGCATTTGCCTGAAATGTGACATTTTGTGACATCTTTGCAACAGTAGATACAGTACTATAGAAAGGTGGCTGCTTCTGCTGGCCTGGGGTTTTCAAAGGAATCTGAAGATTTAAGCTTCTCAGGCATGCACACCCAAATATCATCATTTTAGATTTTGGATTACAACTCTTTCCCAAGGAGGGCCCCTGATTTTAGCATAGGAGAGTTCCTGGGGTATGTACTCAATCTCTTTTGTAGCTTTACCACTCTAGGAATCAAATCCTATACCTGCTTAGTAAAACTGCCTTATTATTACAGGAGATAAGGGTTCTTTAAATATTGGCATTGAGTTTTTCTGGTTTTCAGCAATAAGCTCTAGGTTTGTTGTTGGCTAACCTGAGCCTGTTATTCTCTTATTCAGGGATTCTAAGGTAGCTACCTAAAACAGGTAACTCCACAATCCCTTTAACGACTTTTGCTTCCATGTTTTTAAGCCACCTGTACTTCACTCCAATCCACAACCACTGAAAGTCTTAGTAATTATGATGTCACAGCACACCAGGGGTTATTAGTATACCAATTCTTACAACTGTCTTGGTTTTGGTTCCCCTAAAAGCAGACCCTAAGAAAAGGACTTAGGTGCTGGTACTTTATCTGGGGTGCCATCCCAGGAACCACACAGCATGTGCGGAAAGTCAACAGGGCAAGAGAAGAAGCCAGTTAAAGGATGTGTTAACAAGCAGGTTACCACTGTGTGCAACTGGGGCTCAATCTTACCAGGAACCCTGTGAGGTACCTCACAAGCATCCCACCAAAGAAATGGGAAGTGGGGGATATTTATCCATCAAATTCAGTTCCTCATTGTTTAAGGGTTGCACCAGGGAACATGGAATTCTCAGATCTTTGGGGCTTTCCTGGATACAAACTGAGCACACTCCAGTGGTGCTGGAGAAAACCTTTAGGAACAGAAGGGCTCAGGCACTTGATATGGTAAGAAATCGTGTTGGGATCTGTCCACTTCAGCTTCAGGCAAACTTAAACATGGATTAAAATGGCAGGAAATGGGAGCATCAAGTGTCTGCTCCAGTATGTCACTGAGTTTTTAATATACTTCTAGTATATAGCAAATAGATGATTTTTTTATTTTTTGCTTTTTAAGTATACCCATATGTATTCTGATTGCTTCAGATTGATTTTTGTACTCATTTCTTCCCAGAGTTGAAAGTTATGCAATTTCTCTTTTTCTCTAGATGTTTTCAAGTTATATTTCGCATCTAGTTTTTTAGTGCTTGAACTTAAATGGTTAACTTAATTAGCCTTCATTCCTCAACAATATTTTGAATAATCTAGTATTTATATTCACTCTCTTCTGCAAATATGTATTCTGTGTTCATGTGAAATTTTATTTACAAATTGATGTTAAGAATTAGCAATCAAAATATGTGACAATATTTTACTAATTTATTTGGTCACCTGTGCATTTGACACTTTCTCTTGCGTTCATTTTTTTCACTTGATGGGCTATGTACAAATTGTAAATGTTTACATACCTAAAATATCTTAATTCGCTATATCCCTTGAATGTCTTTTGGCTAAGTATTATGTACTATTCATAATTGTATATACTTTTATAAAATGGGCAGTGCAGTAAGTTTGTTTATACCAGCATCACCACAGACATGTGAGTAATGTATTATGTTATGAGGTTGCAATGGCTGTGACTTCACTAGGTGACAGGAATTTTTCAGCTCCATTATAATCTTATGGAACCACCATGTATAAGCTGTCTGTCATGGATGGAACCATCCTCATGTGATGCATGACTACATAACTATCAATTTTTTTGTTCCGTCTCTATATTAATTTTTTTTTTCCTCCACAGGTACTAGTTCTGCTTGTTGAATCTGCTTGTTTCTCCTTAGTGGCCCTAAATTTCTGCATATATTTGCTGATTTTTTATTTAGAGCACACACTTTGATATGGTTTGGTACTATGTCCCCACCCGAATTACATCTCAAATTGTAATCCCCATGTGTCAAGGAAGGGATCTGGTGGGTGATTGGATCATGGGGGCAGTTTTCCTCACACTGTTTTCATGATAGTGAGGGACTTCCCATAAGAACTGACGGTTTTCAAAGGGGCAGTTTTCCCTGTACGCCATGTCTCTGTCTCCTGCTGCCATGTAAGACATGCTTTGCTTCACCTTCACCTTCACCTTCTGGCATAATTATAAGTTTCCTGAGGCCTCCCAGCCTTGCAGAACTGTAAGGCAATTAAATCTCTTTGGTTTGTGAATTACCAGTCTCAGGTATAATCTTTATAGGAATGTGAGAATGAATTAATACAGAGAATTGGTACTGATAGAGTGGGGCACTGCTATAAAGATAACCTGAAAATGTAGAAGTGACTTTAGAACTGGGTTAACAGGCAGAGTTTGGAACAGTTTGGAGGGCTCAGAAGAAGAAAGGAAGATGAGGGAAAGTTTGGAACTTCCTAGAGACTGTTGAATGGTTTTGACCAAAATGCTGATTGTAATATGGACAATGATGTCCAGACTGAGGTGGTCTCAAATGGAGATGAAGAACTTATTGAGAGCTGGAACAAAGGCCACTCTTGCTATGCTTTAGCAGAAAGATTGGCAGCATTGTGGCCCTGCCTGAGAGATCTTTGGAACTTTAAACTTGAGATGATTTAGAGTGTCTAAAAGAAATTCCTAAGCGGCAAAGCACTCAAGATGTGACCTGGCTTTTCCTGAAAGAATACACTTACATGTGTTCACAGAAAGATGATTTGAAATTGGAACTTACATTTAAAAGAGAAGCAGATCATAAAAGTTTAAAAAATTTGCAGCCTGACCATTTGGTAGAAAAGAAAACTTCATTTTCTCAGGAAAAATTCAAGCCCGCTGCAGAAATTTTCATAAGTAATGCGGAGCTGAATGTTAATAGCCAAGACAATGGGGAAAATGTATCCATCGCCATGTCAGAGATCTTCGAGGTAGCCCCTTCCATCACAGACCCGGAAGCCTAGAAGGGAAAAATGGTTTTGTGTGCTGAGACAAGGGGCCCACTCTTCTGTGCAGCCTCAGAACTTGATGCCCTGCATCCCAGCCACTCCAGCTCCAGCCATGGCTAAAAGGTGCCAAGGTGCAGCTCAGGCTGTGACTTCAAATAGTGCAAGTCTCAAGTCTTGGCAGCTTCCACATACTGTTGTGCCCACAGGTGTGGATGTTGAGCTTTGGGAACCTCTGACTAGATTTCAGAGGATGTATGGAAATGCCTGGATGTTCAGGCAGAGTGTGCTACAGAGTCAGAGCCCTCACGGAGAATCTCTGCTAGGTCAGTGTGGAAGGGAAATGTGGAGTTGGAGTTGGGAGTCCCCACACAGAACCCCCACTGGGGCACACTGCCTAGTGGAGCTGTGAGAAGAGGGCCACTGTCCTCCAGATCCCAGAATGGTAGATCCACCGACAGCTTGCACCACGTGCCTGGAAAAGTGACAGGCACTCAAAGACAGCCCATGAAAGCAGGCAAAGGGGCTGTACCCTGCAGAGCCACAGTGGTGAAGCTGCCCAAGGTCTTGAGAGCCAACCCCTTGCATCAACATGCCCTGGATGTGAGACGTGGAGTTGAAGGAGATTTTGGAGCTTTAAGATATAATGACTGCCTGACTGGGTTTTGGACTTGAATAGGGCCTGTGGCTCCTTTGTTTTAGCCAATTTATCCCATTTGGAATAGGAACATTTGCCCAATGCCTGTAACTCCATTGTATCTTGGAAGTAACTAACTTGTTTGTGATTTTACAGGCTTATAGATGGAAGGGACTTGCCTTGTCTCAGATAGGACTTTGGACTTGGACTTTTGGGTTAATGCTGGAATGAGTTAAGACTTTAGGGGACTGTTTGGGAAGGCATGCTTGGTTTTGAAATTTGAAAAGGACATGATATTTGGGAAGGGCCAGGGAAGAATGATATGATTTGGCTCTTTGTCACCACCCAATTCTCATCTTAAATTGTAATCCCCATGTGTTGAGGGAGGGATCTAGTGGGAAATGATTGGATAATGGGGGATCATGACAGTGAGGGAGTTCTCACACGATCTGATGGTTTTCAAACTGGCAGTTTTCCCTGTGCTTGTTCTGTCTCCTGCTGCCATGTAAGACATGCCTTGCTTCCCCTTCACCTTCTGCCATGATTGTAAGTTTCCTGAGGCCTCCCCAGCCATGCAGAACTGTAAGTTAAACCTCTTTTGTTTGTGTATTATCCAGTCTCAGGTAGTATAGCAGTGTGAGAATGGACCAATACACACTTATATTTAAGATCTCTTGTTTGAGTTTACCTTGTATCTTTGCCACTGTTGTTTGAGAGTTTAAATGCAGTAGACTTCAGTGGCTTTTAATGCTCCATTTCTTAAATGAGAGTGAAAGGTCCATAGACTATTTGTGTAGCTTTGCTTCTGTTACCCAAGCTCCTGTCTCCACTGCTGTTGCTTTAAGGCAGACAATCAATTACTTGGCAAATTGGCCCAAAGAAAGAGGGGATATGATGAAATACAACCACCTGTTTATTCATCCCTTTACCTCAATAGTCACGTCGGGGATACTCCTGGACTACATTCCTGTGCTTGGTATATGCCATCTCTAGGGTAAAACATTTTAGTTGAATACCACCTTTAGTATTAGTCCTTTCTCCCTGCCCTCTAGGAATTTTTGTAAATAGTTCCTTTCGTAATTTTTCCAATCTTACTTTCTCTTTTCTTTGAAGAATAACTGATTTTTATTGCCAGATTTAGTAAATAAAATAGTCTAAACATTAAGAACTTACTAAATATGCTAAATACACTAAATATTAAATGCCAAAAATAATGTTTTGGTTATAAGT
Source organism: Macaca mulatta (assembly GCF_049350105.2). Lineage (NCBI taxonomy): Eukaryota > Metazoa > Chordata > Mammalia > Primates > Cercopithecidae > Macaca > Macaca mulatta. The sequence continues at coordinate 88,934,982 of NC_133417.1, forward strand.
ATATCCTAAATATTGCATAGAGCCTACTTATACCAAAAAGACATTTGTTTTTTATCTGAAATTCAAATTTAACTGGGCATGCTGTACTTTATCTGGCAACCCTACTCATATTTTTTTGTTTAGCTGTGCAGCTGTCTTCTTATTCCTGGCATATTCATGCATCTATTTAGCTTTACTTTTTTTCTGTCATTGCTAGGCATCTGGAGTGTGTGGCAAAAAGGGTGTGTGTGTTTCATGTGATTAAAGTTTTTAATTACATATTGATTTGAAGTATTCAGTTATATACTCTGTATAGAATTCATTTTCTATATGTGATATGAGATATGAATCTCATTTTAGTATTTTTTCAAAATGGATAGTCTATCATCTTCATACAATTAATTGAATAAGCTGTCATGTCCTCTTTGATTTGCAACCATTAAGGAAAAATATTGACATTATCCTTAAGATACCTCTTTTCTTCACCCCTTCATCCAGTAGATCACAGAGTCTTGTAGAATTTAACTACTAATTTGGAAAGGTAAAGAAGGCCTCTTCCTCTTATCCTTCTCATGCCACCTCCCCCACCCCACACAGAGCTTTCTTACAGCTCCCTGTATGAGTTATGGCCAAGGGTAGCTAACGACAGATTGAGCTTGATTATTTCAGATATAGAACTTTCCAAGGGATAAACTTCAATGTGCTTTGGGCCTGGACTCATTTCTGTTGTCCATTTAAGTTGACTCTGTGTCTTCTTTTCTGGGCCAAGCTGCACTTTACTTTCTCACATGTCATGGAATAGGCATTAGGGTGAATGCTCGCGCGCGCTCTCTCTCTCTCTCTCTCTTCCTCATCATTCTGTCCTTTGTCACTCTTCATATGGCCCTCAAGTTGAACAGTCATATAGTTTCATGTTCAGGGTTGAAATTAGATGAAAGAAGCCACTTAAAGGTAGTGTTTTGTGTATACTCTTGTTGTAGGCACTGTAATACTGCCCATATCCTTCCCTAGGAATCGAGAATTTATTACTTCATCTCTGAGGAGTGTTGCTGGCCTTCAGCTATTGGTTCCCTTGGATAACTGCCTCAGCTCAAGATATTCAGTATCATGCCTACTTCTTGGGATGGCCCATAGCCAGTGAATAATCAGTGGGAGGTTATAATGACCTGATTCTCGTCTAAACTCAGGGCATCCCTGAGAGGTCACTAAATTTTGAAATTCTCCATATAGTTGGATGTCTTACCCTGAGAATACATCACAGCGTGACTTCTTTTTCTGCTCATTCCTACTTGCTTCCTACCCCTTTCCTTTCATTTTCCTAACTTTCCTTTCCTTCCCCTGGTTTTAATTCTCAGAGCACTCTTGAATAAATCTCTGAAATGTGATCTCTGTGTCTTGTTACTAGAAATTCAAGCCTGCAACTCTGTACTAGAGTTCTGCTTCAGAGCCATTAAGGCAGAGCCACTAGTCAATATAAAGTGACATAGTGCTGGCCGGGCACGGTGGCTCATGCCTGTAATCTCAACACTTTGGGAGGCTGAGGTGGGCGGATCACGAGGTCAGGAGATCGAGACCATCCTGGCTAACATGGTGAAACCCCATCTCTACTAAAAATAAAAAATAAATTAGCCAGGTGTGGTGGCGGGTGCCTGTAGTCCCAGCTACGCCAGAGGCTGAGGCAGGAGAATGGCATGAATCTGGGAGGTGGAGCTTGCAGTGAGCCGAGATCACGCCACTGCACTCCAGCCTGGGTGAAAAAGCGAGACTCTGATTCAAAAAAAAAAAAAAAAAAAGTAAGTGACATAGTGCTATACTGATTATTTACCTGGGCACATCTCTCTCTTTGGTACTCTGTGGAACAACTGATATAAAGTTGAATTAACATAATAATTGGCTTTGATCTCACATGTTGTCTTTTGAAATTATAATTTTGCCTTTTATTATGTTTATTTTTAATTTTGAAGGTTACAAAGCAATTTAGATATGCTCTGGACAGTTAGAAAATAAAAAAAAGTACTAAAGTAAAATAAAAATACCAGATTTCCACAATCTATAGATTACTATTGTTAACACCGAAAATTATATTCTTCCAGATAGTTATCTATGGATCTACATAAATGTATATGTATTTTTGTAACAAAGATCATAATGTATCTACTCTTTTGTAATCTATCCTCTTTTAGATAATGATTCTATTATATTTCAATACATTTTCTTAGAATACCAAGTCTATATTCACATTTCCCCAGTTATCAAAATGTCCTGTATTGTTGATTTCATTATATCAGGGACAGAACTTGTATCTGACTGTTTTTTCTCCAAGTATTTTTAAATTAAATTTGATAAAACTCCTTACACCCCACCGTGCAATTATAGTACTATTTTAGCCATCTTAGTAGTGTGGTTAAAACCCTGGATTTAGACCACGTAATGTCTAATTCTAGTCCATTTACTTGTTAGTCATGCTCCTTCTGTAATGTTTCTATAATCTTTCTATGAATCAGTTTCCCTATATGTAAAATAGAAAAAATATTACCTATCCCATTCAGCTATATTAAACATTAAATAAAATAATACAGGTAAAAGGCATAGAACAGTGTGTGACACATTATCATTGTTCTACTCTTATTAACTATTAGTACTTTTATTGCGATTTTTCTGCTAACTCAATCAACCCTCAGTAAAACCTCCTAAATAGCTCCATAATCCATTCATTGTTCTCATTGTCAATGTTTGCCTCTAATCAAGTATCACCATAGCTTCAAAAGCAGATTACCTATATCCATTATTTTTCCTTTCCAAATAATTCATCACGTTGCAACCAGGATAATTTTCTTAGCACAATTCTGATAATGACAATTAGCCTGGTTTAAATATCTTCACGAATTATATTGTGATTCTTATTATAAAATCTAAATTCATTGCCATATTTTGTAAAACAATTTCTGATCTAATCCTGCCATGTTCCTTTACTCTCTTCTCTCCCCTCTCAAAACTTTCCTTTTCAAGTTCCTCAGGTATTCTATGCTGTCTTACACCTTTGGAACCTGAAAGATGGTATCACCATTGCCTGAAATGGTTCCTCTTTTTTCTTGCTGGATCTTGTCTGGTTTACTTCCCTAGTCTCAGCTAGGATGTTTGTTCTGCTGTTTAACCTTCTCTGATGCCCTAGACTCAATTGGATGACCTTATTATGCTCTGCATTGAGTCTTCTTCTTCATCGTTAAGTCTCAATTGATTATAATTGCATGTTTAAACTCTTGTCTTTAACCACTTTTGTAGAAATAGAGGAAATATATCTGTTTTACAAATTAGTGTTTCCCCAATACCAAGAACACGGTATAGACTCGCTAAATACCTGTTACATGAGCCGTTGAATAAATGAACAAAAAAGGAGGCTCAGGAGATAATGATTGTTTGTCTTTAATAATTCAAATTTGTGACTAAAAGAGTACTTTTAAAATAAATATTTGTAATGGATGTTACAGATTGATTAATGTGAAGCTTAAAAAGTTTAGTAAGCAAGTTTCTGGCATGATGTAAGGAACTAGAAATGTAGAGAACAAATGGCTGAACATGTGAAAACGGTTCCCTCTAAGGCTGAAAGGGGAAATGAAAATAAATGGTTTTTCACCTAATTAACAACAACAAAAAAATTGTGGCTCTATTGAGGTCATTCATTTTCAAGAGGAATGGGATAATTAGATATGATAAAAATAAGAGACTTGGAACAAAATCAGTCTTTTTGTTTATCTTAGAACAATGTTAAATGGCAGTTTCAGGCATCTACTGGTTCTGAACAAGTATATAATTTCAGAGCTTAAACAAGTAATTGGGCTGGTGGGGAGAAGAGAAAGTTGAGTCTACAGGTTTACCCTACATTTTGGGTTAAGTGGCAAGAATTGAGTAGACTTTTTCAATTTCTTATTTTATAGTAGTAACATATATCTCCTCTCCTTGAAGCTGGGCAGGCTTTTGAGTACTTTAGCCAGTAGAATAAGTAAACATGGTTACATACAGTTTCTGGCCTCAAACCTTGAGAGATTGGTACTTAATGCTTTTAATGTTTGTGATACCATGAAAGAAGTCTGACTACTCTCAGACTACAGCACTAGAAAGGTCACATGTGGCCACTCTGGTTGACTGGAGGAGTGAGCTCAGTCATTCAACCGTTCTTGAAAAAATGCCAGATATGTAAGGGATACCTTCTTGGATTCCCCAAATTTGCCTATCTACAGTTGAACTCTAATGAGAGACCAATTCAATACCACAAAGAATAAATTAATTTCTCTGTCTAAATTTCTGAACCATAAAATCATGGGATGAACCATAAAAATCATGAGATGATAAGATACTTGGTTTAAAACATTAATGTTAAGGAACTGTGTATGTAGCAATAAAAGGCCAAAATAAAATTTAGCATCTAGAAGTAGGGTGCTGCCTAAAACTTCTGGCTTTATTTTTGTGATGGAGTGGCAGATAGGAGCTGGAAGGGCATCATAGAAATGGTTAGTAAGGACATTAAAAAGAGGGAGGAAATGCTGCTGGAGGCTAGAGAAAGGGTGCCAGATGTCTCCAGCAGTAAAATGGGAAATAAAAAGGTCACTTAATGATCTGGCCAAGGCAGGGATTTGACTTCCGGTTGCCTATGATAAAAGAGAAGAATGCAATAAATGGAAGGAGGAGCTGTTTGATTTTTAAGTAGAATTTAGAGAAAATATATGGGTGCCAGTTTTGAAAATAAAACTGTTCCTCATCCTCGATCTCTCCCACCAAGGGAATCTCAAGTTTGAATGCTGTCAGGGCGAAAATGAAATGTAGAACAGCTACCAATAAGCATGGCCTACAGTTAAAAATCACATGTTGTACTGTGGGAACTTTTGTTGATATATCAGAAAAATTTAAGGGCCAGCACAGTAGGACTTCTAAAATTCTTAGTACCTCCTCTTAGACATCATCTCTGATAGGATGAGAAAGGGTCTACAAATCTTAGACAAGGCTACTAGAATGTCTCGATATGCCAATGACTTAGAAGAATCTTTGGAACATTTTCCTGTAGGATTCTGACTCTTAGCTGAAGGTAGAGAAGGGCCTGTCTCAGAATTTGTTTAGTAGAGTGAATTGTAATTTGATACACAAGGAACCCTCACGGTTCTAAAAGAATTAAATCAGCTTAGATTGAATGTGACAGAGACAGTGCAAAATGAAAAGGGGTCTTGGGACCTCCAAATTTCTGTAAAGACAAGGCAGACTGAGCAGCTACACAGTTATGAATATAGCATTTCAAATGCATGTGATAAATAAAGCAGAGGGCAGAAACAAGAGCTCAGAGGGTACTGTCAATAATCATCCTAGAGATTAGTACTGGGCCTTAATCAAAGAGTAGGAGTCATGTGCCTGATTAGATTTCAGAAATGTCATGGACTTGTTACTGCTGTGTACCTTCCATTTCCAAATTTCTTTTATTGGTTTTTTTAATATTGGTTTTTCTGTCTGAGTCGCACCATTGAATATTATGTGTGTGGGGGACAAATTATTTGCTTCACATATATTCAGAATGAGAGATGCTTTACCTGAGGAAGCAAACCTGAGACGGCTCATCTCCTTCTGGAAGTGATTTAGGTGACAAGATCAAGAAATTTGAAAAAATACTATAATGGGAGGAGGCATTGGGTGTCACAGGAGGAGATGATTGTATTTGACATGGAGGAAAAAAGGTAAATAATTTGCAGTAAGAGAGGTCTATGGCTAATTAAAGATAGTCACAATATTTTACAACATTCCTTCCACAGAGGTGTATTTACATGTGTACAGGGCAAGGGGTGTCTACAATTCCTCTCCTTCAACCTGGGCAGGTTTGGTGGCTGCATTGACCCAGAACTGTTGGGACAGATGTTAATACTGTGTCTTATGAGAGTGGCAGCTTCCACATTCTGTGTCTTACTTAGAACACCTTTTCTGGAAACTAAGCAGCTTTATGACAAGTCAAACTACTTTCGAGACTTCCAGGCTAGAAAGGATTTGTCTAGTTGCCCAGTTCAGCAGTCACAGGTGAAACTAGCTTTCCTGGTTATCCCTACGAAGGTGCCAGTATTTGAGTTGAACCCCTCTAAATACTTCAGACCAGCCTGTCTTCCAACTAAATACCACCAAGTGACCTAAGTTAACACTACGTGGAGCAAAAGAGTTGCCCAGTTTAGCACTGCCCTATTTCTTGACCCACAACATTATTAAATATAATAAAATGGAGATTTTTTAGAGTTGCCATTTTGGGATTATTTTTTATTCAACAGTAGATAATTAAAAGAATTAAAATATTTTTAAAACATGATATTATAATATACATATGACTTATAACTTCTTTTTAGATCCATGATATATTATAAATATCTTTCCATGTCAATAGATAGTCATCTAAAATATACCTTATAATAGCTGAATAAATATATTTTCCCAACCTACTTATTGGAAGTTTGGGTGTTTTAATTTATTTCACTGCCACTTTTTTTGGGGTCAGGAAACCATCATCTCTCAGATGTGTTAAAAAAAATTTTGGGGAGGCCAAGGTGGGCGGATCACCTGAGGTCAAGAGTTCAAGACCAGCCTGGCCAAGATGGCGAAACCCCATTTCTACCAAAAATACAAAAATTAACTGGGCATAGTGGTAGGTGCCTGTAATCCCAGCTATTCAGGAACCTGAGGCTGGAGAACTGAGAGCATGCCACTGCAGTCCAGCCTGGGTGACACAGTGAGACTCTGTCTCATTAAAAAAAAAAAAAAAAAATTGTTGAGAAGGCTATTAAGCTGAGATGGCTCCAGTGCGTTATATAAGCAAATCAAAACTCAATTCAATGTAAACAATAAACAAAAGTTAAACTCTCTACTAATAAGCAACAGCCAACAAATCTCTAACTCGGGACTTTTTACCAGATCATATTCATATGCAAATAAGGTTAATGCCTAGATGTAGCCAATTAAATAATTTCTTACTTTGATTCCTTGGTTAGCCTATAAAAGCCCACTGTTCATGCTGCTAAGGTGAAGCTCTTTGCACCTCTTCTAGCTTTGAGTGCCGCCTGATTCATGAATCATTCTTTGCTCAAATAAACTCTGTTAAGTTTAATTTCTCTAAAGTTTTTCTTTTAACAGTTGGGATATTATAAAGGTGTTTAAAATTTCTCTTTACATTAATTCTCACTTTTATTCAGTCTGCTCTCTATCCTGAAACTAGAATGATTTTTGAAAACAATCATCTGACCATTGCACTATAAATTTCCTAAAAGTGGAGACCATGAATCTTTAGTTTACAGGGCCCTACATACAGTAGATGCTGAATAAAACATTGTTGCACGAACAAATTAGTTTGCCATGCTTCTACTCAAAGGATTTCTGTTACTCTCCATTGTATTTAAATATGAACAATTCAACTTGGTTTACCCAATCTTTATATGATCTTATCTTAGCTTAAAATCACATCATACTTTTTTCAATGTATTATGCTTTTTGCCTGCTGCAATTCCCTTGCAAATGCAATTTTTATTGACTGGCTTATTCTTTTTCCTTGCTAACCTTTCTTCATTTACCAGTTTACTATTCATCATCCAGAATTCAGCTTCTATGCCACCTTCTCAAGAAATTCTTCTCTTGTTCACTTTGTCTAGGTCAGAAATTTAGGTCTTAAGATCTCATTGCACCTGTGTGGTCTCTGTAATTATGAATTTACTCCCAGCTAAGCTAAGCTATAAGATCCATAATTGTGATAGTCTCAGAATAATAACATTTATGCTTAGTGATTGGAATATATTAGTTTTTTAAAAAATAAATGTTAATTTGTATTTTGATGGACACCTTTATACATTCTCATTGCCCAATTATTTACACAATATTTTCCTAGTAAAGCAATTACAGAATAAAAGAATAAACATGATTGTTATTATTTGAATTATATTAACAAAGTTTCTTCCAGTTCACTGAATAAATATTTTGGTATTTTCTGTGACTTTTTCTAAATATCTTTAGTAATTTCATTAAAAACAATTGCTATATTGTAGATATTTTAATTTTATTTCTTTGATTATTAGTAATGGTGAACATTTATTTGTTGGCTATTTGTTTATATACGTTTATTTCTTTTGCCATTTTGTCTTTGTCTTATTGACTTATCAGATTCTTTATATATTAACATTGTCATGTTTATTTAACATTTTGCTCTTTATCTCCACATTTTATATCATTTTGATGTGTAAACATTTTAATTTTAAAATAGATTTTACTTTTAAAATTGGTTGTAAAAATTTGTATCGTAAAGATTTCTGGCACATCTTTTGGTGTGTTATAAGAACATTGATGTAATATTTCTCTCAACTCTATCCATGTTGACCCAGTATCACTTGTTTGTTCATTCTTTCCTTTTTCAGTATTTATGAAACAAAAACAGTTTCAAAAAATTTGTAAGACTTTAGATTTTTATCAATCTTAGCACTGTGGAGAGGTGCTAATCAAGCTATAACATGAGCTTGAATACTCATGGTAATCAATTAAACCTATATCCAAATGACAAAAAATATGAGATATTTTAACTCTCTTAAGATCATTTAATGTAAAATATTATAAAAATTATTTGTCAAAATCATGGAGTAGAATTTTCAGCTTTCTATGTGATTTTCTTTATAGTTTATTGAGAAAAATCAGAAAACTATCTTGCCAGAGAGATAAAAAGTGGGGAAATAAAGCAGGAAGAATATGCAATTGTAAATTCAAATATGAGTCCTAAAGAAATGGGCTACATTGCCTTATTAACATTGAGTCAGATACCTGGTGAGATTCTAAGTCATCAACAATATAAAACAATAATTTTACTTAGTACGTTTTTAAAGAGATGGCAATATACTTGGTGTTCTGGAGGTATACCAGTATCTCCTGTATCTTCATCTTTCTGTAGGAAAGTGTACCGGTTTCTCCATCTTTCTGTAAGATAACTACCACTGTCAGATGAACCGATCAGCTTTGTTCCAGTTAGTTACTTCCAGGAAGAAAGAAACCTGAAGATATGTGCATTTGTGCCTTTACTGTGGAATGTATGTGTTAATAAGGAAAAAACTCTGAACCATTGAAAAAAATACATTTGGCCGATTATTTTGAGTACTGCTCAAAGATGTCTTGTTATTTTGAGGTCTACTTTTCATATTTTTTTCCTGAAAAATCATAATGCAATTAGTTTAATCACTGTCATCACCAACTTTCTTAAGGAAATTCATTTCAAATTTGTGCATTTTATTGGCTGGTATTTGAGTTTTACATTATGTGCTGTTTTATTAATAAGAACGTCTATATTTTTTCTGAAATATTAGTTTTGAATGACTAATTTAAAGAGATGAAGGAGTTAAGATAGACATTAGTCTAGAAAGAGAAAAAAGTGATTATTTAAAAACTATAATCTTAACATTATATTGTTGGAAGGAAGCTTAAAAACTAGCCACCCATCTGGCAGCTGATTTCTAAAAATCTCATTTTTATCAATTAGTGGATATTCCGTTCTCTTCCATGACAGGAGACTCTCCACTTGTTGTGTAATCAGCCATCTAATTTATGGATACTTCTGAGTCTAGTAAGCTTTTCCATCTTTAGTTGAAACCCTTCTGTATATGGCTTTTTTTTTTTTTGGGAGGGGGGCCAAAACTGACCCAAGAACTATGCTTATACTCTGCCCTGATCCTCTAAGTAATTATGACATAATGGAAGAGGCTGATGAATATATAGCAATAATTTCTATCTTATGAGAAAAATGGGGAGACCTCTTCCTCACTTCTTTCACACACTGATGGATGCCATCGTACATCTCCCTACATGTAGGACAAATGTTTTTCAGTAGGACAACAGCTGTAAATAGCATCCATCTTCTCTGTTGAATTCAGAATCATATGAGAGTCAGTCAGATGGCCATCAACATGTCAGCTTCATTGCTAGTAAAGCTGACTTCCAGGGTTGGGGGAATATATGGTTTTATGTACATAACAAACATACTCTTCTTGCCAGTTTAAATCTTGTGACTGGCCATCTAAAATGAAAGTTTTGGCCTAGGATTACATTAATGCAGCAGATGGAAAAGTAAGCAAAGACAAAAATAATCTATAAATACGTAAAGACTGAAAACAAATACAGTTAGTACACCATTGAGAAATATGGACAAATCAGTCTGTTAGAACAAGCAAGAAAGGGTTCGGACAAAACAACAGACTTACTGCTCTGTGGAAATACAAATAGTGGGATTTCTATTTATCACCTAGTGTCCAGGTGGTACTGTATTGGACATCTTATTTTAAGAATAATAACAAATGTTATTATTCTTGTGGATTTGTGCCAAAAGTTATTTCATTTAAAATTTGGAAAATTAGTTCAAGACTAGTCTGCCCAACATGGTGAAGCCCCGTCTCTATTAAAAATACAAAAAATTAGCTGGACTTGGTGGTGGGTGCCTGTAATCCCAGCTACTTGGGAAGCTGAGCAGGAGAATCGCTTGAACCCGGGAGGCAGAGGTTTCAGTGAGCCGAGATTGAGCCACGGCACTCCATCCTGGGCGATAAGAGCGAAACCCCATCTCAAAAAATCAAAACAAAAAAAACTTGGAAAATTAGTTTTGATTCCTTAAAAAAAAAGGGGGGAACTTATTCTACACTCATTCTGTAGAAAGGGTGTATGGTAAATACAAGATAAATGTGTCAAGTTTCAAGATTCAGCCACTGTCTGTTGATTGTCATCTGAGTGCCAGACGCCATGTATATTGCTTACACATTTAATTTAGCTAGCATATCTTGGATATGTAGAGATGGTTTAAAAAATATTTCAGATAAGAGCTAAATATTTTTGTGAAAGTCACTTAAATATTAAAATCAAGATTTGAACAGATTATATTGGGCATGTTTTCTCATATTCACTCCTCTCTTTTCCCTTCCTGTTTATAAAAGGTCTAACAGCTAATATCCTGTTCTCTCTAAGGACTGAAGTGATTGTTCTGCTTGGTGTTTTTATGCACATTGTAACTACTGGTGACCATAAAGGCATAGTTTAACTCTTAAAATTATAAAATGCTGCAAAGACATTTTTTTTGCACTTTCAATGTCTGTCATTTAATGCTTGAAACTTTATGAAATAAAGTCACCTATTTATTTGATTTAGAGAACACTTTCAAGGTAAATGACAATTCTGTATTTTTAAATAGTGGGTATAGATCCATAGGCTTCCAAAAATTCCTTGCAACAGTGCTTTAGAATGCATTCTAAAGTGTTTTATACCTATATATCGGGTCCTCTTCTTGAATGTACTCAAAATAAAGTTCTCAAGTAAAGATTCTTAACTCAAATGAAAAGATGCTGTAGATATTTTACAAATTCAATATGATTTCCTAAAACATTCAGCTGCCTTTAAAGAAAATCAGTCTTTCTGTCAGGCCTTGGCAGTGAAGCTATAGTCTGCTGAGACGGCAGTATTCAACACCCTGCATCCTGCTCTGCAGCAGACATTAAGCTTTGGCTGTGACCATGCAATCCCATTTTAAACTCTTGTCTCTATATGTGTCAGTTATAACTTGGCAGCTGGCTGCAACAATCATTCAAATCTTTAGATCTGAGGATTTAATTAAAATACTCCATAATAAAATGAAACCATGAATTCCATGGTTTGTAAATACATAGTTAAATAATTCCAAACATCTAAAATGTACGTTGGTATGTTTCCTTTGCTGTTCTAAATTTAAAATTCGAGTGTACTTTAATATTGTAAAAACCCAACAGAAGTTACATGGGATATAATATTCCAAGCCTGAGCTCTTAAGTGGCCTACGTCTTTCTTCAGTAAGGTCATTTGGCAGAGAACAAAAATGCAGAGCTCAGGAGAATGAATTCGCAGCTTTTTCTCCCATCTGGACAGAGTTACAGCTCAGTCCTTTGCCGATGGCTGGCTCAGCTTTGACCTTTTACGCTGTTCTAATCTCTTAGAAATAATTCCAGTGAGAATTGAGTAAAAATTCACTGTTTAGCAGTTTAAGGAACCAGGTAGGTCCTGACCGCATGCCTTTATACTTGATTTCCTAAAGGTGCTACAGACTTGGTAGGCCCTTTTGGGGATATTCTAGAAAAATTCATTGGAAAGTTTCTGTGGTGTCAGATTTTGGGCATAGTGGCTACTCTTATAGAACTTGGAACTGTAGCATGTCAGGTAGTGACAGACAAAAGAGATTGTTTCCATTTGAGGAAGCAGGAACAAAGAAAAGAACCAACCTGCCACATAGTGACAAAATTGCTTTAGCAACCCAGGCCCTTTAATCCTAGTCCAGTTCCTCACCAACTCGTAGCACACTGCATTCAAAAAGAATCACTGTGAATTTTAAGAGAATTTTTTCCCCCTCTGGTTGAGAACAACTTACTATTTCTGTGTCCATGTGGCTCTTCATGATTTGTTTATTAAAAAATTGTATATTAATGATGGTCATTTTTCCATGTTCACATTTCGACACATAAATAAAACATGCTACAAAGGAAAATAGTGGGATTTACTGGTAGAATTACCGAGATAATAGCAAAGTGGGTAAGAATATGGACTGTAGAGAGCTAGACTCCTAACGCTTGAACACTTAATTTGCCATTCTTTTCAGTGTGGGATCTGAGACACATGACTTACCCTTATATGTATGTTTGTTTCCTTTGTGTGAAATGGGGGTAAATATTAGTAGCTATCCCATTGAATTGTTTAAGGATTTAATTAATCTATATTAAGTGCTTTTAGCAGTACCTGGCATGTGGTTAAGTTTATATAAGGGTTAGCTATTACCATTATTATTTGGGCAAACCTAGATATCTTAATCTCTCTGAGACTCAATTATTTGATCTGTAAACCATGGGTGTTACTTATCTTGTAAAGTTTTTATTAACATTTAAATAACACAAAACATAAATGAAATATGTATAATTATATAACACATGTACACAGCCTAGTAAAATAATTGACAAAAAACAGGTAATCAATACCTGTTGGTTCACTTTCACTAAAGAGGATACATTGATATTTCCTTTAAAAATATGTATTAATTTGTTTATATTTTTGAATGGACAACACATTTTTACATGGGTTAGAAATTAAAACTTTTCAAATCTCTGCAGTAGGAAGTTCAGCATCCAACTTTTTCCCATTTATTCAGTTTCCATTACCCACTATCATGGCTAATAATTTTTACTACTTGTATATATGTCCTTTTAGAGTTGTTTCATGCAAATATAAATGCGTAGTTTTATTTTTCCTCTTTCTTTCACATGTGAAGCACATTACACAAACTGTTAGGCATCTTTCTTTTTTCACTTAATATATTTTGGAGAGTTTGGCATAGCGGTAGTATAGACAGCCATTTCCTTTTATAAATTTACAGCTGTGTAATAGCCCATTGCAGGGATGTACTATGATTTTATTAATCAGTACCCCGCTGATGGTCTTTTGGGTTAGTTCCAACCTTTTGCAATTAGAAGCACTGCTGCAGTGAGTAACTTTGTACATAGATTACTTTGCACTTATGGAAGGCCATCTGTGAGAAAAATTCCCAGAAGTGCAATTGCTGGGTGAAACTTATATACATTTAATTGTCAAATTGTCCTCTAAGAGAATTGTACAGATTTATCTAAACATTAAGTATTGTATAACTTTTGAATTTTGCCTGTCTGAATACATGAAAAATACACCTTGGTTAATTTTTTATTCATATTTTTCCTGTTACCATAGTGAATAAGCATTTTCCCATTGTTTAAGGTAATTTGTATTTATTTTCTGTGAACCTTCTTTACAGGTTTGTCTTGATTTCTTAGGAATTATGAACATTTAGGGATATGAACTCTTCATCTGTAATAAGATTAGCAATTGCTTTTCCTAACTCAACAATTATTTTTATACTAATTTTTCCCCACACAGGCATCATAAAACATCTTTATATATTTGAATTTATTTTCTCTTATGTGAATTTTGGATCTGTGTTAGAAAGGCTTTTCCTGTTCTGAGGAGATGTAATAATTCTCTTATTTTTCCTTTAAATACTTTTATGATTTCCTTTTTTTCACTTAATTTTTTGATCAAAAGTAATCTTTATGTGTACTCTGTATTCTGTCTATTGGCATTTGTATTATCTCACTATTATTCAAATGGTAATTCTAGCACCTACTGGCATGTAGAAGATACTAAATGTATGTTTATTGAATTGAATTGCATACATTATTCGACTTTACAAGGTATTCTTCATTCTTTAACACTAAGGTCAAATAAGAGCCCCACATTAAATGCCATGCTTGGGTCCTGGGTGCTGCACTCTACATCATTCCAGGGACACCATTGCCATTGTGATGGGGTAGAACTTAATACTCACGGCCATGAGTGGCAACCTGCCTTGATTAGTCCTACCTCCATCAGAGAGGCATCAGTCATCACTTCAAATTGTTGATAGGTTCTTGGAATCTGTGACTTTAAATGAAATGACATACAGTAGGCCCTCAAATAATGTGGTTTAATTGTAATGATGAGAAAAAAATCTGTTTCATTATAGTCAATTTGCTTATGGTAGCAGTTTTCAAGAACTTATTAATGATGTGAAGTAAGGATGTATTGTACATCTTACAACCTACTTGCCTTCCCGTGATGTCATGATCTGCTTGAAGGCAGATACTTTGAAAATTCAACCTTTGATATCTAGAACATAACAGTATGCTTGCATACCTTATATATGTTATGAATCACTGTGAAATGAATGATCACATACCTAATACATTTTTGAAAGTGGAGACAGGTTGTATTTGGTTCATCTACAGTGTCATTTTTTATTTAAGTAACCTATTAAATATAGCTCATCATTTAAGCTAAATGTTCATTCAATATTTCTTTGCAAGAATAAAAAATAGGTTTTACTTATACATTATTCCTAGAGGCAAGGGTTTCTCATGGAATTGCATAATTTTTAGTATTTTTAAAATGACTGCCATATTCAGAAAGATACTGTATGGTTTCTAGAGGAAAACTTTTATTTATGCTTGTTTTAAAAATATAACTACACACAGATATCATTATTGAGCACATCCTACAGTTATAGGCACTATGCTAAAATTTTGGCACGCATGCTCTCTCATTTAATTCCTTACAACAATATGATCATTATCTCTATTTCATATATAGGAGAATTACAATGTTTAATGTCTTAAATTGAAGATATTAAGACTCTTGCCCAAAGCCACAGACATGGTATTAATAGAGTCAGACTCTAAACCCAGGTAATTTGAATCTAGGGCCTAAGGGTAACAGCTATGATATTCTGTCTTTCTCCTGACCTTGTTGAGGCTCATTATCCTAAGATTACTGATATGGATGTGTAAAATTAGGGGCAAAAAAGAGAGCGAGGTCACTAGCTAATATGGTTTGGCTGTGTTCCCACCCAATTCTCACCTTGAATTACAACTCCCACAATTCCACGAGGAACCTGGTGGGAAGTAATTGAATCATGGGGGTGAGTCTTTTCCCTGCTTTTCTCATGATAGTGAATAAGACTCATGATATCTGATGGATTTGAAAGTGGGAGTTTCCCTGCACAAACTCTCTTTGCCTGCTGCCATCCATGTAAGATGTGCCTTTCACCTTCTGCCATGATTGTGAGGCTTCCCCAGCCACATGGAACTGTAAGTCTATTAAACCCTTTTTTCTGTATAATACCCAGTCTCAGATATGTCTTTATCAGCAACGTTAAAATGGACTAATATACTAGCATTGCTTGATTCCTTAAACATTACATTTAAGGTGAAGCTCCTGATTTTCATTTCTTTCATGCCAAAATCCCTCAGAAGACAGTGGATCTCTGAATACCTATCATCACCTGGAAACCACTGAAGAATGTCCTGGTGGTATCATAATAGCCAAACAATACACAGCCAATGCATTTCTAGATTTTAGGCCTCTCTCTAGTGGTCAGGAATATATGCTGCCTTTATTACAGAGTTACAGGGACCCAAGGTTATATGTTCTCGTACTCAGATTGTCTGTGAGGAATAAATATTTTAATTACATTCTCTCCAACCACTAAAGTTAGATTTGCCACTGCCCTTCTGCCTATATCACAACTTAAATACCCCAGCCCCGACCTAACAGGTAATTGTATTTGTGCACATGTATAATTTTGCTGAAGTTCCTCTAGTAATTGCAGAAAAAATACATTTTTAAAAATAGTTTATCTCTCAATATTCTTAAAAATTCTTTCTGGTCTACATATTATTATTAACTGCATGATGAATAAACATTCGACTGAGGTACTTCATTATTTTGGGCTTTCAGGATTAGCCTAACTCCAATGAACTGTTAGTCATTTTCCTCACACATAAAAATGAATGCCACAAATGGGTAAACCCTCCACATTCTATCATATTAGATCAATGATACATGATATAGTACAAGGAGGAGAGAGACCAAAAACAGTGACATTATTAAGTATGGGTTAATTGAAAAATTGTTGGATAAATAATCACTAATTTAAAAAAAAATGCCTGTGGTAAAATCAGAATTCTGTTCTGAAATATTAACTTCTTTAGCTTTGTATTTTGACTTCTTGTGAAATTCAGTATCCTGTTAATTGATTATTCTTAATTTATACATTGCTACATTTAAACATGTGAGAAAGTAAAAATTAACTTGGACTAAGAAAGTAAAGGTCTACCCAGCCATCCATCAGGCTGAAATAACAGACATAGATGAAGTTAACAGTCAATTTATCAGGAAACAATAATTTTCCCTAGGACACACAGCAGGTGGAAAGTGTCATAATGACCTCCTTCACTCAATTGAAGACTGCGTTTTTACACACTGAGAAACTGCATTCTCTCAAATCATAGGCTATCTGAAAATTTGCTCTTTGAAATTACATCAGTAAGAATTAAACATTGCATTTTTGACTGGAGTACCAAAGTCACTTTGACACAGAGAGGCAACTCGGTTTCCAGCCTAGTCCTAGAGCTTCAAATATGGGGTTTCTAAACACAACCTTCTACCTTTATCTTGACTTTTTGGTTTCTAAGAAAACAGGATCCAGAATCCACTTTGCAGGCCAGATTCTTTTTTACCCAGTTCTGCTTTGCACCTATTGAAACCCTGCTTCATTTAAATTTCTCTTATGCTCTGCCCTCCTCAATCTTATAAAACTCTATTTTTCTTTTGTTTAATGAGATGCCCCAGATTCCTGCTAGAATGTAGTTTCCTTCATTGCAATTGGTCAGTAAACTAGGTTTGTCCCTGGTATTAATAGTCTGATTGGGCTGAGACACATGGTTAAATATGCATGAAAAAAGATACATCTGATACATCAGGGAGAAATAGTAATACAATTTATAGGGATAAAGGGTTCAAGTTGAGTAAAAAATGTGACAGATTAACTCATAAAATATGTGGCATGCTATCCTTTGCTTTTCTAGGGATAGACAGCAAATTTACCTCTAGGCATGCAAGTAGCAACGAGAAAGATATAATCAGTTTCAAAGCTTGCAGTATTTAAGAAAAATCAAATCAATTGCCTAGAAAAAGTTAAACTCTTTATGCCACTGGGATTTGTGAGGTATGTGTCCTCAGAAACACTGTGATGAAGTGAACTGTAGTCTCAACTCTCTCTAAATTGAATAGAGAATAGTAACATGTTCCACAAAGCAATTAATGTTATTGAAATTCCTCAGGACTAGAGAGCTGCTCTTGTCTGTGTCTACATTGATCACATCACCTCTCATGACCTATCTGAACTGCGAGTCTCTCTTGCCATTATCTCATCCTCTGGAAGTGATGGAGAGCCTTGGTCGAAGGGCATGTCCTCTTACATGTACCTGCCAAGCTACTAGAAACATGGAAATTATGAGAAAGTGCACAGGCAGCTGCAGTCAGCCCACTCATTCCATTTCCCATGATTCCTTCCACAGTTTTGGCAATGTAAAAATTAGAGAAATAAAAATATAACCCTAACTGGTCTGCTCAAAAATCCCCTATTATATGCATAAAATCATCCATATAATCATAAAGTACTTACTTATTTTCTATCAAGGCTGTAGAGAAATAAAAAGAAGCAAGCTATATGCTGAGGATATTTTGGCTCTCCAACACCTTTAAGAAGATATACAAGGACAAATAAACTCTCGAAAAGGAATGTGCTTATAGTTAATTTGGGTCCATGCTTGAGATTTCTAAAAGACAGTTTTAAATTTAAGTCCTAGTTGTTATGAAAGAGAAAAACAAAATTATATAATTTAAGAGATAAAATGCAAAATACGTACAAACTGTAACTTCAGAATATTATTTATTGTAGGGAACAATATTTAGTCTTTAAAAATATTCTAATGATTAAAATAAGATAAATATAATTTATTTAAATATTTACAATTAAAATTTATTATAATTTATCTAAAGCCAAAAAGGAAAATACTGTCACATCCTTAAAAATACTTTCTGTTTCTTTATCTCAATCTTGACAATTGTTCAAAATAAAAAAAAATTCTGTTGTATATTAGTGAAGTTATCTTGCATCAATATTTTAAAGCATTTGAAAGTTGTGAAAATTTTTTCATACATACTTATTTTCATTCTGGTAGTGTTATTTTTTGTGTGAAACTTTTTGAAAACATTATCCATCAATCAAACCAGTATGTTTCAATGTTAGGTATTGTAAAAGTTAAGAAAATTAAAAAAAAGACATATAAATTGCAAGGTTTGAGTCCTTGTCACAAAGGGATTTGTGACTCAGTTCGAGAGATATTTCTTTATTACTTATTATTGTTAAATGTAAGCAAATGTGGATCTAATGAATGCCAAGTAGAGGCAGGCAATGTCCTAGGTGCTTAGTGACCCAATGGTGAGTGTGTCAGTTAGGGTCTTGGCAAGGATCAGATGGAACACTCAAACTGGGTAATTTAAGAAGCTGTTTACCAAACGAGGGGTAGATTTTAGGGAGGTCATCAAGGTATTGTGCTGCAAAGGCTGCCATTAGAGGGGAGTTGTTTCTACCTCCACTCTGCTGGTGGAAGTAACTCAGTGGATGTGAGACTAACATCTGACTGAAAAGAAAAAGTGAGAGACAGCATGATGTGTCAGGAGAAGTAAATGCAATTCTAATATTTGTATTGTAGTTTTTAGGTGTATGTATGCATTGATATGTTCATATTTGTGGGGTTTTTCTTATAGAGATGAATAAACGTGGGAAATTTGTAGAGATGAATAAACATGGGAAATTGATAGGACTAGAATAGTTCAAACTTCTGATGCTATGTAAGTGGTGTAGAAGGAGAAAATGGATTATCCAGAAGGTATATAAGAACATTAAGCAGGAATCACAGATGGAACATAATAGGAGCTGCATAAAAAGTAGGAGTTAGAGATGAATCTTACTTAGTTTTTTGTTCTGTAGAATTTGAGATTTGTAATTTTATTTACTGGAAAAATTAATAGGGAAATGTGCTTGGTTTTGTAATATAGATTATTTTCCTGATTTCTAGTCCCAAATTATTTCATTGAATCCTCTCATCCAAAATCATTGATCTTTTCACCATTGGAACTTGAAATTTTGTATTTCTTGCTCTGATAAATAACTAGGCTCAATCCCTAATATTTGGGGAGCTTACAACTTAATACAAATGAAGATGATGAAAATAAGTTATTGCTTGGGCCACATAATTTTAACTTTAAAGAATAGCAAATAATAAAACCAAATGTCCATGATTGTGGTCCTACAGTCAAAACCATAAAGCCAAATGAAAACTCAGTGTTATAAATTATTTCAAATACATAGATTCAGTATAACGTTCCATATTTCATATTTAGTTTGATCTGTTTTTAAAAGCCAGACATTATCTTTTAGAACTCATGAAGAACAGAGATCCTTTGTTTGTGTTTTAGGGGCTTAAATCAATAATTTAATTATTTTAGTTGCTATTGTTCTTTTATCCTTACTAGGCCCTAGATTTTATATTGCTTTAATACAATTTATCTGTGTGTCACATTTATATATTTATGGTTTGAGTAATACTAATTTTAAAAATAGTTAATTGTGATTGTAGAGTATATCTAAGTTAATTTAGGATTATAATGTGCAGTGTTCCCATACCATTAACTTATTTGGGAGCAAGGGATATTTAGGGGCCATGATATTTTCCTAATATAAATAAGTGTTATTCCCAGATACTAGAAGTACCCAACTTCTCCTGATTTGTATCTGGACTGTAGAGTTTATAATTTGGAGGGAAACAGTATGGTGGCCTCTCAAAAAAGTAAAAATAGGACTACCATATGATCCATCAATCTCACTTTTGCGTATAGACAAATGAAATAAAATCACTATTTTGAAGAAATATCTGCACTCTGATGTTCCTTGCAGCATGATTCACAATGGTCAAGGATAGAAACAACCTAAGTGTTAATCAACAGATGTACTGATAAAGAAAATGTAAAAAAAAAAAAAATGCATTGTATATAACAGAATATTATTTAATCTTAAAGAGAAGGAAATCCTGCTATTTGTGACAGCATGGATGAATTGGAGGCCATTATATTACATGAAATAAGCCAGGCACAGACAGACAAATACCACGTAACCTCACTTATATGTGAAATTTAAAATAGACAAACTTACAGAAAGAGAAAATAGGATGGTGGTTAACAGGGGTTACAAAGGGCGGTAATGCAGAGATGTGGGTTAAAGGGTACAAACTGTCCTAAACTGAACAAGTTCTGGCGATCTGATGTATAGCATGGTGACTGTAGTTAATCATAATTAGCTATGTACTGTATACATGAAATTTTCTAAGACATTAGATCTGACGTATTCTCACCACATTAAAAAAGAGTAACTATGTGAGGTGATAGATATGTTAATGAGCTTGATTGTGACAATCATTTCACAATGTATATGTATACAAGTCATCACATTGTGCATCTTAAATATGTACAATTTTATTTGTCAATCATATCTCAAAAAAGTTGAAGAAAGCTGCTGGAAAAAGCAGAAAGTGTTACTACTAAAGCTGTTAAATTTTAAATACTGTATACTCAACTTCAACTGCTGAAGATCTTCTGCCTGAGTTTCAGAGGGAAGAGTTTATTGGGCTATAATTTTCACACAGATTAAAAATGGTTAGGAGCTTCAGGAAAATGTCCTTTCTGAATTGTCTTTTCCTTACATTGTGATAAGTGCTTATATTACTTGGTATTGATTAAATGTTTGTTTAAATAGCTGAGGAAAAAAGGGAGAGAGATTGATTTTGTGTGGGGTGTTAAATCCTCCAAATTATTTACCATGAGAAAAAACACAGTCATTTTTAGGTAAACAGTCACTAGAGTTTATCTCTGAAAAACACACACACACACACACAGACACACAGATGCACACACATACTTGCACACACACTGAGGATGTTTATTTACCTCTTATTTATATTAGCTTTGAGGAATCTATGGAGACTCATTATATTTATAATGATATAAAAATGCTTTTTCCTAATGTACTTGCACTGTTAAAGCAATACTGATAGTAAAACAGTGTGAGAACATTCCAGGGATATTTTAAAGAGATTAAACCTTGACATGAAGCTATTTATTATAATAAAATACATTTTTAGGCTGGGCGCGGTGACTCATGCCTGTAATCTCATCACTTTGGGAGGCTGAGGCGGGCGGATCATCTGAGGTCAGGAGTTCAAGACTAGCCTGTCCAATATGGTGAAATCCCATCTCTACTAAAAACACAAAAATTAGCTGGGCATGGTGGCATTTGCCTGTAATCCCAGCAACTCAGGAGGCTAAGGCAGGAGAATTGCTTGAACCTGGGAGGTGTAGGTTGCATGAGCCAAGATCGCGTCACTGAACTACAGCCTGGGCGACAGAGTGAGACTCTGTTTCAAAAAAATAATAAAATAAAATACATTTTTACAACTCTTTTCTATTTTTTCATAGTATCTTTAAAAATTTATTGTAATAAAGTTTTCAAGAAAACGTCTACAGCATCTTGTACATTGATACTCATAACATATACAGTCATGTGCCACATCATGACATTTTGGTCAATGAGAGACTGCTTATACTATGGTGAACATATAGGATTATAATAGAAATATAGCATTTTTAGTCTTTTATGCCCTATTTTTACTATACCTTTTCTATATTTAGGCATACAAATACTTACCATTGTGTTACAATTGCCTACAGTACTCTGTACAGTAGCATGCTGTGTAGTTTGCAGCCCAGGAGCAATAGGCTACATCATATGTATGTAGTAGGCTATAACATCTAGGTTATTGTAAGCACACCCTATGATGTTCAGATAATGATGAAATCGCCTAACAATGCATTCTTCAGAGCATGTCCCTGTCGTTAAGTCACACATGACTGTATTTACATAATTACACCATTTTAACATTTTAGCTCAAGTTTTACATTCATAATAATTAAAAAATCTGTTTTAAACTGGAGTTTTTGATTAATATATGCATGCCTCTACACTCAATATGCTATCTTAAGATTTAATGAAGTAGTGCTTTGATCTCAGCCCATGAAAAAGAAACGAAGAGCAAATTTAAAAATTGGGTTATATTTAAGTGACAAAACTCTGCCACAGTGAAATACGGTTCTCTGAAAAAAATCAATAGACGTTTGCAGCTTAGAAAAGCAAATCTTATTGTAAATAGTTATGTCTTGTAAATGGCTCTTTCAATTCATTTTAAGTGTCAAAATACACTATGGTTGGACTTATATTTAACTATTACTTTTTACTACAATCACAGTAAAGTGTCTCCTAACCAATTCTACCTAATGGTTTTCCTGGATAATGTGAATAGTTCTTTATTTTCTTTATGGGGAAAATTAACCATGGATTTAGTTAAAGATTAACTATTGATGATTCCTACTGTAGTGAATACTGTGATATTCTACTCAGATCCCCTTCCCAGAAATGAATGACTGTCTCCTAACTGCTCTGTGTGCTGCCAGTACATACCCACTTCAGGAAGTCTGGTATAGTTTGGCTCTGTGTCCCCACCCAAATCTCACCTTGAATTGTAATAATTCCTGTGTCAAGAGGAGGACAAGGGAGAGATAATTAATTCATGGGGGAAGTTTCCCCCTTACTGTTCTCCTGATAGTGAGTGTGTTCTCATGAGATCTCATTATTTTATAGGAGGCTTCCCCCTTTGCTCAGCTCTCACTCTCGCTCCTGCAGCCCTGTGAAGAGGTGTCTTCTGCCATGATTGTAAGGTTTCTGAGGCCTTCCCAGCCATGTTGAACTCTGAGTCAATTAAACCTTCTTTCTTTGTAAATTACCCAGTCTTGGGTATTCCCTCATAGCAGCATGCGAACAGACTAATACAAAGTCCTTTAACTGAAGAACGCCATGTTCCTGGCTCAGATTGCATCCAATGATGGGTTAATATAGATGATAAAGGTTAAGTCTCTTCTCTCCCAACTCAGTGCAATTCTGAAGGGTTATTCCAGCTCCAGAGTTCCCTGAGGGGTTGGCTGAGGCTTTTCTTGAGAATGAATCACACTGCAGACTCTCCACCTGCCCAATCCCATTTTCTTCCTTACCTTTTCTTTTCACAGTTACTGATCTCAAGAACAGTCCCTAATAATCCATCTTTATGCTAACCTCCATTTCAGAGTTTGCATTTAAGAATGCAACCTGCAAAACACACCGAAATCCCATGGCTTTCAGGCTACTCTCAACAGTATGCCCACTCTATTGATTACTGCAAGTTTACCTTGTGTTATTACAAAGAGTTAGGTGTATTTTCCCTAATTTATCTATTGTAGTTATTTTTATAATTTCATGATTTAACTGAAGACTACATAAACAAGGTAAAACTGTGAATTTTTTCCTTCTGATTATTGTTTTTCATTAAAAAAGATTTGCAGTGGAATCAGGTGTGGGCAAAATAACTGCAATTTAAGGCTTTTTTTTTTTTTTGAGATAGAGTCTCACCCTGTCACCCCGGCTGGAGTGCAGTGGCGCAATCTTGGCTCCCTGCCACCTCCACCTCCCAAGTTCAAGAGATTCTTCTGCCTCAGCCTCCCAAGTAGCTGGGATTACAGGCATCCGCCACCACACCTGGCTAATTTGTGTATTTTTAGTAGAGACAGGGTTTCACCATGTTGGTTAGGCTGGTCTCAAAATCCTGACCTCAGGTGATCTGCAATTTAAGGTATTTTAAATTGCAAAAATCTATAAAATTTTACAAACAGATTCACTAAGTAGAATAAACTTTTTCTCTTTTTACTTATAAGAAATAAGAGCAAAAGTTATAGAAGATGCATAACGGGTGTGTTTTAAATGAGAAAAACAGTGAAAAACTCTTCTCAACAGACCTATATTCAAAGAAAAGATCTTTAATTAAAATATTCTTTAAAAACATGTGTGTATATAATTTTATTTATTTTTATTTTATTTTATATTATAATTTGAGACAGAGTCTCACTCTATTACCGAGGCTGGAATGTAGTGGCATCATCTTGGTTCACTACCACCACCATCTCCTGGGCACTAGCGAGATCTTCCCACCTCAGCCTCCTATAGCTGGGACTACAGGCGTGCACCACCATTCCCAGGTAATTTTTGTAGAGATGGAGTTTTGCCATGTTTCCCAGGCTTGTCTCCAACTCTTGAGCTCAAGCATTTCACCTAACGTGGTCTCCCGAAGGGCTGGAATTATAGGCATGAGCCACCATGCCCAACCTAGTTTTATATTATAATAAAATATTTCAGCTGTAAATACAGATTAAACATTTTTCACTTAGCTAATAAACTTACTGCCAAACGCATCAGATAACAAAACACACTATACTGCATAATAAAAACAAGTAAAAGATTATGACACCTTTAGTTTTCATCTGTATTTTAAAACAAAGTTGAATATATGGGTAGAGATTATCTGAAGGGGTTTTAAAACTCTTCAAAGCCAGATGACCCAAGAAAGGAAGAACAGACAGAAATTTCTAGTCTGCTTTGTGCCTCCCATCCTGCACTATGGCAACAAAGAGCCTGATGAATTTGTTAAGATGCAGATTTGGATTCAGTATGCCTGTGGAGGGGCTGGAAGTTCTGCATCTCTAACAAGCTCCCAGTCCAGGTAGATTCTATTGTTATGAGAACCAGCAAGATCTAGAAAACTAGCTCAGCCATTTCAGTATAATTCATTTTTCCTTTGTTCCACTCTTAATTTGTACTTTACTTCTAACAAGAGGTTACCTGTTAGTGAATTGCTTATTATTCACCATTGTATTAGTTCATCTTCATGCTCCTGATAAAGACTGGACAATTTACAAAAGAAAGAGGTTTAACTGGATTTACAGTTCCACATGGCTGGGGAGGCCTCAAGATCGTGGTGGAAGGCAAGGAGGAGCAAGTCACATCTTATGTGGATGGCGGCAGGCCAAAACATGAAAAAGCTTCTGCAGGGGAATTCCTCTTTATAAAAACATCAGATTTTGTGAAACTTATCTACTATAATGAGAACAGCACAAGAAAGACATCCCCCATGATTCAGTTATCTCCCACCGGGTCCCTCCCATGACATGTGGGAATTCAGGATGAGATTTGGGTGGGGACACAGCCAAACCATATCAACCATTTTTAAACTTTAATTCTATTCTAGTTTTCCTGCTTTTTTCTCCACGTCAAACTCTATTAATTAATGTATGGTAGTCCCATTAGGTTAACTATTAAGTCAACACCTAGTATGGTTAGAGCACAATTATGAGGTGATTTTTTATAATATCTGATGGGATAATTCTTCTTCCTTTCCTACAGTTTCTGAGTCACTGGCTATAAGGTCCTATTGCAGAAATGAGTAGCTAATCATGCTGAGAAGTAGAATAGAGATATCTGATGGAACTGAATGAGTAGAAGTGTTGAACAGCAAGACCTGGCTGTGGTAGTAAAATACATATTTTTGCCTAGTGCTGATAATCACAGATAAAGTGCTCTTTTTCTGAGAAGATGAGATTGGGTGTATGTGTCTAACAGAAAAGGATTATAGAGCTAATACTGCATCTTGGTAAAAAATGAGGCTAGTCTTCTTTGTAACTTTTTCACATTATGAAACTCGTCATAACAGTCATATAGAAAAAAAGCTGTCCTATTTTTGAGACATTCAGTGTTTTTCTGTTTGTGGACATATATATTGTTTCATAGCATATTGCATTATAAAAAGTTTGCATGTACTCATTCAACAAATTTTTCCTTGCATCCAAAAGAATGGTTTTGGAATCTTGTTTCAAAAATTAGTTTTTGAAGTTGGCTGAAACAGTTATTAAAAAGCATTTCCTCTATTAATAATATTTGATAACAATAGGGTTATTTTTGCTTGTAAAGAACAAATTCCAGCTGCTTTTGTATCTTTCTCAACCTTGTTCCACATATTTAACTTTTTCATAAGCTCAGGAAAAAAGTACACCTCTAATTATACAGCATTAAAATAATTGGGGAAAATACTGTATTTATAAATATATTTTAAAATAAAAGATAAGCATAAAAATACGTCAAATCCATTAGTGGTTTTTCCAAACAAAGAATTACTCTTTGGTTGTCTGTTTGCCATACATTACTAATATTTCCTAGAAGGAACTCAGCAAATTCTTGTTGATTATATGACAGCTTTCCAAATATTACAGGAACATCTTGTCTTCATTGAAGATTTAATATTAGGGATGATTTTGACTTAATATATCTAACTTGATAGTATCAGACAGTAATTTCTCAGACCAACAAATAATCTATAATAAAAAGAAAACAGCCTTCACCATGTCTGAATCTACATGACTTAATTATAATGTTGATTCAGAAGATAGTTCAGAGAATTTAGCGTTGCAGAAAAGACAAAAAGCCAAATTCTGTTAAGATTAACTGCATCTACTTTAAAGATATCTTCATGGCAAAAAATTCTAAAGTAAAAACAGAAAACAAAAAATACAGGTATTATTTGATCTGGTAATTCCTACTCTGACTCTGTAAGATTTATCTGGTTTACAAACCCAAGTCCTTAATTGTCCTTTATTGTAAGCTTTAGTAGTGTTATTGTTTTTTCAGGAAATGAAGTATGACTGTCATACCACAGTGTACCATAACATTTGTGGCCAGTACTGTCTATAAACCTCTACCCTGATTATTAGCTTTGGTGGGAAAATCAGGAGAGGTAGCCTGCATGAGTAAGTTGTACCTCTCTCTTATAAATCCAAGATCCTGTGGTTGGGTCAAAATAGACAGATTTAAATATTCTAATCTCAGAAGTGACATCCTATCATTCCCCAACAGACTCCTGAGATTTGTTACTATCCTGTAACACTTCCTTCTCAAGTAACCACTATGGCTTATTACTAAATGTATGCATTTGATTTAAGACAGTAAAGCTGAATCTTGTCTTGACACCATTACAACTAAGCACATGAGGTTCCATCATAGGGAACAACAACAACAAAGAATTTCACATCCTGAGATAAACTAAACACACATGTAACATCTTGCTTAGTGCTATCCTCCAAATATATAGCAGACTTGAGCCCTTTCTTGTAAGTTGCTAACTTTCTAACCTAAACAATTTTATCTCTGACTTTTGCAATACTGGCATCTACAGATATGTGGATATTCTTAGAGATATGATAATACTGTGAAAAAGATTGTTGCATCCTCTCATTGTGAAGTGAATGGCATTGTGAGTCTTGGGAGTGTATGATTTTGTGAGGTCTTTAACTATATAAAACTTTAACTAAAACAGAATTATAAAATTCATGGGCTCATGAATTTTATAATCATAATATACTGTATGTGTATTAGACATACATTATGTCTGATATTTAAAATATAAAACTTCTTATGAAGTCTGTACTCTCTTTCAAACCATTTGCAGGTAAAAATATACTTTTTGTTTTCTTAATGCTTTTACCTGTGGCTTTTCTTTCCAAAGATGGAGGTCCCATCGAATTGCTCAGATTTAACTACGGGTGCCGAGTAGATGGATTTGTCCAAGAGATGTAACTCATGAGTTCCTCATACTCAGGTCAGTCTTTTCCAGCTCCAAGGATAAATCTCATAATTCCCAGATAAAAGTTTTTCTCTTGCTGACTCTTGTTACTGTCACAGATTCTAGTTCTTGGTGAAGTCTGGTTCTCTTTTGTACAAGTTTGCCAATACATGGCTTCTATTAGTGGTAGAATATTAGGAGCCTAGCTTTGATTATAATATCTGATTAACTGGTCTTTGGCAGGTAACAGATAACAGAAAGTGTGAGCTTTTCTTTATATCTGACCTCTTTGTCTTGATGATTCTATCATCTCTTTCTTGGGTCACCCATGTCCTTGCCACCAGGTTATAAGATACCATAGTTTTAGTAGGACCATGAGCCAATATCAGTCATCAGGTTGAAAAGTTGCTTGTGTCCCTTTTTGTCTTCAATACAGAAAGCTATTTTGTCTCTGACTTTCAGTAGCATATTTTTTTGTTGTTGTTGTTGGACTTGTTTGTGTACCATTAAGACCTCAAATCATTAAAACAAAAACCACAAAACAAAAACAAAACTGTGTGCCCCATGGAGTAGAGAGCAGCCTCTGGGTCAAAAAACCATAACAAGTTTGTCTCAGATATCTTTAGCACTTCCTTGACTTTTTGATTCCAGAGCTAAAGCAATCAACAGGTGAGTTTTTGTTGAAAATAAATTGTGTGCTTGTCTTTTAACCTACGGCTAAATTTGTAAAACTTAGTGTGACAGTTTTCTGTGTATTTGTGTAGAAGCAAAAAACAAAACAAAAAAAACAAAAAAAACAATATTTTAATATCTTTTTATAATTGGAGGTTTTTTTTTTTTTTTTTTTTTTTTTTTTTTTTTTTTTGGTCTGTGGTTGGCGTATATTCAGTTGTTTTTGGACTCTGTATAGGTCATTGTTGTGTTTTAAAACACATGTCCACACATGCTGTGATGTTTTTTCCCCTTCAAGAAGTGGAGATTTATTTGTGTTCCCTTGAGTATAAAGTAGAATTAATGACTGACTTCTAAAGAATAGACTATGACAAAAATGATGAGATGTCATTTCTGAGATTAGAATATTCAAAAATTGTGGCTTTGTCTTGAGTTTGCGCTTTTCTAGGGGGCAGCCAGATGACATATTACATGAGCAACCCTATGTAGGGGACCATATGGCAACAATTTGACTGTTTTATTCCTGAGATAACCTGACCCAGACCATTCAGCTACACCACTCCTATATTTCTGACCCTCAGAAATCATAAGAAATAATATTTTTTTTGTTTTAAGCTGTTATGTTTGGAGTAATTTTGCTATATAGCAATAGGTAACAGTCATGTTATAGACAAACTTTTTTTTTTTTACTTTAAGAAATATAAAAATGATGTGTGAAGTTTACTCATGTAGCAGAATCCTCTCTAGAGATTGTGAGTCTTGGGAGTGTATGATTTTGTGGGGTCTTTAACTATATAAAACTTTAACTAAAATGGAATTATAAAATTCATGGGCTCGTGTGTGGTATAGTATATTGCAGTTTATCAACAAAACTTAGAGTAATAGTTAGAAAAAATGCTCTTAAATGTTGCTAGATTATTTGATCAGTGAACGAGAAGATTCTTCATATTGTTCAGGCAACATGTCTTTCTCTTCAGGTCCAGGAACCATCTTTTCATGTTCATTATCGTTAATTGTACATGCATAGCTAACTTCCTGTCTCTTACTACATGGAAAATGTAGCAGTATTGATGCAATGCAATGGCTTTTGGGAAAGTATTTGTATTAAAATAATATAGATCTTCCCTCTGCAGTTCTCCAATATCATGTATTTAAACCTGGTTACATCATTACTTAAGAGGCTGCATCATCTATCATCTGTCCCTCCCATGAATACTGGCTTCCAACAACTCCTTTGACAGTTGTTATTGTGCTTCAGTGATAATGACCACAGTTGCAACACTTGCCCAGAGCATGCAGCAAAATGTGAATAATATTGTGTTTTCTGGTCATGTTCAATTTGGCTTTTGGAATGTGTGAGTGTGGAATAGCACATCTTCCAATTGCAACTTCTCTGGAACTGTAAGATTACAATCATTTCATTACCAGAAAGTGGTCTCTTTCAGTGATGAATGCAACTACTTCCTTCTGCATATTACCATTCAAGGAGCCATGGGTGGAACAAGAAGAGTAGTACCATCCGTGCAAGGAATGATCATCACTCCTGAAGTCTGGCTTAAGAGCAACCTGGAAAAGCACAGTATCACTCTTTCAATAAAAGGCAAGAACAGACACCAATGGGAAGAGCCCATGGCCTTGAAGAACAATAATCTGAGAAATCCTTGGGTCATTTCAGGAAATGGTTGCAGCCACTACTGGGGGACTACCTGATATGTAGTGAGGCTCCTGTGAAAGAGAATGACCGATTTCAGTGTCAGTGAAATGGGTAGGTGCACAGTTAAATGTGGTGGGTACACAGGATAAAAGATGTCCACTGTCATTCACCACTGCTGCCCTCAGGAACTATAGACCAGAGATGGCAACATAGTGGGAACACTGACAAGTAAGTCCATACATGTGGCTTGAACACAAGGCTTGACGATGTCTGCAAGAGCTCTGAAATTATCTCATGTCCCATGTAAGTGAGAATTATCCTAAACATTGTTGTCACCAAGGTCGGCACCATCCTGGTGGTCTAATCTAGCTTATTCCTGTGAAAGAAATATTGCATTTGCCTGAAGAGGAGAACTCTTGCCAGGGCCAAGCCATAGGGCTATAGAAACCTATAGCCTATAGAATCATATTCAAGGGATCTGGAACCTATGTATGGTGTAGAGACTAGGAGAGCATACTGAAGTGTTTTGAAAAACTGATATGGGTTCCCATGTTGGATCTGGAGCTAATATAGGAGCAGTTATGACCTTGGATTTCTTTGCCTGAACAGCACTGTTAATCTCTGCTGATCCCAGGCAGAGGAAGGGAAGCACTTCTAAATCAGGGGACACTATGAGTGTACTGAGGCCTCGAGCCCAGGGCAGAGGTCTAAGGGTGATAGCATAACTAGGGCTGAGCATATGCTAGGTTCAGTAGTAGCAAAATAATGAACATGGTTTTGTCTGCATATTAAGGAAAACATTAGAAATTTATTAATGTGATAAATTCTCTATTGTCTTGTAAAGGTGAATATATTTTAAACACTTGAAGTTGTTTAGTTATATGTATGCATCTAGGTATACATATATATATAGAATATTAAAATTATAAAGAAAACATAAATAGTGAAGAGAAAAATAAGAAAAAATGGTATTTAAATATACAATCTGTTCTTAATAAAACTATAGCATTATTGTACAAAGCATGCAAGTCTATGTGTCAGACTCTACTTTTTAGGGAGAAGCTAAGCTAAGGCAAATATACAAAATGCCTCTGCTGAGTCACTTTACTTTTCATGGAAATGTAGTGATTTAAGTATATTTCATAAGAATTTATCTTCTTTCCCAAAAATATATAACTGGACAAATCGAATTAGTAATCATGGCTGTGATACAAATGTCACATTTACATATATGTATCATTCCACAGACATAATAAGCCTGCTACAGAGAAACAAGGATTTCCACAAGCACTCCCAGGAAAACAGCCTCACACCTGATCTGTGGCTTATGCCATCCACACCTCGTAGGCTTCATGTGGGAAAATTGCCCTCATAGAGTTTGGCCTTGTGGAAGACAACATAAAATTCTAAAAAAATACATAAAACTGATATCATTTTAATATGTTTTGGATTGTATCCTTTCACAACTTTCTAGTGTGGTATCTTTCAGATACTTTTATAAGTACCTAACAATTGATATACACAGGAGAGTACACACACACTAATCTGTGTACACCTAAATACACACATACACACACACACACCCCCCCCAAACAGGGCTTTAGGTGTCTTAAAAGTGATATAAACAAAGATTTGCAGCACAGAACAATCATGGTTTTACCTTTCAAAGGATTTGTTTTTATTTTCTCTAGAAATTATACATGATAATTTATATTCTTGTTCCTACATGTATAGTATTGGGTACATGCTTGCCTATGTGAATCTTTTAAATTGTTTTAAACTACAAAAGTCCATTCTATTTCTAGGCATGTTTTGCTCAGTTACTTAAAGTGGTCGAGGTGGTAGAATTAAGACCATAAGGTTAATTAGGACACATTTTGTTGCATAGCCACTAAGCATATTCCTAACAGCAGTCAGTGAAATCACACTGAATATGTAGTATATGCACTCAAATTGAACTTCAAAGGCAAATGGTTCTAATACGGTAATGGTCACATTTGTTCTATTTTTGAGTGGAATGCTACAAATTGACCCAATATTTATGAAGGAACCTAAATTTGTGCTTTAGATATTAATCACAAATATGGCTCTTCATTTGTCTGATATCACAAAAGGTGATAAGTTTTAAGTGTTCTGGGCCTCTTTTAAGGCCTGGGAAGACTCTTCTTTTACCATTTTTTCCTGCTTTTATAAGCAATCAAAATATAATATAAACCAAAGTAGAATTCGCTGATCTTAGTAACTTAAAATCTAAAAGAGTCATAAAAATTGGTCACATTAAATAAATTTTTACTAAATAAATATAAGGTAATACTATAACATTGCTTAAAAATATGAATATAGCCATGTTGAGGAAAACCAATATTTTCAGTATGAATGAGAAATTAGCAGTAAGAATGACTATCTGTAGGTAGAAAACATTTATTATAATTTTTGTTCTTTTCTCCATTTTTCTCCTCTGAAAAACGCATTTATTTTCTTTATAAAACAAGTACAAGATAGGCTGGGCACGGTGGCTCATGCCTGTAATCCCAGCAGTTTGGGAGGCCTAGGTGGATGAATCAGTTAAGGTCAGGAGTTCGAGACCAGCCTGGCCAACATGCTAAAACCGTGTCTCTACTAAAATACAAATATTAGCTGGGCGTGGTGGCATACATCTATAATCCCAGCTACTCGGGAGGCTGAGGCAGGAGAATTACTTGAACCCGGGAGGCAGAGGTTGCAGTGAGCCAAGATCCCACCACTGCACTCCAGCCTGGGCAACGGAGTTAAACTCCATCTTAAAAAAAAAAAAAGAAAAAAAGAAAAAAAAGTACAAGATATTAATATTTTAAAATTGCAAACAAACCAAAACCAGGTACTTCTCATTTTAACAATTAAATGTGCTGAAATATTACAGTTAAATACAAATTGTTTTAAAATTGCAATTAAGACCAGCTATATGCAGTTGTAAAACTTTCTACAAAGCAAATGATGTTGCTATAAAATAGTCATTTCCTAATTAATGTACAGATTTTTATACATTAGAGATAAAGGAGAATACTATATGTAGTGGTCTATAAGAAACCTTGGTTCTGACAAAATATAAATGATATATTTTGTCAATATACTGTGTTACAAAATACATATATTTCTAGATTAATATCAAAGATGTAAACAAAAGTTCTCT
Organism: Macaca mulatta; assembly: GCF_049350105.2. Classification (NCBI taxonomy): domain Eukaryota; kingdom Metazoa; phylum Chordata; class Mammalia; order Primates; family Cercopithecidae; genus Macaca; species Macaca mulatta. Next base: position 88,968,493 of record NC_133417.1, read on the forward strand.
GAAAAGGAATTTGGAGAAAAGAGACTTTATTCTAGTGAACAGTTTGCAAACTGGTGAGAGACAGCCTCTGGTGTAAAATGAAGGTGCACTATAGAGAACAAAGAAAAGGTTTTGATTTTATAGTAAAAGTGTCTGTCCAGATTCCTAATCAAGTCTATTTATGAAAGTAAAGGATTGAAATCCACACAGTTCTAATTGGTCTGTATAGCTGAATTCTGATTCGTTGGTTTTAAAGCCCCAAACCAGAAGTCTCTGTCAGATGTTTATTTCAAACAGTCAATGGGAGTAGTAGTTTCTGGCCAAAGTTTATCTTGGCACTGATGGCAGGAAATGGTTTGGCTTGACTATAGAAAGAGGTCCTGTGACATCTTTACAATGTCTTTCTGAGAACACAGACGTCCTTCACCCAGCTATAACTTCCTGGCTCAGTTGTAACTTTGAATACCTCAATTAACCGTGTGAAGTCTATTTTGGTTGTTGGCCAGGGCTTACTTTAACAAAGCTGTAAGCAAGATGAATTAAGTGGGTCCATAAAGGTTTTGAATATATAAAGACTATTTTATGTTTATAAATAGAAAGCAAAATAAAACCCCTTATCAAAATTTAAATTTGTGTTTTTATTTGAAGCAGCCTCTGGATCCTTAAGCGTAATCTGTGGCTACATCATGAATGTTTCAGAGGGAAAACTGCTGGGCATGGAAGTATGACTCAGGACAGCTAAACAAATTAAAAGCAAACAAGTAATCAAAATAAAAAATCAAATTGAAACTCGTCATTGACCATTCAGATCTAGATTTTGCAAATGTACGTATGTCTGAAAGTTTAAATATTATAACAGTCGAAAAGTGCAAATAGAAATGTAGGTTTCTATTTTTATTGCACCACCTACTGGAATTGTTATATAATTGTAATACCAAAAATACAGTAAAATAAACTAAATCAAGTGCCTTTTTTTATTTCTCTTTCTGGGCTCTGTCCTGTCTATAACATTTATTTTTCTGCATAGTTAAACCTCTCACATAAAAAATGATGTATTATTGTTTAGCTACTGGCATTTTTGTACAAGATGAATGCTTTATTATTATTATGTTTTACTAGTCCCCATTCTTTTTTTTTTTTTTTTTTTTTTTAATACTTTAAATTCTGGGATACATGTGCAGAACATGCAGGTTTGTTACATAGGTACACACGTGCCATGCTGGTTTGCTGCACCCATCAACCCGTCATCTATATTAGGTATTTCTCCTAATGTTTTCCCTCCCCTAGCCTGCCACCCCCTGGCAGACCCCACTGTGTGATGTTCCCTTCGCTGTGTCCGTGTGTTCTCATTGTTTGACTCCCACTTATGAGTGAGAACATGTAGTGTTTGGTTTTCTGTTCTTGTGTTAGTTTGTTGAGAATGATGGTTTCCAGCTTCATCCATGTCGCTGCAAAGGACATGAACTCATCCTTTTTTTATGGCTGCATAGTATTCCATGGTGTATATGTGCCACATTTTTTTGTCCAGTCTGTCATTAATGGGCATTTGGGGTTGGTTCCAAGTCTTTGCTATTGTGAACAGTGCTGCTCTGTTCTAAAATCAATGAGAATAAACACCAGCCTTCTAGGATCAATCTCTAGTGTGTCTAAGAAGCAGAGATAAAGCATTAGTATTAATTTCTGTTATTAAACCAAAGCTGATCTTTTCTTTTCTTTTTTTTTTTTTTTTTTTTGAGACGGAGCCTCACTCTGTCACCTAGGTTGCAGTGCAGTGGCACAATCTTGGCTTACTGCAAGCTCCGCCTCCCGAGTTCACGCCATTCTCCTGCCTCAGCCTCCCCAGTAGCTGGGACTATAGGCACCCGCCACCATACCCAGCTAATTTTTTGTATTTTTAGTAGAGATGGGGTTTCACCATGTTAGCCAGGATGGTCTTGATCTTCTGACCTTGTGATCTGCCTGCCTCAGCCTCCCAAAGTGCTAGGATTATAAACATGAGCCACCGCGCCCAGCCCAAAGCTGATATTTTCATTCAGAAATTCAAAATTTGCAGTAAAAATGCTGGTTTGCTATACATTGGCATTTGTATGTGATTTGTTCCCTCTTTACTATTTATAAATATATGAATATGCTTATTATATTGTGTTTTCTCCATGCAATCACTTATTTTCTTTTCGTTTCCTTTTTTTGTTTGTTTGGTTTTTTTTTTTTGAGACAGAGTCTTACTCTGTCCCCCAGGCTGGAGTGCAGTGGTGCGATCTTGGCTCACTGCAACCCCTGTTTCCTGGGTTCAGGCAATTCTCCTGCCTCAGCCTCCGGAGTAGCTGGGACTACAGGCATGCACCACTATGCCAGGCTAATTTTTGAATTTTTACAAAAATTAGAGACGGGGTTTTAACATGTTGGCCAGGCTGGTCTCGAACTCCTGACCTCAGATGTTTTGCACTCCTCGGTCTCCCAAAGTTCGGGGATTACAGGCATGAGCCACCACACCAGGCCAGTTCTTCTTTTCCAAATGTAAAATGTTAGATATCTCAGTAAAATAAAAATATGCCCATGATTATTACAGTATGCTGTAATTTCAATGGCTATTAAAATACTTTCAGGCCAGGTGTGGTGACTCACGCTTGTTATCCCAGAACTTTGGGAGGCTGGGCAGGCAGATCACTTGAGGTCAGGAGTTTGAGACCAGCTCAGCCAAAGTGGTGAAACCCTGCCTCTACTAAAAATACAAAAATTAGCTGGGCGTGGTGGCTCGTGACTGTGGTCCCAGCTATGTGGGAGGCTGAGGCAGGAGAACTGTTTGAACCTGGGAGGTGGAGGTTGCAGTGAGCCAAATCGCACCACTGCACTCCACCCTGGGTGATAGAGTGAGACTCCGTTTCACCAAAAGAAAAAAAAGAAAGAAAAATTACTTTCTATTTTGTACGTATTAAAAGGAAGAATTGGAGAACATTTAAGAAGGTAAAAATATATCCTTACGAAGTGTAGCCTAAAGTTTTATTTTATATCTAGATCAGATAGTTCATTTAATCAATATTACATAGTGGTTAAAAATCATAGCTCCTGAAAGCAACATGTCTGATTCCAACTCTGGCTCTGCCACTTACTGTTTGGCCTTAAGTTTCTTAACCTGTTTGTGCCTTATTTTTCTCATCTGCAATTTGTGTATTATAATGGCACCTGTTTCATAGAATTAATATAAAAATTATGTGAGTTATTATATTTGAACACTTAGAAAATATTTATAACTGGCAGTTATTACACACTATAAAACTGTCAGCTTTATCATCATTATCATAACTTAATACTATTGTTATCTAACTCACTATTTTTTCCTATACATTTTATTTTATTTAGTTATCTATTACTAATATTAATATTACTACTACTATTATTATTTCCTTGTTTAATCCATTTATTTTACAAATGGAGCCAAGAATATGACTTGCTAATGGTCAACCATCTAGATTAGGGAACTAGATTTCAGTTAAGAAAAAGAGGAGGAGGAGGAGAAACTAGCCTCCTGAAGGACAATATTCAAGCGTATTATTATTATTTGATGCTACAGAACAAAACATTCTTCAGTTTCTCTATTGGTCCTTGTCCCATTTTTTTGCTTTTAAAAGGAAAAACAAATATACAGATTCTTGCGTAGAGTTCTGAACAAAGCTTGTTCTTTAGGTTTTCCAAGAAATCTAAATCCCTGGAAGAAGTAATATATTGTATTACAATCTGAAAATAAAAGTCAGAAAATAGTTTCTACCAAGAAAGAATGATGACTCCAAGCATGAGGTCTGTGGGCACCCTGAGATCCAAGCTAAATTGGTGATGTCTGTTTCATTAGATTGTAGTTAATCCTTTTGCTTAAATGGCATCAAATGTAGTAAAACACAGTAGTTAAAAACATAAAGTTTTGTGGATTCATATCTTAACCTTATCATTTATTATCTGAGGGATATCAGGCAAGTTACTTGACCTTTCTGAGCTTCTGTTTCCTCATTTATAATGACAGAGTACCATTCTCATAGATGTGTTGTGAGAATTGAGTAAAGGATGTAGTACAATTTCTAGCATAGGATAATTTCTCAGTATTTAACATTATCATAAACAGGTATAAAATGATTAGTATTTTAGATGTTATTACTTATAGGAAAACATTTTTTAAAAAAAGATAATCTGGGCTGGGCATGGTGGCTCACGTCTGTAATCCCAGGACTTTGGGAGGCCTAGGTGGGCAGATCACAAGGTCAAGAGATCAAGACCACCTAGCCAACATGATGAAACCCCTTCTCTACTAAGAATACAAAAATTAGCTAGGCATGGTGGCATGCACCTGTAGTCCCAGCTACTCAGGAGGCTGAGGCAGGAGAATTGCTTGAACCCAGGAGGCGGAGGCTGTAGCAAGCAGAGATCGCCCCACTGCGTTCCAGCCTGGCAACAGAGCGAGACTCCATCTAAAAAAAAAAAAAAAAATAGATAATCTGCCATTAATTTGAATACTTCTGTTACAAAAATTTAAAGGCAATTTTGGCACATGCAACTATATAATATCTGTTACTATAGTCTCACAAAAATTTCCCTGGGTAATTAGTTTCAAGGAATATTGGTGAGTTTGCAGATCATCGTCCTTTACAGCACTTTTGAGAATAATTAAGTACAGCTCAGAGACAGTTTCTCTTATCACAGATTTCTATTAACACATTAATTAACACAGAATATTTAGTGCTCGCCAAATAACACTGAGAACCCTCAGTTTTACTTGCTATCAAGTTTCTCATCTCCTGGGGTCTCTCTATTTCTTATCAATGATTAAATATAGAGCAAGTCTTTCCTACACTCCTGGAATCAATCTTTGACTTCAAAGTAGCCTTAGCTTGCTCTTCTGAAGTCCAAGATTCAGGTGAATAAAATTTTTTCGTTTTCTCTGGAAAAGGAACTTTTTTTTCCAAAGATTGGCCATGTTTTCCTGTTTATTCCTGGGCTCTATCCATTTACTGTCATCATCTCACCTGAAGAGCTTAGCTCTATCCACGTGTTAGGATCCTTTTCCTGTGGCACCTCTGACAGAACTTGCTTGTGAGTTTTCAGTTTTCTCTAGTGTGTATAATTTTCTTGGTACTAACGTGTTAACTAGAGTTGTTTGAGATTTAATGATTGAAATTGTACTTTCCTGGCCAATGGATACTCCATCACAACTAGAGATGAAAGTTGTGGTTAAAAGTATCAGGAGGCTGTGTGTGGTAACTGGGATTAACTGTGAGCCTGGAATCAAGAGATTGGGGTTTAATTCTGTATCTGTCCCTTAATTCCCTCTGTCTCCTTCAGTAAATCATTTAATCTCACTGAGGTTCAGGTTCCTCACAGATTAAATATAATAATAACATCTACTCAAAAGGTTATTCTAGGGCAAAGATCCTTAGAGCATAGTCTGGGAATCTCTTACAGATCTCAGAGATGCTTTGACAGGGTCTATGAGGTCAAAACTCTTTTCATATTAATATTAAGACATTATTTGCCCCTTTCACTCCTATTATTTCACAAATGTGCTGTAAATTTTTCCAGTGGCTATCTGACACATAATATCACAACAGATTGAATATAGAAGCAGCTCTCAGAGCCCATCTGTATTCTATTTAGCCAGAAATTAAAGATATTTGAAAAAAGGTAAAGCAATGTCATTGTTCTACTTCTAAAAAATATAGTTATTTTTATTAAACTGTATGATGTTAAACTGCAATAAAATTGGTATTGTTATTTTGAATGAATTAATAGATACTTTAGACATTTCTCTATTTTAATTTCTAATATGGCAAATACTGATGGATATAATTGTCATAAACAAAAGTTCTTTATGGTTCCCAATAATTATTAAGAGTGCAAAGATCCTGAGACGCTGTTTGAGGGTTTTTGAGAACTGCTGTTTGTTCTAAGGATTAAATGAGATATCTCCTACAATAGTGCCACACAAAATAAGTATTCAGTAGACATGTTAAGAATTACATTGGCTCTGGTAAGATGAGATGCAACTGTATTTTTAGCTTCTTTTCTTTTTATTATCTATTTATTTTATAATTTTATCTTTTAATTTAGAATCAGTGGGTACAAGTCCAGGTTTGTTGCCTGAGTATATTGAGTGATACTGAGATTTGGGATAAGAAGAATCCCATCACCCAGGTAGTAAGCATAGTGCTGAGTATAGACACTGGGGACTATCGTTGCCATGTTTATGTCCATTACTACCCAATGTTTAGCTCCTACTTATAAGTGAGAACATGTGGTATTTGGTTTTCTTTTCCTGCTTGTTTGCTTAGGATAATGGCCTCCAGTTGCATCCATGTTACTGCAAAGGACATGATTTCATTCTTTTTTATGGATGCATAATATGCCGTGATATGTATATTTTCTTTATGCAGTCCACCATTGATGGGCACCTGGATTAATTCCATGCCTTTGCTATTGTGAATAGTGCTATGATGAACATACACGTGCATGTATCTTTTTGGTAGAATGATTTATTTTCTCTAGAATATATGTCCATAAGGGGATTGCTGGATTGAACAAAATAATGTTATTATTGCTATATTTCCTGTCCTTATAGTTTTTTAATTTTACTTTTAAGTTCTGAGATACATGTGCTGAATGTGCAGGTCTGTTACACAGGTATGCATGTGCCATAGTGGTTTGCTGCACCTATCAACCATTCATCTAGGTTTTAAACCCTGCATAAATTAGGTATTTGTCCTAATGCTGTCCCTCCCCTTGCCTCCCATCCCCTGACAGGCCCCAGTGTGTGATGTTCCCCTCCCTGTGTCCATGTGTTCTCATTGTTCAGCTCCCACTTACTAGTGTGAACATGCAGTGCTTGGTTTTCTGTTCCTGTGTGTGTTTGCTGAGAATGATGGTTTCCAGCTTCATCTATATCCCTGCGCAGGACATGAACTCATCCTTTTTGATGGCAGCATAGTATTCCATGCTGTATATATGGCACATTTTCTTTATCCAGTCTGTCATTGATGAGCATTTGGGTTGGTTCCAAGACTTTGCTATTGTAAACAGTGCTGCCATAAACATACCTGTGCATGTGTCTTTATAGCAGAATGATTTATAATCCTTTGGGTATATACCCAGTAATGGGATTGCTTGGTCAAGTGGCATTTCTGGTTCTAGATCCTTGAGGAATCACCACATTGTCTTCCACAATGCTTGAACTAATTTACAACCCCACCAACAGTGTAAAAGCAATCATATTCCTCCACATTCTCATCAGCATCTGTTGTTTCCTGACTTTTTAATGATCGCCATTCTAACCGGCACGAGATGGTATCTCATTGTGGTTTTGATTTTCATTTCTCTAATGACCAGTGATGATGAGCTTTTTTCACATGTTTCTTGGCTGCATAAATGTCTTCTTTTGAGAAGTGTCTGTTCATATCCTTCGCCCACTTTTTGATCGGGTTGTTTCTTTCTTGTAAATTTAAGTTCCTTGTAGATTCTGGATATTAGATGTTTGTCAGATGGATCGATTGCAAAAATTTTCTTCCATTCTGTAGTTTGCCTTTTCTCTCTGATGATAGTTTATTTTGTTCTGCAGAAACCCGTTAGTTTAATTAGATCCCATTTGTCAATTTTGGCTTTTGTTGCCATTGCTTTGTGTGTTTTAGTCATGAAGTCTTTGCCCATGCCTATGTCCTGAATGGTATTGCCTAGGGTTTCTTCTAGGGTTTTAATCGTTTTTGGTTTTACATTTCAGTCTTTACTCCATCTTGAGTTCATTTTTGTATAAGGTGTCAGGAAGGGGCCCAGCTTCTGTTTTCTGCATATGGCTAGCCAGTTTTCCCAGCAGCATTAATTAGAGAATCCTTCCTCCATTGCTTGTTTTTTATCAGCTTTGCTGATCAGATTGTTGTAGATGTGTGGTGTTATTTGTGAGGCCTCTGTTCTGTTCTATTGGCTTATATATCTGTTTGGGTACCAGTACTATGCTGTTTAGGTTACTGTAGTCTTGTAGTATAGTTTGAAGTCAGGTAGCGTGATACCTCCAGCTTTGTTATTTTTGGTTAGGACTGTCTTGGCTATATGGGCTTTTGTTTGGTTACAAATGAAATTTAAAGTAGTTTTTTTCTAATTCTGTGAAGAAAGTCAGTGGTACCTTGATAGGAATAGCATTGAATTTATAAATTTCTTTGGGCAGTATGGTCATTTTTATGATATTGATTCTTCCTACCCATGAGCATGAATTTTTTTTTTTCATTTGTTTGTGTCCTCTCTTCTTTCCTTGAGCAGTGGTTTGTAGTTCTCCTTGAAGAGGTCCTTCACATCCTTTGTAAGTTGTATTCCTAGGTATTTTATTCTCTTTGTAACAATTGTGAATGGGAGTTCACTCATGATTTGGCTCTCTGCTTGTCTATTATTGGTGTATAGAAATGTTTGTGATTTTTGCACATCGATTTTGTATACTGAGACTTTGCTGAAGTTGCTTATCAGCTTAAGAAGTTTTTGGGCTGAGGCAAGGGGGTTTTCTAAATATACAATCATGTCACCTGCAAACTGGGACAATTTGACTGTGTTTCTTCCTGTCTGAATACTCTTTATTTCTCTCTTGCCTGATTTCCCTGGCCAGAATTTACAATACTATGTTGAATAGGAGTGGTGAGAGAGCATCCTTGTCTTGTGCCAGTTTTCAAAGGGAATGCTTCCAATTTTTGCCCATTCAGTATGATATTGGCTGTGGGTTTTTCATAGATAGCTCTTACTATTTTGAGATATGTTCCATCAGCACCTAGTTTATTGAGAGTTTTTAGCATGAAAGGCTGTTGAATTTTCTCAAAGGCCTTTTTGGCGTCTATTGAGACAATCACGTGTTTTTGGTCATTGGTTCCATTTATTTGATGGATTACATTTATTGGTTTGCATATGTTGAACCAGCCTTGCATCCCAGGGATAAAGCCAACTTGTCCGTGGTGGATAAGCTTTTTGATGTGCTGCTGGACTCAGTTTGTCAGTATTTTATTGAGGATTTTTACAACAATGTTCACCAGGGATATTGGCCTGAAATTTTCTTTTTTTGTTGTGTCTCTGCCAGGTTTTGGAATCAGGATGATGCTGGCCTCATGAAATGAGTTAGGAAGGAGTGCCTCTTTTTCTATTGTGTGTAATAGTTTCAGAAGGAATGGTACCAGCTCCTCTTTGTACCTCTAGTAGAATTCGGCTGTGAATCCTTCTTGTCCTGGACTGTTTTTGTTTGACAGGCTATTAATAACTGCCTCAATCTTAGAACTTGTTATTGGTCTATTCAGGGATTTGACTCCTTCGTGGTTTAGTCTTGGGATGGTATATGTGTTTAGGAATTTATCAATTTCTTCTAGATTATTTTATTTGCATAGAGTTGTTTATAGTATTCTCTGATGGTAGCTTGTATTTCTGTGGGATCAGTGGTGATATCCCCTTTATCATTTTTTATTGTGTCTATTTGATAATTCTTTCTTTTCTTATTTATTAGTCTGGCTAGACGTCTAATTATTTTGTTAATCTTTTCAAAATACCCATTCCTGCATTCATTGATTGTTTGAAGCGTTTTTTTGTGTGTCTCTATCTCCTTTGGTTCTGCTCTAATATTAGTTATTTGTTGTCTTCTGCTAGCTTTTGGATTTGTTTGCTCTTGCTTCTGTAGTTTAATTGTGATGTTAGGGTGTTAATTTTAGATCTTTCCCACTTGCTGCTGTGGGCATTTAGTGCCATAAAATTTCCTTTAAACACTGCTTTAGCTGTGTGCCAGAAATTCTGGTACATTGTGTCTTTGTTCTCATTGGTTTCAAAGTACTTCTTTATTTTGCCTAATTTTGTTATTTACCCAGTAGTCATTCAGGAGCAGGTTGTTCAGTTTCCATGTAGTTGTGCAGTTTTGAGTGAGTTTCTTAATCCTGTGTTCTAATTTGATCACACTGTGGTCTGAGACAGTGTTTGTAATGATTTTCATTGTTTTGCATTTGCTGAGGAGTGTTTTACTTCCAATTATGAGATCGATTTTAGAATAAGTGCTATGTGGCACTGAGAAGAATGTATATTCTGTTGTTTTGGGGTAGAGAGTTATATAGATGTCTACTAGGTCCACTTGGTCCAGAGCTAGGTTCAAGTCTGGGGTATCCTTGTTAAATTTCTCTCTCCTTGATCTGTCTAATATTGACAGTGGGGTGTTAAAGTCTCCCACTATTATTGTGTGGGAGTGTAAGTCTCTCTGTTGGTCTCTAAGAACTTGTTTTATGAATCTGTGTGCTCCTGTATTGGGTGCATATATATGTAGGATAGTTAGCTCTTCTTGTTGCATTGATTCCTTTACCATTATGCAATGCCCTTCTTTGTCTTTTTTGATCTTTGTTGGTTTAAAGTCTGTTTTATCAGAGGCTAGAATTGAAACCCCTGCTTTTTTCTTTGCTTTCCATTTGCTTGGTAAATTTTCCTCCATCCCTTTATTTTGAACCTATTTGTGTCTTTGCCCATGAGATGAGTCTCCTGAATACAGCACACTGATGGGTCTTGACTCTGTATCCAGTTTGTCACTCTGTGTCTTTTAATTGGGGCATTTGGCCCATTTAAATTTAAGGTTAATATTGTTATGTGTGAATCTGATCCTATCATCATGATGCTAGCTGGTTATTTTGCAAATTAGTTGATGCAGTTTCTTCATAGTGTCGTTGGTCTTTATATTTTGGTGTGTTTTTGCAGTGACTGCTACTGCTTTTTCCTTTCCATATTTAGTGCTTCCTTCAGGAGCTCTTGTAAGGCAGCCCTGGTGGTGACAAATCCCTTAGTATTTGCTTGTCTGGAAAGGATTTTATTTCTCCTTTGCTTATGAAGCTTAGTTTGGCTGGATATGAAATTCTCAGTTGAAAATTCTTTTTTTTAAGAATGTTGAATATTAACCCCCACTCTCTTCTGGCTTGTAGCGTTTCTTCAGAGAGATTCACTATAGTCTGATGGGTTTCCCTTTGTAGGTAATCTGGCCTTTCTCTCTGAGTGCCCTTAACATTTTTTCCTTCATTTCAACCTTAGAGAATCTGATGATTGTGTCTTGGGGTTGCTTTCCTTGGGAAGTATATTAGTGGTGTTCTCTGTATTTCCTGAATTTGAATGTTGGCCTTCTCATTAGGTTGGGTAAGTTCTGCTGGATAATATCCTGATGTGTGTTTACCAACTTGATTCCATTCTCCCTGTCACATTCAGGGTCCCCAATCCATTTTAGGTTTGATCTTTTTACATAGTCCCATATTTCTTGGAGGCTTTTTTCATACTTTTTCATTTATTTTTTCTCTATCTTATCTTCATGCCTTATTTCAGTAAGTTGATCTTCAGTCTCTGGTTTCCTTTCTTCCACTTGATCGATTCAGCTATCGATATTTGTGTATGCTTCACAAAGTTCTCATGCTGTGTTTTTCAGCTCCATCGAGTCATTTATGTTCTTCCGTAAGCTGATTATTCTAGTTAGCAGTTCCTGTAACCTTTTGTCAAAGTTCTTAGGTTCCTTGTATTGCATTAGAACATGCCCCTTTAGCTCAGAGGAGTTTGTTAGTACCCACCTTTTGAAACCTACTTCTGTCAATTCATCAAACTCATTCTCCGTCCAGTTTTGTGCCCTTGCGGGGGAGGAGTTATGATCATTCAGAGGAGGGGAGGTATTCTGGTTTTTTGAATTTTCAGCATTTTTGCATTGTTTTTTTCTCATCCTCATGGATTTGTCTACCTTTGATCTTTGAGACTGGTGACCTTTGGATGGGGATTTTGTGTGGGTGTTGTTGATGTTGATGTTATTACTTTTTGTTTGTTAGTGTTTCTTCCAACAGCCAGGCCCCTTTTCTGCAGGTCTGCTGTGGTTTGCTGGAAGTTCACTTTGGACTCTGTTTGCCTGGGTAATACCAGCCGAGGCTGCAGGACATCAAAGATTGCTGCCTGCTTCTTCCTCTGGAAGCTTCGTCCCAGAGGGGCACCCATCTGAATGTCAGTTGGAGCTCTCCTGTATGAGGTGTCTGTTGACCCTTGCTGGGAGGTGTCTCCCAGGCAGGAGGTACAGGAGTCAGGGACCCATTTGAGGAGGCAGTCTGTCCTGTACCAGAGCTCGAGCACTCTGCTGGGAGAATCTTCCTTGTCAGGATTCACTGCCCTCTTCAGAGTCAGCAGGCAGGAACGTTTAAGTCTGCTGAAGCTACACCCACACCCGCCCCTACCCCCAGGGGCTCTGTCCCAGGAAGATGGGAGTTTTATCTATAAGTCCCTGACTAGAGACGCTGCCTTTCTTTAAGAGGTGCCCTGCCCAGTGAAGACGAATCTAGAGAGGCACTCTGGCCACAGCCACTTTGCCACGCTGTGATGAGTTCCGCCCAGTCCAAACTTTGGTCTCCTTAGCACTGTCAGGGGAAAACCACCTACTCAAGCCTTAGTAATAGTGGACACCCCTCCTTGCACCAAACTTGATCATCCCAGGTTGACTTCAGATTGCTGTGAGGGCAGCAAGAATTTCAAGCCAGTGGTTTTTGGGTTGCTGAGCTCCGTGGAAGTGGGACCCGCTGAGTGACACCACTTGGCTCCCTTCCTTCATCCCCCTTTCCAGGGGAGCAAACAATTCTGTCTTGCTGGGGTTCTAGGCACCACTGGGGTATGAAAAAAATACTCTTGCAGCTAGCTTGATGTTTGCTCAAGCAGCCACCCAATCTGTGCTTGAAACCCAGGGGCCCTGGTGGTGTAGGCACACGAGGGAATCTCCTTGTTTTTGCAGATTGCAAAAACCATGGGAAAAACATAGTATCTGGGCCACATAGCACAGTTCCTCACGACTTCCCTTGGCTTCCCATACTTCTGGAGGTCCGCTCCTTGCATTTCCTGAGTGAGGCGATGCCCTACCCTGCTTCTGCTTGCCCTCTGTAGTCTGCACCCACTGGCTAACCAGTCCCAATGAGATGAACTGGGTACCTCAGTTGGAAATGCAGAAATCACCTGCCTTCTGCATTGGTCTGGCTGGTAGCTGCAGAACAGAGCTGTTCCTATTCGGCTATCTCCTGTTCTTTTAATTTTTAAGTGATACAGTGTAAACATAAAAAGGAGAAAACTGTGTTGAGTATAGATTGTTCTGTATAAATGTTTTGATAACATTTTATTTTTTTTTAAAGAAAGAAAAAGTTTAGACATTGTAGGTTTGTTATTTCTTGAGAATACTGGGATATACATATATATATACACACACATACACACTGGGCATTATATATATATTTCATGTTGTATATATATGTGTATATATACAGTTTTTTATGATGTAGTCAGTTTTATACAGTATTATTTAACTCACATCATTTAACAAATGAGAAACTTTAAAAAGTATTATAGGTATTCACTTCCATTATTTTCAATTTGTACATTAGCTAGTATTTCATTAATTCATGTGGTCATCCATATATTTTTCCTTCAATCAGCATATATGTATTGATGATCCACTATTCTAGCTACTGTGAGTGTTTCTGGGATGCAATGATATTCAAAACTTAATTCTTGCTCTCATCAACATTATAGTTAAGCTGAAAACAACCACAAACAAAGCAAATGAGTATGACCAAGTGCAAGCTGTAGATTCTCTAACTTGCTATCAAACTTGAAAATAGGAAACAGATTTTTTTTTTTCAATTACACTGCTGGAAACCATGAATATCCTGAAGAAACTATTATAGAGTATGGAGAATGAGATTAGATGAGGAAGAGCAGATGATGGCCGGCCAGAAAATGATGCGCTTCTGAAAAGCATGAACATGTGAAATAAAATTATGACTGCAAAGATGCTGTGTGTTTGCAATAATTAGCCAGGTGTGGCCCTGCTGATAGTGCTTGGCAGAATTATCTATAGAACAGAAATGGAAAGTTTGCAGAGGATTCTAATTTAAATAGAACAGCTACTCTGTGTAGGGAAAAGTGTAAATGGAGAAAAGTGTAAATAACAGCTGGCAGTAGTTATGTGTCTCAAAAATCCAATAGTGTTCTGTTTTTGAATATAGGTTAAAGTAGATCTGATATGCCAGTGCTTTTTTTAGGATCTGGAGTCCTAGAAGTCTGTAGAAACAGAGACTGGTGTGATTTTGTCCTCTGCAGGATGTAGGCGCTCTTGGTTTACTTATTTGATAAACCTGCTGTGAACTACTGGGAAAACTTTATTATTTCAGAAACACTTTATCCATCCAGTGTACACTTATTCCTACATCAATTTTTAAGTCTATCTGTTTTTAAAAGCCTATCCATACACCTGGTGATAAGAAAAGAATGTCTAACAACCATGTCTATACCACTGTTAGTGATATTATCACACTACTCTTTCAATAGAGACTGATGGTTTACGTGACAAGCACTTGAAAATTTCATGAATATTCTTCTTCTACTTACAGTGAACAGCATTCCTGGATTAACATGCTTTAGGCTATAAAACAATATGAATTAGTGTGTTCCCAATTTTTCAGAAGGAATATGCAACTTTAGATTCTCTATCTTGCATTTTCAGGGATATTTTTGTTTTATAGTATCTGTTATTCCTATAAAATGTGATTCTTAGTGATAGGTATATATCTGGCTATTGTTTAGTAAGCAAGGTTTTAAAAACCTCAAATTATGTAGGAAACATCTTTAATTTTGGTAGTTCTATAATTTAAGAGAACACAATTGGCATCATGAAACTGAAAACAACAAAAAAGAAAATGAGTATAACCAAGTGTAATCTGCAGATACTCTAGCTGCTGAACTTAAAAATAGTAGACTTTTTTTTTCAATTATGCATGTTTACTTGTGAAGTTTATAAAACGTGCTTTTTTTTTTTTTTTTTTTTTTTTTGCAGATTACAGCATTCCTATTAATTCAGAAAACCAAATCAACAATCATGCTAGAGTAATAGATTCTCACCATCAGAAGAACAAACACAAGAAATTCAAGTAGCTTAAAAATCCTTATTTTGCTTGATACTATCTATTATTGAGTACTTTTGTTGACAGCAAACTCATTAATCTTTAAGACCTCCAATTCTGTTTTTACATGTCTCTACTTGTTGGACTTTTACACTCTCAGCTATTGGCATTTTCTCTCTAACTACAGTGAATAGTTTTGCCTTTTCTTTCCCTTTTAGTGGTGTGATTTCATCATCTCCCAAAAGGTAGCCCTAAGATCCTTGCTCTTTTGATAATCACATAATAAAAATCAATTTTTCTTTCTGGTATTTTTGTTGTTTTGTTGACAAAGTTTTAATGCTTAGATTTCTTAATACTTACAATTTTTGTAAATCTATGCTACTCTTTTTTTAGTGGTCCCTGTTTACATGCATGTATTTTTAAAATTTGTCTTTTTTTTTTTTTTTTAATCAGTGTCTCCTAGAAATCTCTGGGCAGTGCTATCTACTATATATATTTCTACAGTTTCTACTTCTTTTTATTTCTTCTTAGTGTAAATGGTCATTTTGTATTTAGAATTAGTTATTTTTGTTTTTCTTTTAGTCTCTTACAATGGAAGCAAACTTAGGAACTTTTTAAAGGAAGGTGTCTTCTAACAGTTGAAGTGTGTAACATTTATCTGCTTACATGGCTGCTCCTGTTGCCCTCTCATATAAAGGGATTTGCTTCTGTATTCCTATAGAATTTACTAGCCTAAACAACAATTTCCTATGAAAACGTTGTGTCTACTTGTAGGAAAATAAAAATATTGTAACATGTATTTTATAATTATGACCCAATTTAGCTTTGATTCTCCAACACACTGTACTTAATTTATTTTCCTGCCTTTAAAAGAGCCACCAAATTGTATCTCATGACTGGTTACTCAGGAATGCTACATTGCAAGATGCCAAATAACTTTTGCTAATAAGCTTTGAATACAATTATCTTCTACCCAAAAATCATAGTAAAAATATCAAGTAAAGGCCGGGTGTGGTGGCTCATGCGTGTAATCCCAGCACTTTGGGAGGCTGAACTGGGCAGATCATGAGGTCAGGAGATCGAGACCATCCTGGCTAACATGGTGAAACTCCATCTCTACTAAAAAAATACAAAACAAAACAAAACAAAACAAAAAACAAAAAAACAAATATAGCCGGGCCTGGTGACGGGCACCTGTAGTCCCAGCTACTTGGGGGAGGCTGAGGCAGAAGAATGGCGTGAACCCAGGAGGCAGAGCTTGCATTGAGCCTAGATCGAGCCGCCACTGCACTCCAGCCTGGGCAACAGAGCGAGACTCTGTCTTAAAAAATAAAATAAAATAAAAATTTTAAAAAATAAATAAATAAAGAGTTTTTAAAGTTATATATGCAGTATGTTATTTCCATGGTGGAACAGAGTTTTCTAAGTTTTGTTTCGTTTTTTTTTTTTTTTTAATCAAATACATTGTTTCTGGGGTCTAATAATATGTAGGAGACATCTTATTAGAATGATAACTGACTTTTTATTTTCATAACCTAATTCTTGTTGTTTTCCTCATCACTTTTTCTTGACATGTAATATAACCAATGAAAAGCCTAGAGATATCATTTTAGAATGTGGTTACTTCTAAGATAATATTTAACATATCACTTATTTATGTATTAGCTTCTCATCTATAGATATGATCTTTAAATGCTTTAATATTCAAAGTACTTGATTTGCCTTGCCTCAAACTAAGAAAATTAATGCAAAATTATTGTTTCTTTGCATAATGCACAATGGATATAAACTAAGATTTTAGTAAGTTCATGAGTCTTTCAGTGAGTTTTGTTTTGTTTGTTACTTTATGATTTAGTGAGTTCTAATCATCCACTTTAAAAACTATGTTGACAAGTTCACAGCAATATGTTAACCTCTATCTGTTTTTTTCTTTTATATGACAGGTTGATAGTTTACTTTTTCTTGTAACTCCAATTTTGTTGAATTGTTAGAAGAGTAGCAGTTGAAAATCACTTTGCCCTCCATTTTCTGAGAGCCAGATGAAATAGTTGCTTTTGTTACATTTACCAGAGAGAATGTAAAATGTACTTAAATCAGCCTTTATTCCTCTCAAGTTCCAAGAAAGGAACACTCTTAGTTTTCTATTGCTAACCATTGTTCACTCTTGTGCCTCCTCATCTCAACATTTTTCGACCAACTGTGGGATAGTGGTAGGGAGTTCATTCGTTTCTTTTCATTCTTTTTTACAAGGGGTTGGGCAGAAGCTTATAGGAGTCTACTGAAGAATTGCCATGGGTGAAAGGGAAGGGAGAGAGAAAAATGGTTTAATGGTTTTACTTTTGTCCACAGGACATGATCATTTCTGTAGGTAATGCTCTGGACTGCAATAGCCATTTTCCAATTCTGAGATAAACTAAGCCAAAATGTTGAGGTAACAGAGAGAAATAACTAGCATCCTTGATGATGCAATTACACATCCCTTGAACTGTTCTACCTTAGTGCTTAATGTTTTATTAAATAATAATCACATTATTGCTTTAAATGTTTTGATTCGGGTCTTCTTATACTTGTAGTGAAACATACAACCCTTTTTATCTTATGATTAAAGCCCTTTAGTTTCTCTAACCTCTTTTATTGACTTGTGATTGGAGCTTCCATTTTATTTAAATTTATCTCCTTTACACCATTTTTATTTCCTTTTCTTCGTACTACAGGTAGAGAAGATGAGAGACATTAAAAATAACAGGATGATAAATTAAAAGAAAGGAGTTGGGTTGACTGTAATATTCTACTCCAATTATATTTAATAGTATTGACTCTGTGAATAACGTTATAGAAATCAAGAACTAGAAAACAACAAATGTTGGTTATTTTTCATATCACTGATCAATATGCTAAATGTGTATCACACTAAATACATATTTTTAATGGTTATATAACTTCCCAGAACTTTGTTAAATAAAAATATAACATTTAAAAGTATTTTAATAATTTTACATCTCAAAAACTTAGTAATGCAAAAAAATATTTCTCTTTTAAGTTTTTCTGAAAGCCAAGCTTAATGTTTATATTGAGCTCCCATTTTGCTTGACAGAAGGGAACTTTTAAATTCCCAGAAATTTTATTTCCAAAGTCATTCACTGAGAATATAGCATATTTTAAAGTTAAGTTTTGTCGAATTCAGATTTTTCCTTCTCATCTTTTTTATTTATGTTGTAGGACCTGTATTCCTGTGGCTTTTATGGCATTGTGATATTTCATGAAAAAATATGTCCACACTCATTTTGTGGTGGCATCCCTGAGAAATAGTCAGCCCACATAGACTTTAATTATTGGCACCAACCCACAGTGGCTCTTGTCAATATCTCCATTGTCCTCTTGCACTTTTAGTGATGCTCAACTGCTTTTCCCTAACCTGGTTTTCAGATCCATTTAAGCCACTGGCTTGCCATCAATACTGCCTATACCCTTTTAGTAGTCCCAGGGACAGTTTACTGTATTTCTTTCATGTGGGGTATTTGAGGATATCAACAAAACCTCTCTGTTCCTAACATTTCATACAGTGGTCTTATTTCAGGATATAACTTAAAACTGACAGGTGAGGCTGCACCAGTCCTTTTTGTGATATTTAATATGCTACCAAATATTTATAAAATTTGAAAGCAGAGTAAGTATGGCATAAGAAGTAACTTGAATATCCTTATTGATCATTGACATATTAGAATACAACCAAGTGGAAACTTTCAGAATATTAGCTTTGCCACTACTAGAAGCATTCTTTGAAATGGAATTCTGTTTCCTAAGAATTAGAACTGCCAACAATAGTTTAGGTGGGGAATTGTCCTCCCTCTCTCCCTACCACCAAATCCCAGTCTTAATCAACTCCTTCCTCAATCACCCATGTAAATAAATACCTCTTTATGATACCTTTTATTACAACTAGATCTCCATGACTAAGGCCTGCTTATATAGAAAGCAGAATACGACTCTATCATAAGTACTCTCACTTTGTTATGTAGGATATATTCAAATTTGCAGTTTTTTATAGTAAAGAGATCAAATAAGTATACACTTTTTAATTTAGTATTCCTTAGTAAGTAAAGCATGATGCTTATGAACTTGATTTAAGCTATTTTTATGTTTATTTTAAACTTTATTTCATTTAAAATTGACATAATAATTGTACATATTGTGCAATGTGATGGTTCAATTCATGGATACATTGTATAATGATTAATCAAGGTAATTGGCATATCTATCACCTTAAAAGTTTCATTTCTTTGTGGAGATAATATTCAAAATTCTCTCACTATCTTAAAATATCCTATACATAATTAATAGCTGTGGTCACCTACTGTGTAATGGAACATTGGAACTTATTCTTCCTGACTAACTGTAAATTTTAGAACCTTGATATAAGTCTCATCTCTTACTTGAATGAGAATTTATTTTTCCAATATTTCTAAGAAGATTAGTCATAATTCTAGGAACTCTCTGATCAAATTATCTTTTGTAGTCCTGTGGTCTCTTAGAAATTATAATTTTTAAAATCTTAGTGAAAACTAAAAAAAAAAAGTATGACTGTTAATTCCTTTTATCCAGTAAATAACATCATCTGTGTGTACTTTTCTCAAAAATACATATTTCCTATTATTGCAGCAAATAGAACTTTGCAAGAGTTGCACATTACTGGAAAATATATTTATTCAAAAATTGTACTAGGTAGATCTTTATTGTTACTCTTAATTAGCTTTGGACCCATCTTAAATAATGGAGCTGGAATCGGACATCATCACCGCCAATCATTTTTTGCTGCAGGGAGAAAAGTTTGAAGAACAAAACAGCTCTCCTCTCTTTGAAGCAGATATCTGATTTGAGGCAAAACCTTCTGATCTCCTTCTGAATTTATAGCTGATACTGTTGTGGCAATATTTGAGCATTGCATAATAGCATGTGGAGCATAGCTGATGACTTTCCTTTAGCCTCTTTGTACTCTGAAATTTCTACCTCATTGCTTATCTTAAAAGAAACAAAATCAAGCCTAGCTTACTGAATCTACTCCTGACTTTCAGCCAGAACCTAGTATACTGAATTTCTGACTATATTTTATTGTTAGAGTTCTCAAAATACTGAGTACTTTTTTTTTTTCGTTACTTAACTTCTATCTCTTTATGATACACACCTTCACATATTTGCTCCTACTCTTCTCTCTGGAGCAACAGAAGAAATGAATACAATCTTTTCACATAAGTCTGTCTGGGGGAAACTATGTATGTCCTGACTATCTCCAAGTCCTTTCCTTTGCTATATTTCTATTCTCTGGTTCTTTAACCAGTCCTTACCATTTTTTTTTTTTTTTTTAGTACTATGTTGTTGAAACACCAGGAAATACCCTAAATGTAAATTAATATAGAGACATCAAGTTAAATCTATCCTTTAAATGCAAACAAAACATTCAAAACGTGGGAGGGTTTTTATCTTTTTTATTAGAAAAGCTTTCACTTTTTTTTATCTATATCAAAGGGAGAAATTCAGCTGAATGTCTCTGCACCTGTATGAGTGATCGATTGCCACAGTAATGCTGAGTGACAAGCCGCTACAAAACCTTATCATAATAGAACAATAAGCATTGATTGCTTACACATCTGGACTCATCTGGGGACTGGTAAGGTGCTTCAGTTGATGAAGCTTACATTTAATCAAAATTTTAGAGGTTGGCTGGCTATTGGCTAATCTAAGTTGCCTTTGGCTAGAGTGACTGGATGGTGAGCTTTATTCCCTAATTTAGTTTTCTTTGAAATAAGCCAGGACTTGCTTTGGCTATTTATGCATGTGCACAAAAGAGTGGCAAACACCCAAGAGCATAAAAGGTAGAGTGCAAATGTGTAAGCATTTGCAAGCCTCTGCTTGTATATTTAGCATCCCTTTGCCTAAAGAAGTTCATATAGATAAGCCCAGAATCAATATGGCAGAGTACTACAAAGTTACCTAGCAAAATGAGAGGATGAAAGGAGGGATGAAAATTTGGGGCCAGTTTTGCAGTCTATCTAGAAATGCTTAATTCAGCAAGCATTTAAAAAGAGTCTGTGAATTCAACTCTGTGCCATCCAGCAAGCATTTAAAAAGAGTCTGTGAATTCAACTCTGTGCCAGGAGGTCTGAAGATTTGAAAAGAATAAACATGGTTTCTAATTCTACGACAAATGAACGTACATTTATTGTTTATAGTGATGATAAAATTTTAAAAATGATTATCGACTTTGCATAAGCTGACATACTACATACCTGTTAATTGTTGAGTTAAATCACAGTTTGTTAAAATTGTGCAATAAATCATTATGAGGAAAAAAGGAGAATCCAAAACTCCCAGTTGATCAGTTATTTAGAAATAAAAAACTGAACTTATACCTGAAAAGATTTACCCCAGATTTAATGAACCTGAAATTATCTTCCATATCTTTAGAGTGGTTCTGAATCTGTTCCTGGTTTTTTAGGTTAAATGTGTAAGGATCTTCCTGAGATTTGAATAAATGTAGAATCATGATAAACTGTCCTCCTTTCTTCCCTCTTCCACTCCACCGTTCCCCTCCCTCCTTCTCTTCTCTTCCTTTCTCTCTTTCTCTCTCTCTCTTTTTCCTCCCTCTTACTTTCTTTTTTTTTTTTTTACCAAATAAAGTCTGATTTTAAAAGTTATTAAGTGATGCAAATGTCTGAGTATGGTTTATCCCAAGCAATAAATAATCTAAAGCTCTTTAAAACAAGTACATATAAGTATTTTCTTTAGGTGATAAAAGTGACATTTGATTGTCATGATCCATTTCACTTCATTTCCAACATGCAACAGAATCATCATAATGCTTCAGGTGACAATTGAACCGTTTAACATTTATGTGACAGACATGAAAATACTAGAAAATATAAAGTATATTAATCCTTTTGCCATATAGTTTGTATAATAACATATTTCTACCAGATTAGATTTCGTTATGAGATTATACAATTCCAGTCTCACTTTTGACTACCCTTTTTTTAAAAAAATATATTTTACTTCAACCCTGGTATATTTCTTTCCATTCCTCAAATACACTTTCTCTGAATACAGATTGTCTTTTTCTTATAAACTTGTTTTTTTTGAACTCTTAAATCAAGAAAGACCTTAACCTCCATGAGATCATGGTTAATGTCTGAGTCACTCATTATTGTGTCTCTGGGTGTCTAGTGGAAGATTCAATGTAGAATAGGCTGTAATAAATATTAAGAGAATAAATGATGTTTATTTTATATATGAATAAATTCTGTTTCTCTTCCTCATTGTTTCCATTTGCTGCCTTGAATGCACTCCTTTTTTATTCTCATTTTGTCCCTAGGTGATCATTCTAAACAGAATTAGCTCTGCTGATTAAAACCCATAAAACCCGTAGGAATTCCTGCCCCACCCCCATGCTCAGTTCAGACGCTCTAGGATTCTTCAGCACTTAGAGTTCCTGCTTATCTAGAGTACGACTTACTGCTAAGAATGTAGATGAGCATATGAGTTCTACAATATTTAAGTAAGGATAATGTTTGTTATTAATCAAGAAATTTTTATTTTTAAATCAAAAAGTTTGACAAATTATGAATTATATGAGTATATTATTTATTGAAAAATTTCTTACATATTTTAGTATGTTATTATTTGTGAACCTTTAAGAAAGATTTACTGTTTGATCATCTCAAACTTACTTTGCTATTGAACCTTGTGTGTTTATGAATCATCCACAGTATTATCTGTGCTATACTTTGAAAGCACTACAGGCAGATTAAGAATATATATAATCATAAGATTAATTCAAATTTTTGCAATGTGACATTTGAGACCATTATATTAATTGAAATAAGCCAGGCACAGAAAGATAAACATCACATGTTCTTACTTATTTGTGTAATCTAAAAATCAAAACAATTGCGCTCATGAACATAGAGAGTAAAAGAATACTTATCAGAGGCTGGAAAGGGTAGTGAGGACCTGGGGGAGAGGTGGGGATGGTTAATTGGTAAAAAAAAAAAAAAAAAAAAAAAGAAAGAATGAGTAAGACCGATTATTTGATAGCACAACAGGGTAACTATAGTCAATAATAATTGTACATTTTAAAATGTACAATTGGATTATTTGTAACTCAAAGAATAAATGCTTGAAGGGATGGATAACCCATTCTCCATGATGTGCTTATTTCACATGCCATGCTGGTATCAAAATACCTCATGTACCCCAGAAATATGTATACCTACTGTGTACTCACAAAATTAAAACAGTAATTTTAATGAAAAAAAGCTAAAATTGAAACAAAATAGCTAGGTGTCACTAAATGCAAATGGAAGACATTATTGGTATTTTCATCAGATGCCAAGGAGTGTAACTTTTATATAGAAATAAACACTGTCGCATTAGAATATTGCATCTCTGAAATCTATAAATTCTTTATCATGACTTATATGACCTTTATTAATTAATATCAGGGGATACCTTAGTCAAATGATCTGACAGCATTTGGATAACTCACACTCTAAGAACAATGTTCTCATTCATTAACTCATTTTTTAATTAAAAATCGATTAAATGGTAGATACTGAGTTGGGCACTAGCGCAACAAGGATGAGGAAAATATATGCAGACATTTTAAACTCCATAAGAGCAGAATCACTCCTGTAACTTAAATGTAGTCACCCTTAGAAAGCAGAATTTTAGTTTTGCCAGTAAGTACATCAGTAGATTTAAATTCTTGATTACAAGCATGAGAACCTCAGAGTACAAAAAGTTAAAGGGTAGGAAGTTGGGACACAACAGAGCAGAAAAAACAGTGGGTGAAAAATGAAGAAAATGAATATTAATTTACTCCCTTCTATATGTTTTAAGTTCTCTACTAAAAGGAATGTAACACAAACTTTCTACCTATTTTCAGACATAAATGTTATGTCCTAAAATTTGCAATGATTTTGATGAGTACACTTAATTAGTACAAAATAATTTTGAATAAGTAAAGAATGGGTATTATTCTGTAAGCAACCATATGACTAGTTCACAGATAGTGGTAGGTAATAAATTAATACTTGTTGCACTGAGTTGAATTAAAGCTTTTGGTTTCAATAAACAGCAGTGTTTTATATATTGAAAACTTTTAAAATTATAGCCTTTTTTAAAAGCAGAGGAAATAGAAGAGTTTCTTTGTTCGCTATATTAAAAATCTTGTATTTACTACAGAGGCAGATTTTAACTCCCCAAAAACGTAATATAATTACCCATTCTATTTCGACAGCAGTACCATCTGATGATTTATGGCATCAGAGTTATAGGCACATTGAACTTGTAGAATAAACATGACTGAGTTTTCTTTGTGGACCAGGGAGGAAGAATCAGTAACCATTCAGCAAAGGCAATGGAAAAATTGGTCTGTAAGTCAAAATACACATTGTACTCCAGGGTTCTAAGAACTTTGGTGATAACTATTTTCAGTGGAGAATCCAAAGGCTGAGGTACTCAGATAATGTTCATTATTAGTCTCAAATTAAAAGTAAACTGTATTTCATTTTTGTTTTCACATTAGTGCCAACCAATACATAATGCTTCAATGTTTAATTTGAAAGGGAATTATATCTATGTAAAGCTAGAACCAATTGTAGTTGTCTCCCCAGAGGACTATATTTTCCTAAAGAATGTGAGAGACATACACATTCTTAAACTCATTTGACCATAACCTCAAAATATGGAAAATATAAAAATGTGCTTTGAAAACAGTAGTTTAAAGAAGGTAGATCTACGAAAAATGTCAATAGTTGTCAAATAGTCAAATTTAGTTGTAAATTAAAGTCCTTTGAAATAATGTCTTTGGATGATTTTTAAAAATATACCATTTTTTTTTTTTGGTTTGAACTTTAATCCTGTCTTATCTCTTATAGTTGACTTGAAAATGCCCTGCTCTTGATATATTATGTATATATATAATATATGTAATATATAGATATATTATATAATGTATGTAATGTATGATGGATAAGAGTTCAAAAAAAAACTATTTCCAGTTTTTAAAAATGCTATATTTGTTGATTAATATGCTGACCACTTCAGCCCAATTTGCCTTAACTTTTATGTAACAAAGTTGTGGGCTGGTTTTCCTTGGCATGGATCCTAAGGTAATGTAACCTGAGCATACCTGGATGAATTAAGTGTGCAACTACATGGGCAACCTAAGGGCTTGGACTGAATTAAGAAGTAGATATCGCATGGCAGGATCCAGGACCGTGGCATAGCCCCATGAAAGGATCCAGTCAGATCATGCCTCCTGGCATCACCTTATTGTAAGATACAATCACATCACACTTCATTACCCTATGCTTACAAAACCCAATTCAAATGCCAGCTCAAGGAGACAGATTTGAGTGTTTCCTCCTGTCTCCCTGTCAATAAACTCACCATAAAGCCTTTCTTTTCTCAAAAGATCATGCCATGGCATTGGCCTCCATGCATACTGGACAGCCAGCTCACTGATTACTTGGTAACAATTTGTTTTAAATAATAAAATTAATTAAAAACCAAATAATTAATAAATATTATCAACAATAGTGGTCACTAGAGCAGATCCAAATTTATAGTCAAAACTTTTTACCTAAATACTTTTATATTTATATATAATTTGGATATAAGAATGTGCTCAAAGTTTAAGTGTATAGATTGAGAAACTTTGACAAATATAGGCATTCGTAAAACTATCACCCAAATCAGGCTATGAGATATTGACATCACCCCAGAAAGTTTATTCATGCCCACTTACTATTCCCTACCCTAAGAAACAACTGATTTCTATTACAAAAGCTTAGAAATTTGATATATGTATGTATTCTTTTGTGTTTTGCTTCTTTCAATCAATATAATGTTTTTGAGATTTAGTTTTTTTTTATATCAATAGTTATTTGTATTATGGATTAATATTCCAATGTGTAAATATATCAGAATTTGTTAAAATTCATATTATAACCCGGGTTTTTCCAGTTATAGATAAAACTGCTATTAACATTCTTGTAGTAGTCTTAGTGTACATACGTTTTCACTTCTCTTGGCTAAATAAAAAGGAGAGAAAGGAAATTGAATGTCTGAATTATAAGAAATTGTCAAATAATTTTCTAATTTGATTATATACTTTCACACCTCTAACAGGAAAATGTGTGTGTTCTAATGTTTTAGTCAATTTGGACTGCTATAAAAAAATACCATTGACTGCACGGCTTATAAACAACAAATTTATTTATCCTCATTCTGGAGGCTGGAAGGTTTAAAGTAAGGTGCCAGTGTGCTCCAGTTCAGGGGAGAGCCCTCTTCTAGCTTGCAGACTTCTGACTTCTCATTGGAACCCTTCACATGGAGAAAAGAAGATGAGCTAGCTGTCTGCTTTTTGTAATAAGGACACTAATTCCATACATGAGGGCTCTACCATCATGATCTAATACCTCCAAAAGGCCCCGTCTCCAAATATCTTCACACTGAGGATTAGATATCAACAAATGAATTTCGGGAAAAAAATACATTCAGTTCACAATATCCAATTATTATACATCTTCTCCAAACCTTGGCATGGTCAATTAAAAAAAAAAAAAAACTAGTGGATATAAAGTGGCATATCATTATGATTTTAATTTGAATTTTTGTGATAATTAATTAAAGAGACATTTGTATATTTTTGGTGCAGCTACTTTTCCAGATATAGGCATTGTGAAATTTTTTTTTTTTTTTTGAGAAGGAGTCTCGCTCTGTCGCCCAGGCTGGAGTGCAGAGGCCGGATTTCAGCCCACTGCAAGCTCCGCCTCCCGGGTTCACGCCATTCTCCTGCCTCAGTCTCCCAAGTAGCTGGGACTACAGTCACCCGCCACCTCGCCCGGCTAGTTTTTTGTATTTTTTTAGTGGAGACGGAGTTTCACCGTGTTAGCCAGTGTGGTCTCGATCTCCTGACCTCGTGATCCGCCCGTCTCAGCCTCCCAAAGTGCTGGGATTACAAGCTTGAGCCACCGCGCCCAGCCATGAATATTTTACCCTCAACTATTTTGCCTTTTTATTTTCTTAACAATGGCTTTTGAAAAATAGACATTTTTCATTTTGAAGAAGATAAATATGTCAATATTTTTTATTTAATGGTTAATTCTTTTTGAGTCTTAAAGACTCAAAGAGTCTTTTTACTTACCATTACTTTTCAAATATTACTTTTCTGGGTTTTTTTGCCTAGAAATTTTATTATTTTTATCTTCTATGTTTTGGTCTATCTCTTTGAGATAGTTTTTGCTTTTTTATGTTTGGTGAGAAGTAAATGTTAAAGTTCAATTTTTTAACATTTTTTACATGGATATCTAGTAGTTCTAGCACTTTTATTGAAAACACATTTTTTTTTTTTTCCTGGTTAACTTACCTTGGTTCTTTGTCAAAAAATAATTGGCCATATACTTGTGAGTCTATATTTGGATAATCTATTGTGTTCTACTATTTATTTGTCTTTATGGAAATAATAGTCTTGACTCATGTAGTTTTAAAGTAAATCTTTAAAAAATGCAATATAAACCTTTCAAATGTGTTCTTTACTGAAAGTTTTGCCTATTTTAGTTCCTTTGCATTTTTATATAAATTTAAAAATCAGTTTATCAACATTTCCATAATAAATGATTAGAACTTACACTTCCAGAGTACAGGGAATAGGCGGCCACAGTTTCATTCTCCTAAATGAGATGACCAAAGAATGAACAAAGGGTATGAAATGATAATTAGGCAAACTCTGGCTATAAGAGAATGAATAATATTGATCCTGAAGAGATGAGAAACAGATAAGGATGCACCAGGTTGTGGCCTTGAAAAATTTTCTAGGCCATGATACAGGGAGGTGAACACGGGTAGAAACTAGCGAGGTCCCTGAATTGAGGATATAGAGCTAAGATTTTGTGAAGAATACAATGACTAGAGTTCACAGGACAGAATGTCAGAGAAGAGAGATCTATGTTGAGAGAAAATTCTGGAAATCTGCAGATAGCTAGTCCTCCTTGAGTACTAAGCTTAGTACTGATTAGGGAGTGCATTTGTATGAGAAAACTACCTGCCCCTGGGGAAAGTACTATTCAAAAGGATTAGTGATTACAGTACTCAGCATTCACTCAGGACAAAGAATGGTGCTTCTTCCCACCAGCCAGACTGGAAAAAAGTCTCGTGAGGATTTGGGGAGAGTATACAAAAGTCTAACCTTAATAGTGGAGAATAATTAGCTCTACACTGAGTGCTATTTCACTACCACCTACAAAAGGTAAAGGAAATATATACAATAAACAAACAGTTTCTAACTAAATTAATTCTATGTGAGAACAACACTCAAGAATATATATATATATATACACACATATATATATATATATATATATTTTGAAACCAAAATTTCCAGTACTCTGTATGGTAAAATTGATGATGTCTGACATCTGATCAAAATTGACTAAGCACATAAATGGAAAAATGTGCTCCATATTGGGAGCATATGTAGAACTGATACCTGTTTTAGAGTAATAAATAAAATCATTTTTTATGAATAGATTCCATTAAAAAATGATGCTATAAATAAGATATAAAGAAGGACCAAATCAAACTTCCAGAAATAAAATCTTCAAGTGTGTGATGAAAACTACACTGGATGATATTAAGACAGATTAGACATTAAGGAAAAATATTACTGAATTTGAAGTCATAGAAACAAATTATCTACAATGATAAAGTTTAAAAAATATTTTTAAAAGGTAACACACAGTGAATGACATATCAGTGAACAAGGGGAGAACTTCAGGCAGCCTAATATATGTGCAAATGAAGTATCTTAAAGAAAAAAAAGAGAGGAAGAAACAGAAAGAAACATATATAAAAATATGGCAAAAATTTGCCAAATTTGATGAAGCATGAAAAAATTACACCCAGGCATATCCTAATTAAAATGCTTAATACCAGTGATAAAAAGGGAGTTATAAAATTAGCCAGAAGAAAAGACATGTTATAAACCAAGCAGCAAAGACAAGTATAACAGTTGATAAAAACAAACAAATAAACAAACTGCAAATGGGAAGTCGATGGGATTTAACATATTTAAAGTACTAAAACATGGTGTCAACCTAGAATTTTATACAAAGCACAGATGTCCTTTCAAGAAGACAGCAAAATACTCATGTGGACAAACAGAAGTTAAAAATATCACAACATATCCACATTTTAAGGATATTTTTAAAAATATCTTTAAAGCATAATTGGCAATTTCAACAAAAATAATAACAATAAATTTGGGATTTATAATGTGCAAAAATACAATGAATGAAAATAAGACACAAATTAGGAATGGAAAATATGAACTATACTGTTTTAATGTTCTTGTACATGAAGTTGCATAATATCACTTGAAGGTAGACTTTGATACATTAGAGATATAAAATATTGGCTCTAAAGCAATGAATAAAATAACATACACAGAAACACCTCATAAACCTAAGTTAATTATGGGACTAAATAAAAACAAAAACATCAAAGTTAATGTAAAAGAAACCAGGAAGAAAAAGAAAAATGGGACAAAAACAGGTGAGACAAATAAATATATAGCAAATTGTTAGATATAGACCTAGCCATATCAATAATTAAATTAAATGGAAATGGTCTAAATATAAAAAAGCAGAGATTGGTAGATTGAATATACAATATAGGCTGCCTAATAGAATTTCAAATTAAAATATACAAATGGGTTAATAGTAAAAGGATAGAAAATAACATAGCATATTAAAACATTTGAAAATATATTTATATTAGTATCAGAGAAGGTAGATTACAGAGAAAAGTGTATTAACAGGAATAATTTCATTTCATAAGGATGTAGGAGTCAAGTCATCAAGTGGACATAAGAATCCTAAACATTTACTCACCTAATAAGAGAGATTCAAAATACATGACACACAAATGGATAGAATTGAAGGAAACTATAGAAAAATCCGTGAATATGTGTTCAAATTTCAGTACTACTCTTTCAATGGTTGACGGAACAGGTAAGTAGAAAATTAGTTAAATATAAAAATAATTGGAACATTAGCAGCCAAATTAACACAATTGGCAAATTAACCAAATAGCCAAATTAACTTAATAGTACTTGCCACCGAATAATAGCAAAATATACATTTAAAAATGTAACTATGAAACACTTATCAATGAGACAATGCTTGAGTCCATAAAACAAATGTTAACTTATAAAGATACAAGTCATGCAAAGTATTTTTCTGATCACACTAGATTAAAATAGAAATCAATAACAGTAAGTAAATCTCTGGAAAACCTTCAAATATTAGGAAATTAAACAACACTCTTCTATGTAAGCAAGAAGTCAAAGGTAAAATGAAAAAAAAAATCATTATTTTGAAATGAAAGAAAATGAAAACACAATATATCAATATTTGTTTGATAGCATTAAAACAGTATTTAGGGATAGATTTATACCAATGAATATTTATATTGGGAAATACGAAAGGGTTAAAATCAATTACCTCAGTTTCTGCCTTAAGAAATTAAAAAGAACACAAAGTAAATCCAACATAATCAGAAAAAATAAATAATAAATGAACATGTAAATAAATTTCTGAGCAGAGGTCAATTTAAAAAAAGAGAAAAATAATTGAGAAAGTTAATTAAATCTAAAGCTTTACAAAACAATACCATGTTGGCCAGGCTGGGCTTCTTTGCCCATTTTTTAATGGGGTTGTTTTTTGATTTTTATTTAATTGAGCTCCTTATAGATGCTGGATATAAGACCTTTGTCAGAATCATAGTTTGCAAATAAGCCAGAAGTTGTGACACACGCCTGTAATCCCAGTCCTTTGGGAGGCCAAGACATTTGGATCACTTGAGGTCAGGAGTTCGAGACCAGCCTGGCCAACATGGTGAAACTGTGTCTCTACTAAATATACAAAAATTAACCAGGCATGGTGGTGTACGTGTGTAATCCCAGCTCCTCAGGAGGCTGAGGCAAGAGAATCGCTTGAACTCGGGAGGCGGCGGTTATAGTAAGTTGAAATCGTGCCACTGCTCTCTAGCCTGAGTGGCAGAGTAAGTGAGACTCCGTTTTTTTTTTTTTTTTTAAAAAGGCAAAAGACGAACAGGCACTTCTCAAAAGAAGCCATACATGCATACACGCAGCTATGCAGCTAAACAAATAAGCATATAAAAAATGCTCAATATATATTTTCCTAATAAATAGGGAAATGCAAATCAAAACTGCAATGAGATACCTTCCCACAGCAGTCAGAATGGCTATTACTAAAAAGCCAAACAATCAAACAAACAAACAAAAACAACAAAAAAAAGCAGATCCTGGTGGGGTTGTGGAAAGAAAAGGGAACGCTTATAAACTGCTGGGAGGAATTTAAATTAGTTCAGCAACTGTGGAAGGTAATCTGGAGATTTCTCAAAGAACTTAAAATACAACTACCATTCCACCCAGCAATTCCATTACTGAGTGTCTACTCAAAGGAATATAAGTTATTTTACTATAAAGACATGTGTATTCATATATTCATTGCAGTACTATTCACAGTAGCAAAGACATGGAATCATCCTAAAGGCCCCTCATTGAATTAAAAAAATGTGGTACATACATGCCATGGAACATTATGCAGCCATGAAAAAAGAATAACATCTTGTCCTTTGCCACAAGGTAGGTGGAGCTGGAGGCCATCAAACTAAGTGTACTAAAACAGAAACAGAAAACTAAATACCACATATTCTTGCTTAGAAGTGGGAGCTAAACACTGAGTACATGTGGAGACAAAGAAGAAAACAAGAGATACTGGGGCCTACTTGAAGGTGGACGATGGGAGGAGGGTGAGGATGGAAAAACTACCACTAGGCCCGATGCTGATTACCCAGATGATGAAATAATCCACACACCAAATCCTCATGACATAAAATCTATCTATAAAGCAAACCTGCACATGTACCCCTCAACCTAAAACAAATTTTAAAAAAATAATTGAAATTGATGGGCATCTAAAAATGCTGATTAGAGAAAAATATAATTAAATTATAAATTACCAATATTGATCCTGAGCAAAATGACAGCAGTAAAAATTCTACAGATATTCAAAGGTTAATAAATAAATATTAGACATTGTGTGGCAATAAATTCAACAACTAAGATAAAATGGACAAATTCCTTGAAGTAAATAAACTGTTAAAGCTGGCTAAAGAACAAATAGATTACTTGACTAACACTATATGTATTGATATAAACACATATCCACAAAGTAAGAGTAGAAGAGAATTTCCTCAAACCGATTGATAAAGGGCATCTATGTAAAACCTAGTATAAATCAAATACACAGGAGAAAATATTTGTGACCTTGGGTTAGGCAAAGATTTCTTAGACACAATACCAAAAATAAAATGGATAAATCGGACACTATCCAAATTTAACATTTCTATTTTTCAAAAAGTATTATAAGGAGAATGAAAAGACAAATCAAAGGCTGGGAGAAAATATTTGCAAATCCTGTATCTTGTAAAGCACTGTTATTTCTAGTTTTCTGAGGTTTTTTTTTTTTTGCTTTTAATTATGAATGTACATTAAATTTTTTAAAAAATATTTTTTCTGCATCTATTGAGATGAATACTTTGTTCTGTTAATATCATGAATTAATTAGATTCATTCTTGAGTGTTGAACTAACCTTGCATTATTTTTATTACTATCACCTCATCATTATATAATATCCTTTTGTTACTGGCTGGATTCAATTTGCTAACATTTTCTTAAGAAATTTTGGATCTTAGTTCATGAGGGACTTTGGTCTTTTCTGGTAATTTCTGTCAGGTTTTGCTCTTTCTTCTTTGACCCATGAGTTACTTGGAAATTTTTTTTTCTAGATAATTGGGATTTTTCTATGTATTTTAATGTTATTGATTTCTACCCTGTTGTAAAGACAAGGGACTTTGTATGACTTTTTTCCTTTGGAATTTGTCAAAAACTTGTTTTATGGTCCCAGTGTAAAGTCTATCTTAGGGTTGGCAAAGTATGCTCTGTAGACTGGCAATTTGGGGTGTGTGTGTGTGTGTGTGTGTGTGTGTGTGTGTGTGTGTGTGTGTGTGGTGTGTTACTGAATGTACTATGCATACTTCAAGAGATGTATACAGTTAGCCTTCCATATCTTCAGGTTATACATTCATGATTTCAACCACTGTGGATTGAAAAAATGTATTAAATACAAGAGTGAAAGTAAGCAAATAAAAATACAGTATAACAACTATTTATATAACATTTACACTGTATTTGGTATTATATGTAATCTAGAGATGATTTAACATAAATGGTAGGATGTACATAGGTTATACGGAAATACCACACCATTTTATATACAGGACTAGAACATCCATAGATTTGATATTTGCAGGGGTTCCTGGAAACAATCTCCTGAAGATACTTAATTTTCTTTCATTGGTGTTTTATTTATAGCTATCAATTACCATGAATTGGTTTAAAGTGTTGTTTAATCTTCTATATCTTTATTGACATGGCCTTTTTTAAAATTAATTATTGAAAGAGGAGTGTTGAAATATACAACTAGGATTGTGGGTTTTCTGTTTTTCCTTCAATTCTGCGAATTTTAGAATATTTTTAAAGAGTTAATTCACTTACGATTTTGAAATAATGTTTTTGTATTTTTGTATCACTCTTAAAATATAGCATATCAACATCTTTGTAATTTGTTTTTCATGATATATCTTTTCCTATGTCTTACTTTTAATTTGTGTATCTTTAATATGTTAAATATATCTCTTGAAACTAGACAGCATGTCGTTGGTGATTTCTGCTTCACTCAGTCGGACAATCTTTGACTTTTAATTGGAGTTTATTAACAACAAATATATTAATAATTATAATCTACTTATTAAAATGGCAGACTCTATCTGCACTAACATACTATTAGTTTTTTCTTTGTTTCCTCTGTTCTTTGTTCCTTATGTCTATCCTTTTGTGACTTCCATAGGGAAAATTGTGTAATTTTGACATTTTTTCAGCTATAATTATTTGCCTTTAATTAGCAGTACCTATTTGATTTGTAGTTGTTTTACATATGACATATACAGTTTATTCACATTATACCTTGGTTTTATATTATACTATTTCCCATATAAAGTAACACCTTAAAACAATATAATTTCACTTATATTTCTTCTGCCCCTTGTGTCATCACTCTCATACATTTTACTATGACATCTGTTACAAACATTGCAATCCCTTGTTATATTTTGCTTTAAATAGCTAATAGACATATACTTTTAAAGAAAAGAAGGAAAGTTTTATATGTACTCCATATTTTCCATTTGTAATGTTCATTTTCCCCTGTGGACCCAAATTTCCATCTTATACTGTTTCTTGTTAGACATAAAGAAGTTTTCCTTGCAGTTTTTGTAGAGCATGTTAGTTTTTGTTTGCCAGTAAATATCATTTCTCTAATTTTAAAGGATATTTTCACTTTGCATAGAATTCTAGGTTGACAGTTTTCTTATTTTAGCATTATAAAAATGTTTTATTGTCTTCTGGCCTCTATTGTTTCTGAGAAGTCAGCTTTCATTCTTATTCCTTGTATGTAGTATCTCCCTTTCCCGCACACCCCCATAAACTCCCATTTTCTACTTTCAAATTCCAAGCAAAAGCTATCTTTCTTTGGCAGGCTTGCTCCTTGGACATTTTGTCCCCTAATCGCAGCAACTGGCACAGATATGAGAGTATCTTCTGTTTCTTGCTCACTTAAGGAATACTTGTCTTACAGGAGTTTGTTAGATTATTTTATGCTCACAGTTCTTCGATGGATTTAAGGCAAAGAATAACATTTTTGTGTATCATTAACTTCTTGTTTCAGTGGTTGTGACTGAATTGTATGTTTTTCTACATGCTAACTAAAAGTAGATCATTATACATATAAATGTTAAAGGCAATAAAATGATAGAGATTGATGTTTTTGTCCTTTAAAAAATTACGCATATTTACTTATTTAATACATGGGTGGGTGTATATATGTGTGCTCTCTCTATATATACATTTATTTGTAAATAAATAAATGTGCAATGTGCATTATATATATATATATAATATACATTTATTTATTTACCTTTTCCAAGGAATAAACAACTTTGAGAGAGATTTGATGACAAGATTTGGTCATAATTTAGAGTTTTGTATTGACATGCATAAACTATTTATTAATTTGATATGTACTTACTAAATGTCTACTAGGTCTTAAAATTATACTAAGTGTTGTGGAGACATTGTATTTGGAGATATAGTTATGTTAGCTCAGAATAAACCACGTCTTAATACATATCATTTGATTGTTAAAGAACAAAATGATTACCAAAGCCATTTTTATTTAGAAATTTACAGAAAGAATACCAATTAATCTTGGCTGGAATGAACAGAGAAGAATTTCTATTCAAACTAATGGGACTGATAGGAGAAAATGTGGAGAGTATCAGATAAACAGCCATTTTGAAGAGAGCATAAGCAAATACTGGTGAATATGTGACTTATTTAAAGGAAAGAACAAGAATCATAACAACCTATTAAAAATGAGAGCAGTTTTAATCACTTGTTCATATTTATTTGAATATTAATAAAATGAAGGGCATATAATTTTACATGTGAGGGTCAATTAGCTTATACAAACACACTCATCCATGCCACCACCACACAAATTAAGATATAAAAGACTAGTAGAATCCTAGAAGCCTTCCTCATGTCCCCTCCCAGCTATTCTCTCTCCTGAGGGTAACAATTATTGTGACTTTCAATTTCAAAGAATAAAGCTTCCTGTTTTTGAATTTTTCACAAATAGAGTCATATCATATATGACATTCTGCTGTGACTGGCTCCTTTCAGTCAATGGCAAAATAACTGTTCTCTATTACAAGGAATTCCTGAGAAGAATAGAAATAAAAGAAGGAAAAAAAATAATAATTATAGCCAGTAAGCTGAGCCTGATACAAAGGTCAGTATGACATGGACAATATTCCTCAAATCTGAGATGTAAGGTGCATTTTGAGTTCTTTGTATGAAGTCAGGTAATTTAATAATGTTCAATAAATTACTTGATTATTGATCTCAATGGTTTTTGATGTAAGAGATACAAATTAATAAGACAGAAGTAACGTAATTATTTCATGTGCTTCTAATGATACAAAGTCTTTGAGGGGTGACAAGTTTGCAGAAGCTGATAGGGCAAAGTG
Source organism: Macaca mulatta (assembly GCF_049350105.2). NCBI lineage: Eukaryota > Metazoa > Chordata > Mammalia > Primates > Cercopithecidae > Macaca > Macaca mulatta. The sequence goes on from NC_133417.1 coordinate 89,004,691, forward strand.
TGCATTAAATGAGAAAAAGTAGTAAATAAAGGGTTAGAGGGAACTGAAATAATATTACAGAAAAGCTATTTTTTACTTTTAAGGACATTGTTACATTACTATATAATACTTAATTTTATATAAAATTTAGCAATGAAAAATAGTCAATTTGAAATTTAAACAAGTATCTTTGAAGAAAACAGAGTTTCATATCTGTCTTCTTTAGATCTTTCAAAGAAAAAAGAAAAGTTGAAAGTGTACATGTTTTATTCTCTTTGCTCATTAATTTTTAAAGTCCCATCTTTGAAATGTCTGCTGTACAATGATGTTTCACCTGATTGGTTATGGCATACACATTATGGCATACACATGTGTGACATGTCATGTCACACAACATGCTGCTTCAGAGAGTTGATTAATTTTGAATACTTGGTTAGAGTTGAGAAAACATTGGTAGGTTGATTTTGGAATAAAGAATCTATATGGAATTAATAATGCAATCTACAAGTTCAAGCAAAAATTGCCTATGTGCAGCATTTATGTTAATCATAGAATCACTGAGGTGATTTGCCCAAAAGGCATATTGATAAGGTAGCTAAATTTTTTCAGACATCAGGGACATAATAATTAATGTTTCATTTATTTTCATCACGCTGAAAAATGCACTTGTAATCCAATATTTGGACAATATAGAAAACTTATTACTTTAGATATAGGCATTTCATAATTTTAGTTTAAACAATCTCTTTTTCAACAAGGATGATAAAAAAATGTAATAATGATTTATAACTTTCAGTATCTTTACAAGTACACAGGTTACCTGCATAATAATGGTATCACCTCATGACCTTTACTCCATTTGTGTCTTAAAATAGGGCTTTCTTTTGGATGCCTGTTAAATATATGTTACGATAGACCACCAAATTAATTAGCAGAAACTAGAAAGTTGCTTTAGATCACAATATTAAAACACCATATTGTTTGAAAAAGAAAAGTGAGAGAGGAAAAGGGAATGGAGGTAAGAGTAAACAGAAGCATTAAATTTAAAGTGAACAGGAGATGAAGGGGAAAAAAGTATGGTTTGTTGTGTTAGTCTTTTCTACTCCAAAGATTTCTTTCCTTTCTTTCTTTTTCCTCCATTTATGACTACTTTTTTTATTACTTTTCATTTTACAGACTTCAGAGGCTAAGATTCTGAGGGGCATCTCTCCAGTCAGTGTACTAGATGTAGAAATCCTTTAACTCCAGCTTAAAAGTTTAAACATACTTCTATTGGGTCAAATTCCCCTAAACTTCCGACAGAAAAGATGAGCTCTCTGGGACATTTGGGACATTTGCCTTTATTGACAATGTACAAATAGAAAATTCATTTTTTTTTCAATTTTGCAATTTATCAAAAGTTAATAGGTCTTTACTGAGAATAAGATAATAAGTTCACCTATGAAGTCTTAACCCAATAAGGGCTATTACCAAACATCAGTGAGATAGGCTTCATGAAATAGTGCAAATATATGCCAAAACCTGTGTTACATGTTCTTAAAAACAACGATTTGATAGAAGATAGCTAGCTTGGACAGTATGTCCAATCCAAAAGCTCTACCAAGCTGAAACATGGTTTCCATATGCCCACAATGTCATCTTCTATTTGTTGTCAATGCTTTCCAGCCGAAGACTATAAGAAATACACCTGTAGGTGAGCAAGTTGGGTTTATTAATCATTGCAGTGAGAAAAAATGCACATGGGGGGCACCCATGAGGCGTGTCAGTAAGAGGGTGTTAGAAAGGACTTAGAGAACTTAGACTTTGGTTGGGTGATTTGGGGCACAGTCCAATGAAACAGGGGTTCACTTTAAATTGAAAGCTTTCAGAGAGCAGAAACAATTTTATGGTGGTACATCTCACTAAATCTTATCCATAGACTGGGGACACTAGAACAAAACTAAAATTGTAATTGATAAGTGGTCAGCAGTCACTCAATTTGCCTGAGATGAGGATGTTAGACATTTTTTGAGATTTGGACGTGTTGTTGTGTTCAGACATGGTTATGGAGTTGTTTTGTTTTTGTCTTGATACACCGTGGTCACAGAATGGCCTTGTCTGTGGATAATCTTTGAAACTGTTCATCTTCAGCAGAACACCAATACCTTATGGTAATGCTGTTAGAGCCTGGATACCAGCTCTGGTTTTTGTTACACAGTGGTCCAGGACATAAGGTACAATTACTTCTCCCTAACTATGACAAAGACATGTTTTATTTCTTATCTCTTCTTTATCATAACATAAAATTCAGCTGCATGATAGCCACTAAATGACTAATAGGTGAATGAGACTGAATAAATGAATAAGTATTGAAATAGACACATAAACCAGAGGTTAGGCTAAAAAATGAGCTGAACAGGCAAAATGATCAGTCACTCAACCAAATATCCATTGGCACTGACTTGAACAAATTTTATTGAAACCAGGATGATTACAACAATAATAATAATTAATATTTGTTAATAATCTATGATAGTCTAGTCTGCTGCATAATCTATTCAATTCTCAAATGAGTTTTTAAAGTAAGATTCATTTTAACTTTAAAACTAGTCTGGAGAGGATCAGTTATTATCTCAAGGTCATTCAAATGATAAGGGTGAAGTTGGTACTCAAACCTCAAATCTCAGGTGTCCCACTCTCAAACTTCCATTCCTCTTTATCCTTGAACCTATTCTATTTTTATCCTGTTCCCTGTCATCAAAGCTGAATATACTGCAAATAGCCACCCAATTGCCGTATTCAATAGCCTCTTTTCAAAGATAGTATTACTTAGTTCTTCTATAGGTTTCAAACAGTACTGGATTCTTTTTTATATATTAATATATGGTTTATTGATCGTTATTTTTGAGGCAATATTTTGTTTGGCAAAAATTATTGTCATTTCCCACGTTGTGTTATTTATAGTTCCAAAGATTGAATTTTTAGATCAGATTTTAAAAGATCAGTTGCAAGAAGCTTGAGGTAGTTTGGGGCATTTTACATTTTTTAAAATCTCTAAAGGTTTTAAGGAAGTACAGTTTTGTACCACATAATGACATTTTAGCCAATGACAGACCACATACACAATGATGGTCCCATAAGATTATAATGGAGCTGAAAAATTGCTATTGCCTAGTGATGTTGCGGTTGTCCTAATGTCATAGAGCAACACAATCTTCACATGTTTGTTGTGATGCTGGCTTGAACAAACCTACTGTGCTGTCTGTCATATAAAGGTACAGCACATACAATTATGTACATAAAACTTGATAATGGTAATAAATGGCTGTTACTGGTTTATGTATTTTCTATACTATATTTTAATAGTTATTTTATTTTTTTAAATTTCAATAGGTTTTGGGGGAACAGATGGTATTTGTTTACATGAATAGCTATTTTAGGGGTGATTTCAGAGTTTTGGTACACCCATCACCCAACTAGTGTACACCAGTGTACACTATAACCTGTGTGTAGTCTAATTTTTTTTTTTTTTTTTTAGATGGGATCTTGCTCTGTCACCCAGGCTGGAGTGCAGTGGCACGATCTTGGCTCACTACAACCTCTGCCTCCCGGGTTCAAGTGATTCTCCGTCCTTAGCATCCTGAGGAGCTGGGATTACAGGCACATGCCACTATGCCTGGCTAATTTTTGTATTTTTAGTAGAGATGGGCTTTCACCATGTTGATCAGGCTGGTCTCAAACTCCTGAATTCAAGTGATCCGCCCACCTCGGCGTCCCAAAGTGCTGGGGTTACAGAAATTAGCCACTGTGCCTGGCCCACTGTGTGTAGTCTTTTATCCCTCAATCCTCTACACCCTTTCCCCAGAGTTCCTGAAGTCCATTGTATAATTCTTATGCCTTTGCAGCCTCATAACTTGGCTCCCATTTACGAGTGAGAAAATATGATGTTTGGTTTTCATTCCTGAGCTACTTCACTTAGAATAATGGTCTCTAATTCTATCTAGGTTGCTCAAAATGCAATTATTTTGTTACTTTTTATGACTGAGTAGTATGCCATAGTACACATACATATATATACACACTCATATATATATAGTGATATATATATATACATAATATATATATATATATATCACATTTCTTTATCCACTCATTAACTGATGGCCATTGGGCTGGTTCCATATTTTTGCAATGGCAAATTGTCCTGCTAGAAACATGCGTGTGCAAGTATCTTTTTGTTATAGTGACTTCTTTTCCTCTGGGTAGATACCCAGAACTTGGATTGCTGGATCAAATAGTAGATCTACTTTTAGTTCTTTAAGGAATCTCCACACTGTTTTCCATAGTGTTTGTACTAATTTACATTCCCACCTACAGTGTAAAAGTATTCCCTTTTTGCCACATCCATGCCAACATCCATTATTTTTTGATTTTTTGATTATGGCCATTCTTGCAGGAGTAGAGGTGGTATCACATTAAGATTTTCCTTTGCATTTCCTGATTATTAATGATATTGAGCATCTTTTCATATGTTTGTTGGCCATTTGTATATCTTCTTTACAAAATAGTCTATTCATGTCTTTAGCCCACTTTTTGATGAGATCGTTTGTTTTGTTCTTGCTGATGGTTTGATTTCCTTATACATTCCAGATATTAGCCCTTTATCAATTGTATGGATTGTGAAGATTTTCTCCTGCTCTGTGGGTTGTCTGTTTGCTCTGCTTATTATTTCTTTTGCTGTGCATATGCATTTTAGCTTAATTAAGTCCCATCTATTAAATTTTGTTTTTGTTGCATTTGCTTTTGGATTCTTGGTCATGAAGTCTTTGCTTAACCCATTGTCTACAGAGGTTTTTCCAATGTTGTGTTCTAGAATGTTTATTGTTTTAGTCTGAGATTTAAGTCTTTGATCCATCTTGAGTTGATTTTTGTATCAGGTGAGAGGTGAGGATCCAGTTTCTTTCTTCTATATGTGGCTTGCCAATTATCCCAGCACCCTTTGTTGAATAGGGTGTTCCTTTCCCCACTTTATGATTTTGTTTGCTTTGTCAAAGATCAGTTGACTGTGAGGATTTGACTTTATTTCTGGGTTCTCTATTCTGTCCATTGGTCTATATGCCTATTTTTATACCAATACCGTGCTGTTTTGATGACTATGGCCTTATAGCATATTTAATAGTTTGTAGCAGGTAATGTAATGCCAGATCTGTCCTTTTTTCTTAGTCTTGCTTTGATTATGCGGGCTTATTTTTGGTTCCATATGAATTTTAGGATTTTTTTTTTCTAGTTTTGTAAAGAATGATGGTGGTATTTTGAATGAAATTGCATTTAATTTGTAGATTTCTTTTGGCAGTATAGTCATTTTCACAATATTGATTTTACCCATCCATAAGCATGGGATGTGTTTCCATTTGTTTATATCCTCTATGATTTCTTTCAGCAGTGTTTTGTAGTTTTCCTTGTAGAGGTCTTTCATCTCCTTGGTTAAGTATATTCCTAAGTATTTTATTTAATTTTTGCAGCTATTGTAAAAAGGATTGAGTTCTTGATTTGATTCTCAGCTTGGTCACTGCTGATGTATAGCAGAACTACTAGTTTGTGTACATTAATTTTTTATACTGATATTTTGCTGAATTTATTTACCAAGTCTAAGAGCTTTTTGGATGAGTCTTTAGGGTTTTCTAGGTATAAGATCATGTCATGAATAAACAGCAACAGTTTGACTTCCTCTTTACTGATTTGGATACCCTTTATTTCTTTCTCTTGTGTGATTGCTCTGGCTAGGAATTCTAGTACAATGTTGAATAGAAGTGGTGAGAGTGGGCATCCTTTCTTGTTTCAGTTATCAGGCAGAATGCTTTCATCTTTCTCCCGTTCAGTCTAAAGTTGGCTGTGGATTTGCCATAGATGGCTTTTATTGCCTTAAACTATGTCCCTTCTATGCAAATTTTACTGAGAGTTTTAATCACAAAGGGATGCTAGATTTTGTCAAATGCTTTCTTTGCTTCTATTGATATGATCATGTGATTTTTGTTTTTAATTCTGTTTATGTGGTGCATCATATGTACTGACATGTGGATGTTAAACCATCCCTGCACCTCAGGTATGAAACCCACTTGAACATGGTGGATTATCTTTTTGATATGCTTTCGGTTTGCTAGTATTTTGTTGAGAATTTTTGCATCTGTGTTCATCAGGGATATTGGCCTGTAGTTTTCTTATTTTTTTGTTATGTCATTTCTTGGTTCTGGTATTATTGATACTGGCTTCATAGAATGACTTAGGGAGGATTCTCTCTTTCTCTATCTTTTGGTATAGTGTCTATAGGATTGTTATCAATTCATCTTTGAATGTCTGATAGAATTCAGCTGTGAATCCATCCAGTCCTGGACTTTTTTTTTTGTTGGTAACTTTTTAATTACCATTTCAATCTTGCTGCTTGGTATTGGTCAGTTCAGAGTTTCTATTTCTTCCTGGTTTAATCTAGGAGGGTTGTATATTTCCAGGAATTTATCCATCTCCTCTAGGTTTTCTAGTTTATGCACATGAAGCTGTGCATAGTAGCCCTGAATGATCTTTTGTATTCCTGTGGTATTGGTTGTAATATCTCCTGTTTTATTTCTAATTGAGCTCATTTGTATCTTCTCTCTTTTTTTCTTGGTTAATCTTGCTAATGCTCTATCAATTTTATTCATCTTTTCAAAGAGCCAGCTTTTTGTTTTATCTTTTGCGTTTTTTGTTTCAATTTTATTTAGTCGTGCTCTGATCTTGCTTATTTCTTTTTTTCTGCTGGGTTGGGGTTTGGTTTGTTCTTTTTTCTCTAGCTCCTTGAGGTATGACCTTAGATTGTTTGTTTGTGCTCTTTCAGACTTTTTGATGTAGTCATTTAATGCTATGAACTTTCATCTTAGCAGTGTCTTTGCTCTATCCCAGAGGTTTGGATAGGTTGTGTGACTATTATCATTCAGTTCAAATAATTTTGTAATTTGCATCTTGAATTCATTGTTGGCCCAGTGATCATTCAGGGACAAGTTACTTAATTTCCATGTAATTGCATCCTTTTATGGGTTCCTTTTTAAGTTGATCTCCAATTTTATTCCACTGTGGCCTGAGAGAGGACTTGCTATAATTTGGTTTTCTTAAATTTATTGAGACTTATTTTGTGGCCTATGATATCGTTTGTCTTGGAGAATATTCCATGGCTGATGAATACAATGTATATTCTGCAATTGTTGGGTAGAATGTTCTGTAAATATCTGTTAAGTCCATTTATTCTAGGTTATGGTTTAAGCCCATTATTTCTTTGTTGATTTTCTTTCTTGATGACCTGTCTAGTGATGTCAGTGGAATATCGAAGTCCTTGCTATAATTGTGTTGCTATCTATCTCATGTCTCAGGTCTAGTAGTAACTGTTTTATAAATATGGGAGCTCCACTCTTAGATGCATATATATTTAGAATTGTGATATTTTCCTATTTGACTAGTCCTTTTATCATTATATAATGTCCTTCTGTCTGTTTTAACACTGCTGTTGCTTTAAAGTTTGTTTTTTCTTATATAAGAAGGGCTAATCCTGCTCATGTTTGGTGTCCATTTGCAATGAATATCTTTTCCCACCCCTTTACCTTAAGTTTATGTGAGTCCTTAGGTATCAGGTGAGTCTCTTGAAGATGGTAGATAATTTGTTGGTGAATTCTTATCCAGTCTGCCATTCCATATCTTTTAAGTGGAGTATTTGGGCCATTTACATTCACTGTTAGTACTGAGATATGAGGTACTATTCTATTCGTCTTGCTATTTGTTGTCTGAATTCCTTTTTTTTTTCATTATTTTGTTGTTTAATAGGTCCTGTGAGACTTACGCTAAGGAGATTCTATTTTTGTATATTTTTGATAGAGACAGGAGACAGCCAAATGCCACCCAGGCCATTGTGAAAAGGGAGTTTGCCTAAACATGACCACAGTGAAAAATTCCATCCTTTAACACACGCACAGTAAGGAAAATAAATTAATGTGGAGTGACTCAGACTAAGGGCCTGCCTGGGCATGGGGAGAATGGGGTGGAGCCACTGGGAATTTGTGTTTTATGCACGGAGGGGATCCTGGCCTCTTCAGCTCCTGTGTGGTGGCCTGGTATTCAATATGTGAGGTAGGAGCCTGTTGGCAGGAGCCCCTCCACCCCCCCCCCTTTTTTTTTCTCTGAGAGCTTTCTTTTAATTAATTCCACTCTCCTCACCTTTCAATGTGTCAATATATCTAATTTTTCCTGGTCTTGAGACTAGAACATGGATTTTAACTGAACTAAGGAGCAAAATATCCTTCAATATTTTGAGGATTTGTTTCAAGATTTAGAGCTACTTTTCGCAGCTCTTGTAGTGCTGGCTTGATAATGGGAAATTTTCTCAGCATTTGTTTGTCTGAAAAAGACGATCTTTCCTTCATTTATGAAGCTTAATTTCACTGGATACAAAATTTTTGGCTGATAATTTTTTTGTTTAAGGAGGCTAAAGATAGGATGCCAATCCCTTCTAGCTTGAAAGGCTTCTTCTGACAAATCTGCGTTAATCTGATAGGCTTTCCTTTATAGGTTACCTGGTACTTCTATCTCACAGCTCTTAAGATTCTTTCCTTCATCTTGACTTTACTTAACCTGATGACTATGTGCCTAGGTGATTATCTTATCTTTTTGCAATGAATTTCCAAGGTGTTCTTGGAGCTTCTTGTATTTGGATGTCTAGATCTCTAGCAAGGCTGGGGAAATTTTCCTTGATTATTCCCTCAAATATGCTCTCCAGACTTTTAGATTTCTCTTCTTCCTTGGGAACACCAATTATTCTTAGGTTTGGTCATTTAATGTAATTCCAAACTTTTTGGAGGCTTTGTTTATTTTTTTAAATTATTTTTTCTGTGTCTTTGTTGGATTTGGTTAATTGAAAAGGCTTGTCTTTGAGCTCTGAAGTTCTTTCTTCTACTTGTTTGGTTCTATCACTGAGACTTTTCAGCGAATTTTGCAATTCTCTATTCATTTCCAGAAGCTGTGATTATTTTTTATTTATGCTATTTATTTCACTGGAGGTTTTTCCATTTGTATCCTGTATGTTTTTTGTTAATTTCTTTAAGTGGGACTTTACCTTTCTCTGATGTCACCTTGAACTACTTAATAGTCAATTTTCAGAATTCTTTTTCTGGAAATTAAGAGATTTCTTCTTGGTTTGGATCCATTGCTGGTGAACTAGTGTGATCTTTTGGGGGTGTTAAAGAAACCTGTTTTGTCGTATTACCAAAATTGCTTTTCCGGTTCCTTCTCATTTGGGTAGACTATGTCAGAGGGAAGCTCTGGGACTCAAGGGCTGCTGATCAGATTCTTTTGACCCACAGGGTGCTCCCTTGTTGTGGTTCTCACTTCTATCCCCAGGAGTGGGGCTTCCAGAGAGACAAACTGCAGTGGTTATTATTTCTCTTCTGGATCTAGGCACCCAGTGGAGATGCCAGGCTCTGGGTTGGCACTGGAGAGTGTCTGCAAGGAGTCCTGTTTAAAGCTGATTGCTTTAAGTGTGGCATGCCCCTCCTTGTCACATGACACACTGACTCCCCTTGCCTTCTGCCATTAAGTTGAGCAGATACCAGTGCAGTAGTATACTTCTTGTTTTTTGTTTGTTTGTTTGTTTGTTTGTTTTGGAGACGGAATCAGGATCTGTCATCCAGGCTGGAGTGCAGTGTCCTGATCTTGGCTCACTGCAACCTCTGCCTCCCGGGTTCAAGCAATTCTCCTGCCTCAGCCTCCCGAGTAGGTTGGACTACAGGTGCACACCACCACCCCCAGCTAATTTTTCCATTTTTAGTAGAGACGGGGTTTCACCATGTTGGCCAGGCTGGTCTTGAACTCCTGGCCTCAGGTGATGCACCCACCTCGGTCTCCCAAAGTGCTGGGATTACAGGCATGAGCCACCGCACCCAGCCACAAGCTTCTTGTAAGGCCTGCAGAACTATGAGCCAAATAAATTTCTTTTCTTTATAAGTTATCTAGTCTCAATTATTCCTTTATAGCAACACAAAATGGACTAACACAGATAGATAGATAAGATAGATAGATGATAGATAGATAGATACAAAGCTCTCTCTCTGTGTATATATGTGTGTGTATATATATATATAAATATGCAGTTATATATACATATGTTAGATACATTTGTGTGTCTATATTTATAAATAACACCTTTCACTAAATGTTTTTGTTTTATCTTTCTCCAGCTCACTTAAATGAGTTCACAGAGTTGCCTGAACACAAACTTTAGAGGCGAGAGCAATCCTGATTCTTATTTCTCATACTCAGTTGGTGATAAAAACCTATCATTTCAACCTCTCACATACCTGCCATCATTCAGGGTACTTACAAGTGCCTCCATACAGATATTCATCTCTTCAGTAAAATTTAACTCTTCTTACTGTATTTAAAGCACAGATCTGATTCAGGTTTTTCCCCCACTAAATTCTTACCCTTTTCTAGGCTTATAAGATAGTTAACCATTTAATCCTAACCTGACATCGCAAATTTATTGTCATTGCTTTTCCTCCAATTGTGATCTCTACCAAAGTATATGCTTAACCTAACTAAGCCCTATCATTTTCTCTTTACCATTTCTTCCATGTGGATTCCCCTGTCTTTACTTGGCCTCTTGGAAAATTCCTACTCATGTTAAAACACAAGATTTATGAAATGCTCCTAATTTCCTAACATTCTATTAAGCCCTTTATATAAAATTTCTTATTTAATCTTCAAAGCTACTTTATGGCAAAAACACTTTTGCATTTCCATTATACAGAGGAGGGAACTACAGACTAATGTGGATAAAAACCTTGCTCATGGGCATACCATTATCATGTAGTAAAGTTTGTATTTGAACTCATACTTTTTACTATAAGCTATATTAGTCACTTCCAGTGCCAACTCATACAGTTTTTCCTCTGTAAATTCATTTGTATTTGCCCTCTTCGCTTGCCATAATAATAATTATATCCCCTTGACCACAGAACATACTTCTAAGCTTCTACTGTAGAATTTGTATATTTACATGTAATTGCTGTGTCTAGTAATTAAAATTGAGTATCTTGATAGCAGCCATTGTATCTTATTTGTATTTAAATCCAACAATAGTGCATGGTAGATAGTAAGTTTTGTTGAATGAAAACTAAATAAAGAGATGACCCAAAATAAAAGAAAGTATAATATTTTGGTGACTAACATAAGACAGTTATCAAGTGTTTATTTTCTAGTTTGAAAACAATGGTAAAACACAAAAGAAAAATATTATTTATTTTCATTTAAAAGATTTTATATGAACTGTATGAATCCTTTATCCCTTTTTTCTAACATTCTAAACCCCATCTCTGAAACCTACCTAAAAATAAAATTCATGTAAAATGAAGAATAGGAAATAGTGCCTTAAAAATTTCTAGCATTGATTTATATTAGTCTTTTGAATTACTTTTAAAGTGTTCAGTTAAACCACTGTTTCGGAATTTTTTTAGCATATGAATTTTCTTGACAAACCATGTTGTGACATTTATAAAAAATATTATACCAGAAATTCAGAGTTGCAGTGTCAAAAGTTGTTTTAAAACATCCATGAGTAGGTAGACAACCAATTACATTCTTGTAGTTTTCATCTACTGACCATTGTACATTATTATTTGGGGAAAGGATTATCCATGACATAGAAATATCACTCTTTTCAGTAACTCTTCTCAAAGCCTGAGACATTTTCAGACTCTAATCACCTGGAAAGTGAAACACCAATTTTTCTCTAAGTTGACAGGAAAATAACTTCTGTAACAGGTGCAAGGATCAATACAGAAGTTATATAGTACACAAAGTTTACCTCTTTTTACCTCAAAAACTTCACTGTGGCCTCTGTGCTACTGGATAGTAAAAACTAAACTGAATAAACTAAAAAGCAAAGAAACCAGTGTTGTAGGTGGACTGGTTCAGGTTCTTGACTTTGCCACTCAACGTTGTGCACATGTACCCTAGAACTTAAAGTATAATTATAATAAAAAAAGAATTTGTGAGTCCAAAGTAAAAGTAAGCAAAGAATTTTATTGCAAAGTAAAAGTAACACTCTGAGAGGCAGAGCATCTTATATGTCTGTAAAGATTCTAAAACACAACTTCTAATATCTGGCTTCCATCAAATTATCGAAAAATACATATTCTGTGTCTTCTTCCTGAACCTAATGGTTCAGAATTATTAAAAAAGGTACCCAGATATTGTATGTAGTTTTATTCCAACTCAGTATTTCAAACACTTATGCATGAATGCTCTTATGCTTTACTGTAACCTATTTAGGATGGAAAACAAATGAGAAATCAAAAGAACTGTTACACTACCAGCCAAGTACATTGTACTTCCTACTATGAAGATTACCTTGATATATTGAAAGAAATAAGAATTAAGCCTATTTAATGATTTTAAATTATCAGTCACAAAAATGACGTTTATCCTTTTCTCCATCTATGACTGGGACTGTCACTATTTGTGCTAAACCTGTTTCATTAACTCCTATCTGAACTAATTAAAGGAACGGGCTAAGTGGACATTTGTCTGGAGTAGTCAAACATCACTCAATTGTAAAGAAATGGAGAAAATTGATGAGACCTCCTCTCAGAAGAGTTCTGGGTATGTTTGGTAGTAATCATTTGATAAACTGCTTGCTGGTTATATGGGGCAGCAGTGAAGTGGACTGATGACACAGAACACCTAAGGGTAAAGGACAGATTTTTGTATGCTTACTTGATAACCATCCCTCTGACACATCTCAAACAGGCATAGTCTATTATTGATCTGGAATAATAGTTTGATATGCAATTTTTAATTAATCATAGCTCTTCCTATATTGGAATTTAGAATAATTAAGAAAAAGTCTATGGAATACTACTTTATACTATTGAGAGGGTAAATATTTCAAATAGCTAAAGTTTTTTTAAATGGTAATCATTCATGAATCGTGTGTGCTTATTTTCTTTAACCAAATTTATATTGTATATATAAAATAATTTGTGTCATTTTGTTGGGGGTATTAAAATTGTTCGAGAAGACAACTTTTCCAAAAATCTGTAAGCATAATGAACCCTTAAAATTAACAGTACAAGCTACTTACAAATAATTTCTATCCATTCATTAGGGTAAGCTATTTCAAACTTATGTTGGGAAGCATTTCTACAGCCCATATTTGAGCTAATCTTCATATCTGAAGGTTAAAAAGCTTGAGATGTAAAGAATCTTGCAAATATGTGCTGAATACCTTGCTATTTTTAATGTCTGAATATCAATTTTTTATCTTAATATTTTCCAAAATTTTTAAATTTTTAATGTAAGTACTAATTTGATATGTTTAGGTTGTATTTTGTGATTTATTTTACATATGTATATTTTAAATTTCACTATTTTGCTGAAGTTAAGAAAACTCATGGTACCAAGATGAATAATATACCCAGCCTCATGTTGGTATTGTTTCAGAAAGAAATCAGATGGTTTGTGATTATTTCTTGCTATGATGTTTGCTTGCAATATTTCATTACTCACTACTATGATATTGGAGGATACCATCTTGATGTCAATAAACTTGTCTATGTTTCTGCAAATCAGACTAGCTCTCTCTTACCCTAGGACCCCAAGGATCCTATAACTAGTAAGCAGATATTTTTAAATATATATTAATGTTGAATTGTTCAAAATGTTATTGATTATTCTACTTCTTTGTGGTTGCTGCTTGGGTAAAATTATAGCCAAATTAACTGAAATAAATATTGAACATTCTCCCTAAATATTTTTAAACATTGTTTTATTAATATACAAATTTATTAGATCAGTAAAAGATACTTACTACTCTTTGTCCTTAAATATCCCTTTTTTATATAATATGTGAATTACTGCCTCAGGAATATAATATTCTAGCCTGCACTATTCTGTACCTTTCAGGATATTGAACACAATGACACTTTGACTTTTATGCTCATCTAAAGTATTGACTATTTTATTAAAGAAAATGACACAGCATTTCTTTACAGACACTTAGTTTTTGTTTGCTGATTTCACTCTTATCCTATTTGATCAGAGAATCATGATCTTTCCTGACATCACATTTTATATTCATAGAGAATTATTATTATTATTATTATTATTATTATTTTTTTTTTTTTTTTTTGAGACGGAGTCTTGCTCTGTTGCCCAGGCTGGACTGCAGTGGCCGGATCTCAGCTCACTGCAAGCTCCGCCTCCCGGGTTTACGCCATTCTCCTGCCTCAGCCTCCCGAGCAGCTGGGACTACAGGCGCCCGCCACCTCGCCCGGCTAGATTTTTGTAGTTTTTAGTAGAGACGGGGTTTCACCGTGTTAGCCAGGATGGTCTCGATCTCCTGACCTTGTGATCCGCCCGTCTCGGCCTCCCAAAGTGCTGGGATTACAGGCTTGAGCCACCGCGCCCGGCCGAGAATTATTTTTTACAGTGTCATCAGTGAAATTTTTAAAATGGACTTTACAGTTAGGTGTAAACACAATCTAGTTCCCCATAGTCACTGTGAAGTTTTTATTTAACCATTTAACTGAATACACTTTTTGTAAAATTTTATTCACCTTCTCTTGAATTTGGATTGTGTAAGTTTTATGTTTCAGATATCTTCTATGAAAATAAAAGTAATTTTACATAATATGACAACAAATGACTTCAACAAAGGGCTGTGGTTCATAATATATTTTTACTAAAGGTTAGAAAACAGCAGAAGGTAGTTGGGAAAATGAAAAAGGAGCAGCTTTCTACTGAATACCAGATAACTTTCAAAAAATTTATTGGTCTTTATTCTTTATAGAGAAACTTGTACAAACTATGAAGCCCCAAGTTCCATAACTGTGATTATCTTCCTTAGCCTTGCTTTGTCCTTCAAGGCCTTTCTTTTATATTTCCCCTTATTTAAGTTCTTCTCTTGGCTCTACAGTTAATAGGATAAAAATGGAAACCTCTCTCCTCTTATTATCGATCCCAATACTAACCTCCTTCTTCTACACTATGCAAATGGGACCATTTGTTTCATCACCCCAAATACATGTTTTTATGACTTGCAAACTAAGAAGACATCTACCATGAATAGCAATACATTTACAACTACAAAGACTTGATAATTGATTGGATATAGAATTAGAGGAAGCATTAAGAATAATTTTTAGATTTCTGGAACTGAGCACTTTGGAGTTCTTTATTGAAATATGCAGTATAACCAAAAGCAATTTTGGGGAGAAGATGATGAAATCAGTTTGAATGCATCAATTTTTGAAGTATTGAATGGATTACTGTAGGGCTGGAATTTTACCTGGCTGGGGCTGCAGATGATAATGGGGCAAATAATTTGAGAGTATTGGCAAAAGAATAGTTGGTTAGAGCAAAGGATTTGAGAGTATCGGCAAAAGGATAGTTGGTTGAAGCAATGTGACACAAGGTCTGAGCTATTTAGGGAAGCAGGTGAAAACTAAATGGAATTAATAGGAAAATGTAAATAGGTAAAGGAACTAAAGATTTCAGTATGCTTAAAGAACAAATAGATAATGTGAGAGTTGGAAGAATGAATGCTAGTTTCAGGATTTCATAAATACTTCTGGGAGATGACTAAATACTTTCAGTCATGGAGATGACTGAAAATATAACCGACGTTGTTAGTGTTAACAAAAGTAAGCAGAGTAAATAGCTGAAAATCTGGAAATGTTATTTTGCATTATCAAAGGACACCAGAATGATGACAAGATTTAAGTTAGAAAAGAAGTATTTGAATAATGAGAAGCCATGCAATTGACTGATGAAAATGATAATAAGAGAAATATCTCATTTATTAGATTGAGCTTAATTTCAAAGTAGGTTTTATCTAGTGTTGTTGGAGCATCAGTGATCTGGAAGTTGCACTGAGTATTCACGGGCATGCTAAGACCACTTCAAGCCCCAAATTAATGGAGTATAGAAGAATGAGTGGAGTCCAATTTAGAGAGTGGATAGGAAAGCAATCCCTCAGGAAAAAAGCCAGAATTCTTTTTTGAGAAGAAGGAACAGTATATGCATAAACTAGTGGTCTACACAATGTATTTTTGAAGATAGTAGTATCAGAGGACAAAGAAGAAAAGTGGGGAAGGAGGCAGACAGTGGAAATCTGGCTTAGATACAAGAAATCACAGGCCATATATAGATGAATGCATGGGGAGATGGACATATCAGCAGGCGGGGGAATTACTTTAGGAAAATGGCCAAAGATGGTGTTGACATGTTGTTTGCTGTAGTGATCTGGCTTTACAAGTAAGTACTTCATCATTCTCTAAAGAGATGGGATAAATTTTACCTTTGTTGAGAAAATGTCCCTCACCCTGGTAGCAGCAATAATGGGGCTAATTATTTTACAGGATCCTCACCATAATTAGCATATAGCACATACCTAGGAAATTTTGATTATATTCATTAAATCATTATGAATATTTATTAAATACTTCTATTACAGACACCATTGTAGAGATTACAGTTACAACAATTAGCAAGGCAAACAAGGTCCTGGCTCCCAAGGAGCTAAGCCTATGGAGCACATACTGATGTGAAAGTGCCCCTCTCTCTGGCAGGAAGTTGGAAATGAACTGTTGGCCAAAGTCCTTGAGTAACAAGAGACTTGAGTTTCTTGAGAAAAACTCCCTAGGCCCACTGAGGAGGAAGGATTAGCTAAACATTTTCTCATATGTTAAAAAGAAACTGGGCCAGGCGCGGTGGCTCACACCTGTAATTCCAGCACTTTGGGAGGCCAAGATGGGCAGATCACGAGGTCAAGGGATCAAGACCATCCTGGCCAACGTGGTGAAACCCCGTCTCTACTAAAAATACAAAAATTAGCGTGGTGTGGTGGCACACGCCTATAGTCCCAGCTACTTGGGAGGCTGAGGCAGGAGAAGCACTTGAGCTGGGGACATGGAGGTTGCAATGAGCTGAGATCATGCCATTGCACTCCAGCCTAGGTGACAGGGCAAAATTCCATCTCAAAAAAAAAAAAAAAGAAATTGACTACTTTCAGAGAATGATAATTCTGCTTCTTAATTTTTAAAAAAGTGTATACAATGCATTCATGCCATGGATATAAGGCTAATTGTTTATGGTTCCTATAGTGTTATGCCCAGACCGTTTATTCCCCGAAGAAGACCACCAGAGTCCAGAGTCAAAGCTAAGCAGCAAGGATCTTTATTACAGGTTCGAACCTGGAACTCTCCCTCGCTCGTGAAACGAGACGGGCAGGAGAGCTCCCCCACTCAGCTCCGAACAATGTTATATAGTCTAAGAAAAGTGGGCATAGAGTTATTATACAAATCAGATATATGATTGGCTAGTGTTTGAACAAGGCGATTTGGCTAACTATGATTGGTTCCTGCCATTTCTGATATTTTGGTTCAAACTTTGAGGCGGGAGAGCAGGTTTATGGCAGCAAGAGTTTATCTTACTTAAACACGTCTTGTGACCTTGCCTCAGAACTTACAAAATCTCTGGTATGTGCAAAACAGAATCTCTGGTACGTGCAGAAAACCAGGTACTCACAGAACTTACGAAATCTCTGGTATGTGCAAAGATTAGAGAGCAGAACAAGGGTGTAGCGGGTGGGGGGCGGGTACACATCTATCTTTGTGTCCTTTCAATAGCAGTCTGAATTTTAATAAGGGGCGGGAACAGAATTCTGTTTTCTTTGTTTTGGAAGCTGCAAGAAGTTGATTCTATAATGTAGAGACATTGTTAATAGTAGGTGGTGGAAAAGTTAAAGGTCTACATCTCTTTACACTGTTACTTGGGCAAGCATACTGAGTCTTGTGCGAGATATTCCAGTGAATCTTAAATACGAGATAGAACATATGCTAATGTTTTCATTTGTGGGTATTTAGACACTTGTATGGCTTAATTAATATTTTTCTTCCATATTTGTTTTCTTACATTGATGCTCATAAAATTTTTGAATAGAATGATAAGTAACATTTTTTTCCATGTCATTTTCATGCCATTCATTTAATATTTTTTTCATAACTGATTGGAAGTTTTCTGGGTAAAAATTACTTATTTATTTAATAGGTAACAAAATATTTTATTAAAGAAAGTACTGGTTGGTTATTTTAATACTTTGTTTTGAAGATAATCAAGTCAGCTTTATCTTTCCATTCTACCTCCACTTTTTCTTATACTCTTTTCTCTCTTTTTCTTAATCTATACCTGTGTATATGAGGAGTGAGCAGAGAAGGGATGGAAAATATATTGCCACCCTCCCATCTTATGGCATATTGTCAGACTTTTTTGTGAAATTTCTCCTGCATTGGGAAGTATTCGATCTCTACTTGAAAATCAAGGTGCAATTTGAAATAGTCATAATGTGAATAATGACTTATATTACTACATAGAGTTTTTATTCTTTCTAAAGTGGTGAATCTCATATTCCTGTTGTCTTCTGCTATAGATGATACATTAGAGGGATATGAAAAATTTCCAAGGGAAAAAGTATTTTTTTCTAAGAAACCCAGAATACATTCAATTTCACTTTCATTATATTACATTGTTGCATATTTTATTAATTGAATAATAAAATTATTAAATATCTGTATGCATGGATATCTATATACAAGAAGATGGAGAGATTATGTGAACATTCCTAAATTATCTGATACACCTGTGTTCCTGATTTCTTATTAAAACGCAGTTTCATAAAATGGTCATTTATTTTCACCTAAGTACTCACATTAAAGAAATAGCTCCATGCTCTTTAAAAGACTATGTGCTGCTTTCCGGACCTGGCAGAGCAGGAGGCGCCATCATGGGAGTTGACATCTGCCACAACAAGGACCGAAAGGTTCGCGGCAAGGAGCCCAAGAGCCAGGATATCTACCTGAAGCTGTTGGTCAAGTTGTACAGGTTTCTGGCCAGAAGAAGCAATTCCACATTCAACCAGGTTGTGCTGAAGAGGTTGTTTGTGAGTCGCACCAACCGGCCGCCTCTGTCCCTTTCTGGGATGTTCCGGAAGATGAAGCTTCCTGGCTGGGAAAACAAAACGGCCGTGGTTGTGGGGACCATAACGGATGACGTGCGGGTTCAGGAGGTGCCCAAACTTAAAGTATGTGCACTGCACGTGACCAGCCGGGCCCGCAGCAGCATCCTCAGGGCAGGGGGCAAGATCTTCACTTTCGACCAGCTGGCCCTGGACTCCCCCAAGGGCTGTGGCACTGTCCTGCTCTCTGGTCCTCGCAAGGGCCTAGAGGTGTACCAGCGTTTCGGCAAGGCCTCAGGAACCCCGCACAGCCACACCAAACCCTACGTCCGCTCCAAGGGCCGGAAGTTCGAGCGTGCCAGAGGCCGACGGGCCAGCCGAGGCTACAAAAACTAACCCTGTATCCTACACTCTTATTAAAAAGATTTTGAATGCCGACAAAAAAAAAAAAAAAAGAAAAAGAAAAGAAAAGACTATGTGCTTATCATCAGTATAGTGGCACTGGCTTTATTATTTTCTAATATTTTTTAGAAATTAATAAAGCTAAATTAATTTCAAAAATTTTAAATTTTAATCCTGACAAAACAAAAATTCAAAAACTTTAGCAACCACTTAGAAAAGCCAGGATAATAGACTTAAATATTATATTTTTAAGTGTTATTACTTAGGGTATTTGGGTGGAAATACTTCTTCTAACCTTAAAAATGCTAAATTCCCTTTGTTTCCAAACTGAACAAATGTTATTAATGTGAAATGCCACTTTAATAAACAGGTCTATGTTTATTATCTCCGTTACTGAGACTCTGTAGACTAAAGATTTTTTTTTTTTTTTGAGACGGAATCTCGCTCTGTCTCCCAGGCTGGAGTGCAGTGGCGTGATCTCCGCTCACTGCAAGCTCCGTCGCCTCCCGGGTTCACGCCATTCTCCTGCCTCAGCCTCCAGAGTATCTGGGACTACAGGCGCCTGCCAGCTCTCCCGGCTAATTTTTTTTTGTATTTTTAGTAGAGATGGGGTTTCACCATGTTCGCCAGGATGGTCTCGATCTCCTGACCTCGTGATCCGCCCGCCTCGGCCTCCCAAAGTGCTGGGATTATAGGCGTGAGCCACCGCGCCCGGCCAGATTAAAGATTTTTTGAAAAAATAAATCTGTTCTTGAATTTAACTCTTAAGGACAGGGTTCATGGTATTGAAATGGCATAACTATCATATGATAAGTATAATGATACATATTGATAATATGTTAAAATTTTCAAATAATTATATAAAATTATTCCCAGGTTCACACAATCCTTTGTGGGCAATAAATATGTCACAAATATGAACGAGATGGCCAGGTAAAAATGATGTGCACCAGGGCAGGTGCGGTGGCTCCTGCCTGTAATTCCAGCACTTTTGGAGGCAGAGGCAGGTGGATCACCTGAGGTTAGAAGTTTGAGAGCAGCCTGACCAACATGCTGAAACTCCGTCTCTACTAAAAGTACAAAAATTAGCCGAGCATGGTGGTGGGCGCCTGTTATCCCAGCTAGTCGGGAGGCTGAGCAGGAGAATCATTTCAATCCGGGAGGCAGAGGTTGCATTGAGCCGAGATTGTGCCACTGCACTCCAGCCTGGGTGACAGAGCAAGACTCTGTTAAAAAAAAAAAAAAAAAAAAAAAAAAGATGTGCAGCTGTAGTCCCAGCTGCTCGGGAGGCTGAGATGGAAGAATAATTTGAGCCCAGGAGTTCCAAGCCCTCCTGGGCAACATACTGAGACTGTCTAAAAAAAATTATTTTTAATGATAGTGATAGTACTTATGCCCAAGTGAAGGACACGTGTCTCCTCCTAAGTGCATTGGAATTAGAATTTTAAAAGATAAATATTCTGCTAGTCATTTACACACTGTTCCCATCACTTTGCTAATTCTACATCATTCTTTACTACCATTTTAAAAGTTTCTCTGTGAAGTGGCAAATTTTGGGACTAAACACATGTTTCTATTTGAAAAAAAATTATTTTTTCACTCAAAATACAAAGGCATACACTTGTATGTGATTCTTGTGAATATACAATCTTCTCTCTCTACTTGATGTGACTTTTCTAGAAGGACTTTGAGGCATGAATATGAATCAGGCCATTTTTGCTTCCCAGTATTCTTCCTTACATCTGGGTCAGAATACATCATCATCACGATGTTTGAGCCGACTCTTCAAATAGAACATATTGTTATAATAATTACCAAGCCCTAGCCTCTTATATTTGAGCTGCTCTCCTAAGTAAGAATTTGATTCATAACATATTGTAGGAATCTATGCATTTTAATTGTCCTTCTCTATAACCTGACTATGAAGCACTCCAATGTCAAGGATGTTGAATAATTCATCTCTGTCTTCTAGCACTTACTGCAGTTCCTTGCATATGATAATTCTACTTACAATTTATTGAAAATCTTCTCTATGCTAGGCACTTTGGTAATTACTCAATGTAACCTTAGCTAATTAATAAATTAATGAATGAAAGTTGAGTTAGTACTTCATGTTTGATGGCTAGAAGAAAAAGAAAAAGATTCATTTGTTCCATTCTGAGGGTGAAAGGACTGGTGTAATTGGAAATGGGTGCAGATAGTAGCAGACTCACAGTGTCGGGCCGGACTTAGTATCTGCTAGTCTGATGCCCATAAAGGAGAAAACCACTGCAAGAGAAGAAACCATTGGAAAAATACCACTTGTGGAAAATGCATTACTGCAGTTTTAAATAAGTTTATGGAATTTAACAGATAAATATTACTATAGAACAACATATTTCAAAATCGAAATAAAATATAATAGCATTAGACTGTTGGGCAATAATTATTCATAGATAACTATTATTTCTATGCATCTTAAGAATGAGGCACTTTTGAAAAGGCAGTCTCATGCATACAATCTTTGACCAGCATGAGGCCACAAACATTTGCTTTATATAAAACATTTATTTTATATAAAACTCCCATTATAAAACTTTTGTGTTCTCTAAGTTCAAGGTCCCTAGGAACTTCTGCAAAGCAACTCACTATTTATATAATTTAATCCTCTTCATGGTACCCTTTACAAATTGCGGAAAGGTGACTAGTACAAAAGAATAATGATATACTAGCTACTGATATTGATCTGTGTAATAAAGTATTTTCTGCCTCTGACTGAGGAGTCTTGTGTCTCTACCATAATCTGTGAAACTGTGGCCATCTCACATGACAACCTGCGAGTAGAGTAAAATCTCAGTCCCTTCAGAGCTCTTGACATAGACCTGCCTGGAATTAGGTGTTCATTAACATTAGCCATGTTTGACAATACCCTACCATCTTTTCTTAGTATCTTTTTCCAGCTCTGAGAATTTTAAAATAAATGGGTAAATGTAACAAATACTAATTAATACTTCTCAATGATGGCATAATTGCCAGTAAAATCATCCACTTTGGTATCACTGTATAACTTTTAGAGAGGAAAATATGACATGAAAGTAGGCTGGAGTAGAAAATTCACCATGGATTTAGATATTGATCTACATTCATATTTTAAGGACATAAGTAAGGCAAGTAATAACTGTAGTAATCTACATAAGTAATGGAAAGACTGTTTTGATACTTGCATAAAGGTATTTTAAATATAATTATTAAAATATACAGAAGTTTTTAAATCAATACATATATGTGATACACTTTAAAAATCTGTGGGTTGTGGGCTCAGGATAATTTTATTTAATTTTCCTTACTGAAATAAAAAAGATCTACTAAGAATGAGTATTCCTGTGTAATGAGAAAAAAAGTTTTTAAAGAGTTTCTATGCTGAATATTTTAAATATCCACACATTACTGAAATCTGTAGACCACAGAGCATGGCAGATTCTCATGTTGGAATTGTGAAGTTAAATATTGTTGAGTTACTGCAACGGAGCATATGTTTGTGACTTAGTCTCTCACCTCTAATAATAGTCTTGTTATAATTGCACTGCAAAAAGTGTTGGTTTTAAAACATCAGATTATTAGGGAAAAATGCAATAAAATATTCTAAAATATTTTAATACTTACAAACACTTAAAAACCATAAAGAAGGCTTTAAAGCAACTGTCTTTTAATTCCTTTTTAAATGTTCTATTTAAAAATTTTTCTCTGCCTTTTCAATGCAATACTTAATATATTTAAGCAGCAATTTCAAAGAAATACTTTTCTGGTTATTCTATTTGAAGGGTCTTTAACAATATAATATAGTGTACACACTACAATTCTTTAAAGGAGCTTGGAAGATATAGTGTATGTATAGAGCCAGTCCAAGTCCCAAAACTGAAGAACTTGGAGTAGTCTGGTGTTTGAGGGCAGGAAGCATCCAGCACAGAGGAAAGATGTAGGCTGGGAGGCTATCCCAGTCTGGTCTTTTCACATTTTTCTGCCTGTTTTATATTCCAGCTGCACTGGCAGCTGATTAGATGGTGCCCACCCAGATTAAGGGTAGGTCCCCTTTCCCAACCCACTGACTCAATCTCCTTTGGCAACACTCTCACAGACACACCCAAGATCAATACTTTGTATCTTTCAGTCCAATCAAGTTGACCCTCAGTATTAACCATCACACTACGTGATCAATCATATCATGGTAAATAAGATCTCTGTTGGGGCTCCCTTACTTGCATTCAGGTATCATTTTTTATTAGAATATAATTGCACGTGGGCGGGGTCTAATGTTTATGGAATGCAGTGTTCCAAACAATGTCTATTCATTTTCATACATAACTTTACCTTGTAGCATGTTGTGTGAGGGATCCCCAAAGCCACCCTCAGGCTTGATCATTTACTAGGACATTTAGGACTCATAAGCTGCTGTATTCATGTTTATGATTATCACCATGAAATAATACAGATCAAAATCAGCAAAAAGAAAAAGTGCATGGGGTGAAGTCCAGGAGAAACCAAGAGTAAGCTTCCAGGTGTTTCCTCCCAGTGAAGTCAAACATGGATGTACTTACTCTCCCAGAAATAAAAGGTGACAACATGTGTAAGGTGTTGCCAACCTGGGAAGCTCACATGAGCCTTTCTTCAGGGTTACTACTGGAAGTTAGTCACCTAAGCATGACTGACCTCAGCTATCAGATTCCAGCACCATGACCTCCTTCTCTCCCACTATGTCCTCAGCAAAATCAGGCATTCACCTTAAATTATAGTGTAAAAACACTGACGCTGCCCGTAGATCTAGATATATTGCCAGAGGAACTCAGTGAAGATAAACTTATTGAAATAAATGAGGAAAATAGTTGTGATGAAAAGGATCAAGAAGTCCCAGAAGGAATGATGCTGGCAAAAAAAAAAAAAAAAAAAAAATTACACTAAAACTCTAGGAGATATTTCCCAATATTGAAAGTGAAAAGGATAACATATTGTTAGATGATTCAAACCTAAAGAGCTGTATGACAAATTGTCATGGCATAGAAAAGACTATTGTTCCATACTGCAAGTTATGGTGAGCAGGAATTAAGTACTGTTTAAACTACTCTTGTTCATTTTTAATTTTTTTTTTTACAAAAATACAACTTTAATGTTTAATGGTTTAAGTTGGTGCACTAAGTAAATATTAGTTTTATTAGTTTTTCATTTCCTGATACATTTATAACTGAAAGAGAGTTTTTAATGTTTTGACAAAAAAATTTTTAAAGGTCATGGGACAATTGTACTTTTTCCTATTAGTTGTTTTTAAAGTGTTTTTTGTTTCTAATTGTGGTAAGAAATGTATAACATAAATTGTACCACGTTAATTATTTTTAAGTGCATAGTTCAACAGTGTTAATTATATTTACATTGTTGAGCAACAGATTTTCAGAACATTTCCATCTTGCAAAACTAAAACTGAGTACCCATTAATCAACAACTCCACATTTTCTCTTTCCCCTGGCCCCTGTTAACCACCATTCTACTTCCTGTTTTTATGAATTTGACTACTTTAAATATCTCATATAAGTGAAATCAATACTATTTGTCTTTTTGTGATTGACTTATTTGACTTAGCATGATGTTCTTAGGATTTGTCCATGCTGTAAAATGTGACAGAATTTCCTCTTTTTTAAGGCTAAATAATGCATCATACACATATGCCGTCTTTGTTTATCCATTCATCTGTAGATGGACAGTTAGTCCCTGTGTCCAGAGAAATATACTTGGAAAATAAATTGTATTAAGTGTTCATATAGCCTTAAAGAAAAATGTTCACATTCAGACACATTCATACTTATGCTCAGATGATAATACACTAATGTATATATATAGATGTTCCTTTCACTGATTTATTAATACTTTAATTTCAAAGACTCTTACAATCATTATCAGCATGTAGATTTATTTATAGTCCTTCATGTTTCTAGGATTAGTATTTTCATCTGCTATTTTGAACATGCATTCATCCAACAGGTGTTTATTTGACTTCTGCTACATTCCAGAAGCTGTGCTGGGTGCTTGGAATACATAAATTTATAAGCTCTTTGTCATATTAGAAAGTATATTTTCACATGGGGAGAAAGTAAACAAGTATGTATCATAAAGAAGAAAATTGAGTAGTATGTTAGTAGGTATTCTGGAAAAAAAAATATAGAGAGCAAGATGAAGCAGGTTGGATGTAAAGAGGAGATAGTAGGTAAGTTGCAGTGCTTAATAAGATGGTCAGGGAAATCTTTAGTGAACAAACTTATATGTGGTCAAGGCTTTGTCCTTGTGGATATAGGGTGAAGAAGATAATCTAAGTGGCACAAACAGCCAGTGAAAAGCTCCTCAGGCAGGAGCAAACCTCATATGTTCAAAGAAAGGAGAATCCAGTGTAGCTTGAGCAGAGGCAACAAGGGTAAGAAAGGTAGTGGATGAGATCAGACAGGGGGCTCTGACCATTGAGAGGACTCTGGCTTTCACTGTGGGGAAATGGGAACAAAGCCATAGCAGGGTTTTGAGTAGAGGACTAAGTGAATGGACTCTCTTTGTTAAATGGCTCACTCCAGCTACAGTGTTCAGAAAAGTCCATGGGGCTAGGGGACAAAAATGGAAATGAAGAGATCACAGCAGAGATACTGTAGTTATCCAGACAAAACATTATGTTGGTGTCTGTGAAAATAGTGAGGACTCACTGGGTTTTAGATATATTTGAAAAGTAGAGAATTGGGTTTCCTAAAGTGATGGATTTGGAGTGTAAATGATGACAAGCTTTGGCCTGATTATTTGAATGTATAGAACTATTAATCATCTGAGATGAGGAAAGTTATTGGAGAAGCAAATCTCTGGGAAAAAAATCAATTAAGTTTGACAACTTGATTTTGAGAATTTGATATTATTAAAAGGGGAATGCTATAAAGTCAGTATGTTAAAGAAGTTTTGAGTTATGGAGATAGGTATGAGCTGTAGATTTGTATTTGAAAGTTGAGAAATCAACAGTTTTGAAATCAGGGTCAACTACATAATAGGTGTGATCCAGGGCAATAAAATGTGAAATACCCTGTTCAAAAGACAGAAAAGCCATTTTTTTTTAATTCAGCACTCTCTCTTTCAACGAGTGAGTTCACATCCTCTTAAACACTCAGGTCCCCACCTGGCAGCAAAGGGCACAGGCCCCCAATTTTAACCCCCCTTACACCTGCATCCAGGCCCCTTGCAGGCTCAGAAGGTGGCAGTGATTGCTGGGTGTGGGCAATAAAGCAGGAGGCAGAGAACCTATCTTGGAGAGGTGGAGGGGTGGTGGAAGGAGAGAACGTATGCACCTACTGTGAAATATAAGCCCTATAGCTTTAAATGACTTGGAATTTCTCTGTGGAATTTTGTAAGACAGATTATATTACTCAATGATTTAAGCACAGGGGTGTATTTTCTTTTTGTTTCTTGTTTTTGTTTTTTCTGTTGTTGTTGTTGTTGCTGTTTGTTTTGAGACGGAATCTTGCTCTGTCGCCCAGGCTGGAATACAATGGCATGATCTCAGCTCACTGCGACCTCCGCCTCCCGGGTTCATGCGATTCTCCTGCCTCAGCGCCCCCCGAGTAGCTGGGATTACAGGCGCCACCACCACACCCGGCTACTTTTTGTATTTTTAGCAGAGACGGGGTTTCACCATGTTGACCAGGCTGGTCTCAGACTCCTGACCTCAAGTGATCCGCCTGCCTCAGCCCCCCAAAGTGCTGGGATTACAGACGTGAGCCACCGCGCCCCGCCGCACATGGGTGTATTTGCTTAACATTTGGGCAGCCTGTGATTTTAAAGAAATCCTTTGGACAAAACCAAGATGGTCAAATCATTAATCTACTAATTTTTTTCCACAAACACTTTCTTGATCATTTAATATAATCTTTAAATCCCTAGGATAAATTTTTCAAAAGATTAAGTAAAATTATATTATTAACATTTATTTTAAAATTGTGTCTCTTATTTGAATACTCTTAAGACATTTATGTAAATAGCAGTCCTTTTTATAGATAAATACACGTTACAAAATATCAGTTGACTATTTTAAATAACATAATTTTTGATGTTTATTTTAAAAGCATCTTATTACAATATTAGCATTTCTAATTTTGTTTTACCACCCACATAACAGTTTTTTAATGTGTAAAACCTGAGATAGAATAAACTTAGCACATAGCACATTTATGCAATGATAATTATAACAAGATTGTACTAAAAGCTTTCATTTCTAGTCTTGATTCATCACTATTGACTTTAAAATGGAAGATGTACCTTTCTTTAAAAATTACGGAGATGCAAGATTAAAAACACAAAATAGCAAAAATGCATGTTAGAATAAATATAAAATAAAAATAAATAGTGGAGTTTTGGAAAGAATAGTTATAAGGATAAAAGCTTTTTCAGGAAGTAGACTATATACCAAAGCAATTCCAAAATTAAGTGTAATTATTTTTAACAGTGGTGGTTAATTCTTCTGAGACATACACATAGTTCTGTATTTTAAATATTTTCCATGCTGTTTTATGTTGGAAGTGACTTGTCATGGACATTAAATTTATGCAAAGTAAATTGTAGTATACATTTATTATATTTAATGTAAATAATGATTCATATTTTAAAGATGATTGTTTATATGCAGAATAATGCTTTGATAGAAATAGTGATATTATAGTCATAGTGAAAATATATCAGCAATATTCCTACAAATTAGTGTATGATAAAATCTAGTTCTGGTTTTTACAGAAGCTAACTTATTAAACTTATTTAACCCATTTTAAAACCCATTTAAAACGTCCTTCACTTTTGCCTATTTTATTCCTTGTCCTGACAGAAAAATATAAGAGTTTCTTGGCTGCTCTGTGATGCAGCCAGCTACATGTTTTCCTCTGCAGGTTGAACCTAATAACGATGTTCAGGTTCTTGCCCAAAATAAGACAGAAACTTGCCCTGGCCCTGAGCCAAGTTCCTTAAAGTTTCCTATAAACTCTATGCACCTTAGCCCCTCTTTGTGAATATATTGAGATAGAACATCCCTTGTATCACTTTCCTTTGGAGGACACACCGCAGCCCCACCGCTCCCAGTACAAGTAAGTTCCTCTGATAAATGCTTTCAATTGATCACCCTGGCATTTAGTGCTTCTTTCTTTGGAACCAGAACCGACCTCTCTTAAGATGGTTTGGGACACTTCCTCTTGGGAATACCTCTGCCATCACTTTGGGGGAACTACAGGCTCAGGTTCCGCAGGACAGAATCTGTGCTTAATTAAAAACAGCCATTTTAATTAAAAATGAGAAAATAACCAGGCTGGTTGCCATTTTGTTCACCTTCTTTCATTGTTTCCTTTTTCCCTTTTCTCCGTTATTATTTTGGAATATCGAATTCGTCTGTGAGATTTACTTGCAGATTGATCTTTTTAGGCGCTTGCACTTCTTTTGGTGGCATATAAAATGTAGCATTAAATGTTCAATTTTGTATTCTTTCCAATTTTTGAGGTTTTTACTTTTCTTCAATTGTAATTTGAGATCGTCTATAAGAGGCAAAATTTCTCATTTTAATTTTGTCTTAACCTCCAAAAATTATTGCCTACAGTGTCAGAATGGTTATCAAGGATTGTTTTTGTGTAATGGAGGGAAGATAACTATCAGAACATCGATCATTTGACATTCTTACTCCTCACATTAAATAAATGATAAATATTCTGTATTTATGTAATTAATAATGTAATCAAATCATTCATTTTGAAAAATTTAGGTGAAATTTATAATTTATATAATGGCAAGTTGCTTAGTGTCTCTAGGTAAGCCTATAATTGCATTATGAATGCCCCTGTAATCAGCACTGATAGCAGTCTCAGATGTGTTCTACTTGTTCCCATGAAGAAAGGTGCTCAAGCATTCTGTTTTGAATGAAAACTCATTTTAACATGCGTGGATCTATTATGTTATATATCCTCATATAAATTTCCCATCTTTTAAACTTTAGGAAATATGTATATGAATATGAATAATCAATCAATGAATAGGTTTTAATTATCTTTAACTTCTCCATGTTGTTGGAATTTAGAATTTCTCTAACAGAGCAAGCTTGACACTTCTATATGTAACTAAATATTCAAGATTCATGAGACTTATAATTTAGGCTCATTTTCTTCATTTTTTAATTGAAAGCATTCAACTCTGTATATAAAATTCCTTTCCTTCCTAAGAAATAAAACCAAAATCATGCCTGTCTAAAAGCAGAAAATTAAGTTAGATTGTGAGTGTGGCCCATTTAAAGCAGCTCTATTTTATGCCTTACAGTTTTAAGTGGACCAACTTATTTAAGTAACTGAACATAGGCTTAGAAGGGAAAATCTAACAACTGAAACAGTGTGATGATGATATCTTGTAAATTTCTCTCCTCTGTGATCCATTGGCTTGTTTAAGCTTTATTTTTATGTTTCCTTTTTTCTCTTCTGTAGGTTATTTCCTGTAGAGACAGTAGAAAAAAGTGAGGGTTATTTTTCTGTTCTTGCTATTGAAAAAAAAAATCTCTGTTTCACATTCAGTGTTTTGTTCTGCTCTAAATATCTTAGGTAATATGCATATCTACTTTATAGGTATTGCCTAAGGCATAAAATAATGTAACACAAAATTAATGAAATGGGTTCTCTTATTTCTTTTTTGAAGAGTGTGTCAATGTTTATGAAAATAATAAGTTGACTTCAGTAGCTAGGTAAGTTCAAGTTGTTCTTTTTATTAATAGAATTGTTGCTGGATAAACATTTTGATCAGAGACATGCTCACTGGAGGTCTTTCTAAGGACAGTTTGCTAGTGATGTCAAATTAAGAAGTGCAGGCTAATGTTCTGGGACCTCCTGTATACTAAAGCCAACATAACAGGCTTAGATAAAGTGCCCTGTTCCTGTCAATGTTAGACGGGTTGTATAAGCTTTGTCTGGCCAGCTTGTGAAATTATCTTTCCAAGAGAGACAAGAAGGGTGGAGATGTTATTTAAATAAGTATCAAAAGTACCCTCTGCTTAGTTATTCAGGGCCAAAAAATTAGCATAAAAATCCTAGTTCTGTGAAAATGTACATTTTCTCAAACAACATTAGGCAACCCATAAGCTTTACACAAACAACTGGCACATTGCTTCTGACATGAAAAATGAACCCAACCACATGGAAAGCACATTCCAGCTATAATACTTGTCTTCTCATCATGGATCATAGCTTTGGCCTGGAGTCTTCCATTCCTCTTTGCTGAAGTAACAGCACTGAGAGAAGCCAGTATCTTGAGGCTTTCCGTTGTGTTCAGGTCTGAATCATGGCCCTACACAGGCAAAATGTGTTAAAGTGGTTGGCAATATAATGATCGAGAAGTGTTAGCCCTTTTGGCAAAATGCAGGCTAGCATAAGGTTGCTCCATATGTGCTTCCAATGAAGTGCTGATTTGCCAGATCTCTCAAACAGCCTAGCCATGAGCACTGTGAGCATTGGAAATTTACAATAATGGTAAATGAAACAGCAAAATAGCCTTTCATTAACTTCACATCTGACGTAAGGACAGAATTCTAGGTCATGAGAATGTCTTATTTTTGAAATGCAGTCAAAATCATTTATGATGTACAATGATTGAGTTTTGGGACAAGAGGAAGCAATGACATAAATTTATTTCAAGTTTCTCATATTTGGATGAGAAAACAGAAATCTAGAGAAATTAAATATAATGTCCATAAAATAAAAAAATTGAAAATGTAATCTAGGTTTTCAAACCCTGGGTTATGAACTCTTGTAACTGTACAAAAGTGACTTTACCCTGCGGAGAGTTAAACTAGTAATTTGTTCATTTATTTGGCAAATATGTTTTGAGACTAGTGGTACGTCAAGTACTGACCCTAGGAACTGAAGATAAAGAGGTAAGTCAGACAAGGGGGTGTTGCGGGAAGTCAGGGACCCCGAACGGAGGGAACGGCTGAAGCTGTGGCAGAAGAACATAAATTGTGAAGATTCATGGACATTTATTAGTTCCCCAAATTAATACTTTTATAATTTCTTATGTCTGTATTTACTGCAATCTCTGAACATAAATTGTGAAGATTTCCTGGACACTTACCACTTCCTCAGTCAATAATTTCCTATGCCTGTCTTTAATCTCTTAATCCCATCATCTTCTTTGTAAACTGAGGAGGATGAATGTTGCCTCAGGACCCTGTGATTGTGTCAACTGCACAAATTGTTTGTAGAGCATGTGTGTTTGAACAATATGAAATCTGGGCATCTTAAAAAAGAACAGGATAACAGTGATGTTCAGGGAACAAGAGAGGTGACTTTGAACTGGCCACCGGTGAGCCGGACGGAACAGAGCTATATTTCTCCTCTTTCATACGCAAATAGGAGAAATATCACTGAATTCTTTTTCTCAGCAAGGAACATCCCTGAGAAAGAGAATGCGCCCTGAAGGTAGGCCTATAAACAGCCCCTTTAGAAGTGTGTGCCGTCTTTTATGGTCGAAACCGAAGGGATGAAATAAGCCCCGGTTTCCTGTAGCGCTCCCAGGCTTATTAGGAGGAGGAAAATTCCCACCTAATAAATTTTGGTCAGACAGGTTGTCTGCTCTCAAACCCTGTTTCCTGATAAGATGTTATCAACAACAATGCGTGCTGGAAACCTCATTAGCAATTTTAATTTTGCCTCATCCAGTGGTCCTGTGATCTCGCCCTGCCTCCATTTGCTTTGTGATATTTTATTACCTTGTGAAGTATGTGATCTCTGACCCACACCCCATTCGTGCACTCCCTCACCTTTTGAAAATCGCTAATAAACCTTGCTGGTTTTACAACTTGGGGAACATCACGGATCCTGCCGACATGTGATGTCTGCCCCGGACACCCAGCTTTAAATTTCTCTCTCTTGTGCTCTTTCCCTTTATTTCTCAACCCAGCCCAGACACTTAGGAAATAGAAAAGAACCCACGTTAAACATCAGGAGCGGGTTCTCCCGATAAGGGGATTTACAGAGCTTAAATTCTAGGGTGGGAAGACAAAGAATAATTAAGTAAAAAAAAAATTTAAAAAAATTTCAGATGAAGAAAAATAATGCTAAATTATTCAGTCAATCAAATAGCCAATCAATCAAACAGCCAGTATGAAGAGAGAATGGGGAAGGTTACTTTAGATTTAATGGTGAAAGGAGGCATTCCTGAGAAAATGATATTTGAGCTGATATGTTAATAGTAAAAATAAATCATCCTATTACATGGTCTTGGGGAGAACATTTCAGGCAGAAGGAACACAAAGTGTTAAGGCCTTAAAACGAAAATGATCCTCATGTGTAAAGGAATAAAAGGAAAGCCATGGTGGCAATGGTAGATTTGACAAGGAGGAGAGTCTTGTAGAATGAGGTAGAAGAGGCAGCCACTCTCCAGATTATGAAAAGTTTAGTAAACCAGAGTAATAATTGCTGTTTTGTTCTGTATGTAATGGAATAGTTTTCTAGGGTATTAAAGAGGGTAGTGACATCATCCTATTTGTATTTTGGAAAGATAACCCTGGCAGGAAAGGTAAGGAGGAGTAAGAATGCATTTATGGAGACTGCTTTGGAGTCCAGGCAAGATAAATGGTGGCTTGGACAAGAATTTTAATATTGGAAATAGAACATAATATGGAGGACGTATTTTGGAGACAAAAGTTGAAGAATTTGTTTATGGATAAATTTTAGGGATGAGGGAAAAGGGAGTGTCAAAAATAACTTCTGAGATTTGGCTTGAGTAATTTGTTAAATAGAAATGGACTTTATCTAGATAGAGAAGGAACCAAAAAGAAGTAGGAATTTTTGTTGGGTGGGGGAAGATAATCCAGAGTTCCATTTTGGCCATAGAAGAAGTTTGAGACAGTCATCTAAAATTCCTGGGAAAGTATCAGGACATAGTAGTGTATAAAACAATGCAAGTTAGAGGAACAATCAGAGCTATACAGGTATCTTTCTCAGTTGGCGTTGGGTCAGCATGTCTTGAAGTGTACCTCTAGGTATATGGAACATCTAGGGGGAGAGTTGTTTTGCTGCTTTCAGAGTCCTCTTTCTCCATCATTCTCAAACATCTCCAAGTTAGAGAACATATTATTAGACTATACTACTGCTCCTCAATGTACCCCTCTACAGGTTCTCAGGTTGTTCTTATTCCCCGAAAATTTTAGAATATAATCTTCATGCTTTCTCTCCAATACTACTCTTTTCATAGCCTTAATTCTGAATATCCATATGGGCAATCATTCCCCTATCCTAGCTTCAGAGTTTAATGATCTGTAATAATCTTCTACCCCAACATACCTACTTACTCAGCCACTTAACATCTAGATCTTGCCTCTGCCTCCACAGACTTAAATTTGAGCATCCTATTTCCTAACTGCCATCTTCTGCCTTTCTTGTGGTCCCTCTTGAACTTAGATTCCAGCTATTCTCCCACCGATATTTGACTGATTTTTCTCCTCTTTTTTCCTCCAAGATTCTCATGATCCATCATTGTAATCACTTCCTTCCATCTGTTCTTTACACGTTTGCCCTCTTAACCCTCTATTTTTTCCTGCCAAACTCTAAACACAAGTTAAATCCAACCTTTTTCCCATTCTATTTCTAACTCTGGGCAGTTAAATGTGGCTAGGAATAAGCAATCATGCCTATATATTTCCACTTAAATTTGATAGTCACTAAGTTCAGATGGCCCTTAAGTAACTTGTTGAATTTCCATTGCCAGTTCACTTTTTCACAGTTCCTGACAATTCTTTAACACTGTCTATGTCTTCCAACTTTTAACACCTTTGTTTTTCCTTCAGTCTTGGGCTGATAACTTTGTTTCATATTTCATTGGAGGGCAAATATATAAAGTTAGAAGAAAATAATCTGGAAATCTCCACTCTCAAATCTACCAACCTCTATCCATATACCCTACCATCTCTCCTATTATTATGGAATATTCTCCGTGCTCACGACAAAGCCATCTCATCCATTTGTGCAATGAATCCCGTCCCCCAGCAATTCAATGACATTGCCCCAGGATTTGTCCCCTCTGTCTTCTCCATCAATATTTTCCCCCCATCCTAAATAATCCTCATTAGCCTGTTGACCTGTGGTTACACCTGATATTAACCAAATTCTTCCTCTTTGAGCCTACATTCTCCTTCAGGTATCACCTCATATTTCTGGCAATGTATTCAGCAAAATAATTTACAACAACTCTCTGGAGCCTACTAGCCATTCCTGCCTCCTCCATCTATTTATTTTACACTCTTGTAGCACTTTATTGCTTCTACCTTCAGAATATATATCAAGTTCATTGACTACTCTTCATCTCTACTAACAGCACCTTGGATCAAGCCATTATTTTCTTTTGCTCAGCCTGTAATTGACACTATTTGGTTTCCCTGTATGAATGTCCTGCTTTCCTAGAGGAGTTACTGATACTCTTAAAATATAAGTCTGATTATGTTACTTTTCTTGCTAAACCCCCTTCACAATAGCTTCCCATTGCATTTTAAAAAGTAAATGTAATCGTTTTACATTTCTCATCTTTCCATCTTCACCGTAAGGCTTTCTCTCTGTTGCTGCAGTCCCACTACTCTCTTTCCTCTCATACCCAGCCTTTTTCCACTATAGGGCGTTTGCACGCACTATTCCTCTTGGCATCACTGGTTCCTTTCATTTCTCAAGGCTTAGAAAGGACTTTCCTAACTCCTCCTAAATACAACTTGTTATTATAACATCATACTTACTTCCTTCATAGCATTTTTCAATTTATAAATACATATTTACTTTTTATCTGTTTTATCTTTTTTTTAGACTATCAATTTCATGAAAGTAGAAACTACGTTTCGTTGCTTACTGTCCCAATACTTGGTAGTATGCTGCTTGCTACATAGTAAATGTTCAACAAATAGTTGTTAAAAAGAAAGACAGCAACAACAAACACAGTTCTCTGTACTCCCTGGCTTCACTTATACTCTTCCATTTCTCTCTTGAATCAACTCCAATCAGATTTCTTTTTCCATCTAGCTAGAGAAACAATTCTTATTAGA
Organism: Macaca mulatta; assembly: GCF_049350105.2. Taxonomy (NCBI): domain Eukaryota; kingdom Metazoa; phylum Chordata; class Mammalia; order Primates; family Cercopithecidae; genus Macaca; species Macaca mulatta. Next base: position 89,040,162 of record NC_133417.1, read on the forward strand.
GTCACCTGAGACCTCAATGTGATCAAACTCAGCCAATGATTTATTATTTTCTTTCTTAGCTTCTGGGATTATCACCTTATTGATAATTTCCTAAATCACTGGTGCTTCTTTTCTGTTTCCTCTGCTAGTTCTACTTAATTTACACTTCCAAATTTGGAGTATATTGGGACTCAGTCTTTATCTTAGACAGCTTCTCTTATTTATCCACACTAATTTCTCATACCCTCAGTACACTGTAAACCATAAATTTCTACTTCAAGTCTCGGCATCTTTCTAGAGCTCTAAATATATGAACACATAACTACATACTCAACATCTTTATTTTGATAACTAATAAAAATCCTAATATGTTAAAAATCAAATCTCTGATTTGATTGTAAATTACACCAACTGTATTCTGCACTTCAGAAAATATCAACATTATTCCTTTAATGCTTTTGGTTAAGGACTTTAGAGTTACTTTAATTGTTCTCTCTCTCTTTTTTTTTTTTTCATATCCCAAATCCAAATTATCTGCAAATCTCTCTTCCATTTATGCTGAGAATATTACCAATTCTCACTCTACTACCACTTTTGTCCAAGCTATTATGTCTTTTGTCTGTGGTATCTTTTCAGAAGTCTTTTCTGGTGGTTAATTTCACGTGTCAACTTGATTTGATTAAGGAATATCTAGAGAACCGGGAAAACATTATTTTGGGGTGTATCTGTGAGGGTATTTCCAAGGGAGATTTCATGTGAGTCTGTGTGGACTAAGTGGGGAAGGTCTTCCTTCAATGTGGGTGAGCACAATCTAATTGGCTGGGGTCCCATATAGAACCAAAACTGAAGAAAAGTGAATTAGTCTAGCTGTCTTGCGAAGCTCGGATATACTCTGCTTCTCCTGCCCTTGGACCTCAGAATTTCAGGAATTCTGGCCTTTGGACTCCAAGACATACAGCATTGGCCACTCAGGTTCTCAGGTTTTTTGACTCGAAATGAGTCTTGCTACTGGCATCCCAGGGTCTTTGGTTTGCAGACCACCTGTTGTGGAACTTGGCCTCCATAATCATGTGGGCCAATTCCCTTAATAAGTCTCCTCTCATCTATTTATCTATCATCTATCTATCTATCTATCTATCTATCTATCTATCTATCTATCTATCTATCTATCTCCTATTGGTTTTATCGGTCTGGAGAACTCTAACACCTCTTCTAAATGTTCTCTCTTATTTCTACTCTTGCCCTTCTATTGTTCATTCTTCTTCTTCTTCTTTTTTTCAGTTAATAAAATTCTGTTAGAGAATTCTGTTCAGTAGATTTTTTTTTTCCTTTTTAAAATTATACTTTAAGTTCTGGGGTACATGTGCAGAATGTGTAGGTACACATGTGCCATGGTGGTTTGCTGCACCCATCAACTCATCATCTACATTAGGTATTTCTCCTAATGCTATCCCTCCCCTATACCCCCACTGCCAACAGGCCCCTGTGTGTGATATTCTCCTCCCTGTGTCCATGTGTTCTCATTGTTCAACTCTCACTTATGAGTGAGAACATGCGGTGTTTGATTTTCTCTTCTTTTGTTAGTTTGCTGAGAATCATGGTTTCCAACTTCATCCATGTCCCTGCAAAGGACATGAACTCATCCCTTTTTATGGCTGCATAGTGTTTATTCCACGGTGTATATGTGCCACATTTTCTTTATCCAGTCTATCATTGAGGGACATTTAGGTTGGTTCCAAGTCTTTGCTATTGTGAATAGTGCTGCAAGTAGTAGACAGGCTATCTGTCTTTTAAAAGTTAACTCAGATAATATCGCTTTTCTTTACATAATCCTATGGTAAAACAGAACCCCTTAGAATGACGCAGCAATGTCTCTGTGATCTCTTTGCTCCCTCTTCAGGGTCACTGTTGTATCATCGTGCCTCTTGCTCACTTTGTTCCAATCATCTGGTTCTCCTTGATGTTCCTTGGACATGCAAAGCATACTCCCACCCCACAGCATTTGCACACTCTCTGGTTCCTATTCTTCAAATTTCTGTGTGGTTCAGTTTTTCACTTCCATATTGTCTTCTCTTTTAGTCTGTTTATGTTGCTATGCAAGAATACCTGAGGCTGGGCAATTTAAAAAGAAAAGAGGTTTATTTGGCTCATGGTTCTGCAGGCTATACAAGAAGCACGGTGCCAGCATTTGCCTCCGGTGAGGGCTTCAGGCTGCTTCCACTCATGGTGGAAGGCAAAGCAGAGCCAACATGTACAGAAATCACATGAAAAGAGAAGGAAGCAAGAAAGAGAAAGGGAAGGCGCCAAACTCTTTTTAAAACTAGCTCTTGGAGGTATCTTTCAAAAGACCTAATAGAGTCAAAATTCACTCATTCCTGCAAGAATGGCACCAAGCTTTTCTTTCCTGAAAGATCTGCCACCATGACCCAAACACCTCCCATTAGGCCTAACCTACAACATTGGGGAATCACATTTCAACATGAAGTTTGGAATGTCAAATATCCAAATTGTAGCATCTTGTTACCAGGAAATTCTTCCTTAAGCACCTTAAGCACCTTTTCTACAATGACTAACTTCATTCAACCCCATCCCACATTATTCTATTCTCCTTATAATACTTACTGGTACTTACAGCTTTTGTATTATCTGAAATATTATATTTTTATTTTTTTTTACCATTTCATCTATAAATTATATTATTAATTGCATGAAGGAAGTTTTGTGTGTTTTATTCACTGCCATATTCTAGTGCCTAGAAGGCTGGATGGAACTTACTGAGCATTTCATAAATCTTTGTTGAAACAATGAATATAGGTGCATTTTAAATCCAGGAAATTGTTAAGGTGGTGTTTCTCAACCTTGATATATCTTAAATATTATGTGATGCTACTTATTAGAAATTCTAATTAAGTAATTTTTAAACGCAGCTAGAATTCTGTATTTATAATGAAATAATTAGAAGTTCTCATACATGAATAATTGAACAGAGAAAAAGAATTTAACTAGGGAAATTGCAATTGTTCTATTTTGTGACATTATCAAATAGTGAATAGTATTTGTTATATTCTCTGTTACTTTTAAAATTTACACAACTTGGATTTGTAAAAAATTTTTAACAAGCTGGATTCTCCAACATGAGATTTAGTTTCTAATATAATGACCATAGTGTTTTTTCATATTTAATATAATTGTAATTTTGTTTTTGTTACTGCATTAAGGAATTAAGACAAGTGAATAATACCTACAAATGTATACAAATTAATATTTTAGTAATATACTCAATACATTGCAGTTTTAACTAATAACCTCATTCAAATGAAACATTAAAATGTTTATCTAAATTCGAATAGCACAGAGCTATTTACCTTTCACATATTTTAAAATACCTTTATTGTTATATGTAGAGGACTACGAGCTTGCAAACGAAGCAGGGCGTTCCCAATAAGTCCTGCTCTTGCAAACGAAGCAGGCGTTGGGGGCTTGTTTATGTGTAAACATCTTGAAAATCCAGAAAGTCAGGGAAAGGTCAGAAAAACAACAATGTGTCTTGTGACTTGGCAACATTCCACAAACGACTGTATAAAATAAAGCAGAGTGTGCCATTCGAGGTGGCCGCCATGTTTGTCTTGTCTTGTGTTGTCTTGTGTGTTCATTCCTTTGTTTAGGAAACACCTGGACCCCAACAGTTATATGTTGTTAGTTGGTTTTCTTTAGAGAGTATTGTCTCGACACAAAAAAATATGCAGCACTCCAAATGTCTATGCAGTTTAATGCACCATTTACCTTACTAGAAAGTAGGACATCATACCTAAAGAAAGGAAGAGTAACTTACCCAGTGTCACAAAATGGCCTTCTATGAATTACTCCTCCATTGTCCACCCATCTGATACTCACTGTCTGGATTTCTTGGTTATTGTAAATCTAGATCGATCTCTCTCTCTCTCTCTCTCTCTCTCTCTCTCTCTATCAACTTTTTTTACTTATTCCTAATTGTTCAATTTATATATTACGAGAAAATGGTTATTATTTCCTGAGAGCTGAATTACTATAGTACTATGCTAGGGCAAAAAGATTGCAGCAGCAAGGACAACATTGCACTTCTAGATATTCCACAATGTTTCCCCTTACCCATAAATTACAATTTAAGTAGTTCTCTCTTTGTTACCACAGCCCAACTGCTGATTACATGTCAACTCAGAAAATATATTTTAGGCAGTTCGAAAGTAGTTCACTCACAGCTGCTAATCTTTTGTGATACGCAGGTGATTCAAAAATCTTGATTTTGCAGAGGACTTTAAAGTATCTTCCAGAGGAATGATGATGGCTTTCTTGTTTTTATTACTTCTAAAATCTTAATATCAGTATTTTTATTTACATTTATTTTTCTTTAAATTTCTTTTAAAATACTAAGCTCACATACCTGCATGCACCAAGAATAATTTGTGGCAGCTCAATTTGGTTAAATGTTTCTTGTACAGAATGTGATTACATTATTAATTTGGACCAATTTATATATTAAGCTAGGGGGCCTACAAATTATTTCCTAGCCAGATAGATATCACTAATGATCATTGATTTGGCAAGATCTTTATGTATTAAATTCAACTTTAAAAGCATAGCTGAATTTTTATTTCAATTTACTATTTATGGGTTATATGCTTCATATGACTTTATATAATGCATTAATATTGATTTAATTGTAGAATGGCATTTGTAAAATGAACTTTCATTTCCTCATATTCATTATGTAATATTTTTTCCATTTATGTCACATGTTGCTATGTAGTACTCCAAGGTATTCCTAAGTGCACTTTTAGTCACTTACTTATATTAAGTAAATTAATTTATATTAATGCAATCATTTTTATTATTCTTTTCAATTTTATTCATTACAAGATACATCTCTTTTGTAAGCTCATACTTACAGATATCCACACACAAAAGCTTTGGGTTCCCCCTTCTAGATATGAACTTACATAAAAAAAGTTGAATTTATTGAAAATGACAGTATTGCAATATAACCAATTCATTTAAATGAACAAAACAATTTTGAAACTTTTTGTAAGAAAAATATGGTATATACACAAGGGTATATATTTATTAAAAAGACAACTATACATATGTGTGTGTGTGTGTGTGTATGTGTGTATATATATATATATATATACAGAGAGACATAGAGTATAGCAGGCACTATTGCAACCACTCATGTACTCTCAGATCCATTTCCCATTTTCATGTACTTGCCATGATGCATTAGCTCTCTCAGAAGCAACAACTGCTTCTCTTTGTCAGAGGGCTGTCCCCTGGCTGCCACAGTCTGTTTTGCCTACATGCACAAAGAGTTGCCCACAGATAAATGGAAGCATCCTGATATTTACAGGTTCATGTTGGCTGCTAACCAATGACTGGTGCAGAACTGAATGGCACTCAGAGTTGCCATGCAAGTATGAGGCAAAGTTATCTACCCTTCAAAAGATTTAGCTTTAAATTGCACCTAGTCATAATATTCTGCTAGGGTAGCTTTGAAAATCCTGAAATAAAAAGAAGTCGTTTTTAATGGGCCATGATTGACATAAGCCCAGTTTTTAATGATGCACGTTGTTGCAAGAATTTTATTGTAAGAATGTTGAGGAAGCATATCAAAAGGCTGAGAGAAGTATACATGTGAGAAGAGACCTATTATATACAAACTGTGAAGCTCTTGTTGGCCAACCAGTGAAAGTGTGAGTGGTATGCTGTTGGCTCTGTTCTGCCATGAGTCCTGTTGCCCCCTGAATCTACTGGCCATCAACTCCACCCTCCCCTGAAGTAGCCCAAAGTCACCCTGGACTAAGCACTGTTCCATGCCCACCTTCAGGGGAAGTTGCTGCTTTGTAGGACTCTCCACCCAGGAGTTTGCCCAGTCCATCGAGGACGTGTTCAATTGATTGAAATGAGGACAAGGCAGACATGCAGTTCATTATCAGCTTGCAGTGCTTCTTCAAAACACACATGAATGAGGCCTATGGCTATACCAAATTCTTAGTGGCGGTGCTGATGAAAACTCCACTACTGATTCCTGTTCAGTACTTTCAAGGATGCACTACGGTTGCTCTGGTGACATTCTCTAAGGCTAGGGCCCCCACGGCCAAACTGTCCGGGTTCTGTTCTCTGTTCTGTCCATATCCCTCTGTCCCTAACAGCACTATCCCCCAACCCCTAACGATACAATTTTTATATCTGTGGATTTAATAAAACTTTAACCAGTTAAACAAACAAACAAACAAAGATCGCCCCTGAGGAGATTTCCTTCACCAAGATGAGTAATGTATCTGTACAGTTTGCACCATCATACTAAGGAGCTCATTACTTGCTGTCCTGTTGGGTCATGATTAACAGTCCAGAGATTTTTGTGGAATTTGCTTTCTTAGTCTCAATAAAGATGATCGAATCCAGAATGCCCAGGGCCAGGAGCACAGTATTTAATACAGTAAAGTGGAGAGAATTATGATAATGAACAGCAAAGATGGAACAATGAAAAGGGGGCTCTGATCTGCAGGGGATTATAATAGATCATGGTTTTCTAAGGATGGCCAACAAGGATGTTGCCTCATATATAATAATGTAACTGTAGATACATAGTGTGTATTATATGTTACACACACATACATAAAGACTAATAGTGCATGAGCAGAAGACTTACGTCAACCACCCAAAGGCTATTTCCTTATTAATTTCCAGATGGAGGCCTATTCTCTGACTCAGAACCACTTACTAGCAGGAGTGGAGGCTGGGTCACTTGAGAGAGGTCCCTGCAATGCCACAGAAAGTATATACAGTAGTGATTCCTCCAATCATTTCCCAAAGGGAATCGATGGTCATTCATATGAATAACTTTACACTGGGGCAAAGGGGATTACTCAGATATCCAAAGAGATTAGGTACAATATATGAGAAGATTTTATCTGAATCTGAAATGCTGTCATGACATCCCTGTTCAGGTGGGAGTGCAAATAAAGTACAAAGGGTACACAGTTCCATCTGCAGTTCATTTCTCACTCTCTGTGAGTATACGATTGAGATGGATACACTTAGCAGTTGGAGGACTTTTAGGTTGACTACTTGCCCTGTATGAACCATCATAAAAGCCATGATAATTGTGAAGACCACAGAGAAGACCCTGAAACTACATGCAGATAAATTCAAAAACTATTCTCAAAACTGTTATCAGAGAATTAAAGCATATATTCATATTTTTCAGAATAAACCCATTAATTTACTTGTCCGGCCCCTGAACAAGGCAGATGTACTGTTCAACTGACAGTGGCAGTAAGATGCAGTGGTGATGGAGTGTCACAGTCCTTTGCCAGGTGTCTGTACTTGAGCAAGTTTCCGAACTGAACTTTGTGGCCTGAGGAAGAGACTTCTTCATTGCAAACTAAAGAGCAATATCAAGTTCTTATCTGGAAAAGCCCATAGTATTTAGTCAAGTAATTTGCCTACAGCAGATGCTCAATTCTGATACATAAATAAATGAATGTTTTATGCTAAAATAACTTGGCCTTTGTTTATTATAAGTCTTTCATAATATGTGGAGTTTGCTAAATAATACTTATTATAACATTTTATATGTAATATATGTGTTATAATACAAATTTTCTATTAAAAATTTAAGTATTAAAGAATTTTTTGAATTATGTAAGAGTATACACATCTTTATATTTTCATATAATGTATCTAATATTTTTATTTAATTATTTTTAACTTTTATTTTAGGTTCAGAGGTATTTGTGTAGGTTTCTTAGATAGGTAAACTCATGTCACTGGGGTTTGATGTACAGATTATTTCATCATCCAGGTATTAAGCCTAGTACTCATTAGTTATTTTTCCTGATCCTCTTCTATCTGCCAACCTCCATCTTCTGGTAGACTATGGTGTCTGTTGCTCCAATTTATGTGCCCATGTGTTCTCACCATTTAGCTCCCACTTATAAGTGAGAACATGTAGTATTTGTTTTCCTGCTCCTGCGTTAATTTTCTGAGGATAATGACCTCCATGCTCCTACAAAGGACATGATCTCATTCTTTTTTTATGGCAGCCTAGTATTCCACAGTGTATATGTACCACATTTTTTAAATCATGTCTACCATTGATGAGTATTTAGGTTGATTCCATGTATTTGCTATTGTGAATAGTGCTGCAGTGAACATACGTGTGCACGTGACTTTATGATAGAACGATTATATTCATTTGGGTATGTACTCATTACTGGGATTGCTGGGAATTTAGTTCTTTGAGGAATCACTACTTTCCACAGTGGTTGAACTAATTTACACTCCCAATAGTGTATAATTGTTTCTTTTTCTCGAGAATCTCTCCCACATCTGTTTATTTTTTTCTTTTTGACTTTTTAATAATAACCATTATAACTGGTGTGAGACGGTATCTCACTGTGGTCTTGATTTGCATTTCTCCAATAATCGGTGATGTTGAGTTTTTCTTCATATGCTTCTTGGCGGCATGTACGTCATCTTTTGAACAGTGTCTATTTATGTCCTTGGGTGAATTTTGTGTGTAAATTTAAGTTCTTTATAGATACTAGATGTTAGACCTTTGTCAGATGAATAGTTTGCAAAATTATCCCATTCTGTACATTGTCTGTTAACACTGTCATTGATAGTTTCTTTTGTTTTGCAGAAGCTCTTTAGTTTAATTAGATCCTATTTGTCAACTTTTGCTTTCATTGCAATTGCTTTTGGTGTTTTTGTCGTGAAATCTTTGCCAGTTTCTATGTCTAGAATGGTATTGCTTAGATGTCTTCCAGGGTTTTTATAGTTTTGGGGTTTACATTTAAGTCTTTAATCCATCTTGAGTTGATTTTTGTATATGGTATAAGGAAGGGGTCCAGTATCAAACTTTTGCATATTTCTAGCCAGTTATTCCAGCATTATTTATTGAATAGGGAGTTTAGATGGTTTGGGTCTGTGTCCCCACCCAAATCTCATCTTGAATTGTAATCCCCATAATCCCCATGTGTGGAAGGAGGGAACTGGTGAAAGGTGATTGGATCCTGGGGGCAGTTTCCCCCATGCTGTTCCTGTGATAGTGAGAGTTCTCACAAGATCTGATGGTTTTATAAGAGGCTTTTCCTGCCAGGTGTGGTGGTTTATGCCTGTAATCCCAGAACTTTGGGAGGCAGAGGCTGGCAGATCACCTGAGGTCAGGAGTTTGAGACCAGCCTGTCCAACACGGGGAAACCCTGTCTTTACTAAAAATACACACAAAAAAGTGAGCTGGGCATGGTGGAGTGCATCTGTAATCCCAGCTACATGGGAGACTGAGTCAGGGGAATTGCTTGAACCTCGGAGGCGGAGGTTGCAGTGAGCCAGGATCATGCCACTGCACTCCAGCCTGGGTGACAGAGCAAGACTCTGTCTCAAAAAATAAAAATAAAAATAAAGTTTAAAAAAGTATTAGGGGCTTTCCCTCCTTGGCTCTCTCTCTTTCCTGCTACCTTGTGAAGAAGGTACTTGCTTCTCCTTTGCCTTCCACCATGATTATAAGTTTCAGGAGGCCTCCCCAGCCATGTGGAACTGTGAGTCAATTAAAACTCTTTCCTTTATAAATTACCCAGTCTCAGGCAGTTCTTTATAGCAGTGTGAAAACGAACTAATACAGGAGTGCTTTCCCCATTGCTTGTTTTTGTCAGCTTTGTCAAACATCAGATGGTCAGAAGTGTGTGGCCTTATTTCTAGACTCTCTATTCTGTTCCTTTGGTCTATATGACTATTTTTGTACTAGTACCATGCTGTTTTCGTTACTGTAGCCCTATAGTATAGTTTGAAGACTGGTAATGTGATGCCTCCAGGTTTGTTTTTTCTGCTTAGCATTGCCGTGGCTATTTGGGCTTCTTAAAAATTTTTTATATGAATTTTAAAATAGGTTTTTTTTTTGTTTTTTTGTTTTTTTAGTTATGTGAAGAATGTCATCAGTAGTTTGACAAGAACAGCATTGAATCTATAAATTGCTTTGGGCAGTATAGCCATTTTTACCATATTGGTGCTTCCTATCTATGGGTATGGAATGTTTTTCCATTTTTTTGTGTCATTTATGGTTTCTTTGAGTATTGTTTTGTAGTTTTTATTGTACAGCTCTTTCATCTCCCTGGTTTGTTGTATTCCTAGGCATTTTATTATTTTTGTTGCAACTGTGGATAGAATTGTGTTTCTAATTTGGTTCTTGGCATGACTTTTGTTGGTATATAGGAATGCTCATAATTTTTGTTCATCGATTTTGTAACCTGGGACTTTGGTGAAGTTATTTATCGGCTTCAGGAGCTTTTGGGGCAAGACTATATGTTCTGTTAGCTGTAGAGTCATGTCATCTGCAAACAGGGATATTTTGACTTTCTCTCTTCCTATTTAGATTCCCTTTATTTCTTTCTCTTTGATTTCTTCAGCCAGGACTTCCAATACTATGTTGAATTGGAGTGGTGAGAGAGAGAATCTTTGTCTTGTTCCAGTTTTCAAGCAGAATGCTTCCAGCTTTTTCCCATTGTGTATGATGTTGGCTGTGGGATTTTTATAGATGGGTCTTATTATTTTGAGTTATGTTCCTTCAATACCTAGTTTGTTGAGGTTTTTTAACAGAAAGTGGTGATGAGTTTTATCAAAAGACTTTTTCTGCATCTACTGAGATACTCATGTGTTTTTTGTCTTTAGTTCTGTTTACATGATGAATCCTATTTATTGATTTGCATATCTTTAACCCACCTCGCATCCCACGGATAAAGCCTACTTGATTGTGGTGGATAAACTTTTTGATATGCTGTTGGATTCAGTTTGCGAGTATTTTCTTGTGGATTTTTGCATCAATGTTCATCAAGGCTATTGGCCTGAAGTTTTCTTTCTTTGTTGTATCTCTGACAGATTTTGGTATCAGGATGATGCTGGCCTCATAGAATACTCATAGAATAATTCATAGAATACTCATAGAATAACTCATTCTGAGTTAGGGAGGAGGCCTTCTCCTCAATTTTTTGTAATAGTTTTGGTAGGAATGGTACCAATTATTCTTTGTACATATAGTAGAATTCAGCTGTGAATCTGTCTGGTCCTGGGATTTTTCTTTTATTGTTAGACTATTACTGTTTTAATTTCAGAGTTCATTATTGGTATGTTCAGCAATTCAATTGCCTCCTGGTTCATTCTAGGGAGTGTGTATGTTCAGGAATTCATCCATTTTCCAGTTTGTGTGAATAGAGGTATTTACAATATTCTGTGATCATTATTTGTATTTCTGAGGACTCAATGGTAATATCCCTTTGTTATTTCTAATTGTGTTAATTTGTATCTTCTCTCCTTTCTTTTATATCAGTCTAGCTAGCAGTCTATCTAGTTTATTAAATTTTCCAAACAAAAAACAACTTCTGGGTTTGTTGATCTTTCAAATGGTTTTTGTGTCTCAATCTCTTTCAGTTCAGTCCTTATTTTGCTTATTTCTTGTCTTCTGCTAGCATTCAGGATGATTTACTCTTGGTTCTCTTGTTCTTTTAGTTTGAGATGTTAGGTTGTTACGTTGAGATCTTTCTAAATTTTTGATGTGGGCATTTAGTGCTGTAAATTTCTGTGCTAACACTGCTTTAGCTGTGTCTCAGAGATTCTGGTATGTTGTGTATTTTTTTCCCATTAGTTTCAAAGGGCTTCTTGGTTTCTGCCTTAATTTCATTATTTTCCCAACAGTCATTAAGGAGCAGGTTGTTTAATTTTCATGTAATTGTATGGTTTTCAGTGATTTTCTTAGCCTTGATTTGTAATTTTATTTTGCTGTGGTTCAATATCACTTTTTTGTGCATTTTCTGAGGATTGTTTTCTGTACGATTGTGTTATGGATTTTAGAGCATATGTCATGTGGCAATGAGAAAAACATATATTCGTTGTTTTCGGGTGGAGATTTCTGTAGATATGTATTATGTTTATTTGATCCAGCACTGAGTTCAGGTTCTGAATGTCTTTGTTAATTTTCTGCCTTGATGATCTGTCTAATACTGAGAGTGGGATGTTGAAGTCTCCCATTACCATTGTGTGGGAGTCTAAGTCTCAATGAACTTTCTTTATTAATCTGAGTGCTCTTGTATTGCATGTGTATATATTTAGGAAAGTTAGGATTTTGTTGAATTTACCATTACGTAAATTATGTACCATTATGTAAATTTTATTGAATTTACCATTATGTAATGTCCTTCTTTGTCTTTTTTCATCCTTGTTGGTTTAAAGTCTGTTTTGTCTGAAATTAGGATTGCAACCCCTGCTTTCTTCTGTTTCCCATTTTATTGGTAGATTTTGTGTTATTATGCCGACTTGTTTGTGTTGTTGCTTTATAGTGTCTCCAGTATATGTGTTTAAGTGTGTTTTTGTAGTGGCTGGTAACAGTCTTTCCTTTCCAGATTTAGTGCTTCCTTTAGGAGCTCTTGTAAGGCACATTTGGTCATAACAAATTCTCTCAGTATTTGCTTATCTGAAAGGATTTTATTTCTCCTTTGCTTATGAATCTTAGTTTGGCTGGATATAAAATTTTAATTTGGATTTTCTTTTCTTTAAGGATGTTGAATATTTTCTCTCAATCTCTTCTGGCTTGCAGGGCTTCAGGTCCACTGTTAGTCTGATGGGCTTCCCTTTGTTGGTGACCTGACCTTTCTGTCTGGCTGCCTGTAACATTTTTTCTTTCATTTCCACCTTGGAGAATCTGATGATTATACATATTGGGGATAATCTTCTTGTGAAGTATCTTATGAAGGTTATCTGCATTTCCTTAATTTGAATGTTGGCCTCTCTAACTAGGTTGAGGAAGTTCTCATGAGTGATATCCTGAAATATATTTTCCAAGTTGCTTTCATTCTTCTCATCTCTTTTAGGAACATCAATGAGTTGTAGATTTGGCCTCTTTACATAATCCAATATTTCTCAGTATTTTTTTTTTCGTTCTTTTTCATTCTTTTTTCTCTATTCTTCTCTTATTTCAGGAAGCTAGTTATCAGTGCTGAGATTCTTTCTCTAGCTTGGTCTATTCAGCTGTTAATGCTTGTGATTGCATTATGAAATTCTTGTAGTTTGTGTTTTAGCTCTATCAGGTCAGTTTTATTCTTTTCTATACTGGCTATTTTGCCTGTCAGCTCCTGTATCATTTTATTGTGATTCTTAGCTTTCTTGGATTGGATTTCACCGTTCTTCGGCATCTCGATGATCTTCATTGCTATCCATATCCTGAATTCTGTTTCTGTAATTTCAGCCATTTCAGCCTGGTTTAGAACCCTAGATGGAGAGCTAGTGTACTCATTTAGAGGAAAGAAGGTGTTCTGACTTTTTGAGTTGTCAGAGTTCTTGTACTGGTTTCTTTCTCATCTTTGTGTGCTGATGTTCCTTCAATCTTTGAAGTAGCTGTCCTTTAGATGGATTTTTTTTTTTAAATCCTGTTTGATAGGATAAATCAAACCCTTGAGGGTTTGAATGTGGTATATAAGGTTGGTTCAGTCAACTGGTGTTATTTCTGGAAGATTTTAGGGGGCCAAGACTAAGCTCACAACTTATAGACTGCATATTCTAACTCTGGGGGACTGGTATCAGACCCTGACTTTGTTCTCTGGCTTCTCAAAGTTAGAAAGTCCCTAACCTGGGGGTGGGTGGCCCTGAGATATTTTCTAACCACTGGTCCCAGCACTCTGAAGGGTGGCGGGATCCATCATCATTTGCATGTGTCAGCAGCAACTGCAGTGCAGCAGGGTCTGCTATTGTCTGTACCTAGTTTCACTCTGGCAGCTGTGTTGGTACAGGGGTGGGGCACTGGTGGAAGTGGGGCTTGTGGGCTCTGTATCCACCAAGGCTCTGACTACAGTGGCAGTATGTTGGGGGTGCTGGGGGTCAGAGAGCTTGGAGTGCCCTCCTGCCAGCAGTGGCAAGGCAGGGTGCACGCATGCATGTGCACTGGTGAGGCAGGGAAACTAAGATCTGCCTGCCCACATACACACTGTCAAAGTGATGTGTGGAGTGGCCATGAGCCCCAGGGAAGTTGAAGGTGGGGGAGGGAGCTGGTGGGCTGGCACATGGCCGTGGAGCCTGCCTCACTGAAACTCTTTGTCAGTGAGGTGTTGTCCACCAGTGTAGTAGCTATGATACCGGTCCACATGTCACCTGAGGCTGTATTGCAAGCAGGTGTGGCCAGGCTAGGGTCCCTGGAGAGGTCAAGTTGAACCAGCTCCATCTAAAGGGCAAGATCACCCTGCAGAGTTCAGGTCCAACAGTTCCCCTAGAGCTAAAGTTTCCTACGGGAGCAAGTCGAGACTAGAGGGTTGGGTGTCCCTGGCCGTGCTCCACAACAGATGCTACTGCATCAAGTCCTCTGGGCTCCACACCAGCTGGTGTGCAGCCCCTACCACTTCTCTAAGCAGCTCTCCCTGCCAACTCTAGTCTCTATGGTGGTCAAGGGGTCTTCTCCTGTCAGGATTCCAGAGGCCCATGGCGAGAGCAGGTTGTTCCTTGCCAGTTCAACTCATCTATTCCCCTGGAGTCACTGGGGGCCAGGAAGGAGTACCACTGTGCTGTAGCCCATGCAAGGTTCCGATCTTCCTCCTCCTTCAGCCCAGCTTCTGTGTCTTCCCTCTGGGTACTCTCAGTGCTTTCCCTCTGAAGATCTTTTAGGAGTGCACTAGTTGTCTTGGTCCCTTGGTGGCAGCTGTTCCACCTTGCTGCATCTAGTTGGCCTTCTTGCCGAGCTCCATTCTAATATATTTAATTTGCCATTTTTATAGGTAAACACGACCTCTCCCAAACCCCATTTCTCTTTACAAGTTTTACTTTTTCTCCCAAAATAGAATGAGTTTTTTAAGAGACTGTCTAAATTTGTACACTCCTATTATATACTATCGTTTTGAGGTTGTGATTTTGAGAATGGCCTTTCAGGTGAGCTCCTTTAGATAGTAACACTACTTTTTAATCAATAAAAGGTGGATAATCACAGGGATTTTAGGGTTGCACTTTTCTCTCAGCCAGATGTTCATTGTAAAATCATCCACTAACACTGAATCAACTTACTGCTTTTTTTTTTTTTTTTTTTTTTTGTTTTTCCACTTCTGTGTTTATACGTATCTATGAGATAGAGATTTTTGATTTGGATATCCGAACCATTGAACAAAAAATATATTCACGGAACTGAAGACATGAGGTTTTTAAATTCAATTATCTGGTTTATTATAAAGACTTTAATCTGTTTTCATGTGAAAAAAAAGAGAAAAGAATCTCATGAGTATCTCAAAGTATCTCATGAGTATCTCAAAGTATGAAAGTTGATATCATGTAAATGAACAGGCATTATTTCTCCTAATCTATAGTTCATCTGTAAATTTTTCCTGTGTATCTTTGAATTACTTTTCTCCTATTACATTTCTTACTATTATTATTAAGAGAGAGTAACACCTTCTGCATTGACAGAAAATTTGTTATTTATACTTTCCACTTATATTTGATGCTTTTTATCATTGAAAAATTTTAGGTTGCCTAAAAATATGACCCATATGCTGTTTCCTCTTAGTGGCATTATAAAACTATGCATTTGAAGTGGCTGAAAGTATGTGCCTAAAATTAGGTTCAGATATTTATTGTATCTTTTGTAAGACATTTACAAATAAAGTAATCCTTTATAATTCCAGGTAAAATTTCCATTTTTTTTTTTTTATGATCATGGCTTTATGTTGATGAAATCCTCCTTTGGAAACTGAAGTCTGTAGTGGAGATTAATAAAGTTCTCTGTGCTTTTAGTGTCAAAATTGCAGATCTGAAATGTTGAACCAAAATGGAACATCTTTCAAAAGCCGAGAAATGAAATCCTTTAAAATTATATGCGCGTCTTTAAAGCTCCATAAATCATTCTTTTAAAATAAATAATTCAGTCCTAATTTTATTCACTTACAAAAGAGAATAAACCCAAAGCATTATTAATTACTTTTTTTAACGAACTGAGTTCAGAATATCTTTAAAGAATTTCTTTTCTTTCTAGTGAAATTTAAAGGTATGTATAATTAATATTAACTGAATAGATACTTTAGATATTAGTAGTTGAACTGTACTCTTGAAAAAGGAAATTTATGCAACCAGCATAGCAGGTAGTGGAAATGGTTATTGTCAAACTTTAAATTAGCAATTTATTGATAAAAAAGCAAATAAAAGACATTAAATATTCAAGTCTAAAATAGGAAAATTGAGAAAAACTTATAATTGTAACAAAGGTGCTTTTCCCCAGTTCAATATTGGCACCCCAATACTCTTTTTCTCCTATTAAAAGTAACCAATTCATTCATCAAAACTCTGTAGTACTTAATAGTTTACCTTATTCTTTGTTCTCTCTGATTTCACATCTATCAATCAAAACTACTGCAGTAAATGCTAGCCTAGTGCCCAGTTTCATTAATCAAGAGGAAGTCACAGTGAATCATGATGAAATTTGAGTTTAACAGGAGTAACTGGAATGAGAAAAAATATTAGGATTCCGTAGGAATAGTAAGTGGTCGATTACAAGAACAAATTATAACCCATATTCTCTATCTAAAAAGGTGTCTGAAACCAATCAATATATAAAGAATTTCTATAGGGGACTGGAGTTTAGAACAGGTTAAATGTAATACCATGGTCCTAGGCTAGGAAGTGGATTCACAGTAACACTTTGGGAAGAGGATGAGAATCTATATATAAATAGATTGGAAACACACTCCCAGTGAAATGGTCTAAAAGGAACAAATGCGAGTGGAATTGTTCCAGGTCACTGAATTGGTGTTCAATGTAGTATGCAAGCTCTGGAGAAATTAAAATGCTAGAAATGGGAAAATTAGGCCAATTGACAGTTAAAATGAACAAACTCGACATATGAAATATGGGCAAGCTTGGTTAGAACACAGGTGGCAAGTAATTGCCTCTGGCAAACAATGTAATAGATTTACAAATCAATACAAATACAAATCTTAATATACTTTCTAGGGAGGTCTAAGTATTAGATCTGTTCTGTCCAATAAGATAGCTACTAGTCACATATAGTTATTTGCATTAAATTTAAATTAATTAAAATTAAAATGTAATTCTGAATCTGCAGTAGACATTCTGAAGTTCTCAGTAGTCTCTTGTGGCTTTTGGCTACCATATTGTTCATCATGAATATAAACATTTCCATTACTGAAGGAAGTTTAATTGCTACTGTTTTAGGTGGACACAGTGACTCACTTTTGGTTGGTCTAGGGCTATGAGGTGCAATTTTTATGATTAAAAAAACTCACGCCAATAGAGAATATAACCTATTTAGGGCCTTAAAATAAATATAGATGAGGTAATGAACGTTATGAATAACTACAAACAGAGTTGTTCACATTTCCAGGAAAAGCTATAAAATATAAGCAATTGTTCTCTCAAAATCCAGTAAACAGAACAAAATAAAATAACAAGACACTTTCATCTATGCTGGAACCATACATTTAAAAAAAATATTAAAATTAAAACAAAACAAGAAAGAATGCTGAGAGTCAAGATATCCAAACCAGAAATTAAATAATCTACAGTGCTGTTTAGAATGTCATAACTGAAAGTTTCACTTTTGTTTAGGATGTAGAAATTTACAACACACAGCTGTTCCTTTGCTAATAACTGGAGAATAGCCAAGAAACTTAAAAAAAGCAGCAACAACCAAAACAACAACAAACTACATATGTATTTCACAAGCACAAAGTCAATCTATAAAAAGATATGTGAAGCAAATAAATTCAAGTTAAGAATGAGCCCTTCCTTTCAAAAAAAAAAAAAAAAAGAATGAGCCCTTCCTAAATAAGTACTGATTAAATCACCAGAAACATCTGTTGGATCATGGAACTGAAGGATTAGATCTGCCATAGAAAAGTAGACTGCGGTGAGTGAGCAGAATCAGTAGAGGTTTTAAAGCTATGTGGGCTGGCCAGGTGAATTGGTTTCTTATGTTCAAAGAAGGCTATTTTACCTACTTGCCAAGACTTCTCATGGGACTTTTGCTGAATACAGTGATGGTAGTAATGTGAGAGGCTGGGAACTGTTCTACAAATGGGAGGGAAGGAGGGACGGGGGGAAGAGCGGGAGAGAGAGAAAGAGAGAGAGAGAGAGAGAGAAACTCCATGTTATTACAATTCTTATATACAAGAATTACGCTAGAGGAAGAGTTCTATAATATACGTAGTGCATAACTTGACCCCAATAATTTTAAAGCAGAGTTAAACTTAATTTAATTGCAACATAGTTCAATCTAGAAGAGTTCCCAATTAAATTAAAATGATTAGCATCTTTTACTGTCTGATGAACAAAGAAAGAGATTTTTTCCCTCTGAAGAAAATACTATTTATCTGAATCTCTTTGATTCTTTTAATCAAAAATAGTCACCATGAAATATAAACCAGATATATGAAGAATAGTTAAAATTAGGCCATAATCAAGAGAAAAATAGTCATAAGAAGTAGATACAGATGTTGGAAATCACATCTGGCCTTTAAAATAACAGTTATAAATATATTAAAGAAATTAGAAGAAAAAAACGGACAAAATAAATGAAAAGTACAAAGATTTTAACAAATAAATAGAATTTCTAATAAAGACACAAAATAGCATTCTAGAACTGAAAAATATAGTATCAGAAACTGATTTAATACAGGACAGAGCAAAAAAAGAAACAGTGAACATAAGACAGGTAATATAAATTACCAAAGTGAAAAATAGGGGAAACATCCAATAACAGAAGACTGGTGAAGAAACTACGGACCATATCAAAATCCTAACAAAAATATAAACTGGAGTTATAAAAGTTGAGAAAGATTTAATGAGGTAAAATAATGAGTTGATAAAGAGAAGAGGGAGAATTTCCTGTAATTTAAGAAATTAAGAAAACTTAAAATAAAAAATATAAAGACAATCAAATACCAATATATTGTGACATAATGCTAAACACTAGAGAGAAAAGAAAAAAATAGAAAAACAAAGACACATTACATTCAGAAGAAAAATAACAATGATTTATGCCAGACATCATAAATTTGGAAAAATATAAAATAATGCCTTAAAAAACGGAAACAATATAAAGCAGTTTACCTAGAATTTTATGCACAACAAAACTCTTTTAAAAATAAAGAAATCTGTTTTTAATTTCTAAAAATGAAAGGCTGACAATTCTTCACTAGTGGGAGCACTTTGCAAAACATAGTAAGAAATTTCAAAGAAATATTTCAAAATAAATTAAAAGGATTCCAGATCAAAATATGGATCTGCAGGATAGAATGAAAGAGAAAAGAAATGATGAATATATAAGCATCTGCAAAAAGCTGTATTTTTACATTTAAGAAACCATTTGAAAAGACTGTTAATATACCAGAAGTCCACAAAAGCAGTTGCAAGAAAAACAAGAATTGACCTAATTTGGCTAAAGAGCTTCTACAGAGCAAACATAGCTATCAACAGAGTAAAGAGACAGCCTACAGAATGGGAAAAAATATTTGCAATCTATGCATTCAACAAACGTCTAATATCCAGAATCTGTAAGCCTCTTAAATAATTCAACAAGTGAAAAATAACCCTATTATAAAGTAGACAGAGGACATGAACAGATACTTCTCAAAAGAAAATATACAAGCAATCAACAAACAGGAAAAAAAAAAAAAGTTCAGTGTTCCTAATCACCAGAGAAATGCAAATCAAGACAACAATAAGAAACCATACCACATAAGTTAGAGTAGCTATTAATAAAAAGTCAAAAATTAACAGATGCTGGCTAGGTCGTGGAGAAAAGGAAGCCCTTATACACTCTTGTTGTGAATGAAAATTATTTCAGCCAATGTGAAAAACAGTTTGGAGATTGCTCTAAGAATTTAAAACGGAACTACCATTTGATCCGGCAATCCAATTACTGGGTAAATACCCAAAGGAAAATAAATTGTTCTATCAAAAGGACATACACACTTGTATGTTCATCGCAGCACTATACACCATAGCAAAGACACAGGCTCAACCTAGGCTTCCATCAACAGTGGATTGCATAAAGAAAATGTGGTACACATACACCATGGAATATTTTACAACCATAAAAAAGAATGAAATTTCATCCTTTACAGAACGTGGATGCAACAGAAGGCCATTATCTAAAGCAAATTAGTGCAGGAATAGAAAACCAAATACTACATTTTCTCACTTATAAGTGGGAGCTAAACGTTGGGTACACATGGACAGAAAGATGTAACAACAGACACTGCGGACTACTGTTGGTGAGAGACAGAAGTGGGCAAGGGCTGAAAAACTACCTATTGGGTACTATGGAATTATCTGTACCACAAACCTCAGTATCACGCAGTATATCCATGTAGCAAACCTGCATATGCCTCCTAAACCTAACTAAAAGTTAAAATTTAAGAAAACATAGTAACATTACTGTATCATGGGGTATATTATATATATAAAATGTACATGAAGACTCTGCATCCAAGCCAAAACTTCTATGTGTGATTTGTTTTTAGGTCAACCCTGGGCAATTACAATGCTTTGCTCAGCAAGCCTCATGTGGGAAGCTGCCTCCCTGTATAAGATACGGCACATAGTCAGTGCACTGTAACTTTCTGAGGGACATACAGTCAAGGACTTATCCCCCAGCTCACTCCCAAAACCATGTACATATGCGTGTCTGCATTCCTAGCCCTTGTACCTCTATTTGTAGGTCTCCTGATTAGGAGCCTCAGCTAAGGCAATTTCCAGGCACCTCCTTTGAGATCTCTTTACCAGTCAGGCGCTAACTGATAGAGTTTTCCCCACTTTGACTCTGTATTTTTCCACTCCAGGCCCTTCTCCACCTCTTTCCTTGTGGGGGCTTAGGTCCACAAAATGGCAGCAGGTTTTTTTTTTCTGGGAGCTCCTCCACTTTGGCATGATTCCCCCAATCTGTGCTCCTTGTCATCTGACCTTCACCTAGTGCTGTTCCATGGGGAAATATGGAATGCTGAAGTGTGGTACTTTCCCCTCTGCTTCTTGCCTGCCCTGTTGTCATAAGAAAATAACAGCTTTTTCAGTTTGGCTTGTCTTAATTGATTACTTCAACACCTTCCAGCTTAACTATGTGTGTGTGTGTTTGTGCGTGTGTGTGTATGTGTGCTATGTGTCTATGCATGTGTATATGCATGGTTGTAAGGATTTATTTTCAATAAAGTAGTAAAACTATATCAAAATAAATTACACATGAATAGGAAGAAAATCAACAGTAAATGACAGAATTAATACCAAACAATTCAGCAACTACATTAAATGTAAATAGACGATTCAGTCTAAGCAATACCAGAGATTGTTATTTGGAGCGAAACAAAACAAAAAAGATCCAACTCTAAGATGTCCAGGAGAGTGGCACTTCAAATAAACACACATGGATTAAAAGTAAAGGCATTGAAATAGAAAGCACAACCACCAAATACTAACCACAGTTTTATGGTGTGAACATATCTATATCAAACAAATTGTTCTAAATATTGTTATGAGAGATACCAAGCAATATTACATAAAGGTAAATCTTGTTCTCTAGAGGGACCTGAATTCTAAAGTTCGTGCCCCTAATGATGTACCTTCAAAATGGATGAAGCTAAATAGACATGACCAAGGAGACAGAGATAAATGTACAGTTATTATTGAAGATTTTAACTCCCCTACATTGAAGCAATTTTACTGGGTTTTGTGATACAGAAAAAAGTAAAAATAATAAGTGCATTGCCCAAATAATTTTCACACTCTAAGTACATCTGTACCCAACTCAAGAATGTCACCTAAACTTTAGAAAGTATCTTTATACGCTTCTCAGTCATCTCAGCAAAAGGCAAACAATATTTTGACTTCTATTAACATATATTTGTTTACTTTACTTATTTTTCCTGTATTTTAACTTTACTTAAATGGCTTCTTTAGCTCACAACTAGGTCAGATTCATTTATATTGGTTCATGGAGCAGAAAATTCTTCATTGTTTAGCATTCAACTGTATGACTATACCATAATTTACTTATTCATTCTACTCTTGATGGATATTTTTGATATTTATGATTCAGGATTTTTTTTCTCTTGGAGATGGGGTCTCATTCTGTCACCCACGCTGGACCGCAGTGGCACGATCTCAGTTCACTGCAACCTTTGCCTTCCAGGTTCAAGCAAACCTCCCACCTCATCCTCCCAATTAGCTGGGACCACAGGCGCCTGCCACCACATCTGGCTAATTTTTTGTATTTTTGATAAAGATG
Organism: Macaca mulatta; assembly: GCF_049350105.2. Lineage (NCBI taxonomy): Eukaryota > Metazoa > Chordata > Mammalia > Primates > Cercopithecidae > Macaca > Macaca mulatta. The sequence goes on from NC_133417.1 coordinate 89,062,432, forward strand.
GGGTTTCACCACATTTCCCAGGCTGGTCTTGAACTCCTGGGCTCAAGTGATCTGCCTGCCTTCGCTTCCCAAATGCTGAGATTACAGGCATGAGCCACCAGACCCAGCCTGGAGTTCTAATAAATAAAGTTACTATGAACATGCATGTATCTTATAAATACAAGTACATATATCGGTTGAATGTATACATAGGAATCAAATTGCTGGACAAAATGGTATGTGTATTTTAAATGTTAGTATTATAAAACAAGTTTCCAAAGAGGTTATATAAATTCTTATTTCCACCAGTAGAGAATGGGGTTCTGGCCAGGCACAGTGGCTCATGCCTGTAATTCCAGAACCTTGGGAGGCCAAGGTGGGCAGATCACCTGAGGTTGGGGGTTTGAAACCAGCCTGACCAATATGGAGAAACCCCATCTCTACTAAAAATACAAAAAATTAGTTGGGCATGATGGTGCATGCCTGTAATCCCAGCTACTCAGGAGGCTGAGGCAGGAGAATCACTGGAACCCGGGAGGCAGAGGTTGTCATGAGCCAAGATTGCACCATTGCACTCCAGCCTCAGCAACAAGAGCAAAGCTCTGTCTCAAAAAAAATAAAATATAAAGAGAATGAGTTTCTATTTTGTTAATATCTGTTTCATTTTTCTTATTGATGTTGTAATTCTTATTTTTATTATGTATTTTAATTCTCTCTAAAGGTATATTTTTACATATCATTGTAGCTTACATTTGCATTTATTTGATGAGTAGTGCCAATGAGAAGCATTGTAAATATAAGCTACTATGTGCACACTTTACATGTACAATATGCACAGTTTACATGGGTACACAATTTACAAGTGCATACAATATGTGCACTTTACATGTGTTTATAGGCATTTCTGTGTCTCCCTATAAGATTCCCTTTAAAATTATTTCCATATTTTCTTTTACTGAATTGTATGTATTCCAGACACACAAACCCATATTCAATATTTGTATTAAAAGTAACTTCATCTATTATGCAGATTACATTTAAAATTTTAGTAGTGTTTTGATGAATAGTAATTCTTAATTTTAAGTCAGTTCACTTCATTAATAGTGTCCTTCATTGTGAGCATTTATGAGTTATATTAAAATAATACATAGATTTTTTTAATGTAATGCTTTTATTATTAAAAAAAATTAGTAGTGCTTCTGGGTGATAAGATTCCAGATTTTAAAAACTTATTTCCTTTTTTGTATTTTAAAATTTTGTTATAATGTTTATATTCTTACCTGTTGATGATAGAATTAATCATACTGCTTAGTTCATTTTACTTTATGAGGACTGGTCTGAAAAGGACTGTATTCTCTTAAGTTAATTAAATAATTCATTCTCTTTTTCCTCCTATCCTACTGTCATCCTTCTCCCCGTGGACCACCATGGCCCATCCTTCTATTTTATGTGTTTTTATGAATAGGATATTATATCAAATATATCTATTTAATTGCTTAAGATATTACTTAGCTTTCACAATTTTTTATTAAGCACTATGTTTTTAAGAACATTTTATGTTGATATGTGTACATCAAACCTGTTGGCTCTAGTTGATATATAATATCCCATAGCTTGCATTTACCACATTTTACCTACCTAAGTGACAGATACACATTGCCTCTGTTGTACCAGATTGCTCGTCAGAAGTGTCTGTACCTATATTAATCCATTCTCTCACTGCTACAAAGAACTATGTGACACTGGGTAATTAATGAAGAAAAGAGATTTAATTGACTCAAGTTGACTCACACTTCCTCAGCCTCTACAGGAAGTATGGCTGGAAGACCTCAGGAAACTTCCAATCATGGGAGAAGGCAAAGGGGAAGCAAGCATTTCCTACCAAGGTGGAACAGAATAGACAGCCAAAGGGGAAGGGTGACACACTTTTAAACAACCAGAAATCATGAGAAATCACTCACTCTCTGGAGAACAGCAAGGGGGAAATCAACCCCCATAATCTAATCACCACCCATCAGGTCCCTCCCAACAGTGGGGATTAAAATTCAACATGAGATTTGAGCAGGGATGTAGAGCCAAACCATATCATTTTGCCCCTGACAGCTCCCAAATCTCATGTTCTTCTCATATTTCAAAACCAATCATGTCTTGCCAGCATTCCCCCAAAGACTTAACTCTTCTAGCATTAACTCAAAAAGTCCAACTCCAAAGCCTCATCTAAAACAAGGCAAGTTCCTTCTACCAATGAGCCTGTAAAATCATAAACAATTAGTCACTTCCAAGATACAGTGGGAGTACAAGCATTGGGTAAATATTCCTATTTTAAAAGGAGAAATTGGTCAAAAACCAAGGGGCTTCAGGCCCCATGAAAGTCCAAAACACAGCAAAGCAAACGTTATTCCTAAAGCTCCAATATAATCTTTGACTCCATATCTCACATTCAGACCACACTGAAGAGGTGGGTTCCCAAGGCCTTGTGCAGACCTGCCCCTGTGGCTTGGCAGATTTTAGCCCCATGGCTGCCTTCACAGGTTGACATTGAGTTCCTGTGGCTTTTCAATGCGCAGGGTGCAAGCCATCAGTGGATCTAGCACTCTGGGGTCTGGGGATGGTGGCTCTCTTCTCACAGGTCCACTAGGCAGTGCCCCAATGGGGACTCTGTGTCAGGCCTCCAACCCCACATTTCCCTTCTGTACTGCTCTAGCAGAGGTTCCCCATCAGGGTTCCACTCCTGCAGCAGACTTCTCCCTGGATATCCATGCATTTCCATACATCCTGTGAAATCTAATTGGAGGCTCCCAAACCTCAACTCTTGTCTTCCGTACATCTGCAGCCCCAACACCATATGGAAGCCACCAAGCCTTGGGGCTTGCACCCTCTGCAGCAATGCCAGAGCTATACCTTGACCCTTTTCACCACTGCTAGAGATAGAGCGGCTAGGATTCAGGGCACCTTGTTTTGAGGCTGCACAGAGCAGTGGGGTCCTGGGCCTGGCCCATGAAATCATTTTTTTTTTCCTCCTAGGTTTTGAGGCCTGTAATAGGAGGGCTGTCATGAAGGTCTCTGAAATGCCCTGGAGGTATTTTCCCCATTGTCTTTGTTATTCACAGCAGCTCTTCTACTGCATGGTCAGGCTGCAAATTTTCCAAACTTTAATACTCTGCTTAGAAACATAAGTTCTAGATTCAGGTCATTTCTTTGTTTATGCAAATGAATTAGGCTTTTAGAAGCAGCCAGGCCACATCTTGAACATTTTGCTGCTTGGAAATGTATTCCACATTTCCAAGATACCCTAAATCGTCTCAAGTTCAAAGTTTCACAGATATCTGGAGCAGGGGCACATCGCTGCCAATCTCTTTGCTAAAGCATAGCAAGTGTACCCTTTACTCCAGTTCCCAATAAGTTCCTTATCTCCATCTGGCATCACCATAGCCAGGACTTCATTGTTCATGTCACTATCAGAATTTTTTGGTGGTATCCATTCAACAAGCATCTAGAAAGTTCCAAACTTTCCCTTATCTTCATGTTTTCTTCTGATCCCTCAAAACTGTCCCAACCTCTGCTCAGTACCGAGTTCCAAAGTTGCTTCCACATTTTCAGATATCTTTATAGCAATGCCCCACCCCTGGTAACAATTCTCTGTATTAGTTCATTCTCACACTACTATAAAGAACTACCTGAGGCTGGGCGCCGTGGCTCAAGCCTGTAATCCCAGCACTTTGGGAGGCCAAGACGGGTGAATCACGAGGTCAGGAGATCGAGACCATCCTGGCTAACATGGTGAAACCCCGTCTCTACTAAAAAAAAATACAAAAAACTAGCCGGGTAAGTTGGTGGGCACCTGTAGTCCCAGCTACTCGGGAGGCTGAGGCAGGAGAATGGCGTAAACCTGGGAGGCACAGCTTGCAGTGAGCTGAGATCTGGCCACTGTGCACTCCAGCCCGGGCGACAGAGCAGGACTCCGTCTCAAAAAAAAAAAAAAAAAAAAGAACTACCTGAGACTGGGTGATTTATAAAAAAAAAAAAAAAAAAAAGAGCTTTACTTGACTCACAGTTCCACAGGCTATACAGGAAGCATGGCTCAGAGGCCTCGGGAAACTTCCCATCATGGTGGAAGGTGAAGAGGGAGTAAGTGTGTCTTACCATGGCAGAGCAAGTGAGAGAGTAAAGGGGGAAGTTTTAAACACTTTCAAGCAACCAGATCTTGTGAGGACTCACTCAGTATTATGAGAACAGCAAGTTGGAAATCTGCCCCCATGATCCAATCACCTCCTACCAGGTCCCTCCCCACACTGGGGATTACAATTCAACATGAGATTTGGATAGGGACACAGAGCCAAACCATATAGTGCCCACCTATATTATATCAGAGCATGAGGCTCTATTAAGGTAATATCATTCAATAAATTGTTTTTAGCATTTTAAAATAGGTGTATTTATGTTTCATGCTCATTTTTTGTATCACTCCTAATGATTGTATGAGTGTTTTCCTTTAAGCCTACAATATGATGTATATTACCTGATTTCCCGAAACATATTAGCTTATTCATGGAAATATTTTACTCATGGTTGTCTTATATTGTACTATATATATTAAGATAAATTTCATTTAGTATTTGTATTACTATTCTATTGCTGCCATAACAAATTGCCACAAAAACAGTAGTTGAAACAACACAAATTTATCAGCTTATTGTTCTGAGGTTTAGAATTCTGGCATAGGTTTCAATGGGCTAAAATTAAGTTTTTGGCAGGACTGAGTTTATTTCTGAAGCTTCTAGGGAAGAATCTGTTTCATTCTCTTTTCCATCCTCTAGATATCTTTGCCTTTCTTGTCTTGTGGCCCCCTTCCTCTATTGTCAAAGCTATAGCCACATAGCATATTTTGGACTCTTCTTCTGCTATCATGTCTCATTCTCTGAGCACAGCTAGGAAAGATTTACTTTTAAGGATTAATGCAGATTAATTGGCCTCACTGGGATAGGATAATTCAGGAATACCACCATTTTCAAGGTCTGTATCCTTAATCACAACTGCAAGTCTCTTTGCCATTGTAAGGTAACACAATCTCAGGTTCTAGATTAGGGTGAGGAAATCTTTGAGGATCTATTATTTTGCCTTCCATAGTATTATTCATTTAATAACATGGAAGTAAGACTCATTTGAGGTAAGTTGTTCACCTGTGTTGTTAGACCTCAGTATTAGCATGACAGTGCTTTATAATATGATTTGCAGATCACCTTTTCCTTTTACTTGAGAAGTAAAAGATTTGAGTTTTAATATTGAAATAGCTTATGGTATATCACTTCTTTGAATTTGAGAAATATATTTCTTATGAAACCATATGTGTTCATCTCTTTAATAGGGTCTGGTTCCTAAAATCTATATTCAACTTTTTTTCTACGTATTAGATGATGTATGCTTTTGTCTTATCACAAACAGTAATTATTTCTTACTTTCAATTCCTCTTGTTGTGATTATACTCCCGTCCACTGTTCTAAAATTATTTAATTTTGTATTTTTTATATTATTGCATTCCTTGATGTTAGCTATGAGTTCTAAATTTATTTTCAAAGAATCAATATGTCAGTATGTTCAATTTTTTACCTCCTACTTTTAAACTTAATTTCTTCATAAAGCAACTTTTTTTGATTACCTGCTCCCACCCTGACTCATTCTGATTACCTGCTCTGTCATAACCATTCTTCCCGCCAAACCACTCACTCTGTCACTCTCTTTAAATTAACCAATCAAAATTAGTTTAGCCTGTGTGGTCTAATTCTAGCCAATTGGAGAATGACACACCAGCAGGGGCCACATGTGTCAGGGATAAGAACCCCTTCCCCTCCCTTGTCCAAGTGTGTGCTCCCATTGCTCCATCTGTAAGGACGCACCCTTCTATAGAAGTACCTTGCCTTGCTGAGAATTAAAAAGAAAATTTTATATTTGAGTGTTATTTCTTTTGCGGCACTGCTGAAACTTTATTTATAACAATTGATCTTATTATCATGTCATAATTTCTGATTTTGTTCTGTTTTAGAAAACATCATTTTATCATTTTAATTCTTTTGTTCCTGAGTTTGTTTTGATATTCTTTCTACTTTTTTAAACCACTTTACTGAGGTATAATTGACATGAAAAAAAACCTACAGTTAATGTATAAAATTTAATGGATTTGAATATATGCATATATCTGCGAAGTCATCACCATCCTTCTTGAATTGCATGGCATGTTTCTCTCTTTGTCTTAATTCCTTTTTGTTGTTGTTGTTGTTGAGATGGAGTTTCACTTTCGTTGCCCAGCCTGGAGTGCAATGGCATGATCTCAGCTCATTGCAACCTCCACCTCCCAGGTTCAAGTAATTCACCTGCCTCAGCCTCCTAAGCAGCTGGGATTACAGGTATGTGCCACCAGGCCCAGCTAATTATTTTTTGCATTTTTGGTAGAGGCGGGGTTTTGTCCCGTTGGCTAGGCTGGTTTCAAATTCCTGACCTCAGGTGATCTACCTGCCTTGGCCTCCTAAAGTGCTTGGATTACAGGCATGAGCCACTGGACCTGGCCAATTCCTTATTTTGTTTTAATGAAAGTTTAATATTTATACATACTTCACTGTATACTGTTTTAGCTACCCGAAGTATTTTTCCTCTTAGTGATATCATAATTATTAGTTGTTTCTTTTTTTTGATGCCATAGCTACTTAGAAAAGTATTTTTTTAATGGTGTTTGGATAGCTTTTGTTTGTTTGCACATTTCCGCATTTCCCATCTAGGCCCATATATCCAACTGCTTGCTTATTTATGTTCCAATTTTACCATGTCTAAAATTGAACTCTTGATGTTTAGACTTCCAAATCAGGGTGTGGAAATTATACACTATCTTTATCCAGAATGATGTGCTTATAATAACTTTATCCATCTGAAACTGAGTTTGAAATTAACATTTTCAAAAACTCACCCAAAACTTGGAGTTCTCCTGTCATGAAATAAAATGGGAATCATGGTATAACTATATTAAACTAGACATTTAAGTATAAGGTAAATAATCTACTCGTTAATTCCACAAATCAATATTGCCTCCCTATTCTGTATCCGGCATGAGGCTTTTTTTTTTTTTTTTTTAAATGACAAGATTTGATTTCAGTCTCCAGCCATTAAAAGAATCACTGTTTAGTGAGACACACACCAACACTGATGGTAGAAAATCCAGTATGGCAAAATCAATGAGAGAGACTGTAAAGAACGCTATCAAAGCAAAAAAAGGGGAATCTAACTAGGGTCAGAGATGGCAAAATCCGGGAACACAAGTCTTGTTTTAACTCAATAAATTCATATTGTGCTGTCCTTTAGTCATAAAATTTACTTAACATGCATTCTGTGTTTTAACAATGAACTGCAGCACAGTGGTGAAAAACACAGTATAGAGGCCAACTGCTTTGATTTAAACATAAACTTCACTGGTTAACTGGCTTTGTGAGCATGGACAAGTTAATTAACTTTTTATTGCTTCAACTCCTTTATCAGTAACATGGCAATAATAGAATCTCATGGGGTTGTTAGGGACATGTAATAAGTTATGATAGTGCCTGGAAAATAATTTCAATGTAAGTGATCACTATTATTCTCAAATAAGTAACTCAAATATTTGGATCAAGGAAAGGTATAAAAAATGGAAAGAGCAAAGCTTGAATTTAAAATTATGTTAATAAATTTTGAATTCCTCTAACATTCTTCTCTTAGTATACTTCCAGTCTTCCCATAGCTAGTCTTTTTTGCTTAGAACAGTCTCTATAGAGATGTATATGAGTATATTTACACAAAAAGAATTAAGGAGGGACATGCATTGTTACACCACTTTTTCAAAATTGTAGAGGAATTTAGTAGAAGTATATACTATATTATACATTGTATACCTGTATACATTATACAATCATACATTGTTTTCTCTTAGTTAATTGCTGGTATTTTAGGAGTTCTCTTTATTTTCCTACTAGTTAATAACATAAATGGATTTTAATCACATAGAGTGATTTATAATATACTTTTGTTCACGTGGCTCACTTCAAATTGCTATAGTGTGGTTTAGATGATTTCATTTTAAGTTTTATTTTTTCCAAAAGTTTAAGCAGCAGATTAACACTTCTCTGACATAATTGTTTTAAGCTGACATGTTCCCTTTTGTCCAGTTGCCTCATTAGACAGCATATGAGTCTGTAGCTGGTAAGCTCTGTTAATTAGTGCATTTTATTGAGTCAAGGCTGACTTCCCACTTCAGGGCTCATGGCTGTGCTCTGATTCACATCCACAGGGTACAGTCTGCACTACTAGAAGTCTGACAAATAGTATCCTACTGGTCACAAGAAGGGCCAGGCAAGGTAGTATGAGTACATTGGTATAAAACTGTCACTATTGCTGAAGGGGAAAAAATTACAATATCTGTCTTGTTGCCAGTATATTAATAGTATCATCTTTATTTATGAAAGACAGCACATTGTGGCCCACATCCAACAATTAAGGTTCTTTGTGACCTCTAGTTCTTGCTCTGAAATCAGAAATGGTTGGCTTCATTTGAAATAGCTGGCTCAAGAGCATAATAAACTTTATGTCTTCACTGTTATAAAAAAGAGTGAGAAAATGTTACTCCAAACAGTTTTCCATTCAATACTCCACATAGAAGAAGTGGGCAAGTTTTAGACCTACGATGGAGAAAGGCATTTCTCTTAGTACTTTGATCTTTTAGTGACTGCCAGATCATGTGAAGTGTATTAAACCAACTATATACAGACTTCTAACTGCTCTTGGCCTCTGAAATACTCCTCCTGAGGAAGAAATGTGTAGCTATTTCATGTTGGGATATTTGCAAATCTCCCGCACATTCTTCCCAGATTTTTAAAATGTACACACACATGACATAGAATAAATGTAATTGCTATGGGAAATAGATATGGTAGAAATTGCTTTCAGTTAGCTGTAGGGGGACTATGGAGATTAGGAAAAACTCTGTATTTGTAAAACTTTTTTTTTTTTTTTTTGAGACAATCTCGCTCTGTTGCCCAGGCTGGAGTACAGTGGCCGGATCTCAGCTCACTGCAAGCTCCACCTCCCAGGTTTATGCCATTCTCCTGCCTCAGCCTCCCAAGTAGCTGGGACTACAGACGCCTGCCACCACGCCCAGCTAGTTTTTTGTATTTTTTAGTAGAGATGAGGTTTCACCGTGTTAGCCAGGATGGTCTCGATCTCCTGACCTCGTGATCCGCCCGTCTCAGCCTCCCAAAGTGCTGGGATTACAGGCTTGATCTACTGCACCCAGCCCAAAACTTTTTAGTTAAATCTGAAAATCAGAGTCATATTAAGCAAAGGATTCACAGAAATAATCTAGAGTAACTTAAAGTTTCCTAATACACAATTTAAAAAAGACAAGTTACATTATAAAAATGTATTGAAATTGCATTATTATTTTTTTTCACACACAGTTAGTGATGGTGTGTTTTAATATAATGATTTTTACTATTAGTGTCCCATCTGAAGAACAGCAACTTCATTAAACATTTATTGTGTAGCAGACATGGGCTTGGGAATGTATCTCTAACATAAATTATTTGAAAGTAGTAATTACATCATTATTTAGAACTATCATTTTATTTTAGCATTCTATTAAAAATGGTAACATTTAGAAACACTTACTTGAAGGTAAATTCTTCCAGGGACTTACTACAAACATCTTCAGCACACACATAAAATAAGACCCTTCACGTATGGTGTATTCATGTTGATTGTTTTCTTGATCCTTGATGCCCCTAGATTAAATATGATGCTAAAACAAATCTCTGCTTTACATTGTGGTCAGGGCTATGAACCAAATGATCAGTTAAGTAAGATCATCACCAAAAACACAATGGATCTTGTATTGAATAATTTTTAACAACCATAATCAGTGAGTGCTGCAATGTTGCAATTAAATCCACTGCTCAACTCTTTAACTAGCTTGGTTGTGGTTGGGAATTCATTCAATCTAAGAGTTAGTTTCTAAGTGTATGTGTGTGTTCTCTTTTCACAACGCACTGAATAAAATGATTTTCAGTGTGAACTTTGGAGACAGATATCTGAGGTCAAAATCCAGATTTTCTGTAATTTATCTGTTGTAGATCTTAGGTAATTGATGATAATCTTTCTGTGCCTCAGTTTGTTCGTCAGCAAAGTGGAGGTAATAGAAGCAATCACAGTACATGTTATTATGTAAGATTGTTATCAGTATATACACATTCATATATCCACACACTCACAGACACACAGTACTTAGATCTGTATCTGGCATACATTAAAGTCTCTTACAATATTAATTATTATTCTGTAATAATATTTAATAGTAATTAACTATAATAATTTGGAGACTTCTGAATTAGAAATTAATACGCTTCAAAATAAAGATCAAACCCTTGAGAACTAAACTCCTGTATTGCTAACTTTTCTTTTCACCAAATGTGACACAATGCCTGCACGTAGTCATTACATAATAATATTTGAGAATCAATTAAATATTATACTCTTACTTTTGCTGTGGCTATGAATAATGTAACTGGAATTCACTCATTCATTATGGCTTATGCTAATATTAATAATGATAAATAATAGTCAACATTAATTGACAGCCAACTCTGAGCCAGGTACTGATTTATATTCACAATCTTTCTGCTTTATAGCCATCATTTCCGACACACCCTATCATTCTACAAGATAGGAGAAATTAACTTTATTTTTCAGATTAAGAAACTAAGATTTAAATGTAAATTAGTTACCAGGTTTATATGTGGGTATATATATGTTTATATAACCTATTATACATACATAATTATTCTTTATCTGTCCTTGAATAGAGACTTGAAAGAAAATGGTACATTTTATGTATGAATAAGTATGTTTTAGACATAAATCTATATTGAGAAATAGCTTCAATCACAGATTAACAAACAATCAAATACTCTCTTAGTTGATTAGATAAATAATTGATTCACAGTGATCTGAGTGTTTTCACATTAACCCTCTCCAGAGCAAAACAGGAGGCCTGCTGAGGCCTTTTTACAACCGATAACCTGTGAGAAATTGAGTTCTCTTCTCTGGTTCACTTTGTTTCCTCATAACTAGTGTTGGAAATCCAAATGTAAGAACCAGAAGAGCTCTGCAAATATCTATAGAAACTCAGAGAAAGTTGTCATTGACCTTACATGTCTGATCTTTCTGGCCTCTCCGTGACCAGAAGAAGCTAAGGAAGCTAGAAACGAAATGAATGAATGGGGTGATCCACCTCTCCCTTGAATTTGAGATAGAACCAGGACTCTAACAGTAGAGCCTGCTTTATCACCAGTTCTCAGTAGGACTCTCAGGTAATATAGAGACCAACTAAGAAAACAAATATTCGTGAATCTAAGAAAGCCCAACAACTGGAAACAGGAAAATTCGTCAGAGCAACGATAACATATATACAACAAAACAGAAATAGTGAAAAAAATAGAAGACACATTAATTTTTTAATTTTTTTAAAAAAATTATAGGCTATATTTGTAGGGTACAGGAGATATTTTGATACAGGCATGCAATGTGATATAATCACATAATGGAGAATGAGATATCCATCCCCTGAAGCATTTATCCTTTGTGTTACGAACAATCCAATTACACTCTTAGTTATTTTGAAATGTACAATTAAACTATTATCAACTGTAGTCACCCTGTTGTGCAATCAAATAATATATGTCTTATTCGTTCTTTCTTTTTCTTGTACCCATTAACAATTCCTACCTCCCCTCCAGCCCCCCACTATAGTTTGCAGCCTCTGGTAACTATCCTACTTTCTATGTCCATGAGTTAAATGGTTTTGATTTTCAGATCCCAAAAATAAGTGAGAATATTCAGTGTTTGTCTTTCTGTGCCTGGCTTTTTTCACTTAACACAATGACCTTCTGTTCCATCCATGTTGTTGCAAATGACAGAATCTCATGCTTTTTTATAGCTAAACAGTAATCCATTATGTATATGTACCACATTTGCTTTATTTGTTCATTCATTATAGAGATATTTTTCACTTCTTTGGTTGATTCCTAGGTATTTAATTTTATGTGTGGCTATTACAAATGGGAGTGCATTTTGTATTTCTTTTTCTGATTGCTCACTTTTGGGAAACAAAAATGCTTCTGATTTTTGTAAGTTGATTTTGTGTCCTGCAACTTTTGATAGACCCTGAGGTTGCTTCCAAATATTAGCTATTGTGAAGAGTACCACAACAAACATGGCAGTGCAGATACCTCTTTGATTTGCTCATTTTTTTTCTTTGGGGTATATATACAGCAGTGGGATTGCTGGATCCTATAGTAGTTCAATTTTTAGTTTTTTGAGGAAGTTTCAAACTGTTCTGCATAGTGGTTGTACTAACTAACATTCCCACCAACATTCCCATTTGTCAACATCCTCACTAGCATTTATAATTGTCTGTCTTTTAAATGTAAGCCATTTTAACTGAGGTGAGATGATATCTCATTGTAATTTTTATTTGTATGTTTCTGATAATGATGTTGAGCACCTTTTCATCAGTCTGTTAGCCAGCTGTATATCTTCTTTTGATAAATGTCTATCCAAATCTTTTGTTATTTTTAATCAGATTATTAGATTTTTTTTTCTATAGGGTTGTTTGAGCTCCTTATATATTCTGTTTTTTTTGTTTTGTTTTGTTTTGTTGTTTTTTTTTTTAAGCCCCTGATCAATGGGGAGATTGCAAATATTTTATCCCAGTCTGTGGCCTGACTCCTCATTTAGTTGATTGTTTCCTTTCATGTGCAGAGGCTTTTTAACTTGATGTGATCCCATTTGTCTATTTTTGCTTTGGTTTCCTGTGTTTGTAGAGTATTGCTCAAGCAATTTCTGCCCAGATCAATGTCTTGGAGATTTTCTGTAATGTATTCTTGGAGGAGTTTCATAGTTTGAGGTCTTAGATTTAAGTCTTTAATCCATTTTGATTTGATTTTTTAATATGGTGAGAGACAGGTATCTAATTTCATTCTTTTGCATATGGATATCCAGTTTTCCCATCACCATTTATTGAAGAGACTAGCTTTTCCCCAGTGTATGTCCTTGGCATATTTGTCAAAAATAAGTTCAATGTTAAGTGTGTGGATTTATAGGTCGTCTTTTCTGTCCCATTGGTCTGTGTGTGTGTGTGTGTGTGTGTTATGCCAATAGAATGCTATTTTGATTACTATAGTCCTATAGTATAATTTAAAGTTATTATACTATATTATATATTATATTATTATAATATATATTATAAAATAAATGTGATTCTTTCAGTTTTATTATTTTTGCTTAGGATGGTTTTGGCCATTCTGGATCTTTTGTGGTTCCATATAACTTTCAGGATTGTTTCGTCTATTTCTGTGCAGGATGTCATTGGTATTTTGATAGGGATTGCTTTAAATCTGTAGATTGATTTGGGTGTTATGGGCATTTTAACAATATTGTGTCCTCTGATGTATGAACACAAAATATTTTTCAATTTTTTGGTGTTCTCTTCAATTTCTTTTCTCAGTGTTTTATAGTTTTCATTATAGAGGTCTTTCATATCTTTGGTTAATTTCTAAGTATTTAATTTTATGTTTGGCTACTGTAAATGGGATTACATTTTTAATTTCTTTTTCAGATTTCTCACTTTTGGGATATAGAAATGCTACTGATTTTTGTATGTTGATTTTGTATCCTGCAACTTTACTGAATTTGTTTAACAGTTATAATTGTTTTTTCATGGAGTCTTTATGTTTTCCCAAATATAAGATTATCTAATCTGCAAACAAGGATAATTTGACTTCTTCCATTTCAATTTGGATGACATTTATTTCTTTCTCTTGTTTGATTGCTCTAGCAAGGACTTCCAGTACTATGTGGAATAACAGTGGTAAAAGTGGGTGTCCTGTCATGTTCTAAATCTTAGGGGGAAGGCTTTCAGTTTTTCCCCATTCAGTATGATACTAGCTGCGAATTTGTCTGTCACATATGGCTTTTATTATGTTGACGTATGTTACTTCTATACCCAGTTTTTTGACGGGTTTTATCTTAGAGGGATATTAAATTTTATCAAATGCTTTTTCAGCATCAATTGAAATTATCATATGGTTTTTAGTCTTCAATCTGTTGATATAATATACCACATTGTTTGACTTGCCTATGTTGAACCATTCTTGCCTCCCAGGGATAGACCCCACTTGGTCATGATGAATGATCTTTCTAATGTCTTGCTGAATTTGATTTGCTAGTATTTTGTTGAGGATTTTTGCATAATATTCGTCAGAGATATTGCCCTGTAGTTTAATTTTATTATGTGTCTTTGTCTGGTTTTGGTATTAGGGTAATACTGGCCTCATAGAATGAGTTTGGAAGTACTCTCTTCTTCTCTATTTTTCAAAATAGTGTGAACAGGATTGGTATTAGGTCTTCTTTAAATATTTAGTGAATATTTTCTCAGTAATGATGCATTCTCCCAGCAAAAAATTATCCCAGTAAAGATAACTTCACTGGTGAATTAGATTCTGTTCAGGTTTTGGATTTCTTCCTGGTTCAATGTTTGTAGATTTTATGTGTTCTAGGAATTTGTCCATTTCGTCTAGATTTTCCAATTTATTGGCATATAATTGCTTGTAGTAGTCAGTAATGATCCCTTGAATTTCTGCAGTATCAGTTGCAATGTCTCCTTTTACATTTCTGATGTTATTTATTTGGATCTTCTCTCCTTATTTGTTAGTCTGGCTAAAGGTTGGCTAAAGGTTTGTTGATTTTGTTCAACTTTTCAAAAAACCTATTTATTTATTTATTTTTTTTTGAGACCGAGTCTTGCTCTGTGCCCCAGGCTGGAGTGCAGTGGCATGATCTCAGCTCACTGCAAGCTCCGCCCTCCGGTTCACGCCATTCTCCTGCCTCAGCCTCCTGAGTAGCTGGGACTACAGGCGCCCGCCACCACGCCCAGCTAATTTTCTTGTATTTTTAGTAAAGACGTGGTTTCATCGTGTTAGCCAGGATGGTCTCGATCTCCTGACCTTGTGATCCGCCTGCCTCGGCCTCCCAAAGTGCTGGGATTGCAGGCTTGAGCTACCGCACCCGGCCCAAAAAACCTACTTTTTGTTTCATTGATCTTTTGTATTATTTTCTTCATTTCAATCATTTATCTCTGCTCTGATCTTTGTAATTTCTTTTCTTCCACTATTTTGGGTTTGGTATGCTCTTGCTATTTTAGTTCTTTAAGATGCATTGTTAGATATTTTGTTTGAAGTTTTTTGTCTTTTTTGATGCGGGCACTTAAAGCTATAAACTTCCCACTTAGTATAGATAGCTTTTGCTATATCCCATAGGTTTTGGCGTTGTTGTGTTTCCACTGGCGGCAAGTCGAGATTGAAGACTTTTTCTATCTGTTCAGTGTCTTTTTCAGTAATACATAGTTAAAACCAGGTAGGTACTGTGAGGGATCACCTGGTTTTTGGCTCTTAGGAAGGTGGGTTTTTTGTTTGTTTGTTTGTTTGTTTCTTTTTTCTGTGCTAATAGTTGTTAAATTGATGTTTCTTGTCAGGGAGATGATTGGTGGAGCCTTCTAGTCCATCATTCTCCATTTGTTTTTTCTTAAAGGACGTAGTTTAAAAAATTCTACATTCTGAATAAAAAAAACATTTTAATAACTTTAGGTTTTAAATAAAAAATTACAGAAAAGGAATAAAATTCAGGCATTCCATGTATAATTTTGTATGCTTTAAGTCAGTGGAATAGCATCTGCTGATTATGGGGAGAAGGGGACTAACCCAACAATATTATATTCAAGATAAATGTGATTTATCATCTGTCAAGATGGAATTAAAACACTGAAAGAAATGTAATTATTTATGACATCTTAGAAAAACAACACAAAGAAGGATTCTAAATAACAATAAATATAATAGTTTAGAACTTAGTATAGAAGACGAAGAAGAAAAAGAAATAATGCTGACTGATGTTCTTTGGTTTCTCTAACAAAACATATATCTCTCATTTTCTCTCTGTCTCTTTCTCTGCTTCTTTATACACACATGCATGCACACACACATACATACACACACACATTTAAAACCCAACAGATAAAAATAATTGTCTTAAAATTCATAAATAATGCAAACTAAACAGAGGAAAATAAAGAGAAGTAAGTGAAATCATTCAAAAAGTTTCATTCAGGGCATGTAACAAGGGTAGAGAGTTGCAGGGAGGAAGGAATGTCAGAATATTCTAAACTTATCTTGAAGTAGAAGTTGGGGAAATACAGCATCTTGGCAAGACAGTGCATTTAGATAGAGAAAGGGTTGGTATGTTGTTTTCTAATAAAAATAGAGAAATTTAGTTATCTAAATAGAAAGCACATATGGGAAGATGGCCATTAATAGCATGAGAAGGTATAATAAAACATTCAAATTAAAACAAAAAGAAAATGAAAGAAATCACACCTTGCTGTAACTAGAAAAAGTAATCAAAAGACCAGAGGAAAACACAGGATACAGTATGAAATACTGAAATTAGTTTATATGGAAGAAACAAAACTTTTGTTTTAAAGTATTTAAGCTATACAGGTATATAAAATTGTTAATCATCTTAATAAGACAGACATAGCCCTATCATAAAAAATATAACATCTGGGCAAACAATAAGACCTAAATGAGTAATATAATGGTTTGAAATGAAAAACTTACTGTGATAAAACTAAAATTGTCCCAAACGTATGTTTATATTTCAAAATAATGTTTGTTGTACATTTACATTCTCCATTAACGGTGTAATTCCAATTAGAGACAGTAGGGATTGTTGGGATATTGGACAAAATAGTAAAAAATATTTGTTAAGAATATGTATTTAAGAAAAATCAAGAAAATTATACATGCACACATATACAGACATTCACACATGCAAAAGGTCTTTTTGGATTTGTGTTTGTATATATGTAGTTGTGGAGGGGTATGTATCCTATCCAATATCAGTTACTACTCTACAGTTAAATCAATCAAAACAGAGGAAAGCATTTATAAAGTATGTTCCAGCATATGTAAGAATTTAATGTAAGAAGAGACTGATAGTCAATTCAGTGTGAAATGACATTATTAAACCAATGATACTCAATGTCTGGCTAACCAATGGGAAAAGATAAAAATTGACTCCATTCTTCTGTTTTATACAAAATAATTTTACATAGATTTAAGGCTTGTGTATAAAGATAAATCTAGAATCACAGGATACTTTAATTTTATAAAAATAATATATGCATATTTGATTAAGTGTATTTGTGTAGAAAATATATTACAATTATTTAATAAACAAATGACTGATTTGAGAGAGAATCATAATGTAGATTGCATAAGAAGTTGTTAATGTCTAGAGTCTATTGCTGGGAGGGGTTAACGTAAAAACGTGTTCGTATATTGAAAGTGAATGTGAATTGTTAACAGCTTTTTGGAAACCAATCTGGAGATATCTATTAAAATTAAAAATACCAATATATTTTAATGCAGTAATACCACTTCTGGAAAACTTTCTCTTAGAATTCAAAGCAATTGTAGTAAATCTACATGTGTAAGTATGTTTGTAGTAGCATTGCTTATAATGGCAAAAACAAATATTCTTGACATTAACAGGGAAATTTTGTTTAGATTATGTCATGTTCTTTTAAAAGCTTTCCTTAAAAAAGAAAATTTTTTTCTGCACTTTTTAAAAAAATTTGTACAGCAGCCGGGTGTGGTGGCTCAAGCCTGTAATCCCAGCACTTTGGGAGGCCAAGGCAGGTAGATCACGAGGTCAGGAGATTGAGACCATCCTGGCTAACACAGTATAAACCCACCTCTACTTAATAAATACAAAAAATTAGCTGGGTGTGGTGGTGGGGGCCTGTAGTCCCAGCTACTCGGGAGGCTGAGGCAGGAGAATGGCATGAATCCAGGAGGCGGAGCTTTCAGTGAGCCAAGATCATGCCACTGCACTCCAGCCTGGGGGACAGAGTGAAGACTGTTTCAAAAAAAAAATATTGTACAGCAAAGGAAACAATAGGTGACAGAGAACCTACTGAATGAGAGAAAATATGTGCAAGTCATATATCAGATAAGGGGACAATTTCCAAAATATATGATATATAAGAAACTCATATAACTCCATTGCAAAACATTCATAACCCAACTTTTAAAATGGGCTAAGACTTGAACAGACACTTTTCTAAAGGAGATATACAAATAGTCATTGGGTATATAAAGAGATGTTCGATGTCATTAATCATAAGGGAAATGCCAATTAAAACCAAAATGAGATATTACCTCATACAAATTTAGATGGCCACAATCAAAAGAACAGGAAATAATAAGTATTGGCCAGGGTATAGATAAACTGGAACACTTGAACACTGTTGGTAGGAATGCAAAATTGTGCAGCTGCTACAGAAAAGAGTATAGAAAGTCATCAAAAAAATAAAAATATCACTCCCATAAGAATCAGAAATTCTACTTCTGGGTGTAGAGTCAAAAGAATTAAAATTAGTATTATGAAAAAGTATTAGCAATCCAATGTTTACTGTGCCATTATTCACAATAGTCAAGATATGGAAAAAGTCTAAATGTCTGTCAATGGATAAATGAATAAATAAAATGGGATATATATGTGCAATGAAATATTATTCAACCTTTAAAAATGGAGTATTTTGATAAAATACTCTTATTTGAGGAAAAAGATATAAAAAGTATGTATAATATAATCATACATTTTAAAATGACATTTTAAATATATATTCACATATAATTACATAAGCATGGAGAAATTACTGGAAGGTAGTAGTGATGGTGGGCAGACAGAATAGAAAAGGAGATGAACTAAGTAAAAAAATTAGAATAAATATTGTATAAGACACAAAATATATATAACCTGATTTATGTATTAATAACGTGTACATGTGTGTATGTCTCTGTGTGTGTGTGTTTGTGTGTGTGTGTGTCTGTGTCTATATAGCTAGTAAGAATTTATTCCTTTAAAGTAAAATGAAGTTATTGGTACACAAAAGGCCTCTTCAAATTTTAACAGTGACTGCATTCCACTATCCCTCCTCTCAACTTCTCTACCTTACTGGAATGAAGGGGATGACTTACTGGAAGAATAGCAGCTAAACAGACAAACATAGGAACAAAGAAAGAAAGAAACAGCTTGGCAGTATTGTGAAGACAAGAGAAAACAAGCAATATCCCCTATTTCATTCCAAAAAGAAAAAAAGTACAGTACCATCAGCTTGCTTCTTGCCTTTTCTGATAACATTAGTATTATATTTATTTTCCTTTCAGTCTACTCCTTCTAAAATGGTCAATAGCAGTGTGGTGGGATTCCACCACTACTGATTTTTCTCTTTTGTTTCTTATCCACTTGAAGATTTCTTTTGATTCACTCAGCTATTTTGCTATTTCTATTCATGACACAAGTTTCATGTATTCCACAACTCTTAAGCCATCAAGTACCATGAGGCATGTCTGGCCTTCCCTGAAATAAGAATTTTATCCATGCTCTTTTCATTAACCAGACAATCGTTAGTTGCAAAGTCATTTAAGCTTTCCCAGCTCAGTGCCACAATCATGGGAACCCATGACACCATTTGTGAGTGGGTCAGTAGAAATAAGACGCAGATACATACTCACCATATAAATGGCACTTACCTTTCTTGGGTAAAAACAACACAAAAAACCTCACCTGGTAATTTTAGAAGAGTTAAAGTGGTGGAAGGACTCTCCTTCTTCTTTTTACTTTGTGAATACTGTCTCTGGGTATGGGGTCTTATGTGTCCACTGTGGAATGGAAGTCCCACAGACTAAGGTGAATACTCAGTCTCCTGGTTCGCAGACTTTACTCTTTACCATACTGGTAATTTTCTCATTAGGTCTCAGCCTCCACTACTAGCCTCCTGTATGTTATCCTTTTATATGTGTTAGGGGTCACAGACATTGAGCTATACTTTCTAGACTTCTTTCCTGTTGACTTCTAGTTAGATTCTGCCACTGAAGCATGAGTATTAGACTAAAAGTCAGAATAAAGGGAGAAGATATAATCTGCCTTATGTTTATGGCTTCTGTGTCCATCCCAGATGGGTCATTGTCTTTTATTTGGGTATCTTCCAGTGATGGACAGCAGCTGATTTCAACATTTTTCAGCAGTTCTAGCAAATGCAAGGTCAAGAGTCTTCCTCAGTCTCAATCCTAGTATTAGTTCTGAGCGTTCCTTCAGAAGGCTCAGCACCCTACCCCCACCCCCAAGGCAGTCCTCAGATCAACCAGGTGGCAATTTCAGTGGTCCAGCATCCACTATGTGACACTTGCATGTGATGTCCAAGCTTCATCCCAATGCTCCTTTGGTGGTTTATGGTCCTGTCACTATTGCCAGCTCCGAATCGAAGATTTCTGAACTGTGATTACAACTTCAAACTTAGTTCACCTAGCCTGAGAGATATTAACTGTTTGTTATGGATAATATTCTCTGAGTTACTTCACTGGTCCCGTTTTACTCTCCGAACCCTTCTCAGTTTTCTAATGAGCATTCTACGTTAAACTAATTTTTGAAAGCTCTACGGCACTGTTTTCCCGACTCCAGGGAGAAAGAGGAGTGATGCATCATCATAACTTGTAAATCTTTAAATATCTACTTTAACTACTGTAGCATCTGGACCCAGTGCCTGAATTCCTAATGTAGAATTTCCCACTATGCTTCAGGCTTAGGAACTTTACAACTTCACAACTAGGGCTTTCAAAAATCATAGAGATTTTCCACCACTATTGCCTTTTCTCTTTTATTTCTTATCCACTTGAGGATTCCCTTTGGTTCACTCAGTGATTTTACCATTTTCATTCATGAAACAAGTTTCATGTATTCCACAATATTTAGCCCACTAAATACCATGAGGCATGTCTGGACTCCCCTGAAATAGGAATTATATCTTCACTGTTTTCATTAACCAGACAATCGTTAGTCACAAAGTCATTTAAGGTATCCCAGCTCAGTGCCACAATCATGAAAACCCATGACACCATTTGTGGTTGGGTCAGTAGATATAAACTCACTATATAAATAGATATTTACCTTTCTTGAGGGTGGATCAGGCCACAGCTTATTACAAGGCATGAAAGGCACTTTAAAAAATGATTGTTCCTGTCTCCCATTCTGACC
This sequence comes from Macaca mulatta, assembly GCF_049350105.2. NCBI lineage: Eukaryota > Metazoa > Chordata > Mammalia > Primates > Cercopithecidae > Macaca > Macaca mulatta. Next base: position 89,083,633 of record NC_133417.1, read on the forward strand.
TCCCTTACTGCAACACAGCAAGCCCCTTTATTCCAGCCATTCTAAATTTCTTGTATTTCCCAAAATGTCATATGCTGGCATACATCTATAATCTTGAACAACGTATCTGTCTACATGGTATACCTTTCCCACTTCACTCCTCGTTCCTTATCCTCTTCTAATTTTAAGATCAAAACTCAACTTCTTTCAGAAACTTTCTCAGCCCCAAAGATGTCCCTGTATCTTATGTTTACCTGCAGGATGAACTATCTGATTGTTGGTTTGTTTAGCTCTTAGCCTAGAATATTTTAAGCCCCCAAGTTTTCTCTTTTATATCCTTCTTCAATGCTTAATTCATTATAGGGCACAAAAATTGTTTCCAATAATGAAAAGCCAAGAGCCAGATTGTCTGGTATAAAATCCTGGCTCTGACAGTTACTAGCTGTGTGACTTCAGCAACACAACTAAACACCCTTAGGCTTAGTTTCCATTTATGTAAAGTTACTGTGCAGAAAAACTTTAGTTAAATTAGGTTCCACTTGTCAATTTTTGTTTTTGTTGCAATTGCTTTTGAGGATTTAGCCACAAATTATTAGTCATGGCCAACGTCAATAATGGTATTTCCTAGGTTTTCTTCTAGGATTTTTAGAGTTTGAGGTCTTACATTTAAATCTTTAATTCATCTGATGTTAATTTTTGTATATGGTGAAAGGTAAGGGTTCAATTTCATTCTTCTTCATATGGCTAGCCAGTTAGGCCAACATCATTTATTGAATAGGGATTGATTTCCCCATTGTTTATTTTTGCTGACACTATAAAAGGTCCTATGGTTGTAGGTGTGCAACTTTATTTCTGGATCATCTATTCTGTTCCATTTTCTATGTACTTGTTTCTGTACCAGTACCATGATCTTTGGTTACTGTAGCCTTATAGTATAGTTCTAAGTCGTGATATGAGGGATCCAGCTTTGTTCTTTTTGTTTAGAATTGCTTTGTCTATTTGGGCTCTTTCTTGGTTCCATATAAATTTTAGAATAAGGTTTTCTAATTCTATGAAAAAATGATGTTGGTAGTTTGATAGAAATAGTTTTGAATCTTTAAATTGATTTGGGCAGTATGGCCATTTTAACCATATTGATTCTTCCAATCCATAAGCATGAGGTACTTTTCCATTTATTTGTCTTGTCTCTGATTTCTTTCAGCAGTGTTTTGTAGTTCTCCTTGTAGAAATAGTTCACCTCCTTGGCTAGCTGTATTTCTAGGTATTGTGTGTGTCTGTGTGTATGTGTGTGTCTATGGTAAATGGAATTGTGTTCTTGATTTGGTTTTCAACTATAATGTTATTGGTGTATAGAAATGCTACTGATTTTTGTACATCGATTTTGTATCCTAAAATTTACTGAAGTTGTTTATCATTTCTAGAAGAAGACTCTTTAGGGTTTTATAGGTATAGAACCATATTATCAGCAAAGAGAGATAATTGAAAAATTATGCATTTTTCAATTATGAAAGGTCTAATATGCAGAATCTATAAGAAGCTTAAATACATTAACAAGCAAAAAAATAACCCCAATAAAGAACAGGTAAAGGACATGAACAGATACTTCTCAAAATAAAACATTCAAGCAGTGTGATGGTTAATATTAGGTGTTAATTTGATTGTATTGAAGGATGCCTAGATGGCTAATAAAGTATTGTTTCTGGCTGTGTCTGTGTGTGTGTTGTCAGAGGAGATTGGCATTTGAGTCAGTGGACTGGCAGAGGAAAACCTACCCTCAGTGCGTGGGGGCACCATCCAATCAGCTCCAACCCAGCAAAAACAAAGCAGCCATAGAAGATGGGATAACTTTGCTTGATGGGTCTTTGGGTGTCTTCTCTTTCTTATGAATGCTTCCTTCCATTCCCCCAGCCCTTGGACATCAGACTCCAGGTTCTCTGGCCTTTGGACTCTTGGACTTACACCAAGTGGTTTGTAGGAGACTCTTGGGCCTTTGGCCATAGACTAAGGCTACACTGTCAGCTTCCCTAGTTTTGAGACTTTCGGATTTGGACTGAGCCACTACTGGCTTCTTTCTCTTCCCCAGCTTGCAGAAAGCTTGTCACAGGACTTTACCTTGTGATTGTGTGAGCCAATTCTCTCTAATAAACTCCCTTTCACATATATACATATCCTATTAGCTCTGTCCCTATGGAGAAACGACGAATACAAATGGCCAGCAAACGTCTGAAAAAAATCTCATCACTAATCATCAGAGAAATGCAAACTGAGCCACAATGAGATACTGAGTCAAAATGGCTGTTATTAAAGAGTCAAAATATAACAGATGCTGATGAGGTTGTGGAGAAACAGAAATGCTTATACATTGTTGCCAGGAAAGTATGTTAGTTCAGCCACTGTGAAAAACAGTTTGGAGAGGTCTCAAACTTAAAACAGAATTACATTTAACCCAGCAATGCCATGACTATGTATATACCCAAAGGAAAATAAATCATTGTACAAAAAGATACATGCGCTCATATGTTCAACATAGCACTATTCATGATAGTGAAGACATTGAATCAACCTCGATGCCCACCAATGGTGCATTGGATTAACAAAATAAAGTTGATAAAGAAATACAACATGGAATACTATGCAGCCATAAACAAGAATGGAATAATGCCCTTTGCAGCAACATGGATATAGCTAGAGGTCATTATCCTAAGCTAATTCATTTGGCAACAGAAAACCAAATACCACATGTGGGAGATAAATATTGTATATGCATGGACATAATGATGGGAATAATAGACATCAGGGACTACTACAGGGGAGAAGGAGGGAGGAGAAAAGGCCTGAACAAGTACCTACCCAGTACTATGTGCTCTTCCTGAGTGCCAGAATCATTTGTATGGCAAATCTCAGCATCACACAATATACTCATGTAACACATTGTCACATATATCCTCTGAGTCTAAAATAAAAACTGAAGTTATTTAACAATAAATAAATAAATTTGGGATAGTAATAGTATGAAGTCAATTATGTAAAAAATTTAGAATAATGTCTGGCACATTGGAAACATTGCATAAAAGCTTACTATTATTATTACTATTACTAAACAGCTATTCATCTTAGGATGAAGACCAAGTATTACGCTGAAAGGTAGAACAGTTGTAGTTTGAAGAAAGACCTTGGAACTTGACAAAATGTCGTATTTTCTTATAAAAAGCATAATCAGTAGACAAGGCTTTAGGGCCATAAACGGGACTTATAAATGAAATCAAAATTCTTAGGTTAATTTAAAACAACCAGATAGATATGGGCTATTACATGTAATTTTGAATTTTCAAAAAATTACACTCATCTTTAGCACCACTGATGCAAAAAAATACATAGTATATTAGGCTGAATTCTCCACTCATATAACTTGGCATAACATTTCTTTTGTTTTATTGTGTCATGGCTTTGGTGTAGCTTCTATGACACTTTGGATTTAGATTATTTCATGAACATCCAGAGGTTAGAATGTCACCTAATGAATCATTAATACTGCTGTAGCAGCATGATTTTCCATTATACTTTCTTCCTGAATGGTAACCTGACTTGACCCTAATGATTCTGGGAACTAATAGAATCATAGCTCATCTGGCTGTATATATAATAATAGGGATAGATGCACAAAGAACATTCTTTCCATTTTATCAGCAATGGAATGGATCCATTTGGTGATAATGATTATGATGAACAGATGATGGATTTATTCACTCATTCATGAGGTTCCACACAGCTTCTTTTCTCACTTGTCTATGTAAAATAGATGGTTCCTTCACTACAGGAAACTTGAGGTATTTTTTCCACTACAGAATACATGTTACCCTGTAAAAAAAGAGTTTTTAAAAGATGCTATAGAAGACAAACTCTAAGTACTCTTTAAAAAGTATGTTTTAAAAATCACAGACTATTCAACAGGAGTTTTCCAGGAAACAGACCCTGAGTCTATGATGTACTTACAGGAAGTTTATCGAGGTGTGATATCTGCAGCAATACCTGTAAGGGAGCAGCAGCAGAATGCACAACAAGAGGAGCTAAGTATAATGCAGTTGTACAAAGGGATCAGCTGATTCAAAGGTACTACAATCCTATTGGGCCTTCTTAAGCTGAAATGGCCTTCCAGAGATGTCCCAAATTGAGGAATGAGAATCAGGCTTGTATTTTTGCATCAACTAATCATTGATATCAAGGTGCTCAAGAGAGGAACATAAACTTGAATGAGGTAATGGGAAGTCAAGAGTTGAACCATCAGCAGTCAACGCTTCTGGCAGCTGAGGAAATAGGCAAAGTGAGTGGCACACTACAAATATCTCTATACACAGAAATCTCCAAAGATCAGCCATGATACACTAAATCTTCTACATTCAATCATGATGTCTTCCATAATGTTCCAAATCACACCAATTGTGTGTATGCGTGTGTGTGTGTGTGTGTGTGAGTATGAGAGACAGAGAGAGAGCTGGTGAGGTGGAGAGAGGGCAAGAGAGAAAGGAGAATCAATCTAAGCATGGACATTTAGAGTGCAAAGTTCATATTTAATTACAGAAAGAATGTGAGAAAATAGAAATTCCTGAGATTTATTTAAATAGTATATTGAATATTTGCTTTAGCTTTGGAGATTGTCTACCAAGACTCTGTAAAACAATATTGTATCCTCAAAAGCAATAAAAATTGTAAGGGGTTGCGAGTTATTTATAGCCTGGTGAAGGTTAAAATACTCTTAAAAAAAATCTTTCATATACAGAAAATATTCTAGTGATTCATTCAGCTAAAAGTTAATTATAAAAGTGAGTGTCATAATTTGCAAATTCATTTTTTTATAAAATGTCAATATTATCATACATTAATTTTTAAATTTGATTAAAAACACTTTTTACTTGTTTTATGGTATTAGAATGTATTAGCGAAGCTAAAAGTAGTTTTGTCAATTATGTTTTTTCAATTAATAAGAAATCTGGCCCCTTCAATGCAAAGTTAATATGGATCATTACAAAAAAGCAGGCTAATTGAATAAATCAAATGAAGTATACCAAATAACAAAATAATAAAATAAAATGTGTCTGTTAATTATATCACCTGTTTGCCAAATCTCAGTTTTATGTCATACTGCCCAAATTATATCTGACTGTTAAATTGTGCTGAAAAATGTGACAAAAAAGAAAGGAAAAACTAGTAGCTTTATTATAATTCAGAGTCACTGACCTATTTTTAGGGCTGGTTGTGAGGGGTCAGACAGAGACACTTTTACCTGACAGAATCAAACTAAAAACAGGAACACTTTTAATAAGAATAAAAGATGATGAAAATATGTCTACTTCACCCCAAAACAGAAAAATAGCTCTTAATGTCAGGTTCTTCATGTATATTCTTATTTCTCTAAGGGAAGTAATTTTCTACATAATTGAAATGACTTCCTACTTACCATGTTTCAAAATACGACATTATTCCACTTGTAAAATTTGAAAATTAACATTTAAGTATAGGAAAGTGATCTGAAGGTAAAGTGAAATACAAAAACAATATAATATAATCTGGTTCCAAGAGGTAACCATTATTGATATTTTGATTTACAAACTTCCACATAATTTTCTATGTATGTATACACACATACATCTTATGTCACTTATGTCACATAAGTATATCCAAATAAATAATGAATGTGTATATGATTTCTATATTAACATGATCTTAGTAGTAGTTCTGCAACTTTTCAACTTAACGTATCAGACAATTTTCTCAGTCAATAAATGGACATAGAGCTTTTGCTCTTGTGAAACTTATGTCCCTTGATGTATGCATCCATTCTCAATATTTTATAATATTTTTAATAAATTTCTAATCATCTTCTATAGTTACTATAGAAAATTAAGATAATGGGGAGAGATGCCCATTATCTTAATTTGCATTGCTTTGATTACTACTTACGCTGAACGTCTTTCATTTGTTGAGGGCCATTACATTTCATCATTTATAATATATTTTGTCTGTCTTTCAATTGTGGTTTTGTCTTCTTATAATCGTTTTAAAATTTTATTTACATATTAAAGATATTAAATCATTAATCTATTGCTTCCCTATAATTTTTATTTACTAGTCATTTGTCTTTTAATTTTGTTAAGGCCTTCATATTGCATTTATCATTTAATTTTGTTATGAAGAAATGTTTAAGTATGTGGTCAAATATCAATGTTTTAAAAATAATTTCTGGTTTTCCTCTATATGTGATAAGGTCTCTTTTTCAAAATTTCTTTGCATTGCTTGAAGAATATAAAAATATAAACAAACATTACAACACTCCAAAGTCAAGAAAATCAGCTGCCTACTAGAATACTGAAGAATGTCTTGAAATATCAAACTAATCATACAGTATAGATATAGAGATGAGAAACTCTCAAGAAAATGGAAGCCAAAGAAAGATCCCACACTCCTATGAAAGAGTCTTCCCATGAAATTCTTGGGATTATATTTAGATTAGAGTAGAGAATGGAAACAAATGTGGGTTTGGGAAGTCACTGGAAGAATTCGTCAAATGTTTGTGAAACTGCTACTCTGGTATTGAAGAGTAGATTTTTATATCTGAAACACAATACTCTCAAAAATTTGAGGACCTGCAGAGAGGATTAGAGGGAGGCAGGCTAGAGAGACAAAAGGTTAATCTCTGTATAACTCCAATCTCTAAAATAGTTCAGGTGGCCTTGAATCCAAAATGCAAATCCCTTCCCATAGGAAAAACTTGACAAGGAAATCCAGTTGGGATTTACCACAAGCAAGAAAGATCCTTATAATCAGCATAATAAGTTTCATTTACATGGAGAAAGTTTGTCCAAGTCACCAATACTGCCGCATTTATGCCCTCACATGAATCAGCAAGAATCACTAGCTTTCAAAGAAATATAACACTATGAAATAGCAAAATCAGGCTGCAGAAACAGTGGAATTAAAGTACAAAATGTAAGAGATCTTTGAAATGTTTATTATTTGACTGCTCAGAGAAACATTAGAGAATACCAAATCCCAAAATAGGCAATATGAAAGGGATCGAGGTATCAGGAATTACAAAGACATCTCCACTTTAAGATTACTGTCTTTTTTAAGAACTGTTTTCATTTTTTATTTCAACCTTTATAATACTGAAATTTAAGTTTAAGATATGACACAGGAATTTAATAGAATTTTAGTTTAACTTATTAGCTAGTTTATATAGTATCTACATTTGCTCTATGTGTTGTTCATCTATGCTTACGTTAGTATCACAATGTTTTAATTATTGTAATTTAATATATTTTGCTATCTGCTGGGAGAAATCCTTTTGCCATTGTTCTTTCTAAACACATCTTATCCTAATTGCATTTTATATAAAAGTGTTACATCATATGTTGAATTTCCAACAAAAAAACTTCACTCTTTAGATACTTTAGATGACTGCTAAATTTTTAGATGATTATCAGTTGAACAGACATATTTTAATATCTGATATTCTAAATCAATAATATGGCTTCTACTTATTTACATGTTCATATATGCCCCTTAATAAAATGTTTTCTGTTCTTTATGTATGTAATGTGTAGTCATATTTTTAAGATTATGTATGTAATCTTAACATAATGTAATCATATTTTTAAGATTGTTGCTATTAATTGAATATTTTTGCTCTTTTGAAATGCCTGTTTTTGTAATATCTTCCAGTGCTGGTATATGAAGACAGGTACACTGTAGAAACAATTATAGAATGTAAGGAAAACAACACTTAAGCAGATTTTTTTATCTTCTTCAGGAGGGGAGTCTCTAGATTTAATCACATTGTCTACTAATGTTTATAATTACTTTTCCTCTTTTCCGATAGGTATATTTCTTTCTCTTTCTTTTTTTCTCTTTTCAAAATTTGTAGTTGGTGTTTTTGCCCAGTATCATGCCTATAGGTCAGTGGTTCTCAGATTTTCTTTGGTTCAATAAACTGAATCTGATAATAACTACGGACTTTCTCCCCCAAAAATGTACATAAATGTTGAAGTTGATAGGCTCCATTAAATCAATATTAAGAAGCCTTCCTAATGTTTCCTTGTTAAAAATAATATTTTCTGTTAATTTCATATAAGCACTTATTGTTACATTAAATAAATATCTTTGTAATCCTTGCTTACTAAATAAACGAACTTTAGAGCAAAAATAAATGTTTGTAAAATGGCTTCTTTTTTGGTAAATGCTGAGATTATTTTTTTTCTTGAACCCATAATTGAATTAATATGATAAATTACATTAATGCACACCCAGGATTGATCTATCTATACATTCCCCAAATAAAGTATACATAATCATGTCACATTAACTTTGACCATATTGATGGATCTAACATGCTACTGTAATTTGTAGGATTTTTGGATTTGTCAGGTTTATCTAACAGATTTACTATAGACCATGAAAAGATTTTGTGTTTCTTTCCCCCTTTCTTATGTAGTGGATGTAACACGGACCACTTTTTCCTTTTTTTTTAATTTGATAGAACTTTTGCATAAAACCATCTGTGTCCACCCCATCTCAATGGGAAAGACCAGATAGCTCTTAGAGATTTTTACAATTGCAATCAAGGAGATGTTAGTGACAAAGGAAAGAAACTCTTTATTTACCATTAGCTTAATTTCCTTTTATTTATCATATCATCTTGATTTGTAGCAATTACTCCAGAAAAGTTTCAGCAAGGATGTGACCCTTCTTTAGTGTTCATTGGCATAGAGAAGTTTGACTTTTGTAATGGTTGGTTTGTTTCAGGGTTGTACTGAGAGAGGGCTGCTGCAAATCAAATTCTGAGAACTACCTTTATTCTTGAGTAGCTTTTAAATAGGTTGTTTTTAAGTAATCAACAATCAGATTCCAGCCTTATATAATTCTTCCTAATTGTAGCATGGCATATCTCATATTTCTTGGAGGAAAAATAATGTATTGATTAACTATTGAAAAATAAATGAATACATTCTTACATACATTTGAGCCAGCTTATAAGTTAGCAAAATATTGTAAGAAATAAAATTATGCTAAGGATATTTGAAAGAAGGCTGAAACTGACTATAAGCCAGCAGATAGCTCTGGTTTATCTAAGGAGTTGATTCTTCTGATGGTGTAGACTATATGATGATGATTTATTCCAGCCCTGACACTGTATGCTTTTAGAAATTCTCTCTATTCTCAGAAACTACTTCCAAAGCTTTCATCTACTTGATATTAACCCCTAAATTTGACGATAAAATAAACTGTATCTTTATGGTCAGATTTGTTGTTGTTGTTGTTGTTGAGAAGAACTCTCACTCTGTCATCCAGTCTGGAGTGCAGTGGCATGAACTCAGCTCACTGCAATCTCTGCCTCCCAGGTTCAAGTGATTCTCCTGCTTCAGCCTCCTCAGTAGCTAAGACTACAGGTGCCTGCCACCATGCCCAGCTAATTTTTATTATTATTTTTTTTATTTTTAGTAGAGTCAGGGTTTCATCATGTTGGCCAGGCTGGTCTACAACTCCTGACCTTAGGTGATCCACCCCCACTCAGCCTCCCAAAGTGCTAGGATTACAGGCATGAGCCACTGTGCCTGGAAGATATTCTAATATTTTAGGTGCTTTGTTTTAGATGGTAGAATACACAATTTCATCTTGCAGCTTCTGAAATGATTAAATTAGCATTAGCTATGAAAATTACTTTGAAAAATAACCAAATTCATTTAATATCACCTATTTTCCTCCAGATATATATTTTTCTTGAATAAAAAGAGAGTTCTCCACTATTTTTCAAATTGCTTCTGTGTTCACATGACGTCCTTTTTATTTCTTACTCATTTTTTATTATTGACTGGTATGACCTTGCTATATTCATGATGAGCTTTTACACTAATTATTTTTGTTTTTATTGTGTATGTGTACGTGCTTGTGTGTGTGTGTGTGTGTGCGCACATGCAAGAGGAAACAAATGTGGAGACTTTTCCTTTCTTTTAATTTTCTAAGAAATATGAACATCAATGGGGATGGTAGTTTATACTCTACCCCTTTAACTTGTCAGCAGTATATTACATGCATCCCTTTAGCAGAAATTTAATGTTTAAGTGGGTTTTTATTAGAATGAGGTCTCAGAGTTTCTAATTCAGATGTCAGAGGTTGGCGGCAATATCAATAAGAAGCCATCGGTAGGGACGTTATTCCTAATTCTTATCCTGACATGTTACAAAAATAAGCATGATAATTTTATGGCTTCTTTTTCTGCCTAAAATGTAACTACATTAATCTGAAAGACAGCTGATTTTTCAAGGTCAAAAGTGCTTAGTTACAAATTGATGAGCTATTATGCGTGTCTGTGGTTTTCTTGATGGCACTGTATTAATAATATGCGTGCAGAACAGGCCATAAAAATTCCATTTAAAGGTATTAAGGCATACTGGGACATTTAATCAGGTTAAAATTCCTGTCAGTTGGCTCCAGGCACGATGTTGTTCAGTCAATGATTAACAAAGTGTGTGGAATATAAAGATGCATGTCTATTACATGAGTTCAGATTTCACTGAAATGACCTTTTTTTTTTTGGTTTTGTTTTCTGCATCTAGCAAATGATCCAACTAAAAATGCATTACAGTGATATTCATTGTTTTAAACAGCTCCTACTGTCTCCCAGTCTGGGTTGTTTTGATTAGAAAATCAGGAGATAATATACTTGTAAAGATGCTGACATTCTTTCTGGATAGGGAAAAAAGCACTTGGTGATGAAATGTTTTAAAAATATAAATCACACTTTAAATTTTCTGTTTTGATTGATACAAGCTATCTTACCAGGTTTGCACTATGCTTTTTTAAAACCTAGAAAAATTAAATGGCAGAAAGCTATGGAAAGGATTCTTCTGATAGTCTCTTCCAGTATACCTTACAAATTCAAGGGGAATGCTATTTAAGAGACAGAATATAATGCAAGAGAAATGAGAATTAGTCTGCAATAGTATACGTATATTATAAAAACAAAGTCACATTTTTCACATAAATAAAAGAATGAACATTCCTAGTTTATGAAAATCTTTCACTATTTTCCCATTAGTAGATAAGAGGTAATTATAGAACAGTTTATAAGAACACCTTTACATACCAAGGAAATGGCCGACTATTCAAGTAGCAATTATAGAGCTATATAAAAACCACTGTTCTATTTTTTAGTTGTGTAAAATTAGCTAAAATTTATACGTGTCTTTCACACACATTTCATTTTCATCTCTGTAAGAATATAAAATATTTTGGTAAGTAAAAAATTATTCAATATTTAAAAATAAACTCAAAACCTGAATTACTTTGTTCTTTCACTTGGGATGAATAACAGTCTTTCCCATCTCTTAAAAACCCAACTTCTCTTTAGCACAACCTTACGTATTGATATTTTTTAAAAATTAATAGATTTTTAATGTAGTTTTAGATTTACAAAAAAAAAAAAAAATGTACAGAAAATGCCGTATCCTCCCCCACCCACAGTTTCACCTATTAACATACTGCATTAGCTTGGCATATTTGTTACAATTTATGGACCTATACAGTATTTATTTATTTATTTATTTATTTATTTATTTAATTATTATTATTATTTTTTGAGACGGAGTCTCGCTCTGTCGCCCAGGCCGGAGTGCAGTGGCCGGATCTCAGCTCACTGCAAGCTCTGCCTCCCGGGTTCCCGCCATTCTCCTGCCTCAGCCTCCCAAGTAGCTGGGACGACAGGCGCCGCCACCTCGCCCGGCTAGTTTTTTGTATTTTTTAGTAGAGACGGGGTTTCACCGTGTTAGCCAGGATGGTCTCGATCTCCTGACCTCGTGATCCGCCCGTCTCGGCCTCCCAAAGTGCTGGGATTACAGGCTTGAGCCACCGCGCCCGGCCTCCTATACAGTATTTATTAACTAAAGTTTATCTTTTATATTGTTTCACTCTTTGTGTTATACAATTCTAAGGGTTTTACCAAATGCATAATATCATGTATCCACAATGGCATTATGATACAAAATTGTTTTGTTTCCTTGTCCTAAAAACCCCATGTGTTCCTCTTATTCATCCATTCCCACCTCTACTCCCCAACCCCTGGCAACCACTTATTTTTTTACTGTTTCGATAGGTTTCCCTTTTCCAGAATGTCATATAATTGGAATCAAATACTATGAAGCTTTTACAGACCGACTTTTTTTTTTTTAACTTAGCAATACATTTTTAAGTTTCCTCCATGTCTTTTGTCTACCGAATAGCTCATTTCTTTCACGGCTAAATATTTTATTGTATGAATGTGTACCATTGTATGTTTATCCATTGACCTATTGAAGGAAATCTTGGTTGTCTCCAGGTTTTGGCGACTATGAATAAAGCGTCTATAAACATTCATGTGCAGGTTTTAGTGTGGGCATAAATTTTCAACTCATTTGAGTAAATACCAAGCACCACAATTGTTGGATCATTACTGAATGTTTTAGCTCTTTGAGTATGACACATTTTTGTTTGAGAAATTCCATTACTAACTAGACACAGATGTTAAATGCAATTTAATTTTAACATTATGTGTTTTGTTTAATTAAATAATTTTCTAATATCAAAAGCAATTTTGCTTTTCAAATTAATTTCTGTAAAATGTCTATTTTCAGTCATAACTAAAAGATATGATCTAACCTGAGATTCTTCCAGTAAAAATACATGCTTTGTTTATTATGTTGTTTATAACAACGAGAAATATTCAGATTCCAAATTCCAATAAAAATTTATGACTTTATCGATATTTCATCACCTTTGATTAATAAAGTATATTTCAATGTATTTTCTTATATTCCACAATATTTTATAAGGTTGAAAGCTTTTATTAATAAATGTTAAGAAATATATTACAACCTCAGGTGCTGCTTTTACACTTGTATTCTGATATATTAAGCTATCTAAAGTGAAAGACAACTTATATCCAGCTATCATAAAATTTCAGTAGCACATTTATGCTGAGCTCATTGTTTACTACAACGTGGGAAAAATTTCATGCTTCAGTGAATTAAGGAGTTTTATGAGAGTATAGAAATTTTACAAACTTAGCTGTAACGGATTATTATCAGATACTTTAAATATATAACTCAAATTAGTTATACAAATTGTACACACACGTATAGTGCCATAAGAACTGTTTAAGCCATTTTGTTTACCTCATTGGCCTAAGAGCACTTTATGGATTAAACATTATATAAACTCAAAGAGGAAAAAGCACTTTTAGGCAACTAAGTAAGTTAAATTAGGAAATAATATAATAAGAGAAGACATATTTTTAAAAATATTAAATTCAGATTGTTGGAGTAAACAAATAAAACTAATAATTATATATTTAGAGGATCTTTATGTTTCTCTATTCTAAACACCCATGTTGAATTTTTCCCTCAATAGCTTTGCCAATTGATAGGAGCATATAAGTATACATTCGTATCTGCCTATATCTGTTTGTTCATTGTCTGAATTATAATAGCTACGTAACGTTATCACTTAACTTTGTCCAATTTAGCTGAGCTAGTATCTATAACATACTAAAACATTTGACAATAAGTGAAAACATTTATTAATCATACGGGTGCTAGATTATATTGTGTTTTATATCTGCTATTCAAAGTTGGCTCTAAAAATCTAATTACAAAGATAAGTTGGATCATTTAATGGAAAATATTATCTAACAAATTGAAAAGTACAACATTAGAATATATAGCAAGAGTACCTAAATCAAGATTAAGATATCCTCTGAACAATGAAAGTAGGACCTAATATTTGGTGAAAACTTACTATGTGAAAGACATCATTCTAAGTGTTTCACGTGTTTAATTTTTTGTAATCACAGAAATTTCATCTGGTAGTTAATACCATTTCCATCATTTGTAGAAGAAATGGAGGCTGAAGATCAGGTAACTTGCCAAAGATTACTAAGCTAGTCAGGGATGCAGCCGTAAGGTAGCCCAAGAAGGACAATCCTAAGGGCTTCTAACAACTCTCCAATACCGATACTCTGTACTCTATATATACTGAAAGTTCTAGCCAGAGCAATTAGGCAAGAGAAAGAAATAAAATGCATACAAATTGGAAATTAAGAAGTTAAATTATCCCTATTTGAAGAATGCATGGTCTTTTAAATAGAAAACTCTAAAGACTCCACCAATAAATAGTTAGAAGTAATAAGAAAATTCAGTAAATTTGAAGGATACAAAAATCAACATGCAAAAATCAATAGCATTTCTATATACTAACAGCAGACTATCTGAAAAAGAAATCAAGAGAACAATCCCATTTACAATAGCTAAAGAAAAATAAAATACTTAGAAATAAATTTAACCAAAGTGGTGGAAGATCTCTACAATGAAAACTATAAAACATAGATGAAAAAAATTAAGGGCATAATGAAATGAAAAGATATTCTGTGTTCATAAATTGGAAAAATTAATATTTTTTAAATGCCCATACTAAAGTGATCTAGGGATTTAGTATAATCTTTTCAAAATATTGATGACATTCCTCAAAGAAATATAAAAAAAAATCCTAAAATTCATCACATTATCTGACTTCAAAATATACTGCAAAGCTATAGTAATCAAAACAGCATGGAACTGACATAAAAACAGACAGTAGACCAATGAAACAGAAGAGAGAGCCCAGAAATAAACCCACACACTTTCAGGCAACTGAACTCTGAAAAAAGTGCTAAGAACACACAATGGGGAAAGACAGTCTCGTCAACAAATGGTGTTGGGAAAACTAGTCACATGCAGAAGAATGACATTAGATACTTTAATCTCACTATATATAAAAATCAACTAAAATGGATTAAAAACTTAAATGTAAGAGCGAAAAGTATGAGATTGCTAGAATAATATGTAGGGGAAATACTTTATCATATTGGTCTTCAGAAGTATTTTTTGGATATCACCTCAAAAGCATAAGTAGATAAGTGGGTTGATTTAAAATTTAAAAATTTCACACAGCAAAGGAAACAACTAACAGTGAAGAGGCAACCTAAGGAATGGGAGAAAATATTTGCAAACTACATAGCCAATAAAGGGATAATATTCAAATTATATGAGGAATTCACGACACTCAAGAAACAAGTAAACAAATAAAACTCATTTAAAAGTGGGCAAAGGATCTGAACATTTCTTAAAAAAAAAAAAAAAAAGACACCAAAGGCCAACCAGTATATTTTTTAAATGCTCAATGTCATTAATCATCAGAGAAATACAAATTAAAAGCCCAATGACTTTCTTCCCGTGCCGGTATCGCTCTCGCAAGCATGGTTAACGTCCCTAAAACCTGCCGGACTTTCTGTAAGAAGTGTGGCAAGCACCAGCCTCACAGAGTGACACAGTACAAGAAGGGCAAGGATTCTCTGTATGCCCAGGGAAAGCGGCGTTATGACAGGAAGCAGAGTGGCTATGGTGGGCAAACTAAGCCGATTTTCCAGAAAATGGGCAAAGTGATCCAGTTCTAAGTGTTATCTTTTATTATGAAGACAATAAAATCTTGAGTTTATGTTCAAAAAAAAAAAAAAAAAAAAGCCCAATGAGATATCACCTCACACCTCACTCACTTGGAATGGCTATGATCAAAAAGACAAAAGATGAAGATATGAGAAAAGGGAACCCTTACACAATTGGTGGAAATGTAAATTATTATAGCCATTATGGAAAACAGAATGAAGATTCCTCAAAAAATTAAAAATAAAACTACCATATGATCCAGCATTCCCAATGCTTGGTATATATCAAAAGGAAATAAAATCAGTATATCAATGATATATCAACACTTCCATGTTTACTGCAGCATTATTCACAATAGTCAAAATATAGAATAAACCTAAGAATTCATCAAAAGATGAGTGGATTAAAAAAATGTGGCATACACAATGGAATACTATTTAGCTATAAAAAAAGAAGGAATTTTTATCATTTGTGAAAACATAAATGAACCTGGAAGGCATTATTTTAAGTGAAATAAGCCAGACACAGAAAAACAAATACTATGTGATCTCACACCTATGTGGAATCTAAAAAAAATTGATCTCATAGGAGTAGAAAATAGAATGGTGGTTACAGGGGACTAGAGAAATTGGGGAGGTGGGGGATAGGGAGTAATGAGAAGTGATGGTTAATATGGAACGTCAACTTGATTAGATTGAAAGATGCAAAGTATTGTTCCTGAGTGTGTCTGTGAGGGAGTTGCCAAAGGAGATTAACATTTGAGTCAGTGGACTGGGAGGGGCAGACCCACTCTCTATCTGAGTAGGCACCATCCAATCAACTGTCAGCACGGCTAGGATAAAAGCAGGCAGAGGAACATGGAAGGATTAGACTGGCTGAGTCTTCCAGCCTTAATCTTTCTTTCACGCCATGTACTTTCTGCCCTTGAACATCAGACTCCAAGTTCTTCAGCTTTTGGACTCTGGGACTTACACCAATGATTTGCCAGGGCCTCTCAGGGCTTCAGCCAGTCTGAAGGCTGCACTCTTAGCTTCCCTACTTGTGAGGTTTTGGGACTTGGACTGGCTTCCTTGCTCCTCAGCTTCAGCTGGCCAATTGTGCAACTTCACCTTGTCATTGTGTGAGTCAATACTCCTTAATACACTCCCTTTCATGTGTACATCTATCCTATTAGTTGTGTCCCTCAGAGAACTCTAATACAGGAGACTTTGGTCAAGAAATAAGTAATTACAGTTAGGAAGAATAAATTCAAACGATTTGTTGTACAGCATGGTGACTATAGTTAATGACAATATATTATGTTCTTGAAAAATTCGAAGAGCGAATGTGAAGTGTTCTCACCACAAAAATAACTAAATGAGGTAATGCATTTGTTCACTGGCTAAATTAAACCATTTCACAATGTTTATATACTTCAAAAGTTGTTGTATACAATAAATCCATATAATTTTATCTATCAATTAGAAATAATTTTAAAAAAGCAAAGCTCAGGAGTTACGTACATTTATTAAGGTGACATTGTGAGTTATCTGAAGGAGCAGAGCTTCAGATGCAGGTCTCTGCTTAAAAACTTAGGTTCTTTAAAGGTAGGTGATATAGTTTCCCTTGAATATTCTTATGGATTAAAAATTGCTTTTCATAATAAAATTTCTTTTTACAATACAAATTTCTTTTATAATAAAAATTTCTTTTATAATAAAAAGCAATTGTTAATCCATAGGATCATTCTGTTTTTAAATGTAGTTTTATGTATTTAATTGATTCTATATTTTTGTTAGCCAGCCATGCCTTGTCTTCATGAACCTAAAAGTTGGTCTCTTCAGAAAGATATTTACTATCTCACTAGTAAAGACTGAAATGTCTTTGTTGCATAAACATTGGAATTCATTGTCCTTAATACAGAAGTGTAATTCATCTTTTCCCACACCTCACATGTACCTATTAAACAGGAAAACTCACTTCTAAAAGGTGTCTCTAGAGTTGTCTAGTTTGGTGGATTTCAGAAAATGTTACTCTTATAAATAATTTTACCTAGGTATGAGAGAAAATGGCATAGTAGAGTATTCCAATTGCATAATATTAATGTTAGATTTTCTAAAATAAAAATGATCTCTATTATATATTATTTTCAACAACTTTTGAATACTCAATAAAATGACTTTGTTCTTTCATTTGGTGATGTGAGTTCACCTAAAGCCTTTTCTTTCCCAAATTATTACATACTCTTGTTCCATTGACAAATATTATATGTGTTGTCAAAGTTCAACCACTTACTTAGTGACATTTTTCACTTTAAGCTATCTCTATTTTCAGTATCTAAGAGAGAATTTTAAGAAATATTTTTGAGTCTAATAGGTCAACAGTTTGTGAAAAGAACAAAAAAAGTACTTTGTGTAATTTATTTGAAAGCTTTGCATGAAATGTCATGGTAAAGTTTAGACCATTGTTTGTTGACAAAATGTGATTTTTGACTTAGAGGATAAGGCTACTTCACTAACTGTACATTCATAGTAAATGTCATTAATCCATCTTAAATAATTTAAGGATGGCTTGGAGTCTTATATTGATAAGGACAGTAGGGATAAATAATTCAATATTTATTTATAATAAGTGCATTAATCAGAAAGGGGCAGTGTAGTGATAGGAAGCAGTGTAATTTATTTCATAGACAGAATTTTATATTAATATATATTTCAAGCAGTTTTAGTAAGAAACTACAGACATCTGATTGTATTCCTCTTTTACTTTTCTTCCCACGTGAATATTAACACTTTTCTCACTGCAGCATCCTTTAGATTAACATTTCTAAAACTGAGTGTCTATTATGTATCTAAAGGGTAATGGAAATTGAGGTCATATCATTTCAAACAGATATTTGCTGAAAGCATTAGCTAAATGCAGGAAAAATAGATTCACTGACCTCATGGAATATCCTTCTTTCTTCCTTCTTAACCAACATGTAACAGTGTATAAAAAAGAGCATGTGTATATGTGTAGAAGATAGCGGAAAGGAAATACTCAATTTCAATTGTCTCTCTCATAGGCTGAAGTGATTTTTATCTTACAAATTACCCAATAATATATTAAACATTTATTACAGGCAGACCTAATTATGTAATTAAAATACATAATTATAAATAAAGTAACATGAATATAATTAATACTTTTAATAAAATTAATTTTTGTCACTCAACAAATTATTCCTAGTAAACTGAAGAAGTTTCTTAAATTACAGAGACCTTTCTAAAAATTTATTATCATTCCTCCTGTGACACATGGTTATCTAAGTTTCGTTTAAAATAAGGTTTACTTTTAGTACCATTTAAATAATGCAAGTACTATTGAATGGGAGCACCTGGTGAGAATTGATCACATGTCAGGGTCAAGAGGTGATGTAGTAATAAAGTATCAATGACACAGCAAAACTGAAGACCAAAGACTGAGACTTGTTTTCAAAAGGCTGGCAATCTAATGAGCCACAGGGCAGGCTCCAAAGTTGGGTAAGTAGGTAGTATTTGACTACGCTGTTGAACTCATCCTCTTGAACGGAGTATCCATAAATTGATTTAGCAGAGATCTTAATTATAAGGCAGTCTCCCGATAAGGTTATTTCGTAACTTCATCCTCCAAAACAGTACTACTTTACAACAATATTAAAGATCAAAATACATTTTTTTTTTTATCACATTAGGCTATTTGATAACTTTTTGTCTTTGAGTGGTCAGATTTTAATGGTAATTTCCATGTTATGGTTTGGAAATTCTCTTTATGTTTTCAGTTACCTGAAAATTCCACGTTTTTTAAAGACGTTAAAAAACTAAAAAAAAAAAAAAAAAAAAAAAAAATTACCAATAACTTTTTGCATTGTGCTTGAAGTATTTTAGAAACACACAAAATATTTTCCAGGGCAGGCTTAGGTGAAGGTAAATGTAAGTTGGTAATATAAATTCTAACTAATAGATGCCCAAGAACTGAATAAATACTTTCAACAAATTTGCCAGCACCTAAGAACATAAACTTTATAGGACAAACCTTGAAGAATGTAATTGCAGGTCTGCAGACACTTGTTAGGTTCCGGGTCCTGGCCTTTCATTTGATTTGGGCTCTTACATGACTTGGCAGTGAAAACTCAGGAAACTAGAGGTTGACATACCAATGAGAGTAGAGCTGTAAAGAGTAAAGAGGGATTTTACTATAAGTCTTGAAACCCATTAGACTTTTCTATGGTCAAAAAGGTTGGGGACCCTTACGGCAGTGGTCGCCAACCTTTTTGGCATCAGGGATCAGTTTCGTGGAAGACAATTTTTCCACAGATGGGAGTCGGGGTGGGATGAAACTGTCCCAACTCAGATCATCAGGCGTTAGATTCTTATAAGGAGCACACAACTTAGATCTGTCGCATGTGCAGTTCACAACAGGGTTCCAGCTCCTATGGGAATCTGCTGCTGCTCAATCTGCTGCCTCCTGCTCACCTGACAGGAAGCAGAGCTCAGCCAATAATGCCCACTCTGCACTCACCTCCTGCTGTGTGGTAGTTGCTAACAGGCCATGGACCCGTACTGGTCCATTGCCCAGGGTTTGGAGACCACTGGGCTAGAGGATAGGTTTGGAGAGAGGTGAAACAACATGCCAGCACAGCTAAATCCTTCTTACTAATCTGAAGCAGAACGTAGAAATTTACGCTCACTAGGAAAATATCATCTTTGTAAAATGTATGTTCACCAAGTGTAGGGGATTCCTGAATTGTTATTAACAGTGATAATATATTCACTGAAGTTCAGGTACAACATGTTTTACTATCAAAGCTTTATCTTTCTTCATTTATTGAGTTTCTTTGATTCTCCCACCATAGTTTACATTTCATGGATTAAGATACATCACATTTTCTTGCCCACATCAGGATATTATCCTACTCCAAATTTATGCATGGTATCAAGGGGATGTTCCCCTTAGTATTATATAAACCAGAAATCTTTAAACGTATTAGTACATCTTGCATCTTGCATGTCTTTCTCTATATAACATACATATTTCTTCATTGTACTTTTTTGCATGTAGGAAGAGTCTCAAGATCTGCAATAGCATATGGATTTGAATCAACGTGGATCTCCTGGAATATCAGTTTTTTTCTGTTTTACACATGGGAATATAGAAAGTAATTATTAATAATTGTATATTAATGTATTAGTCTGTTTTCACGCTGCTGATAAAGACATACCCAAGACTGGGTAATTTTTAAAGAAAAAGAGGTTTAATGGACTTACAGTTCCACATGGCTGGGGAGGCCTCACAATCATGGTAGAAGGCGAAAGGGATGTCTTACATGGCAGCAGACAAGAAAGAATGAGAACCAAGTGATAGGGGAAACCTCTGATAAAACCATCATCTCCGTGAGATTTATTCGCTACCATGAGATGAGTAAGGGGAAATTGCCCCTATGATTCAGTTATCTCCTACCAGGTCCCTCCCACAACACATGGGAATGATAGGAGCTACAGTTCAAGATGAGTTTGGGTGGGGACACACCAAACCGTAACAAGCACTTATAAAGTATGTAAGTAAGTAGGCATACAGAAAATAATGTAAACAAAACAAAACAAAAAAGAGCCCTTATTATGTTACCCATGGTGGTAATGGCTCTTATAGTTGTATTAGTAAACAAAACATATGTATACACATGACAGTTATTACATACATGTATAGATATGTGTACACATATATATACTGAATATTCTATCATTCAGAATAATTGATGGTTAGAGTACAAAAAGAGGTTATATAAAATGACATACATTGTTTTGAGGCATGAGCATAAACGTGAAAAAATCAAAATTTTGGAAATATTAAGAAATTTCTGAGTTTCTAATTTATACTACTAAGTTTTAACCTTAAGTTTGTCTCATTAATTTTTCAGTTTTGCAATTAATATTGTACTTGTACTATTGTAGAGTGGTATTATTATTGTCTATTATGATTTTCAGAAAATGCTTTTCAAACCTTATAATGCCCCTTACACTACAAATTACAATTTCAGGAACATCTTTTCATTGAAGTACAAATTAATTAAAAGTACCTAACGGGTTTTTATTAATACACTCACATGTACACTAAAAAGTGTAATAAAAGGTATTTTAATTAAAGCAATACAGTTGAAAAAAGTCAATCACTTTATAACGGTAATAAAAAGCCATGATCAAAATGACAGAAAATTCAAGACAACTGTATAATATAAATGTCAACGTTAATGGACTAAAGAAATTTAATAAAGAGAGAATTTTCTGTTTTTCAATTAACATTTTAATATAGGCTACTTAAAACTTTTTTCCTGAGTGTATTATTTTTCAAAATGAAAAGTCAAATTTGTGTTAATATATCAGTTTTCCAAGACACATCAGCACATAATCCAATTCACATAATCCAAGGCATATGTTGCATGATTTTAAATATCACATTAGCAAAGCTGACAAAATATAGACAAATAAAAGTGGGTGTCTCTCACAGAGGGATGATAATTTAAAACCATGTTCCTCTATTGATTGATCTTCTCAAATACACATGTGATTCTAATTTTTCTTGTTCTATCTTGATAGTCTAAGAACTCGTTTTGGGTGAAAAATATTCTAAGGATGTCATAGTCTTCATTGATTGCTAAAACTGCAGTGATTAGACAAAGATAGAATGTTGGACTTGATATTACAAACATGATTAAGCTTCCATGACTTTATAATGAATTTCTGTGTATTAACCTTGAACATTATTTTCTTGAAAATATTGCATAATTTTAGGACTATTGCTCAGAAATTCACACTGAATTCTCTCTCTCTCTCTCTTTTTTTTTTTTTTTGGTCAGAGCTTTTCTGTTGTTGCCCAGGCTGGAGTGCAATGGTGCAATCTCAGCTTACTGCAACCTCCGCCTGCCAGGTTCAAGCAATTCTCCTGCGTCAGCCTCCCAAGTAGCTGGGATTACAGGTGCCCACCACCATGCCCAGCTAATTTGTGTGTGTGTGTGTGTGTGTGTGTGTGTGTGTTTAGTTGAGATGGGTTTTCACCATGTTGGCCAGCCCAGTCTTGAACTCTGTCAGCCTCCCAAAGTGTTGGGATTACAGGCGTGAGCCGGCATGCCCGGCCTCCCCACTGAATCCTTTCTTCATTTTATCATAATCCTTCTAAATATAAGTAAAAGTTTTTTATTTATATAATAAAATATTTATGAAAACTCATCCTGAAATTATCAAAATGTGTCTCATGCTTCTGATAATGCAGAGAAATACTGGCAAATACATTTTGTAATCAAAATTAAATATTAAAATACTAAATATGACATTTCTTGAAAACAAGAGATGTTATATTGTAACAGAATTCTCTGACCTTGAAGAATATATAAATTATTACTTTTGGAATTATTTTCATTTGTAACTCATTTTTTTCGAGTTTTACAATCTCCTTTTCTGCTATGAAAAATGAGGACATTAACATGTTTTGCTTTACTTTCATCTCCCTATTGTTCTGCCAAATTTTGTTATTTATATTTTTAATTTTACATTTTAAATTTTCACAAATATGGTACACATTAGTAACATTGATAAGTATTTCTAGTCCTCTTTTCCAAACATATGGTACAATTGTAATTTCTATTCTGGCCTCGGTCAACTCGGGCTTCCGTAACATAATACCACAAACTGGGTCCTTAAACAGCAGAAACTTATTTTCTCACAGTTCTGGAGGCAGATAGTTCAAGATCACAATGCCAACTTTCCAGGCTCTCTTCCTAGCTTGCAGACAGCTGCCTTCTTACTGTGACTTCACATGGTCTTTCTTCCCTACTCTCAGTGCCCGTGGGGGAGGGAGTGGAGTGTGGAGTGGGGAGATAGAGAGAGATTTTCCTCTTTTCATAAGGCCAACCATCTTTTCAGATTAGGTCACCACCCTTATGATCATGTTTAATCTTAATTACCTTATAAATTATACCTTATAAACTATCTCCAAATACGGTTACATTCAGGATCAAGGATTCAACATCTAAATTGAATGGAGTGGGGCTAGAGGGGGGAAATCCCTGTTCAAATTTAATGGAGCTTTGTGACTTTTCTTGCCAAAAATATATAAGTATAAATTTTAAAATATTCCATATGACTTGCCAAGTTCCATTTCCACTGCTGCAGAGAGAGTGGAAGCTCCCCTGAAAGACTTTCCTCAGGCTGGTGGTCTGAGGAACTTCCACAGGCACTGTCCCCTGACGACCCATATCTATGTATTAATGTGGTAGAAATGAATACTGTTTGTTGTGCTAAGTCATTGAGATATTTCAGCAAGTATTACCGTGGTATAAGTTAGCTCATCTGGATGTATGTACAAAACTGTACAATTTGATCTGTATCTGTAGCTTCCACGTTTTAGTTCTACAATTGCATCTTCATCACCAATCTATCTCAATCACTTATCTTGTATTATTTAACTTATTATCAAATAACATTCTTTTTAAAACGTAATATGCAACGTTGAGCATTTTTAGGCATCTATATTCTTTATAAATGAAAGAAATGCAGTGATTAGGTTTGTTTTATTTTTCTGAACTCTGAAATTTTTTTCACTCTTTTCACATTGAGCTCTGATTTAGAGAAGTCTGAGAATAGTGTGATATTTTTCTTCTTATATTTGATGTTCTTTTCCACTGGAAAGAACATAAATGTTTAAATTCTTTATATTGAGACATATTATACACATATAGAAAAGTACACAATACATAAAGCATGATGTAATGAATAATTACAAAGCAAACTTCCAGCCTGAAAAATACAACATTGCCAGGTTTATAGCCTGCCCTTCAAGAGGCCTTATGAGATCATTTCTCTCTTCTCCTCCTGGAATGACAACAAATACTTTAACTTTTCTATTACTTCGTGCTTTCTTTATATTTTGCCACCTCTGTATATACTCAAAAATATAAATTTATTTTTTATAATTTTCCACAACTGGCAACTAGAAGAAATGACATAAAGTAGTGAGTTTATCAACTATCTGTCAGTGAAAAGATCGAAAAATATACAAAAACAACTAATGTTAGAAACTTTATGTTGGAAGAATCAGTTACTTGAGGAAAATCTCCATAGATGGTAAAATTTAGAGGGAACAATTAAAAATCACTTCATGATTTTGTGTTAATAATACTGTGAGAATAATGGTATCACTCAAACCTGCAATTTTTTAAAAAGAATTTTATTTCTACATTTATTGTAATTTACATTTGCCTATGCATTTAGAAACCAGAGCATAGACAGAAAGAGAGAGATTGGTGTATATAATAAAATATGGCAGCTACTTCCTTTGATGGGCAAATATGGAATCTTCCAATGTGTATATATTTCTTCTGGAAAAAAATTCTTTTGTGATACTTTAAATTGTTCATGGAAACACCACTGCTAAACATAAAAAGTTATATATTTTTTCTTATTAGAAATGAAATATGAAACACTACCTTATTTTAAGCTTAAGGAATATTTTGACATATAGTTGACCTAACAGTATGCTTAAACAAAAGAGCAACTATTTAATAGAGTTATTCCCTGAAAGGCAACACCATGTGTTCATAAACAATCTGAAAATGTTTTTATTTTTTTTCTTGATGGCTTATTTGTTGTTGGCAGGGTTTTTTGGTTTTGTTTTGTTTCTGAAAGCCTAAAATTACTAAGAAAAATGGATTTGGAATATAGTAGCTGAGATTTTCTGGCGTATTGGTTTGTATTATCATTGTGACCAAGCTCTTGATTAATAGTGTAGAATATATTAAATTCTTTGGGTATGTTTGGGAATTGAAATTGTAATCCCAGAAATGGTGGTACAGACTTTTGAGAGATGCCTAATAGTTTCTCTGTAATTAAAATTTTGATTCTAAATTTACATGTCACATAGATTCCTTATGGATCAACTCTTCCGAAAGACATTTTTATTGTGATGTTAACAAATTACATACATTCTTATTGGCTTAATGCTCAGAAAATATTAAATTTCTTTTAAAAGAATCATTCAACAAATTGCAAAGATTTTCCCCCACTTACTAAGTGCCTTGAAAATGTTCTTTGCTCTCTGACCTTTACAAGAGCACAAATTTGAAGCCTTAAATAGTGAATGTCAGAGTACTTTCTTGGAGTCATAAGGAGCTCACTTATAGTTATTACACAACTCACATACCTTTATATAGTTTCTGCTCTAGGAAATAAAAGGTTAAACACATCTTTCACAATGCAAAAGCCAAACAGTGACAAATGGAAGGTCATATTTTTTAACCTCTTTTTCTTATCTATAATGTTCAAAAAATACTACTGTGAATAAAACATTTTAAATATAAAATTATATTCCAAGGATTGTAACTTTTATGATATCTTATATCCCAGTAGCATACAAATTTGGCAGTCATTCTAACAGTTAAGGCTAGCACAATGAAATTGTAATTATAGGACAATATTTTGAGGTAAAGAATAAATGGGAAATTTCAACCATTCATAATCAAAATAGACAAATAGAATCTCCATTTTTGGGAATATATGACATATAACTATTCCATATGTTAAATGTATTTTAGTATTCAGATTTATCATCTATTTTGAATCCATGGTAATTGAATTATGTTTTAACACTGATAATTTTTAATTCTAAACAATTATCTTCAGAAAAAACTTCTCGGAATATTAATATTGAAATATTATAGGCTGGTTTTTTTTTTGTTTTTGTTTTTGTTTTTTGCTTTCGTCTCTATGAAAGAAACTGTCTTTGAAACTGGCATCTTCCATAATCAGAAAAGTTTTGACATTGTGACTCAATTTTTGATGTTTGGAGATTTTAGAAATGGCCCTTAGGCTTTAGGAAACTAGATTGAAAATCCAGTGTCTAGGCTGCTTGTGAAGATATGCAGAATCAAATGTGGATAAATAAGGAAATTAAAGTAGATCTGAATTATTGAAGGATACTCTAATCTATCAAAGGCTGCAAACGACAAAACTTCACTGGTTTAATGAAATAACATCCAAACAGAGAGCATAATCCAAACATGTTTAACAAAAGAAAAGTAATGGAACAGTCAAAGTGAGAGTGAGCTTTATTCTCTCAGATCAGAGAATTTCAGATGCATATGATATGTAACTTTCTGACACTGAAGTTGCATTCATACATCATAGTGATACATTTGTCCAATACAAATTCAGATATGTGTAAGTGTAAAATGCACACTAGATTTCAAAACTTAGTACAATTTAAAAAGTGTGTCATATAGCTTCAATAATTTTTATGCCAATTGTATGGTAACATGATATTTTGAATACCAAAATTAATTTCACCCATTTCCTTTCACCTTTATAAATATGCCACTCAACAATTTTAAATTATATATGTGGTTAACATCATTATCACAGTTAACTGAGACCCTGTGGTCTTGAAGAATTATCTTTATTTTCTACGAAAGCTGTGATCTCCAAGTTAATAAGAAGCTTTACCATGACTCTTTAGCAATGACTACAACTTAAGAGGGTTCAAAGTTTGATTTACTAAGAAAATCACATTCTTCTCTAAATATTTCACACCTCCCTTTCTTTTGCAAGAGTCTGGGTAAGTCCTTTTGAGGATCATCATTTCAACATTTTAATATTTGGATAAACTCATTTGATATGTTTGAGGTTATTTGGATTATTACTTGTTTTAGGCACTAAGTTAATTTATAAATAGTCTTGAGAGTTTTCTAGACCTTAAATATTTAAAACTTCAGTATAATGTGGACCTCTCTTTAAATAAATAATTAGTTTCATGAAAAATAAGAAAATACATTAAAACTCGCAAGCCTCACCTTGAAACGTTTGCACATTAGATTTTATAAACCAAATCATTTGATTACTGTTCTAGTTTTTCAGAAAATGCTCTAAAATCTCTATCTGTATTTTACTCAAGCATTCTATATGTACTACTGCACTATACTGAATACATTTCATGTGTTATGTATTTAAAATGTATGACACATGTTTTAAATGGTTTAAAAGTTTATTTGTGTAAGTGATGTGTATTATCAATTGGACTAGGAAGTCAGAAGAAAATGTAAAAAAAAAATTGCATGCAACTTTGGTAAAACAATCCTCTTCAGCACTACAAGTCTTTGGTTTTGAATCAGATTTATAAAAATTAAATATAACTTTATAAATATACTAACATGTTTTCATATTTTTTTGTGTGTGTGTCTGCAAACCATTTTGAAATACAAGAAATATTAAGGCATTAAAATATTTTCTTGATTTGACATTCTTTTCCAAAGGGTCATTTATACATTTATATATTTTTTTCTTATGATTTAGTGACTATTAAAGTATACTTCTTGAATGTGCGATGTTATTCAAAAGTTAATTTCACTAACTTTAGTGAACTACACATAAATATGTAATACATAAATTACAAATAAAATTGTTCTAAATCTCTCACCTATCACTTAAAATTGCCACATAATTTGAGAATTATATAACACAATTTCCAGATTATTGTAGAAGATCAAAGCCAGGAAAGTATTATTTACATGTATTTTAAGTCAATTGACAAAAGACTTCTTTGTTTTCCAATACAATGCCCATGTGGTTGGTATGTATAACTATAGACTATTCATTATTCTGTGTAAAATATAACTATAACATTCTTTACAAGGTACCTATACAAGGAAGAACACTAAAATAAAAATAAAAAACAAAATCATTTCCCTTTTATGATCAACATAGAATTTATCTCATCATATTTATTTCAGATAGACATCAAAAGAGTCTGTAGGGAAGGGCCTGATGCAAATACCTTTCTCTCATTTTTCTGACATGTATAATGAATCATTTATTATCTAATCTTCACTGTTTAATTGATACAATATGTTAATAGGGGCTTAGGTTTACAGATTTTGCATGTACTTTATGATATCATAAAGAAAAGAAACACTGTGCAATTTTCTCAGTTGAAAGTATTGCACTTGATCGTATGAACTTGTATTTCTTGAGACATGTACAAATACAATATGAATGACCAAACCTCACAGATTAAGCACGTGTTCTCTGACATAAAATGAAGCACTTGCATTGAAAACTATTGGATGATTTTGACATTAAAATATGTTTTGAACACATATTTTCATCGTAGTAAAGGGTATGTAATGTAGGCATTAAGGGTATACCATAATGCCTTTGCAATTCAAAACATCATTAAATTCTCCTTTGAATGACTCCTATTATTCTTCCTATTGAAGGACATTTTCTTCCCTCAAAAAATAAAATGACAACATGAGAAGTAGATTAATTTCCCCTCAGGAACAAGCAATCTTAGATTGATCTTATATATTTTATTTGTGTATACTTTGCTGTATATGTTTGCAGGATAATAATAATGGGCAAAGCTAGAAAGGTACATTGTTATCTTCATTTTAATTTTTAAATATAAAATTTAATCCATATGCAACTGAAATTGACAATGACAATCCATGGTTGTGAAAGAAAGCCAAGTAAAACTTTGTTATTGTTTTTTAATTACTGAGGGAATATTTGAAATCTAATCTGTATTTTTCAGTTAAATACAAATGGTCTTTCAAGGTTTATATCACAAGACATAGCTTCAAGTTTTCTTCTGCATTTAGAAGGCAGAAGAAAGGGATAATTAAGCTTCAGCTAGCTCCACATTTAAATATACCTTCTCCCTTCTAGTGGTCTTTTATTTCTTATTCTCAATTGTGTATGTTTTTTGTTTATTTTTTCTACCAAGATCAGAATTGTAATTGTATCCTTCTATTTTCTTTTCACTTATTTTATTATTTTTTTCCAAGTTAGGTCTCATACTTAGTTCATTTTCATGATTTCTGTTGTAGATAATCAAAGACACTCTGTAAAATAGTATGCAGATACAATTATACTGTTTCAGCATTTACTTTCTGACATTGAATAGTCTCCTTTTTGTATTAATACCTTTATGCTTTGGTATTTTTGAGTTCTTTTTCTGCTTTACATAGAGATCATTTAAAATATTCTCTGAGTTTCCAGGTTTTGTTTTTATTATATTTCTTTTGCTTATTTTTTAGCTTTATTGAAAAACTATGGCTTAGTTATAAAGTAATTATTGTAAAATATATCAGTCAAACAATAACTGATATGTATGTGTGTATATATATAAATATATATATATATATATAGAGAGAGAGAGAGGGCAAGCACTATATATAGTTATAATTATTTAATCCTCACTTTAGGTGAAACCTGCAAGGGAAACTCTTAAAGTTACTATATTTTTATTGGAAATAAAGCAAAGGTTATTGGCAATAATATCTTACAGCTCAACCAGAAAACTATATGTTTTAAGACTATTAAAGAGAGCAGCTATTTTGGGTATTGCCTTATGCTATTAAAAAAAATCATAACCTTTCCTTTTTTAGTAACCACAAAAAACCTTGCTTACTGCCTATGTTCCACTGTAGAAACTAGTTTCTTTTCAGGAATGGTAGAATAAGAAGTGAAAGGGACAAAATGGAAAGATAGAGACCTGAATAGTACTTGTTCCTGAAAATAGCCAAATAGAAAAAAAACAAAAAAAACAAAACGACAAATCTGAGGCAGTGACAAGGGAGAAACAAGAAGATTGAAGTACTGCACTGTGGGACATTTACCACAATGGATTTAGTACCTCTAGTGCCCAGGCTGCGTGTAATTTGAGCCTCTCCCTTAGCCCTCTCCCTCCTCTCCCTTCTATTCTTTTCCAGGTCATTTATTTGCAAAGCCATGTGCTGTGACCATTACCTTCTACATTTTCATTACAATCAGTTAAAGTATCTGTAACTCTTTACCAGGATTGTAAACATTCTGACCTCTCATAACTGGGCTATTCTTGCCATTAGTTTAAATAAAGGCAGTGCTGCCAAGTATTGTGCATTGATTTTTTTTAAATGTCATATATACATATGTATATATACGTATATATGATAATTTGTCATGTAAACTCTTATAAATGGATATTTTATGATTTCCATGAAAGTTAGAAAGGCTATAGTCTTAGAATGTGGTTAAGGAAAAGGAGAAAATCTAGATAGAAAAATAATTTGCTTATAGTAGAACTTGCTTGAACTCTAAGGAAGATAGTTAATTGCTTTCCCTGAAGGTTTTCCTTTTCTTTTTTTTTTTTTTTAAATAATACATCTTTATTTTTCTGGAAGCTTTTATGTAGAGCCAAGACTTGAAGCAGAGAAATAGATTAAGATATTCTTGATCAATAATTTTAAGAGATTTAATTTTTTTTTTTGCTCAAAGTGTCAGTTTTTCAGAGTTAAGTCTGTTTTCAGGCTCATATATAACCAAATTTGTACTGTTACTCTGAGAATTAAATATGATTGACCTGGCTACATACCTAGCATAGTACCTATCACATGGTATACACTCAGTAAATGTTATCTATCATTACCATTGCTTTAAAAATTAGATTTAAATACAACTCAGAACATAATTTTAATTTGCAATTAAACAATGACAGGCACTGGAATTTTTTGTTCCCAACCGCCAACATAATTATGGTATCATAAAATGTAAAATGTTCAGCAAAATTTTTGGTCAAATAAGGAGATGATAAAGCTAATAACTAAACTCTTGTTTCTTTGGTGATCTATCCTTCTCTATGTTCCCTCATGGGGATTTTTAATTTTAGTTTTTATGCTAATGAATACAGAGGACCAATTTCTAATCTAGCCCTGTAAGAAACTCAGTTACAGTAGAAAAGGTTAAAAAAAAAAAAAAAAAAGCACAGAGAATGTTTTGCTGTAAAAAGTAATAAAAATTCAAATCTTGGAAAAATCATCTTTCTATATGTATACTATATACTTATATTACAGATAAGTAAGGCACAGAGTAGTTAAGTATCTCATCAAAGGTCACAGAATTCAAATCTCTCCTTCCTGATCTGAAATTATAGCCACTATAATTCACTTACATAAAATATTATTTAGTAGATAATGATTATTATTATTTTGAGACAGGATCTCACTCTCTTGCCCAGGCCGAAGTGCAGTGCTGTCATCTTGGCTCACTGAAACCTCAAACACTTGGGGTCAAGCAATGTTCCTACTGCGACCTCTCACATAGCTGGTACTACAGACGTAAGACATCATGCCTTGCTAGTTTTTTTGTTTTTTTTTTTTTTTTTTTTTTTTAGAGAAAGGGTCTCGCTATGTTGCCCTGGCTGGTCTTGAACTACTGGGCTCAAGCGATCCTCTTGTGCTGGGATTAGAGGAGTGAGCCACTGTGCCTAGCCAGAGCAGATTATTAACAAGCTCAAAGATAGTGTTCTATTTCATAGTTGCTCTGTATCAGGGTGATAAAATACAACTTTAGCCAATTCATGCATACTCATACTCGCAGATTATATATGTATATACACACACACACACACGCACGCATATATACATATATATACACGTATATGGTTTCTAAGTTATAGTAACATTAAACATGCACAAACACACTCTTGAACTAAGTGTTTGGAACTCGACAACATGCAACAATCTATGATATTATTCAATGGCATATGTTTTAGAATACAGTGTCCCAAAATATAGTTTTACTAAAAGGCTGGTTTGCTCTTGATGGTATAAAATGTTGTTTCCCTTCAATTTAAAACATGCAAAATATCCAATTTCCTTTAATACTAGTAATTTTATTATAAGTCACATCCAGGAATAACACAGCATTATCTCAATTCTATTCCCGTAATTCACCACTTCATGTTGGTTCATTAGTCATATCATAAATCAATAGCAGGTTGTCCAACTGCAATATAAGAATATTTCACTTAACTTTTATTTTTGCTACAATCCACTAGAAATAGCAATTCAGGGCTTCAGAGAAGAAACACAAAAATACTAAAGCTTTACTGGCATAACATAAGCTCTATTTAATTAGATCAGATGCAAATATATATGCATGTATTTTAAATTAAATTATATTTTAATACAGTAGGATTTTTCCATATATATAAATTTATCACTGGACACTTTTCCTCTTAGCACATCATCTTGAAAGATTTCTATGTGGTAAATGGACTGTCCGCTTGTTACTGGCAGATCTTGTCTACCTAATGAGTTGCCTCCAACAACATGATTTTATGTATTTTTCTGATTGAATACTTCAAACGATGTAAATAATCATTTTAATACACATATTCTTTTCTATGCAATGAAAGTTGTATAAAGGAAAGTGCTTTTAAGTAACTCTTTAGTAAAATCACATGGCTATCAATTCTAATAACTCATCAAAATTGTGAAGGAAGAAAATGATACAAGGTAATGTTTCTCAATTACAATAAAATGTTTGAGTTGCGTAGGACAGCACACATTTGATAGGCTGCAATTTTAAAAGGTACAGAAGTTTGAAAGAATATATAGAATTACTAAATAAAATAAGAGAAGACACACCCAATAAGATAGAAAAATTGAGCCCAATAAAAGAGTGATAATGAAGGATGCTGGTTCACGTCAAAGAAAAGCATCTCAAATAAACTCCATCACATTGTATTGAAATTCTTCTATTTTTGAAAAAAAAATCTGTATTTTTACTAAAAGGAAAAATACTTTGATAGATAATGACTGTCATGAAATGGCACTGGCAATTGGCATTTGGCTTATCAGTAAATACCACTTTCTAAAGTATTATACACCAGTTGTAAATATGTAATATATATACCCCCCTTAAGATGGGCATTGAAAAATGTGCTCTGCTCTGTACTTTATAAATACTACCTTATACATTGAATGCTAAATTGTATAATGCTATATTTCTTTGAAAATAACCTGTCTTTTGGCCTGGGCCTGTAATCTCAGCACTTTGAGAGGCCTAGGTAGGAGAGCTGCTTGAGGCCAGGAGTTCGAGACCAGCCTAGGCAACATATTGAGACACCCATCTCTACAAAAAAATTTTAAAACATAGCCGCACATGGTGGTATGTGCCTGCAGTCCTACTTGCTCAAAAGGCTGAAGAAAGAGGATCACTCAAACCCAGGAGTTTGAGGTTACAGTGAGCTGTGATCACACTACCGTACTCCAGCCGGGGCAACTGAGCAAGACCCTGTCTCTAAAATAACAACAACAGTAAAAATAATATGTTCTTTTTTTTCATCTGGACATCACCTCAGCGTAGTTATAAATACCCTCAGAAATGTTTAGATCAATAAAATAATATTGTTTCTTTGTCTATATTTTCCTAAGTGCTGTAATTATGTTATAATATAGTCCAACTAGTGAAAAGTATTTGTCTCAATTCTCCACTCTTTTTTTATTTAAAGACTTAAGTGTTTTCTCTTTCACAAAACATTAGACTCAAAATTATTTACTTCTTTGACTTTAATTTTAAAATTCATTGCCCTGAAATAGTGCAGGTGTTGCCACACCAGTAGGAATCATTTCTAAATGCTTATCAGGCATTTAGAATGGCTCTCAAAGAGATTGTCTATTCAGGCAATCAATTCCATTTTGGTTTGTTTTCAGTTTGATTATATTTCACTTAAAACTTAGAAATCCTAAATCCCATGATACTCATAAAATAAATAAGGATTTTTCATTGATGACACTTCCTTCGAAATATAAGCATGTTTGATCTTTAATATAAAATTATAAATATTTGCTTGGAAAGAAAAACTTATCTTTCTCCAATGCATTGATAATCTTCTTATTGAAGCATAGCATGTATAGGGATTTATCTACTGTTTCCTCAAGACTTCCAGAGGTGAGAACATAAGTGATAGAATTTTGAACATGACTGAGGGCTTGTAGAAGAGTCTAAATCAGAGGAGAATATTTGACCTATTTAAGGAAGGGAAATTGACTTAAAGTTCTCATTATACAGAACAGAAAAGTAGTAGATAAATGATAATTTGAGAAACATTATAATCATTTCTCTGAGGGGTACATACAGTTACTGGCGGATTATTTGATTTGTCTCTCAGTCAAGTGAGAAGTACTGGGATTCAGTTGGCATCACTCTGTGTGGAACTGAAGAACGGCTATGATGTGATTACAGCCTGAATTGGCTATGCATCCAAGTGTTTTCCAGGACAGTCTTGATAATTTATACTATTTTTTTTTCACTTTAGTAAATATTTAGTGCTCCATTTCACTCATTAAAATGTCTTTGAATAATAGATTATTTGGGCCCTCTGTTAAACTAAATGAAAGAGTCAAACTGAGCCATTGGACAAGTGGCTTAGGTAAGGAATAAAATACAAGTTAGGTAGTCCAAGCGTGCGAGAAATCAAAGAATTTCATACAGAAGCAAAAGTTAACAGGATATGATTCAGAATCTTTCTACTACTAGAGTACAGATATTTCCAACATGCCTTGTGCAGTGGCATCTTAGGTTATTTGGGTTTTTATTAAAATATCTGCATGAATGAGTAGGAAAATTGAAGGGAGAAGTTTTAGATAATATGATTATACCTAGGCTTGTCAAAGACAAAGAAAGGAATGTAGTCACTGCAAAAGAAAATAAATCTTTTTTGAGAGACAAGAATAAATATAACTTGCCATGCAGGAGAATACTAAGTATAAACCAGAAAGTATGGTCCTTTTCTTATACTGAGTGATGTTATGTCTCAAAATGAAATGCTTCAAATAATAGTTGTGATCTCAGTAGTTCAATAAATGCTATCGTCACTGATAAAATGATGATAAACAGATGAAAAACCTGTGATGAATTAAGTGTAAATTTGTCTCCTGATAATGGAATAATTAGATGTCTGCAAGAAATAATATATGAATACATTTGAATATATAAATGTAGACATATACAGCAAATCTGAGTATTAATTGTAAAATGCTTTTAACAAAATGTTTATTATTTAATTCTATCAAAGTTATTTTTAAAACAATAATTCTTTACGTTTATTATTAGACTTGTTTACTCAGCAAAACCCAACAATAACATTTATGGCATAGAAAATTTTAGGAAACTGTTTTGATGCACAGAGGGTATGAAAACTGTAAGAATACAATGAATGAAGTAATAGGATTTACTTAGCCACAAAATATAATGATTCATAAACTAAGATATATATAATCAAATTGATAAAATATTCAATAAGTATACGCTCGATGTAAAAATATATGGGTATAAACTTACTTTAAAATGTGTTATGTTATTTAAGCACTTGGAAGAAATGACCAACATTTTAAGGTATACATTTTTAAGTATTTTCTATTTCTTGGACCTAAAACAGACAATAG
Source organism: Macaca mulatta (assembly GCF_049350105.2). NCBI lineage: Eukaryota > Metazoa > Chordata > Mammalia > Primates > Cercopithecidae > Macaca > Macaca mulatta. The sequence continues at coordinate 89,119,369 of NC_133417.1, forward strand.
ATAATTGGCTTTAATGTATATACAGTTTATCTTAACAAATACACAAATGTATTACACTCCAGGAAATCATACATGAATTGTTCCCTTTTAAAAGCAGCTTGCTTTTACTGTTGGAGATATAGAAATAACCATATTTTTATTTGTGTTTCATTAAGTTATGTGGTACCCAATATGCAGGTACTAATGCAGTGCAGTCTGAAAGGTGAACAGATGGGGTTTATTTTTAGCTTGCATTAGTACACCCCCATCAAATACTCGTTTGCCTGATACACCAGCATAAAATAGCTTATAAGTTTAAAGTATAGCTTTGTCAGTGATATTCAAATAATAAAAGACAAATGTGGAATAAATAATTATAACATTGATGGCCAATGAACAGCTAAAGCTATTTATTGTAAACAAATAGTTAAAACAGTTATTCATATGGGGAGAACATATCCAGCTCTCAGTAATATAAAAGTTGCAAAAGTCTTTTCATTTAGCAGTTTTTTCCAGGAAAAATTTGCAATGAAGATGGGGGAAATAATTAAGGATACATAGATACCTGATGAAGTAAATTAAAGAAACAATATATTTTAAGATTATAAAATTCTGTTGCACCTTTTTTGAGGTATAGTTTCTGTTACAGCATAAACTCCCAGTTTAAATATATTCAGAATGTGTAATACAAATGACCATTATGGAATAAAATTTATATTTTATCTGTAAAAATTTATGCATCATTGTTTATATTTAATATTTGTCCTAAAAGCTTAAATTATACTTTTTAAAATATACTGTTTCTTTATTTAAATTTTTCAAAGAAATTAATTGTATTTCTAACTAATTTAATTATTGGTTCACCTTCTTATTTGTGTATCGGAGTAGGGGGGTTACAATTAATTTGTAAGTATCATTTTGATGGTTCTGACAACCTGCTGTTTAACCCACTTACTCTAGTCTGTGTGTTCTCAATCGGGTTAATATCACCTCCAACTGAGTGAAAATGGGTTCTTCAGTGGAGGAGGGGGGTAAAAATGTTTTATATTTTTACTATGTATAAAATACAGATATATGGAGAATATAAAAATGGGGCTAATATCACCTCCAACTGAGTGAAAATGAGTTCTTCAGTGGGGAAGGGGGTAAAAATGTTTTTTACTATTACTATGTATAAAATACTGATATATGGAGAATATAAAAACAGATGTTTGTGGTACTGAAATTTCACATGGGGGGGTAATGAAAACAATGTCTAAAAAACTCTTTATGGAGGCAGTAATTTAAAAATGTTGAGACATGCAATGCTGATTCTTATTTCTTTCATTTTCCTCTCCTCACTGCCTGAAGTGAAGGTATATTTTACATGGAGTTCAATGTATTGATCTTAAGTACAGTACTTAAACAAGTTTCACAAAGACGCACACTACAATCATGAAAAAAAATTCCATCATGAGTAACAATTCCTGTCAGCATCTTTTCAACCAATGCCACACAGAAACAAATATTATTTGTAATTTTGTATTTATTTTCTCCATTTCTATCACAGTAAATTAATTTTGCCTGTTTTGAACTTTATATGAATGGAATAACACGATATCTACTGGTTGGTGACTTTGTTTTTTTCTTAACATAGGCTATGTGAAGATTATGCATTAGTTATTCATTCTTCTGTGGATGGACATTCAAGTTGTTTCCAGTTTTGGAATTATTAATAAAACCAAGATGACACTATAGTATAAGAGAAAAGTAAAGAAATGAGAGGACAATAAGTCTAATTTCAGAGGAAAAGAAAAACAATACTATCTAAAAATAAGAAATCTCATAAGCCTTATCCAAGTTACCCAAATGTTCATATTTATATAAAAAACAAATTAAATTCATCATGAATCAGGAGAATCTTAAATAGAAAACATATTAAACTTACCAGAATATGTTTTAAAAAGTAATTTCATAGATAAAAACTCATCAAAAGAATCTAACTTAGCATATTATATTGTTTATCTTCCCCCCCTTTAGGCATATGCTTCCAATATTAAAAAAAAGTCTAAGCTTATAACAGTCAAGCAAATGATACACAATCTTTTTTTTTTTCCATGTTGATCTTGGTTGATTAGGAAATAAATGTTACAACTTACCAAGAATCAAACGTTTTCATTCATGTCTCATCTCTGTCTTAAACTTGTAGATCTCACAGATGAAGCATCAATTTAAATGTTATTTTCCTGACTCGTTTTCAGTTATTGCACAATTAAGTGTTGATACAAATGCAATAATTAGGGATATTCTGTAGCAATACAAAGATGTTGATTGCATTTGTAATTTAAGTCAATTTAGCAAAGTTAAATAAAGATTTGTTCATTGTACAAAACAATAAATTAATCCAATTGACAAAACAAATTGTAGAGATGGTAGTATTGTTTCCTAAAGATTATCTCTACATTTGTCAGTTAATTATCTTTCAATTACTACTATTAAATCTATTTTGGAATATTTCATAGTTAGGGAGAATGAAAAAAATCTGTAAATGCCAGAGTTATTGCTATGGTACTATATTTACTTCTTATGGTTATCAATTTTAATCTTTTCTAATTCATAACTCTCAGTTTTAGAGTCAATATTTCTTATGTCTTTTGTTTTGTTTTGTTTCGTTTTATGAGATGGAGTCTTGTTCTGTCGCCCAGGCTGGGTGCAGTGGCGTGATCTCGGCTCACTGCAAGCTCCACCTTCCGGGTTCACGCCATTCTCCTGCCTCAGCCTCCCGATTAGCTGGGATTACAGGCGCCCGCCACCATGCCTGGCTTTGTGTGTGTGTGTGTGTGTGTGTGTGTGTGTGTGTTTAGTAGAGACGGGGTTTCACCATATTAGCCAGGATGGTCTCGATCTCCTGACCTCGTGATCCACCCGCCTCGGCCTCCCAGAGTGCTGGGATTACAGGCGTGAGCCACCGCGCCCGGCCAATTTCTTATGTTTTCACACACACACACACACACACACACACACACACACACACACACATTATCACAGTGGTAGACAACTCTTTAAAATAAAAATAAGAAAGTAGTCTTAGTTATTGACCACTAGTCTCTCTCTAAAGAGAACTTTGCTATACAGAAGTGTAATCTGTGTGGTGTAGCTATACCCAATGCTCTGTATAAACACTAATAACTTGATAGTCTCTGACAAGTGACTATCACTGTCAGCTAAAATTCTATGATAGTGTATGTGCTATGATCTGAATGTTTATATTCCCCTGAAATTCATGTTTAAACCCAAACTCTCAAACTGATCATACTAAGAGTTGGGGCCTTTTGAAGGTGATTAGGTTATGAGGATGGTCCTCAAAATTGGGATTAGTGCCTTTATAAAAGAGAAGAGTTAAGGATACAGCAAAAAGACATTGTCTATGAGGAACTGGCCCTCAACAGACACTAAATATGCCTGTTGCCTTTATCTTGGATTTCCCAGCCTCCAGAACTGTAAGAAATAAATATTTGTTGTTCATAAGACACCCAGTTTATGGTAGTTTGTACTAGCAGCCAAAATGGACTAAGATAATATGGAATACTGTTCTTTATTGAGAAAAGGTTAAATTTTTGTCAAAATAATGTTTTACATTGCATCATATGCAATCTTTAAAAAGTGAAGTGCAAAAGAAAGTATAATATCTAAAGCTATAACACTTCTGGCAGAAAACAGGAGAAAAACTTTTGTGATCTTGGTTAGCAAAGATTTCTTAGATACAACACTAAAGGCATAGTCTGTTAAGTAAGTATAAATTGTACTTTCTCAAAATTGAGAACTTCTGCTCTTTAAAAGATATAATGCTACAGGTTGGAATGAATGTTTAAAAACATATATCTGATATGTAATTTATAGAATAAATAAGAAACTCTCAAAACTCAAATGACAAACAAATTAAAAATGGGCAAATATTTTACATGAGCATTGATCAAATAATATATATGTATAGCATATGTAATCACATGCATGAAAAGATGCCCAACATCATTAGTCATTTAGAAAATTCAAATTTAACTCCCAATAAGATATGACTACAAACCTACCAAGATGCTAAAATTTCTAAGTGAAACAAATGGTTAAAAACTCACAATACAAAGTATTGACAAGGATGTGAAGTTGAACCCTCATACATTTTGGTGAGAATGAAAAATGGCAGCCATTATAACTAGAAAATGAAAGCAGTAATGTTTCAACAACCTTGTATATAGGTTATATAATTCATAGAACTATAAAAATTTTATAGTTCATAGAACTTCAGATGGCAAATGCATGACCAATTCTCATTATTTTGAGCATAAAAATAACATTCCTTTATTTTTTTTCCTCAGTTGCTATCAATGGACATTGAACCAATTTACAAGCACCTAATTATTAGCTAGCCTAGGTTAGCTACCAACTTTGACAATTATTCAGGCGTAGATATCCTGATGTTTCAAGCTTTTGAACACCCATGACACCTGCTGAATAAAGATGTGGAAACAACTCTTCAGGAAGAAGAAAATAAAAGTTCTCCGTTTGGGTACTGAAAACCTCAGCCACAGACCAGGAAAAGTTCGTTTACAGAATTCTGTTGGTTCAAGCCTGTAATCCCAGCACTTTGGGAAGCCGAGGCGCGCGGATCACGAGGTCAGGAGATCGAGACCATCCTGGCTAACATGGTGAACCGCTGTCTCTACTAAAAATACAAAAATTAGCTGGGCATAGTGCCACGTGCCTGTAATCCCAGCTACTTGGGAGGCTTAGGCAGGAGAATCACTTGAACCTGGTAGGCGGGGGTTGCGGTGAGTTGAGATCACACCACTGCACTCCAGCCTGGCGATAGAGCAAGGCTCCCTCTCAAAAAAAAAAAAAAATAATTATATTAAATATTAAATAACACATGGAAGTGTGTGTGTGTGTGTGTGTGTGTGTGTGTGTGTGTGTGTGTGTGTGAGTAGCTGGGAATACAGGTATCCACCACCACGCCCAGCTAATATTTTGTATTTTTAGTAGAGACAAGGTTTCACGATGTTGGCCAGGCTAGTCTCCTCAGGTGATCCATCCCCCTCGGCCTCCCAAAGTGCTGGGATTACAAGCATAGGCCATCGCTCCGGGCCTAGCTGACTTTAGAATTTTTTTGTGGCTCAGATACTTACCACTTTCAAACTTGGACTTTTTTAGATTTGGGGAAATTTTCATTTATTTCTTATTTTACAATGTGGTCTTCCTCCTTCCCTCTATTCTCACTCTATAATTGCTGCCAGACTGTGGAACTCATTCATCTAGCCTTCAAATTTCTAAATAGTTTTAAAATACTCCCCATGTTTTTACATGCACTTATTTCTGGGATCCTCTGCTAAATCTCTGTGTTCACTAATTTAATTTTATATGTGTCTTTTCTAGTACATTTAGCCATATCTTGTTTATTTTTTGTACATTTTTGCAATTATATTTTTAATTTTCAATACTTCTTGTTTTTTTTTTTTTCATAGCAGCATTTTTAGGGAAATGTAACCTCTGTAGATATGATATCTTTATTGTTTTAAGTGTTTTTTGATGTCTTTTAATCAGCATTTAACTGTCTTCAGGGGAATTTGCCAATCTTAGCAATTGAATTTTCTTAAATACTGCTGGTCTTTGATTTTTCTGTTAGCATTTCTTTTTGAAGAACTAAAATAAAAATTTTCTGTAATTATAGAGTATTTCCTTCGGCAAAGAAATAAAGTTTTGTCTCTTGCAGTGAATGTCAGATTCTGTTTAGAAGAGCTCTGCCTCTAAAAACTGCATGAGGGTGGGGATGTGGGGGTGTGGGGAATGGCAGTGATGGTTGTTGGCAGGAATGAGTATTGGGTGACCTACATGCTGTCTGGATGTGTTATTATGCCTCAACCAGCCAGTTTGTTTTCTGGATATGGTGACAGGCCCCACATTCTTCGGGTGAGCTGAGTTGACAGAGACTGCCCTTTAGTTTGACCCACTGCACATTTTTAGTTTTTTCTTATATTTATGTGATATACCTACAATATTTACTTCTGGATTTCAGGAGGTCCAAATATCAGAGTCATTTGCTGTAAGTGTGGAAAAATTCCCAGCTGATTTTTCTTTTATTAATTACTTTTCCAAAGAAAATAATCTTCCTTTATCTTCCACTGACTTTGATTTTGAAATTATTCCTTGACTCCACTAAGAAAACTGACTGTGAGGTTCTTGTCACCTACCTCAAAAAGTTGGTGTAAGAATTAAATGTAATAATGCATATAGAGAACTTAGCCCATAAATCTTATTAAATATTTTTGTTACTGTAGATTTGGTTGTTTATGGCTATTATATCATTTACTAAATATAGGTACCAAAAATATAGTAATTTCAGATATTAAAGTGAATCATTCTTCCTTTAAGTAAACTGCTGAATAAGCACTTAGAACATCCCTGTGTATGCCACAATTGTTTCCTGTTGCTGAAAACATAAATGATCTAATGACAAACAAGATTATGTTAAGCTGGGTTTAAACATGTTCACATTTTGTAGAGAAAATTGACCACGAAGTTATATGGTCATATTACATGGGCATAAACACCTTAAATTGGTTTTTTGAACAGAAGTATAAAAAAGCAATCTTTGATATTCAGAGCTTTATTTATGCGTCATTCTTTTTCATATTAAAAATAACCTCCATTTTGAAAGTTTCAGCTTTTGATTTAATTCTAAACACAGGCAATGTTCTAAGTCTTTATTTTAACAAAAGATACAGATTCTAGGAAAATGTCTTTATTTCAGGCACTCTAAAATGTTTGTTCTTGGTATATGATTCATATTAATTTCTACTGGAGGCAGAAGCAATAACCAGAGAAGGCGTTAGAGAAAATAATTCAGTTCAATCTCTATTTTTAGTTTGAACTGCAGCTATAATGGAAAAAACAAGAGATATAGAAGGAAATGTAATTCAGAAACATTAATGACTAAGATTCTGAATTTATTTTACATACTAAGTGCTTTTAGTTAGGTGAGCTGATCTTTCCTGTCAATATAAATGTGCACATGAGGTAAGGGAGAATACAAATTGATTTATCCAAATAGCACCACTTTTACTAGTTTTATCTCTACTTACGTAATATCAAATGATTATTCCAAAAAGTATATGTAAAAAGCTTAACCACAACTATCTACATATTACTTAATATTCCCTTAATATTTTTCCATTGTAATTGAAGTATAATTTACATTCAACTACAAAACAATATATTTTGAGTTTACACATCAATGAGTTTCAGTAAATTTGTAAAATTCTGCAACTATAATCACAACCACCTTTCAGAATAATTAAATCACCTCCAAAGTGCCTTCCAATCCTTTTATGTTTAATCTCCATTCCCACCACCATGTCTAGATAAATATCGATCTACTGTTGCTGTAGTAGTTTTGTTTTTACTAGAAATTTCATATACATGGAATTATTCAGTAAGTGATTGTCTCTAACTTCTTTAAATTAACACAATATTTTTTAAAGTTATTCATATTGCTGCATTTATGAATAGTTTGCTATTTCATTACTCTAAGTAGCATTTTATTGCATGAACATACCATATTTTACCTATTTGACTTTGGATGAATAGTTGCATTATTCCAGTTTTGGCCTACTGGATACTGCAGGAGTATGGTGATTTTTCATTGTGGTTTTAATTTGCATTTCACTGATGATTAGTGATGTTGAGCATTTCTTCAGAACAGATATGTTTATCACACATCTGTATATCTTCTTTTGAGAAACAGCTATTTATATGGTTTGACTGTGTCCCCACCCAAATCTCATCTTTAATTGTAGCTCCCGTAATTCCCATGTGTCATGGGAGGGACCTGGTGGGAGGTAATTGAATCGTGGGGGTGGATCTTTTCTCTACTGTTCTGGCAGTGAACAAGTCTCATGAGATATCATGGTTTTATAAATAGGAGTTTCCCTGCATAAGCTTTCTCCTCTCTTCTGCCTGCTTCCCCCTTGCTTTCCACCATGATTGTGAGGCCTCCCCAGCCACGTGGAACTGTGAGTCAGTTAAACCTCTTTTCTTTAAAAATTACCCAGTCCCGAGTATGTCTTTATTAGCAATGTGAGAACAGACTAATACATCTATTTATGTATTTTGCCTACTTTTGGATGGGGTTATTTGTTGTTGTTGTTGTTGTTTTTCCTGGTAATTTGTTTGAATTCCTTATAGATTCTGGATACTAGTCCTTTGTTGGATACATAGCTTGCAAATATTTTCCTTCATTCTGTAGGGTGTACTTTTATTTGGTTGATTATTTTTTTCATTGTACAGAAGCTTTTTAGTTTAATTAGGCCCAATTTACTTATTTTTGTTTTTGTTGCATTTACTTTGGGGTCTTAGTCATGAATTCTTTGCCCTGGCACTTGTTTAGAAGACATTTCCAATGTTGTCTTCTAGAATTTTTTTGGTATCAGACCTTATACTTCAGTCTTTGATCCATCTTGAATTAATTTTTGTATATGGTGAGAGAGAGTGATCTAGTTTTTTTTTTTCTTCTACATGTGGCATACCAGTTTTCCCAGCACTATTTATTAAGTAGGGTGTCCATTCTCCAATTTGTGTTTTTGTATGCTTTGTTGAAGGTCAGTTGGCTAGGTGTATTTGGCTTTATTTCTGGGTTTTCTATTCTGTTCCATTGGTCTATGTGCCTACTTTTCCATTGGTCTATGTGCCTAATTTCATACCAGTACCATGCTGTTCTGGTAACTATTGCCTCATAGTATAGTTTGAAATTTGGTAATATGATGCCTCCAGATTTGTTCTTTTTCCTTAGGATTGCTTTGTCTATTGTTTTTTCCAATTCTCTGAGAAATGATATTGGTCTTTTGATGGGAATTGCATTGATCTGTAGATTGCTTTTGGCAATATGGTCATTTTTATAATATTGATCAATGCTACTGATTTGTGTACAGTGATATTGTAACCTGGGGCTTTACTGAATTTATTTGTCAAACGTTAAGAGTCTTTTGGATAAGTCTTTGGGAATTTCTAAATATACAATCATATCATCTGCAAACAGTGATAGTTTGACTTCTTCTTTTCAAATTTGGATGCCCTTTATTTCTTTCCCTTGCCTAGTTGCTCTGGTTAGTACTACCAGAACTATGTAAAGTAGGAGTGGTGAAAGTGGGCATCCTTGTCTTGTTACTGTTCTCAAGGGGAATGCTTTCAACTTTTCCCCATTCAGTATGACATTGGCTGTATATTTGTTACATATGGCTTTTATTATTTTGAGGTCGGTCCCTTCTATGCCTAGTTGGTTAAGAATTTTTATCACAAAGGGTGCTGGATTTTGTCAAATGCTTTTTCTGCATCTATGGAGATGATCATTTGGTTTTGTTTTAATTCTGTCTATGTCATATATTACATTTATTGACTGGCATATATTAAATAATTCCTGCATCCTTGGGATGAAAACCACTTGATCAAGATGAATTTTGAGAGAGAGAGAGAGAGAGAGAGAGAGAGAGACCTGCTCTGTTTCCCAGGATAGAATGCAGTGGTGTGATCTTGGCTCACTGCAACCTCCACCTCCCCAGTTCAAGCTATTCTCTTGCCTTAGGATCCTGATAGATATGAGGTTTCATCATTTTGGCTAGGCTGGCCTCAAACTCTTGACCTCAGGTGATCCACCTGCCTTGGCCTCCCAAAGTGCTGAGATTATAGGCGTGAGCCACTGCACCTGGCCAGAATTATATTTTTAATGTGCTGTTGGATTCAGTTACCATTTTTTTGAGGATTTTTGAATCTGTGTTCATCAGGGAGATTGGTCTGTAGTTTTCATTTTGTTTTGTTTTGTTTCTCTGGTTTTGGTATCAAGGTGATATGAGCTTCATAACTGATTTAGGGAGGAGTCCTTCTTTCTCCATCTTTTGGAATAGTTTCAATAGGATTGGTATCAATTCTGCTTTGAATGCCTGGTGGAATTCAGCTGTGAATTAATCTAGTTCTGGGCTTTTATTTGTTGGCAATGTTAAATTATTGAGTCTATCTCACTGCTTGTTATTGGTCTGTTCAAGGATTCTATTTCTTCCTGATTTAATCTAGGAAGGTTGTATGTTTCCAGCAATTTTTGCATTTCTTCTAGGTTTTCTAGTTTGTGCACATAAAGGTGTTCATAGTGGTCTCAAATGATCTTTCATTTTTTACTTTTTTTTTTTTTTTGAGATGGAGTCTCGTTCTGTCACCCAGGCCAGAGTACAGTGGCACTATCTCGGCTCATTGCAACCTCCACCTCCTGGGTTCAAGCAATTTCCTTGCCTCAGCATCCCGAGTAGCTAGGAGTATAGGCGCCTGCCACCACGCCCAGCTAATTTTTGTATTTTTAGTAGGGATGGGATTTCACCATGTTGGCCAAACTGGTCTCGAATTCCTGACCTAGGTGATCTGCCTGCCTAGGCCTCCCAAAGTGCTAGGACTATAGGCGTGAGCTGCCACACCCAGTCCCCAGTTTCATTTCTTCTTGAGCTTATTGGATCTTCTCTTCTATTCTTGGTTAATCTAGCTAATGATCTATTGATTTTTTTTCGGAAAAAATATTTGTGTTTCATTGATCTTTTGTAATTTTTTGTTTGAATTTCATTTAGTTCTACTCTGATCTTTTTTTTTCTTCTAACTTTAGTTTAAGTTTGTTCTTATTCCTCCAGTTCCTTGAGGTGTAATATTAGCTTGTAAATTTGTGCTATTTCATACTTTTGATGAAGGCATTTAGTGCTACAAACTTTCCTCTGAGCACCATTTTTGCTGTATCCCAGATATTTTGATTGCTTGTCACATTATTATTATTCAATTAAAATATTTGTTAAATTTCCATCCTGATTTTTTCCTTCAACTTTTATTTTAAGATCCAGAATACATGTGCAGGATGTGCAGGTTTGTTACATAGGTAAATGTGTGCCACGATAAATGTTTGCTGCATAGATCAACCCATCACCTAGATATGAAGCCTAGCACCCATTATCTGTTCCTCCTGAAGCTCTCCCTCTCCCACTTCCCACCAACAGGCCCCAGTGTATGTTGTTCCCCATCATGTTTCCTCACCATTCAGCTCCCACTTATAAGTGAGAACATGTGGTGTTTGGTTTTCTGTTCCTGTGTTAGTTTGGTGAGGATAATGGCTTGAGCTCCATCCATGTTGCTGCAAAGAATATAATTTCATTGCTTTTTATGGCTGAATGGTATTCCATGGTATATATGTACCATATTTTCTTTATCCAGTCTATTGTTGATGGGCATTTGGGCTGATTCCATGTCTTTGCTATTGTGACTAGTGCTGCAATGAACATACACATGCATGTATCTTTATAATAGAATGATTTACATTACTTTGGGTATATACCCAGTAAAGGCGTTGCTGGGTCAAATGGTATTTCTGCCTCTAGATCTTTGATAAATCCCCACACTGTCTTCCACAATGGTTGAACTAATTTACATTACCACTAACAATCTAAAAGCATTCCTTTTTCTCTGAAACCTTGCCAGCATCTGTTGTTTCTTGACTTACTAATAGTTGCCATTCTGTCTGGTGTGAGATGGTGTCTCATTGTGGTTTTGATTTGCATTTCTCTAATGACGAGTGATGTTAACCTTTCTTCATATGTTTATTGGCTGCATGACTGTCTTCTTTTGAGGAATGTCTGTTCATGGCCTTTGCCCATACTTTAATGGAGTTGGGTGTTTTTTTTTGTAAATTTAGTTAAGTTCCTTATAGACTCTGGATGTTAGACTGTTGTCAGATAGACAGGTTGCAAATATTTTCTCCCATTCTGTGGTTGTCTGTTCACACTGATTATAGTTTATTATGCTGTGCAGAAGCTCTTTAGTTTAATTAGATCCCATTTGTCAAATTTTGCTTTTCTTGCAATTGCTTTTGGTGTTTTCCTCATGAAATCTTTGCCCATGCTTATGTCCTGAATGGTATTGCTTAGATTTTGTTCTAGGGTTTTTATAGTTTTGGTTTTATATTTAAGTCTTTAATTCACATTGAGTTAATTTTTGTATAAGGTGTAAGAAAGAGGTTTTGTTTAAATTTTCTGCATATGGCTAGCCAGTTCTCCCAGCAACACTTATTAAATAGGGAATCATTTCCTCATTGCTTTTGTTAGATTTGTCAAAGATAAGATGGTTATAGATATGCAGTCTTATTTCTGTGTTCTCTATTCCATTTCATCGGTTTATGTTTGTGTTTTTGTACCAGTATCTGCTGTTTTGCTTTCTTTCTTTTCTTTTTTTTAGAGATGAAATCTCGCTCTGTTGCCTAGGCTGGAGTGCAGTGACATGATCTTGGCTCACTGCAAGCTCGGCCTTCTGGTTCACGCCATTCTCCTGCCTTAGCCTCCCGAGTAGCTGGAACTACAGGTGCCCGCCACCACACCTGGCTAATTTTTTTTGTATTTTTAGTAGAGACGGGGTTTCATCATGTTAGCCAGGATGGTCTTGATCTCCTGACCTCGAGATCTGCCCACCTCGGCCTCCCAAAGTGCTGGGATTACAGGCATGAGTCATAGCGCCTGGCCTGTTTTGCTTTCTGTAGCCTTGTAGTATAGTTGGAAGTCAGGTAGTATGATGCCTCCAGCTTTGTTCTTTTTGCTTTGGATTGCCTTGACTATATGGGCTCTTTTTTTGGTTTCATATGAATTTTAAAGTAGTTTTCTCTAGTTCTATGAAGAATCTCAATGGTAGTTTAATGGGAATAGCATTGAATTTATGAATTAATTTGGGCTGTATGGCCATTTTCACGATATTGAGTCTTCCTATTGATGAGCATGGAATGTTTTTCCATTTGTTTTTGTCTTCTCTGACTTCCTTGAACAGTGCTTTGTAATTCTCCATGGCAAGGTCCTTCCCCTCACGTGTTAGCTCTATTCCTAGGCATTTCATTCTCTTTGAATTACAGCAATTATGAATGGAAGTTCATTCATTATTTGGGTCTCTGTTTGCCTTTTGTTGGTATATAAGAATGCTAGCAATTTTTGCACATTGATTTTATATCCTAAGACTTTCCTGAAGTTGCTTATGAGCTTAAGAAGCGTTTGGGCTGAGTCAATGGGGTTTTCTAGATATAGGATCATATCATCTGCAAACATAGATAATTTGACTTCTTCTTTTCCTATTTGAATATACTTTGTTTCATTCTCTTTCCTGATTGCCCTGGCCAGAACTTCCAATACTATGTAGAACAGTAGTGGTGAGATAGGGCATCCTTGTCTTGTGCTGGTTTTCAAGGGAAACATGTCCAGCTTTTGCCCATTCAGTATGATATTGTCTATGGGTTTGTCACAGATAGCTCTTATTATTTTGAGGTATGTTCCTTCAATATCTAGTTTATTGAGATTTTTTAACATGAAGGCACGTTGACTTTTATCAAAGGCCTTTTCTGCATCTATTGAAATAATCATGTGGTTATTGTCTTTATTTTTGTTTATGTGATGAATTACATTTATTGATTTGTGTATGTTGAACCAACCATGCATCCCAGGGATAAAGCCAAGTTGATCATGGTAGATAAGTTTTTTGATGTGGTGCTGGATTCAGTTTACCAGTATTTTGTTGAGGATTTTTGCATTGATGTTCATCAGGGATATTGGCCTGAAACTTTTTGTTGTTGTTGTATCTCTATCAGGTTTTGATATCAGGATGATGCTGGCCTCATAAAATGAGTTAGGGATGAGTCCCTCCTTTTCAATTGTTTGGAATAGCTTCAGAAGAAATGGTACCAGTTCCTCTTTGTACCTCTGGTAGAATTCAGCTGTGAATTCATCTGGTCCTGGCCTTTCTTTTGTTTGTGAGCTATTTATTATTGCCTCACTTTCAGAATTCATTATTTGTCTATTCAGAGATTCAGTTTCTTCCTGGCTCAGTCTTGGAAGGGTGTGTGCATCCAAGAGTTCATCCATTTCTTCTAGATTTTTTAAGTTTATGTGCACAGAGGTGTTTTTTATAGTATTCTCTGATGGTTGTTCATATTTTTGTGTGGTCAGTGATTAATATCCTCTTTTTAATTTTTGATTGTGTCTATTTTATTCTTCTCTCCTTACTTCTTTATTATTCTAGCTAGCAGTCTATTTTATTAATTAATAAAAACAGCTCCTGGATTCATTGATTTTTTTGAAGGGTTTTTGGTGTATCTATCGCCTTCAGTTCCACTTTGTTCTTGGTTATTTCTTTTCTTCTGCTAGCCTTGGGGTTTCCTTGCTCTTGGTTTTCAAGTTCTTTTATTTGTGATGTTAAGTTGTCTATTTGAGACATTTCTAGCTTTTTGATGTAGGCATTTAGTGCTGTAAATTTCCCTCTTAACACTGCTTTAGCTGCATCTCAGAGATTCTGATATGTTGTCTGTTTTCATTAGTTTCAAATAACATCTTGATTTCTACCTTAATTTCCTTATTTACCCAGGAGTCATTCAGAAGCAGGTTGTTCAATTTTCATGTGGTTGTGTGGCTTTGAGTTTCTTAGTCTTGATTTCTAATTTGATTGCACTGTGGTCTGAGAGACTGTTTGTTATGATTTCCTTTTTTTTTTTTTTTTCATTTGCTGAGCAGTGTTTCACTTCCAATTATGTGACTAATTTTAGAGTAAGTGCCACGTGGCAATGAGAATAGTTTATATTTTGTTGTTTTGGGGTGCAGGGTTCTGTAGATATCTGTCATGTCCACTTGAGTCAGAGCCAAGTTCAGGTCCTGAGTATCTTTGTTAATGTTCTGTCTTGATAATCTAATATTGTCAGTATGGTGGTAAAGTCTCCCAGTATTATTGTATGGGAATCTAAGTCTCTCTGTAGGTCTCTAAATACTTTCTATATGAATCTGGGTGCTCCTATATTGGGTATGTGTATATATGTATATGTATATATATGGCATAGTTAGCTCTTCTTGTTGAATTGAACCCTCTACCATTATGTAATGCCCTTCTTTGTCTTGTTTGACCTTTACTGGTTTAAAGTCTGTTTTGTCAGAAACTAGAATTTCTACTCCTGCATGTTTTTGTTTTCCATTTGCTGGGTAAATTTTCCTCCATCTCTTTATTTTGAGCCTATGTGTGTCTTTGCATAGGTCTCTTTGGGTCTCTTGAAGACAGCATACCAATGGGTCTTGACTCTATCCAGCTTGCCATCCTGTGTCTTTTAATTAGGACATTTAACCCATTTTCATTTAAGGTTAATATTGTTATGTATAAATTTGATTCTGTCATCACTTGCTTCTAATCAGTCATCTTGGCCTGCCTCCTCCCTCCATCTTGATTTCATTGCTAACCCAGAATCTTTTGGGAGCAGATTGTTTAATTTCCATATATTAGTATGATTTTGAGGGTTCTTTTTGGGGTTGATTTCTATTTGTATTCTGTTGTGGTCTGAGATGATACTTAATATAATTTCAATATTTGAAAATTTATTGAGACTTGTTTTGTTGTCTATCATATGGTCTATCTTGGAAAATGTTCCACATGCTGATGAGAAGAATGTATATTCTGCAATTTTGAGTAGAATATTCTGTAAATATCCAATAAGTTCATCTGTTCTAGCATGTCATTTAAGTCTATTGTTTCTCTGTTGACTTTCTGTCTTGAAGATTTGTCTAGTGCTGTCAGCAGGGTACTGAAGTCTCACACCATTATTGTTTGTCTGTCTATCTCATTTCTTAGGCCTAGTAGTAATTGTTTTATGAATCCAGGATCTCCAGTGTTTGGTGCATATAAATTTAGGATTATAATATCATCTTTTTGCATTTATCCTTTTGTCATTATACAGTGAATTTGTCTTTTTTTTTTTTTTTTTCTGTTGTTGCTTTGAAGTCTAAATTTGTCTGATATAAAAATAGCTTACTCGTCTGGGTGTGGTGGCTCACACCTGTAATCCCAGCACTTTGGGAGGCCAAGGTGGGTGGATCACCTGAGTTCAGGAGTTCAAGACCAGCCTGACCAACATGGTGAAACCCCACCTCTACTAAAAAATACAAAAATTAGCCAGGTGCAGTGGCATGCACCTGTAATCCAAACCAGTTAGAAGGCTGAAGCAAGAGACTCACTTGAACCCAGGAGGCAGAGGTTGTGGTGAGCCAAGCGCTCCACTGCACTCCAGCCTGGATGATAGAGCAAGACTCCATCTCAAAAAAAAAAAGCTTACTCTTGCTCACTTTTGACTTCCATTTGCATGGAATACCTTTTTCCACCCTTTTACCTTGAGTTTATATGAATTCTTCTGTGTTAGGTGGGTCTCTTAAAGACAGTAACTATTTGGATTCTGATTTTTTTTTTTAAATCAGTTCTGCCCTTCTGTATCTTTCAACTGGAGTATTTAGGCCATTTACATTCAACATTAATATTGAGACGTGAGGTACTATTCTCTTCATTAAATTGATTTTTTACCTAGCTTTTTATTCTTTTGTGTTATTGTTTTATAGATCCTGAGAATTTCAACCTTTCAAGACATTCTATTTTGTGCATATTAGGCATTTGTTTAAAGGTTTTGTATTCCTTTTAGGATTTTTGTAGTGCTGGCTTAATAGTGATAAATCCCCTCAAGTTTTGTTTGTCTGAAAATGAATTTATTTCTCCTTCATTTATTAAACTTAGTTTTGTGGGATTCAAAATTCTTGGCTGACAGTCGCTCTGTTTAAGGAGGTTAAAGATAGAAACCTAATCCCTTCTGGCTTGTAAGGTTTCTGCTGAGAAATCTGCAGATAGGTTTTCCTTGTAGTTTACCTGATGCTTTTGTCTACTGCTTTTCGAATAGAATTGCATTTTAATATTTCCCAAGCTTGTTTTAAAATTCTCTTTATGATTTCCTCTTTGACATCTAGGGTATTTAAGTATATAGTTTTTTAAAAAAATCTGGAATTTCCCATTTTTTTGTTATTGATGTCTAACCTAATTTCAGTGTGCTCACAGAATGTATTTTATTTCTTTTAAGATAGTGAAAAATCTTAAATGCCTTTTATATGGTCCATACTAAAGAATGTTCTAGATAAAATTGAAAAGACTGTGGGTTATATTTTTGCTATGTGGACTTTATTATATAAATCAATTCAATCAACTTTAATAATAATGTTAAAGTTTCCCATGTTCTTACTGGTTTTCTATCTTTTTAGTCTGTCAGATTTACTGCATTATTTTGGAACTATTGTCATTATATTGTCATTATGAAATATCTCTCTATGCATGTAAAAATATTCCTTGTCTTAAAGTCTACATTGTCTGACATTAATATATCTATGCCAGTTCATATTGTTTTGACTGAATGATGTCTTTTTTATTCCTCTATTTTATATTTTTGTGACTCTGAAATTAAAATCCTTCTTTTTTGGATTACCTATAGTTGTATCTTGACTCTTTTATTCAGTTTGACAATCTCTGACTTAGCATTTTAAGCATTTAATTTATTTACATTCAAGATAATTAATATAAGTTTTGCAATAAGGTTTTTGCCATTTTTTAATTTGGTTTCTAGATGCCTTGCTGTGATTTATATAATTATAGTTTCTATTTTGGTTTTGATGCCTCTACCTTGAGAGTGGCCATATGCTTTATCCCTGTCCTAACGAGAAATTCCAGGAACTTTGTTGTGGGCATTTATAATGTGTCTTTCATGAGATTTTTTTTTTTTTTTTTTTTTTTTTTACCCTGGCAGATGGCCTAATGCTTAAGTGTCTCACCCATAACCAGGTGTCTTTCTCACAGGAAAATTGTTTATACTGTCAGACAGCTTTGTAGCTTTTGTCTGACCTGTGTTCAATTTCTTCTTTCCAAGAATAAAACTACTCTCTCTCTAAGAGATAACACTGACCAGAAAGGTTAGGTTTAGATATAGGTGGGTTAGTTAAATGAGACACAATGAGGAGGTAAAAACAAAATTCATGAAACTGAAGAAAGATATTACTTACAGACCCCAGAAAGATTAGAGGTGCTAATATGGGGGCAATGGGAAGTCCAGATGTGGCAGGGAACTCAAGCAATGAATAGGAAGCAGGAGAGGACCTGTGGAACCACACTTTCATTAAGGTCTGTGATCTTTATCCCTTAGACATTCACACAGGAGTTATGATTAGCCAGTTTAAAGATGGAGTGTGAAGGGATAAGTCATTTACAGAATTCTGGCATTAAACATTAGGTTTTATCATATTCAGTAGCTGTGGGTGGTTTGGTTGTTGAGTCAGTGGGATGAGGAACAAGTTGACTCTATTGCAAACAGTCACATGGGGAGGGGAAGTTTTAAGCCAAAGGTGACAGGTACAACTGAGTTTTAAGCAACCTCTGTCAAACTAAAAAATGGATGTCAAAGAAGTAACTTCATTAAAGAAATTTAGGACGTGTCTCATATCTTTGTTATTTGTAATATTTTTACTCCTGTTTCTGCTTTATTTTGTGTTAAACAAATACTTTTAGTGTATCACTTTATTTTCTAAATTTTTAGCTATATATATATATATGTCATTGAATTTTTTTTTTTTTTGTGGTTGATCCAGGGACTGCAATATGCTTCTTTGATTTAATCATAGTTTATTTTAGGCTAGCAGTCTCTTAATTCTGGTAAATTATAGGAATTATGTCTAGCATAGCTGTATTTTGTCATTTTTGTGCTATTATTGTCAACTATATTTCATCTAGATTTGTTAAAAATTCAAAAATACTGTGTAATATTATCCATCAATTATGTGTTGCTTACGCAAATTTAATAAACAAATTTAATAATGTTTAATGGTAATGACTTTGAATTGTTTTATTTTTGTGAGGGTAATTGTTTCTTTTTTTAAACTTAAATGAAAAATCTCTCTCTTTCAAAATATGCTGTCACTGATATGTCTGCTCAGTTTTTTTTTAACATTTTTATTTTTATTTTTAATTATAGTTCTCAAAAGGTCACACATGTGACTATGTTTAGTTTTTAGCCAATAATGTGCGCAAATTTGGATAACACATTCATGCCTCAAGGCTTTCCTTCTCTGTGAACTCAATTATATAATTATATGTACCTGGAGAAATTTATTCAAAGTTGCAGCCAATTCTCAAGTCTTCATTGGCTTTTTCTTTTTCTTTTTTTTTTTTTTCCAGAATCTCTCAGATCTCTCTCAAGCATTTATAATTTAAAGTTAGCTCAGGATATACAGAGAACTTATTTAAGAACTTCTATGCTACTCTCACTTCCACAATTTCTAAATTAATTTGTACTTGTTCTGTTGCATGTCCTGCCCTAAAAAACAGCGCTGTGGCTTCTGAGCTAGTTCTTCCTCACTGAGCCATGAAATCCATGGGTCACTCTACTTCTTCTCAGATTAAACCCTCCACCTCTGGTGACAAAGCTGCTGGTTTTGTGACTAGCCATAAAGGAGTAAATACATAGTGTTCACCTGAAGGGCTGGGAGTAGGGAAAATGGGAGCCATTGTAAGCAAGAAGTACATTAACTTCATTCTTGCCCAATGACGTAGCAGTTTATCAAGGAGGAATCCTCTTCAGTTGTTGCCAGGCTATACTTAACTTTGCTGTTTAAGTTTCATCGAATTCGTTGTTTTTGGAAATAGGTAAAGTTCATGTCTTCCTGAGCTGTTCAACAATGACCATCTAATGTTATCAAGTTAGCAACAAATCAATAGGTAGATATAAGGAAAGTGACACTCGGAGATACTAAAGGCATCTTGAATGTATTTTAGCCTTTGGGTTCTATAGGAATTTTCTGAAAGCTGTTGACCTTTTGAGCAAACATTGCAAAATAATAATTCTGTGCATAGGTTCTAAGAGTTAGTTATCTGAAGTGACACCAAAAATTACCAATGGATTTAAACAATAAGAATTGCAGAAAGTATGTGGTCAACAAAAAGAACTGTAATTTGAATAGCAATAATGACTAGACTTGGAAGACTTTAGGATTCAAAAGTGCTGGCCTATTTATCATCCCATCTTTGAGAGACAATACTGGAAGTCTCCATTATCTAATTAATATAAAAATGAAGGCAAATTCTTGTCTTTAGGGTATCATTTATAAATGTAGGGAAATATTTTTAATATATAGTTTGAGAGTCTTTTGTAGTCTCAAGTAAAAATACAAAAAGACAAAAGATCATGATATTTTAGAGTAGGTGTGACCTGAGGAGATGAATTTTAAAATAATTTTGAAACAAACAAAAGAAAATTTAAAAAAATTTAGTATCGATCACAGCTTTGCTTTGAACTACTACATCACTGGCGAAAGGCAAAATCAACGGGTGTGTGTCCAGCAACTGAAGGGAAAGTGGAAGTAAATCACAGGAATGTCAGTTCTTAGATTATGTAAAACTGAGTAACTAAAAATACTCAATTTGTCCAATGATCAAACCCTTTCTAGAATGAGCAGGCTAAGTCAATTTTTTTGAATTCTGTGAAGTCTGGACTTCCTGGAGTGGTTTGCCTGATTCTTTAAACTGCCTTATCACACTTTGTCAAACTGCAAGACAATTAGGTTGTCTTTTATGTTTTAAAAAGTTAAGATTGATAAAAATTAACTTGTTTGTAATTAAAATATTAAGTTAAATTAGACTAATCCAATTTTCATAACATCATACAAACATAAGCTTCTCAAAGTGGAAAGTCATGTTTCCATTAGATGTTGGTTTCAGCTAAGCATGAACAACTAAAATGAATTTAAAAAGCTTGCTGTCATTTGTTCAGTTCGCTGGGATTCATTTTTATCCAGTGCAAATAAAGTTGAAATTCATACAATTACCCAAAATATTTTCAAATGATCTGGTATGGTCTAGATTGGCGTAAGAGAGTCCTGGAAATAAGCCACAGCTATGACCCTTGGAAGTTTTATTTTTTGACAATTTTTAAACCTCATTATAACTTAGTTCCCTAATATAAATGTGAATGATAGTACTTACCTTCTAGAGTTATTTTACAAATTCCTAAGATAATTTATTTGATTCATGAACTACATATTGGACATTTAACAAGCATTGGGTTTATTTCTCCTTCCCCTTTGCCACTAAGAACCCAGAACTATGAGAAAAGCTGATGAAATGCTTAACGAGATGCCATGTTTCAAAAATTAGAAATGGACAAATAAGACAAAACTAAAGTTACTTGCAGAGTCTGCAAAAGGTGACTGGAACTACATATGCAGTCTCTTTAGACTTGGACTAGAATTGAGTGATTGAAACTATACACCAGTAGCTATGTGATCTTTATGCAAGTGGGGACGTATCAATCATAGTGCCTGCTATTTCAGCAGGAGCTAATATATAAAATTTTTAATTTAAGATTTATTTTGGCCGGGCGCGGTGGCTTTACGCCTGTAATCCCAGCACTTTCGGAGGCTGAGGCGGGTGGATCACGAGGTCAGGAGATCGA
Organism: Macaca mulatta; assembly: GCF_049350105.2. Classification (NCBI taxonomy): domain Eukaryota; kingdom Metazoa; phylum Chordata; class Mammalia; order Primates; family Cercopithecidae; genus Macaca; species Macaca mulatta. The sequence goes on from NC_133417.1 coordinate 89,140,709, forward strand.
GACCATCCTGGCTAACACCGTGAAACCCCGTTCTCTACTAAAAATACAAAAAATTAGCTGTGCATGGTGGTGGGCGCCTATAATCCCAGGTACTCAGGAAGCTGAGGCAGGAGAATGGCGTGAACCCAGGAGGTGGAGCTTGCAGTGAGCCGAGATCTTGCCAGTGCACTCCAGCCTGGGAGACAAAACGAGACTGTATCTCAAAAGAAAAAAAAAAAAGATTTATTTTATTTGTTGATGGAATAATATTGTTCTTTCTTTTCTCCTGATTATGGTACATCTAAAACATGTTAGAGATCTTTACTGTTAGGTTGTGTGAAGAAATAAAAATATGTGGCAAATGATTGTAAACGTGCTGGTATTTATAGCTAAGGCTTCTTATAAAGGGATCTATTTCTAGCAGATGAGGAAGGTACAGTTCACAAAATAAATTCAAACTCAATGCATTTTTGTTCTTTCAGACACTTTCGGGAACTTTAAAAGATACCTACCACCATTTGTCTCTCATGAAGATGTGAACTGTGACTGGAACCAGCTCAGTCTCTCACAGGTGACACAGAAAATTCCAATCACCAATTTGCTGTAACATTGTGACATACTCTCTTGTCTTCTATAGTCTGTTTAAAAATTAACACCCTACAGTAAGCTTCAAAAATCACACACACACACACACACACACACACACAAAACACACACACTGATATGGTTTGGCTACATCCCCACCCAAAATCTCATCTTGAATTATAATCCCCATAGGCCCCACATGCCAAGGGTGGGATCAGGTGGAGGTAATTGGATTGTGAGGGCAGTTTGCTGCATGATATTCTTGTGATAGTGAGTGAGTCTCATGAGATCCGATGATTTTACAAGCATCTGGCATTTCCCCTGCTTGCACTCACTCCATCCTGGCACCCTGTGAAGAAGGTGCCTGCTTCTCCTTCTTCTTTAGACTTGGAATAGAATTACCATGTTCATAAGTTTCCAAAGGCCTCTCAAGCAATGTGGAACTGTGAATCAATTAAACCTCTTTCCTTTATAAATTACCTAGTATTGGGTATTTCTTCAAGGCAACATGAGAATGGACTAATACACACACACACACACACACACACCTCGATGTAGGAAATTATATTTTTGATCTAATTTTTTGGTGTAAAATGTTTGGACATATGCAGACAACATTAAATTTATCTATAAAATGAAGTGGAAAGTTGTTAATTATATTATTAATCTGATAAATACAGAAAACCAAACCTAATAACTCAATGATTTAGGAAAATAAATTGTCAGAGACAGCTGTAGTTGAAATATCTATTTTTCCATATGGCAGTATGAAACAGTGCCACACATTTTGTCTAACCAGAATGAGAAATAGTCATTGAATGTAATTTTCTCCTAACAGTGTTTGATTATTCATCAATAAAGATGAGTATGCAAAGGTGTTTGTAATAAGCTTCAAAATGTAATTTTCAAACTTGAACAATTTTATACAAACATAAATTTTTTGGCCTTAAGGATTTTTAAATATAATGCCAAATAAGCAGACACCCTTATGGTTTAGAAGTGATAGATAAAACCTATTACTCTGCAGCCACTTCAAGCACAATCAGTCAAACTGGCAAAATGTGTTTGATAACAGAAGAGTAGGCAAAACCATCATTTAAAATATGAAAACTATGAATGGCCATATATTATTTGAAACAAAATTATCACTTTACTTTTTATTCTTCCATATAACTTAGCTATTGAACTACAAATAACACCTATCAAAACTGTAAACTGTTTTAATTAATACGGGATCATGACTCTTTGTAAAGAAAATTATTCTTAATAAAGATGAAGGGGAAACATCAATATTTTATTAAACAACATGGTTTAATAGGGTTCAGTTTTCATTAATTGCTATTCATTTGGCCTTTAGGTAATTTTTCTTTATTAAAGTTTATCTCCCATTAATTTTTTAAAATTCTCAACCAATTATATTACCTGCATAAGACCCATTCCATGAAAAAAGTCTCGTAAGCACTTCAGTCAGCTGGAGAAACACTATAATCCAGCAGTGCTCTGATGTTGGAATAGAAGAGATAAGGTTTTGATTTCTGCTTTAATCAATTATGAGGTATATGCTGATAAAATTACTAAGCTTTCTAAGCCACAATCTCCTCATCTTGACAATGGGCATAATACTAATTTCCTATCTCATAGGGTTACTGTAAACATTACAAAATATAATGTGCAGGAATAAACTATTACATAATACTTTGTAAGTATTAATGATTAAATAAATAGTTGCTGTTGCTATTTAATATAATATTGGTCTAATTATCATATTTGATACATTCTGTTTCACACATCATTTCTTAATTATAGCTCCAAGATAAGACAATGTTGCATTTATTCCTGGTGCTGATTTACAATCGTGACACATTGTTTTCTTTTACAACACATAAACAGTTAACTATACTATACCTGGAAATAAGATTTGAGATATTAATAAAAGATCACTATGCCACATATAAAATATAATTTATAGACATATCTGTTCAAATTTTTCTATTATTTATTTCTGATTATGACCCAAAACATACTGTCCAAAAATATTTTGTACATATACCTACATTTTATAATATTAAACCTCTCTTAAATTAAATCATAATAATTATATGAGAATGAGGGATAAACATAAAAACTGAGTTCTCTTGTGAAATGAATGGGCCTACATTATTAGAAAAGTTGTGTGGTAATTTTTTAAAAAAGCTTGAAAAGTAGTTTGTGACATTTTGTCACATTTAAACTGTAGCTTTCTCCATTCCTGTGAAGAACTGCCATTAAGAACGTAGTTTTCTCCATTATTAATGGAAGGTTGATTGGCTATGCATGGCAGAAATGAATTGTTCATAGTTATTTATTTGCATAAATAGAAATGCATTTAAAAATATATTAAAAAGTATATAAATATACATATATATGAGTGTGGTCGGTATTTAGAATAGTTTAAACCATGTAAGTCCAGCGAAAACTCACTACAATATAGTTTATTTCTAGAACAACTATTGAATTGCAAGTGTTCATTTACCCATAATTTATGCTATGCAGGAAAAAAAAGAACCAAGAACACATATCTATTGTATTTGTAAACTGCTCAGGATCTGAGAATTTTAGAGAGGTAGAGATTTTTAAATTCTGCTTTTCTCCTGTGAAACTTATTAATCAGAGTCATGGAATTTTCAATTAAAGATAAAATAATGTAGCGGCCCTCTGGTACATTTACCAAAAAAGGGTATGCACTTTATTTCCTTTTTTGACTATTTAAATTCCACTTATAAGCAAACTCTATATTTACTCTAATCCTAATCTAAACTATTTGAATAATATTAAATTAATCTTTCAAATTTGGCTTTATCAATTGAACAATTTACAGATTGGCACGTTTTTCATGGTAAATATATTTTAATGTATTATGTATTATATGACATTCATGTGTTCTGCCTAAAGTACAGACTGTCACATGGAGTTTCATTTATTCCTTAAATAAATAATTTTAAAAATCTATCTGATATGAATAACATGATTTTTTTTTCTAAAATTAGAAAAAAATTTTAGAAATTTTAGAATTGAAGTTGTCTAAATTCCTAAGTTTTGCTATTTTAAAGTTGCCTTGACCAATAATTTGCAACTTGCATGAAAAAGTTAATCAGCACCAAACATGCTACCATTGAGGAGTCTGAGGTAACATTCATGATCATTAGGAAGAAAGGATTGGTTTTATTAGTTATGTCGATTTTGAGCTCAGAACAGATAGTGGTAGCACATGTTCTGTGTATTCAACTCTCCTATTTTATGGCTTCAGATATTTTTATTTATGGTAGCTCACAAAATTCTCAGAATGTTATATCTCCCAAACGCTATATAAATGTAATGCTGCTAGAAGATAATTTCCATAACAGTAGGCCTTTTGTCTATTTTTTTAACTGATGTATCCCAGAACCTAGAACTTTTAAGCACTCAATATTTTAAGCACTCAAGAACCATTTATGGAATAAATGCTCAAATAGATGCTACCTATTGAAGCTGGAAATCAAATCACATGTTCTGATTTAGGATGGTTTTAAAGAAAATATTTATGACTGTGACAGGCTATCTTTTTTTCCAAAGCAAATTACAATAATAACTTCTGTCCTACAAGCTCTTCTTAAATGTGATTTTGACACTCCTCCCATCAACAAGAAGAGTCTAGATTCCCTCTGATTGAGTCTAGATAGGCTTGTGGCTTTTGAGATAAGGTTATAATAAGCCTACACAGTTTTCACCTGGCTCTGTTGTTATGCAGCTATGGAATCCCTGAGGCACCATGTACGAATTCCAAGGCTATTATGCATTGAGGAAACCCAGTTCACGGTAAGTTCATATGTAGAAATATTTCAGCCCAGAACCCCAGCTGAATTCCTCATCAACCCCCAGATAGACCAGTGACAGTCCTTGAGACAGACTGCAGATACACATCACCAATATCAAGCATGGACGAGTAGACTGCTATGGATAATAGTTAGATGAAAAGGACAAATGTCTTGGATGACATAACCTACCAAATGTGACTCAGGAAGAAATAGCTGTAACTCAATTACAATAAATCAGGTCCAGATAGTTTCACTGGGCTGTTTTTATGGCTTAATACTCATTGACTATTTCCTGTAGGCCAGAAGTTAAGTGAGTTTGGCTAGTTACTTTGCTTAAAATCTCAATAGGCTGAAATCAAAGTATTGGTCAGCCTGGGCTTTTATCTGGAGACTCAAGGGTGAAGGATACTCTACTTCTAGTCTTAATCAGGTTGTTGATAGAATTAAATTCTGTTAAGTTGTAGAGCTGAAGTCTCTATTTCTTTGCTCACTGTCAGACAGAGGTCATTCTTAACTATAGGAGGCTGTCCCATCCATCTTAAAAGTCCGCAACAGATCACTGATACACTGAACAACTTGGATAGATCTCAAGTTAATTATTGTTAGCAAAAAGCCAGTCTCAAAAGATCACATAACGTCTGATTCTATGTATATAATATTCAGAAAATGACAAAATTATAGAGAAAATGAGAACTGATTAGTGGTTGCAAGGTTTAGGGATAGGAGTTGACTATAAAGAGATATTAAGATGGAGATGTTTGTGGTGATGGAATCTGTCTTGAATGCAGTGTTTGCAATGGTAGTAGATTTACACATGTGACAAAATAGCATAGCACTATATAGGCAAATAGTACCAATGCTAATATCCTGGTTTTGATACGCTTCTCAAAAATGTATACATGATCTCAGAAGTGTATAAGCCTTGTGCCTATTTTGTTTGATTCATCTGTACTTGATGTAGCTTGATGTTTATTTTAAATGATACTGTTTTTCTAATTTTGTTTTTATTGTTTTGTCACAACATATAGAAATACAATTGATTGTTGTATATTGACCTTTAATTAATCTGCTAAACTCACTTATGACTCTTAGCTGTCTTTTTATAGTTCTTAACTTTTATAGTGAACAATTATATTTGCATTCATTTCCTTTTGCTGCTGTAACAAGTTGCTACAAATTTAGGAGCTTAAATCAACACAAACATATATGACAGTTCTGAAGGTCAGAAGTTGAAAATCAAGTTGTCATCAGACCTGATTTTTCATTTCAAAATATGAACAATTTTTTGGCTTGTGTTTTACATTTTCCAGCATTTAGAGACTGTGCACATTCCATGGCTCATGGCTTTCTGTGTCTTCAGAGTCAATAATGGCAGTTGAGTCTTTCCACCTGCAGGGTCACTTTCTCACCCCTTCCGCTGTCTTAATAACATTCTAAAACTGACACTTCTGCCTCCCTCTTAATCTTTTAAAGACCCTTGAAATTATATTAGGCTCACTCAGATAATCTGAGAAAATCATGCAGTTCAAGATTCTTAACTTAATCACATTTGCAAACTCCCTTTTGCCAAGTAACATATTCTGGGAATTAGAATGTGACACTCTTTGGAGGTTCATTATTCTACCTATAGTAATATTGCATATCAATAAACACAGTTTTCTCCTTCTTTCACAAATTATATATTTTTCTTTTCCTCAGCTTTATTGAAGAATAATTGATGTACAAAAAATATACCTATCTAGAATATGTAATTTGAAGAACTTTGACATATTTGCTTTCCTGCTTGAATAATATGCATATTGTGAGCGTATTTTTATATGTTAACTTGTCATTCATTTGTCTTTTCTGGAGAAGTGGCCATTCAAATATTTTCCCTTTTATAAATTTAACAATTTATCATTTATATTACAAAGTTTTTAATTTTAATAACAGTTTTATCAAAATATTATTCACATACTATAAAATCCACTATTTAAAATGTAGAAAAGATGTCCATTTTCCTCAAGTTGATCTATAGAGTTAATGAATTCCAATCAAACCCAAGCAGATATTTTTAAACATTAATAAGCTGAATCAAAATTTATATAGAAATGCAAACTACCTAAACAACATTGAAAAGGGAGAACAGAGTTATGTAACTCTCAATACATAATTTTCAAAGTTAAGATGAAGCTTCTTCTTCAATAACAGTAATGAAGTATTATTGGCTTTGGTTATTTATATATATCAGTGAAACCATCATATCAATGACTGATTAATTTTTGACAAAGACACCAAAGTAATTAAGTTGGAGACATATATTAAAAAAAATTATGCTACAAAACATACTTATCTTTGTTAATAAAAATAAACTCTATTTTATATTGTATCACATGAAAATAACTGAAGATGAATTCTAGATCTAAATATATGAGTGAAATCTATAATACTTATTTGAAAAACACTGGAGAAATGTTTGATTCCTCAAGTTGGTCATAGATGTATTAGATAGTACAGAAAAGAAAACACTATAGAAAAAAAGAATGATTAATTTAACTTAAATATTTTAAGCATATTAACTTCAGCTAAGTAAACAAACAAAAAAACTCTCAAGCTACAGTTTGTGAGAAAATATTTACAAATAATATGTCTGAAAAAAGGTGCTGTTAACTTTTACAATGCAACAATATGAAAACAAGCATTCAATTAAAATGCACAACAGATTGGAAAAAACTCACCAAAGAAAATATACAAATGGCAAGTAAGAATGTAAAAAAAGTTGAACTCCATTAGTTTGTAGATAATTCAAATGTAAAAAATAATGAGATACCAGTATATACCCAACAGTATAAATAAAATGAAAAAGATTAACAATACCAAATGTTAGCAAGCAATAGAGCAACTGGAACTCATACATTGCTATTGGGGATCGAAAATAGTATAGAACTGCTTTGGTAAACAATTTCTCAATTTATTACACAATTAAATATACACATACCCTAGAACTCAGTATTCTACATGCTACAAGTTATTTATCTAAAATAAACAAACTTATATCTATATCTATTTATAGATATATTGTGACAAAAGGTAAGACAGTGGTTGCCCCTGGTTATTTTGGAGGAAATTAGTTGACTTAAAAGGGGTATTAGGAAACAGTTCAAATCGATGCAAATATTGTTGGTTTCAGGGGTTATCTAACTATTGTGTGTGTATTCTGGGGGCATTTAAAACTCAAACTCTATACTTAAAATTAATTGTCTTTATTTTATGCAACTTATACCCCAACAAAGCTAAGTAGAAAAGTAAAGCCTGTTTGAAACTATTTTTGAAGCATAAAAGCCATAAAACCGTCTATCTATGGTAGTTCAATTTCTTTATAAATTTTTACAAGATACTGTAATTTCTAATCTAACAAAAATAATACCTGAATAAGTTATAGTTCATAGTTATTTTAAATTCATTAGTGAGTTGAAGATTTTCTAGAAACTGAAATGAATTAATTCCATAAAGTGACTAGCATTTCTTAGGAAATAAAAGACACATATCTACGTTCATCCCTGGCAGAATTATGGGAGAAGAAAATCCTTCCAGTGTAGAGGTATGGCAAAACCAGCCATTTATACAGTTCCTTAGGGGTTCAAAGCTTTTTATCAAATTAATTGTATCTGATAATCTGACACAGAGCTTTCATTCTTCAATGTGTGGATTAATAAGAACCTCATCAATCTCACCAGGCCTACCTTTCATCTTTATCTTTACCATTAAATGACTTTGCCATCTTAGGTCATGGATCTGAAATACCACTTGGCAATATACATTATTCTCAACCTGAAGCAGTGATTTTGGGTTCAGATTGAAACTCATTCTCTCCTGACAAATTAAGGTTCACCAGCAACAAATGTACTTGGTTTTAAGAAAGGAACAGGACAGGTAATAACACAGATTACATGTCTAGGCATAGCAGTGTTCTCATAATTCCCCGGTGTAACCACTGATGATTTACACTCAGAATGTACATAACCATATGTAAAGAATGTGGATGAGAAGAGGTCATCTGCTGAAGATTAATCCATTATCACAGCAGTCCTATATCTTTTATACATTTCTAGTAGTCCTCTCTTGGGCAGTTCTCATTCTCTAGTGTAGTTGCATCTCAACAATGATAGTTGCTTGTCACTCAACAAATAATGCTGATAACGAAATATGGATGTTTGGTCTGGTTCACAGTAATTTAGGCAGAATTCTCATTTATCTTGGAACCAACCTAGGGATAATCCTATAAATTCTATTAATTGATATTATAAAAACACTGCTAAGTAGCAAATTTTTAGAAATTCCTGGAGTTACGGAAAAGACATTCTAAACATTTGTTAACCCTTTCTTTTCACATAGTAAATTCCCAAGTAATATAGAATTATCTACTTGTCAAATAGTGAAAAACCCTTTTGGTACCTTTTGAAATTCAGTAATTATGGTTTAGTCTCTATCACTTTTTCAATCCACATCACAGTAAAAATAATATTAAAACAAATTTTCAGCAAGTTCAATTTATTGCATAATTCAAGAAACACTCACTGTTTCAACTATTTAGGTGTACTCGTTAAAAGAATGAAACTTTCATATTTCTAATACAAATATTCTCTCTACTTGCATAGGCTTTATAATTTTAAATATAATTGACATCTACTTCCATAACAACCTTAAGATAAAGACAATTTACATCACAACTAATGAGATTCTGATTGTGATATTTATTCCTATTAGAAAACTAACTTTTTTTTCAGAATGTGGTTGGTGCAGCTACATTTTTATCAGAATCTGGTAGAGTCTGCCTTATATTATTCATTGGTAATATATGTCTCAACAATTATAAATATATATGTTTCCACATCTCACACTTATACAAAGTATAGCAATATAAACTGGAATACATTTGAAAAAAGTTTAACATTTAAATGTAATATTCTAATGTTTCAGTGCCAACTGTGTGGTTTCCCTCTACTTAAAATTTAAAATAAAAATGATATGGAGTATATTAAATGTGATCATTTACTATTCCACGAATGAACTGTGTATTGTCTTTATACAGTGAATTGATTAATCTGATGTTATCCTTAGCATATCTAAGGAAGATGAAATATAGACTTCAGATACCATTAATGGTAATTGGAATAAGAGAAACAGAAACCAATGTTCTAAGTAGTTCAAAAGGTAATATTTGTTTTTCCACCAAAATAGCTATAAACTAGTAATATACATATAAACATATCTTGATAAGCAAATACAACAGGTATCATTAAAACATCATTTGCCTATTAATATTGACACTTTAGGTATATGTGTTTGTGTTTGAGTGTATATACCTCTGTGTGTGATGTTTAAATAAGCTATACTGCAATGAGTTGGCATTAACAGAATCAAATTTCAATTCATATCAATCAAAATTGAATGTGATGTGGCAGCTAAAATGTGAATATAAATAAACTAGGAGAAGCTGTGTCATTCCCCAGATGTTGAGTCTGATCCAAGTGCTAAATGACCGTGTGATTTTTACCAGATTATCAAGCCTCTTTGAATTTCCAGATCTGTCTCTTCAACTAGGAGCAAAGGTTTTTGAATTTAATTTTCGTTGAGTTCTTGTTTAAATCTAAAGATTTAAAATTTGTGTGGTTCCTTTTGTACTGCCCAAATTGAAATCTTATGAATCTCAACATTCAGCATTAGATTGTTTTATTTAAATGCAGGTTTTAACCAGGCACATTGACTTAGAGTTATTTCAAAATTTTAGAATACACTTGTTTAACAACCCTAGGTGGTTGTTTATTCATTATTTCTCCATCATACTTAACTCCATTACAAGTGATATAATGATGTTACTAAATATTTGCTTATCTTTACAGAAAATCTAATGATTTACACAAATAACAAAGAAGTTTCCAGATGGTATTATACATGGATGTTCAAATGAAGAGACTAAAATTTTTATACTTTATGAATATTAGTGAGATAAATAAATAAAGATTAGGGCTTTTTTACATCAATACTTGGGTCAATTTGTAGGGAACAGATTTTCGCTTTTTTTTTTTTTTGTACTAATCAAAACATTATACCTGTGTTACTTCATATTTAAGTATCTACCAAGATCTACTTTTGTAGGACTCAGTGGTCTTGAATAAGGATGATAAATACTATTGTATTCTGCTTTGTATTTTGCATTATACAAATCCACACACTTTGTTAGGCAAAACAGTATAACACCTGTAAAGCCCACATAGTTCTAAAGCATTTGGGAAAACCACAAAACAATCTTTCTTAAGTTTTTGTAGTATTGGAAATAACTGTCAATTAAATACATATACTAATAAGGATTTGAGCAAAATATTGAGGAAAGCCATAATTGTCTTGTATAGAATTCAACAGGAAAAAACTTACTGAGAAACAAAAGATTTATAAATTTGACCTGGGCATATATATGTATTTAAAAATAAATTGAAAATTAATCTTTCTAAGGCCCCAAGAACTCCAGAGATATGATAGGAAATTTGTACCTTTAAGTGGCCAAACTTCATCGTACTATGATATCTAGTTCTCAGTCCTTCAGATACTTTCCATGATTAAGCCACCACTTGCAGACTTAGATCCATTCCAGCCTATGATTTTTTTTTTTTTTGTCAGAGTAAATTTCTTTCAAGAGTTCTATAGCTTCCTATTAAATTCACAAAACTAATGGACATTTTTCATTATTAAATGATATGGTGATCCTATAGCCACCTGTCTGCATTTTGTCAAGTTTTAGTAACCAAACCACCTTCTTATTTTCTATTATCTTACCCTAATTGACAAATTGTTGCTCTCTTCATGCAATCTTCTTTTTAAAAATGAGTCATCACCTGATGTCCAATCAGGCTGCTTTCTACCCTCGCCAGACATGTATCACTACAATTCTCTCATGCTGAGAACCTACTGCTTTAGATATGTGACTATACCTGGCTTAAGGGTTCCAAAATCATCTGTTTGCCATAATTCCCTACTCTTCCCTAATAAGGAACGTTTTACTATTGGCTTTATCTGCATTGTGATCATTTAATCTCCAGCTCTTCTTTAATTTTCCTATTCTCTACCCAACAAACTCTTTGTTCTAAATCTACTTAGATGGGAAGAAGAAAGGAGGAGACGTTTCTACTTTCCCTATGTTTAGGGTTGGTTTTTCCCACTTAAATCAGAAGAAACCATTTTTCCACTTATTGGTGAGTAAACACAAAGAGACAAAGCAAGAATAGCTCTGACTCTTTGATTTCTACTCTTCCAGATGTAATGTGACCGTATTATAGATTTGAGACAGATCTAATTAATTCCTGCTATCCTCTTTTCACTCACAAAAACGTCCCTATTTGAGAAATAAAATATATGGTAACCTTAGCTAGAGGTGTGGAAGTCAGTTAATTCAAATGAAAAATAATTTCCGAGGCTATGACTAGAAAGGAACCAGATTAAAATGAAGGTAAACATCATAAAATAAGAAGTGTGATTGAAAATGGCTAACCATAGAGAGAAAATTCCTAGGATCCACGTAATTTCATTGAAATGAAATGAAACAGGTAAAGTTAAAAAAAACTCACATTATGGTAATAAAATGAAATAATATAGCTATTAAAGGAAATAAAGACTAGGAGGAGGAGGATAAAAGAGGAATATGATCCAGGATATTAGGAGAATAGAGATTCAACTAATGAGGAAAAGAAGATAAAAATAAAGAGATTGTTTGCAGAAAAGGATGGATTGTCTTTTAGAAATTGTAGAAATTATTCAAAATGCAACTAAAAGGGCAGAAAAGTGAAAACCAGAAAAGACATTGAAAAACTTGAAGGGATTTTATTAGCAAAGGAAATTTTAGTGGGAAGAAGAATATATTTAAGATAACTCTACAAAAATAAGACGACAGTCAATCTGAGCTTTTAATTTTTATATTATTCTGCTTCATTTCAATTTAAATATACTTAATATTTATACTCAATAAAATGTACTTAAATTTTATTTTTAATAGTAATTTTCATGTATAAAGATGATTTTTAAATGTTTATAAGAAATATGACCAAAGGCAAGAAATCTTTAAAAAAATATGCAGTATCACCCTAAAGAGTTACATTCAATTGTCAGTGTTTCAGAAGACAAGAAACAACCTCTGCAACAAAACAAACCAAAAGAAAACAACATTTAATAATTAGGTCAGTGACTTCCAGGAAAATCCACATGTTATTTGGGACAAAAATAGATATTAATAGAGTACTATTAAGTATTACTAAAAAGGGAAGATGAAAAAGATTAAGATTATTGAAAAATATTTTCATAGAGGTAAAAGCATGGGTGGGGGGAACTTCTGACAATTAAAATTTTTACTTTGATAGACTTAATGAAAAATGTAATTAGAAGGGAATAAAGTAATTATGGGAAAAATAATAAAGAAGAATAATGTAACATGACTTTTATATAGCTTCATAAGAAATTTGTTTTTAAACTTTTAGAATAAAAATATACTTCTCCTATATTTGTATACATACAAAAAAAGATGAAACAATTTATTCTGTGAAAACTCACTAAAAATTATCTGATGTCATGTCTGATCATATCAAATTTATCACATCATCATCTGAAAATATCTTATAAGAAATAAACTGTAAATCATGGTTTTACTGAACTTGAGCTCAGAGGTATCTCTCATGGTGTCTTATGGTAATTACTGAATTTATAAAGATACTAAAAAAGATTGTGTCATTTATTTTCTGATGAAATTTATAGAAAATCAATCCAATTGATAGTTTATAATTATGCAGAATGCTAAGGCTAAATGGCTATCTAGAGAAACAGCTGTTTCTTCATAAGATATTCAAGTATTATTTTTTTTTCCCCTAGACTGTCAGGCCTAGGAGTAAATACTAAATCTATTAGCTGTCTCCACTCATAAACCAAACCAAACCAATACAAACATATTAGATGAGGAAAAGAAATGTAGCAAAAATACTGGCTGGGTCTTATGGTTGGGATAAGTGATTTTATAAGATAATATAGGGATAATTTTATTCTAGGATTTTATTTTTGGCCTAATATATGAATGCTTAAAAAAGACTTTTCTATGCAAATTAGAAATTTATACTTGAGATTAAAAGTCTAGAAGGGGGAGGACCTTAAAGCTAAGTTAGCAGTAAGACAATGAATAATTCAGAAGAGAACACTACTCTTATACTGAGTGCCCAAGATGCCATTTTCCATGAAGTCTTATATATATGTACACATGTTATGCACATAAATGTGTGTGTTTTCTAACAGTTATTTTAAGCTTTTGAGATAATTTTAGACTTACAGAAGAGTTGTAAAAATAGTAGAGTTCTTGTATATTCTGCACCCACCTTGCCCTTATGTTAACATCTTACATAACAATAGAACATTTGTCAAAATTAAGAAATTAACCTTGATATAATACTAAGTAAAGTAGGAAGTTTAAAAAGTAGAGATTTTAGTCTTTTCACTAACGTCCTTTTACTGTTCCAAGACCCAGCCTTGCATTTAGCTGTCATGTCTATGTTGTGTCTTCCAGTCTGTGACAGTGAATCATAACAGGGGGCACCTGATATTGTAATGTATTTCCGGTGTTGTTAACCTTGGTCACTGTGCTAAGGTGGTGTCTGCTAGGATTCGCTACTGTAAACTTACTGTGTTTTCCTTGTAATTATTGAATATTTGCTGGAGATACCCTGAGACTACGCAAATGTCCCATTTCTGCTTGAACTTTTGCTTATTTTACTATCCATTGGCAGATCTTGCTTGTGACAGTTTACTCCTATGGTGTTTCTAATGGTAATTTTCTATTTCTCTCAATCCTTCTATATTTATTATTGGAATTCTTCTGTAAAGAAGAGTTGTCACTTCTGGATTTATGTTTTTAACTATAATAAAATATTCAGGATAAGTATAGATTTAGAACTTAAAGATGTTAAATCATGTTAAAATTATTCCAAATACCAATATCAAAGAAAACTAAGTTGGCAATCTATCTCAGAAAATATATGAACTTAAGAAGGAAAAATAATATTTATGACTTGCAAAATTGTTTCAGCTTTTGACTTAACATTGACTTTGGACTGAATTCAAAGTTTTCTTGAAATTTCACATCTGGACATTTTAAAGTGTCTACATTTATATTTCTTTGGGGATCATTTTGTCAAAGTCTTGAATAAAGTTACCCAGTCCTGGCATGATAAATAAAAAATATATAAACATAATTTAATAAAAAAGAATGAGACATGACTATGTGTAATTATAGTGGCCCGTTGAACATTTAAAGTTTAAAATGATTATCAAGAGAGGGCTAATTCAGGAGTCAACAAGGATTGGTCTGATATAGAAGTGCAAAAAGGAATAAGCTTCATAAAGACAATGTTCTATAAATGGATGTGCTGTAATGGATGCTATTTACCTAGTATACTAGCATACCTTTGTACTACCTGGCCGTCTCTATTATTGATTCTGAAGCATCATTATTGTTACTAGAATATGAACCCCTCCAGGAAAATGTATACAAGTGGCCATAGGATTAGAAATGAAATCTTATCCAAAATAACTAAAATTCAGTGCAGAAAAATAGATATTTGTTAGCATGTAACTTCTGTTTTCTCATGGATTTATCAGTCGTCAGCTTGATGCTTTATATTTAGAAACAATTACTTAATAAAAAGCCTGTCAAAAAGGGAGTCACTCCTGCTTTTTGTTTGGTATGAATGTTCCATGTGGCTACTTCTGTATGTTCACTTCACATCTTTATTTTGTATTTTAAAATATTCTGTTTGAGGATTTAGAAGCAGATTTTAGAAGTCATGAGAAATGAGAAAACCAAGCGAAGCCTCCTCTTATCTCTGTCCCCTTCCACTCTGTCCAGTCCCACCCATGGCACGCATCCTAATTTATGCCAACGAAAAAGTGTTAGTTTTAAGTACAAGCTTCTGAAACAACTGAGGTCCTCAGTTTACCTTGGTGAAAATAATTCTACACGCTCAGGAGATAAAGAGATGTTATATGCTCTCTAAAACATTTTTAGTAGTAAGATGTAGAATGAGAGAAGTAAAATAATTCCATTAGAAAATCCTCTTTTTAAGTTATAATCTTTAAGACAGTGTCTGCATTAATAGTATCCTGGCATTTTCTGTTGCCTATTTCCTCAGCCAAAAAATAAAGGTTGAGAGGTTAAAAAAAGACATGGTTAAAAGTATAAACATACACACAACAAATTTATGTATCTATAGGTTATCACGAATTTTATAAAGAAAAATAAGGTAAAGCTGAAAAGTATGCTTACCATTTGAGGAGAAGATATTGCTGCACCATGTAGGTACTGTGTGGCCACTGAAGAAACATTTTCTGGTGTATCTTATACATCCCAAGAAACAGTTTATTTTTCCTAAAGTAAACAAAATATCTGCATTTATAAGCAGAAGGACATGATATTTATACCTTGCACATAATAATAGAGAAGTTTCCACAAAAAATAGGATAAATGTTTGTTTGGCTTTTTATGTTTACTACGTAAACTTTCTTTTAACAAATCTTTGTCCTTTATCTCATCAAGATCAGAAATCTCTCTAAATGTGATCTGTAGATTTTACATATGTATATAAATTGTCCTTTACACTTTGAACTAATGTGATCAATAAAAAACGTAAAAAATTAGAAGTTTGAAATAACCATAAACATATTAAAGATACTGAAAAATTGATTCACTGTTAAGAGTTAAGAGCATAAAGTTTAAAATTTAATTGTTGAATGAATTTACAGAATTGGTTTTTCAAATTGCAGGCTTTCTTAAGACAGGATCATTATCAAAATACTAGAAATTATCAAAAACCAACAGCAAGAGTAAATTAAATAGTAAGTCCTTCTCGCTTAGACTTAATCATCTTACAGGTGTCTTTCATATGATCTACATGTCTGACTTTGCCTTATTTACTTGTAAGCTCTTTATATACTGATAGGCCTCTCTGTCTTAGAAAGCTCGATAAACGCAGAGACTTTATCTATCCTATAACTTACTTTACTTCCAACATCCAGAAAAGCATCAGTGTTATTTCCTCCACAGTCTATGGTCTGAACAACTACACAAAAGTATACAAACCCTTAAATGGCTTGTTATCTCATTTAGGATATAAACTCTAACCCTCAGCACCACCTCCATGGCCTCAACTGTTTTGGTTTCTGCCTTTCTTTTAATCTTACACTTTCCAGTTCCGCACAGGCACACTGAGCCATGACACACCAGCAATGTACTCAAAGCACAAACGCACTGAGTGTAACATTCTTAAGTTCTTGCTGTTTGCACTCTTCCTGGAGTGCTGTACTGCCAGACATCCCCATGATTAGAACTTCTCTTTGACTCAGGCCTCCACACCAACACCATCTTATCAGAGAGGCATTACCTACCACCTCATGTAAAAGCACAATTCCCCCTGTTCACTGTGCAAGGTTTCCTCACCTTGTCTTACTGTACTTCTTGATGGTTATGTCCAACAGACATTTACATATTTAGTTAATTGTCCTTTAATTTTTGGACCCTATCTTCTGTTTGAGATTTTATTCATTTCAAACTCTGTAGGTCATGAAAGAGCATATCATAGGCATTCAAATAAATGTTTGTTAAAAGAAGAAATAAATGACTGGATAATTATCAGAAGAGTTCCTTAAAGAAACACACTGGTAGTCCCGAGAATTCTCCAGTTGTCTTCTCAAGAGAATATTCTGTATCTTTTGCTTGGCTAACTACTGCTTCAGACTACAAGACTGGTATTCTACTGGACAGAACCTACTCTATGGACAGAATTTATTCTGCTTCTCAGTACAGTTGGCTACTACTAATGCATTAATATCAGAAAGTGGACTCCCATCCAAAAGTGAGGCAATAACAAATGCTGGCAAGGATATGCGGGAAGGGAACCCTCATACGCTGCCGGTAGGAATGTAAATTAGTGCAATCACTATGGTGAACAGTTTGGAGGTTCCTAAAAAAACTTTAAAAAAAGACCTATAATATGATGCAGCAATCGCATTGCTGGGTATATATCCCCCAAAGAAAGGAAATCAGTAGATTGAAGAGGTACCTGCACTCTTATGTTTGTTGCAGCACTGTTCACAATAACTAAGATTTGAAAGCAACCTCAGTGTCCATTAACAGGTGAATGGATAAAGAAAATGTGGCATTTATACACAATGGATTACTATTCAGCCAAAAGGAAAAAAAAAAAAAAAGAATGAGATTCTGTCATTTGCAAAAATATGGATGGAACTGAAGGTCATTATTTAAGTGGAATAAGCCAGGCATGAAATGACAACCATTGAATGTTCTTAATTATTTGTGGGATCTAAAAATCAAAATAATTGAACTAATGGAGACAGAGAATAGAAGGATGGTTACCAGAGGCTGGGAAGGGTAGTGGGGTGTGGGAGAGGGAGGTGGGATGATTAATTAGTACAAAAAATAGTTACAAAGAATGAATAAGACCTAGTATTTGATAGCATAACAGGGGGATTATAGTCAATACTAATTTAATTGTACATTTAAAACTAAGATAGTATAACTGGATTGTTTCTAACAAAAATAATAAATGCTTGAGGGGATGGATACCTGATTGTCAATAATGTGATTATGCATTGTGGGTACATACCTGTACCAAAATATCTCATGTACCTCATAAATATATATGCCTATTATGTACCCACTAAAATTTTTAAAAAATGAAAAAAAAAAAAAAAGAAAGAGGACTTCCATTGCTACTTCAATCACTCCTACCTCTTTTTTTAAGCTTGACAATAGAACAGAGATTAGATTTTGGCATTTGATATTAGTTTACTGATGGTTGAATAATAATCAACAGGACATAAAATATGCAGAAAACTACTGAATTTGACTATAGTTAGAATATGAATTAGTTGAATATGGTTGTCTGTTTGTTTGTTTTGAGATGGAGTCTCGCTCTGTCACCCATGCTGCAGTGCAGTGGTGCAATCTAGTCTCAGTGCAACCCTCTGCCTCCTGGGTTCAAGTGATACTGGCATTTGATACTCCCAAGTAGCTGGGATAATATTGTTTTTATTATTATACATTCTTTTACTATTATCCTTGAGGCTATCTGTTATATTTACTGTTTACTAGCATCTGTACATTAATAATTGTACCACTTCATGAACAATGCTAGAATCTTACAATATTTTGGCTCACTTACCACCCTATTGACTTTTGTACTATTTTTGTCAAGTATTTAAATGTTACATATATTTTCTACCCCACAAAGACTTATGATTTGCACTTTAAACAGGAATTTATTTACATTTACATTAATTTCTTGCAACTGGGATTATTTTCCGTTAGCCAGATAAAGTTCATTTAATATTGTTATTATTACTGATTTATTGGCAATTTTATATCTCTCTTTCTGAAAACCACTGTATATTGCTTCTTTCAGTTAATAATTTTTTAGTGGGATAAGATTATAGGTAGGTCATTAGTTTTCTTTGAGCAGTTTAAAAGTTATCTTTTGATTTCCCCAATTTCTATTAAAAAGTCAGCTTTTGCTCTTATTTTTTCTCTTCTAGAAAAAATTTCCTTGCCACTCGAGCTATTTTTAATATTTTTGTCATTGGATTTTAGCAGTTTTACCATGTGATGTTTTAAATGCTTATTTCTCTGAATTTGCACTGCTTGACATACGTAATGTTTCACAATTATTTTGCTTGAAGTCTGTTTCCAAGTCCCTTTGGAATATGCAGGCCAATATTTCTACAAAATTACTGCATTCTCCTTTCATTTTTATTCTGAAACTCGAATTTGCATGTATATTAGATCATTTCACCTTATTTAACGTGTGCTCTTTCTATGTTGTTCATCTTTTTATAATTTCTTTCTGTACTTTAATCTGTATATTTTTTCTGACCTCTTCCAGTTCACTAATTTTCTCTTTTTCTGTGTTTAATCTATCGTCAAACCTATTTCTCCAATTCTAAGTTTATGTATGGTGTATTTCAGTTTAAGAATACCCACTGGATTCATTTTTACCAGTTCTAGTTTCTTGGTTAACATTCTTTCTTGAATACATCAAACTTGGTTATTATAGACCATTGGAGTCTAATAACTTCAGTATCTGAATCTCCTATGGTTTTACTTTTTTTAACCTATTCCTTGTATTTTAATCATTCATCCCTGTTTTCTATGTGTGGTAGTGCACATATTTTATTTGAATTTCAAATATTCTGTATGAGAAAATGTTAAGATGCTAAATGACAGTATATTCCTCCAGAAAGAATTTACCTTTCTGATGAAGCTGTGCTACTGGCAGGTCATCTTAATCTAATGAAGACTTAGTTTAAGATTTTGTGAGGAATGCTCTTTCTCTGGTTTGCTCTTTCTCTTCTTTTATCAACTTTTATTTTAGAATTAGAGTGTACATGTGCAGGTTTACTACAAAGGTATATTTGGTAATGCTGAGATTTGGAGTACAGGTGAGTTCATCATTCAGATAGTGAGTATAGTACCCATAGGTAGTTTTTCAGCTCTTGCATCTCCTCTATCTCTCTCCCCTCTACTGATCATTAATGTCTATTGTTCCTATCTTTATGTCCACGTGTGTGCAATGTTTAGTTCCCAATTATAAATGAGAACATGTGGTATTTGGTTAGTTTACTTAGAGTCATGGCTACTGGATGCATCCATGTTGCTTGCTGCATGGATATGATTTTGGTCTCTTTCGTGGCTGCATAGTATTTCATGGTGTATATGTACCACATTTTCTTTATCAAATCCATCACAGATGGGCACCTGGATTGATTCCATGTGTTTGCTATTTTGAGCAGTGCTGTGATGAAAATATTGGTGCATGTATCTTTTTGGTAGAACAGTTTATTTTCCTTTAGGCATATACTCAGTAATGGGATTGCTGGGTCAAATGGTAGTTCAACTCTTAGTTCTTTGACAAATATCCTAACTTTTCCATAGGGACTCGACTAATTTATGTTACCGCCAACAATGTATAAGCTAAGTCCTCAAAAGAAATTGCAACAAAAACAAAAACTGACAAGTGGGGCCTAATTAAGCTAACACATTTCTGTACAGCAAGAAACTATCAACAGAGTAAACAGACAACCTCCAGAATGGGAGAAAACATTTGCAAACTATCAATTGGACAAAGGTCTAATATCCAGAATCTATAAGGAATTTAAACAAATCAACATGCAAAAATCAAATAACTCCATCAAAAAGTGGGCAAAAGATATGCTTTTACTCTCAACTTAAAGATTGGAATGCTTCCCAAGACTTTTTACTTCTTCAGGCTCTGAACTTTCATCACTAGCTCTTTAGCATTAGTAGATATAGGAATTTCTGTTCAGACCCTTAGCACGTTGCCAGCTCCTTTCTTATTTTTGTCTCAGGTCACAAAAACTGCGAGTTGGCAATCACATTGAGAAAATGTTTCATGCAAAATATTGGGTTAAGACTCTATCTTATGTTGTATGTTGGCCACTTGAGTCCCAGCTGCTTTGGTACACAAAACTAAACCCTATCTCTCCAACCCAGCAAACCCTAAGCCACCTCTTTTTAATTGACCTCTATTTCCAGCACAGTGAATTGGAAATTGTCAGAAAAAAACATGAGTTCACTTTAATGTTTATTTTCACTTTTGGAATTTAATCTCCCTTATTTCATCTTCTTCTATGTTTAGTCTATTATTAAACCTATCTCTAAAATTCTAAATGTACATATTATATATTTCTGTTTGAGATTATCCGTGTGATTCACTTTCACGAGTTCCAGTTTGCTAGCTGTCTTGGTCTTCTCTGACATGTTTAAATAGTTTTTTGTTGTTGTTGTTTGGGTAGTTGGTTTTGTATTTTATTGAGATTGTATTATTTTTCTCTCCATGAGAGTTTGTCAGATACAAGACATTCTGTTATTTCCAGAGGTAACTTGGCTTTAAATAGCATTTTATATCAGTCATTAAGTCTCCAGTCCACATTTTACTAGAGAAATAACAAACTGTGGTGTAATACAGTTTTACTAAAACAGACCTCTTGAACATTTAGTCTAAACATTTCCATTCCTTTAAACTTTGACTTGTATTTTTCCAAAAAACACATATTGATATAAATTTTTATATTTGTGTTGTTAAAGAATATAATATAGTGTTTTCTGCAGATATATAAAGTAAATAAATGTTACAGAAAGATAATGGTACATATGATTTTAGGCTACTAGTTTTTTTAACTTATGTCTATTAAGGTCTTAAATATTCTGGGGTTCTACTCTTATCCAAAGTACACAGGTACATATGTCTTTATCTGTACCTATAATCTATATTTTTTCTTCTCCTTTTATTAATGCACTTCTTTATAGAATTTAGTCGAGGAGCTCTGAAATGTATAGACTCACTTCCACTCTATTTTTTCCTTACTTAAGAATGCCATCTCTTATTTTGGAACTAAGGTCAAGCTTGGGAATGTAATGCTAATCTTTCGCATGACTTTCTCTGCATGAGTACCAAGTTGCTAGGGAGGAAAAATATCAAAGCAACAAAGCAGATCAATGGTATTAGATATGAAAGGAAAATCCTCTTTCCAGACTCCCTAGAAAATCAGACACCATGTCAGGATTAACTTGATACCTGATAAAGGAGAAAGTTATTGAAGTGAATTTCTCACATAATAAGTTTTTATCATCTTCTGATTTCATTTTTTCTCCTAGCATAAAAGAACTGAATTTCAGCTAAATAATACTTCTTGACCTTCAGAGAAAATATGAATCAAAGCATATAAATATTAGTTAAAATGGTGGAAGAAATACTGATAATGATTAATATCTAGCTTTATAATCATGTTGCCTAAATTATAATCCTAAGTTTGCAACCTCTATCTTTAGTATTTTTTCAACCTTTCCTTCTAAGCCTAATATATTTCTCTGTAAAGTAGGCATAAAATAGCATCCACATACAAGGCTTTATATTATTATAGTAATATATACAAAGTCCTGAACAAAATATCTACCATGTAAGAAGCCCTCAATAATGTTCAATACCATTTTCATTACCTATCCCGTGCCTAGTATAATAAAAATAACCTAGTCTCAAAAAATTAAAGATGACTCTTGAGGATGCAGACTCTTCATTCTGTTTCCCAATTACAAATGTTTCATTAAATTTAATTTACATTTCCCCTCAATCTCTTAAAAAAAAAAAAAGCCAATAGAAGTAACATTTGATTTTGATTAAGGACGCAGTCTATTAAAACTCTGTTTGCTCCTTTCAGATGCATTGATCATAATTATCTTGTCATATGTCACTAAAGGCAGTGACAAGGTGGTAATGAAGCTTTACAAGTTTAAAATAAAATCTTTCTTATTATTAAGCCTGTGAATTCCGGAGCTTTTAGTCAAGTATGAAAAATACTCTTAACAATAATTGAAACAGATAAAATCTAATGTTAAAAACTTGAAAATCACAGCACTTTGCTTTGGAAGACACGGTGCTATTCATATAGGTATTAATAATGCTTTCTCATACCCAGTACAAGGCACAGCGTATGGTACTCACTAAATGCTTAATTGTAGAATTTAAATTAAAGCAGGTTTCAGGCAGGTGAAGCTGAGACATGGGTGACAATACAAGAGATGCAAATCAGAGGTTCCAGATTTTGTGTCCATTTACACAAGCTGACATAGTTCTAAGCAGGTTTCAATTGCAGGAGGTCAGTTAGAGTAAACAGCTATGCTGGTAAGAAAGTTCAGTAGGTAGCAAGAGTGGCACTCATTTTTAAAAAACCAGATTATTTTCTCTCTGCCCTTATTTTCTATTTATTGATGGATATAGGAAATTCTAGATCCACAGTTATTGAATTTATATGAAAAAATACATGTCTGAAGATTAATGCCCATTTGAATTGAATTATAAACAAGAGGCCACTATTTTATTACCTCACATATTGAGGTTTGCCTACTAAGGGTTTTCAATTAATTTTCAAGTAGAACTGGATATCAATTATTACTTGTATATGTATATATTTAATTCTGAAGTTTCTAAATATGATTTGTTCAATATTAATTTCATATGGAACAGAGAGAGTGGTAAATGAGATCATATATTAAAATTCAATTCAGAATACAGAGAAAAGTGATACATTTGAGGAAAATACATATCTGTGTCTAAGTTATGGTGGAACAATAATGCCAGTTGGTTAATTAACAGCATTGACTAAAAACTAGGCTTCTCATGGAAAATAACTATTATATAGACTTTACATATTTATCTTACTCAGCTAAACTTTCCTATAATTCTTTCCAAAACCTTTATTTGGTGACTAAGCTGTGGTTACCACAGTGATTTAATTATAAATTCATCAGATAACTCTATGTATAATTATTATATTATGGTATGAAAAATAATATGGCATAATGAATTAATGTAGTTGATAACATGGACACTTCTAAATCCTTATGTGATTATTAGAATCACTAAAGGAAATTTTATGAGATGCAGATACCAGAGCCACACTCAAAATATGCAGAATTTATTATAATTTGTCTTGGGACAAGCATTAATATTTTATTTTAAAGCTCCCCAATATGTCCCCTGGTAGAGACCTACTGATTTGATTGATAGAGCTCAGTAAATGCAACAAGAGTATAGAAAGCAAATTTAACATTTGTTAAGTCAGGAAAGAAAAAAAAATAAATTATTATAATAAACTCATGGATTTGTAGAGTTAAAAACTCCTTAACTGGAAGGAAAAAGTCTATTCTATCCATCAGGGACAGACAATTATTCCTCATTAAATCTCTCAAAAACTCTCTATTGTTTATATTTTGTTTTCTTTTGATATGTGGCTTAATAATGCATTTGGACATATGAAGAATTAGTTTTCTGCTGACAAGAGTAGGAATTACAGATTTAGGTTAGAAGAAAGAGTTCGGTCAACTGTGAGAAACAATATACAATATGTATATTTGAGAACTTTAAAATTATAATTGAATGTATGTATAGGAGATTAAATAATATTTATATAATGATATATAATGATTTAATCATTTATATAATCATTAAATGATATCTTTTCTGGTTCTTTGTAACTATATTAGTTAATAAAAATAGAACATAATAAAATGTCAACAAATATAATTTTTTCCAAGATTTTAAAAACAGATTGATACTAAATAAGCAGAATTCATTAAACTTTAAAATAGATTCATCATATTAGACATCCCTTTTACTCTTGCATTCTTGCACCCTTTCGCTGTTTTCTTAAACATAATTTTAAAAATAGCAGTATTTTAATTAATCAAAAAGAATAGAAAAGCAGCTATACAACGTAAGAGAAAGGCTATTTTCCTTAAACTGACACAAATATAAAATATTTTAGTATAAGGCATGCTACTTGCTGCCTGATTTTTTCAAATGTTTCAAGTCCTTTGAGAGAAATAAAATTATTTAAGTGAATGAAATAAATGATATAACAAATTCCTTCCTTCCTTCCTTCCTTCCTTCCTTCCTTCCTTCCTTCCTTCCTTCCTTCCTTCCTTCTCTCTCTCTCTCTCTCTCTCTCTCTCTCTCTTTCTCTCTTTCTCTCTTTCTCTCTTTCTCTCTTTCTCTCTTTCTCTCTTTCTCTCTTTCTCTCTTTCTCTCTTTCTCTCTTTCTTTCTTTCTTTCTTTCTTTCTTTCTTTCTTTCTTTCTTTCTTTTTCTTTCTTTCTTTCTTTCTTTTCTTTTTTTTTTCCCCCTGAAATGGAGTCTCACTCTGTCACCAGGCTGGAGTGCAGTGGTGATCTCAGCTCACTACAACCTCTGCCTCCTGGGTTCAAGTGATTCTTCTGCCTCAGCCTCCCGAGTAGCTGGGATTACAGGCGCGTGTCACGATGCCCTGCTAATTTTTTGTATTTTTTTTCTTTTTTTTTTTTTTAGTAGAGACGGGGTTTCACCATGTTGGACAGGATGATCTCAATCTCTTGGCCTCATGATCTGTCCACCTCGGCCTCCCAAAGTGTTGGGATTACAGGCATGAGCCACCGATATAACAAATTTCAAATTCAAACTAAAATTTTAGAAAATGCCTTCTTACATTTGTGTTTTACCTTCATTTGAGTGAATTAAATAATTTTGAAATGTCAAAATATTTTTAAAATATTTATCTTTAAAACATTGTTCTCAGTTTTCAGACAGTGTTGGGAAAAAGAAAGACTTTCAACAAATTTGAGACTTAAAAGAAGGCAGTGTTTTAAAGTCCACCGGTTGTGTCATTCAATTATTCTATAAAATTGAGATGAGAATCAAGGCAACAATTTGAGATTAATGACTTCAAGTATCAGGTGTGTTTTAGAACTAGGAAGCATTTTAAACATTATTAAAAGTGAGAAAGACACACAGGCATATGCCACATGTAATGTGCAAACTAAATATGTTGATCAAGAAGAATATAATGCATGTATTGTTCACCTATTAAGGATACAAAACTTTCAAAAATGTCATCTCTGAAATTTGTATAATTCTCATTTCAAATACAAGACAGCCTGAGTTTACATAGCTGATAATTAGTGAAGCTGATGAAGCTAAGACTGATACCTAAAAGCAACTAAAGAATCTGTTTATCTCACAGGTTCTGGATATTAGGATGTGGACATCTTTAGGAGGCTATTTTATAACCTAACATAGCTTCATTTGGGTAACAGAGACTTACTCAGGTTACCTCCCCTTGAAAATTGGGGAAAAACTTAAAGGGAGGTGTCAATTGATAAGATAAAAGGTCTAAGAAAGACAAGAATCTCAGTCACACAAGAATACAGAATTAGACTGATGAAAAAACAAGAATCATAGCACAGCTTCACTTCAAGATACTGGAACTGGACATTCTTTCCAAACCCAAGGCAGCTCTGAAGACCTCAGCATATGAAGTTGGTGAAACTCTACTTTAGACTCTGCAATAATGTCTCTTCCAAATTGCCTTTGTGTTTTTATGAATACTCCCTATTCACATACCAACTTATTTTTTACGCTAATCCTGCATCCATTTCATGGTTCATGATTATCCAAAACTTTGAATTCTTATTATTTTAACGGATGTGCCAATAATTATTATTTTTTTGCCAGTGACTCTCACCATTAACCCTAAGCTTTTGCTCATGTTATGACCTACCCAATTCATTCCAGCTTTCTTGGAACATTTTTTCTTAGTGTCATTCATGAGAACTCTTTGTTAGAATTGCCGAGAATGACTATTAAAAATACAGCGTTCTGAATCTAGCCACCAGAATCAGAGGACAGCGGTGGGCCCGGGATCTGACTTTTAAATAAGCTTCCCAAATAATTCCTATACCCAGCAAAAATTGAGAAAACATATGCCTGAGATTCACCTGGCTATTCCTATTATACTTGTTTAAGCAAAATTTGTTTTTCACAAATTGGCCAAAAATTGAGAGTCTGCCAAGCTTCTTTATTTACTGTTCTTAAATCAGCAAGGGACCAAATCAATATGCTTTTCTAGCAAATATTTTAAAAGGAAATTTATTGGAAATTTTATTCAATCAGTTATTGTCTATTAATCTATCCATCTATATTTCTATATCCCACTATGTGTCACTCTGTGTTCCCAATTTTGGGAAACCTTCAAGGAAAAACATAACGTTGGGAAATGGTAAATAAAGTCTAATTGTAGGTAAGAGCTATGATATCACTAAGGATAAATGATCATGGCAGTAGAAATACCCTATACCAACCTCCTTTAATCGAGTGGTAAAGTTAATGAAAAATAGCACTTTTGAGTCCAGGTCATGGATTCCTAATTCTATCCAGCCAACCTTCTCAGATTTAGTCCGAAAGAACACTAGTGTATGAGTAAATTCAGGGAGCTGTAATATTGAGGAACTTGGCCAATTTGGGCCTGGGACATGCCTTTCTGCATGTTATATTAAGGAAGAGGTCATTGGCCTCAGCCAAGAGGCAATGACCATGCCCGGAGCAGAAGCCAAAGTCCTAGCCAAGTAGTGTACGAACTATCAGAAATAGAGTTGTGCCATGGCAACGGTGGGGAAAGTAACAGTGACCAACTTTGGGATGTATGGGTTTCAACTGTGACACAAGACTGTGGCTATGTTAGCATATCTGATTTATGATAACATATAATATATATTATATCCATATATAAATATGTACATTTGTGTATAGATACATATTTTTCCAAATGAATATGAAACACACAATAAATAGTCACAGAGTAAATGAAGTAAAAGGTATTCACTCAACCTCATTTTACTGATTTTCTCCTGAAGTTTAAAAAAATTTCCAGAAAACTTTTTGTTCTTAATTTTGTACATGACACCTGATGACATGTTTCCATCAAATCAGAGTGTACCTGATATATAAGCATTAATTTGATTTCCATGTTAAAGCTAAATTATACACTTAAAAAAGAACAAAATAACTTTGAAAACCAACCCCATAACACAAACTTCACTAATTCAGATAATCCTCTTCATTACTAAAAGAATATATGTAGTAAGTCCAAAGCTTGTTTTACTTTCTACATTTCTAATATTCTGAGTGGGCACATGTGAGATATGGAATGTAGTTTTTACTATTCATTACCTAGTCATTAATATTCATGAGTGAATTAGTAAAGAATTCAGATATAACAATAATACAAATTATTTTTTCTTAAAAATTGTCTTTTGCAGAAAAGAGTCCCATTAGTTTTGTTCCTCTAGTCAACAAATTAAATTATTTCACTTTAGTAGTAATGAATATGCTCTTAATATTTGTTGTTTGTTGGAAACTTGTAACTCAGTTTCATCTAAGGTATTATCATTCCAGAGAACTGAAAAAAACAGATGTCTTAGTCTGGTTTTTTGTTGCTATAACAGACTACCACAGTCTGGGTAATTTTTAAAGAAAAGAAATGTATTTCTCAGAGTTCTGGAGGCTGGAAATCCAATATCCACTTGCTGGCATCTGGTGAGGCCTTCTTGCTGCATTGTCACATGGCAGAAGGTATAACATGAGGAGAGAATACCCAAGAGAGGGAAGAAGTGGCAAAACTCATCCTTTTATAAATGACCCAGTCTGGAGGTAACTAACCCACTACTAAAATTAAGGCATTAATTTATTTATTAGGCCAAGCCTTATGGCCTGCTTACATCTTAACAGTCCTATCTCTCAACACTGTTGCATTAGGGATTAAGTTTCCATCAAATAAATGTTGGGGAACACATTCAAACCATAGCAATAATCTATATAGATTCTGGGGTTCAGGATTGTGATTAT
The DNA here is from genome assembly GCF_049350105.2 of Macaca mulatta. NCBI lineage: Eukaryota > Metazoa > Chordata > Mammalia > Primates > Cercopithecidae > Macaca > Macaca mulatta. The sequence continues at coordinate 89,169,413 of NC_133417.1, forward strand.
AATTTCTATCATGGCACTATGTCCAATAAATCCTTAAAAAACTTCATAATTTTGAAAAGTAGTTTGAATCTTAAACTAAAATTGTTATATTTAAATTTGCATGTTTATTATATTAAAAATATTTTATGACTCCTCATTAACAACAAACCATAAATGATTATTTTCTTAATGACAAATGTTTTAGCTCTTCATGAGATTTTATGTCCAATTAAATATTACAGATCCATACAAAATATAAAATGACAAAGTATTATAAAAAGTTTATGAGAAAAAAGCCTAATTATTAATACACATTCATGAACTACTCATCAAGAACAGCAAAGGAAAACAAAAACAATACTCTAGTGCTTACATGCTTATAAATGGGAAACATTAATCTATAAGTATTAAATATCTTCCATGAAACATTTAAAATCACATAGCTATCTGAAATTCTAAAACACAAAAGTTCTGAAAACTGAGTTTTTAAATATGCAGCACTCACTTGGCATGCTTACTACACTGAGGTGAGATATTTATATTGATATTTTAAATATTGATAAAAACTCAATATCAATACATTTTAGAGTAACTTTTCATGTTTTGCTACAGGAATAGTAATGTGTTGATTATAGACTGATACTTCAGACTCTACAGGGTGTTTATGCAATATTTGGCATACACATACTTAAATATTTTTAAAAGCTGAGCAATTCTGAATTATGAATCAAAACTGGCTGCAATAGTTTGTGGACTTGTAGTAGGAATTTTACAATTAAATAATCTGTAAAACATAACCACAATGTAATAAACAATACATTTGTAATTGTTATTACAGTATTTTTAAATTCCATTAAAATAGTGAAAAAATACTCCTCAAACAAGTACTATTAAGTCCCAATAACAAGAGCACGACCCAGATAATTCAATAAACTCCTGGATTGTTTGCCAAAGATTTCCAATTCCAGCAGAAAATTCAATGTGTGTGGGTTTGTGTGTTTATTCACCTGGATTCTTAAAATGGTGAGGCAGATGAAAATATACAAAGTATTGTGGATAAAACACAATTTGGAGGAAGTAGATAAAGACAAACACAAAGTAAAATAACTTGCTTAACTATTCACATTATATTGGATAGAAAATTTGAGACAGAAAATGAATAATACAAAATGAAAGTGGCTTTGCATATGAACAGGAGAAAAAGAATGAAGAGCTTTGTATTCACAAAACCAACTTAATTATATAAGGAAAACTCAAAATAGGAAGAAAACTGTAACTGTGATAATCACTTCTATTTAATATATCAGAAGTAACTTAATATTAGGGAGAGTGGGCTTACAAGATGGAAAAGAGCATGCTTAAGAGTCTTATTGAGGGAAAGAACGGTGGCCATTTTAAAAAATCTTATAATATTCTATTTTAACATTTTGTTTTATTAGAATTTAATGTGTTGTTACAGGTAGAGTATCAATAACATTTTATTTTTATTCTTTTTTTTTTTAATTATTATTTTAAGTTCTGGGATACGTGTGCTGAACCTGCAGGTTTGTTCCATAGGTATACATGTGCCGTGATGGTTTGCTTCACCAATTAACCCATAATCTAGGTTTTAAGCCCCTCATCCATTAGGTATTTGTCCTAATGCTCTCCCACCCCTTGCCCCACAACACCCGACAAGCCCCAGTGTGTGATGTTCCCCTCCCTGTGTCCATGTGTTCTCATTGTTCAACTCCCACTTACTATTTTTTTTAATTTCTTTTTTTTTTTTTTTTGAGACAGAGTCTTGCTCTGTCGCCCAGGCTGGAGTACAGTGGCCGGATCTCAGCTCACTGCAAGCTCCGTCTCCTGGGTTTACGCCATTCTCCTGCCTCAGCCTCCCAAGTAGCTGGGACTACAGGCGCCCACCACAGCGCCCAGCTAGTTTTTTGTATTTTTTACTAGAGACGGGGTTTCACCGTGTTAGCCAGGATGGTCTCGATCTCCTGACCTTGTGATCCGCCCATCTCGGCCTCCCAAAGTGCTGGGATTACAGGCTTGAGCCACCGCGCCCAGCCCAACTCCCACTTATGAGTGAGAACATGTGGTGTGTGGTTTTCTGTTTCAGTGTTAGTTTTCTAGAGTGATGCTTCCATCTTCATCCACGTCCCTGCAAAGGACATGAACCCATTCTTCTTATGACTGCATAGTACTCCATGGTGTATATGTGCCACATTTTCTTTATCCAGTCTATCACTTACGGGCATTAGGATTGGTTCCAAGTCTTTGCTATTGTAAAAAGTGCTGCAATAAAGGTATGTGTGCCTGTGTCTTTATAATAGAGTGATTTATAATCCTTTGGGTATATACCCAGTAATGGGATTGCTAGGTCAAACAATATTTCTGGTTCTAGATCCTTGAGGAATCACCACACTGTCTTCCACAATGGTTGAACTAATTTACACTTTCCCCAATAGTTTAAAAGCGTTCCTATTTCTCTGCATCGTCACCATCATCTGTTGTTCCCAGACTTTTTAATGATTGCCATTCTAACTGACATGAGATAGTATCTCACTGTGGTTTTGATTTGCATTTCTCTAATAAGCAGTGATGATGGTTTTTTTCATGTTTGCTGACCTCATGAATGTCTTCTTTTAAGAAATGTCTGTTGATATCCTTCACCCACTTTTTGATGGTGGTGTTTTCTTGCACATTTGTTTAAGTTCCTTGTAGATTCTGGATATTAGACCTTTGTCAAACAGGTAGATTGCAAAAATTTTCTCCTATTCTTTAGGTTGCCTGTTCACTCTGATGATAGTTTCTTTTGCTGAATAGAAGCTCTTTAATTTAATTAGATCCCATTTGTCAATACAGTAATACAAACTACCATCAGAGGATACTATAAACACCTCTGTGCAGTTAAACTAGAAAATCTAGAAGAAATGGATAAATTCCTGGACAAGTATACCCTTCCAAGAGTAACAGGAAGAAGTTGAATCCCTGAATAGACCAATAACAAGTTCTAAAATTGAGGCAGTAAATAATAGCCTACCAACTAAAAAAAGACCAGAACCAGATGGATTCACAGCCGAATTCTGCTGTAGGTACAAAGAGGAGCTGGTACCATTACTTCTGAAACTATTCCAAACAATAGAAAAGAACTCCTCCCTAATTCATTTTATGAGGCCAGCATCATCCTGTTACCAAAACCTCACAGAGACACAACAAAAAAAGAAAATTTCAGGCCAATAGCCTTGATGAACATCAATGTGAAAATCCTCAATAAAATACTGGCAAACCAAATCCAGCAGCACATCAAAAAGCTTATCCACCACAATCAAGTTGGCTTCATCCCTGGGATGCAAGGCTGGTTCAACATATGCAAATCAATAAATGTAATGCATCACATAAACAGAACCAATGATAAAAACACATGATTATCTCAATAGATGCAGAAAAGACCTTCGATATAATTCAACACGCCATCATGCTAAAGACTCTCAATAAACTAGGTACCGATAGGACGTATTTTTATTCTGTAAATGTTTCACTACCATTTAATTACAGGAGAATTAAGTATTTTGAAGAAATAGTCAATAAGTCATAATTTTATTTAGTTGTCAAATAGATTAGTTCTTTTCTCAGAAATTATTAATTACACAAATGGGACCATATGAACACATTTTGCTAGGTGAATATAGGCCAATTTTATTATAGCAGAAATCATTTACAGTTGTCATAATATCCTAATTACTCAAAACTTTGATATTCTTTATTAAAAATGAATTCTCTTTGTCCATTCTGCTATTGGTTTTTGAATAGACACATTACTCAAAAGATATACAGGAGTTCATCAGATGATCACTTTTCTAGTAACATTAATGTAAATCCTAATACATTTTTAATCCTCCAGCAAATTTTTAACTCTTACCTAAAACTGAATAAGGTATAAAAACACCTTTACTTTACTCAGTCTTTTACGTAGCCAACTGTTACTGATCAATAAGCCAGTCAGTAACCTTGGTTTTATCTTATCATTAAATAGATTTATCACATATATTTTTATTCATGTTGATAAGAATATGTCCCAGGTAGGTAAGTAAAATAAAAGGAACATTTTATACTTGGGATATGATAGGAAAATTCACATTTAAAATACATAGCTTTAGTGTCTTGGAAATAGCCAATGAGGTACATGCTAGCTCCATTTTCTGACGGTGTCCCTGGATATTAGTCAGGGTCAAATCTTTCAGATTAGAGCAAGTTCCCTATAATTTGACTTTCTATTTTCATATTAAAGGGAAATTTACCTTTTATGGTATCTGAAAAAAAAATCCTTTAAACAGCTACACTTCTGACAAGTTGACTAAAGCAACAAGCAACACAAACTTGAAAAAAAAATCTTGGGTAAATTGCTACTTTAGGGTATTCTGATTACTCCAGTGAACTCTTTGGATAAGGATGCTACAAGACCCTCTAAACTAGATCTATTCCTCTCCAACTTTCATATGCAGGCAAATCATCTGGGGATCTTGCCAAAGAGAAGGTGCTAATTTAGGTCTGGAGTGGGACCCAAGGGTCTGTAGTTCCAATAAATTCACAGGTGATCCCAATGCCAGCCACTGGTCTGGGGGCCATGTTGGCTCCCAAGGTTCTACAGCATTGCATCTCACACTTTGGTGTTGGCTTGTGGATGCTGATATTATTCCTCTGAAAATTCTGAGGAATAATTAGTTTGTGGCAAGATCTTGGCATTGAGATTTTTAAAGTTTCTTCAGGTAATCTAATGGACAACAAGAGGTTGAGAACCAGTACTCAAGAGTGAAGCAATAATTTAGAACATTTCACAACTTCTGAGAAGTTCTGGTTACCAAAATTGTAAAAGTTCTACTTCAGGGCTCTGGAGGTCTGGAACTTGTATACCTTTAATGGTTGCCTTGTAAACAAGAATACTTCTAAAGCCTGAGCACAGTCTTGAAATAAAAGCATGCTTTGGGCAAATAATACTTTTAATTGAGACAAATTGACCCTTAGGATCAAGCTATTAATGCCCATTGTTCCTTCTCTATCATTAGCAGACATCAGTAGGTGGATCAGCATAAAAGTAGCAAATGAATACTTTGTGTGGTAATAACTGTACTAAATCTGAATATTTCTTGAAACCATTTGCACAACTAAAATACCTGTGATTTAGACATCTCCTTGGAGTGCAATTTTAAACTGTTGCTCCCTGGGCTTAGGAACCTGTATGTGGTTTATGACCCAGTTAGTTTAAATTGATTCTTTCCCTATTGTACCCAATTAGCAATTATGGTTTTCAGAGCCCAAAGAGTGGAGGTGTGTGTTGATGGTAGAGAATCAAAGTCATTAAATACAAAAACACAAACAAAAACAAAATGAAAACAAAACCAACTTAGCCACCTCAGGAAAATATACTGTAAAGGTTGTTGGTTAAATTATTTGAACCACTATTTTGTTTTATATAGCAAGTTTATCTATTTTTAAACCTTCTATACATGACAGTGTCAATCGACAGTGGAATGCTTAAGTTTGTCTATAATACAACTTCCTTTCTCTTTCCCTTCACTTAGCCAAGTGTTGATTCTGACATTCCCTTTCTTCAGAAGACTGGGACTTTCTCATGCTTCTCATGCTCTAAGCCCTATTTTCAGGTAAAGTATAAAATTACTATTAATACATGTAGAGTATGCAACCTGGGGACTGTTACAACTTCTTGTATTACTTGAATCCAATAATTTAAAAATTTGAGCCAACAAATTAATTTCAATGAGTATAAAATGAGGCATCATTAATAGCCACGGAAACCATCTGGCATAAAGTGAACTTTCAACATTATTATCTCGGACTTAATCCATGCACTTAGCAGAAGCTTGTCTGTGGTCCATAACATACGGTGTTATTTGGAGGGAAACCCTGCATATTACAATTCAGACTGAACTCTCCATTTTTCAGTCCTAGCATTGCTCCCCTACTCCCAATATAAAAACATAACTGGGCTGTCTCAAGGTAGCTGGGGCAGATTCAAAACAAACAAACAAACTGAACACTAAGGGAGATGAGGCAATGGGATGTATTGGTTTGCTAGGGCTGCCGTAACAAAATACCACAAATTGGTGGCTTTAGCAACAGAAATGTTTTGTCTCACGGTTCTGAAAGCTAGAAATCTGAGAAAAAACTTCTATCTGAAGTTGACAGGGTGTTGACAGGGTTGGCTTCTTCTGAGGAAGGAACCTGTTGGCCTCTCTCCTGGCTTTTGGTGGCTTGCTGATAACTCTGATGTTCCCTGGCTTGTAGTTGCATCACCCTGGTCTCTGCTTGATGTTCACATGCAGCTCTCCCTGTATTTATGTCTGTCTCCAAATTTCTTTTTTGTAACACCAGTCATTTGGGATTAGGACCTGCCCTAATGACCTCATTTTAACTTGAAGACATTTGTAAAGACTTTGTTTCCAAATAAGGTCACAACCTGAAGTACAATTTGTAAAGATTAGGGCTTCAACATATATATTTTGGAGGGGCACAATTCAACCTGTAACATAGGCAAACTTTTTGGGGTCAGGTGATGGGGGAACATTCAATTATGAGAGCAAAAGAAGACTAAGAATCCAGTTTTTATGATGATAACTATATATACCTGAACTTCCACTGGCATCTTGATCAAAAAGAGGTTTACTACTAACTAGCATTCATAAACCACTTTGTGCATGGAATGCCTTCTTCTAAGTGTTCTACTTCAGCAGCCCCCAAACATTTTGGCACCAGGGACTGGTTTTGTGGAAGATAATTTTTCCACAGATGGGGTGGGGGCAGGAATGGAAACCCAAAACCATTAGTTATATCCTCATAAGGAGCACACAACCTAGATTCCTCACATGCACAGTTCAAAGTAGGGTTTGTGCCCTCATAAGAATATATTGGTGCCACTGATCTGACAGGAGATGGAATTCAGGCAGTAATGATCCTGGCCCACTGCTCACCTCCTGCTGTGTGGCCTGGTTCCTCACAGACCAGGGAACACTGCAGGTCCGTGGCCCAGGAGTGGTTGGGGATCCCTGCTCTACTTCCTCTGCTTAACACAGTCATAACAGGAGCTCATTGTAAAGAGGGGGAAACTGAGACACAGAGAAATTAAGTAATTTTCTCAGGGTCACAGAGTGGAAGAAGAGTCAAACCCAGAGTCTGATTCTAGAGGTTTCATTTTTAGCCACAGTAGGAGACTAGGTGAACTGTTTGCCTCCACAGAAAGGAGATGGATCTTGATTGAGCGGTGAGTGGTTTCAAAGGTTTCCTGCTAGACATCACTGCCTGTTACCTTGTTTATTTTCTACCGTTTAACAGAGACTAAATATTGAATACTAATGAAATATTCTTTTCAGCTAAATGTATATGGTATAGATTTTGTCTGATTTATTTAGGACCCATTTAATAAAAGTGAAACTAAAGTGTGAATAACCTAAAGACCTCTGCAGAAACCACAAAGTAGAATGATGCTTAAAAAAGGTCGTGTTGCATTGAATTTTTAAAAATGCATGAAACTGAGAAAAGAGAAAACAAAGATATTTAACCTCTTTAGAGAGAATACAGGTAATTGTGAAATCAGTTAACGGAATTTAAACCACTTCCTTTGTAGTGAGAAAGGCAGATTCAAGGCAAGAACATAATACCCAGATGGGTCTTTGTTGTTTATGGGAAGAATTATTCTCCTTGATACGCTGGCAGTATTTTCTTCCTTAATGTCTATCGTTCAGTTAGAATCACTCATGCAGATTTCAGTTAAAGGGGCCACTGAACACATGGTAAAGAGAGATTTGAAGGCACTTCTTCAGAGGCAGGAAAGCTCATGACAGAATAACAGGAGAGTGTCTAATGAAAGGGAGATGGGAATTGTCTAATAATTGCATTTCCGCAGAGTTGGCAAATGTTCCACTAGATCCCTTTGGGAATCCAGGCCTGCAAAGAAGGGAGAACATGCATCTTAGCAGGTCACAAGCCTAGGAAGAGACATGAAAAGACAAAATAGCAAAACATAGCAAAATAATGCAAGTAAATCCACAGGGCAATAATAGCATTACTATTTGCCGTTCTTATCCCAAGTGGTTTGTCCTTCTCTTAAACAATATTCATGATAAACATTTACGTTAGCTCCTATATGTTGTTGTTCTGTTTTTCACTTAATCAAGTCAAAGAATCTATAATAGAAGCTGGCTTTGTAACATTCACGAGCATGGGTGGGAAGAGGACAGAAGCATGGTTTAGAAGAGAAAAACATATTTTAATGGATGAAGTATGGGAGTCAGGGTAGGAAACAGTTTGCTCTTAAGTAAAGAAGCAGCTAACAAAATACATACAGGAAGGTAAAGGTGAGGCAGAGTTCAGGCAAATACATAAGAACCATGTGTTTGAAAATCCTGCAAGTACAGAAAACTGCCCTGCCAAGTATCCAGGCAAACAGAAACCTGAGAATCTGCTAGAAATAAAGGAGCGAGGCATAGCAGCAGGAGAAAACGAGAAGTTACCATTAACAGAGAAAGACCTTAATAAGTGAGCAGAGGCCTGCTTTAGCCCAGAACTTACATTTGTTTCCTGTGGATCAGGAAGTAATCTACAAGAATAGCTGGCCTGAGGCTCGTAGGTGGAGAGAATTAAGAGCATTACATTAGTAAAACAATTTAGAGAAACAAAAAATACCTGTTTGCAGAACTTTTTTTCTTTGAAATAAATAGAACACATTTACTCTCATATATTAGGCTCTCTTAACCTTTATCCACAAGTATGATTTGAAAAGGGGAGAAGACTATATATTTTCAAAAGGCAATTTTAATGAAGAAGCCATGTGTAAATTAAACATCAGTTTCATGGCAAACATTCTCAACAAACAGACTGAAATATAAGTGAGATCTCGTCATTCCATTTTGTCTGTTTTCCCTGGTGGACTCCAGAAGGAGTTTATTACTTTGGGTTGTTCTTAACCTGAAATCATCCTGTGAGGCAGAGTTCAGGGTTCCACTATAGTCACACTCATTTTCATATATGTTATCTTCAGGTCCCAATATGTTGTTTCACAAAACTAGAAACTAATTCATTATAATCTGCTAACATAAGAGGGAGGGGGCAGAAACCTGATGGTGGCATAAAGGTAAATTGAGTGAAAGATGATGAAATATTTAGAATATTACTGTATTTTAAAAGTTGATACTTTACAGGTTAAGCAAAGGCACAATTGATATATTTAGTATTCTTTACAATTGCATATTTTACTTTAGTAAAATTAATGTTATCAATATACTCTCCTAGATCCAGACTACTATATATTATAGTAGTGATGATTATAAAATATATACAAAATAGCTAGAATAATAAAATATCAACTAATGAAGGAAATAAAATAAACCATGTCACAATTCTCATCATCTATATCGAAAGCTATGAGGTAGTGGAATATGTATAGAATGCAAAAGGCAAAATAATTATGGATGAAAAATATTACATGCAGCAAAGATAGCATTCTTCTGTCACAGCAAAAGAAAGATGGTTTTAAGATATTAAAGGATTTTGGATATCAATCACTAACACATGCCATCTGAGTAATTTAGAAACTACCTGTCCCAGAATGGGATCCTTGCGAAGCAGACTTTGAGATGTAGATTCACCTGTGAGAAAAGTATTGGTGAATATTTTCAGAACCTGTGGGTTGTGAAGGAAGCAGGATTGGGCAAAGGATGAGGCTGAATTGTAATGCTTTTCTAATATAGGCTTCCACTATTTGATTCATGTTTTTTACATACTGGGGAATAGCACCATATAAAGTTATTTAAAATGTGTACTATTATGTCCTAGAGAATGATGTTTTATTTAATTGACTCCCTTCAAAATTAGGTTACATCACTTTATCAGACCACTTATGAGTGGATTCTGTGATCCTGGGGCCTCAGCTGTACCTCCTTTGTGGTAAAGTAGGTTCCATATCTTATTCAATTATATCTACATTCCTACATTAAACATTCTTAAGCCCTCCAAGGTGCTGGTGAAAGTTAATACATTATTTAAAGATTTTTCACATTTTGTATCAGTTCTCCTGCATCCAGTCACATATCATTAGCCCAAGTTTGCTTAACCTTAATCTTCCAATCTTTCTCCTTTCAGGTCCCTAACCAAGCCTTTGGCCAAGAGTGTGTATATATTCTAACCACTTCTAGTTTCGATTGATCCCCAGGTAAAATGTCCAAATTCTATCCATTAGGAGAATTTTCCCTTACCATTTTCTTTCAAGCCCACCCTTCAGTGGGAATATTTGGCAGCTATATTCCTGTATAGCTAGCATATATTTTTGGCTTGCACCACTTACAGAGTCAAGTTATCCATGAACTAAGCTTTCAGTGTTCCTCTTCCATCATCTGGTCATACATGATCTCATGTATGGTCATAGCTATTACATGAGAGAGAGAGATTTTGGTGCAAGCTTGGTGGAGGATATGAGGTTCTGGGCTGAGAGTTTTTGGAACTCGCTTGCTCTCTCCAATCCTGCTTGTGTGAAATTAAAGATGTACCATCTATACCTGACAATGGATTATTACTATACTCCTTATACCATGGGTTTGACAGAAGCTGGCTAATGAGGGGAAGCTCTGTCCAACTCTACAAGTCTTTATTGTGATTCTACATATGACGTCTTTTCCCATAACTTATATTCCAATTTCGTAGGTTCCTTTATGTATACCACTGATGTCAGTATGGGCCAATTAGCAAAGCCACTTGCTCAGCAGTTTGGATTTGCAGCAGAGCCCTTTTCTATTCTGAGTCTTACTCCTGTATTATTCAGCTCAGGCTTCCCTAACAAAATATTATAGACTGCGTGACTTAAACAGCCTCAGTTCTGGAGGGCGGGACATCCAGGATCAGAGTTCTAGCAAAGTATGTTTCCTTCTGAGAACTATTTTCTTGGCTTGTGCGTGACTGCTATCTCTTTGTATGCTCATAGGACCTCTTCTTTGTGCACCTGCAGATAGAAAGACAGAGAGAGAGAGAGAGAGAGAGAGAGGGAGAGAACAAGCTGTCTGGTATGTCTTCTTATAAGGACAATTCTGCTGAATCAAATTCTTACCCTTATTACTTCATTTAACCTAGATTGTTTCCTTAGAGGTCCCATCTTCATACACATACACAGTAAGGGTTAGGGCTTCAACATATACATTTTGGGAAGGTATGATTTTCAGTAACAACTCATTTTCTGTCTTCTGATATAAGGCCCAGAGAAGTACTCACAATTAGAGAATATTCTGTCTCTAGAACCTGAAGAGGCCAACTTAGGTACTATTACTCCTTATTAGTAGTGGAAGGTTCAAAATACACCAGATGGTTCTTTACTTTGAAGGGTGTGCCCAAGTGTGTCCCAAACTACTAACTCCCTAAAATCTTTACTTATGTGGTAGAGGTTCCTAAATCATCGTAGGACTTAGCTCGAACTCTAGGTAGCACTTGTGTCTTCCTAAGACCTCAACGTCTGGCTCATCCAATCTGGTTAACACAATTTCAATGATACAGCATGCTAACATATTGAGAGATATCAAATAATCCAAAATTGTTTGAGCTATATTATGATAGAGGAAAAAAAGAATTAACATAAGAATGTGATGAAACCTAAAACTCTAAATATATGTGATTGTCCTTTTCATGTGAATGTTTACTGTTTCTTATCTTGTTTAAATGGAGACAGGATGAATGCCATCACCCATGTATCCTGTAGGTTATCAAGATTAGTCATTTTTATCTGAATCTAATGTTTTTATTAATTGTATATATTTGCTGGAGTTGGGACTCCACTTTGCTTTTTCCGCTAGTCTTACAAGAACTCTTACTCTACATTCAAGGGTCCACAGAAATGCTTAAGTCAACTTTCAGGTATGTCATATTTCAATGATTTATTCAGAGAATGGCTAAGTGGTCACTGGGTGGAAGTGAAGAGGTGGTGGGATTGCTGTAAGCTGGACCCAGATCAGTATTGCATTTATTGTCAGGTTCTCATATACTTTAATCCTAATGTGCAGGAGGATAGGGGGATGAGGGTGACAGTAAGTATAAGAAGACCTCAGTTCTCTGAATATCAATTTAAATTCAGACTGTGAGTCAAAAAGCCTTTGGAATGCTCAAGTTTTTGTTTTTCCCAGTGTACACTTACACTCTCTGTACCACAGAGATTAATAAGAATACTGATAGAATACAATGGTTCTAGTGGCAAAAGAGAGATGCAGCCAAGAAGGATCACTCTCAATGTATAAAGAGATGAGAGATCTCATAAACAAGTGGTATATTCTTTCTTTCAAAGATGGAACTAATTGACAGAAAAAGAGCTCTGGTGTCCAGGAGGAAGTACTTTGCAGATTCCCCCTAAGCTGGCAGGTATCTTAGTTAGCTTGGTTTGCTATAATAAAGTATCAGAGACTTGGGTGACTTAGAAACCACAGAAACTTATATTTAATGGTCTGAAGTCTGATATCAGTGTGCCACATGGTTGGGTTCTTGTAGCCCTCTTCCAGGTTTCACACTATTGACTTCTTATATACTCACATGGCAGAAGGGGAGCTAGCTGGACTTTTCTTATAAGAACACTGATTCCAACCATGAAGGCTCTATTCTCATGACATAATAATCTTCCTAGGGCTTACTCCTAAAGACCATTGCACAGGGATTAGGGCTTCAATGTATGAATTTAGGGCAGGGGGTACACAGACATTCAGTTAATTGCAGCCCAATGATTGGGTTATATTAAACGCATATAAAAAATAAAACAAGTACTATGCTGTTTTGGTTACCATAGCCTTGTAGTATAGTTTGAAGTCAGGTAGCAAGATGCCTCCAGTTTTGTTCTTTTTGCTTAGGATTGTCTTGGCTATGTGGGCTCTTTTTTGGTTCCAAATGAACTTTAAAGTAGTTGTTGTTGTTGTTGTTGTTGTTGTTGTTTTTTCTAATTCTGTGAAGAAAGTCAATGGTAGCTTGATGGGGATATCACTGAATGTATAAATTACTTTGAGCAGTATGGCCATTTTCAGGATATTGATTCTTCCTATCCATGAGCATGGAATGTTTTTCCATTTCTTTGTGTCCTCTCTTACTTCCTTGAGCAATGGTTTGTAGTTCCCTTTGAAGAGGTCCTTCACGTCCCTTGTAAGTTGTATTCCTAGGTATTTTATTCTCTTTGTAGCAACAGTGAATGGGAGTTCACTCATGATTTGGCTCTCTGTTTGTCTGTTATTGGTGTATAGGAATGCTTGTGATTTTTGCACAATGATTTTGTATTCTGAGACTTTGCTGAAGTTGCTTATCAGGTTAAGATTTTGGGCTAGGACAATGGGGTTTTCTAAATATACAATCATATCATTTACAAACAGGGACAATTGGACTTCCTCTCTTCTTATTTGAATACGCTTTATTTCTTTCTCGTGCCAGATTGTCCTGGCCAGAACTTCCAATACTATGTTGAGAAGGAGTGGTGAGAGAGGGCATCCTTGTCTTGTGCTGGTTTTCAAAAGGAATGCTTCCAGTTTTTGCCCACTCAGTATGATATTGGCTGTGGGTTTGTCATAAATAGCTCTTACTATTTTGAGATATGTTCCATCAATACCTAGTTTATAGAGAGTTTTTAGCATGAAGGGATGTTGAATTTTATCAAAGGCCTTTTCTGCGTCTATTGAGATAGTCATGTGGTTTTTGTCATTGGTTCTGTTTAAGTGACGAATTGCATTTATTCATTTCCATGTGTTGAACCAGCCTTGCATCCCAGGGATGAAGCCAACTTGATCGTGGTGGATAAGCTTTTTGATATGTTGCTGGATTCTGTTTGCCAGTTTTTTGTTGAGGATTTTAGCACAGATGTTCCTCAGGGATGTTGGCCTGAAATTTTCTTTTTGTTGGGTCTCTGCGAGGTTTTGGTAACAGGATGATGCTGACCTCATAAAATGAGTTAAGAAGGAGTCCCTCTTTTTCTGTTGGTTGGAATAGTTTCAGAAAGAATGGTACCAGCTACTCTTTGTACCTCTGGTAGAATTTGTCTCTGAATCCTCTGGTCCTGATACCAAAAGAGATATATAGACAAATGAAACAGAACAGAGGTCTCAGAAATAATGCCACACATCTATAACCATCTGTCCTTTGACAGACCTGACAAAAACAAGCAATGGGGAAAGGATTCACTATTTAAAAAATGGTGTTGGAAAAACTGGCTAGCCATATGCAGAAAAACGAAACTGGAGCCCTTCTTTATACCTTATACATAATTAACTCAAGATGGATTAAAGACTTAAACGTAAGACTTAAAACCATTAAGAGCCTAGAAAAAAACCTAGGCAATACCATTCAGGACATAGGCATGGACAAATACTTCATAACTGAAACACCAAAAGCAATGGCAACAAGACAAAATTGGCAAGTAGGATCTAATTAACTAAAGAGCTGCACAGCAAAAGAAACAGTCATCAGAGTGAACAGGCAACTTACAGAATGGGAGAAAATTTTTGCAATCTATCCATCTGAGAAAGGGCTAATATTCAGAATCTGCAAATAAATTGAATAAATTAACAAGAAAAAAAATGCTATCAAAAAGTGGGCAAGGGATATCAACAGACACTTCTCAAAAGAAGACATTTATGTGGTCAACAAACGTATGAAAAAAAGCTCATCATCGCTCGTCATTAGAGAAATGCAAATCAAAACCACAATGAGACACCATCTCATGCCAGTTAGAATGGTGAATGTTAAAAAGTCAGGAAACAACAGATGCTGGAGAGGATGTGAAGAAATAGGAACACTTTTACACTATTGGTGAAAGTCTAAATTAGTTCAACTATCGTGCGAGACAGTGTGGCGATTCCTCATGGATCTAGAACCAGAAATATCATTTGACTCAGCAATTCCATTACTGGGTTTATACCCAAAAGATTATAAATCATTCTACTAAAAAGACACATGCACATGTATTCTTCTTGCAGCACTATTCACAATAGGAAAGACTTGGAACTAAAGCAAATGTCCATCAATGACAGACTGAATAAAGAAAATGTGACACATATACACCATGGAATACTATGTAGCCATAAAAAATAGGTTCATGTCCTTTGCAGGGACATGGATGAAGCTGGAAACCATCATTCTCAGCAAACTAACACAGAAGCAGAAAACCAAACACCACATGTTCTCATTCATAAGTGAGAGTTGAACAATGAGAACACATGGGCACAGGGAAGGGAACATCAACACCAAGGCCTGTCGGGGGTTGGAGGGCTCTTGGGAGGGATAGCATTAGGAGAAATACCTAATGTAGATGACAGGTTGATGGGTTCAGTAAACCACCACGGCACGTGTATACCTATGTAACAAACCTGCATGTTCTGCACATGTATCCCAGAACTTAAAGCATAATGAAAAAAAAATCCAAACCACAAAAGAAAAAAAAAAATTGAAACGAAACATGTATAGCTAGCATGGAATGAAAAAATGAAGAACAGCTGAGTTTCAAAACTGGAACTGGCACTAAGACTTGTTCAGGAAGGGAGCAAGTACTCAAAGTGTATCTCTCAGGGGCCATCTCATCATATGTATATCTCACTAGGAATCTTGTCTCCTCTCATTCCTTTTCTACTCACTTAAATAAAAATATCTTGTAGAGAAGATCTGGTTTTTTTGTTTTTGTTTTTTTTTTTTACAATTTTATTTTATTTTATTCGATTTATTTTTTAAATTATACTTTAAGTTCTGGGATACATGTGCAGAAAGTGCGGGTTTATTACATAGGTATGCATATGCCATGGTGGTTTGCTGCATCCCTCAACCCGTCACCTACACTGGATATTTCTCCTAATGCTATCCCTCCCCTTGCCCCTCACACCCTGAAATGCCCCAGTGTGTCATGTTTGCCTCCCTGTGTCCATGCGTTCTCATTGTTCAGCTCCCACATATGAATGAGAACATGTGGTGTTTGGTTTTCTGTTCCAGTGTTAGTTTTCAAGAATGATGGTTCCATCTTCATCCATGTCCCTGAAAAGGACATGAACTCATTCTTTTTTATGGCTGCATAGTATTCCCTGGTATATATGTGCCACATTTTCTTTATCCAGTCTATCATTAATGGGCATGAGGGCTGGTTCCAAGTCTTTGCTATTGTAAATAGTGCTGCAATAAAGATATGTGTGCATGTGTCTTCATAGTAGAATGATTTATAATCCTTTGTGTATATACCCAATCATTGGATTGCTGGGTCAAATGGTATGTCTGGTTCTAGATCCTTAAGGAATTGCCACAATGTCTTCCACAATGGTTGAACTAATTTACACTCCCACCAACAGTGTAAGTGTTCCTATTTCTCCACATCCTCTCCAGCATCTGTTGTTTCCTGATATTTTAATGATCGCCATTCTAACTGGCATGAGATGGTATCTCATTGTGGTTTTGATTTGCATTTCTCTAATATCTGTGATGATGAGCTTTTTTTTCATGTTTGTTGACCACATAAATGTCTTCTTTTGAGAAGTGTCTGTTGATATCCTTTGCCCACTTTTCGATGGTGTTGTTTGTTTTTTCTTGTAAATTTGTTTAAGTTCTTTGCAGACTATGGATATTTGTCAGATGGATAGATGGCAAAATTTTTATCCCATTCTGTATGTTGCCTGTTCACTCAGAATATAGTTTGTTTTGCTGTGCAGAAGCTCTTTAGTTTAATTAGATCCCATTTGTCAATTTTGTCTTCTGTTGCCATTGCTTTTGGTGTTTCAGTTATGAAGTCTTTGCCCATGCCTACGTCCTGAATGGTATTGCCTAGGTTTTCTTCTAGGGTTTTTATGGTTTTAGGTCTTACATTTAAGTCTTTCAAAAGATGCAGAAAAGGCCTTCGATAAAACTCAACACTGCTTCATGCCCAAAACTCTCAATAAAATAGATATTGATGGAACGTATCTCAAAATAATAAGAACTATTTATGACAAGTCCACAGCCAATATCATACTGAATGGGCAAAAGCTGGAAGCATTCCCTTTGAAAGCTGGCACAGGATAAGGATGCCCTCTCTCACCACTCCTATTTAACATAGTATTGGAAAATATGGCCAGGGTGATCAAGCAAGAGAAATAAAGGGTATTCAAATAGGAAAGGAGAAAGTTAAATTGTCTCTGTTTGTAGATGATATGATTGTATATTTAGAAAACTCCATTGTCTCAGTCCAAAATCTCCTTAAGCTGTTAAGCAACTTCAGCAAAATCTCAGGATACAAAATCAATGTTCAAAAATCACAAGCATTCCTATGTACCAGTAATAGACAAGCAGAGAGCCAAATCATGAGTGAACTCTTATTCACAATTGCTACAAAGAGAATAAAACACCTAGGAATACAACTTACAAGGGATGTGAAGGACCTCTTCAAGGAGAACTACAAACCACTGCTCAAGGAAATAAGAAAGGACACAAAGAAATGGAAAAACATTCCATGCTCATGGATAAGAAGAATCAATATCCTGAAAATGGCCATAGTGCTCAAAGTAATTTATAGATTCAGTGCTATTCCTATCAAGCTACCATTTTTTACTTTCTTCACAGAGTTAGAAAAAACTACTTTAAGTTTCATGTGGAATCAAAAAAGAGCCCATATAGCCAAGACAATCCTAGTCAAAAAGAACAAAGCTGGAGGCATCACGCTACCTGACTTCAAACTATACTGCAAGGCTACAGTAACCAAAGTATCACGGCACTGGTACCAAAACCGATATATAAACCAATGGAACAGATCAGAGGCCTCATAAATAATGCCACATATCTACATCCAACTGATCTTTGACAAATCTGACAAAAACAAGCAATGGGGAAAGGCTTCCCTATTTAATAAATGGTGTTGGGAAAACTGGCTAGCCATATGCAAAAAAAAAAAAAAAAAAAAAAAAAAAAAAAAAAAAAAAATTGAAACTGAAACCGGGCCCCTTCCTTACACCTTATACAAAGATCTTTATTTCTTTTAAGCTTCCTGCTAAATAATGCTAGGATGGTATCTCAGATCAGTAGATATTTATTTATATTTTCAAAGAAAACCTAGGCCCTTTCAAGGAGTAGAAAGGGCATGAATAAACTCATTGCATGATACTTGCCTCTTACAAGGCCACTAAAGATAGATAAACAGAAGAGCAAACATAAATTGTATTATTGTTCTAACCTGAAAGAGAAATCCAAAAAGGCAAAGAGTATTGTTATGAAATATTCATCTCCATTCTTGTTAACATTCTTCAGACACAAAATGCTACTTTCTCTCCTTATCACAAAAAAGCAGTGGTATAATATAAAATCAGTTTATCTGTTACTGAAATTAGTAAATTCTCCAAGGTTTTCTTTTTTATCAGAAATTATATAAATAGTGCTTTTGAATGATAACTACTACTCTTCTATCATTTTAGAGGTTCACAACTAGGTGGGATGTTAGGTTTGAGTGGAGAAGTGTCACAACTGGGTAAGGAAAAATGTATACAAATAATTACTGCAATTTTAAGTCAGGATGGAGCATGTCATAAATGTGAAAAGCAAAGAAATGAAATTGCATTAAGAGGCTCTTCTTGTATTGAAAAGAAACACTTAGAAAATGCTTAAAATTCATGTAAGACAAGCTGCGTGCCATTATTTGATAAATTAAAGCAGTTATTTCTGATATTAACATTTTTTATAGCTATAAATAGTTTTCTTTTTTTTTTTTTTTTTGCTAACTCCAAGGACAGCAGGGTATTTTGTAAAATGCGTGTCCCACAGTGTATCTCAAAAGTGCTTACTAGTTAGACAAAAATCACAATAATCCTTAGATCCTAAGCTATCAGAAAGCTTTGTAGTCACCAAGAGACTTGCAAAATATTTTTGGAATTATCTGTGTCTTGCAGATGCTCTTAAGCCACAGAGAAAATTATATATTGGGGAATTTATATCCCATAAAGGATTGTGTAGCTGAGAAACTGGATTGCATGACTGACCATGATTTAGGTAAAATCCAAGTACACCACATCTTTGTGAGATCATCTGCCAGTCTCTGCATAGCAAGTGCATTTTCACTCAACTTCCTATCCATGTTGGCTGAGGTGTTTCACCTGAGAGACATATGTGGGTCCCGGGGGCCTGATCCTAGGGGTCCAGCTAGAGGGAAATAAAGACAAAATGAATATTTAAGTTTTGGGGGCATTCTTAATTTGGGTCTCAGGAAGTTTGTATTAAACTGCTTAGCTATTGTGGTAGAATAAAGTATTTCTAAGAAAACGAATATGCTTTTTTTTCAGAGGTTTCTGAAGTTATAGATAACAATGTAGTAACTACCTCTATCAGGGTATACAAAAAGGAAGAGAACAACAAATATTTTCCAAAACTCTAATAGATCAATATTTTCATACCTCTGGTATTTAGTTAAAATTAAAAGGTATAGAGTTTTCCACATAATTATGAAAATGTCTTTTCATTAAAATAGGTATATATGTGTACTAGAAGAATTAAAAACATAAAATAAACAACTAAACAAATCTTTGGTGTATTTAGGTTAAGATAAATCTTGAGAACACTTTACTTTAAATACATGAAATTCAAATACTAAGAATTACATTGATTTACTTGTTTGGTAAAAAAAATCCACATTGTTGGGGGAGGGGAATCAAAATAAAACAACATTAAGTGTGCTGACTGTAAAATGATGTTTAAGTACTTGACAGGTTAATATGTATAAATCATCACTTACTCTTTAATTTTCAGTATAGTCATTGTTTTATGACTTTACATAAATATATAAAATAATGTTTTATAAACCCTGAAACTCAAGCATGGATAAAAATAAGCTACATAGCATATTCAAGGTCCCTTATCTTCAGATATCAAGCTGGTGGGAGGACACAACAGTGGGAAAGGTAAGAGATAAAACATATAGAAAATATGCAATGCCAATTTGGCCTGTAATCTTTGCCTAAAAACTCAAATCAGCAAGATAATTTACTAAAGAGAAAAACTGATTTTCTTTATTAAGTGAGAACAGGTGATTTTGATTTTGTACATTTCTTCTTAAACAGTTTCCTTGCCCCACCCTCCTAACTTCTTGGTTTCTTTGTCAGCACTATCTTATATCAAACATAATTATTTTTTAATTTCAACTTATTTTTCCATTCTATTTTCAATTACATATCAAGTATAATTTATCCAACACTTTAACATGATTAGTTTATTTCCACTTTATTAGCAATACAAATTAAGCAGCATTTTGTTCAATATTTCTGCTACTACTAAGTATAACATTATGCAATATTTCTAGTCATTTGAGGAAGTGTGGTTCTGTATTATTTAAGGTCCCAGTAGGAAACAGCACACTCGAAATTGAATGATTAGATGAGAGTTTATTAACAAAGAATCATTTCTAATGATGTAATCTCAGGAGAAACTGAAGAAAAAAATAATTCTTTTCTGTCACCCCCAAACCCTGCCTGATAGGACAGGGAAGGAAAAATTGCCAGAAATTGGAAACAAAAGGACTTGTGTAGAGAAGGTCACCTTTGAGAGACCAAATCATTCTGCAGTGCACAAGGTCAACCAAGGTGACACCACAGAGAAGAAACAAGGGGGTTAAATACCCTGACTTCACTCTTCATCTTCTCCAGGCTGAGCCTCTCTTAACTTTTTGGTAAGAATTATCCAAAACTTAGAAATTAAGCAAGAGACGGAATGAGAATCTCTTCAATATCACATTGGGGTATTATTTAACAAGTCCTTGTAAGAATTATTTATTTCTTTAGGAGCATTGAGCAGTAATTGATCTTGCTATTTGCTGCTAATTATAGGCCCAGACTGTGAATGGATGTTCAGTTGCAGATTTTTGTCTGGTGGAGATCAAGTTATTTTTATCTGATAGCAAAGATAACCTGTAGTTGTATTTCCTTGTGTGATGTTCTTACTGGTTTTCATTTTAATTAATGAGTTGACAAATATCATTGATACTTTTCTGCTCTATTTTCCATTTTTAACTGAACCTGATCAGAAATGAGGGGGCACAGCAGCCCTGTTAATGATCAAGTCAGTCTCACAGCACAAAGTAGGGTGGAGAAGGATGGATCATACATCTGAAAGAGCAAATGGAAGATATTCTACCAAGTTACAATTTTTGATCTGATGTTATTTTTTCCTGAATATGACTAATAGAGTCATGAATATATTTTAAAATTATTGTGAGTAGACATTTTTGTGCAAAGAGATCATAGACACCACTAAAGCCCATGGGAAGAAGATAAAAATTATGACTTATTAGGAGAAAATCTTACAAATAGATAGTAAAATCTCTATTAAATATAATATACATTATAATATAATATAGTTATATATTATATATAATAAATATTATGATACAAAATATATACCCTGCCTTCTGATTTGCCTCTCTGTTTCAGAGCAGAAACAGTAAATCCTAGGAAATAGGCCCCCTTCTATATCATTTTTCCTTAATTCATGATCCCTATTTTGTTAATGGGGAATAAGTTATATTACGACTTCTTTCTCTAAGATCCAAGTGAACCATAGTTTTTATTCTGATGCATCACTTATGTGGATTAAAGCTTTAAGTTTGTTCATTTCAAATGGTTTATTCAAGTCATTTGTAGGGTGTTTGATATATATGAATGCAATTCCTTTTTATAGGCCATTTATTATTTATAACATTTGCAACATATTATATAGTGCACTTGTAGTGTGGAAGTAGTTGGTCTCTGAATTGTTAAGAGAGACTTAGAAAAATACACAGTAATGTAACTAAAGGAAGATCTCCATTTTTCTAGATAGTGTAAATTCCTTCCTCATAAGAAATATGTAAAAGAAGTCCACTTGGGTTTATATTTCACACAATTGCTTTATTTTAAAAAAGTTTCTTTTAAATACTATTTTGATAATTTAGACTACTTACTAATGTGGGTAACT
Organism: Macaca mulatta; assembly: GCF_049350105.2. NCBI lineage: Eukaryota > Metazoa > Chordata > Mammalia > Primates > Cercopithecidae > Macaca > Macaca mulatta. Next base: position 89,191,334 of record NC_133417.1, read on the forward strand.
TGTTGAATCTGTTATGCTTTTTATACCCATGGCACAATTTAGCTAGTAAAATAAGCCTACTTTTTGCTTTTGATGGATACAAGTGTCTTGAACCTCAGAATAGCATTCACCATAAAATGCTGTTATAACCTTTGTGCATTGAGAGACATTTACTCATTCTGAATAAATGATTAAATATAATAATATGCATACTGTATTTGAATAAGATAAACCTGATAAATAGTACTAGATATTTCTAAATTGTTTTGAGACATAGGTTTTATTTTTGTACTTTTTTCCAGACAAAACTAATTTATTCAAAATTGCTTCAAAAATGTTTAGGAATATTTATTTTGTACAATATAACTGCACATGTGAATATAATATACATGTACACATATATTGTATACTATACATATACAATATAAATGTAAATGTGAATGTTGACTTAGATATGAAATCAACCATTGTCTGTGGTGCTCTAGTATCTCTTTTAGTCAAGGAGAGTTAAAAATCACTATGTGGTACTTAGGCTTACATAGCAGAATAGACTATTCATCTTTTCCAGTGCACATACTCTATAATCCAGTATATTTTTAATGCAATTTACTTTTAATTTACTTTATGCATTTGTCTGAAGTGCTTTGCATAAATTATGTACGATAATCTATACCTTGGGAAAAGTACTGAAAAAATAAAGAAGCAGAAACTCTCATACCATATTTCACATGCAAGCACTTTATTTCTAATATCCTTCTGTAATGTCATGTGGACTATTCAATAATGGAGTCGAGGTATATGCTCATCTACATTTTGCATAGTAAGATTTATCTTCACTGCAAAGTTTTTATAAAATTCTAAAAGTAGTTACATTTTACAAGGTGACTTAGGTCAAAATCTGTCCCTTGTGTATATTTAAGTTTACAAAATCTACCTGTTATCATATTCTCAATCCCCTTCACCAAGATTCCATGACAGAAATTGTAGGTATCAAAGTGACTGTCTCAATATATTAGAAAACAGTTGGAAATATGGGCTCATAAATATGGGACTATAAATATTTGGAAAGTTAGAATGAGGGAAAAACCAATGAGTGGTCAGTAGAGTTGAGTAGTTAAGAGTTTTAAGTGGTTGATAATAGCACACATTAATTATTGAAGGACACTGTAGATCAGTTTCACAGGTGACACATACTTAGAAGAATATTTCCAACAGGTAATAGTGACATAGGAATAATAGATAGCCTATACAAGAAACTCTTACAAAAATGCAAAAAAGAGAATAAGTATTAGGCAAAAGATATAAACATGTAGTTTATAGAAAAAGGGATACAGAACACTAACAAGAAAATAAATGGATATTTATAGTGATACTACATTTTCCAAAAGTGCTAAATAAAACATTTATATTACTTTACTCATTTTAAATTTAAAAACCAGATTATGACAAATTTAAAGTTCTGGAATAAAAGAGGAAAGACTTTTAAACTTCATATTTCCTTGTGCCTTTGAATTGGGTGCAATCATCTCTACGTCAATTGGGAACATCTTAGGAAAATAAAGATAGGCATACCCTGGGTTACAGTAATTTTATACCCACGTAGAATGAAATATTAAGAAAATCTTATTTGGATTCTGAAAAGTATATATATATCAATATTAATTGGAGTGCTATTAAAGGCGGCTCAGCTTTGAAGACGATCTTGCTAAACTGGGACAGTTAATAGGAAAACACAGTGAATATAAACATGAAATATTTTGCTGTGTTTAGAAGTAACAAGTTGGAGATACATGTAGCAATATGAATGGATATTTAAATATCATATTTATGACAGCATTAAATGCTTCAAAACATAGGAATCTAACAAAATATGTACAGGATCACCATATAGGAAACAAATAAGCAGAAATCATTGAGAGGAATTAAATATTGAGATGACTTAGACTGACTCAGGTATGTACCATAACTGTGGGTTGGAAACTCAATAGTAGAAATATTAAATTGACCTATATACTACTACAATCTCATACAAAGTCCATACATTTTAATTTATTGTTCTTTTTTGTGAAAATATATAAGCTGATTCTAAAAATTATATGTAAATGAATAGGGCCAAGACTAAGTAAAATAATGTGAATTTAGAATAATTTTGAATACATACTCTATTAGATGTTAAGACAATAAAACGTTATAATAATTAAAACAGTGTGGTATTATTGAAAGCCTTAACATACAGACTAACAGAAGAAAATAGAGTCCAGAAATCAACTTACACGTATGTTTTCCTCACTACAACAATTTGGCACTACAGTGCTGTGGAGTCAAAAAAAGTCTTTTCAACACACTTTGCTAGATCAGTTGAATCCATACGTCAGAGTAACGAATTTAACCCTCTGCCTCATAGCCTTATACTATATGCAAACAGTAAATCCTAAATGTAAAGAGAATAATAATACATGCAGACACATGCACATAAACATGAACACACATTTTTTTCCCAGAAGAATATGTAAAAATCTGTCTTCTGAACTTCTGTAAGACTTCTTAAATAGGACAGAAAATTCACTAACCATAAAAAAACAAACTCATATATTATACGGTACTAAAATTAGGAACATCTGTTACTTAAAAGATGCAGTTAAACGTGGGAAAATTCAAATCATAAAAGTAGGAGAAAACATTTGACATACACATATTTAACAAAATATTCATATCCAGAAAAAAATTAAAAGGCAATACTTATTAATGAGCCAGAGACTTGGACATGCACTTAAATGTACATGTAGATATCCAATAGTTACATTAAAGGATTCTAGACTTCATTGATCATTTGGGAAATACATATTCTAAACAAAAAATTATAAAACAATACCAAATGTTGTCAAAAATCTAGAACAAATGGAACACTTACATATCTTCTATTAAGAACAAAAAAGTAGCACAATTTTGGAATATTCTTTTAAAGTACCTATAAAGCTTAATATTTGCCTATCCTATTAACGAGCAATTCAACTCTTATATATAACAGAAATTCATTTATATGTTCACCAGAGGAGGAATGTTCATGCTGCCACATAACAGAAATAACCCAAAGGTCTATAAACATTAGAATGGGTAAACATATTTTGAAGTAGTCACAAAATTATCTATGTAATTTTATATGTTGATGTATGTATATGTATAATATTATACATGCAAATATGCATAACAATGAAAACGAACAAGCAATTACTGCATTCAACAAAATAGATGACTACCACAAACATAACTTTTAGCAAAGGAAATCTGACACAAATGAGTCTAAACTGCAAAAATCTCAAAAATAAAAATAAATTGTATGTGCAATTTTGTATAAGCAATTAGTTGTTACGATAATGGTTACCTTTCAGAGGGTCAAATAACTGGGAAGCTATATGAGGCTGGCTTCTAGAGTGTTGAAATATCCTCTTTCTTCATCTTCATGCTGTTTACAGCATTATGTTTATTTTGAGAAAATTCATTAAGTTGTCCATTTATGTTACATATACTTCTCTAAAAGTATACTGCACTTTAATTTAAAAAGAAATGTTTATTTAAAGGCAGTGCTTTAGAAAATTGGAACACATGCATTTCTAGGGTAATGTAAAATGATGCAGCTACTGTGGAAAACAGTACAGCAATTCCTCAAAAAATTAAGCATAGAGTTACCATGTGACCCAGAAATTCCGCTACTGGGTGTATACCTAAAAAAACTGAAGACAGGGATTTGAACAGATATTTGTACTCCCATGTTCATAGCAGTGTTATTCACAGCAGGCAAAAGCTGGAAGCAGTTAATGAATAAACAAAATGTGGCATATACAACACACAGTGAAATATTATTCACCCCTGTTGGAGAGCTTTTAAATTTCCCTTGCCTTCGAGGACCCTAGAAACACTTAACACCAAAGTAAAAGGACCAGGGGAATGTTGTTTAAAGAGCTGATTTGAAATAGTTAAGTAATTTGGTGATTTATTATTAAAGACATAAGAGTGTATTTTCGTGCTGATGACTTTAGTTTGGATATTTTCTAAGCAATATGTATAGAATAGCCTACTTTGGTTAAAAAAATAGTGAATAGCAAAATTCTTGAAGCTTTATTTACTTATTCAGTTCGTTAGTTTTTCAGCTAGTATTTATTGAACTTTGACTATAAAAACTATGTTAACTATCTCTTAAATAGCACTGTTTATTTTACAATTTAAATCATATTAAATCTGAAAATATATGCTTAGCATCTACTATATAATGAGTAGCTTGTTGTACTTGCTGATTTATAAAAACCATTGGAAGACAACTTTTATAGCAAAGAGGTTTATTACATTTTGAGGTTATAGATAAGTGGGAAAATGAGAGAGATCACCTATATGGGAAAGATTTGACAAATATAAATTTCCTCTATCAGTTTGTAGAGTTTTTTTCCTTTTTTATTTGTTTTGGGTTGGAAGAGAGGTAAAGACATAAAAATCAGTTTGGTGGCATCACTGATGTGCCACGTGGTGTGACACTTCTTTCTTTCATGATTCTTTTATAAACAATCAGAATTTTACCTTTAATAAACAGCAACAAAGCTGACATTGAAAAGTGCATTTCTTAGATATAAAACACACTGTGAAGTTAACATTTGACAAATAACTGATACGTGTTGGATAAGTATTTATCAGTTACAGCAATTTAGGTTAGAAAAAGAAAAATAAAGCAAAAGAAAGAGAAGAGAAGCAAAAAATCTGCTTATGTGGGAAGAGTTATGTGCGATAACTATCTACGGAAATGTAATAACTATGTAAAAAGGAGTCAGGTTGAACTTCAATGCTGTGTCATTTCAAAAATAAAATTTCAGGAATCTTGTTATTCCTTTCTTTTATTCCATTGAAGTAAATAGATTTTCATGTAAAGTTATAACTGCATTTTATTTGGAAATGTTATCATTCTATATGAAATATATATGAAATAATGATATAGCTTATATATATATAGCTTTTTATATATTTGTCCAAGTTATTTTATATACATATATATATAGCTTTTTATATATTTGTCCAAGTTATTTTATATACATATACATATATATATATATATATATATATATATATATATGCGCCTGGGTATTAAACGATTGGTAAAGCTTAAAAAAAGTGATAGTTTGATTCTTTCCCTTTAAGTAGTGGTAGAAGCCCAAATATGTTTCTAACTAATCAACAGTAAAATTAGTTTCCACCCAGAAGGTATTAAGCAAAGATGCAGCAAGCTGTTTGCCTGAGATTAAAACTTTGGTGAGCCAAATCCAGTAAACGTGAATGTAAGAACACAGTTTTCCTTGCCTGCCTTTAAAACTGTCATCTGGTTTTTTGCCATGGCTTTAAAGAGACTTGCTCAGTTGCTTATAGTCCAGATGTTCCCACTAATGGCAATTCCACATTGTGTTCTTTCTTTGATTCTCTCCTTAATTACTCGTGAGGATGGGATTTATAAAGTACATACAGTACACTGTAGCTCAGAATTAGACTTAATCATCATTACTATTTTATGCACTTTAAGGACCAGTTTCAAACTGTACCAAATCCTCACTCACTGGCTGATGTAGTAAATGGGTCTCTAATATAAGGTGGGAACTTGGAAGTAGAAGTGGGCGTTACTTGGTTTAAGATTTTTTTTTCATTTTCTCTGAGTGCATATGTCAGGGGGGTTGCCTGTGTCTTCTGATTTGAGGTTTGCCAATTGTTTAAAAATCATCCTTTAGTTCTCTTTCTCCTCTCCTTAAGTGCTCCTGTGATAAAAGATCACATGGCAAATAGCAGTTACTTTAAAAATAACTTTAAGCATGATATAAAAGGAAGTATATTAAATTAGAGCTGAAGGCCATACTTTTATTTTTTTATTATTTTTTATTTTTTACATTTTAAAATCTAATTTTACATGTTTTTCTACTTTTCCTGTATGGTTTCTGACCATTCTTTCTACTCTACTTCTTTCTGTGTTTCTCAAGATTTTCCTCCTAGCAAATTTTTGCATTAAAATAAATCCTAGAAAACATTCAATTACTCTCCTAATGTTGCTGATGCATTCCAAACTTAACATCTTCTGTTCTCATGCGGTACTTATTTTTGATTCAGTTACATGTTTTCTCCTCAGCCTAAGATGACCATGTCCAAAAGTGAAAGTAATGTATTTCCTGCCCATATTGGTTTTATTCTAAAATTATCCCTGCTTAAGTCATTGGTGCATACTTTATTATTCAGTTAGAGATCCTCACATCTTTTCTGCCGTTCCTTGCTTTCACTCTTTTCCCCTAAATATTTCTGGAGGAAAGTAAAATGTTTTTTCTTTCAGTACCTTTTGGGGCTGTGCCCCTGTCTTTCCTCTCTCTTCACCATCCTGATTCTCATTTTCATAACCCCATCCTATGATTCTTCTTCAAGCCCCCTAGTAAAAATTTCCTAGGCCAACTTATTTGAAAGCACTAGTGAATTTTTTTTTTCTAAATATGCCTCTACCCTATCACTTCCCTTCTGAAGATATAAAAACTCTGTTGTCTGGCATTTAAGACTCTCTATAAATGTATTCCTTGGTATTTATTCACCTTTATCCTATACTATATTGGAGCTGCCTTATTTGGAGAGATTACTCAGCAACTCATCTCTTTTGCTCAGTATATATATTATCATCTCTTACAAGATATTTGCATTTTTTACTTTTAAGCCTTTAGATGTTTTCTTTCCCTGATTGAAACATTATTCATTCTCTAAATCCCAGATTAATTTCTACCTTCTTCATGTAATTCTCTTTTTGAGCTCACTGTTCTTTACTTTTTGCAACCTGCATTGCAGTTACGATCAGTATCAATTTCTGTTACTTCCTTATTCCCTTCCTCATTTCGCAGTATTTTATCAGATTGATGGCTACATCAAAATAGCACACAATTTCTTCTTTTGTTCCCCTACAGCGTATATCATGTGCTATGTATAGGGACTCTTAAAGTAGTCTTTATCAAATTAACAATTTGATTATTTTTGTTTAGACTCTCGTTTATATACACCAGCAATCCACCACCTATAATGGAATTTTGTAAATTTTAGTCTAGAAGGCAGTCAGTGTACATATCAGAGAGAAAATATATCTTTGGCAGTTTACAACTGACGTTCTTGTTTGTATAGCACATTCTGAGATGAGATATGTCCTTACAAGAGAAAAAATTATGTTGACTATGAGAGATCAAAATGAAGATCGATGCTCATATTTATCTCCTCCGCCTTTCTACATAAGACATCTTTAAATTATTATAGCATTTTTGTTAATGTAAGAGTCGCTAGCTAGCAACTGGTATGCCTAACAGTAGCCCTCTAGTGAACTTTGGATTCCAGAAGGTCAAGAATGATGTATTCACCAGTAGTTTTCAGAGGGTATAAAAAATAAAAATTAATTATCGCTGCACGAGTGATAAATTTAATGTAAAAATGTCTCCAAATCTCCAGTTGTGTTATTGAAAATGAAAGGCAACTAGGTGATGGGACACATAAGAGAAGGGAAATGTTTATCTTAACTTTCCAAGCATGCACATAGTTTTGGACTTCAAAACAATTATGCTTCTCAGTATTACTCATTCCTCAGATAACTTTCATAAATCAGTGCATGGATACAAACAAGGCTCAGGGCAGTGTGGTGGATATTCCAGGTTAATAAATATATTGGACAAAGCTGGATATGAATAAAATTTGACTTAATGATGTATTCCAGAAATGACATAACTTTTACAACACTATTTGCATTTATGACAAATTGTGATGAATTATTTTCAAAGTCTACCAAGGATTTATTCATAAGTCTGTCATTTCATTGACAATGCTAAGAAGGAATTTTGAGATGGCAGTTGTTGTGTATCGCACCTTATATCATTATGGCCTGGAAATACAGAATGTTTTTATATAAATTCTAAGAATCCTTCTTATTGTGAAGGTAAAACAGAAATTCTAACAATTCAAGCAAAACAGTGCAAGATGTCTTCCTAGCAAGTGATCCCAAAATATCACTGTCACCCTCACTGGTTACGCCAGACCCCTTGACCCTGAATATTGCTAGGTCAACATGAGTAGTAGCTCTGACTGTGATGGGGGCAGAGACAACAAAAGAGCTAAGATGAAACAAATGGCTTTCGTAACCAACATTACATCAGTGTTAAGTTATTGGTATAAGAGTATGTATAAATAGAGTTAAAGAATAACAAAAAACTCAGATTTTTTTCTGCCTTTTTATTTGCAAAATAATTCGGGAAAAGACATGTGCACATCTGGAAAAATGATTAAAGATACTATTTATGACCCTGTCACTAGAAAGATAGTCAGTCTCATTATATTTATTAGACATAAATCTTTCCATCACAAGAAATCAGCATTCTGCTTATGCAGGAACATATACAAAGAGGATCTCCTATGTTTGATTGTATTCTCAAATGTAAAGTAAAACCATTAGTGACCATATCAGATACCACTTACACCCCAGTGCATATCCTCTCAGCTCACCTTTTTATTCTAGCAATGGTAATGGAAACCAGCTGTATGCAAATATAATCCAGCTTCAACTTGCTTAGCTGAATCATGTATCTCTAGCTTTCTGCTCTGGGATTCTTACCCAGTACTGTATGAGATTCCGGCATGTATGCAAATCTACAATAGTGAATGTGCTAATCCCTCACCGTGCAACCCTAGACTCCGAGGTGATGGGATCTGAGAGACATTTATTTCTTTGGTCCTTTGGACAGACAATTGCATTATTATTTGTATAAATATCCTCAGAGTCTCCCTAATGAGAATGAACCCAGTTTTCCCGCAATGTTAGTCAACTTGAAAACCTACCGTTTGATAACTTTTTCTTCTTTCTCCTTTCAGTCTTTCCAGTCATCCACTACTCTTTCTCAAGATCACTTCCCCAAATAGCATTGCTGTAGCTAGTCCTTAACTCAGTCTCAGTTTTTAGATGGAAGCAAGGATATACATTTCCGATAAAATGGCTTCATTAAGAAGCTACAAATTAATTAAATATTTTATTTTAGAGAAGTAAGAAAAATCATATGACTCCTCTTCTGGGTAACATTTTATGCTTGATTATAGGAAACACTTTTAAAAAGTGATCAAAACTAACCAAAGTAGATATTGTTAAAGAAAGAATAAATGTATCAAATAAATTATTTGATTCTCAAAAGTATTTTGATCATTTCAAAATAATAATACTCGAATGGCATGTTTACCATGCTCTAATGATGTATTTTAATGATGTAAATAATGACTCTGCTATAATTATTTGTTCCAAGGTTGATAGCTCACTCAGTGCATAAAATGCATATTACTAAATGTAGCAAACACTTGTTGAATCAGTTATTATAAATAACCTACAGTTTATAAGTGAATCTAGTTAGGTTAGACATAACAACAACACTAGTGCCAACTCCTTTGGTCATCCATTTGTTAAACCTGATAATAGGTTATTCACAAGCAAATCACTAGTACTGCTATTCTTCAGTGAAGGAAATTTGCTACTTAACAAGAGTTCTCAAGGATCTTGGTGAAAATATTACAGGAAGTCATTTACCTGTCCAAGAAATATAATTGGTATTTGAGTGTTGAGCTACCAAGTTTAAAAGATTCAAGCCTAAACTCGGGGGAGCACAATTTATTATTTTCAGGATGCAAGAAACCTTGAAAGAATGCCCTTTGACTCATTTAAGTGGCATAAACATAGTTAGAAAAGTTATTCTTGAAATTAACTTTTCCATACTTTCTTTAAGAACTTAAGTCGCAAATCACACATATCTCTGTGAAAGAGATGCACTTACATCTCCTTGACACTGATGCACTCCTGAATTTATTCAAAAGTTTCTCTTTAGTGCCTAATCATATACTGTCACTATACCAGAAACTTGTGACACAGAAATGAGGAAAATAGAGTACTTGCCCTTTAGAGGCTTGTTATCCAAAGAAGGATACTGTAAGCATAATTACAATAAAAGTAATGAGTACTTTAATAGTTGTATGAAGTGTACTGTGGAAGCACAGGAGAGGAAATGACATTTTGCAAATACTTTTTCTTATTTAGTATCTTCATTAGCTTTTATTTTATGTTTAATTAAAATTTATTTTGCTGCTACAGTTTATAACAGACCTAGAGCATATCCTGTGAAACATGAAATACCAAAGCAAAATCTAAATGCACTATTAGTTTATTTCTTAATTCTTTTACTCTGTTCTTTATGTTAATAGTTATTGTAGTTTGCTTTTAGTTTAGTGAGTTTTTTGAACTATTTTTGCTACATATGATAAATATACTGGATTTTGTAAATCCCCAAATATCAGTTATAGTGCAAAGGGCATGAATTGAAACACAGGAAGCTCTAATTCTTATAATAATACTGCAGCAAATCCTCAAGTCACAGTGTCTCTGAATCTAAATTTTCTCATTCTTAAATTTTTTTTTAATGGTTAAATTTCAATGAGTTTGTCAAGATTAAAGTTCAATGGCTATAGGCTTGTGATGGAACTCAGCAAGCAGAATCTCAGCCAGTTTTATTGCAATGTTGATAACATTATAAAGGTTTTTTTGTACTTTGTAAAAGCGTTCAGCCTGGGTATAAAAATAGCTTATGTTATATGTTTTTGATCTATAGTGTGACATAGGCTTTGAACACTCATAGGTTCAATTGGAACTCTAATCCAAGCTTCGAATAGTTTCTACTTTCACCTTTAATATTCTGTCTTATTCTACCATTCATTTTATTTTCTTCTTGCTCTTTTCACCATATCTAAATATCTAAATAAAATATGTACATAATAAACCAGCTACAATATTCTTTTAAGCTAAATTATTTAATTGTTTACTTAAAATTATACAATATCCTTGAAATAAAAATAAGAGCAAGAAAGGTGTTTATTGTTTATATTTTGGTTCTGTTCAGTTATACCTAGAATAATAACCATATGATTTCTCTTTCTCTTTTCTACATTATATAAATAGCATAAAATAAAAATTATGTGCTAAGAATTTAAGGGACCACTTGCAAGCTTAATAAAAAATGTGTACCTATTTTCTAAAACAATTACTTTAATAAGTGTTATGAAATATCATATACATTTAAATACGTAGTTGAAGAAAACTAAAAATTTGAACTTTTGTATTCAAACATCTGGAGAAATATGTCAAAGTTATGTTTTAAAACAAGTATATACACACATAGCTACATATACTTATTTAGCACACAAAAGGCCATTTTGATGAAAATGTACTCTAGGAATTTGTAATTATTTGTAATGGTACTCATATATTTAGAATCAGTTCTCATTATATTTCCATGGGAAAACATAGTTTATAGCCTGTTAGCATCATTTAAACACTTTGAGTATCTGAATATGTTTAATCAAATACAAAATTTAGATAAAATGCTAAGTTTAGAGAACAGAGGCAGTGGAACTTGTGTATCATATATTTATCTATGAAACATATATATATATATATATATATATATATATAGGAAGAGAAAATGATGTTTATATTTAGGAAGCAAGATAATACCATATCCTGAAACTTAGGGTAAGCAGTAAAAACTGTAAAGAGGAGCACAGGTATGTGTACCTGTATGTCTGCCAAAGCATTGTTTATTTCATTCACAGATAAATCCGAAGTACCTGGAAAAAACAGTGTCTGGCATGCAGAAGATGAATAAATATTTGTTGAAGAAATGAATGAATGAAGGCAGATCACTGAAAGGGTAGATTCAAGATGATTTCACATAACACTTTACCAGTTGACTTGTGTTGATATGGAAGAGAAGTGCATAGCTCAGTTCTTTAGCTGAATTATGATAGAACTGACAACGTGTTTTTGTCGTCTTTTTCAGATGAGCTTACATAAAGGCTTAGCATGTTATGTTTTGATAATGAATCCTAAAATAAGTTCATGAGAAAGAGTCAGTTCTCATCTTGCCTGAGGTAAGTCTGGGGCTCAACTATTCTCTAATCACATTATTGAGATTTAATATGTGTGACGTAGTGGTTCTGAGCAAAGGTGTCACCTTATACCATCACTGTCTTCCAATGCCTAGACTTGGAAAGAAGAATTAGAAATCTTGATTGTGCCTCATTATCTTGTCCAGTCAGTTCTGAAGCTGCTGTTTCTTTTTTCTGAATATAATATCTGCTTTTTGACTGGTTCCAAACTCAAAAGTTTGGATAATCATTACTGTCTTAATCTGAGCAGAAAATAAATTAATAGAGCAAAGTGAAAATAAATAAAAAGTTTTCAATTTTCACCATCTGTACTAACTACATAATCTACTAGTTATATTTTATATGTTACATCAACTTAAAAAGTATGTTGACCTAATACATCTTATTTGAATCAGAGAAAACAAATCCTACAATGTAGATGTGAACACATTGTTTATTTTATAATTACATGGACAGGAATCCCTGTGGAATAAGGAAACTAATTCATGAATAAATATTTACTAGAGGAGAGAGTTACATGCTTTTAGCAGGCAATACATAAAGACAGGAAAAGCTGCAAAATGAAGTAAAAAGATTTGTTTTTACTACCATCAGAGTAAACAGGCAACCTACAGAATGGGAGAAAATTTTTGCAATCTACTCATCTGACAAAGGGCTAATATCCAGAACCTACAAAGAACTCAAACAAATTTACAAGAAAAAAACAAACAACCCCATCAAAAAGTGGGCAAAGGATATGAACAGACATTTCTCAAAAGAAGACATTCATACAGCCAACAGACACATGAAAACATGCTCATCATCACTGGCCATCAGAGAAATGCAAATCAAAACCACAATGAGATACCATCTCACACCAGTTAGAATGGCGATCATTAAAAAGTCAGGAAACAGGCCGGGCACGGTGGCTCACGCCTGTAATCCCAGCACTTTGGGAGGCCGAGGCGGGCGGATCACAAGGTCAGGAGATCGAGACCACGGTGAAACCCCGTCTCTACTAAAAATACAAAAAATTAGCCGGGCGCGGTTGTGGGCGCCTGTAGTCCCAGCTACTCGGGAGGCTGAGGCAGGAGAATGGCGTGAACCCGGGAGGCGGAGCTTGCAGTGAGCTGAGATCCGGCCACTGCACTCCAGCCTGGGCGACAGAGCGAGACTCCGTCTCAAAAAAAAAAAAAAAAAGTCAGGAAACAACAGGTGCTGGAGAGGATGTGGAGAAATAGGAACACTTTTACACTGTTGGTGGGATTGTAAACTAGTTCAACCATTATGGAAAACAGTATGGCGATTCCTCAAGGATCTAGAACTAGAGGTACCATATGACCCAGCCATCCCATTACTGGGTATATACACAAAGGATTATAAATCATGCTGCTATAAAGACACATGCACACGTATGTTTATTGCGGCACTATTCACAATAGCAAAGACTTGGAATCAACTCAAATGTCCATCAGTGACAGACTGGATTAAGAAAATGTGGCACATATACACCATGGAATACTATGCAGCCATAAAAAAAGGATGAGTTTGTGTCCTTTGTAGGGACATGGATGCAGCTGGAAACCATCATTCTTAGCAAACTATCACAAGAACAGAAAACCAAACACTGCATGTTCTCACTCATAGGTGGGAACTGAACAATGAGATCACTTGGACTCGGGAAGGGGAACATCACACACCGGGGCCTATCATGGGGAGGGGGGAGGGGAGAGGGATTGCATTGGGAGTTATACCTGATGTAAATGACGAGTTGATGGGTGCTGACGAGTTGATGGGCGAAGCACACCAACATGGCACAAGTATACATATGTAACAAACCTGCACGTTCTGCACATGTACCCTAGAACTCAAAGTATATAAAAAAAAAAAAAAAAAAAAAAAAGAGATAACATCTACCGAAGCAGAACAAAAAAAAAACATGAATATTTTCAGCATAAACTATGGAACCAGCTACTACTGGCTTCCAGCTACTACTGGAGTCAGAGCCAGTTAATCTGGAAGTCATTGCTTTAAATTCTAGAAAATCCGTTGGATGAAAGCCTGTATGCATGTTTGGAAATAAAATATTTCTTTTCTCTTTCAAAAAAAAAAAAAAAAAGATTTGTTTTTAATTCTGGATTTACATTTTATACTTGTGGGGCATGACTAACCTGTTCATAAGCTTCATATATAAGATAGGAATAAATAATACCTATCTCACAGGATTTTGATTAGTACTAAATTATATAAGATATAAAAAGTGCATAGCATATAGTAAGCATTCCAAAAATAATAAAGCAAAACCAGAATAGTCCAAATTACAGGAGTACCCCCTTACCCTGTGGGGATACCTCCCAAGACCCTCAGTGGATGCCAGAAATCTCTGGTAGTATGCAATCCTGTATATACTATTTTTTTTTTCCCTATACATGTATATCTACAGAATTTTTACTTTATAAATTAAATATACCATTCTTGCAGTTTGGGGCCATTATGAAGTAAAATAAGGGTTACTTGAACTCAAGCACTAAGATACTGCAACAGTCCTAAATTACTAAAGGAAAAGGGATGTTGACGGCATGGATACATACACTGGACAAATAGATGATTCACATTCTGGGCAGGATGGAGCAAGACTGTGGGAGATTTCATCGTGCTACATAGAATGGCTGCAATTTAAAACTTATAAATTGTTTATTTCTGGAGTTTTCCATTTAATACTTTCAAACTGAGGTTTACTGCAAGAAACAGAAACTGCAGAAAGCAAAACCACAGATAAGTGGGGGACAGTGTTCTACAGATCTTGGGAAAAAAATAGAAAAGAACTCCTCTAGGACACCACAGAATTCATTGGTGAAATATGTTTATTGCATTTATGGAAATATTTTTCTTTTTCATCAAAATGCTGATTACACTGTGAAGAATGCAAAAAAAAATGCGGTAAGATGTAAAATAAAATCTAATTTACTGTCTTCTACACCTTAATTACTCAAATATTTTCTCTATCATAGCACGAAAAATGATGTTTAAAGCAGATTCTTTGTGATCCCTTTTTGTGCATAAACTTGTTCCTTACTAATCCTTGGATATACATCACTGCATTCTATGGTCCCTTTGTACATCTTAAGACAAGAATTTATCAAAGGAGTTAGAGGCTTCATCTATTTGTGTATTTTCTCATTTTCAAGTCTTTGTATATTTTAAGAGAGAGAATAAAATTTTGAAGAAAAATGTAACTTCCATAATTGTAATTATTCAAAATGTGTTTAATTTTTCAGATTGTAAAACTCAGAAGTATAATATCCTTGGCACTAAGGTAATGAATTTGAGCATTTCTTGGAACCCAAAAATGTATGCTTGTTTTTTTCTTAGTATGATTTCATATTTACTGAATAGAACTTTTGTTTCCATTTTATAGCAGTAATATGAACTTGGCTCAGTCTTTCAGAAAAATAAGTATAGATAATACATGAAATTACTTCAAATTATAATTTTATGTTTATGCCAGTGTACAAGTAATTTAATGTGGCCTCAACTCTTTTGACATTTTTTATGAGAACAAATGTTTCATTGGCTGAACAAAAAGTTACTTCTTACTATGATTATTAATTCTCTAGGTTTATCTTTCTCAGACCAAAGAAATACAGATAAAAATACAATAGAATTTTATCATAAAATTATGGTACAATATGAAAATTAAAAGCTCAATTTGATAGTTCTGGAAGAGAATACTCTATATGCCATTTATTAGCACTGTGAAATAGCAAGATGTTTTAAATCTTTCTAATGATCAGTATCTTCCTCTTTAAAATGGGAGTTATAATGATATTCACTCCAAAATTTGTATGTTTTAAAAGAGAAAGCTCACATAATATTCCGTACATAGCTATTGACTTAAAATAAGTACACATTCATTATATTCCTATATAATATATATGACATTTTTGAAGTTCAAAACTAAAGTTATATTTGGAATACTATAATTACCAGAAATGTCAAATCTAAGACATCTTGTAACCTGACCTCCAGGGATGGTCTAAACTTAAGTGCTCGAACATATTACATTTTTGTGTGAATAAAGTTTGACATCCTGCCATACATTCTGACCAGTTCTGCATGATTCTTTTGATCTAACCAGCACACTCCTACACCATGTAGCTAGCAAATCTAAAAATGGACCTCTAACATTTTCCTTGTGCTTACTCATAAAACCATTTGCTTGAACCTCTTTTATACAGTTCATCCTGAATGGTTCCCCACATTCTGAGCGTCTGTCTTCTTGATTTATTTTTTAGTGTCAGTTTTGCCACCCCCACAGTTCTGACATTTAGGTTCATTTTACCACCTATGACGTACTTTCCTCGTGGTCTACAATTTAGAATTCAGTTCCTCTGACTTCAACTATCCTGAGAAAAATCTTCCTAGTCATTGGGATGATATACTATGATTTATCCCACCAAGAGACATTTCTGCTGAACTCACCTTAGAATTAAGTACTGACATTAGATATGTCCCAATTACTTGTATTTTATCAAAATGGCATTAAAAAGCTTAAAAAACTATAGTGTGGCTTCTGGGCAGAAATCAGTAAATTATTCTGAACAGCCAATACATTAACAAATACCCAATTTCACTCTGCATTACTCTACCCGGCAGGCACACCCTCTTGCCCACAATTATTGTCCCACCTGTACTCTAACCTCGGTTTTGGGATTCTTGAAGAGATTACATAATAATTTTTTGCTTGAAGAGACGCTGGCCCAGTTTCAAAAATCATTCTTGTTATGGCTTCCTATAATTGACATCTAGATCATTAGAAAGAGTTTATCTTTACACAGCCTTTCTTTTCTTTGTATCCTGATGTTTATTGCTCATTCTGTATATTTAAATCTCCTTTGAAGAGGATATATACACACACATACATGTTGTATATAATATGCATACATACATTATATATATATAATTAATGTGCACTTACTATATTTTAGTCTAATTAGTATAATTCTGGAGTAAAAGAAGGAATATTGAACTTCCAAATCTTGTAAGCAAATCTCGTACCTCTTTCCAGCTACAAACTATAGGTCATAAGTTTTACAGTAATCTATTCACCCCTGACCCTCTGTACATCCATCTAGCATGCTTACTTGGAAAGCCACTATCCTATCAGTCTGACCTTTCAAATTTATACTACCGACGTAGATACAGTCATGCATCACTTAACAAGAATACATTCTGAGAAATGTGATATCATCATTATATGAACATCACAGCGTGTACTACACAAACCTAGCTGGTACAGCCTACTAAACATGGAGTTTATGTAGTTAGGAACCTGTTGTTCCTATGCTACAACCCTGTACAGCATGTTACTGTACCAAACACTGTAGGCAATTGTAACATAATAATAAGCATTTGTTTATATAAATATATCTAATCATAGAAAAGGTACAGTAAACATATGGTATAAAACATAAAAAAAACGGTACACCATTGTAGAGCACTTATTGTAAATGGAGCTTGCATGACAGAAAGTTGTTCTGAGTAAAACAGTGAGTGAGTGGTGAACGAATGTGAAGGTCTACAACATTACTGTACATTAATGTAGACCATAAACACTGTGCACTTAGGCTGCACTAAATTTATTTTTAAAATTTTCTTCAATCACAAACTAACATTAGCCTACTATAATATTTTTATTTTATAATGTTTTTAATTTTTTAACTTTTTGACTCTTTTGTAAAAAGATGTAGCTTAAAACACAGACACATGACCCGGCTATACACAAATATCCTCTTTATATTTTTATTCTATAACAATTGTTTCATTTTTAAAATTTGTTATTATTTTAAGCTTCTTTGTTAATTCCTTTGTTTTTGCATGAACACATACATTAGGCTAGACCTAATGGGTCAGGATCATCAATATCACTGTCTTTCATGTCCACATCTTGTCCCACTGGAACATCTTCAGAGCAAATAACAGACTTGGAGCTGTCATCTCCAACAATAACAATGCCTTCTTCCAGAATACCTCTTGAGTGACTTGTCTGAGGCTGTTGTACAGTTAACATGTTTTATGTATATGTAGAAGAAATACACTGTAAAATAACAATGAAATGTGTACTGTAGTAAATAAATAAACCAGTAAATAGACACTTCTTTTATGTTTTTCTTTCCAACTTTTATTTTAGGTTCAAGGGCTATATGTGCAGGTTTGTTACATGAGTAGATTGCATGTCATGGGGGTTTGGTGTACAAATTATTTCATCACTCAGGTAATGAGCATAGTACCCAATAGATAGCTTCTCCATCCTCATCCTCCTCCTACCCTCCACCCTCAAATAGGCCATAGTATCTATTGTTCCCTTCTTTGTTTCCACTTGTACTCAGTGTTTAGCTCCCACTTGTAAGAGAATATGAGTTATCTGCTTATCTGATTTTGCACTAATTTGCTTAGGATTATGGCCTCCAGCTTCATCCATTTTGCTGCAAGGGCCATGATCTCATCTTTTAATAGTTGCATAACATGTCATGGTGTTTAAATACCACATTTTCTTTAGCCAGTCTACCATTGATGAGCATTTAGGTTGTTTCCATGTCTTTGCTACTGTGAACAGTGCTGCAATGAACATACACATGCATGTGTCTTTACGATAAAATCATTTATATTCCTTTGGGTATATACCCAATAATGGGGTTTTGGGATCAAATGGTAATTCTGCTTTGAGTTCTTTAAGAAATCACAAAACTGCTTTCCGCAATGGCTGAACTATTTTACATTCCCACCAGCAGTGTATAAGCATTTCCTTTTCAAACCTTGCCAGCATCAGTTATTTTTTGACTGTTTAATAATAGCCATTCTGACTAGTATCTCATTGTGTTTAAATTTGCATTTCTGTAATGATTAGTAATATTGAGCATATATGCTCATTGACTGCATAAATGTCTTCTTTTGAGAAATGTCTGTGTGTGTCCTTTGCCCATTTTGTAATCGGGTCATTTGTTTTTTCCTTGTTAATTTATTTCAGTTCCTTATAAATTCTGGATATTAGACTTTTGTCAGATGCATAGTTTGCAAATACTTTATCCCATTCCATAATTTGTCTGTTTACTCTGTTGATAGTTTCTTTTGCTGTGCAGAAGCTCTTTAGGTCCCACTTGTCATCTGTTGTTTTTGTAGCAATTGCTTTTGGAGACTTTGTTACAAAGACTTTGCCTGAGGTAACGTCCAGAATGGTATTTCCCAGACTTTCTTCTAAGGTCTTTATAGTTTTAGGTTTTATGTTTAAGTCTTTAATCCATCTTAAGTTGATTTTTGTATACAGTGAGATGTAAAGGTCCGGTTTCAATCTTCTGCATATGGCTTGATAGTTATCCCAGCAGATTTATTCAATACAGTCCTTTCCCCATTGCTTATTTTTGTTGGCTTTGTCAAATATCAGACAGTTGTAGGTGTGCAGCTTTATTTCTGCATTCTCTAACTTGTACCATTGGCGTGTGTGTGTGTGTGTGTGTGTGTATACATATTTATACCAGTACCATGCTGTTTTAGTTAACCGTAGCCTTATAGTACAGTTTGAAGTCAAATAATGTGATGCCTCCAGCTTTGTTCATTTTGCTTAGAGTTACTTTGGCTATTCAGGCTATTTTTTGGTTCTAAATGAATTTTGGAATTTTTTTTGAATTCTGTGGAAAACGTTGTTGGTAGTTTGCTAGGAATAGCATTGAATCTATAAATACATTTGGACAGTATGGTCATATTAACAATATTGTCTCTTCCTATCCATAATCATGGAATGTTATTCCCATTTGTTGTGCCATTTCTGATTTCTTTCATCGGTGTTTTATAATTCTTGCTATGGGGATCTTTCACATCCCTGTTAACTGGACTTCTAAAAATATTATTTTTGTGGCCATTGTGAATAGGATTGCATCCTTGATTTGGCTCTCAGGTTGGATATTACTGGTATACAGAAATGCTGCTGATTTTGTATATTGATTTTGTAACCTGAAACTTTGCTGAAGTTGTTTATCAGAAGAATTTGGGTGGAAGCTATGAGGGTTTTTTTTTTTTTTTTTAGGTATAGTATCATATCACCTATGAAGAGAGAGAGTTTGACTTCCTGCCTTCCTATTTGGATGCCTTTTATTTTCTGTCTCTTGCCTGATTGCTCTGGCTGGGACTTCCAATACTATTTTGAATAGGAGTGGTGACAGTGGGTATCCTCACCTTGTTCCTGTTCTCAAGGGGAATGTTTCCAGCTTTTGCCTGTTCAGTATAATGTTGGCTATGGTTTGTAATAGATGGATTTTATTATTTTGAGGTATGTACCTTTGAAGCTTAATTTGTTGAGAGTTTCTAACATGAAGGGATGTTGAATTTCATCAAAAGCCTTTTCTGTGTCTATTGAGATGATTATGTGTTGAGATGATTATGTGGATTTTGCTTTTAGTACTGTTTATGTGATGAATCACATTTATTGATTTGCATATGTTGAACCAACCCAGGAGTAAATCTATAGTCATTCATTATCATATACCACACATAAGTGTATGTGCTACACTTTTATACGACTGGCAGTACAGTAGGTTTCTTTATACCAGCATCACCACAAACACATGAGTAATGCATTGTGCTATAAGGTTATGATGGTGACAATGTCACTAGGGGATGGAATTTTTTAGTCTCTTATGGGACCACTGTTACATATGCTGCCTGTCCTTCATAGAAACATTGTTATGCAGCACACAATTGTACTTTCTTAATCTGAATACTGAGAATGGATCTGTTTGTGTTATTCTGTCTAACTCTACTAACTCCTTGACTTTGTAGGCTTTCCATTTAGATTTTTGTCATGTCAGCATATTTCTTACCTAATCAGGGGTTTTAATCTGTTTCTATTACCAACAATCTATAGATATGCTTGCTTTAACAGATTACTGGGCTTGCTTTGTCAACCTAAATAACAAACAGAGAGAGGCTCTCTAAAAGAAAATATGTTTATTTGTAAGTAAAGCATTACAATGGGAATATGCATGCCATGGTAAACGATGTGCACATTCAGGGAGGTAAAGGAGGATAAATGTTTTTAAAGAAAAAAATAAGAAAGGTTACATAATTATTTTGGAATAATTATCTTTGGTTACAGAGATTAATACCAGTCTGAAGTGATGCCAGTCTGAAGTTGGACAGGCAGGTGCTGGGCAGATGTCCTTGCGGAGGTATTCTTTTGTGTAAGGCTTCAATGGCCTTTATACAAGCTTGTGTTTTTTGTAGTGTTTTGTGACTGTTTTTGTTATCAGGCACGCAAGCATGAGAACTCTCTCTTCATGGCTTTTCTTGGCTCTGTCAGGGTTTTCTTAACATTAGTGACACAATTTTGATTTTGATAACCTATACATTTCTTCGCGAATTACCTGATCCTAACATTCGTTATCTATAGTACATGATTCACAGCTTGAAATTGTTATTTCCATATATAAAACTGGTTAGAAATATTTAACATTAGAACATACCATTTTTTCTTCTTTTGACTAAAAATAATACATTTGTGCATATATACATTATACAACGTATTATATACTGTATATTACACACGTATGTATTATACACACATATATGTATATGTTGTGGTATGTGTCTGCATATATATATATATATATATATATAAACTGGATCTATATATATATATACACACACATATGATCCAGTGTAAAATCTAATTATTCAATTAGCAATATCGGGAGATAATTTTGTATCTCATGATTAATTTGGTTTCCTTTCTTTGGCACTGAGTCTAAGTGAAATTTTATTTCTTGCTACATATTCATTATTAAATAAGCTTTATACCTAGAGTGATAAAATTGGTATTGTTTTACAAACAGAAATAAAATTTTTGATGGCCTTTTTACAGTCTTTTTTCCCTCCTTTAAAAAAATATTATTATTGTATTTAATTATTAAGTCTACACTAAAATTAACTACCAACAAATTGTAATTTTATCTAAATTATTTGAATGTTTCTTTAAAATTTTCTAGGCAGAAAGGTAACAGATATATTCCCTACTTGAAGTTATTGGATAACTTTCAAACTGTATTTGCACATTTTTTTCTGTATTAGTCAAAGCCATTTACTGCTGCAGCCAGTAATCAAATCTCAATGCACTTAGAAAGACAGCTATAACTACATTATTTCTCTTAAAGCAGGGATGGCTATTGTAAAGAAAAATCTGGCCTGCAGAATTCATGTAGAGAGCCTTTGCATTTGATTGCACATTGGTAAAATAATGAAATCATCTTTCTGCCACCAGTAACTTCAAGGAAAAGATAAATTGGTGGGTATATTTTATGCAATATGACAACTTTGAAATAAATGAAGACTTCGTAATTCAAAAAATAAAGAGATAATATTAAATTATATAGTTCTTCAGTGATGGCTCTTACAGTTACAGATTTTTCTTACTGCTAAAGATGAAATGAAAGAAAGCCCAAATCCTGCAAATGCATTTTTCTTGACTTTTGGGGATGATTATATTAAATTTGAAACACATGAAGCAAAGTGAACTTTATGCAATAGACAGGGTATTTTTATCCAGAAGTAGTTTGTTTAATCCTTTTTTAAAGTTCATAATTGTGTAACAGCTTAATGGAGAGAAAAGAAAATCTCCCAGTGTACTTACTACTTATTTCACACAAAACAACAAATGACCATTTCACACAATTGATTCATTGACACTATCTCAATAATGCATCACCTCTGTTGCATTATTTACGTTGCAGTTAATAACTACAACAATGTAGATTTGCATATTGCACGTTGGCAATACAGATAAATTCAATTTTGCAATATTTCAAGCAGTTTTAAACTATAAGCACTAAACATTTTAATCAAATACATACAGAAATTCTGAAAGATTAGGGAAAAATACCGAATAGAGTAGTTATTAAGTCTAGTAAAATTGTAGCTCTCTGAAAGTCACCATTATATACTGTTAATCCCCAAACTCCTAAACACATATACACCCATGCACACACAGTATGCATGACCTAATAAATCAGAGTCATATTTATTACTTCCTACATGAAGAAAGAGCACTCACTTCACAGGATTTTAGTAGTGTTCCAACAGAGAGAGGTGAGGTGAAAATTTTATGAGGTGTTTGGTTGTAGGATTGAGAGGCTTAAGGTAGGTGTTTCCATATAGGAAATCTGAACATGATTGGGCAAATTTTATAGTATTTTTCAGATTGGTAGGCACCAGAAGTTTAAGGTCTTGGAGGAAATCTGGATAAGTAAAGAAGTGTTTAATAAGCAAATACTTCACGCAGTTTAGTAAATCAGAGCCCAGATAAAAAGGCTAAGTGATCGATCTATTTTTAAAAAATCAATTTTGGAAAACTGCTGTCACATACAATGAAGTTATTGATAGGTTTAGAGTGGTATCTTCCTCAGTAAAAAAATTTTCTGGAGAAAATAATAAAGTAATGAAGATATAGGTAATCTCAGTTCTTAGTCCTGTTAAGGTATGTGGATGCAGGAGTGTCTCTTTCACAGTCACCCCTTTTGGGCATTATTTTGGGGGAACTGGAAAATAAACCATTATGAGACTGTCAAGAACTATAAAAGGTCTGGGATTTTGACATACTTACAGTCTACCAAGTTAGCCTATTACAGTTTCATAGCTAGGGGCAGAAGAAGTAAGATTCCTGGGTCAGAGGCAAAGGACTTCACTACTTACACAAAATGCAGCAACTAGAGCAGTTCCATATGCTTTCCAGGGCCTATGGAGAGGTGGCAGGTAGGAGGTCCACACAGGATGGACAATGGACAGATGGAAGCTTGTCCATTTGGTAACTGCATTGCCTGGGAAGAACTGAATTTGGTAGGTTTTACTACTTTTGTGGCAAGGGAAAGAAAGCTTGTTCCTTTAAAAAAACATCCTTCAGCCTGATATGTTTTCGACCAAACTCAAATTTTCATTTGAGTATGCAACTTTGTTGATCACTTCGAGTATTATAACCAAAAGAGGACTGGACCAAATCCATTTAATTTATCTCACACAGTATTTAATTAAAGACAATATTAATATAAGTAGCACCATGAGACCAACCTGCAGCACTGACCTCCAGCACTCCCCAGTGTCCCAGATTCAGCCAACTGTGAATAAGTTCCAGGGGGAAACAGTAGGTCACTTTTCAGAAAGGAAAAAAGTCTAAGGCACGGCTATAATTCATTACAACTTTGTTTAATCTTCTTTAATTCAAGGGCTAAGAAAAGATCATTCAGACTTTTCTGTCAAGTACAACTTCATTTTTCAATTCAATTGAATGTATAAGTGTTTTTAGATTATTTAAAAATCGCTGAGATAAAATGTAGAATATATTTTCTAAGATGTATTACTAACATAAGTCAAATTTAGACATCTGTATGTCTGATGTAATTTATTACTTTATAGGGCACAAAACAAAATAATGCTGCCTCTGATAATGTGTGACTATATAAAAAGAGTAACTAAAACTATAATTTTAAAATTTAGGAGTATGATCGAAGACAGTATTCTTTGGTAAACCTGTGTGTGTGTTTCTGACTCTGGTGTTTGTTCTTGGCTGATAATTCAATACAAAAAAAATACGTAGAGAGCATAATCACTTTAATTTTATTAAACAACACAACTAAAATGTCTTTATCACTCTAATAACAAAAGATATATAATGATACCAATTAATTTATATAGAACCTAATATATATTTAAACCTTATAAAAGATGAACTAATATGATAACTGGAATTTCTTTCTGGTTAAGATCAATTGCTGGAATATTACTGTGTCCCTTTGGAGGTGTCGTATTTCCTTGCTTTTTCATGTTTTCTGTGTCTTTATGTTGATCTCTGCACAACTGGTGTAACAGTTGTTTCTTCCTGTTTTTGAATTTACTTTTGTTGGGGGTGGGGGTCCTTTTTACTGTAGATGCATCTGTGGTGTTGGTTGGGTAAAACCCTTTGGCTTTGCTTCTGGGTACACGGAACAGTGAAGCCTCCAGTGATTTCTCCGGCCATAAACAACGTCAGTGGTATCTGTGGTTTCCTCATGGTGTTAGGGTATGGTTATTAGTGGAGACTGTGGTGATGTGTACTGGGGACTGGAATGCCAGATGGGCCCATCTTCGGGCTTCAGTGTTAGTGATGGTGGGTTAAATGTATCTATCCTTGTGTCCCGGGGAGGCATACACTGGCACCTGTGTTGGTGGTTTGTTGGAATTAATATTTTTTCACTAGATTTATCTACATTTAAAAATTATGCACATATAATCTGAAAGAGAACAAGTATATTTTTATCTGCAGGTTTTTTTTCAGTATGTCATGAAAAATACAATAGTCTCCCCCAAATTTCAGTTACATTATACAATAATCTGTTAACGTATACTGTCTTAGGAAGTTTTAAAAGCCAATTTATTCTTTCTGCCAATTTATTCTTTCTGCCTTTTTCTAAAATAACTGTCATTCATGAACAATGCATTGTTCAAACAATGCATTATCTGAATGGGAGTATGAAAGGGCAAAGAGACTAATATCCCATTTCTCCACCATACAATCTGAAATCAGAACATTCCAACAAGGCCAGACTATGTTGTGGCAAGGCTCATACTTCCTCCTTAACTGAAATTTTGTAAGACAGAGCAATATAAGTTGCATCCCATTTTACGGGATGTTGAATATTCTTATTAACAATCTGACACAGCTATTGTATAGTTTTATCGACAATATGCA
This sequence comes from Macaca mulatta, assembly GCF_049350105.2. NCBI lineage: Eukaryota > Metazoa > Chordata > Mammalia > Primates > Cercopithecidae > Macaca > Macaca mulatta. Next base: position 89,217,066 of record NC_133417.1, read on the forward strand.
TAATGTTAATAATATTGATTTTTTTCACTGAACTTTTTTATCTGATAATTTGAAATACTTGAGAAACTTATATACAATAAGATGATTAAATACCATTATGCTAAATGTGGTGGGTAGGGAAATCAAGTAGAAACTTGATCCTTGCTATAAAGATTTCTCAAAAGAATTTTTATGTGTTGAGTTGCAACAAATCATAGAATAAAGAAATAATCAGCTCTAATAGTTGCAGATCCTCCAGCATATTTGTCAAATGGTTAGTCCTTAATTACATCACATGATATTATTTTTTTCCTTGGTTTCAGCTCATATACTTGTAAGATTGATAAAATTTTTGCCACATATACATTTCAATAATGTTTTAAATTAAATATAGTATTAATAGTAAGTGCATCCTCAGATCATAAACGACGTAAAGAGGTTAATTTCATACCCTTATATTTGCATTTAGTTTTAAATTACAGATTAGACATTCTGAATTTTTTCTTAAGTTCAAAATGATAACCCACATAAGATAGGATTGATATCATTTTTGCATACCCTCCAGCATTTCTTTATTACAATGTCTGTAATACAAAATGTGTGTCTGCGTGTCTTTCTCTTCACTAGCTTAACTTTCTTTTAAATATTTTCTCTGAAATTGCTGCTACTTTGAGTTTAACATTCCACTGACAAATGATCAAAATATAAAAATGCATATACTCACCTACATGAGGAAGAAATTTTCTTCTATAGACTCTCATCATAGGAATCCAAATGAAAATACAACAAAAGTTAGTTTCCTAAAAATTCTAGTAACCTAAGAGATAAATTTATAACTTGGCAGGGAGCTCAAAATGGGCAATATACCTTTTGTTCCGAAATGAGATCTCTAACTGCATTGCCAAGTTTTGAGTCAGATAGCTATATTTCTATGCTTTTCACAGTACTATATACATTTTCTATAGATCTTTCTTTTTGCTTCATGTACCATAAGAATTGATAGTGCTTCTGGCTCTGATTACTTATCTTCTTTTTCACACTGAAGCTATAAAATGTTTAAGAGTAGTAGGAAATATTTTATCTCTCACATAATAGGGAGAACAATGTGGTAACCTTCATTTGTTCCCTGCAAAACTGTTCCTTCACTCAGCCACAGATCAGCACCACTAGTGCAGGAATCTCTCATCCAACTGCACTCACTTAAATTTTCCTAGTAGACATCATTGCCTCCTGTTTTTACACCTACATCAATGGTTATTTCCTCTCAGTATCCTTTTCCAATCACTTTTATGAAGCACTGTTTCAGGTCATTACTTTAATTGGTTTGGTTTGGTTACTATTTTTATGCATTCTTTTATTTTCTTTCTTCTTCTTCTTCTTCTTTTTTTTTTTTTTTGGAAACATAGTCTCACTCTGTCACCCAGGCTGGAGTGCGATAGTGTGATCTCGGCTAACTGCAACCTCTGCCTCCCAGGTTCAAGCGATTCTCCTTCCTCAGCCTCCCGAGTAACTGGGACTACAGGCGTGTGCCACCACACCCTGCTAATTTTTTGTATTTTTTTTTTTTAACTAGAGACAGCATTTCACCATGTTGGCCAGGCTGGTCTCAAACTCCTGACCTCAGGTGATCCACCCACAATGGCCTCCCAAATTGCTCGGATTGCAGGTATAAGCTACCGTGCCCAGTCAATAATTAATTTTTCTATGTATCCTTTGGTCCCTAAGTAAATCTTATTCATTTATTTTTTACATCCATCCAGCAATAATTCATTCATTATTATTTTATTTATTCACACTTTTTGTTACTCAGTGGTAATAGAAATTAGTGTATAAAAAAATCTAAGAGTGTATCAAATATACTAAGAGTGAAAAAAAAACCAGTGATTTTATGACATTTGTAGTTTCTATTAGTTTAGTATCATGTTTATGGTGAAAATCAGAAGTGAAAACAAGAACATTGTAGGAGTTTGTATAAATTTCAGAGAGGCGAGAAAATGAATTAGTCTGATTTTAGAAAACATAAACAATGAATAATTATTTGATTTAATCAAAAACATAATGAAGAATATTTCCTAAAGTAAATTTATCATTTAAAAAAGTGACCAAGTGATATCATGGAAGATGGTGGAGTAGGAGGATCAGGAATGAGTTTCTTCACTGAAATAACTGAAGAGCTGACAAGAAATGTCAGATTTGACTATTTCAGAACTCTGCAATCTAGGCCAACACTTTCAGCATCCAGAGAAGCGCTTGATTTTTTTAAAACAAGAGGCAGATAAATTTCACCAAATATTGACAGTTCACATAACATAGAAAGTGCCCTTCTTTGGCCCCATAGAGTAGAGGCTGGCTATTGTTTCAACCTCAACATTATGAAGGAGCTTCTTGGGCAGCATTCATTGAAATAATTTAAAGAGACAGAGTACTTTTTATTTCTTCTACATTCAAGCACTTAAGGACATTCCAGTCAGGTTACAGGCTGACTGTAGAGAAAATGGAACATATGACAAGGAATGTAATCCTTGGAAAAGAAGTTTGGAAAAAATCGCTAAACAAATGGATGACTCTGTCCCTCAAAAAGCAACAACAATACCTGGGGAGAAGAGAGAATTTTATATACAGAGTTATCACATTACAACATAACAAATGTATAGCTCTCAACAAATATTATAAAGAATATAGAGAAATACAAAAGTATGTATCATTCACATTTCAAAATTTCAACTGAAACTATCTCTGATGAAGTACAGAAACTGGACTTCCTAGAAAAGACTAACTAGTTTCAGTATGTTGAAAACACTAAAGAATAAAAAAGACAATCAAGAGAATGATGTCTAGGAACACATAAAGATTACTAATCAGATTAAAAGTTATATGAAGAATCAAACAGAAATTCTGATGCTGAAAATTCAAATATTAAAATAAAAATTCACTGAAGAGATGCAACAGTAGATTTGTGCAGCCAGAATAAATAATTAGGGTACTTTCTGAAGAGAGAGCTATTGAAATTAACCAGTTTGAAAAATAGAAGAAAAAAAATGGACAAAAATGAACAGAGGCTAAGGGAATTATGGGATATCATATAGCATACCAACATACTCCTTATGGTAGTTCCCAAAGGAAGGAAGAAAAATAGTCAAAAAATACTTTTAAAATGGCTGAAATGTCCTAAATTTAATAAAACATATGCAACTACACATCCAAGAATTTCTACAAATTCTAAGCAGATAAAGTCAGAGATCCACACCAAAAATAATCAGAAACAATCTGTTGAAAGCTAGACAAAATAATCTTGAAAGTAGTAAAAAAGACTCATAGGGTACAAAGAATCCTCAGAAAGATTAGTAGACAATTTCTCAACAAACAAACAAATGTATTGTCATTCAAGAACTAAATATCCAGCAAAACTATTCTTCAAAGATAAAAGAGAAATTAAAACATCCAAGGTCAATAAAAGCTAAAGGAGCAAGTTCCTAATACATCTGACCTATAATAAATGTTACAAAGAGTCCTTCAGGTGGAAAATTAATTAACAATAGTAGATAATTCAAATCCATAACAAAAAAAATCTGATAAATCTATAAAAACTAGTATGATTATGTTTTTTTGGTATCTCCTGCTTTTGTTTTAATTATTACCAATAATATTATACAAAATATTTTAAACAAATGTAATATTAAATAAAACAATAGTAACTCCTGTTTGAGTATTAATTATCACAAATATTATACAAAATATATTAAACAAATATAAAAATATTAAACAAAACAACAATATTAAATAGTTGATTAATCAGGTAAATATGTGGGTGTAGAACATGACTGTCCATACTCTCTGGGTTTATATCTTTCTCCTTTGATTTATATGTCTATCATTGATCTAATGCCACACATTCTTCATTTCAGAAAGTAAATGTTGAACTTGGATAATGCCAAATCTCTCAAATCTATTTTTCAAAATTGTTTCTAGATATTCTAACTCCTTTATATTTATATGTAAATTTTAGGTTCAGCCTGTCAATTTTGACAAAAATTGCTTACTGGAATTTTGATTGTAAGTACGCTAAATAAGTTAATTTTTGGAGAATGTACACATGTTATATCACTTATATTTAGGTCTGTTTTTATCTCTGTGACACTTTTTTTGAGATAGCATCTTGTTAAGTTGTACAGAATGCTGAACTCAAACTCCTGAGCTCAAGGCATCCTCTCCCCTAAGCTTCCCAAGCAGCTGGGACTACAGGAATGCCCCATTGCAGCCAGCTCTATTTTGCGGTTGAAATTTAAATATGTAGCACATATTCCTTTAAATTTATGTTAAGTAATTATATATTTTTATGTGATTTTAAAGGCAAAAATTGTAAACTTTAAGTTACAGTTGTTCATTTCCAGAAAACAGAAGTACAATTTATTTTTGTATGTTGACCTATATTCTATGATCTTTTCAAATTCACTTACTTTTTGAAAATTTCATTATATTACCTGCAAAACTGATCACATTGTCTTTGAGTGAAGTCAGTTTTATTTCTTTCTTTCCAATCCATTTCTTTGATATATTTTCTGGCCCTATTGCACTGAATAATACCACTGTAAAGCACTGAATAGAAGTAATGAGAGTGAACATTCTTGATTTTTCATAATTTTCATGGAAATCATTCTTTCACTATACAAATATAATTTAACTCTAGACTTTTTTTATAAATGCTTCTCATCAAAATGAAGTTCTCTACCATTCTTAGGTTGCAACAATTTCTAACACAGGTGTTGTTGCAATTTCCAAAATACTGTATCTACATCTACTGAAATGATTTCATATTATTCTTCAAAATATAAATATGGTCCTTTATAATGATTAATCTTCAAATATTCACCAATGTTACATACAGTAGGATAGAGCCATTTGGTCATGATATATCAGCTACTATATCTACTACTAGAATTTTTTGATATTGGGCTAGAAAATTTTGAGTTTATGTAATGAATGTGATACTTTTTTTACTTTTATAATGTATCACTGGTGTTATAAAATTAGTTGTGTGACAGCTCATCTTCATTTTTAGAAGAGTATTGTGTAATTTCTATTATTTCTTCATTAAATATTTGGTAGAATTCATTAGGAAAGGCATCTTTGTCTTGATTGTTCTTTGTGAGAATGTGATAAAGACTCATTTTCTGTAATAGATTTAGAGCTAACTAGGCGATTATTTTTGTAAGTGAGATTTGGTAGTTCGTGTCTCACAAGAATTATGTCCATTTCAACTCAGCTGTTTAATGGGTTGACATTCCAATGTCAGTAATATATGTAATGTGTGCCTTCTTATGTTTTTTTGAAAAATCAGCCCAAAGGTTTACAATTTTATTAATCTTAAAAAAACTCTACTGTTATTATATTTTCTCTATCTTTTCTTCATTTTCTATTTCATTAATTTCTGATTTTATATTTATTTTCTTTCTCCTTCTTACATCAATTTATTATTTTTACTGTGGAACCTTACATCATTAATTGAAGACTTTTCTTCCCTTATAACATTATAAACATATAATGATACACAAATTTTTGGCATTGTTTTAGTGATACCACACAAATTTTCACTAGGATGTTTCCATTTCTCCATTAAAATAGTTTATAAATTTCTTTGTAACTTTCTATTTAACCTATCAGTTATTTGAAAGTATGGCCGGGTGCGGTGGCTCAAGCCTGTAATCCTAGCACTTTGGGAGGCCGAGACGGGCGGATCACGAGGTCAGGAGATCGAGACCATCCTGGCTAACACGGTGAAACCCCGTTTCTACTGAAAAAAAAAAAAAATACAAAAAAACTAGCCAGGCGAGGTGGCGGGCGCCTGTAGTCCCAGCTACTCGGGAGGCTGAGGCCGGAGAATGGCGTGAACCCGGCGGGTGGAGCTTGCAGTGAGCCGAGATCGCACCACTCCAGCCTGGGCGACAGAGCGAGACTCCGTCTCAAAAAAAAAAAAAAAAGTATGCTGTTATATCTCCAAATATTTGGCAATTTTTCTGTATCTTTCTGTTATTAACTTCTACTTTAATTTTGCCATGGTCCAAGAATATATTTTGTATGTTTTTATTTGTTGAAATAATATATCATTGACTGATTTCAATTATTTAAGTTTGCTTTATTTTGTTTTGTCTTAGGTTTATCAGCTCTTCTCATATAAGCCTAAACATATGAACATAAATGATACAATTTAAAAGATTAAAAATATCCTACAGATCTAAATATGGTGATTTTGCCTTCTGCTTACATATTTTAAGTTTTGAAAACTCATACAAATAATAGCTCCCTGATATACACTTAGATTCCTTGTCACTCACTGCTGTGTTTGTATAAATCTTCTTTCAGCTTAGAGATGTTCTGTAGCAATATATAATATGCTCCATGAGAGGCAACCTGGTGATGTATGATATGCATGGGTGACTCTCCTAAGAAGTATAATAGGCCTGTTGAAGCTAAATTCCTCTTTGAGGGAAGACTATATGATTAACTGGTGTATACAGTGGTGGAATAGTTGTTATCGAGTTATCTCTTTCCAGAACATTGTATGTGTAGTTATCATAGAAAATGACCTAAGAGGCTCATGGTTACCCAATTGTCCTTTTATTCACACATCTTGAAAAACTAAGTCCCAAACATAATAAACATAACATAATCAATATTCTCTTCCTTTTATTTGCTCTTTTTTCTCTTCTTCTCTCTGTTCTATGTTCTCCTCTCTTATTTTAGGCAAGACTCACAAAATTAATGATCTTTACATGAAAATAATAAAAGGTTTGAGTAAATTCTTTATAATGAGATATAGAGTTGGAAGCATAGTAATTTAATTAAGATTTCTAGTATAAAATTAATGAAAATTTAATATAAAGATTACATTTAGGAAACATAACATGTACCCAGAACATTGTACTTAGTATATAGCACTTAATGTGTCACTCTTGGTTTTCTTCTACAATTGACAAAAAGAACGTTTTCTTATTTATGTGTTGGCATACTCTGGAATCATTACACTTCTTAGAAATGGTCGACAAAAGTAATACCATGATGACATCTGGATGTAAATCAAGATCTGTTTTTAAGACTCACAAAATTAATAAACTTTTTAGAAAAGGAGTAAAAAGTTTGAGTTACTTGTTTATAATGAGATATACATTTGGAAGCATAGTAGTTGAATTAAAATTTCTAATATAAAAGAGAATGTAATGAAGCATAGGGTCCATGATAAAAAATAAGACATCTTATACATAATAATAAATGGAACTCAGAAGAATGTATATACACTCATTTTTAAATTTATCTAGTCTAAAAAAATAGATAATCAGAAGACAGTAAAATATTTTAAGCAAAGAGTAATTTGGTTAGGTTTATAATCTGAAATACAGTAACAAAAATAATGTAGTAACCACAATAACTACTTAATTCTGACAATGGTGGGTGATGATTAGGAATGAACAGAATATTATGAAGGAACTGTCACTAGGCCGTTTCACTGAGTCAATATAAAATATACAGAGAAATTTAGCCAAAACAGTTGAGAGAATGAATAAGAGGAAACAAATTAGTGAAATATGTAGGCGATACAATAGAGACAAGTTTGCCAAATAGATGAATAGATGGAATCTTGAAGACATTACACTAAGTGAAATAAGCCAATCACAAAAAGACAAATATTTATGATTTCACTTATGTGTGTCTCCTAGCGTAGTCAGATTCATAGAGACAGAAAAGTAGAATGGTGGTTGCCAGAGATGAAGGGACAGTGGAATATGGAGTTAGTGTTCAATGGGTATAGTTTCAGTTTTGCAAGGTGAAAAGAGTTCTAGAAATGAATGGTGGGGATGGTTACACAACTATATGAATGCACTTAATACTACTGAACTATAAATTTAAAAGTAGTTATGTGTATTTTACCACAATAAAAATTTTTTATTAAAAAAGAAAGCATTAGAATATATTAGAAATACTTTATATAAAACAGTGCGTCTAAAAATTAAAAAAAAACTGTTAAATCAATCAACAAATATTTATTGAATGCCAAGTGGTATAGTTTCAAAGAACAGAAGTACATTTTTTCCCCAAGACAATGCATAAGAATGTTATGACACAAAGAAAGAGAAAAAGAGGAAGATGGAAAAGGTATTTCTTCATAGATGATTTGATCTCCTTAAAATACAACATGAAATTATTTCTTAGGCTTAGGACAGGAGAGATGTAGTTTTCAGAATAGTTGATAATTATGCACAACAATGAGAAAAGAACTTAAGCATAGAAAAGTTTATAAATCAAATGTGACTACTTATATAATTTAATACATTTTATAAATATAATTATGGAGTGAACAGACCATAATGTTAAAGCCATCAGTGAGCAAACTGCATTATATCTCTTTTAGGGGACTGAAAAAAAAGATTTAAAATGACCGATTCTTGGGCTCTGCCTGGAAAAGACTTATTAGAAGATATAAATTTAAAAGGTTTCATGATATTTTCCATTTGTGAAAAGCAGAAAGCAAAGAACAATTGTTACAGAACAATATGTGAGAGGTAAATGGAGGCCTAAAATGTTATTGGAACACAGAATGAGTTATGTGACCCTAATATTTCAGAGTCAGAAACTGCAGAAAACTATAAACAGGGAAAGAAGCAGACTTTTCCAGTGTCACTTGCTGATAGCAGCAGAGTAAGTAAACTCGTATCAGCTGGACAGAGCTTTTTAACATGGAATTTAACAAGTTCTGCCAATATATTTGTCTCATCTGTCACTCAGGTATCAGGAAAGAAAAGGAAGATTGGGCGTGAGGACTTTGGTTTTTAAATGGGTAAAATGTGGTAAAAGCAAATCAGGGATGAATGTTATGGAGACTCTGATGGTTAATTTAACGTGTCAACTTGTTTCGGCCATAGTACACAGTAGTAGTCAAACACCAGTCTAGATATTGCTATGAAGGTAATTTTTATGATGTAATTAACATTTAAATCAGTAGACTTTGAGTACAGCCTAGCTGATTACTCACCATAATGTGGATGGACCCCATTCAATCAATTGAAAGGCTAAGAGAGAGGACTGAAGTCCCTTGAAGAAGAAGGAATATGCTTCCAAACAGCCTTCAAACTAGAGAATGTAACAATAACTTTTCCCTGGGTCTCTAGCTTGCCAGCATCCAAATTCTTTAAAATAAATCTCTGTCTCTGTCTCTCTCTGTCTCTCTGTCTCTCTCTCTCTCTCTCTCTGTCTCTGTGTGTGTGTGTGTGTAAATATAAATACGTCAATATGTATGTGTGTGTATATATAGGCATAAATGTATATATACAAACACATCCTATTGGCTATTTCTTTAATGCAGAAACCCAGAGTAATAACCCAAATGATGATGTAAAATTCTAATATAAAACAAAGAGATTAAATTTTGAGTCAATGAGAAAGATAAACGTTAGTCCTAATAATGAAATGTCATTAACTTACGTAAAACAATATTTGCCAATGCTACTCCCATGAGATATTGTTTAAACAAATAAACAAAAGACAGTAAAAAAGAAAAAAGAGCAATAGTATCAACACTATTTAGTAAATTGAAAAATGTTGCATTGAATACCCTTCACATCAGATTTATAATATTTATATTATTTGATTCGAATCAAATAATGTGTCAGAAATCTTTCAGTAATCTTTATTTAACCCTTTCAGTAAGCACTATTGTTTGGACGTTATTTATCCTAGAGTTTCACAAGTTCATTTGACTATCAAATCCTGAATGGAGTGTGTTTAGCAAATGCTTATATGAAGCTTTGAATAGGACTAAGGAAAAGAAGAGCGTATTAGCCTGTGCTAACAAAATTCCATAAACAGGTGGCTTAAAAATCAAAGTACTGACAGAGTTATTTTCTTCAAAATCCTCTCTCTCTGGCTTGCAGACCATACTGCTTTTTCTTTGTGCACATGCATTGCTGGTGTCTCTTCCTATTCTTAAGGACACTTGTTCTATTGAATTGGAACCTTGCCCTTACGACCACATTTAACCTTAATTACCTACTGAAAAGCCCTACCTCCAAATATAGTCATCTTATGGGTAAAGAGTTAAACCTATAAATTTGAAGGGACAAAATTCAGTCCATAACAGTGATCTCTTTTCCCTCTAATGTGGTTGCCTATATTGGTAAGACTGATGGATTTTATCTGGCCAGCTTGTAAGCATGTACCTTTTTTTCATCTAATTAAACTGACATGCTGAAACATCATACCAATCCTTGAGAAATATGAAATGCCAATTTAACCATCAATAAATACAATATGTTCCAAGAAAGTTAAATGATTGCTTACACATCACAGTGCAATCTCTTAATCTATCACTTTTCTGAGTGTTATTTTTTTACTTTCTGTACTTATAATGGACGAGTTAAAATATGTTTTGCACTGCATAAAGTAATATGACAGTTCGATTGTGTTTTTTTCCTTTATGGTTTGTTTGTTCATTTGGTTTTGTTTTTGTTTTAGAAAACTTACACCAGAGGCTGGCATTCCCAGGGATACCAGGATGGCATGGATTCTTGAAGGACACAAGAGTCTCTCCTCTACTGGAGAACATGTCCAAATTGTAGCCCATTCCAGAAACTGATTACATTTTTATGAGACGTTTCTGTGAGGTTACATCTAACGTCAGCAGAGCATGCTGAGGGCCCAGGAGTTCATATCATCTTCAATATGTTTAGCATGGCCAGGTGAATACAGTTTTTCAGAAACAGAATTTAGAGGATTATGCAAATGAGTCAATTCCATTGCATCATAAGCCTCAGAGGCTTATCTGTGTTATACAAAAGATTTAAAGATTTAAACAATTATGTTCATTTACTGATTCCAGCAATTATTAAAACAGAACTTTTTCCAAAGTGGTTCCAGGATGAGCATTATCAGCATCACCTGGGAACTTGTTAGGGATGCAAATTCTTGGAACTCACCACCAGTCCTCCTGAATCAGACACTCTGGGAGCAGGGTTCAGCAATCTGTGTCTTACCAATCTGTCCAGGTAATTCTAATAAATAAAGTGTTTCCTAAATGATTCTCCCTTTTATCTGAGTTTCAGTTGGAGTTGTATTTTATAGTGAAAGTAGAAGTGCTCTATGAAAGGAACCCTTTAATTTCTTTGTTTGTTTGCTTTTTCTAATGGAGCATTTCTCAAAATATACTCCAAAGGAAAACCAAAGCAACCAATGTTGTGAAGGCATGTTAATAAACATGCACGAAGTTCTAAAATGCTGCTAAAACAAACAAAACAAAACAAAACATGCTTCTCCAGTCCAGTATGTCTTAAACTTGTTTGACCTAAGAGCATTTTTCCCCCCAATAAGTTACATCTACTAACTTTTTAAAGGTCAAGTGTTTCCTTTGGGGTATAATCTCTACTTCTTTCTTTGTGTGCCATCCACCTGAGCTAGTCACTCAAGAGTGGACAAAGAAGTTCACTTGACAACCTAAACCTATCAGACTGCTGTCTTGGTAATTTGCCTCTTTAGCTAAGTAAGACAAGAATATAAATTAGTTATAGCTGATTCACTCCTTTACTCATGTTGTGTCACAAAATAATCAAAATTATTATAAAATAAAATACTGTATCACTTTTAAATTATCAAATAGTTAGACTTTCTATTGAGCAGACTAAATTATAGATTATAAGAGCATTTCCTGAGATATCATAGATATCCAGAAACCATCTCCTGCTCTTCCTGGGGTCTGACTGTTAAGCTTCTCTTCTGATTTATAAACACACAATATTATCTCAAGTCATTTCTTTAAAATGCTCTAGTTACCTAGAATTTAGTTTGATTGTTTGTATTTAAAATATTAATTGATACAAGAGTACAGATAATGGATTTATGTCACAGGCCATCAAAAAATTATACAACCCTCATTGGGTTATATCGAATTGTTTATTTTCCTAAGATGAAGCCAAAATTAAGGAACTCTCTTTTTCTTCTTCTTTTGTGATGAGACATTATCAGCACATCATGATGGGAGCTTAGCTTGATTCCATGTCTTTACTATTGTGAATAGTGCTGCAATGAACATATAAGTGTGTATGTCTTTTTGGTAGAATGATTTATTTTCCTAAGGGTATACACTCAATAAAGGGATTGAGAAGCCAGAAATAAAGCTGCACACACAGAATACCATCTGATCTTCAACAAAATCAACAAAACAGGCAATGGAGAAAAGACTCCCTATTTACTAAATGATGCTGGGATAACTGGTTAGCCTCATGTTGAAGAATGAAACCGGACCCCTACCATTCACAATATATAAAAAATAACTCAGGATGGATTAAAGATTTAAATGTAAGACCTAAAACTATAAAAATCCTAGAAGAAAACTTGGGAAATAGTATTCTGGACATTGGCTTTGACAAATAATTTATGACTGACTCTCCCAAAACAATTGTAATGAAAACAAAAATTGACAATATGGGACCTAATTAAACTAAAGAGTTTCTGCACAGCAAAAGAAACTATCAACAGAGTAAGCAGACAACCTACAAAGTGGGAGAAAATATTCACAAACTACACATCAAAGGTCTAATATCTAGAATCTATAAGGAAATTAAATAGTTCATTAAGAAAAAAAAAATTAGATAGTGTCCAAAGGACTTGAAAAGACACTTCTCAAAAGGAGACATACAGATGGCCAAAAAACATGAAAAAATGCTCAACATCACTAATCATTAGAGAAATACAAATCAAAACCACAGTGAGATACCATCTCACATCAGTCAGAATGGCGATTATTAAAATGTCAAAAAACAACAGATGCTGATGAGGCTGCAGAATAAAGGGAATGCTTATACACTGCTGGTGAGAATGTAAATTAGTTCATTCTGTGGAAATCAGTTAGGAGATTTTTCAAAGAACTTAGAACTACCATTTGATACGGGTTTGATACCCCAAACATATAAGGAATTTCTACAACTTAATAGGAAAAAAAGGCCAAAAAACAAATTGCCTGATTTAAATATGGACAAAATATTTAAACAGACATTTCTGCAAAAAAGACATATGAATGGCCAGTAGGTATATGAAAAATATGCCCAACATAACTCATCGGGAGAATGCAAATCAAAACCACGATGAGGTATCATCTCACATCTATTAGCATGGCCAGATGGCCAGATGGCTGTTATTTAAAAAATGAAGTAAGTGTTGGCGAGGATATAGAGAAATAAAAACCCTTATGTGCTATTGGGGATAATGTAAAATGGTGCAGCTTTTGTGGAAAACAGTACAAAGGTTCCTCAAAAAGTTAAAAATAAACTACCATATGATCCAGCAATCCCACTTCTGAATATTTATCCAAAAGAATTGAAGCCAGTGTCATTAAGAAGTATTTGCTCTCCCACATTCATTGCAGCATTATTCACAATATCCAAAAGGTTAAAACAACACAAATATTCATCAATGGCTGAATGGTTTTGGAAAGTGTGGCATCTACATACAATAGAATATTATTTGACTTAAAAAACAAGGAATCCTGTTATATGCTGTATCATTGAAGACCCTTAAGGACATTATGTTAAATGAAATAAGCTACGTGTGGAAGAACAAATTCTGCAGGATTCTACTTATTGAGGTATCTAAAATCATTCAGCTACATAGACACACAGAAAGTCGAATGTTAGTTGCCACTGGCTGGGAGATGGAGGAGGAAATGTGTAGCTGCTGTTCAATGGATAGAGAGTTTTAGTCATGAAAGATGAAAAAGTTCTACAGATCTACTGTACCACATTATTATAAAATTGCTTATAATTAACAATATGTTACTGTACACTTAAAAATATTTGTTAAAAGGGCAGATCTCAAATGTGCTTTTTATCACCATGACAAAAAGTCTTACTATGAGTAGTTAAAATGGTAAGATTGATTATACATTCGTTATTATTTTGTTCCTTTTGTTATTTTTATTTTTTGTGCTGAAAGAATTTGTCATGAGTAGACTTGCAATACAGAAAAATAAAATTGTTAAAGGATGTTCTTTAGAGAAGGAAAATAACATAAGGAAAATTAGACCAACCCAAAAAAGACACCAGAACTAGTAAATATGTGAATAAGTATAAAAATAATTTTTCTCATTATTTTCTTAAAGACAATAAACAACTTTTAGAAAATGATACAAATATATTGGAATTTTTATAACATTTGTGGAAGTAAAATTTCTTACAACATTGCACATTGTACAAGTACACAAATTAGCATTGCACACATGCCTTGTAATTGTTTCTGCAAAGATCTCTGGTAGTTCATTCTAATTAGAGAGTGAACCACTTGGGAGAAATGACTATGCTTTTCATCACATAATTTCAACATTTAATATATATTATTGTCTTAATGTTTGCATTTATTTACTTATAAATTGTCATAAAATTGTGTATATAGTATACAACATGATGTTTTAAGTATATTTATATAGTAGAATGGCTAAATCTAGCTAATTAATGTACATACTATCTCACACAGTTACCATTTTTGTGCTGAGAACATTTAACAGGCACTGCTTTTCAAGAATACAATATATTGTTAATAACTATATTACCACATTGTGCAATGGATCTCTTGAACTTATTCTTCCTAACTAACTGAAATTTCGTAGCCTTTGACCAACATCTCTTCAGATCCCCCTACCACCATCATTCCATGCCTGGCAACTACCATTCTGCTCTTCTGTGAGATCAATTATCTTGGATTCCATCTATGCATGATATCAATCATCTCTTCTTAAATATTTGTAGAGTGAAAGATTAAAATTATAGAGCTCAGTGAAATACAATTTAAAAAAAATTATTCCCTCTTCAAAACATTTTTATTTTCACATTATCAAAATGTTGTGGCTTCTCTACTTTCACCGTTCAACAAGCAGGTGAGAGTGGTGCCCAGCAGCTTCTTCACTCCCATTGTTTGGTAAGCTGGAGGAAGTGTTATAACTGTTGTATTCCCACTGCCCACAGCTCAGTGAGCTGGAGGGTTTCAGTTCCTGTACTCTTGCAGTTTAGCAAGTTCCAAGTTCTTGTCCCAGGACCAGGAAGAATAGGACACATGGACACTGGAGAGTGCGTAAGGCAGAGCAGGATATGTTAAGTGACAGAAAAGCTCTCAACAGAAACCGGGTACCCAAAGGACGGTTGCTGTCTGGAGGACTAATTTCAGGGCTTTTATGGACTGAGAATGAGGAGGAGTGCCCTGAGTGGCCTGTGGGCCATTTTGGGAAAAGCACCATTCAGAAAGAGTCACAATAATGGAAAGAACCAATTAGAGGCCAAAACAAAGGCTTGACCCACAATCAATCAGGTACAGGAGTGACGTTTCACTCTATGCAAATGAAGATTCAACTGGTAGCCAATCACAGAAAGATCAGTATATGTAAAATAGGTGAAAGGTAAGGACCAGTTGAGAGGACGCACTCCAAACAGGAGTGGGAGTCCTTACTCTGGTCCATGGATTTTATCCAGAACTGGCAGCTCAGTTTTCAGGCCTTACACTGTTCTTTGATTGAAAGTCGAGTTTCACTGAGGACCAGTCCCTGCCTGCCTAGGAATTTGACTGCCTTCTACTACTGCCAAAAGCCTGTTCTAAAGTTGGAAAGCTGGAACTCAAATTGGTTAAAGGTCATAAAGTGGGCAACAAAAAAGTGTTATTAGATTTAAAAAATACTGCTTTTTCATTTAATGGATACAGACTCTAAATATTCAACTAATGTATTTTTACATTTATATACACAAATTTTATAATATGTAGCATTTTTTTCTATATTTGTATATTGTCTTTCAGGTTTATCTTTCTCTAATTCTTGCAAAAAACAATGTTTAATATGGCAAAATTATTTTTGATCTCTAAAATGCAAGTCTGAGAAAAAAAATAGATTATGTACTAAGTCTACTTTTTCCAGAAGTGTAAAACTTTAAGAAGTAGTGGAAACTTGAAAGTAAGAAACTAATTCCATTTTAAACCATTATTTCAAAAACTACAATTTTTTTTTTTTCCATTTCTGGTAGGGTCTTTCCTTTATAACTAGTGTTTTGTAATATTACTTGTAAAATACTGAGAAAAGTTAAAAATGTAAAGTATAAAAACCTATCCTTTTAGTATGAGCAAGAATTTGGGGAGTGTTTCAATATACTGAAATCAGGTGATAAAGTATCTATATTCACATATAAATTAAAATAATGATGACAGGATTTAATTTCCTTTTGTGCATCTTCTTTAAAACTCTAATAACATACATCTGTAGTCTGTATATTGGCGATATATCCTGGGGCAGTGGTGCTGCAGTTAAATTTATGTTGGATTGCTGTGCAAACACCTCTAGGAATTTGAAATTTCTAATTAGAGATTTGCTTAACTACTAGGAATTTTGGAATAGCCACCCACCTGCCAGGTTTACTAGCTGATGAACACCATGGACACTTGAAGTGTTTGTAGTTCTCTTTACTAAAAAATGACTCTCTATGTAGTAATTAAGATGCTTATGGCATCTTCAGCAGCAAAACTAGACCATGCATCAGCAGTTATATTTTAATCATTTGTTTTTGTTCTTATTTGTGCTAACTCTTATAATAATTTTTTGTAAAAATTGGGCCCAAAGCATGTGTACATTAAAAGTCAATTAGCTCATTTATAGCACAGAGTAGTATTTTAAAATTGTAGGTTCAGAAAATTGTTATTTGAACAAGATATGATTATTGGAGGCATCTTTGGCAAATTTTATTATCCCAGTAGGTACCCATTCAACACACATTACTCTTCCAACTTCAAAGAGTCTGCAGTCAGTTTAGTTAGTCAGATGTACATTTTAGGAGTAACTAAAATGTAATGTAGTAAGAGTTTTTGAAAGAGCCCATACAGGGAGCTCTGAGAGCACAAGGACACACAGTACCCGCAGTCTCAGGAAAGGTTTAGAAAACAATAGTAATTAAGCTGCCTATTTACTAAGCAAATAATCGGAGAAGAGTAGCAAGAGGGATATTGTGGTGATAGAATAGTTCTGTATTTTGATTATGGTAGCGATTATATACATATATAGGAGATAACACTGTATAGAATACAATCAAAACACACACATTTGAGAACATATACATGTGGTGGAAGCTGAATAAATTATGGGATTATACTTATTTTAATGTCTTTGTTTTGATATCAGACTAGAGTCATGTAAGATATTATTATTGAGGGAAACTGAGTGACAGGTAGCTGGGACTTTTCTGTATTATTTTTATAATTTTCTGTGAGTCTATAATTATTGCAAAATTATTTTTTAATGAAAAAGTAGAATTTGAGAAATAAAATTATACACTAAGACTAACATTCGGAATGATACAGGTATTTTAAATAGATTTGTAATTTTTAAATAGACGGGAATAGAAAGAGAAGAGATGTGACTTAAAACTGTGGTTTGTGGCCATGTTCCATGAGGCATTCTATGCAATGCTAACAAATTTGGATTTTCGGCTGAAAGCATAAGATTAATTTAGTCTGTTTTAGAAATAGAAGCAAATAATCAGGTATAACCCCCTCCAAAATATATTCAATTAGTGATATCAGAATCTCTGCCGTCTTTTTGCAGTGAAGGAGCTCTCAGGAGATTTGAGGTGTCTTTTACAGAATTAGTTTTTATAAATGAATCAACATAATGCACTTAATTCAATGCTAACAAATAAGAAAGCTTTTCTAGGCTTTTCTTAAACATCAATTTTGTCTTTGGTAAATGGCATTTACATGGGAATTCTATTGTACTGTATTGCATTTTACTGTATTTTTTAGAGACAGGGTCTCACTCTTATCACCCATGCTGGAGTGCAGTAGCATGATCATACCTCACTGCAGCCTGAAATTCTTGGGCTTAAGCGATCCTCCTGCCACATCCTCCAGAGTAGCTGGGATTACAGACATAGGCCACCCCACTGGCTGTATAATCATTTTTAATGTTTTGAATTAAACATTGGAAGTGTAATACAGTAATTTCCAAATTACTTGTAAGAAAATGTATTATAATTGTTCGTAAAATATTTTGAAAAAATACAATACAATGGAATTCTATCATTTACATATTTATGAGCTGTATTCATCCATTTTCAAACTGCTTATAACGACATACCCCAGATTGGGCAATTTACAAAAGAAAGAGTTTTACTGGACTTACAGTTCCACACGGCTGGGGAGGCCTCACAATCATGGTGGAAAGCAAGAAGGAGCACGTCGCATCTTACATGCATGGCAGGAGGCAAAGACAGAGCTTGTGCAGAAGAACTCCCATTTTAAAAACGATAGACCGGTGTGGTCTGGGAGGCTGAGGTGAGCGGATCACCTGAGGTCAGAGTTCGAGATCTGTCTGACCAACATGGAGAAACCACGTCTCTACTAAAAATACAAAATTAGCCAGGCGTGGTGGTGCATGCTGTAATCTCCGCTACTCAGGAGGCTGAAGCAGGAGAATCGCTTGAACCCGGGACGTGGGGGTTACACTGAGCCATGATGGCGCCATTGCACTCCAGCCTGGGCAACCAGAGTGAAACTCCGTCAATAAATAAATAAATAAATAAGATCTCGTGAGACCCATTCACTATCACGAGAGCAGCGCAGGAAAGACCCACCCCCATCGTTCGATCATCTCCCACAACACGTGGGAATTATGGGAGCTGCAGTGTGAGATTCGGGTGGGAACACAGAGCCAAACCATATCGTGAGCTGATTTTAAAACCTGATGCTTGAGTAAGTGTCATTTAAAATCTCTATTATTCATTGGATGATTTGGCAGCAGAGAACAGGCAGGTAATAGTTTTTTTAGAGTTATCAAAGACGTACTGTGTGAGAGTCAGATCAAACAAGGCTTAGACCAGTTCAAATCCAATAAACACTAATTCAGTCCCCCATAGTCCGCAATGTGTTTCACATGTATTATTTATCTTAACTCCGATAACAAACATATCATTTAAATGTGTTAAAGTTATAATAGATATACTTTTGAAATCGAGTAGATTAAATCCTAAAGGCAAGCAGGAGGACATCAGAATTATCTACTTCCCAGTCACTTTATGCTCGCTCCCCACCAACACTCACACACACACACACACATTTGCCACTAGAATTTCGACCGTTGTCTTAAAAGCAGAATGTCTGGTCCCTTGTATACTGCCTTTTCTTTTGTTCTTTGTAACTTTCCTTATTGACCCTGAAATCTTACTATGCACAAGTTTTACTAAATAAGGTGTCATATAGAAAATTATAAACATTTTACTTCATGGGTATTTAGGAGATTTTGAATATCAATTTTTGATGTTCTAAATTCAATATTAATTTTCAGTGTAAAATGCTTACCTCACAGATTGACTTTATTCACTAGCTTAGCATTAAATGCATGTCACTTCCATTGACCCTTAAGGTATGTAATTGACTTCCGGGGTAATACAGCTGATGAAATAAAATATTATATTTTTAAAATTTTTATTTATTTTTACAATGTTCGTAGGCATGGAAAACATATGTTTAAGACTCACTTAAAATACAACAATTAGCCTTGTCTAGAATTTTGCTAGCTTACGCATTTCCTTAATGTAATGAAAGAATTGATTCATTTTGAGTTTAAAGATACTTTTTATAGACAGACAAAAAGGCTACTTTTTGTCAGTTAGGACCTATCTAAGCATGCCACTGTCATATATGAACAAAAGGAGAATTTACACATTATAAAAATCTGGCTGACCTCCATTAAAAAACAAAGATTGTGTTTCACTTAGGGTCTAATTGTGCTGTCACTTGTTGTCCTCCATGTCCTCTAAAGCAGCCATCTAAACTTCTAAGAGTATGGTAATAAAAGATTCCTTGAAGATGAGACTAGAAATAAAAATTTGGCTTTCCATTACAACAAAAATCAAAATAATAATTTATTACTACTATTTCACATTTCTGTCTTACATGTGTGCAATTTAATTATGTATTAACATACTTGTTACCTTGAAAAACATTATTGTAACCTTTAGCTTAAATTTATTGATATAAAGTGAAGTTCTTCACATATAAAAAGATTTCAGTCATTTAATTAACAATTATATAAACCTAAATACATTTATGTTTTATCATGTTCTTATAAATTGAGATACAATACATAATTGAATGATAGAATGTTCTAGTTTTTTTTTTTTAAATGGCTTTCAAAATATTTTCACACCTTTTTAAAATTTTGTTTTAGTTTCCTACTCTCACAATGCATTCTACTGTTTTATTTCTTTTCCACTTTAGGGAAAGCACAGTGACACAGAAGGAAATATAGAAGGCCCCAAAGTAGAAATCTTGGATTTTTAGACCCAGTGTTCCCCTAACTGCTTAAAGTGTGACCTCAGGTAAGTTTCTCATCCTCTCTGAGCCTCAGTTTTTTGTCCACCTAATCACTCAGTCTAGATAATCTTTGTGGTGTCCCTACTGATGCAAATGTTTCTCTGCTATGAATCTCCTAAATCTGAGATCATCCAGAAACAGGGATTAACATGAATAATTTAATGCAGGCAATAAGAGAAAGAAGTATTTAAGAAAAAACAAAATTATTGAACAACTATTATTCACTTCAAAAATATTTTCATCAGAAGGTTAATATGTAATGTCATTGTACCCATGACTTTTAAAATATATTTCAAATTTAATCATACTTTTAATCAAAAGTTTTCTTCCCAGACAATTGGAAATTTCTCATTGCATTTAGATAATTCATTATATAGCAATTCAATTATAAACTGGTTTAGAAAAAATTTTCCCTTGGAACAAAATGTTTTCAAATTAATACAAGAGCAAGATAATTATTGATGCTAGGTCGAAGAGCAGATACAGCACATTAAATGCAGACAAAGAAGCAAGAATCAATAGTGTTGACTCCACATGAAGCAAAATAATTAGAGATATATACTTACAAAAGGAATAAACAATAGAGACATGATTATTTATCTTTGATTGATGAGTAAAGTCCTACAAGAACTTTATCCGCAGTATAATTACCTTCTTTTCCTAAAACTTTCATTTTGTATAAAGAAAACATGCAGGGAATGAAATCTGAAGAAAGCTGGTCTTTCTGCTTCTCTACGCTTAAGTAACGATGACCTAAGTAGAAAAATTAGAATGATTCAGGCCAGTAGCCAGTAGCATATTCAGACTTTCCTTTAGCCTTGACACCTCTTGACTCCAAAGGGAAGTCACAAGTTCAGGCAAGTAGTGGATTTTAAATGGTCTCATGTGTCAAAGAGGTTGAATGAGCAGACTTAAAGTTGAAGGTAGCATAAAAAGATAAGGAGAACCATATGATAAGAATTTTAACAAAACTGAATTTTTGATCATATTAAATAAATCAAAAACCCAAGGTATTTTATATCATCCAGAAAGTAGAAGGCATATGTTAACTAATTGCCAGGAGTATATGTTAATGAATGTATGCATACAATTATAAAAGTAAAGTTATTCTAAACTCTTTAACTCATGTAAGGGAAAATGTCTTTTTTATTCTGTCAAATAAAATTATTTGCAGACTAGAGTTAGGAGATAATTATTAAAACATCTAGGAGGCTTGCCTCTAAACCCCATCTCATAAAAAGGTGCAGCGACTTCATATGTAAAATAACAGAAGGTAAAATTTTTGGAGGATCTTAACTTCTTATTTTACTTAAAATTAAATGTCCAAAAATACATATATTAAATTTAGAGAATCAGCATCTCTGCACTAGTCATGATTAAGGACAAATCCACCCACTTGATAGTGTTCCCACTGAGTTAGTGAAACATGCAAGCAAAATGTTGATTACACACCTGCAAGGGCTTTCCAGCCTATGCAGTCCTGCTAGACTGCTTTGTGGTCATGGTTACTACAATCAAAAACACCTATAAGAGGACAGGTAGAAAAGTTAATGCTTAGTAAAACACTAGTTACTTCATCCCCATCACGAAAAATATTCTGTTTATACAATTCTCGTTAATTTAGTGTAGCACAATTGCCATTTGTATTAACAGAAGAAAGATTTAAATGAATAAAGTTTTTTTCAGTGTGACAAATGAATAAAAGCCAAGGGAGAACATCATTATTGTTTCACATTTCCATTAACCTTAAAAAGTCTCAAGAAACCAACTGTGTGTTTGAGCACCAGAATATGTAGGTTTTAATTACAAGATGACTCTATTTGGTATTTTAAACTTGTTACATGCTTTTACTTAGGCCGTATACTGACATCAACACTTAGGAAGAAATAAGAGTGCAATGAGGACAAAACCTGTTACAGGAAAAGGAATTGATACGAGGCCTGGAAAACAAAGCAAATAGCAATGGTCAGATGTTGAAGGAATAGAAGGAGATATACTAAGAGGAAAAAAAGTATTTATTATATCAAAATGATATATATTTTATATATATCAAAATGATATATATTTTATGTAATTTATATTTCTATAAATATATTATATCTTTTGAATATATAATTCATAATATACTATTAATTTATATAATTTATATATATAAATATGTTAGATATACATTTACAGTACTTCTCATTTTTAAATTTTTTAATCATGGTTTTCAAGAATAATTTGAAAGATTGGTCTCTTTCAAAAGAGTTTGGTGAAATTAACAGCAGACATATTTATAGGAAGAAATTAATGTCTATGACAGCAACTAACACATTAGATGATACCAAGATGCCATGTAGCATTCTAAGTTTCTTACATGTACAAACTCATTTAATCATCTCAACAACCCTAGAAAATAGGTGGAATTATTATTTTTGCTCTGAGATCAAAATATTGCTTACAACTGCACTGAAGTAATCAGAATAGGGGAACAGGCATAACCCACATACCAGCTTTCATATCTATATACTAACTTTTCCTATTTGTTTCCATAAATGACTCTCTGTGCTCCTATAAAAATTAAATCCTCCTTCCACTTGTGACTAGAACTGGGCAATAATAATCCTATCCCATCTCTTCCATAGCCTCCACCTCTCCTGCTCTACTGAATCATTTTCATCTGCATGCAGCCATGCTATTACTTTTTTGTCTCATCTTTATTCTAATTATTTCAACAAGCTAGTTCTATTTATTTTCTCCCCTTTGAAGTAAAACTCAATCGAATTCACAATGTTTAGTCCTTTTATCCATTCTTTCTTAAACCCATACTATCCACATCTAACCCCTACTCCATTAAAATATTCTTATTAATTGCCAGCAATAGCCTCTATAATGCTAAATTTAATGATCATTTTATTTGGCCCTTGGGTATCATTTGTCATGGTTGATCACTCTCTCTTCGTTGATAGACTCACTTGACTTGATCATACTCATAAAAGCAGCATTTAAAAAGACGAAGGAAGGAAAGTCCAGTACAGAACATATAGTTTTCAGATAAAGCAATTTGACTTATGTAAATACAAAGGTATTCGGTGTCATCATTAAAATTTGTAGTGTCTAGGACAAGAATATCACCAGGGCCCGCTTTACCGTATGTCTCAATATTTAGAAGTTATAAATTGAGTTTAAAAAAACTGTGAAATAAACAAAATATATTATGTCTTTATCCTGGCTTAAATGCTTTTTTTTTTTTAATTTTTTTTTTAAATTATACTTTAAGTTCTAGGGTACATGTGCACAACGTGCAGATTTGTTACATATGTATATATGTGCCATGTTGGTGTGCTGCACCCATTAACTCATCATTTCCATTAAGTGTATCTCCTAATGCTATCCCTTCTCCCTCCCTGCTCCCCACAATAGGACCCTGTGTGTGATGTTCCCCTTCCTGTGTCCAAGTGACCTCATTGTTCAATTCCCACCTATGAGTGAGAGCATGAGGTATTTGGTTTTTTGTTCTTGCGGTAGTTTGCTGAGAATGATGGTTTCCAGCTGCATCCACGTCCCTACAAAGGACACGAACTCATCCTTTTTTATGGCTGCATAGTACTCCATGATGTATATGTGCCACATTTTCTTAATCCAGTCTGTCACTGATGGAAATTTGGGTTGATTCCAAGTCTTTGCTATTGTGAATAGTGCTGCAATAAACATATGTGTACATGTGTCTTTATAGCAGCATGACTTATAATCTGGGTATATCCCCAGTAATGGGATGGCTGGGTTGAATGGTATTTCTAGTTCTAGATCCTTGAGGAATCACTACACTGTTTTCCACAGTGGTTGAACTAGTTTGCAGTCTCACCAACAGTGTAAAAGTGTTCCTGTTTCTCCGCATCCTCTCCAGCACCTGTTGTTTCCTGATTTTTTAATGATTGCTGTTCTAACTGGTGTGAGATGGTATCTCATTGTGGTTTTGATTTGCATTTCTCTGATGGCGATTGATGATGAGCATTTTTTCATGTGTCTGTTGGCTATATGAATGTCTTCTTTTGAGAAGTATCTGTTCATATCCTTTGCCCACTTTTTGATGGGGTTGTTTGTTTTTTTCTTGTAAATTTGATTGAGTTCTTTATAGGTTCTGGATATTAGCCCTTTGTCAGATGAGTAGATTGCAAAAATTTTCTCCCATTTTGTAGGTTACCTGTTCACTCTGATGGTAGTTTATTTTGCTGTACAGAAGCTCTTTAGTTTAATTAGATCCCATTTGTCAATTTTGGCTTTTGTTTAAATACTTTTATAATAACAACATTTCTTTCGTTGCTTTATTTTTCTGTCCTTAACTGTGTTTTTTTGTTTCTTTTTCTTTCTACAATGACCTTGATTTTTATTTATTCTCAATTATCAAAATGATTGTTGCAACAAAAAATTTTAATTGTATTTAAAATGTGAGTATATGTTTCTTGAAAAACAAATTGAATGCAATAGGACACATTGGAAAAATAAAATTATTTATATATTTCAAAAACTATTTTATTGTAATCTAAAACACTCATAGCTTACTGAAATTTATATTAATATTAAAAATAAAAAATAAAAATTTTAAAAGTTAATATTTAGATCGAATTTATTTAAATAAATCTGGATATTTAAATTCATTTGGGAGAATTAAATACATGTTAGTAAACTATATAAAAATATTATTCAGTATACAGTTACTTGTCAATGTAGAAAATTATTACTACTCTTCACACACCTTCTATCTAGGCCCCTCAGATACACAAACATAAGGGTAATTCAAGTTAATTGATACGGCCGGGCGCGGTGGCTCAAGCCTGTAATCCCAGCACTTTAGGAGGCCGAGACGGGCGGATCACGAGGTCAGGAGATCGAGACCATCCTGGCTAACACGGTGAAACCCCGTCTCTACTAAAAAATACAAAAAACTAGCCGGGTGAGGTGGCGGGCGTCTGTAGTCCCAACTACTTGGGAGGCTGAGGCAGGAGAATGGTGTGAACCCGGGAGGCGGAGCTTGCAGTGAGCTGAGATCTGGCCACTGCACTCCAGCCTGGGTGACAGAGCCAGACTCCGTCTCCAAAAAAAAAAAAAAAAAAGTTAATTGATACAAAATATTTCTCAGTCACCATGTGCAAATCCTACAAGTGCAATGCAAATTCTTGATTACATTCAGAACTACTTACTGGTCCACGAACAGAAACAAACAAGAAGATTGTATATACTCTTGAGAAAACACATTTTGTTTTGCACAAATCTATTGCATTCATGTTGAAAAGTATTTGACAAGTTAATTTGTCTCCTCAGTTCCACTAATTCAACTATCTTTCCCTACACTCCTACCAATTGTATGTTTCAATGTCAGCACAGGTTAAATCCACAAACTATTCCAGCAATGAAATCTAGTCATCCTGTTTTCCAAGGATATGAAGTAAGAAGTATAGAGAGAAGTACTCTGGAAATAAGAGAGTATTAGTCACCAAAGAACATCGATGTTTTAGGATTCTGAGTAGTGTTGTTCTAGTTCTGGGTACCTGATCTGAAGAAACCAATGTTTCTGTACATTCTTTACTTAATTTCTTTTAGATGTTTGCAAATATGCAAGGCCCTCTATGGAGGCCAGGACAAAGGCCTTTAATGCCTGGATTCATACCACAATTCTATGAATTATTATCAGTTATTATTGTATTAAAGTTATTAAATGTGTCATTAATGTATGAAGCATTACTATAATAGGCACCACTGATTTATAAACTATAAGTTTTTAAAATTTTCATAAATGAGACTGAGAAGTTACACAGGAAAACAACAAATTGGAATGTGGACATCCATTCTTAATTAATACCACAACTCTGGTTTTATTAAATTTAGAGAAGGAACTTTTTACTTATACTTTTTGTTTGCTTTTTAAAATATTGCTGGTGAAAAATTATTTAAAAAGTATTGTAATACACAGTAGAGTATAACTTGGAATAAACTACTTGAGATTTATAGACTAAAATGCACTGCAAAAATTGTAAACTTTATATTCATATTGTTCACATTATGAGTTTTTAAAATACTGCATTTACTACCTTAAGTTTTTTCATAATAGAGAGTTTTTGATGTTGCAGGATTTGTACTTATATATTTTAAATTATAGTTTTAGTAGATACCATAAGGTATTCTTTAATTCCTTATCTCTCAAAGCAGCTGCATCTTTCTGAGTTCTTAGAATTGAATTGGCATTTGAATCAGAATATAGACCTTTAATTTCTTAGCTATTTCCATTATTCTTTGCCCTGCTAGAAACCAAAGTTTAAAATGTTAAGACAAGAAACAAGATATGAGTCTAATGAAATTTGTTTAAAGCAAGAATAAAACCCTGAAAAGAATGCATTGTCTATTCATATTGTTATCTGTCAGAAACCAAAGGAAATGCTTAGCTTGTATTGCTTAATTTTAAACCATACATCTTCAAAAGACTGATTCAAATTTGCAATAAACTTGGCGTACCTAAATGAAATACCTATAAAAATTGCGGGAAAATTGTGGATGACGTACCTGGGTACTATAGCAGCAGGATGCGAATAGAAAGAGCGCAAACCCTTAGAGGGACATTTGGCTAATAATAGTCTTGTTAATTTGAAAACATGTAAGTCTAATGATTAATCAAAAAATATTTAGCATAAATTTTTACATTTATCCTAGGTGAGACTTGAGAATCTGGTGGAAAGGGTGAAAAGGCCATAAGATCAGCAATCACCACTTCTCATGAAAAAAGATCATCATTAACAATACAAGCAAGTTATGTCAACATAATTGACATGAACTTTACATGAAAACAAAGTTGTTTTGGGATCTAGCATTATAGACACCTAGCTTCTCTTCTTGTTAAAGATTTGAATGCTTGATCATTTGCTGTTACTAATTTTTTAATATATTTTTATTTTCAGTTTTGCTTTTATGAAACAAGGCAATCAATGATATTCATTCCTTCTCCACCTTTCTCTTTCTTTTTTATATAAAAGAATTTAAACAAACAAGAATATTAGAAAAATAGAACTGTAGAAGTTAAATTGGAATTAACTTGAGAGATAATTTTGTCCAACATCCTCATTTTGTGTAAGAGAAAAAAAAAAACAGGAGTAGTGATTTGAACATACTGCAGCTATTTCCCCAGAATCATATCTGCAGCTCTAATTACTATCACTGGAGACTGAGTTTTAATTATAAGCCAAATGACAGTGATCAAGAAGGCCTTAGTGTTTCTCAGTTGGATCGAACTTTAAACAGGCTTCTTTCTGCCTCTAAGCCCCTGACCCTTGTGTGTGGTTTTTTTTTTTTTTTTCTTTTTTAAAGAGCATTTACTTTAGAAATCTTGTCATTGTAAATTCGTTCCTCTATTCCTTTGAGGTGTAAATCATTTTAAAAGCTTCTTGCTAGTTTTACAACCCAAGAAAGTCTTTCTCAAAGACCTGAGAGGCATTCCTTTGACATGTAATGTTAAGGAAGACAGTGCCCCTATCTTCCAGTTTCTGTGGGAAAATCGGGGCCTAACTTCTGCAGGGAACTGCCTCCAAAACTACCTCTGCCAAAAAGGGAAAGTTTACTCTTCTTTTGGGTAAAGGCAGTAAGCAAACACCACAAATGGTCTATAACTCACCCTCCAACCTCAGCTTTTCAAAACTCCTAGCCCTTTGTTTTTGTTTCTTTGGTTACTGATACATAATAATTGTATGTATTTATGGAGTTCATGTGATATTTTGATACCTGCATACAAAGTGTGATAAATCAGAATTTTTAGGATATTTATCACCTCAAATATGTATCTTTCTGTGTGTTGGGAACATTTCAAATATTTTCTTCTAGTTCGAAATACAGAATAAATTACTGTTAACTACAGTAACACTGCTGTGCTATTCAACACTAGAACTTATTTCTTCCATGGGAAGGGAGGGGTTAAGAGAGGTTGGTTAATGGTCTCAGCCCTTTGTTTAAGCAGAGTTTAATTCAGACTGAGTTCTGCCTCTATCCACTGTTTCAATAATAATTCAATGACCTTGAATAAGGTCATTTTGCCTAATTAACTTTGTCTGGTGTAATTTATTCTTCAATAGCAGCTACATGCATTTGGCCAAATAACATCAGAGCATAGCATGCCTAGAAAGGTAATATAACTGATGAAATATTAATGTAAATGGGTAGGTTTGGGGGGGATAATGTGAAAGACACTGATAAATTTGGGATTTTTTTAAATACAAGAGAAGGTGAACAGATATTAAGAATGTCTCAGGGAAATGGAGTATCATTAAGAATACATTTAAAATCTCTCAATATGTTTGCCAACTTTGCTTTAGACTCTAGCATTATGGATGTTTAAATTTTCCTCTTTTGAAATACTTATAAATAACTATTTTGAAGTGTCCACATTTATGATATAATTCACATATTTTAACTAAGAAGGTCAGATTATTACATTTACCATAATATTTGCCTTTTCCTGTTGAAAAGATTTCATGTTGGGGAAATCCATAGTTAATCAGTTGTAGCAAAAGGTATATAGTTGTAATACAGTCATATCTAATCACAAGGAATTTCCTGAACCAGGCACCATCCTTAGTTGACACAAGTATAAATTTTAGTTAGACACTTAGATTTCTGAAAAATGAGTAATATGATTGAAATAGTTATATTACACACACACACACATTTAGCCTTCATGACTCATCTAGAAAAAAAATCAATATGTAAGGATAATAAAGATAAAAGATGTCATAAGTTAAGCCAGGATTCTGCCATTTTGTGTAATGATGAGGAGAAAACATCAATAATAGAACAAGAGTTAATGACTAACTCGTGTCGATACCATATTTCACTGTAGTTTGTTTGCAATTTACAATTATTCTAATTACAAGTCATTCACTGGTCCCTCCTCCCTGATACCAAGAAGCATGGCTAAATCTCAGATAAATTATAGCAAACAATGTACTTGCCTTTCATTGTATTTACCTTTCTACCAACCTGTTCCCAAACCTCTCCTTAACTCTGGGGAAGATACAAAAAAGAACACAGTAGTTGCATATTTCAAAAATTTCTCATTTTTATTCATTACTTACTTGGGGAAATTTGCCTCATGAGATATTTGTTTACCAGATTCAGATAGAGCTTTTTTAAATTGAAGATGTCAGTCTTTACTAATGTAGTGGCCATATTCTATGTTTTGACAGCCTAACTTTTAACAAGTACTAGTATAGTAGTGAATTGTGTCACCAAATTAATTATAATTCAGTATGATTAACATGGAAATACAGAAAATCTAGGTATCTTTAAACAAAGAGATATTCAGGTTTCTACTGCCTACATATCCTGCGTTTCTTTCTGCTTTATTTTAATTCCCTTACATCCAAAATTTGGCTGGGTGCATAAGGGCTTGGTAATAGCCATGAAAATATTTGGTTTCTTATAGACGTAACATCATTACCAGAGATAATAATATTTACTTGAAAATTATGAATATGTGTTTATTTCTGTTATATATCAACTAATAACGTTCAATTCTTTTCTAGCAAAACCACATACAAATAATCATAAAGTGATCATACTTTTTTTTTTGAGACAAATAATAGATACTGTCAGGTGTATCCATGGAAGGCATTCTATGGATGTTTAGAGATTCTTCTGCTTTTTAGCTCATACGGGAATAAAAACTAACAGGAAACAAGTTTATTCATGAAAAGCTGGAGGTACATGGATAGGTAGTAAAATATGGAAGAATGCTACATTTTATTCACATGCTTTTCTGATATTTTAATACATGTAAGTAATTAAAACTAAATGAGTATTAACTGAGCACCTTCATGCCCAATCAATGCATTTCTGGGAAGAACTCAATTAGTTTATAAAAGGTTAAAATAGCATAAAGAGAATAGTTTTGTGGTGTTTCAAGTAAGGCTGTGATACCAACATTTTTATATTCATAGTTACATTATCTTGGTGGCTGTTTATTCAGTTGTGTTAAAATTTTCAAAGAAGCTTTTATTGTAGTTGTAAAACTTTTAATTATAATATTACTTTTAAAAACTATTTTAAACAAGAAAGATGAAATTTTAAAGTAAAATAATTTTTACCAAATACTTTGTTTTGTAAAATGTTTATATTTAAGCCCACTTTTATTGTATATATTTAAGATGTACAACGTGGTGTTTTGATACACATACACATAGTATAATCAAATTAACATTTCAATCACCTTCAACAGTTACTTTTCTGGAATAAGATCCCCTGAAATCTACTCTCTTAGCAAGTTTTCAGTATACAATACAACATTAGTACCTATATTCCTCATGCTGTACATTAGAGCTCCAGATTTATTCATCCTACATAAAAGCAAGTTTGTCTCCTTTTCTACTTTTTATCTATTTCCTCCCAGTCTCCACTCCTGGTAAGACACTGATAATTTCAAATAAACAATCTCATAAGAAAATGATGAACTTTTGTTCTCTGATTAATTGAAATTTTCTTTTGAAATCTAGCATTAGTTTTAAGCCCAAAATAGGGCAAAGTAAGTTTTTATACTATATTGCTGAAAACATAGCAGGCTAGCCAATGTCATTATCTCATTTTAGATATGCATATATTTTTGAAAATCCACCTGAAATAGCCATGAATTTTGTGTTTTACCTATTCATATGTTAGTGGGAGATACATAAAATGTAATCTTACATTATGTCTGTCTTTCCCTGCATTATAAACTGTTTCAAATTGAGGTAGATATCATACAAATGAAGTCCTTTGGTGATAAATAGGGAAAAGTTTTGGCAAAACTGTGCCCAAATCATGTTGTGTAGGCTGTGCACTGATTGCCTCAGACTAATCTTCACTCTATTGGTGTGAAGAAATTAACTGGGACTTAAATCTTCTTAAGAAACACTGGCTTTTGGGATTACATAATTCATTAGGATTCTGTGTTTGTCCTTTGTTTTGTAATCATAAGGTGGTTGCTGCATTGCTCTCCCTGTCACATGTAAATGATATGGAGGGCGGACTGGGGTGCCAAGACATTACCCAACTTATGCACTCACTTTGTTAACAAACGGAGCTCTCTAAGATGCTGTAGCCACTGATTCCAACGTTCTACACAGGATAGTAGGATGGTACCTAAATGTGCTATTAAAGCATGATATGTGAGCATTGTTAGCTGCTTGTAATGTCAAAAGTCTGAGCTGGAGAATCTATAGGCAGAGCTGTGACCCCCACAAACAGTAAATAATGTGGTGACCTAAGTACTTCATATTCTCTGAGACCAGATACTAGAGCCCAGGCCAGCAGGCCAGGTTGGAGATCTAAGAGTCTAGATACACAGAGCCTGACAGATGCTCTATCTCCATCACACTTCCCTTCCAAACTCTGGCAAGTGAACTTTCCTATTATTCTTTCCAGTGTGTTTGGTTCTCTCCTACAGGAAACACTTTGGATGAGAAATCCTAGAGAGGTAATGTGAGAGTATAATACATTTGAATATGTTGAAATATATGTTTCTACATTTATATCAAGATTGATGAAAGGTGGTAATTCTGACCTGTGGCACTCTCTGCGTTTGCCTAAGGAGCCCCTTTAACGTGCACTAGTCTCCAATTACAATCCTCCTCAAAGAAGTTAATGGGAAGAATACTAAATTTACCAATGAGGAATGACACAATTTGTTTTCTGTGAATTATGTGTAGATTCCTGGACATCAGCTTTAATCCAGCACTAAGATACTTTGAGATCCCAAGAGAATGGTTTCATTTAGATTCTCAGTGGGGCCGTCTTTAGGCCTTCTTGTGACATAATACTTACACTCCAGCAGGACTTTGATTATCTGAGTCAGCTGTATATATTATAAAAGCAAAAGCTACTTATATAAAAGTAATAAAGTAATTTTATTTAATCAGTTAATGAAAATATTTTTAAGTAACTGTGCCAGGTGGTAGCTTAACATTTTAACTTTCTAATTTAATTTACATAATTTAAAAAGAATGTGAAAAATTCCACATGACTCGACTTTCATGCCTATAAATTAGGCCCAGGCAATATATTCAGTGTTTAATGCCATTTAAAAACCATGTAGCTTTACTTTCATTAATTTACCATGTATATGTAAAACAATTCCTAAATTGCTTTTATTTGAAAGCTTGCCATTTTTCAAAAAGCCTTCAGAATTATATAAAGGTTGCAAGAATCGTTCATCGAAGTTCTGTATGCCTTTACGTATATTTGCCAATTTTCATCATTGTGCTACCTTTACCATATCTTCTCTTTTTCTCTTTATCTCTCCCTTCCTCCTCTCTCCTTCTCTGTATCTCTCTGACATTTCTGTCCTTTGGCTGAGCCATTTGAGAGCAAGTTACAGACATGATCAATTATCCCTTAATAATTCCACCTGTAAGAACAAGGACATTCAATCACATGTTTACAGTACAATTAACATGTTCAGGAAATTTAACATTGATATAATAATTATATCTAGTACACTATACTTCAACTTTTTTCAATTGTCCCAGTGATCTCCATATATATATTTGTGTGTGTGTGTATATATATATATGTGTGTGTGTGTATATATACGTGTGTATATATATAGATGGAGATCTATATATAGAGATATATATAGATAATATTTTTAGTTGATCCAGGATAATGCTTCTATTTATTTGTGGGTCTCTTTAGCCACCTTTAGCCATAAACAATTCTTCTCTTTTCTCTTTATCTTCTCTTTTTCTCTTTATCTCTCCCTTCCTCCTCTCTCCTTCTCTGTATCTCTCTGACATTTCTGTCCTTTGGCTGAGCCATTTGAGAGCAAGTTACAGACATGATCAATTATCCCTTAATAATTCCACCTGTAAGAACAAGGACATTCAATCACATGTTTACAGTACAATTAACATGTTCAGGAAATTTAACATTGATATAATAATTATATCTAGTACACTATACTTCAACTTTTTTCAATTGTCCCAGTGATCTCCATATATGTATTTGTGTGTGTGTGTGTATATATATATATGTGTGTGTGTATATATATACGTGTGTATATATATAGATGGAGATCTATATATAGAGATATATATAGATAATATTTTTAGTTGATCCAGGATAATGCTTCTATTTATTTGTGGGTCTCTTTAGCCACCTTTAGCCATAAACAATTCCTCACCTTTTCTTTGTATCTCATAAAACAGGCACTTTAAGGAGAACATATGGATTTCTCTTTGTTTTCATATGATTAGATTCAGATTATGTATTTTTGGCAAAAATTTAACATATATAATATCGCATTTTTTTTAGTACAATACTTCGTGGCGGGGGAGGGGGCGGAATAATGTCCCTGAGTCCTAGTTGTTGTGTCTCAATTTGATGTATTTAATTTAGGTGGCATCTTTTATATCAATACATTAAAAAAGCAGCCCGTATTCCATTCTCCATCACATTTTAACTGATGGTTTTGGCATTGATGGACTATTCTTGCCTGAAACATAAATAAAAATTTGGTACCGGAAGTTTTTTTTTTAATCTATTATTTTTACACCTACATTATTTATTTATTAATATACTTATAATCTCTATGGGTTCATAGTCATTGGATTATAATCCATTCTTTTTACAATACATTTCATGCTGAAATTGTCCCATAATCGTCTAGTGCAAACATTTTCACATTGACTTGAGTCCCTCCCCCTTTAATAGTATTTTCTTACTTTGTGCCATAATGAAGTGTTACGAGTTTACTTTGTACTTTCTCTGCCCCATCCTTTAAATCAACTATTTTTCAAAAATTACTTGTTCGCTTAAGTGAATAATAGTTTTGAGAAGCAAGATATAATTGCTTGATGCCTTAATGCCTATTGGGTTGGTATTGTACTTGGATCCTTTTAATAAAGAGAACTGTAGTTTAGTAGGTTGGTAGGAGGGTGGGTAGATAGATATATTGACAGATAGATTTTTAAAAATCATGTTTATAATGTTATCTTCAATTCTAAACTAACAGCACCAATTTCATCCTTGCCTTACTAGACCCCCCACCCCATATTTGTTTTTTCAGAACATGAATACTTGCTTCTCATAATGTCATACATTTATATTTGACATATATTTATGTATTTGCTTAATTTTACAACATGTATGGCCTTACTATACAGAAAAGTGTTAACATAGTGGGTTTAAAATTGCTGCCCTTGAAAAGTTCTGCTTGTAAGATGAGCCCTTGGCTGGCATCTGGGAACCTGGCTTTCAGGAATGCTCCTACACTCCTCATGGTAAGAATTGCTCACTGTGTTTAAACTGTTTGAGTAAGCAATATGGTATATCCTGAATACCTGCTTTCCTTCTAAGAGTCTGGAATTTTTGTACATACCAGGTAGAGGCCCCCTGTTTGACTTGGCCCAATAAAAACTGTGGGTGATAATTCTGTAACCAACTTCCCAGTTGAAAACATTTCACATGTTCTTGCTGGGGAAATTAAACACATTCTGTGTGATTCCACTGGGAAAGGACCCTTGGGAAACTGTCTGGTTTCCCCAGATTTGCTCCATGCAACTTCCCTGTTAGTTAATTTTGTTCTGTATCCTTTTGCTGTGAGTAAAACTTGTGCTAAATTCTGTGAATCCTCCTAGGGAATCATCAGACCAGTAGTCTTGGGTACCTCTGATACGCCTGCAAACAGAACACCTCTAAGGAGAGTTTTTAAAATTATGTCTTTTTTTCCTTTCATTAGACTGAAAGTAGTCAGAAATAGATAGTCAGAAACTACCTTTTTTCTTTCTGTTTTGAAATAATTGGAAATTTACAAGAATGACAAAAAAAGAAAAAAAAAAAAAGGACAGAGAGCTCTATGTACCTTGCACCAAGTTCCCTACAGTGATTGTATTTCACATAACTATAACAAAATATCAAAGAAGGGAATTGGCATTGGTATAGGGTGTGTGTGTGGTTCTGTGTGAGTGTAAATTCAGGTAACCACCATGACAATCAACCTATAGAACTATTTCTTCGACACAAAGTTCCCCTTCAGTAACTCCCTTCTTACCACCACCCCCATCATCACTAGAAGCACTGATCTGTTTCCCTATTTATTATTTTGTCCTTACGAGAATGCTATATAAATGGCGTCATATAGAGGGTGACATTTTGGGGATTGGTTTTTATTATACAGTAATTCAGGTGAGATTAAACATGATACTGCCTGTATCGGTAACCCATTCCTTTTTACAAAATAATTGCCTTGGGCAGTATGGCCATTTTAATAATACTGATTTTTCCCATCCATGAGCATGGAATGTTTTTCCATTTGCTTGTGTCATCTCTGATTCCTTTGAGTAGTGGTTTGTGGTTCTCATTATAGAGATCTTTCACCTCCCTGGTTAGCCCTATAGCTAGGTATTTTATGCTTTGTGTGGCAGTTGTGAATGTGATTGCATTCCTGATTTGGCTCTCGGCTTGGCTGTTTTTGGTGTACAGAAATGCTGGTAATTTTTTTACATTGATTTCGTATCCTGAGACTTCACTGAAGTTGTTTATCAGATTAAGGAGATGTTTGAGCTGTGACTATAATGTTTTCTAGATATAAAATTATGTCATATGCAAACAGGGATAGTTTGACTTACTCACTTCCTATTTGAATACCTTTATTTCTTTCTCTTGCCTAATTGCCCTGGCTAGGACTTCCATACTACCTTGAATGGGAATGGTAAGAAGGGCACCCTTGTCTTGTGCTGGTTTCCAAGGGGAATACGTCCAGCTTCTGCCAATTCAGTATGGTATTATCTATGGGTCTGTCAAAGATAGCTCTTATTATTTTGCGGATTATTACTTCAATACCTTGTTTATTGAGAGTTTCTAACATGAAAAGGAGTTGAATTTTATCAAAAACCTTTTCTGCATCTATTGACATAATCATGTGGTTGTTGTCTTTAGTTTTGTGTATGTGATGAATCACAATAATTGATTTACGTAGGTTGAATCGAACTTGCATCCCAGGGATAAAGCCTACTTGATTATGATGCATAAGCTTTTTGATGTGCTGCTGGATTTGGTTTACCAGTATTTTGTTGAGAATTTTTGCATTGAGTTTCATCAAAGGTATTGACTTGAAGTTTTCTAATTTTTGTCATGTCTCTGCCAGGTTTTGGTATCAGGATGATACTGGTCTTATAGAATGAGTTAGGGAGGAGTCCCTCCTCCTAGATTTTAAAAAATAGCTTCAGTGAGAAGGTACCAGATCTTCCTTGTACATCTGATACCATTTGCCTGTGAATCTATCTGGTCCAGAGCTCTTTTTGGTTGGTAGGCTATTTATTACTAATTCCATTTTAGAGCTTATTATCGGTCTGTTCCAGGATTCAGTTTCTTCTTGATTCAGTCTTGGGAGGATGTATGTCCCCAGGAATTTACCCATTAATTCGAGATTTTCTAGTTTGTTTGCATAGAGTTGTTCATAATATTCTCTGATGGTTATTTGTATTTCTGTGGGGTCAGTGGTAATGTCCCCTTTCATGTTTCTAATTGTGTTTATTTGGATCTTCTCTCTTTTCTTCTTTATTCGTCTAGCTAGCAGTCTATTTTATTTATTTTTTTTTCTTTTTCAAAAACAACTCCTGAATTCATTGATCTTGAATGGTTTCTTGTGTCTCTATCTTCTTTAGTTCAGCTCTGATATTGGTTATTTCTTGTCTTCTGCCAGCTGTGGGGTTGGTTTGCTCTTGGTTCTCCAGTTCTTTTAGTTGTAATGTTAGGTTGTTAAATTGAGCTATTTCTAAATTTTTGACCCAGCAATCCCTTTATCTAAATTATCAAATTTGTCCATAATCCCTGATGGCATTCTTAGTTCTTAAGTCTGCTCTGTCTGCAACTGATAGAGCTACTCCCTCTTTTTTTTGATTAGAGATAGTATGGTATATCTTTCTCCATCCTTTACTTTTCCTCTATAAGGTTCCTTAGATTTAAAGTGAGTTTCTTGTAGAAAGTATATAATTGGGTCTTATTTTTTGATGCACTCTAAAAATCTCTGTCTTTTAATTCTCATCTATTGATTATTGACGCAGTTAGATTAATATCTACTATATTTGTTACTGGTTTCTATTTGTTGCCTTTATTCTTTGTTTCTATTTTGTTTTTCACATTTTTTCTTTTTTTGTGTGGTTTTAATTGAGCACTTTATATAATTCCTTTTTTTCTTCTTTCTTATCATCTTTTCACATCAATCATACTTCTAAAGTCCACTTTAGAAATAACACTGTACTGCTTCACAAATAGCATAAGTATCTTATATTCACAAAATATTTCTAATTCTTCTCATTTCTTATATCATTGCTGTCTTTCATTTTACTTGCACAAAAGCATACATCAGGTGTCAACACTTTAAATATTTTACTACATTCATTGCTTGCATGGTTTCTGAGAAGTCCGATGTAGTTCTTGTCTTTACTCCTCTATGCATATTTTTTTCCCCCTGACTTTTTTCAAATTGTTTTAATCTTTGATTTTCTGAAGCTTGAATATGTTGTACCCAGGTGTAGGTTTTTTTGGTATTTATGCTGCTTGGTGTTATCTGAGCTTTCTGGATCTGTGATTTGGTGTCTGACATTATTTTGGGAAAACTTTTAGTCATTATGGCTTTAAATATTTCTTCTGTTCTTTTCTTTCTTCTACATCTGGTATTCTCAATATATATATGTTACACTGTTTGTGTAACTAGTTGTTCCAGAGTTCTTGGGTATTCTGTTCTCAGAGGGGTTTTGTTTTTTTGTTTGTTTGTAGTTTATTTTTTTTCTTTATTTTTCAATTTTGGAGGTTTTCATTATTATATTCTCAAAGTCAGAGACTTTTTGCTCATTTCCTCCAATCTCCTAATGAGCCCACTGAAGGTATTCTTCATTTCTTTTATAGTGTTTCTATCTCCAGCATTTCTATTTGATGCTTTCTTAGAATTTCCCCATCTACTTACATTATCTACCAGTTCTTACATGTTGTCTACTCTTTTGTCAAAAACCTCAGCATATTAACTGTAAGGTTTATTTAAATTAAATTAAATTAGATTTATTTTAAGTTTATGCTGTGATAGTTCTAACATTCCTGCCAAATCTGACACCGTTCTAATGCTTATTTAGCTTTCTCACACTGTGTGGGTCTTGTTTTTGTTTTGTTTTGCCTTTCAGTATGCCTTCTAGTTTTTGTTGGAAGGTAAATATGACGTACTTGGCAATTTTTTTTTAAAGGCAGTAAATTGGTGTTTAGTAATGCAGTTGTAATGTGGGGACAGGAGGAGGAAAGCAATCTGTAGTCTTATTATTAGTCTTAGTCTTTTAGTGAGTTTGTGCTTCTGGACTATGGACTTCACCAGTGCTTCTTTATTCCCTCCCATTTAGGTGGGACAGGGTAAGTAAAAGGGCTGGATTTTTAGTATTTCTCTTCCTCCACTTAGTAGGCTAGAGGTAACTAAAGTAGGGTGTTTTACTTGCCCTGGGTGAGTTAGACTCTGGTAAAGCTCTATCAGGTTAAGGCTCTGATAAAAATAGTTTCTCCTGAGGGAAGGCTTTCTTAAGAAGAACAGAGTACTCTAGTATATTTCAAAGGGGTTATTTCTCCCCTCTTCTGCTCAAAGCAGGAGAGGATTTTTCTCTGATATTCACTGTGATGACCTGGTATAACTCCTAGAAATAAACACACAAAAGCATTAGGGTTCCCTATAACTGAGTCCCCCTGGAGATTTTAACTCTCAGACTTGTCCATCCTGAGCCTCCAGCAGTTGCTCAATTACCATTTAGGTTTCCTTACTATGATAACTGGTTCCTGTGGAGACACCTGCTCTGATAAGTGGTGTTGTTTTGTGTGTGTCTGTCTATCTACCTGTTCCTCCAATTTTGGACACAGTGGTTTGCCCCGTGATCTCACTTCTCTGAAATACCTAAAAACCTTTATTGACTTAAAAAAATATTTAGCTTTTTATTTGTTGTTAGGATCATGTGGTGACTTCTAAGCTCCTTGAAGGACAGACCAAAATTCAAAGAATTTGCCAATTCTTTTTAAGTTGCTGAATCAGTTTTTATGGCAGGATGTACCACAGTTGCCTTAGCCATTTGCCTTTTAAAGGAGTTTTGGTTGTTTTCAGTTTGGGGTTTTTAAAAATAAAGATGCTATGAACATTCTTGTACAGGTTTTGTTTAGGTGTTTGTTTTGAATAAAAGTCATGTGATGGCTAAGTATATGGCATGTACATATTTTTCTTTTATTAAATTTTAAAGAAAATGTCAAACTATTTTGAGAATGGGTATATCATTTTACACTCCCACCGGCAATGTATGCAAGATCTAGGGTGTCATCTTCATCAGAATTTCATGTTGTCACATTTTTAAAAATATGTTTTATCTGCTCTAGTAGGTATGTAGTAGTATGTCATTGTAGTCTTAATTTCCATTTGCCTACTGGCTACTGGTGTTGAACATCTTTTCATGTGGCCATTTACCATTCACATATCCTTTTTGTGAAATACCTGTTTGTATCTTTTGGCCATTTTGTATTTGGATCTCTTTAAAGCAACGGCAGTTAAAAAAGACAAAAAGGATCATTATATAATGATAAAAGGCCTTTTCCACCAGAAAAAATATCATAATCCTAAGTATATATATATATATATATACACACCTCACACTGGACCTCCCAAATTTATATTACAATTACTAATGGACCTAAGAAATGAGACAGACAGCAACACAATAATAGTGGGGGACTTCACTACTCCACTGACAGCACTAGACAGGTCATCAAGACAGAAAGTCAACAAATAAACTATGTATTTAAACTATATCCTGAAACAAATATACTTAACAGATACTTACAGAACATTCTACGCAACGACCACAGAATATACATTCTATTCAACAGCGCATGGAGCTTTCTCTAACATAGGCCACAAAATGAGCCTCAATAAATTCAAGAAAATTGAAATTACATCAAGCACTCTCTCAGACTACAGTGGAATGACATTGGATGTCAACTCCAAAAGGAACCTTCAAAGCCATGCAAATATGTGGAAATTAAATAAATGAAATCAAGATGGAAATTTAAAAATTATTCAGACT
The DNA here is from genome assembly GCF_049350105.2 of Macaca mulatta. Taxonomy (NCBI): domain Eukaryota; kingdom Metazoa; phylum Chordata; class Mammalia; order Primates; family Cercopithecidae; genus Macaca; species Macaca mulatta. The sequence continues at coordinate 89,257,514 of NC_133417.1, forward strand.
GAATGACTACAGTGACACAACGTATCAAAACCTCTGGGATACAGCAAAGGCAGTGCTAAGAGGAAAGTTCATAGCCATAAACACCTACATTGAAAAGTCTGAAGGAGAACAAACAGATAATCTAAGGTGACACCTAAAGGAACTAGAGAAACAAGTACCAACCAAACCCAAACCCAGCAGAAGACAGAAAATAACCAAGATCAGAGTAGAACTAAATGAAATTGAAACAACAACAACAAAAATACGAAAGATAAATGGAACAAAAGGCTGCTTCTTTGAAAGGATAAATAAAATTGATAGACTACTAGCAAGATTAACCAAGAAAAGAAGAGAGAAAATCCAAATAAGCTCAATTAGAAACGAGACGGAATATATTACAACTGACACCACAGAAATTCAAAAGAAACAAGGCTACTATGAACACTTTTATGCACATAAACTAGAAAACCTCGAGGAGATGGATAAATTCCTGGAAAGATACATTTTTCCTAGCTTAAATCAGGAAGAACTAGATACTCTGAGCAGAACATTAACAAGCAGCTAGTTTGAAATGGAAATTAAAAAATTACCAACCACAACAACAACAAAAAAGTCCAGGACCAGACAGATTTACAACAGAATTCTACCAGACATTCAAATAATTTGTACCAATCCTACTGACACTATTACACAAGATACAAAAAGAGGGAACCCTCCCCAAATCATTATATGAAGCCAGTATCACCGTAATATCAAAACCAAGAAAGGAAATAACCAAAAAGAAAACTACAGACCAATATCCCTGATGAACATAGATGGTAAAATTCTTAACAAAATACTAGCTAATGAAATCCAACAACATATCAAAAAGATAATCTACCAGGATCAAGTGGATTTCATACCAAGGATGCAGGAATGATTTAACATACACAAATCAATAATTGTGACACACCACATGAAAATTACATGATCATCTCAATAGATGCCGAAAAAGCATTCGACAAAATCCGGCATCCCTTTGTGATTAAAACCCTCCACAAAATCAGCATACTGTTCAGTTTTGAGAGTATTTTATAATGTCTACATATAAGTCTTTTGTCAGATGTGGCTTGAAAATATATCTTCTAGGTCTGTAACTCATCTTTGTATCATCTTAACAAAGTTTTACGCAGAGTTAAATTTTTGGTTTTTATGAAGTCCCATTTATCAATTTTTTTCAAGGATTAAGCTTTTGGTTTAATGTCTAAAAACTCTTTACCAAACCCTATATCCTGAGGATTTTTCTATTTTTTTCTAAAATATTTACAGTAGTTTTACATTTAAATCTATTATTAATCTGGTATTAATTTTTGTATAAAGTATTGGGTTTATGTTGATGCATTTTCTTGCCTATGTGTATCCAATTGCTTCAGGACTACCTGTTGAAAAGACTGCCTTTCTTCGTTGAATTACACAGGTACCCTTGTTAAAAATCAGTTGGCTGAAGGTGTAGTTGTGTTTTTTACTAGGCTATTCATTCTGTTTCATCAATCAATATGTCAATTCCTTTGCCATTAATCCTTAGTCTTGAATACAATAGCTATATAATTAAATAAAATTGGGGAGTGTAATTCCTCCCATTGTGTTCTTTTCCATACTGTTTTAGCTATTCTAGTTCCTTTCCTTTTTCATGTAAGTTTAGGGTAAGATTGTCTGTATTTAAAGTAAAATGCTGGGATTTTTATAGGAATTGCTGTGAAACATTAGACCAATTCTTTAAGAATGTTTATAATCTTATTCTCAAAAAAGTATTAATTTATTCATTTAAAATATTTAATAAATGACTGTATTCTTCAAATAAAGTTCTAAGCCCAGGGAATGCAGAAAAAGAGATAATCACAAGACATGCTGTTTGTTATTAATTTTATATTTATTAAGCTTCTAAAATAATTATTCTACCTGGGACCTCAATGCACACATGTAAGCAGTTTTTTAATGATGAATGATTGAGATAAAGAATGTGACACCTTACATACAAAACTGGAAGAGAATCATGCTAGCATCCTTCTAATTTGCACATCCCAGATGCACCTGACCCTTACAGAAGCAAAGGTAAAATAAAAATGGAAGAATATTTGATAGAGGGAGAAAATATGTAGGAAAGAAATAGAAATAATTGCTTCAAAATGCATATGTTTTAATCTGGGAATGATTAAAATGCACAAAATAAATTTGAGTATTAATAAATAATAAATAAGTAATGCTTGTGTTATGGGAGAAATTAAAAGAGAGATGTGATAGTTAATAACAAGCAGACAGGAATACTTTAGGTAGACTGTCAGAAACCTGAAAATTGAAAAGGAAGAAGAATGTGATGCAGAACAGACCATGCTATCTGAGCATTTAAAAATCCAGTGTTCCAGGAACATAATTTGAAAAGAAAAGAGGTATATTGGGTGAAATATGGGAGGTAAGAAAGAGCCAGATGAAATCGTCAGATTAATGGTATATATTAGTAGTGATAATGAACATTATTTCAAATCATTGAATGTAGTAGATATTATCCTACTGTATCTTTAAATACGTTGATTGCTTTGGGGATGAGTTGTGTATTTCTTATAAATGTTAATATTAAAAGAAACTACCTTTTCTTATTTTATAGAGACATAATAATTCATTCTAAAAAATGGATCTTAAGTTTTTTTCTCACCTAATTCGAATCTATATTGGAAATTTATATTTATTTCTCTTTTTAATCTACTAATACATAAACTTTTATGTAGTTGCAAATACACACATTTATACATGGGTCCCTCTCTCCATATATAGACAGGGAGACATATTCCTAGACTTACCTTAAATGTAATACTCTTTACTGGGATATATTTTTCTAAATTCACATTCCTAGATAGCTCTGTTTTGACCTTTCTACGGAGTGATGCCTTTATATTCTTCCTCTGCTACCTTTATGTTTCTTAAATGTCACAATATCAATTGTTTTTAAGATCTTATTATCTCTTATATTAATATTTCTTGATATTTCAAAGGCTTTCATTGGTATAAAATCTTCCTGTATTACAAAACTATCAATGTTGGATTTTTATTTTTCCTTACTGGGTTATGTTGGAAACAAATCACTTAGTTTAAGGCATTTCTTTATTCTCCTTGGTGCTATACATATCTATGGTTCTGTGTAAATGATAAATAATAACTCTAAAGCCAAGCTGCTCAGCTTCCTTAATGACTATTTGGACCTCCCTCAAGAGGATACATAATATCTTTCCTTGATAGCGGTGGGAATAAAAAGTAAAAGAAAATTATCGTTAATACTATTTTAAGATTGTATTGATGAGTATCTAGAGATAATAGTTTTACTAAAAAAGAATTTCTAGAAAAACCTGACTAACACTTTAAAAGCAAATATTTCACAAACATATTTTAATTATTGTACTGTGTAATACATGTATATTGTACTTTTTTAAAAAATCAGGTTGAGTATGTCATTTACAACTTTCTTTTAACGGGGAAAGACTAAGTTTAACAACATAGGTGATGTCATCTTGTCTTTTGCTGTCTTTTGAGTAATTTGAACCTTAATAGACCTCTGACACACCACTGTAGCCGAATAAACAGTGTAAGATGTAAAGCCTAAGAGAGTAGAAGATGTCACATGAAACTTGGATTAGAATCCTTTAGCATTCTGGAAAGAAAAGTTTTACAGAAGATAACACAGGCTCATGCTCAAAGTAATTCGTAACAATTAACAGAAATGTGTGTGTGTGTGTGTGTGTGTGTGTGTGTGTTTTAATATTATGAGAACCTCACCTAATCTCCCATTTGTTCTATGAAAAGTCCAACATTCAGCAATAATATTAATATCTAGAAAGACAACTAAATACACACACATTATACCAATGGAAATTTTCTAGTTTAATATTGTACTATATTTAAGATGCAATCAGTGACGAAAAGTTGAATGACGGGTACATCTCTGTACTATTTTTGAAATTCTCTGTGTTTTATAATTACTTCAAAATCAAAGTCAGAAGCAAACAATACATTCTACTTTTTATTAAGTATATTGAGATTATTATTCAAGCCTGTGTATCATTTTTTATGACATTTGTTATCTAACTTGTCTATAAAACTATCACAATTTCTATTTTATTTAAGTTTTTTTTTTTAAACTAAATCTTGGGGAACTTTAAAGTATATTACTTACTCATATATAACAAAGATATAGGTAATTATCTTTCTTACAGGAAAAAAACTAAAACCTTAATTGTCTTAAAAGCATTTAAATGTCTCTCTCATAATAATCTTATTAATGGACTATTCAAGTTAGTATGGATCCCATAAACTACAAAATTCATAAGGCTCCACTATCAGTCTTCTCTGTCTTTGCTCATTACGGTTCTAAAAGAAAGATACTATTGAACAGATTTATTAAGTGCTAACATATTGTATCTTTATATTTTGCCATTATTAATACTTTATTTTAGAATCTTTCCAAAAACTTACATTTTGTGTAAACTTCAGATAACCTCCAATATATAACTATATAACACACATGCATATACGTGCACACACACACATATTCAATTTATTCCTCTAACAACTTTAGACCAATTCAGAATGCAAGAGATCTGTATATGTAACATTATATCCAAACAAACACATTCCTTCATTTAATTCCTAGTTTCCAAAATGTGATTAGTGATGACAATCAGTGATATCATATGAATCTCTTTAAAGAAAACATGGGACTTTGTAAATGCCAAACATGCTTTATTAGATAGTAATTTCAAGTGAAGCATGATAATTATAGTGTACATTCAATTACAAAAATGCATATTTTTAAATAAAATAATCAATTCATATCATTTAAACTTTACTATCTTCCTAGGTATAATAGTAGTCAAAAAGTTGTTATGTGATATTTATGGAAAATACTTTAAAGATACAGAATGAAGCATTTCTGTGAACTTTAATTCTTTTGGAACTGGATCGGTAATCATAATAAAAAATAATAGCCAACATTTTAAACATTTTTTAAATGTCAAGAACACTAGCAAATATGTAACTTGCATGAACTCATGTTGTTCTTACCTTATTCCCCTAAAGCAGGTATTATTGAAGTAATTTTTTACAAATGGAGATATTATTGACATGGGAGAGAAAGTATCCTATTTTTTGTTTATGTTTAGCTACAATAAATAATTGTTACCAAATATTGCATGTCAATATTTGTGATCAAATATTACATATCGATATACTGCTTTGTTCCAAATTAAAAATTTTTATTCATGTAAAAAATAGAAAATTGAACACTAAGTACAGAATTTCAAGAGCTTAGAAATGGCAAAATGGTGTCTATCAATCAGCTATATGTATATGTAGAGAGACCCAATCTTATATACTTTTCCTAAATATTATAGGTAAATATGTCAATCCTGAATTATTATTTTTTACCTAATGATTATTCTACCTCTCTTCCATCCTTACAAAATTACTCTATAACCAGAATTTTTTTAAAACACCATGCAGTTTACCAAATAAGTAAGTTAATTAATTAAAACAAAACACCATATTCACCATCATGTTAAATGTATAAATTAGATCTGAGTTTCAATTTTACATGACAGAAAAAAGTCACCATTTTTATGCCCAAACAAGTCAAATGCATTAATTAAAATTGAAACATATATTTTATTCAATCAGTCAGACTCTCAAATTTTTAATTTCTCACTAGTGCCATTCACTTATCTAAGTGTTGGGGATATATCAACAAACAAGTAAGACCAAAGTTGTGTGCCCCCATGTAGCCTACATCCTTCTAGACCAAGGCAGACAGGACAAATAATAAAATTAAAAGTATATTAACAGGTGCTAACTTAGATGGAGAAAAGCCAAAGTACAGCAAGGTAAGAAGAACTATGAGTGCAGGGGAAATTCATTGAAATATTTAATGTGTCGTCAGAGTCACTCTCATCGAAAGGGTGCATTTGAGAAAATACAGAAGGATATGGACAAGTTAGCCAAACAAATACCTAAGAGAACAACACTGCTGGAAGAGAGAACAGATACGGCAAACATCTAAATGCGAAAGTGTGCTGGGTTTATGTGAGATAGAGCAAGGAGGCGGGTGTGCCAGAGCAGGGAGCACAAAACTTAATACAGATGTGATAGCAAATTAAAGGTAAACCAGATTATGGTAGGGTCTTACAAGGCATTTTAAGGACGTTTACATTTCAGTATAAAACAAATGGGGAATCACTTCAGGGTTGTGAATAGAAGGGTGGCAAGATTCATTTAGGTTTATCAGGATTAATCCAGCTGCTCTGTTGAGACTAGACTGGGTGTAGAGTGGGGTGCAGGGTTGGGGAAGAGTGGACAAGAGAGACTCATTTGAATATGGTTGCTTCAATCCAGGTGAGAGATGTTGGTGTCTAAGACCAATGGAGGGAATAAGATGTGGTCAGAAAGCTGATATATTTTGAAGGCAAGATAACAGATTGGAAGTGTGGGGTGACAGAATAGTCAGTATGATTATGTGGTTTGGGATAAGACAAGTGGCAATAGTATGTGAAGGAGTAGCAAGTGAACTGTGTCAAATGCTGAAGGTTAAGATTAGAAAATAGCATGAGGGCCGGGCGGGGTGGCTGAAGCCTGTAATCCCAGCACTTTGGGAGGCCGAGACGGGCGGATCACGAGGTCAGGAGATCAAGACCATCCTGGCTAACATGGTGAAACCCCGTCTCTACTAAAAAATACAAAAAACTAGCCGGGCGAGGTGGCGGGCGCCTGTAGTCCCAGCTACTCGGGAATCTGAGGCAGGAGAATGGCGTGAACCCGGGAGGTGGAGCTTGCGGTGAGCTGAGATCCAGCCACTGCACTCCAGCCTGGGCGACAGAGCGAGACTCCGTCTCAAAAAAAAAAAAAAGAAAGAAAATAGCATGAGAACAGCTAGTTGATAGTAGTCATATGTTGCTTAATCCTAACATTCATTCTTTTAAGTGTGTTTTTTTTTTTTTTTCCCAGAGTCTCCATCTGTCGCCCAGGCTGGAGTGCAGTGGTGCAACCTCAGCTCACTGCATCCTTTGCCTCCTGGGTTCCATGCGCCCACCTCTTTTAAGCTTTTAAATTATTTCAATTAATTATTTTAAGTTTTCTATTTTGAAAAAAATCAAATTTCAAGCATCAGTACTGAGTTTAGAGACGATTTCATCCAACATTGTGGTATTTTTAGCACAATTTAAAAAATATTTTTAAAGGCATGATTATGCACAAATTTTTGTTTGGATTTTCCTTCAAAATCCAAATAAAGGCTATTTATTTTGGAACATAAATAATGGTATCTAGAATCAATTATTTTCATGAGATATAGAAGGTATAAATGATAATATTGCAGCAAGACACGTACTTGGAAGATAACAATTTACAATACTTGTTTTCATATAAAATAAAATAGATGGTATATTACATTTTACTTTTATCATATACAGAGCATTTTTATATTAAATATCATAGTTATAATACAATATATCTTTTCTCAGATTAATACAATAGGACATATCCCCACAAAAAATATACAAAATTGGAATCAAATTGGGTTGAAAATACCCCTCCTATTAAAATATCCTTTCTGTTAAACTTTTAATAAAGGTCAACTGGATAATGAGGCAAATGTAATTATAATGGAGCCACTAAATTAATAATATTTCAATTCTAAAAATAATAATTAGAGGAAAATTTAATGTAAGGCTTGTTATTGGAAAGAATTCTTATTTGGGAACTGTAATACACACATTTAAAAAAAGATTTAAAAACATCAAATGACTGACAGAGTAATTATGAAAAATGTAGCTAGATTTGAATGCATACATTATACTGCAGGTGCAAATGTCAGAGAGCACTGGAATTATTAAAATGACATTCCTTTTTGAAGTTAGTAAAGAAAGGCTCTTGAACTTGACAAAAATGTTTGTCAACATACAAAAAGTACAGAACTGTAAAGTACAACTACATTCTTCTCTTTTCAAACAAGTATGGTTTCAATATGTTTGGCATATTCAACAATAGTACTATACTTTGCTCATCTCACCCACAGTATCAATCACTTCAAGGTTTACTTTGAAACTATACTCAGATGACAGCAGAGACTGGTTAATATCCATGCAACAATAGTAACCTCTTTCCCTTTAGCCATACAAAGCATGATGATTTTAAAGGAGAGAAAAATGGTAGAGTATTCTAACCAACCAATTTGCATATTCTCCTTGCAAAAGTAAAACATTTTCAATATACAATATTTTGTGCTTATTGTATTAATCTTGAATTTCAGGGGAAGAATTGTTTGTTTTAATGCTATACCTAAGAGAGCCTGTGCTCAGTTTTTTCCTGGTCAAAGTTTTTGCTGGTATTTGTTGGTGATGTTGCTGTTGTCCCTTTGTTCTGGGCCCTTTGTTAATTCTGAAGATTTTGCCCTCCACAGAATAACCTTTTAATTGATACCAATATCTTAGATTAAGCTCATTTCATAGGTCCAAGTAACATTTGTAATCCATTCTTAGGCATTATATTTCATATGCATTTTTAAACACATAATTGGATTTTAAAATTGAGTTAAATTGAAGAGACAGGCACTAGGAAATTCTTATTCTATCTCTATATCTGCATGTCTCAATGACAAAAGTTACTAAACACTTTTTCTCTCTGTGAATTGCTTCTTAACTGCCTCTATAAAGTGATAGAGAAACAGAGACAGACATAATGGAAGCCACAGTCTCATGTCTCATCTGGGTCCTTTTAGTCACTCTCTCTTTCATCTTCAATCTCTCATTCTTTATCAGCCACTTTTGAAAATATGTAATATAAACTACTTCTAACCCTCATTTTTTCTTCAGAACATCACTTTCTTCCATTTCTTCACCAATAAAGCATATGACACGAGTGTATATTGTCTCATTTCTCATTACCTCCTTAAACCAACCTATTTATTTGACTCATCTGAAAATGTTAATAAATTACTAATAACTATTTGTTTGATATATGTAACATGCTTGATTTAAAATTAAATTTAATGTTATATAAATAGTGAAGTGAGAATGTGTTCTACACTTTGACCTGATAATGGCTGCTCTGTGGAAAATGATCTATTAGGGGAAAGGAGCAAGACTAGGAGCAAGGCAACTACTGAGGAGACTGTTGTAGTGTTACAGGAGTGAGTGATAGTATCTTTCACTTGGCTATTAGGATATTATTATTTTTAAAAAATTAGATTTATGTTGTATTTTGAAAAAAGTATAGACATGATTTACTAATAGACTGGATGAAGAGTGTGAGACAAAAGAGAAAATCAAGGTTTATATCTTTTTTTTCAGAAATGTATGTGTAAATGTTAAACTGATTAGATATAAGTGTGAAATGTAGGAGTAAGGCAGTAAAAATGTAGACACCGGGTCAATAAACAAAAATATATTAAGAAATGAGACAGACTGAACGTACCTAAGGGGAGATTGCAATAGGTTTGCCAAGATGGAGGTATCACTATTTTTGATAAGCCCTGTTTTAGGAGAGAAAATAGGATAAAGGTCAATTAGAGTTGATTAAGAAGATTATAAGAAGAGAGAAGTTGGTGACAGCAAGATATGTAGGTAGAAATAAGTGTATGATAGATAAGGTTTTTGTTCTACTGAAGAAAAGAAGGACATAAAAAGTGAATAAATACTTTTAAATTGTGGTAAGTGCTATTAAGAAAAGAAAACATAGTGAAAAATAACTGAAGAAAATTAGCATTTTGTGATGGGAGCATTGATGAAGAAGTGACATTTCAGCTGGCAACGGATTGGGCAAGAAAGTGGAGACCTGGGCCATATGTTTCTCTGGTTACTCTCCCAGCCATTTTCTGTGTGTTCCTCGGAATAATTTTAAGTGTGTCCAAGATTCTGGGGATCAGCATTTTGATTGGGAAGGATCAATATACTTGCCTAAATCAACCTTGCTTAAATTTAAGAAGAAGATCTTTATTTTTTTCCTCACATCACTACTAGAATAATATTGATTTGGAAAATCATTATGGTAATTTATTTTCCTCTTAAATATTAAAGCATTTAAAAGAAAAATAGCATCACCGCTAAAGACAGAAATTATTTTAATTTTATAGGAAGAAACTTGAGGTTCAAAGATATCAAGGGGTATCTCCAGTTCAAATGATAAAAATAGGGTTTGATATTTGGAAGGACTCAGCATATTATTAAATTAGGACAGTACTTGCTTTTACAAAGGTAAAAAAATACTTTATTTAAAAACACATACAATAAGTGGGAGCTAAAGAATGGCTATTCAGGGACAGAGAGTTGGCAACAACAGACATTGGGGACTACTAAAGGAGGATGGAGGAGGCGAATAAGAATTGAAAAACTAAGTATTGGGTACTATACTCAGCATCTGGGTAATGGGATCACTCATACCTCAAGTCTTGGCGTTATGCAACATACCCAGGTGAAAAACATGGGCTTATACCCCCCGAATCTAAACTAAAATGCAAAATTATATATTTTTAAATAACATACGAAAACCTGATCATTTCAGTCAATTCCTATGGCAGCCTTAATCTGACTGTTTCTCAGGTATATGGTAACTGTTACAGGGTTGACAAATTTTAGGCTATTTTAACTGGAAAGGAAGAGCATAAGTACAATGATGCATCCGTAAACTTGAGATTTTAGCATATTCACTGGTCCTTGATTATAAAAATTCTGAAAATGAATTCCTTTGTAGTTAGTATGATTACCATAAATTTCAATTAACATATGCTTGCATGAATAAAACTATATGTCTAATTAAATGAATATCTCTTTATGACTATCATCTATCTATCATCTATCTATCTGTCTATCTATCTATCTATCTATCTATCTATCTATCTATCTATCTACCTATCTATCATCTACCAAGAAATAAGCTGAATGATGGATTCACTTTCAATGAGAAATAAAAGCTCAGGAGCATAAGCTGATTTGTGAACAGACTTTTGTAAAAGAGTGACCTCTTGAGGGAGGTCCCATTGTTCTGGCACTTTGAAAAATGGAATTTACAATAATAGTAGACATTTAGCACAGCAATTAAGCCTGGAAATAACCAAATAAATTGTGCAATTAAAACCAAAAATTTCAAGCTAGAGGAGGGCAGCTTAGTGAGTTTCACCTAGACTATACTCAGTCGGGGAGAAATAGTACATCCTAAAAGGAAATTGCTGTTATTCAGAGTTGGAGACAGACACCAAGCAACCAAATGGAAAAAAAAAAAAAAAAAAAAAAAGCACACATTTCATTTGAGAATTAAAATCATTCTACAGAGGAACAAATTCTTAAAAGATGACTTCCACAGCATTATTAATGTCTGTGATTAGTTTTAATACTCAGAAAAGACATATATATTTCTTCTCTTATGTTAAGGCCAAATTGGGTTCAATGAAACATATTTAGATTACACAGAAAGACACAGTTCTGGAGAATTAATAAATGCAATTGATTATGGTGTGGGAGGATTGTGAATTGATTTCTCTGGTGCTAAAGTAGACTAAATTGTCATCTGTCAGGAGTAGTTTGATGTAGCATAGGAATATAGAACAAAAAAACAATTAAAAATCTTAAAGTTCTATATTCAAAGATTCTCCCAAAATATATGTGATTATTTTTGTAGTGTGTGTTTTAAGAGAATCAATTCTGAAATAATTCATAACAAAAGAATTTAAGGCTTTATGTAAGCTCTTTGATATAAGTAAAGGTAAGAATCCTCCAGATTGTCATTTATAATCCATGTTATTAAAAATGTTACATTTTGTCAAATGTTTTCTTAATGGTCCATAAAATTAAGGTGTAAGTCATAACTGAAATGTCCATTAAAAAGCTTTGCTTTAGAGTAATATTATCACTTACTTGTCAGCATTAAGCAAAACAAAACAAAACACACTCACAAATATATTTACTACTTTATAAAGCATTGCTTGTCATTTGATCATTTTTTATTTTGTTTTGTGATTCTGAAAGATTTAGGAAACTATATGTCAATCCCAGGACAATTTAGTTTCAAAGAGATTTTGGCATCTACTAAGGCATTTTAAGTGTAAACATTGATTATGGATATTTTATCAGCAAGTAAAATTAATAAGCATGTTATAAAAATAAAAATAGCAAATCAGATTCTTTCCTGTGTGTGTGTGTGTGTGTGTGTGTGTGTGTGTGTGTGCTTATCTTTATATAACAGAACTGGGTTTTCCGTTCACTACTTTTGAGTTGGTGGAAGAGTCTTATCTCCACTGGTTTCTTTCCAATCTCATTCAAAAGTAGGTGCTGGAGGATTTCACTTCTTAACGCCCTATTCCAGTGTTCTTTTTTTTTTTTTTTTTTTTTTTTTTGAGACGGAGTCTCGCTCTGTCGCCCAGGCTGGAGTGCAGTGGCCGGATCTCAGCTCACTGCAAGCTCCGCCTCCCGGGTTCACGCCATTCTCCTGCCTCAGATTCCCGAGTAGCTGGGACTACAGGCGCCCGCCACCTCGCCCGGCTAGTTTTTTGTATTTTTAGTAGAGATGGGGTTTCACCGTATTAGCCAGGATGGTCTCGATCTCCTGACCTCGTGATCCGCCCGTCTCGGCCTCCCAAAGTGCTGGGATTACAGGCTTGAGCCACCGCGCCCGGCCCCTATTCCAGTGTTCTTACCCAATCTGCATATTAGAAATCATAAGGAGGCTTTTAAGATATACTGATGTCTTGTCCCTACTCCAGATACATTACAACAAAATCCTTCTAGCAAAGGGGTGTTGAGGTCTGAGTATTGGTATTTTTATCTTATTACCATGGGTGTTTGATGTGCATCCGGGGTTGAGACATATGTGACTGTCCGGGGCAATTACGGTCTTTGGACGGATGCACTGCCATCACGTGGCAGCTTGTTAGAAAGACTGAATCTCAGACTGCACTCCAGGCCTATGAAACAAGAATTTGCATTTCTACAATATCTTCAGGTAATGCATGCACAATAAAGCTTGAGGAGCACTCAATGAGATATGAGCATCTGGGGCATTGCAAAGAAGGGTTTGTCAATTCAGTGTAATAAGGCAGAGCTCAACAAGTGTGTCAATTCTATTAAATAAACATGGAGGCATGTAAGGTCCCAGGTAAGGTGAAGTCCTCCACATATGACAAGTAGAGGGAGTGCAGTTTTCTCTCCATTCTGTGAATTATGTGAACTGTGGACATGAGGGCCTCTCATAATATCAGTCTCATCAGGATATTAAAAATGGTTTTTGCTCTGACAGAGACTGACCAACTGCTGGAGGTCAACTTTGCACACCTTTATGTGCACATCCTGTGAGATGAGCACCACTCAACCCTCCTGAATTAAGCCCCTTTCTCACTGACAGCTCTAGAAACCCCAGTGGAGACTACCTGGTCTGGATTATCTGAATCTTCGCCCAATCTCTTACCCCTTTATTTTTGTCTAAATAAATTCTGTCTTCCTTCTCTCAATTTTAGCCCTTTTAATCTTAAAATCGTTTTTTCCCACAAAATGTGTGCCTGTTCTAAACAAAAGCTGTGTTTTTTCAAACCATTGTCTCTATTATGAATTTGAAATATTGCTTAGAATCTCAAAAGCAGAATATAGTTTTTTTCCTCTGTGTAATCTTTCAGTAAAGTTTTAAATTTTCTCTGATTAAATAGATGCCTTCAACTTAATAAAAGCAGGGAGGCACTGAAAATAACTTTGAGAGAAGTGGTAGAGCCACGTATTATAAATGAATGGATATCTCCAGGTAGTTTTAATTTGAATATTAGTTTTAGACCTTCTATTTCTTTTCAATTGATGCTATGATGTAAAGAATCTCTGTATTTCTTTTTAACTCTAAGAGACAACAAATTTATTGACATTATTGACTCAGTGCCTATTTTTCTTTCCCTATGAAGGAAAGTAAAAACAATATAATTTGGATCAAATTGTTAATAGTATACATGAATGTCACTTACAGGGCTTCATGCACTCACCACTAAAAATAATGTATTTTCCTAGCATGTTATCCATGATATCCAAGAGGTGCTTCCTGATAGGCTGATTTCATGATCAGAATTTATTACAGTACATTAGAATGATGTCTTTTTCCTCAGTAGGATGGCAGCTAGCTGGTATAGGCAAACCATAATACATAATATAGCATATAATTATCTAGTAGTATCTTCTCAAGGGACATATGGCTAAAATCAAATGAGATTTAATTTTACTCTAGTTCAGAGCACACAGATATTCAGGACCAGCATCATTTCATAATATTATTTGAAATGAAAATCAGTGTTAAGCTGTGTCTACATAAAGAACTATTATTAAAAATATGGTGTTTTCTGTCTAAACAAAGGCATATGTTTATATAAAATTTGATTTATAGTAACAAAGTAAACAGAGTAAGTCATGGATCATTTAAGGAACAATAACACTGAGTATATTAGTCAAGGACTATATGGTGTTAGCAAACACCTCCCAGCCTTCAAATCTGCTGATTTGGGTTGGTTAGAATTTTTCTACATCCAGATACTTAGAGAACCAAGTTTCCTTGATCCTGAAATGCCACCACACCATCTCAATGCACGATGTTCAACTTTGCAAAGGTAGAGGAATCAGATTCATCATGCAAACTTATAGGATAGAGAGAAAAATAAATGCCTATTTTCTTATATGAAGGCAGTAAGGAGAATTCAGTGCTTCTATAAAAAAATCAGAGTACAAATCACAAGTTTACATATATATGTGCTTGAGAGTATGCATGTAGGTATAGAGGTCATGTATGTGTATTTAGGTCATGCTTATATTCCATTATTTTATAACAACTAAGTACCTTCATTGCTTTAACTACTAATATATATTAGTACCCACTATGGGCCAGGACATAGTTGTTATATTACAAAAGTGATTTGATCATCGATACATTATTTAAGCATGCCTTATAAAAACAGATGCAGATCTATAATGCCTAGATATATTTCTACTTGTATTGGTGTTAGAATAATTTATCTGTTGGAACATGTTGTATGAGTGGACCATTACGTTGTTGCTTCTAACATCATATTTCTTTTTGTGTGTGAATATTTCTGAGGGAACTATTAGAAACATATATAAATAGATACTAAAGAATTACTAGAGTAATTCAACACACTCCTGCTTCAGCAACTCTATTTGAATCTTTTTATATTTGTTGTTTACAGCAACTCGGTAAAATGTAAATTTTCCCTCAGGTTCTTAAAATAGATGTGTTTTAAAAAATTCTCAGGAGGAATATATGAGTTGAATAACAAGAAGTTTTCCTTTTATAAAGCCTCTTAGAATATTTTTTCTTGGGGCAATTCAAACAGACTAAATAATTTTGACACAAATAAGAGCTACTTAAATTGTAATTTTAAAAGAAGTCTTGAAATAGGTATGTCTCCTCTTGAGAAGAATTGATGTGCATGTAGTATGAAAACTCATTCCCAAAAGATAATTGGAGCATTTTTCTTTCATCTGTGAGGTGATTCTTAATAAGCAAAAAGTGTTCTAATTTTAAAAAGGAGGGAAATAAAAAGAAAAATAAAACCCAAGTTAACTCAAAAAGTTAATGGTGGAATGAAGTAACAGCAAATGGGGCACTTTAGGAATGTTTTCTTCTTTTAAAATATATCTTCTTATAGCTTCTGAAACTAATATTTATGTACTCTAAAAGCCATAACATAGCTTGTAAATGATATCAGCAAGTTCTTAAACACATTGCAAAACTTTAAATAATGCAACTTTCTTGGCTTAAGGAGAAAAAGAATAAAAACTGTATGTCTTAGTCCACCTGGGTTTCCATCAAAAATATCATACACTGAGTGGTTTAAACAACATAAATTTATTTCTTTACAATTCTGGAGGCTAGAAGTCCAAGAATAAGGTGCCAATATGGTCAGACTCTAGCTTATAAATGACTGCCTTCTCACTGTATCCTTACACAGCAGTGAGAGAGAGACAGCAAGCTCTCGTGTCTTTTTTTGCACAAGTGCACCAATCCCATCATGAGGATTCTGCTTTCATGAGCTCATCTAAACCTAATTATCTCTCAAGGCCCCATCTCCAAATAGCATCTCTTGGGTGGTTAAGATTACCTAACTGGAAATTTCCATAATTTTGTCATTTCAAGAATGTTAAATAGGCCAGGCATGGTGGCTCACACCTGTAATCCCAGCACTTTGAGAGGCCAAAGCAGGACGGTCGCCTGAGTCCAGAGTTCTAGACCAGCCTGGGTAACATAGCTAGAGCTCATCTCTCCTAAAAATACAAAAATTAGCCGGGCATGGTGGCACGAGCTGGTAGTCTGAGCTACTCGGGAGGCTGAAGTGGGACAATCACTTGAGCCGGAGAGGCAGAGGTTGCAGTGGGCCCTGAGTGTGCCACTGCACTTTAGCCTGGGCAACAAAGCAATACTCTGCCCTCCCCCCTGCAAAAAAAACCCCAAAATTTAAAAAAGAATGTTAAATAAAATTATACAGTACATAAGATTTGGGCATTGTCTTTTTTCACTTGGAATAATTTTCTGACAGTTTGTGCAGGTTATCACACATCAATAATTCCATGTATTTACTACTAAGTATTATGTCATGGTGTGTATGCATAATAGTTTATATAACGAGTCATCCATGGAATGATACGGGTCATGTCCAACTTTATTTGTTATAAATAAAGCTGCTGTAAACATTAGTGTACAAGTATTTGTGTAAATGTATGTGTTCATCTCTCTGGGATACTCAGGAATGCATTTATGGGTCATATGGTAGTGGCATGTTTAGTCATGTAAAAAACTACCATCCTGTTTTCCAGATTGGCTGTGCCATTTTATATTTCCATCAGCAATATAGGAGTAATCTGCTTTCTCTGCATCCTGATCATTATTTGCTGCTGTCAACATTTTTCAATTTAATTTTTATCACTCATGTGTATTTAGTGATATCTCATAGTTGATTTAATTTGTGTTTCCCTAATGGCTTGCATTGTTGAATACCTTTTTATGTACTTATTTTCCATTGTTATGTCCTCTGCAGTAAAATTTCTGTTCATGTCTTCTGCCTATTTTCTAATTGGATTATTTATTTTTTTACTGTTGAGTTTCAGTCTGTTGTATAGTCTATATTTCAGTCCTTTATATGTGATTTGCAAATATTTTCTCCTGGTCCACAGCTTGTCTTTCCACCTTTTAAGGAAAGTCTTTTTTAGAGAAAATATTTTTAATTTTGATGTGTCCAATTTGTTAACTCTTTTTTTTAATGGGTCATGTTTATTGGCATCAAGTGTAAGAATTCCCTGCTCACCTAGAGATCCTGAAGATAATATCTCTTGTGGTCTCTAAAAGCTTTGTAGTTTTACATTGTTCATTTAAGTCTGTAATACATTTGAGTTAACTTTTGTATGAGGTGTAAGGTTTAGATGTTTAGACTGAGGTTCAGTTGTTGGTCTATGAATAACCAATTGCTCTAGCACCCTTTGTTGAAACGGTTATTCTTCCTTCATTTAATTACTTTTGATCTTTGTGAAAAAGCAGTAGAAGAAATACAATACTTCTACATGAATCTACCAAAATATGTATTGCATCTATATGTAGAAAACAGCCAAACACTGCTGAGAAATATCACAGAAGAATAAAATAAGTGGGGAAGATATTTGGTGTTTGTGAATTGAAAGAATCAATATTATTTAAATGTCAATTCTTCTCAATTTGCAGAATAGTTTCACCACAATCCCAATCCAGTTTCTAGCAAGCTACTCTGTAGATGTTGGCAATAATTCTAAAGTTTATATGAAAAAAAGAAAACAAATAAAATGTAGTGCATATCCACAATGGAGTACTATTTAGCCATAAAAAGAGTGAGATGTCATTTTCAACAAAATGGATGGCACTAGAAGACATTATGTTAAGTGAAATAAGATAGGCACAGAAAGACAAACTGCACATTCTCAGTCACTAGTGGGAACTAAAAATTAAAACAATCGAACTGATTGAAATAAAGAGTAGAATAATGGTTACCAGAGGCTGGGAAGAGTAGTGAGCGATAGAGTAGAGATAGCTAATGTATATAAAAACATAGTTAGATAGAATGAGTAAGATCCAGTATTTGATAGCACCATAAGGTGATTACAGTCAACAATAATTTACTATACATTTTAAAATAAGAAAAAGTATAATTAGAATGCTTATAATGTAAAGAAATGAAGAATTCTTGAGGGGATGAATACCTCATTTGCCCTGATGTGATTATTATACATTATATGCCTGTGTCAAAACGTCTCACATGCACCATGTCACGAGGACATAACTTGCGCTTTCTCAAGGGTTTTATAGCACAGGAAATGACAACAACTGGCCACTCATGTTAGATGCTTGAATCACATGATTTATTAATTACTATAACCAACTGTCATTTCTCAGCACACACACTCACAGGACACACTCAAAGGGGGTTATTAAGGGCCAGCCTCACCACAGCAGTTAAAATCATTCAATCTGAGTTCCATTCAACATTCAAGTGTACCCTTGGAGGATCAAACAACCTCCAGTCTGTCCATCCTTGTCTTGTCCAATGTCAGAGTGAATGGGCAGAGGGCCTCCATACAGCTAGCTCTTGCCGCTAAGCATGCAGCAAGGGGCTTAGAGATTAATTGGGGATTTGCCGCAGCCCGCTGGTTGTGAAGTCCTTCTTTTCTGTGCTTCATCCTTAGGTGTAGTCCTGAATCCTTTTTCCTGATTGTTTATGACCGTGGTAATCTTCATTGTTGTTTTGATCCTTTTGTTTGCCAAAAGTCCAAAATCAAAACATTTTGCAATGTCCAGGACTGCTTACCAAACTTGTTTATCAAAATCCAAAGTCCCAGATACATTTGGCAACATCTGTGTCAACATCTTTCCATTTTATCTTGCTTTACATGTTCTATTTGGTCAACACATGTTTACACTTTTATCTTTTTTTACCATGTCTTAGCCTCTTGCCAAAACATGTTTACAACATTATTATACCTTATACTCCTAACACACCACAAATATATACACCTACTACATACCCATAAAAATTAAAATTTAAAAATACATTTAAAAAATTCTCCCCCAAGAACAAAAGAATTAGAATAGCCTTTAAAACAATGCTTGAGAAGAACAAAATTTAAGGACTCATACTATCCAATTTCAAGACTTACTATAAAGCTATAGAATTAGAAACAGTAGAATAATGAGTAGAAGAGTAGACACATAAATCAATGAACTAGAGATGTAATAGAGACCCCAGACATGAAGCCACACAAATATAGTCAAGTAATTTTTAACAAAGTCACAGAAGCAATTCAATGCAGGAAGGATAGTTTTGTTTTTGTTTTTTTTTTTTCCAGTAAATGATGCTAAAGCAATTAGACTTCTGTGTGGGAAAAAAAGAAAATCTAGCCTGATCTTATAAATTACACAAAAAATTAACTTGAAATGGATTATAGGCCTAAATTTAAAATCCAAAACTAGAAAACTTCTAAGAAAAAAATAAACATAAGTAAAAATTGGTGTGATGATGAGTTTAGCAATTAGTTGCTGGATTCAACATCAAAAACAAAATTCAGGAAAGAAAAAAATAACTCACAGTTTATCAGTTTTAAAACTTATCTGACAAAGACATTGCGAAGAGTATCAATAGACAAGGCCCAATATCAGAGAATATATTTAGGAAATTCATAAGGACGTGTATACAAAATAAAGAAGTCCTAAAACTTAACAATAACAAAACAAACCACCCAAGAAAAAACTGGGCAAAAGCTCTAAACAGACACATCACTAGAGAGGAAACACAGGTAGAAATAATCACCATCGTATATCATTAAGACAATGCAAATTTAAATAAAATTAGATTTTACTAGACACCTACTGTAATGGTTAACATCCAAAAAACTGACACCAAAAAAGCAGGTGAGGATGTAAAGCAATAGGAATACTGCTCATTTGTTGCCCTTGGGGTGCATAATTGTACAGCCACTTTGGAAGGCAGTTTGGCAGATTCTTACCAAGCTAAACATAGTCTCACTATAAAATGTAGCATTCATACTCCTAGGTAATTACTCAACTGATTTAAAAACTTATCTCCAAACAAAACTTTGCTTGCAAATGTTTATAACATGTAGTTTAGCCATAATTTCCACAAACTAGAAGTAACCTCGATGTTCTTTATAGGTGAATTCATAAACTATGGCATATCCATCCATGTAAGAGAGGAGGCAGTTAAAGGCCAGTTATGTAGATAGAGAGGGAGGGTCTTGGGAGTGGAAAAACACTTTGGGACCACACCTGCACTGCCCATGTAGATAATGGGAAGAAATTTGATTAAGAACTTCCTCTTATGCCAGGATGTTTGCTCAGTAGGGACTGTCCCAACTTAAGTGCAGGTGAAATAAATCAACCTAAATATCTTTAATTGGACCCAGCTCATTATAATATCATTAACATGACATCAGCATTGTGGTTTTAGCCCCCCTGTAGGTTTCGCTTATGCACTCATGGGTTATAACCAAGATGTAGACACTATGGCCAACCCCAGGCATGCACAGATGCAACACCCTTAGGAGGGAGCTTTATCTTTCCCATTTGGGAAGAACCCACAGAAGACTCCCTTGTTCTTGCTACATAAAAAAAAAAAAAAAACAGAACTCAGGCCCATTTCCAGTGACCCACTTCAGGTCCCTGTCTTTGCTGAGAGCTTTCCTTTCACTTAAACCTTACTCTGCCTTACTCACTCTCCAGTGTCCACATGCCTCTTCTCAGTAATGGGACAGGAACTCAGACCTAACTGAACTAAGGAGTAAGAAAACTGTAATGCATGGAATATTATTCAGTGCTTTAAAAATGAGTACTCAAGCCACCAAAAGATGTGGATGAATTTTAAATGCAAGATGCCTATCTAAACAGGCTAGATACTATATGATTTCAATTATATGACATTATGAAAAAGGCAAAACTATAGTTACTGTAAACATATTAGTGGCTGTCATGGGTTCAAGATGGGGAGGGGTTGGATGAGTGAAGCAGAGGGTATTACTAAGGGTAGTGAGCCTGGTGTTTGTGATACTGTAATGGTGGATATATATCACTGTGCATTAGTCCAAACTCATATAACTTTATAGGATAATGAGTGAACTTTAATGTACACGGATGAATGCCAGATTACTTAGGAGATCAGGGGATCATAGGATGGAATGTAGAAATATGATGAAAGACATTCATTGTACTATAAATGCTTGAAACAATCTCACTGAGAATTATGGGGAATAAGATATTGGCCTGCATAATTCTGGAAATGAATAGAGTCTATAAGACTAAAGGCAAATAAATGATCAATATAAATGAAACCAAACAGAGATCCAAAATGTTAAGTGTCTCAGGTCAGACACTTAAGAAACTTAGAAGTCATCAGTCTCATCTTCACAAGAAAAAAGAGCTAAAAACTTTAATGTCTTCAACTTTTCTTAAACCCAGCAAAGGCAAGCTGCTGTCCTTCAAATTAGAGACATAGGCAAATACAGAGCATCACAGCTTTTTAGAAAAGAAGCCCAGGAGCAGGAACCTATTGCTGCAGCTAGCTCTGGGATAGGGAAACCTAAACAGTAATCACTGAATTGCTGGCAGCTCAGGTGCACAACCTTGAAACTTAAGAACTAGATGGAGAGCAGCCTTGTTGGAGGACCCACATTTTCATAAGTTTTGACCCCCAGAAGTCCCAGCAAATTATCAAGGCAAAGATCTGAGAAAATCCCCTGGCAGGGGAAGAGGAAAAGTAACCATTTAAAAATATAACCAGAGGATTCTGTTCTCCTTAACAAAAGCCTTCCCTCAAGTCAAACTATTTTACCAGAACCTAACCACTGTAGGTTTTACAGGAGCCTGACACGGGGGGATGGGAATACCTAATTCCAGTTCCTTTCTGAGGGGAAAAGCACTAGCAAGAATTTGTAAAGATCACAGCCCTAAGTCACAGGCTCACTGAAATATTGCAATCTAATCACAGGACAATAGAAAACTTTATTTCCCCCATACTTTACCACCACATCAATAGGATTCCTGCATAATAATAGGCAATTACAATGGAAAGAACTGAAAATTTAAAGCATTATTTAAGAAGGAGGATCTAAAGAAACACAAAGAAAAGAAACAAAAACAAAGACAACAGAATAAATTTTAGCCTCTGAAACTTACAGATATAGAAAACAGTAAACACGCCTAAATCCTAGCCAGCAAAACCATAAAACCTCACACTAAAGATCTGTTTTCCTCAGTGCCTTTTAACTGACCCAATATGTCTATCTTTCAACAAAGGAATTATAAATTATACTAAAAGTCAAAAAATATACAATTCGAAGAGACAGGGCAAAAACTAGAAACAGATTCAGTTATGCCAGAGGTTTTTTTAATATATCACACTATGAATTTAAAATAACTATGATGAGTATGCTATGTGTGATAATGGGAAAAAAAGATGAACAAATGAGTGATGTAAAGAGAGAGATAGAAACTCTAAGGAAGAAAAATAAAGGTAAGTGCTAAATTTTTAAAAGTACTATAAGAGATAACAATAATGGAGTTGATGGGCTTACCAGTAGACTGGGCATGGCCAAAGAAAGTATCAATGATGTTGAATAAATGCTAATGAAAACTTCCCAAACTAAAGAGCAAAGAGAAAATAAAAAGGCAGAAAGGAATATTTACAACATGTAGAACAATTATAAAATATTTAATATAGGTTTAATGGCAATATGGAAAAGACAGAAAGAAAGGAACAACAACAAAAAATTATTTAAAGTGACAATGACTAACAATTTTCCAAAATCGATGAGACACAAACCACAAATGCGAGAAGCTTAGAGAACATTAAGCAAAATAAGAATAAAAAATTCTATACCTAGGCACACCATATTCAAAACATCAGAAGTCAAAGACAAATAAAAAATAATCAAAAGGGCCAGGAATGTCAGGAGAGACAACTTACTTATAGATGAGCAAGGATAAGAATTACATAGGAATTTTTTTTTCCAAAAAATTCATGCAAGCAAGAAGAGAATGAAGTTAGTATTTAAAGTGCTGAAAGAAAAACCAAAGCAACAATAGCAAAAATCCCACCACACCGGAATTCTGTATCCAATGAAATAATCCTTCAAAAGTGAAGAACTAGACTTCTTTTGACAAACAAAAATTGAGAGAATCTGTTCCCAGTAGATCTGGCTTGCAAGAAATGTTAAAAGAAGTCTTCAGAGAAAATGAAAATAATATAGGTCAGAAAATTAGATCTACATAAAAAAAGGAAGGTTGTTAGAGAAAGAATGAAGATAGAATAAAGATTGTATGATTTTTGTGTTTAATTTATCTAACTGAAAACAGCGTTCAAAATAAATAACTGGTACAATGTATTTGGTGATCATAGCTTATGGATAAGTAAAATGAATGACAGCAATGTTATAAGGGATGGGAGGGAGGAATTGGGAGTGTTCTCTTTAAGGTATGCACTATCTATGAGGCAGTGCAGCGTTAACTAAGTAGACACAGATTAGTTGTAAATGGATGTTGTAAGTGCAATGGCAGCCACTAAAAAAAGTTTTGAAAGGTATAATTGATATGCTAACAGAAAAAAGACAATGGATTCATGAAAATTCTCCGTTAAAACTGGGGAAGACAGAAAACAAGTGGAAGACAAAATAGTAAACATATAACAAGTCCAGTGGATAGAAAATAGTTGCAAATATAATAGATATTTATCCACCCACATCAATGACTACTTCAAACATCAATGGTTTAAATGCATGAATAAAAGAGAGAGAATGACAGAGTGAATACAAAGATAACAACAACAACTATACTGTCTAGATGAAACCCACTTTAAATATAGAAACACAGACAGATTTAAAGTAAAATGATGAAGAAAGATATTAATGTTAACACTAATAAAAATCTATTGTGGTTGGGACATTTAATGTATAAATTTTGGGAAGACTACATTCAATTCATAATGATAGCATGAACCATGGACCATATTTTGCACAATAAAATACACATTAACATAAATAACAGAATATAAATTATACAAAATATACTCCCAGACTACAAATCAAAAGTAAACTAAAAACCAAATAGCTGGAAAATCCCCAAATATTTTGAAATTAAACAACATATCTCTAAGTAACACACAGGTCAAAGAATGAATCCCAAGAAATGTTTTTATTTTTTATTTTTTATTTTTTTTAAGATTTAAACAAAGTTAAAAGAGAAATACACTTATCAAAATTTGTGAAATGCAGCTATAGTAACTGCTTAAAGGAAAATTTTTAGCATTTGATATATGTGTTAGGAAAGAATATCTAAAATAAAAATAAATCTAAGTTTCCTTCCTAGACAACTAGAAATAGGAGTGTGAATTTAATCTAATGTAGACAGAAGAAAACATATACATTAGGGCAGACGTCAATAAAATTTACACAAGAAATCCCCAGAGTAAATCAATAAAAGCAAAATCTGATTCTTTTAGATAAACTTCAAGCCAAGCTATATAAGAAAAAAAAGAAAGAGGTCAAATAATAATCACATCAGAAATGAAAGAGGAACTATCACTACTGAATCTGTGGATATTGAAAGGGATATTATGGGCAACTTTATGCCTATAAATTTGATAACTTAGATGAAATGGACCAATTTTTTAAAAGAAACATCTCACAATTTTCAGATTTCACAAAAGAAGAAATATATAAAATGAATATATCTATACTTCTTAAATAAATTGAGTCAATAATTAATAACTTTTCAAATCAGAAAGTACTAGGCCCAGATGGACTCACTGGTATATTCCACAAAACATTTAAGGAGGAAATTATGGCATTGCTTTACAATGTCTTCCCGATAACAGAAGCAGAAGGAATACTTCCTGACTTATTGTATTGGGTTAGCATAAACCCCAAATCATTTAGTATTTAAATGAGAGAAATATTACAATAAAGAAAACCATAGACCAATATCCATCATGAACCTAAATGTGAAAAACTTCAGCAAAATATTACCAAATAAAATCTAACAATATATAAAAATAATTATATACCGTTACTTAGTATGATTCATTCCAGGTAGGGAAAACTGGATCAACATTCAAAAATAAGTCAGTGTAATCCATTACATCAACAAGCTAAAAAAAGAAAAAAAAGTTTTATCATATCAATAAGTACAGAAAACATGTTCGATACAACAACATTCATTCATTATAAAAAAAAAAATCTCAGCAAACTAGGAATAGGGGGAACTTTATTAATGTAATACAGAGTGTCTCAAAAAGATAACTACAGCTAACATTGTACTTAATGCTGAGAGGTTAGATGCTTTCCCAAGATCAGGAACAAAACAAAGATGTTGCCTCTTACCATTTCTATCAACATCTTGCCGGAAGTCTTGCAATAAGCCAACAAAAGTAATTAAAATTGCATACAAATGGGAAAAAGAAATGAAAATATTTGTTTGCAGATTACATAATTGTCTTTGTGGAAAATCACAAAGATTCAACTACAATGACAAACTCCTAGAACTAACAGGCAATTATAGTACGCTTGTAGGATATAAGGCTAATACAGGTATACCCTGTTTTATTTCACTTTGCTTTATTATGATTCATGGATATTGTATTTATTACAAATTAAAGATTAGTAGCAACCCTGCATTGAGCAAGTCTATAATTGTCATTTTTCCAACAGCATGTGCTCACTTCATGTCTCTGTGTCACATTTTAGAAATCCTCACAATATTTCAAACTTTTTCATTATTATTATATCTTCTATGGTTATCTGCCATTAGTGACTTTTGATGCTACTATTGTAATTGTTTTGGGTCACCATGAATCATCCTCATATAAGATGGGGAACTTAATAAAAAATGCTGTGTGTGTTCCAACTGATTCACCAATGACTGGTCCCCCATCTCTGTCCCTCTCCTTGGGCTTCCCTGTTCCCTAAGTTACAGCAATATCAAAATTAGGTAAATTAACACTACAATGACCTCTACACATTCAAGTGACAGGAAGAGTCACACATCTCTCACTTTATACTAAAAGCTAGAAAGTATTAATCTTAGTGAGAAAGGCATGTCAAAAGCTGAAATAAGCCTAAAACTAGACCTCTTACATCAGTTAGCCAAGCTGTAAATGCAAAAGAAATGATGTTCAATAAAATTAAAAACACTGCTCCAGTGAGCACATGAATGATAAGAAAGCCAAATAGCCTTATTGCTGATATGGAGCAAGTTGTAGTGGCCTGGATAAAAGATCAAACCAAGCACAACTTTTTTATAGGCCAAAGACTAATCTAGAATAAGGCCCCTTCAGTTCCATGAAGGCTGAAAGGGGTAATAGAGGAGCAAAAGTTTGAAACTAGTAGAGGTTATTTCATGAAGTTTAAGAAAGGAAACCATCACCATAAAATAAAAGTGCAATGTGAAGCAGCATGTGTTGATGTAGAAGCTTCAGCAAGTTAGCCAGAAGATTGAGCTAAGATAATTGATGAAGAGCACTACATTAAACAATAGATTTTCAGTGTAGATGAAACAGTCTTATACTGAAAGAAGATTCCATCTAAGACTTTCATAGCTAGAGAGGAGCAGTCAATGACTGGCTTCAAAACTTCAAAGGACAGGCTGACTCAATTGTTAGGGGCTAATGCAGCTGGCGACATTAAGTTGAAGGCAGTACACATTTATCATTTTAAAAATCCTAAAGTCCTTATCAGTGATGTTGAATCTACTCTGCCTGTGCTCTATAAATTAAATAAGAAAGCCTGAATATTTCTAGCCCAGTGTTGAGACCTACTATTCAGAGAAAAAGATTGCTTTTAAAAAATTACTACTAATTGACAATAAACCTAGTCAGTGAAGGGGTCTGATGGAGACATACAAGGCTCGTAGTGTTTTCATGCCTGCCAACACAAAATCCATTGTGCAGTCCATGGATCAAGGAGTAATTTTGACTTTCAAGCCTTATTATTTAAGAATATTTTATAAAGCTATAGTTTCCATAAATAGTAATTTCTCTGTTGCATCTTGGCAAAGTAAATTGAAAACTTTCTAGAAATAATTTGCCATTCCAGATGCCGTTAAGAACATCCAGGAATCATTAGAAGATGTCAAAATATCAGCATTAACATTAACAGTTGTTTGAAATGAGTTGGTTTCAAGCCTAATGGATGAGTTTGAGGTGTTCATGACTTTGGTAGAAGAAATAACTGTAGATATAGTAGAAATAGCAAGAGAACTAGAAGTAGAAGTGGCAATTAGAAGATTAAATTGCTGAAATCTTAAGAGAAAATTTGAATCAATTAGGAGTTGTTACTTATAGATGACAATAAAGGTGGTTTTTTGCAGTGGAATATATTTCTGGTGAAAAAGCTGTGTGAATATGAAATCTCAACAAGGGGTTTAGAAAAATATATCAATTGATAAAGTAGCAGCAAGGTTTTGGAGTATTGACTTAAATTATCAAAGAAGTTCTACTGTTAATTAAATGCTATCAAACAGTATCACATGTTACAGAGGAGCCTTTCATGAAAGGAAGAGTCAATTGATATGGGAAACTTCAATGTTGTCTTACTTTAAGAAATTGGCACAGCCAATGCAAACTTCAGCAGGCACAACACTAATTAGTCAGCAGCCATCAACTTTGAGTCAAGACCCTCCACTAAAAAAAGAATACAATGCACTGAAGGCTCAAATGATTGTTACTCATTTTTAGCAATAAAGTATATTTTAAATAAGGCCTGCACATTATTTTGAGATATAATACTATCACAGTATAGTATAAATATAATTTTTATACACACTGAGAAACAAACAATTTGTGTGACTTTCTTTATTGCATTTCTCTTTATTGCCTTAGTGAAGAACCAGACCTGCAATATCTCTGAGGTATGGGTACATACACAAGTCAATTGCTTTCCTATACACCAGCAGTGAACAATTAGAATTTGAAATTAAATACACAAGAATTACTATAACACCCTAAATTAAAATACTTAGTTTGGCATAGAAAAACAAAATATGAAGAATATATATATGTGAAATAAACAACAAAACTCTGATGAAAGAAATCTAAGATCTAAACAATTGGAGTTAAATTCCATATTCATGACTAGAAAGAGTCAATATGGTTAAGATGTTCATACTTCTCAATTAGATGCACTGATTCAATGAAAATCCAATGAAAATTTTAGCCTGTTATTTAGTGGATGCCTAAAATGTATTACAAAATAAATATGGAAAGGAAGAAAAACAAAGATGGAAGACTTACAATACAAGAATTTGAAAATTACTATTAAACTATGTTGATCAAGACAATGTTGTTGTTAAAAAAAGAGATATATGGAACAATAAAGGGCCCACACAATATACCTGTCACCTTTCACAAAATTAACTTGATATGCAACACAGACCTACATGTACAATTCAAAACAGTAAAACTCCTAGAAGACAACATAAGAGAAAGTCTAAGTGATGTTGTGCTTCACGATGGGTTTTTAAATACAGTACCAAAAGTAAGATCTATCCAAAGAAAAAGAAATTGGTAGGTTTTACTTAATTAATATTAAAAGCTTGTGTTGTGCAAAAGACACTGTAAAGAGAATTTTTTAAAAGCTGCAGACTGGGATAAAATATTTGCAAAACTCCTATCCAAAAAATGCTTCACATTCAAAATACAGGAAGAAATCTTAAAACTCACAAGAATTCTGATGAAAAAAATGAGTACAAGATCTAGACAGATAGCTCACAAAAGAAGATATACAGATGATGTCCTAGTTTGTTTAGTCTTTCTGTAAAGAAATACTTGAATCTAGGTGATTCATTTTTTTCAAAAAAAGATTTATCCAGAATCTATCTGGATCTATCAAGCAATCAAGACATGGAGGAACTTGAAATGCATATTGTTAATTGGAAGATGCCAGTCTAAAAAGGTCTAAAATCGTGATTCTGATTTTAGATTGAACAACTGCATCTAGTGAAGGCCTTAGGCTGCTTCCAATTATGGTTGAAGATGAAGAGAAGCCACTGTGTGCAGGGATCACATGTCAAGAAAGAAACCAAGAGTGAAAGGGGAGAAGTGCTAGCCTCTTTAGAGCAAACTCTGTTGGGAATTATTAAAGTGAGAACTCACTCACCTCTGAGGGAGGGAATTAATCTATTCATAAGAGATCTATCCCCAAGAACCAAACACCTACAGTTACACCCTACCTCCCAACACCTCCACATTGGAGATTAAATTTCAACATGAGATTCATGAGGGATAAACAAACAATAGCAGACAGCAAATAAGCATATAAAAAGATGCTCAACATCATATGTTATTAGGCGATTGAGAATTCAAACAACTGTGAGATACCACTGTACACCTGTTAGAATAGATAAAATTTGATACAGTGATGATGACAAATGCTGGTAGGAATATGGAGCAACAAGAACTCTCATTCATATCTGCTGGAACTGCAAAATGGTACAGCTACTTTGGAGGAGAGTTTTGCCAGTTTTATAACACTAAACATAGTTTTATCATACAAATCCAGCAATCACACTCCTTGGTATTTATCAAAATGAGTTTAAAGCTCATACCCACACAAAAACCCGCACACATATGTTTATAGCAGCTTTATTCATAATTTCCAAAACTTGGAAACAGCCAGATGTCCTTCAGTGGATAAGTGGATGAACAAACCATGGCACATTCATACAGTGGAATATTATTCAGCCATGAAAATAAAAGATCTATCAAGCAATGAAGACATGGAGGAACTTGAAATGCATATTGTTAATTGGAAGATGCCAGTCTAAAAAGGGTACATGTTGTATTATTCAACTATTTGATAATCTGTAAAAAGGAAACTGTGGAGACAGAAAAAACTCTGTGGTTGTGGATTCAAGATGTTTAAAGGACAGAAGAAAGAAATAATAGGAGCACAAGGGATTTTTAGACAGTGAATTTTTCCATATAATATTGTCATGGTAGATTGATGTCATCAATTTGTCAAAACTCATAGAATGTTCAGCATCAAGAGTAAATGATAATGTAAACTATGGATTTTAGTTAATAATAATGTATTCAATACTGGTTCATCAAGTGTAACAACTGTATCATATTAACACAAAGCATTAACAATGGGAGAAACTAAGTGTGGAGGGAGAGAGGGTATATGTAAACTCTGTTCTTTTAGCTTTCTGTAAACATAAAACTGCTCTAAAAGTCTGTTAATTTAAAACATTTTACAAAGCATGCAACTGAACACAACTCCCATAATCTAGTTGATAAAGTTGCTTTCACAAGCATATGAAATAACAATTCTGGAATTATACATGTACACTGAAAATAAACAAGTATGTTGATGGCAGGTAGTAAAACACAAGTTTCTTATTCTTGGAATAGGAGGTTACAGAGACTCAAGGGGAAGATGCTAGAATAATTTATGTGGTAGCATATTGGAGCTGGCAACATCCGTATGAACTCAAGTTTACCGTAATATAGATAGATGTTAAGTTGGTGCAAAAGTAACTGCAGTTTTTGCCATTAAATTGTGGTTTTTGCCATTAAAAATAATAGCACCAATTACTTTCACGCCAGCTTATTAGAATGAGAGCAAGTGCGAGAATTACATATAGAAATATTTATAGGTGCATGCCTGTAAATCAATTATCACATAAACCTGTATTTTTTTTTGCTGTAAACTAAGAGGGTCAAGAATCAAGGACACTCCAATAACAGTATCCCTAGCAGTCAGAATTGGGTTCCATTCTTCAAGAAAAGGAGCCAGAGATCCTTGGAGAAATGACTAATTCTAGGACTAGGGCCTAGAACACCTTTCGTTTTCAAAAAGTAAGGAAGAGTTCAATACCCACGCACTGCATTTCAGAGAAAAATTAGAAAGCCTGTTTATGGCCACACTGCTCTAGAGAATCTCAAATACAATTTTTCCTAAATCCTTGTAGTGCCATAAACCTAACTTGAATTAATTTTTTACAAGCATATAATTTAGACTCTGGTTTTATTCCAATCACTGTTTCCCCCTCTTCTCAGAAAAAATAGTCCCCCTCCTCAGAAGAATATTACAAAGCATTTTATATTTATAATGAGTTCCCATGATCAACCCACCTGTAAGAGAGGAAGATGGTGTCAATGATGGGGTGATAGCATGGGACAGATGATGTAGAGAAATAAAGCTCAGTTTATCCTGCCAAAACTCACTGTTTTGTATATGTAGTATTTATAATGTTGGGGTCATGGATAATCTAGTTTTAAATTAAATCTTTCTGATATAAAATCTGCTGAGGTAAAAAGAAGAGGGTGTACGCATGGCCAGGAGTATTTGAGTTACCAGAGAAGGCATGGGCCTGTAAAGCGAGGATTGTGCTCCAGAAGTAAAACAGTTTCAAAGCAACAGACAGGGATCATTAAGGTGTAAGTATAAGAATTAACTCAAGACAGCAGCAGAATCGATCTGTAACTTATTTGAATGGTTCAGAATATTATTCCAGGCTATTTTATTGTGGGTTCAATGACTTTGCTTCTTAAGTAGGTATAAAGGGTGGTAAGGCCATAGTAGTATGAAGAGTTAGCAGCAGGAAAAGAGTGACTTCATGTATCAACAAGGCAAGAGCTTTGAGGTAAGGAGGCTTTGCATGGCCTCAGAGAAGTTGAGGTGCCTTTAGAGTTTATACAATCTACTTCTTTGGGTAAGCAGAACTAAGAAAAAATGAGATCAGCTGTAGCTGTATTTCATTATCTATATAATTAGAGAAAACTCATTGATGTCATAACTAATTATAAAAGGACTCAGGCTTAATGTTGAAAATTATCTTTTAAACATTTTTTCAGATGACATAAAATATTTTCCAAAACATGATTTATGTTACGTAATTGATATTTTTTATTTAGGTATCATTTATTTAACTGTTTCTTTTATTTGGGTTGCACATAGGGGTTATTTCCAAATTTTGAATATTATAAATAATGCTATGAAGAAATCATTCATTCATTTTTCTCTTTAATAAATATTTAAGTGTCTTCCTATGTACCAGGCATTATTATAGTTTCATGGGATAAAATGATAGGTTTACAAAAGAGCTTTTTTAACTTGATTAGAATGTTTAATTTAAATACATTATTTTCTAGAGTCTTTATTTTATTTGTATAGCATTTACACTTCTGAGAATTAAATGTGTTTCATGAATGTAGTCCATGAATTAAATAATCTCAGTCATTTATTAATAGCCTTATTTAATTTTAATACTTATTGAAAGTATTACAGTTTTGTTTGATAAGTATTTTCCAAACGAATTTTTTGGTTTATTGTTGTCTTTTACTTTTTTGTTTTTAGATTTTCAAAAGCATTTTAAATATTTACATGGTGAAATACACTGACCATTTTACTTTGTGTTTTGTCACATTTCTATTACTTTAAAAATTTTTTTAAATCTAAGACCCATTAATCAGTGTATATATCTTCTGTTTTATAAGTTATTGGTTAATTGATTTTTTTCAGACTGACATTTATCTGATATTAAAATTTGAAGTAATGTATAAAATAAGGCTTGACTTAATTTTGTATTTGTTTCAGCCAGTTTCCCTGACATTTTTTGCTAAATAATGTAGTGTTAATATTCTTTCTTTCTTCCTTGACTGTCATCTATTTCATGAATTTATTTATTGATTTTCCCAACATCGCTGTACTGCAAAGCATTTTTGTTGTTTTTAAAAGATTTTAATTTCTGGCAATTCTTTTTAACACATAGCAATTGTCACATTTTCTTTTTAGATTTTTTTATCACAATATTTACAAAGAGATTATTGCATTCAGTAGCATTCATGGAAATACATTAGCAGATATTTTTCCAATTTCACAAATATTATAATGAATAATAATGTCCAAGCTTTACAAAAATTGTGAAGAAAAAACTACCCGCAGACACAGGAGGTGGGTTTCTAATTTTACAACATTTTTGTGAGCAATTTGGCAGCAACTGTCAAATTAAAACTGTGTTCATAAACCTACAGGAGGACTATACAAAAATTCTGTAAAACATTCAGAGTATATATTTCAAGGAAAATTTAAGGATAATAACAGAATGTATGATTCCATGATGTAATAAGTATCTACCTATCTGTGTAAACATATATGTAAAAATAATCTGGGAGGATATACACTATTTGGCTAATAATGATTACTTTCTAGTGGATCAGAGTGGGGAAGGAAGGGTCAGAAATTATCTGAAATAAAAAAGAAATAAAAATAAATACCTTTTTGTGGTAGGCAGAAAAACAGATCTCCAAAAATGTCTACATGAAAAATCCTGACTCTGCGAATATATTACTTTACACAGCAAAAGGAATTTGGCAGCTGTGATTTAACTGAAGATCATGAGATGGAAAGATTATTATCTGTGTGTATCTAATATAATCACAAAGGTCCTTATAATGTGAAAGAGGAAGACAAGAGAGTCAGGGTCAGCGAAGATGTGAATACAGAAGCAGAGGTCATAATGATGTGAGAAAGGTGTATCTGGCTTTGCAGATAGAGGGGTGATGTGCCAAGGAATGCAGGAAGCCTATAAAAGCTGAAATAAGCAAGAAGTGGATTCTTTCCTACTGCTGCCAGAAGGAACACAGCCCTGCAGACACCTTGATTTTTGCCCCATAATTCTCTTTTTAAACTTTTGACTCATAGAAATATAAGATAATAAATTTGCTTTGTTGTAAGCCACTAAGTTAGTGGTAAACAGTAAGTTTGTAAAGCAATAAGAAATGAACAGACATTTAAGAATATTATTTTAAGTCTATGCTTACACTTTTCCTAAGAATATTTATGTGATGGGATTATATTCTAGTTTTATAACTGAGTTAATTTATATAGCAATATAGCATAAATGTCTCTTCAAATTAATACATGCACATCTATGTAATAACCATGAATTACTATGTAGTTTTTTTAATGTATATATTATAGTTATTAATCAATCTGAAATTGTGAGGCCTTTAGTTTTCTTCTTATTTTTTTGCCACCATATAGTGTTTGGGAAAATATTTTTATATATGAAACTATATGTCAATCTATGGTTTTTTAACTTGTATTTTCAAATATAATATTATTATTTAGTATAACATAAATTATTTTGATGGGGAACTCCTATTTTTAATGTTTTAGGTATATAACTAGTTTGCCTTCCAAAAAAGGCAAATTAATTGCACCAATTATTAATTAGTCCCATCAGTTTATAAGATAGGTGAGAGAAGGGTCTGCTGTTTTTAAAGTTATAATCTAAAATCTCCCAGAAATGGAAGAGTAGTTTTTTTCTAAAAGTCAGATTTCTCACAGAATAAAATAAATTAAAAACTCATACTTGTTATATTCCCTTAAAACAATGCAAGAATGATGTAGATGGAGTATATGTCCTTATCACGCAACTCAGGTTATATACCTAAAAATATGCAACTGATATAGTTATTTGAAAAATTAATATAGAAACCTAGATTGAAAGCTTTAAAAAGTTGCCAAAAATCACCATTTAAAATTAGTCGATTTATTAAAATTTCCAACAGGAAGTTTATTCAATATATTTAGGACAAAAACTAAGGTTGTTAGATATTACATAAAACCTAGAAATGTATTTCCCCAGATTAAAAATGAATAATGAAGTAAGTAAAGAGAGAGAGAAGTGACAGAAACAAATGAATACACAATAGATAGTTCAAATGATTAAATGGTAAGTGAAAAGGATTTAGAAAATCAAAAACAATGAGGAAAAGTATTATCTCCAATGGCTATGTCTCATAGCTTATTAGTCTCTTATCAAATGCACTGTTTTAAAGAAAATTATTGCAGTAATGCTAATTTCTTTATATATTTTGGACATGCAAACCTGTATTAGGAGGCAACAAAATAATTTACATAGTAGTATGAATACTATATTTGGTAAATAAGAATTTTTTAAGATGGGTTTGTAGAGTACCACTGACTATATTTGAAATTTCAAAAGTAGAGGATATGAGCAATTTCTTCTAATAAATGTTTACAAAATGATCAGATAAATAAATCACCTTTTACAAATGTATCATTGTCAAATTAAAAAATTGAAATTTAGAGAACTTAGGAGGCTTGCCAAATAGTTCAAAGGAAGTATTTTTATGAGACACCAACACTATTGACTTTCAGCTTAACACTTGTTTATATAATGCACAATATCAAATATAGAGTATAAGAAGGGAATATAATACAGAAAGTAATATAATCATTTCAAAAAAAGTGAAGCTGAATTGTAAAAAAATATGATTCTATAATTTTTTAGGTACTTGAAAATTATGTTGTCCTATTTTATTTATTTTGTTAGATTGTGATGGTGCAAATACTGGGCTCTAGAAACAGAACAATGCTCCAAAATTACCCTATGCTGCATATTGCCAATAATATAATTGTAAGATATGTATTTAGTCTTAAACTATCTTATTTATCACTAGATGCCTATAGCTAACAGCTGAAGGGAACCATACAATTCTGAATAAGCATATATAAAGAATGCCTAGGGCTTAAGCACAAACCAAATACTTAAAGTTTATCACTTTTGTTTTCCTTCCTTATCGCTTTAAAGGATGCTTCTTGCAATTCTAAAACAGAATAATGGTGGAACCAAGGTCCCCATTTTCTTTCTGGCTGTCAGGTGAGGGCCACTCACAGCTTCTTGAGGCTGCCACGTTCCTTGTTTCATGATCTCCCTCCTTCCTCCGCTTTAAAAGTGAAAGACGTGAGACTGGTCATATTGAAGGTCTTTGGCCCTTCGTTCTCCGTCTGTTTTCACATCTCTGACCACAATCAGTAATTATTATCCACTTTAGGGCCTCATGTGATTAGAGTTGGTCCACTTGGATAATCCAGGAAAATCTCCTCATCCTAACATTCTTAGCTTTATCACATCTGCAAAGTCCTTTTTGCCCTGAATTACAACATATTCACAAATTCCAGAGATAGGGTTGTGGGCATCTTTGGTAGGTGCAATTATTCTGCCCACCATACTATAAGATTGTTTAAGGTAGTGGAAATAAATCTTTCTTAAAAGTCCAGAAAGCATATCAAATGGCTTACTGGTAATTAAGCAGAGTGAAATATTTTACATATGTGTTAAAATGATAAAAGTTAGGACTTAGAATAAAAACATACTCCCATTATAACCTTTGTTATCAAAATACCTGCAATAGTAAGACTCAGTCGGATCTTCCAGTTTAAAAAATAATAGTCATTTTTGATAAATGGGTATGACTGATGTGCAGAATTTTCTTTTTAAGTAAAGCTTTTACAGTTAACATATAATATAAGCTGCAAGATGAGGAGATGGGGCAAGTTGGCAGAATAGAAGGCTCTATAGATTGTCCACTCTACAAGGACACCAATTTAACAACTCTTTACACCACAAAAGCACCTTCATAAGAACCAGAATTCAGGTGAGCACTCACAGTACCTGGTTTTCAATTCACATAGCTGAAAGAGGCACTGAAGAGATACTAAAAACTGTCTTGAATCACAGACGCCACCCCACTCCCATTTTCCAGCAATGAAGGCATGGTGCTGAGAGCATTTCCATAACTTAGGGAGAGGAAGAACTCAGCAGTTGTGAGGCATTGAACTCAGTGCTGCCATATTAAAGCAGAAAGAAAATGCTGACCAAACACTGCTGATGCTTGACTACAGAGGGAGCATTTAAATCAGCCCTAGCCAGAGGGGAATTGTCAATCCCAGCAGTCAGAACTTAATTTCCTGCAACCATCACCACCACAGGATAAAGGCTCCGGGGTCTTAAATAAACTTGAAAGGCAGTTTAGGCCACAAGGACTGAAACTCCTAGGTGAATCCTAGTGCGGAAAGGGGCCTAGAGCCAGAGGGCTAGGAGTGCACAAGACTGACTTGAGACATCAGCCCGGGGGGCTAAGGGAGTACTGGCCTCACCTCTAACCGAAACCCAGGCTTCACAACTTGTGGCTCCAAAAGAAACCCCTTTCTTCTGCTTGAGGAAAGGAGGGAGCAAGGAGGACTTTGTTTTGCATCTTGGATACCAGCTAAGCCACAGCAGGATAGGGTACTGGTCAGAGTCATGAGGCCCACTTTTCAGGGCCTAGCCCCTCAATGACATTTCTAGACAAACTCTTGGACAGAAGGGCACCTGATATCTTCAAGGGAAGGAATCAGTTCTAGCAGGCTTTATCACCTGATAACTGAAGAGACCTTGGGTCCTGAAAAAACAGCAGCAATACCTAGGTACTACATCAAGGGCCTTGGGTGAGACACTGAGACTTGCTGGCTTCAGGTAAGACCAGGTCCATCCCCAGCTATGTTGGCTACAGGGAGAGATTTCTCCTTGAGTAAGGCAAAGGGAAAAGTAAAGGAGAATTTGTCTTGCACCTTAGGTAACAATTCAGCCACACGATCATAGAGCACCAGCTGGGTTCTTGGGGTCTTTGATTCCAGGCCTTGGATCTTAGACAGTATTTTTGGACCTGCCCTGGGCCAGAGAGGAGCACACTGTGATGGTTAATACTGTCAACTTGATTGGATTGAAGGATGCAAAGTATTGATCCTGGGTGTGTCAAAGGAGATTAACATTTGAGTCAGTGGGCTGTAAAAGGCAGACCCACTCTCAATCTGGGTGGGCACAATCTAATTAGCTGCCAATGTGTTCAGTATATGAAGCAGGCAGAAAACATGAAAAGGCTACACTGGCTTAGCCTCCTAGCCTACATCTTTCTTCCGTGCTGGATGCTTCCTGCCCTCAAACATCAGACTCCAAGTTCTTCAGCTTTGGGATTTTGCCTGGCTTCCTTGCTTCTCAGCTTGCAGATGGCCTGTAGTGGGACCCTGTGATCTTGTGAGTTAATATTCCCTAAAAAACTCCCCTTATAAATATATTATTGGTTCTTCCCTCTAGACAACCCTGACTAA
Organism: Macaca mulatta; assembly: GCF_049350105.2. Taxonomy (NCBI): domain Eukaryota; kingdom Metazoa; phylum Chordata; class Mammalia; order Primates; family Cercopithecidae; genus Macaca; species Macaca mulatta. The sequence continues at coordinate 89,295,523 of NC_133417.1, forward strand.
TACACACTCTGTCCTCAAGGGTGAGTCCAAGGCCAGGCAGCATTCACTGGCCAGGGAGTGGTTACAACAGGCCATAAGTGAGAGCTAGTGCTGTGATGGCTTCAGATATGACACAGCACAGTCATAGTGATGATGGCCACAGGGAAGCTTGTGTCACTCCACTCCCAACTCCACATGGCTCAGAACAGAGCGACTTCAGTTGTTTGGGAGAAAGTAAAAGAAGAGAATAAGAGTCTCTGCCTGGTGATCCAGAGAATTCTTCTGAATATTGTCCAAGACCATCAAGGTGGTACCTCAATGAGTCTGTAAGAACCACAGTGTTACTAGGCTTCAGGTGTCCCATACAGCAGATACAGCTTAGAACACAACACCCAAGTCCCTTTGAATATCTGATAAACCTTCCCAAGAAGGACGGGTATAAACAAGCCCAGACTGCAAAGACTGAAATAAATATCTAACTCTTCAATGCCCAGACACAGATGAACACTGAAAAGTACCAAGACAATCCAACAAAACATGACCTCACCAAATGAACTAAATAAAACACTGAGGACCAATCCTAGAGAGGCAAATATATGTGACCTTTCAGACAGAAAATTAAAATAGCTCTGTTGAGGAAACTCAATGAAATTCGAGATAACACAGAAAAGGAATGTATAATTCTATCAGATAAATTTAGCAGAGATTGAAATAATAAAAGAGAATGAAGCAAAAATTCCAGAGCTGAAAAATGCAATTGGCTCATGAAAGAAAGCATCAGAGTCTTAATAGCAGAGTTGATGAAGCAGAAGAAAGATTAATGAGTTTGAAGACAGGCTATTTGAAAATACAGAGGAGACCAAAAAAAAAAAAAAAAAGAAAGAAAAAGAAAGAAAGAAGAATAAAAACCAATAAGCCACACCTAAAAGATCCAGAAAACAGCCTCAAAAGGGCAAATCTAAGAGTGATTTGCCTTGAAAAGGATATAGAGAAAGAGATAAGGAAGAAAGTTTATTCAAAGGGATAATAATGAAGAACTTCCCAAACTAGATAAACATATCCAAGTAAGGGAAGATTATAGAACATGAAGTAAATCTAATCTAAAGAAGACTGCTTTGAGGCCTTTAATGATCAGACTCCCAAAGGTCAAGGATAAAAAAAGAATCCTAAAAGCAACAAGAGAAAATAAGCAAGTAGCATACAATGTAGCTCCAATATGTCTGGCAGCAGACTTTTCAGTGGAAATCTCACAGACCAGGAGAAAGTGGCATGACATATGAAGATGCTGTTGAAAAAAAGAAAATAAGCAAACAAATAAAAAAAGCCTTTTTACTCTACATTATTATATCTGGTGAAAATATTCTTCAAACATGAAGGAGAAATAAGCACTTTTCCAGACAAAGAAAAGCAAAGTGATTTTATCACCACCAGACCTGCCCTACACAATATACTAAAGGAACTATTGCAACCAGAGAGAAAAGGATGTTAATGAGTGATAAGAAACCTTCTGAAGGACAAAACTCACTGAAATAAGTATATAGAAAAACACGGAATAGTATAACACAGTAACTGTAATATTATAACACTGTGATGTGCAAACTAATCTTAAGAAGAAGTACTAAACGATTAACCAATTAAAATAATTACAACAGCTTTTCAAAACATAGTACAACAAGACATAAATAGAGACAACAAAAAGTTAAAAAGTAGGGAGATGAAGTTAAGTCATAGAATCTTTATTAGTTTTCTTTTTGCTTATTTGTTTATTTAGACAAACATTTTTAAGTTGTTATCAACTTAAAATAATGTATTATTAAATAGTGTTTACAACCACAATGGTAACCTAAAACCAAGAATTATACAATGGATACACACACACAAAAAGCAAGAAACAAAATCACATCACCAGAGAAAATTACCTTCACTAAAAGGAAATACAGGAAGGAAAGAAAAAAGAAAGATAATACTGGCTGGGTGTGGTGGCTCACATCTGTAATCCCAGTACTTTGGCAGGCCAAGATGGGCACATCACCTGAGGTTGGGAGTTTGAGACCAGCCTGATCAACATGGAGAAACCTTGTCTCTACTAAAAAATACAAAAATTAGCTGGGCATGGTGACACATGCTTATAATCCTAGCTACTCAGCAGGCTGAGGCAGGAGAATCACTTGAACCTGGGATAGGAGGTGGAGGGTGTGGTGAACCGAGATCACGCCGTTGCACTCCAGCCTGGGCAACAAGAGTGAAACTCTGTCTCAAAATAAATAAATAAATAATAATAATAATAATAATACCAATTAAAAGAAAGATAGGACCACAAAACAGCCAGAAAACAAATAACACAATGGCAAGAGTAAGTCCTTACTTATCAATAATTACTCTGAATCATTGAATGTAAATGGATTAAACTCTCCACTCAAAAGACACAGAGTGGCTGAATGGATAAAGAAACACGATCCATTGATCTGTTGCCTACAAGAAACACATTTAACCTGTAAAGGCACACATAGACTGAAAATAGAGGGAGGACAAAAGAGATTTCATGCCAAAGGAAACTAAGAAAGAGCAGGAGTAGCTATACTTATATAAGACAAAATGGATTTCAAGACAAAAACTATAAGAAGGGACAAAGAAGGTCACTATATAAATGGGTCAATTCAGGAAAGGAATATAACAATTTTAAATATATATGCACATAACACCAGAGTACCCATATATATAAAGCAAATATTATTAGAGCTAATGAGAGATATAGACCCCAAAACAATAATAGCTGGAGAATTCAACATTCCATTTTCAGCATTGGAAAGATCTTCCATAAAGAATATCAACAAAAAATAATTGGACTTAATCTGCACTATAGACCAACTACATGCCAGTAAATTGAAAAATCTAGAAGACATAGACAAATTTCTGGAGATGTCCAACCTACCAGCTTTGAACCCATGAAGAAATGCAAAACCTGAACAAACTAATAACAAGTAGTAAAACTGAAGCTAGAATGAAAACTCTTCAAGGAAAGAAAAACTCAGGACTTGATAGCTTCGCTGCTGAATTCTACCAAATATGTAAAGAACAAATACCAATCCTACTCAAACTATTCTGAAAAATAGAGAAGATAATACTTCAAAACTCAAATCTATGAGACCGGTATTACCCTGATACCAAAACCAGACAAAGACATATCAAAAAACAAAACAAACCAAACAAAAAACTAAAGGCCAATATCTATGATGCATATCGATGCAAAAATCTTCAAGAAAATACTAGCCAACCAAATTCAACAATAAATTTAAAAGGTTATTTATTATGACCATTATTATCCCTGGGATGCAAGCATCATTCAAACATGGACACATAGGATCACATCAAGTTAAAAAGCTTCTGCACAGCAAAAGAAGCAATCAACAAAGTGAGGAGACCACACACAGAATGAGAGAAAATATTTGCAAACTATCCATCTGAAAAGAGATTAATAACCAGAATACATAAGGAGCTTAAACAATTCTATATGAAAAAAGATCTAATAATCTGACTTAAAAATTGGCAAAATATTTGACTATACATTACTCAAAAAAGATATACAAATGGCAAACAGGCATATGAAAAGATGCTGAACATCACTGATCATTAGAGAAATGCAAATCAAAACTACAATGAGATATCATCTCACCCAAGTTAAAGAGACTTTTATCCCAAAATTAGTCAATAACAAATGCTGGTGAGGATGTAGAGAAAAAGAAACCCTCATACACTGTTGGTGGGAATGTAACTAGTACAACTAGTATGTAGAACAGTTTGGAGGTTCTGCAAAAACTAAACATTGAGCCAGCAATCCCACTACTGGGTATATGCCCAGAAGAAAGAAAATCAGTATATTGAAGAGATATCTGCATTCCCATGTTTGCTGCTGTGGCATTATTCACAAGATCCAAGATTTGGAAGCAACCTGTGTCCATCAACAGATGAATGGATAAAAAAATGTGGTACATGTACACAATGGAATATTATTCAACCATAAAAAGAATGAGATCCTGTCATTTGCAACAACACAAATGGGACTGGAGTTCACTATGTTAAGTGAGGTAAGTCAGGCACAGGAAGACAAAAATCATATGTTGTTACTTATTTGTGGGATCTAAAAATCAAAACGATGGAGCTCATGAACATAGAGAGTAGAAGGAAGGTTGACAGAGGCTGGGAAGGATAGTGTGGGGCAGGGGAGGGTTGAGGATGGTTAATAGGTTCAATAAAATCATAGTTATAAAGAGTGAATAAGACTTACTATTGGATAGCACAAAAGGGTGACTATAGTTAACAATTTAATTGTATATTTTAAAATAACTAAAACAGTATAACTTAATTGTTTATAACACAAAGGATAAATGAGAGAATGGATAACCCATTTATTATGATGTAATTATTATGTATTGCATGCCTGTGTAAAAACATCTCATGTATCCTATAAATATATACACCTAGTAAGCACCCACAAAAATTAAAAATTAAAAAGTAAAAATTGAAATAAAAATTATAATAATATAACATGCATGAAGGGCAATGACTTTCATTTTCTTTTTTATTGAACTAGCTCCAGAACTTAGAACAGTGACCAAAACACGGTACATGTGAAAACTATGTGTGCAAGAAATGAGGGAATTGATTAATAAGTGCAGTGTAACTAACAGCAATTTAATAAGGATTATTCAAATTTGATATTAAAAATAAAGTTAAAGTTAGTAATATAACTATAAATCTACTAGCAAAATGGGTTGGTACACAATTGTAAAGTTTGTACTACACATGTTCACACAGATGGGCCTTTATTTAAGCTTTGCTATCATTCATTGTTGCCTCAATATTGTTTTTGTTAGTCCCCCAAAAGTAATGTATTTTGAAGTACTGTTACCTTTGCTATTTAATTATAAATCAGAGTAAGTACAGTGTAACTCTTATCTGTTTACTTTAATGCAGCCTTTTAATTTGTTTGTTCTTGTTTGTTTACAGTACATAGTAACAAATACATCTATAATCTTTAGCTAGTGGTTTTCCACATCCTAGTCTTTAAAATAAACATGCATTGTAACTCAGTATGAATCATTAATATCCTTATTTGTAAAGCTATTTTAGTCATAATTTTTCAAAATTTGTTGGTACAATGTTTTAACTTTCATGTTGAATCTCATTTCCTAATGGAAAAATAGAACACATAGGGAAAATAATTATTTAGTCCTTCTTAAGTGGCTTCTGGTAAATAAAATTGAGTTCTAGTTCTACATCTAGTATTAAATTTTACATTTTAAGAACAATACTAAAACAAATAAGGCCTTGGTTTAATTTTGCAGAGGACAGAGAATATGGAGAAAATATCTCATGAAGATATTCCACGAAAAAACAAATAACTGATGGAGTTCAATTTAGAGAAGGGATGCCTTTGAGAGGCTATGAAACCTTTATTCAAATAGTCTTGGAGCTTTGTGTGTTGAGCCTGATACTATTAGCTCCACAAGTAGATCTGTGTTAAAATAAATGTGTAGACATTACCCAATGACATATTGTGGTTCAAGGAAAGCAGAACTTTCTTACAACTCATTAAATTCATAAATAAAATGTAATATTATATGTAATGTGGTGGGTGCACTATTATCAGAGGAATTCAAACAGAGCTACCGAGTAAGGCATGGTTAAAGGGAAGAAACAATGATACCTCCTAAAGGTAGCATACTCTGCTACCTCCCACATTAAATTTATGTCTCCCACCCCAACACAAATTTGAATTTCTAACCCCTTAAAGTTGAAAAAGGAAGAGGGAAATGACAAAAGCAGAGGGAGAGAGTGAGCACTCGAACAAGCACCTGAGCTTCAGATGGTGATGCTACTCTGCAGATTACATGAGGAGTTGCTATCTGTGGTCTGTGCTAGCTTGAAACACTCCAGGGAAGTGATAGTAATTTTAGTGTGGAATGGATGAGATGCAAAGTGAGAGGCAGCCTTGAGGGGAGGAGGAAGAATGATGCCTAGAAGACTAAACCTTACAGCCGAGAATTCTCAGCCTAGAAAAAGGCTAATATGGATTATTTAACATTGAAACCTGAATACCTTGTATCTCAAAGGATCATGCTGACATGGATAATGATAAGTATGCTATGCACTGACCATATAGAACTGAAGATTACAGGGTCTATTTTCTATATATTCAATATGTCTCCTGGAGTCATGGAAACACAAAAATAAGAAGAATTATTACAATGAAAGATTGAAGTGATTTGTTCTATCAACTCTTGGAATCAGAAATATTTAGATTTAGAGAGCTAAAATAAATAATTTGTTCATCTCTAGCATATCCAACTTTCAGCAGTAAGACCATGTATATAAATTACACACATAGAAAAAGATCCATATGTGTATATATATATATAGCGAGAAAAGGGCTATAAATATGTAGATCAATTATTCATAAGTGTGTATGTCTAAATATAAATAGTTTTTCTCTCGTCGTGGAGACAATATGATTCATATATAATATACATATACATATAAGAACTCAGCAATAGTCCTCCTCGTAAGTGGGATTTTGTGGAGAAGTAGAAAGGGAGGACTTTTAATATTTACTATATTCTCCTGTATTGCTTCTAATTTTGCAATAAGCATATATTATATTTTTATTAATATTAAATGATATTTTCAAGACTTCAATAAATAAAATAATTACTTTTTCTGTTGTTCTCCTCAACCTCTGCCTTGACTGCTACATTAAGAATAGGGTTCGTGTGTGTGTGTGTGTGTGTGTGTGTGTGTGTGTTCTTTCTTGATATATCTTCAGAACCTATAATAGTGCTTTGCATATGACAGGCACTGAATAAATATTGCATATCTGAATTACCTCTAGATAGATAGTATAATGTTCTAAAGGGAAAGAAGTATGTCATTTCCATTTAATGAACATATGGTAATATAATATCATTAAAATGGTGAATAGTAATATTTGATGTTTTTATTTTTGATGCTTTATGATATTAAGTTAAATAGTCTCTTAAAAGGTAAAGAAAGATATTTTAAACATTTCTATCACAATCAATAATAATTAAGGGAAAAATAGTTCTAACGTTTACAGGGTAATCTTCATCATGTGGGAATTGTGCAAAACAGGACTACGTGCCACATAGAGGGCGCTGGGTCTCATTTTCATGAAGGACATAGCAATGACACTTTTGATATTAATCTCCAACTGAGGTTATTCATAAGTCAGGGTATTTTCAATGTGTTAACATGATCAACTCACTATCTGTAATTCTTTAAAGCCTAACCTCATTTTGATAAACTTGCTTTGATATTTCATCATTTATAATATACTGGGACTCTCAAAAGTCAAAATATGCTAGGCCATTTTTAACCTCTGGGATATGTTGATGAAAACATCTGAAAATGCCAGATACCCTGATAATTTTTCTTTTTTTAAACTCTTGTTCTAATAAGTTATTTATAATAAATTGTGACAAAAATGGGACACAGGCTTTAAGTGTTTATTCCTAATGTGTATTAGCATTTTCTCTATCATATTTTATGTAGGGAGCATTAAATTTAGCTTTTTAACTCTAAATTTAATTCTCTCTCTCTCTCTCTCTCTCTCTCTCTCTCTCCCCCCTTCTCTCTCTCTCTCTACCCCTCTCTCCTTGGGTGTGTGTGTGTGTGTGTGTGTGTATGTCTTGTTTTAGATTTACTAATGATACTGACTGGGGGGAACATATATGAAAAAAATCCAATTTAACTTGTTAGTTCACTGAATGAGCCAGGCACTTTTCTAGGTGCTTTCATGTTTGTGATTCCATCAGTGTTTCACTAAATATTCTATTACACATGGACTTGAAAATCGTTGGTTTAGAAAAATGTTAGCTATTTTGCTGATTTCCATATTTGGGTTTATGTTATGTCCATCAAAAATAGGAGTAGATTACACTCTGATATTGTTTTTCAACCATAGGAAACAGAAGCTTTAGCAAACAAAGAGATAGAACAAATCGGTTTTAGTTTATTTCCTTATTCAGGCAAGTTGGTAATCTTAACCCATATGAACATTTCTGAACCAAACCACCTCTTGCTGAAATTTATTTGTTACTTATTTTTGCCTTATTAGGAACACAGAGGGGCACGTGCTTCCTTAGCCTATCTGCTGATACAGAAATGTTATGAAGTAGGTAGAATTTTTAACTAAGGCAGTTTTAGGCTTAGATTTGCAGAGGTAAATTATACTATTTCAGACAGATACTGTATAGCTTACCTTTACACGTTGGTGTTTCTTCCTTAAACATATTTTCTTATTTGGTATAGCAATATTATTCTTTGAAAAAGGAAAATTCATTATTTGTACTACATGACTTGGGCACATTTGGGATATTCCCAAAGATATCTAATAATAATATGAGTGCATAACTTTATTTAATTAAGCAAGAGTAAAATCAAATAGCAATCAACTTGTTCAATATAACTGTGACAGACTATGATCTTCCAGGAAAATAATTAAACTATATCAGATTTTTTAATTAATAGACCATGTTTGCTTAATCCATAGATTTTATTTTAAAGTTCTCTAAAATATTAAAATAAATCATTCTCACAGATTCTGTGATTCAAAAGTCAATCTAATGAAGAATGTAGTATAAAATGGTTGAATTTCTCTGATGATCAGTGATGTTGAGCTTCTTTTCATATGTTTGTTGGCCGCATAAATGTCTTCTTTTGAGAAGTGTCTGTGAATATCCTTTGCCCACTTTTTGATGTTTTTTCTTTTCTTGTAAATTTGTTTAAGTTCCTTGTAAATTCTGGATATTAGACCTTTGTCAGATGGGTAGATTGCAAAAATTTTCTTCCATTCTATAGGTTTCCTGTTCACTCTGATGATAGTTTCTTTTGCTGTGCTCTTTAGTTTAATGAGATCCCATTTGTCCATTGTGGCTTTTGTTGCAATTGCTTTTGGCATTTTTGTCATGAAGTCTTTGCCCATGCCTATGTCTTCAGTGGTATTGCCTAGATTTTCTTCTAGGATTTTTATAGTTTTGGATTTTATATTTAAGTATTTAATCCATCTTGAGCTAATTTTTGCAAAAGGTGTAAGTAAGGGATTCAGTTTCAGTTTTCTGCATATGGCTAGCCAGTTTGCCCAGCACCATTTACTGAATAGGAGATCCTTTCCCCGTTGTTTGTTTTTGTCAGGTTTGTCGAAGATCAACTGGTTGTAGATACGTGGTGTTATTCCTGAGGGCTCTGTTCAGAGAAATGCAATTCAAAACCACAATGAGATACCGTCTCACGCCAGTCAGAATGGCAATTATTAAAAAGTCAGGAAACAATAGATGCTGGCGAGGCTGTGGAGAAATAGGAACACTTTTACACTATTGGTGTGAATGTAAATTAGTTCAACCATTGCGGAAGACAACGTGGTAATTCCTCAAAGATCTAGAACCAGGAATACCATTTGATCTAGCAATCCCATTACTGGGTATGTACCCAAAGGAATATAAATCATTCTGCTATAAAGACATGCACATGTATGTTTATTGCAGAAATATTTACAATAGCAAAGGTGGAACCAACCCAAATGCCCATCAATGATAGACTGGATAAAGATGATGTGGTACATATATACCACAGAATACTATGCAGCCATAAAAAGAAATGAGATCATGTCGTTTGCAGCTGGAAGCCATTATCCTCAGCAAACTTAACACAGAAATAGAAACCAAGCACCACATGTTCTCACTCAGAAGTGGGAGTTGAACAATGGGAACACATGAACACAGAGGGGAACAACACACACCAGGGACTGCTGGGGGTAGGATGCAAGGGGAGGGAACTTAGAGGATGGTTCAATAGGTGTAGCAAACCACCATGACACATGTAGACCTATGTAGCTAATCTGCACATTTGGCATATGTATCTCTTTTTATAGAATAAAGAAAAACAAAAAAATTAAAACATATGTATATATAATAAAATAAAATGGTTGAATTATTAGTGTCATGTAGACATCATTTGGAAGTGCAATCACAGGCTGTGGGACACAAACAGAAATTAACAAGGGAAAGTACTTTCACCTCTGTTACCTCCTTAAGTAGAGATTATTTATTCAGCCAAACACTGGTGCTAGATGCACAAAAACTGTTTATTATGTGTGAGCATAATAAGCTTTTATCTTTTAGAGTAGAACTATATGGGTATGCTGCTTTCAAAACAATTTAATTTTTTATATTTTGATTTTTTAAATTGAGATAAAATACATCTAACATAAAATTTGAAAATTTAATGATTTCAGCAGTACCATTCAATGACATTAATGACAATCACAATGTTGTACAGCCATGACCAGTATCTACTTCCAAAACTTTTCTGTTATCCCAAACAGTTATGCTATACTCATTAAGCAACAACTTTCCATTTCCGTCTCCCTTCAGTACCTGGCAACCTCTAATCTAGTTTCTGTCTCTATGAATTTATGGATATTTCATATAAGTAGAATAATAAATTATTCGACCTTTGTATCTGACTTATAGAGCCCATCACAATGTTTTCAAGTTTCATTCATGTTGTAGCATATATTAAAACTTTGTTCCTTCTTGGCTAAATAATATTCCATTATATGTATAGATGACATTCTGTTTATTCATTCATCTGTTGATCAACACTTGAATTCTTTCCACCTTTCCACCATTCTGGTCATTGTGAATGATGCTGCAATAAGTATTGGTGTAAATGTTTGAGTCCTTGTTTCGATTCTTCTGAGTATAAGCCTGGAAATGTAGTTGCTGGGTCATAGGATAATTTTGTTTAACTTCTTGAGTAACTGCCAAACTGTTTTCCACAGCAGCTGCACCATTTTACATTTCCTCCAGCAATGTATGAGGGTTTCAATTTCTCCACACTCACAAAAAATTATTTTCCCTTTTTGTTTTTTAATAAAACGTGCCTACGATGTACAAATTGGTATCTAGTCGTACTTTTTATTTGCATTTCACTAATAACTAATAATAATAAACTTTTTATGTTCTTTTGGCCATTTGTATATCTTATTTGGAGAAATGTTTACTTAATTTCTTTGCTCATTTTAAAATAAGGTAGTTTGTGTGTTGTTGAGTTCAAGAGTTTTTTAATATAATGTGGATATTAAATTCTTATTTTAGTATGTAATTTGCAAATGTTTTCTCTCATTCCGCCAGTTTTCACTTTCTTGTTAGTATCGTTTGATCCACAAACATTTTAAAATTTTTGATGAAGTTTAATATACATTTTTTCTTTGTATTTTGTGCTTTTGGTGTCATTTGATAATTCCCTTGCCATATCCAAGATTAAGAAGATTAACCCCTACGTTTTCTTCCGAGAATTTTATGGTTTCAGCTTTTGTCCTTAGATTGTTGTTCCATTTCAATTAATTTTTACATAACGTGAGTTAGGGGTCTAATTTTATTATTTTGCATATGTAAAGCCAGTTTCTTATCACCATTTATCAAAGATGCTATTCTTTTTCAACTAAGTAGACTTGGCACCTTGCCACAAATCAACTGCTCGTTCATGTATGGAATTATATCTGGACTCTCAATTCTGTTCCACTGGTCTATAGGTCTATCCTTATGCCAATACAACACTGTTTTGATTATTGTAGCTTTGTAGTAGGCATCAAACCTGAGAAGTATGAGGCTTCCAACATTGTTCTTCTTTTCCAAAATTGTTTTGGTTATTGGGGGCCAATTTAAGTTTCATATGAATTTAAAGATTGACTTTTCAATTTCTTCCAATGTTTTACAATTTTCAAGGTACAAGTCTTTCATCTCCTTCATTACATTCATTATTTGGTATTTCATTCTTCTAGATGTTATTGCAAATGGACTTGCTTTCATAATTTCATTTGGCAGATTGTTACATATTGATGTATCCTACACCTTTCCTGAATTTATTACTAGCTCTGGAAGATTTCTTGTAGATTATTTGATGCTGTCTATGTAGAATGATGTCATTTATAAACAGAAGTAACTTCCGTGATAATTTTGATTTTTTAAAATTTCTTTTAATTGTCTTATTGTTCCATTTAGCACTTCCAGTACAAAGTTGAATAAGAGAGGTCGAAAGCAGGCACCCTTGTGTTCCTATTCATAAGGAGAAACATTTTGGTCTTTCACCATCAAGTATGATGTTAGCTGTGAGTTTTACATAAATAACCTTTAATATGTTAAGAAAATTCCCTTCTTTTCTTTGATTTTTGAATATTTTAGCATGAAAGGATGTTGAATTTTTGTCCAATGTCTTTTCTACATCAAGTGAGTTGATTACCTGTTGTTTTTCTTCAGTCTATTAAATAGTGCATTATATTTATTTATTTTCTTATGTCTAACCACCCTTGAATTCCTAGGATAAATCTCATTTGGTCATGTTAAATCATCCTTTTAATATGCTGTTTGATTGGTGAGTATTTCTTTGTGGAATTTTTTTTTTTTTTTACCAATTCAATCTCTAAAACAGCTTTATTTGCTTAGAATTAGATATTTATTAAAAATATTAAGGGAATAGTTAGTGCCACCTACTGTTGCCAGACACTATGATGAATACAGTGTGTAAAATTGTGAAGGAAGACATGATTCTTATAATTTGTAGCTTATAGTATAGAAATTTGAGACTCTACATGTTTTTCGTTTTTGTTCTTTCTTTCTTTCTCTTTTTGAGGGACCAGGGTATCATAAAGTGAGGCAAAGCATCAATGAAAATGATTACAAAAAGATGCATGACTCTGTTTTTCACTATGAATAATTTGTATGTTTTGAGTATGTTTTCTAAGTTACACACATTGAAAAGTGACATTTATTTAAATTGAAACTTGGTTCAATTTAAATGAAATTAATGTTTCAATTTAAATGAACTTAAAAGTAGTATAAACTCACAAATGATAGTTTTAGTGTCTTCCCGGGTTAGCCAGGGACTATCAAGAGTTAAATAAAAATAAAATAGAATTCCCACCAATTTATCCAAGACATTTATATGAAGGTAGACATCATCCTTGTAACTTGTTTGATCTTTTGAATAGCACCTTATATTATTTTATAATATTTATTTGTAATTTTTGTGCATATTATTAGTAATTATTAAATGAATTAGACTTTTAAAGACAATGAATTATACAAGTTAAGCTATAATAAGTTTGCATGTTTTATAAATATGGAAAATTCAAGTTTATGAAATGGATACTTTTTTTCTGTAATATTAGCTTATTTACCACTGCTGTATCTTTGCTGGTACACACACATACACAAACACACACACATATATTCAAATCCATACATATACTTTATATAATTGGAAATTATATAATACATGTATCAATAACTTTCTATGTATGTCTACAAACATATTTGCACGTGTGTGTACAAATGTACACATTCATTTTCCAGAATTATATTTAGAGATTTTTTTTTCCACATTTAATGTTTGGTGGAAATAATGTTAACACTGATTTGACAGAGTTGACTGGGGGTTAAATTGCAGAAACTTACTGATGAATTCTTTGATAGCACTGTGGTCTTCATTTAAAAGTAATAAACATTAATTGTTTTAATACTTTTACTTCCAGTAAATGAACTAAACAAATAAATTACTTGGTTGGTGATTTTTTAAAAGTCTTAGAAAGTTTTTGTGGGTACATAGTAGGTGTGTATATTTATAGGGTACATAAGATGTTTTGATACAAGCAGGCAATGTGAACTAAGCACATTGCAGAGGGTAGGGTTTCTATCCTGTCAAGCATTTCCTTTGAGTTACAAACAATTGAATTATATTCTTTAAGTTATGTTAAAATATACAATTAAGTTATTTCTGACTATTGTCACCCTATTGTGCTGTCAAATAGTAAGTCTTACTCATTTTTTCTACTTTTTAGTGCTCTAGATTGGTAAAATTTAAAATTACTACTTGGAACAAGAGAGATTGTGGTACACTCAGTATATATTTAGTTCATACCTTTTGGATATGCTAGGAAAAGAAGAAAAAAGGCAAAATATTAGTGTAAACCCACTGAAAATAAAAGAATAACAGTTCAATCACTTTTAAGAGAGAGTATAAGAATTTTTCAAATTTCTGAATGAAGAAGATAAAATTTGCTAGAGTGCTACAAGCATGGAGGTTTCACTTGGATACTCTTATTCCCCAGTAAAATATAATATTAATAAAATGCATGAGTAAGCTTAAGAGAATTAAATTAAATCATCATGCAAAAAGCAAAATATTTAAAGACAAACTATGTAAAACTAAAACAGGTTAAACCCAGCAAAGTGCAATAGGTAGAGTGATGGGAGAATCAGACATATTGCCTATGTGGATTGAGATATGTAATTTTAATCCTTCTATGCACATGTCAGATATTGTCTTTGGCCTGCATGAAATATATAGCTTAACCAGGCCACTGCATAGAACCAATGATACACTTTGAATGTGTGTCCCCTTCAAATCTGATTTTGAAATATGATCTCCAATGTTGGGTGTGGCCAAGTGGGAGGGGTTTGGGTCATGAGGGTGGATTCTCTTTGAATGGCTTGGTGCCATCCCTTTGGTAATGAGTGAGTTCTTGCTTTAGTAGTTCTTATGAGAGCAAGTTGTTTAAAAAGTCATGGCATCTCCTCCTCTCTCTCTTGTTCCCACTCTTGCCATGTGACACCTACCCTCCCTTTCCCCTCCAACATGATTGGATGCTTTCTGGGACTTCACCAGAAGCAGATGCTGTTGTCATGTTTCCTGTATAGTCTGCAGAACCATGAGCCAGTAAATACTTTTTAAAAAATAAATTGCAGAGTCTCAGGTATTTCTTCATAACAGTGCAAAACAAACTAACACAATAAATTCTTTGAGATGTTTGGGTCCTCTAATAAACAAACCAACCAACAAATAATCAAAAAATCTAACTCATTTACTGGCCCAAGAGAACACGATGTTTTGATAATTTAAAATAGAGTAAAATATGTTGAATCTTTAAAATATCATAACTAATTGGGAAAAAAAGAATAAATTAAAATGAAAATGTTATAAATTATTTAATACATACGTATAACTGTCTACTTGTATACAAATATACTTACATGTATTCTTGATGAAATCTAATTATTGTAAAGGGTGACATCACCAAGATGGTAGGGTAGGAGACACAAACCTTGATGGCAAAATAAAAGTGAAAACAATTTGTATATAAATATATATATTGCTTACTAGTATTTAATGGGGCATGAATCATGAAACACTGTCACTCAGATTACTGGTTCATGTGATATCAGCCTCAAATTATAGATTGGAATGACAATTTATAACATTGAAATGTGTCAAAGTGACCATAAAATGAGAATATGGAAGGTAGAAACAAGCTTAAAGGTCGCTAATTATATCTTCCTTCTAAAATGGAAAAACGTTCCATGGTATCCATGACCAGTGTTCATCTAGGTTCAGATGAACACTTCCTGTGACAGGAATGCACCACTCTGAGAGACAGCCCATTCCCTTGGAGCTGTCCAACAGGAGCTCTAATTGTTATAGAGGCACACCACTTTGTACTGAACTGAAATCTGTCTCTGAATAATTGTCATACATAAAAATTGTTTTTGTCATCTCCAGCAACATAATTTAATCTAGCCACTATTTTCCATGACAGTACATCAACTATCTGAAGGTATTTCTTTTGTATTTCATAAGTCTTGCCTTATGTAATTGAAACATCTTATCTTTTCCTGTTTTCTCATGTCATAGAGCTTCAAGACCTTTCAAACACAAGGTCAATCTTGTGTTTTATAGACTACAGCCTGTAAATATCATTCCTTAAAATGAGACAAATAAGTCTAATAAGACATTTCCATTTAATTGGGCCAGGATAGAGTATTGTGGAGATAATAGCTATTAGGAACTGAACGTTATTTTTCTTCTAATCCTGTTTTTTATTAAATTTGATTTATTTTTCTACAAGCATACTGCATTTTCAAAATCACAACAAATTTAGTCATTTGAGTTTTTTACTGCTGTTTTCTATTAACGGTCTTTAAGCATTCCATAACTTTTATCTTTGCAGTTGTGTCTTTGGGTACAGTTAAAGAAACTTAAGTAGCAGATATGGTAAATGGATCTAGCTTATAAGCACAAAGGAAGATTCATTATTTAGAATCCCAATTTTGCTAATTTGTGCAATAGCTTTCTAGTTCTCTTATAATTATATATGATTCATTATTTAAGTAAAAGTTATTTCTAAAATACATGTTCCTGAGCTCATATTTAGCTTGTGTTTTAAATCTTGTGTCTGCACTGATTAATTGGTGTTTGTATCGTGCTTATAAAAATTTTTAAATTTCAATTCTGTTACATCTAAGCAATTGATTCAAAATTTTAATGGTTTTCTGGATGAGACCAAGAAAGTTTTCAGTAATTCGTTTCTAATGTGATTGTATAGAATCAACATTTTTGATAGTCATTTGAATATTTTTCTAGTTGTATCAGCATCTATATAAAGTTTCTCATGCATACTTTTAAATAATTAAATTTTCTTAACGGTTTTCGTGAAGAAAGAACATTTTTTAACCCATTCTGCATACCTTTTTCTTCTAAAATTGATATTTATAATACATTTTTAAAAAGCAGAAATTCTTGGTATAAAATTTTTGTATAATTGTCTCATTCTTAAGTTTTTTGAAACCTCCTGTTTAATACAGTTTTTTTGTGTGTGTTTTTTGTTTGTTTGTTTTTTGAGACAGAGTCTCACTCTGTCACACAGGCTGGAGTGCAGTGGCACCATCTTGGCTCACTGCAAGCGCCGCCGCCCAGGTTCACGCCATTCTCCTGCCTCAGCCTCCCCAGTAGCTGGGACTACAGGCGCCCGCCACCATGCCCGGCTAGTTTTTTGTATTTTTTTTTTTTGTTTTTAGTAGAGATGGGGTTTCACCGTGTTAGCCAGGATGCTCTCGATCTCCTGACCTCGTGATCCACCCGCCTCGGCCTCCCAGAGTGCTGGGATTACAGGCGTGAGCCACTGCGCCCGGCCTGTTTAATATAATCTTGAATCTTGCTAAACTGCTACTTTTATATCTAAACACTTATATGTACAGATAAAAAAATTATAAAGAATAGATAGAAATTACTTTAGTGTGGGATTGTTTTTAACCGCTGATATTTATTTTCAAAGCTGTTGGTGAATTCAGTCAGAAGTGGCTATGTTAGGGTATTTCTATCCACCACTGTTTTCTTTTTAATAGCTTGGTCGTAGGTCCCTAAACTACAAACGATATTTCTACCCCTGTTTTCCTGATGTGGATAAACAAGTGTCATGGTCATGTCACATATTTCAAAGAAGTCCTTCATGGATCATTTTATGACAATTTAGGGGCCCTGAGGTTTACCTGCAGAACCGTCAAACACAGCAAACACTTTCTGTTAGATACAATGCCTTACTAAACAGAAACAAACAAAAGAAGCAAATTCTCTCCAGAATACAGTCTTATAGAAATTCTGTCATCATTAAATAATGCAGATATTTATCTGGACTCCATAGGGTTTATGGGATGTGCTAAAACTAGGTTAATACTATAGTTTTATCTATGGGTGTTATATTTGTAATTCAGTTCCTGGCCTATGTAATCTATCAAACACTGGGTGAATTTTATGTCTTCCAGAGATTCCAAATTGCCTACAAAAATAATCTAGCTGTTTTGGGTTATGACAGAGACAGAGTGCCCTCTCTTCCATGCTAAAGTGTGAAATGACCCTCTCATTTTTATCATATACATATGGTATTATGGTATTTTCACATTCACGTATGCACATCTTTCATATAGAAAATGTTTCCTCTTTGAAATAGTCATTAAACTCTGATTAGTGAAATTCATGATGCAGAGGCAGACTATATTCAGTGGAGTTCAATTGTTTTCTCTTTAGACCTCAGATTTTCTTCGCTATGTTTGATTATACATCACATTATATGTAAAAATTGACTCTAAATGGATTAAAGCTCTAATTACAAATTTTTTATAAAAACACCTGTTTTCTGAGAATTACGAAATTCTTAGAAAAACATGTGCGTGGTCGGGCGCAGTGGCTCCCGCCTGAAATCCCAGCACTTTGGGAGGCCGAGGCGGGCGGATCACGAGTTCAGGACATTGAGACCTTCCTGGCTAACACGGTGAAACCCCGTCTCTACCAAAAATGCAAAAAATTATTTGGACGTGGGGGCGGGCGCCTGTAGTGCCAACTACTCAGGAGGCTGAGGCAGGAGAATGGCGTGAACCCGGAGGCGGAGCTTGCAGTGAGCCGAAATGGTGCCACTGCACTCCACTGGGCAACAGAGTGAGACTCCATCTCAAAAAAGAAATAAAAAAGAAAGAAGGAAAGAAAATGCGTGTATCTTTTATTGTCATGTGTTGTTTGGCAATGGATTCTTACGTTATACACCAAAATTATAAGCAATAAGAAAAAAATTGAGAACTTTTGTGTTTCAAAAATTAACTATCAAGAAATGTGAAGATAACCCACAAAAGAGGAAAAATACATTTATATATATATAAATGTATTTTTATATATATATAATATAAAATATATATATATATATATAAAACGTGTTTATTACACACACACACACACACACATATGTGTATGTGTGTATATATATGATCAGGGCTTGTATCCAAAATATGTAGATAACAATTAAAAGACAAACCAATTGAAAATCAGCAAACCTTAAATAGACATTTTCCAAAGAAGATATAGAAATGTCTAGTACGCACACAGAAATAAGTTATTAGTTATTAGAGAAGTTCAAATTAAAATCACAATGAGGGCTGGGCGCGGTGGCTCATGCTTGTAATCCTAGCACTTTGGGAGGCTGAGGCAGGTGGGTCACCTGAGGCCAGGAGTTTGAGACCAACTTGGCCAACATGGCGAAACCCTGTCTCTACTAAAAATACAAAAATTAGTCGGGAGTGGTGGCAGGTGCCTATAATTGCAGCTACTTGGGAGGCTGAGGCAGGAGAATCACTTGAACCTGGGGGGCGAAGGTTGCGGTGAGCAGAGATTGCACCACTTCACTCCAGCCTGGGTTAAAGAACAAAACTCTATCTCAAAAAAATAAATAAATAAATAAAAATCACTATGAGATATTACTTCAGGCCTACTAGAATGTCTGTAATAAAAAAGATACACAATAATGGACTCTGCTGAGAAGCTGCAAACTTCATATATATCTAATGGAAATGTGAAATAATGCCACTACTTTACATACAATTTGGCAACTTAATGAGTTACACAAAATGTACTATATGCTCCAACAATTCTAACTCTAGGTATGTACAACAATAACTTTAAACATATCTTGCATGAAGATTTTTACATAAATGTCTATAGGGGCATTTCTTCAAAACAGCCAAAAAGTGGAAACAATTCGAAGGTGCATTCCCTAGTACCTGGACAAACACAATCACACATCGTTTCATTTACAGCAACTCTCATCAAAAAGTTAATATTTAATCACAGAAATTAGATTGAAAGTAGTGGTTATGAAGAACTGGGGTTATAATAGGGGAATTGCTGCAAATGTGCATTAGGAATCTTTTTGAAACTCTACAACAGGATTTTGGCGATGATTACATAACTCTATAAATCTACTAAAGGTTTTTACCTTTGACAAAGCCAACAAGAACATATATTGGGGAAAGCATAGACTTTTCAATAAACATTGCTGGGAAAATTGGATTGCCATATGCAGAAGAATGAAACTTGACCCGTATCTCCCACCATATACAAAAATCAACTCAAGATGGATTCAGTACTCAAATAAAAGAATGAAACTATAATAAAACCAGAGGAAAACCTAGGGGGGAATCTTCTGGACATTGTTCTAGGCAAAGGATTTATGACTAAAACCTCAAATGCACAGGCAACAAAAACAAACAGACAAATGGAACTTGATTAAACTAAAATTCTTCACAGCCAAAGAAATAATCAACAGAGTGAACGATCTGGAGAATGGGAGTAATATTTGGAAATTATTCATCCAACAGGGGACTAATATATAGAACATTCAAGGAATTTAAACAATTCAACAATAACAAGAAATAATCCCATTTAAAAGTGAGCAAAGGACATGAACAATTTCAAAATATGGCATACAAATGGCCAACAGGCATATGAAAAAATGTTCAACATCACTAATAATCAGAGAAATGCAAATTAAAACCAAAATGAGATACCATCTTACACCAGTCAGAATGGCCATTATTAAAAAGACAGAAAATAATTAATGTAGGGGAAGATGCGGGAGAACTCTATAAACTGCTGGTGGAAATGTAAATTAGCACAACCTCTATGGAAAACACTATGGAGAGTTCTCAGAGAACTAGCAGTAGAACCACCATTTGATCCAGCATTGCCACTATTGGATATCTACCCAAAACAAAAGAAAGAAATAATAATAATAAAAAAACAACCCTACACTTATACGTTTATTACAGCACTAGTCCCAATAACAAATATACGGAATCAATCAACCTAAGTGTCCATCAATGGATGAATAGATTAAGGAAATATGCTGTATAAGTATATATGTATGTATACATATATATGTCCACACACATTTAAAGAAATACTATTCAGCTACTAAAAAAAGAGTCAAATCATATTTTTGGCAGCAACATCAGTGGAACTGGAAGTCATTATCTTAAGTGAAAGAAGACAGGCACAGAAAGTCAAATATAACATATTCTCATTCATAAATGGGTGCTAAAAATGTATACATGTGGATAGAGAGAGCGGAATGATGAACAATGGAGACTGAAAGGTGAGGTGGTGGGAGGGGGTGGATGAAATTAGTTAATGGATACAATGTATGTTATTTGGGTGATGGATACTCTAAAGGCTCTCAGTTGTTAATCAAATTAAAATGGATATAATTTATTCTATTTTACTTTATATTTGTTATTGCATCAATAAATATAAAACCAGATATTTAGGGAAACACTATAACACAGACGTTGGCAAACTTATTCTATAAAGGAAGATAGTTAATAATTTATGCTATTTTAAACATAATACACATAATACATGGTCTCTGTCACAACTACGGTGAAAGTGGTTAGAGACAGTATGTAAACAAATAGGTGTTTGTATTTACAAAACTTGTATTTACAAAAATAATGGTAGGCCAGATATGGCCCATAGGCTGTAAATTTCCTACTGCTACTGTTAAAGAAGTAACTGATGGAGTTTAAATTGGTATGTCTTTTCTTTCTGGAGACAAATTAGTCAAATATCAAAAGTTTTACTTGATGCTTTTTCATACTTAAATTCTAGTTTTAGTTTTTTGTCTCAAGGCAAAAATAAGATCAGTCATACATGTAATACACATGTGTATAAATATATATCCCATACATGATATACATATATACATAATCAAATGTCATTTCTAATATGTAAAATTTAGAAATGATAGCATAAATGTTGGTATCATTGTGCAATGAGACTCCGTATGGCCAAATTTACATTTATAAAAATAGAGTTTTATTGGCATGGAAACATATTCAACATGTATCAAAAGAAATATACTTATATGATTGTAAGGATTCCATTTTGTGAAATAACATATGTACATATTTGTGTATAATTTATAGATCTGTAGCTTTATGGGGGCAAGTCTAAAATATATGCTTCTAATTTTTAGCAATATTATCTGGAGCTATAATTTCTGATAATTAAATATTTTAAAATATGTATTTCCCATTTTGCTTATTTTTCTATAGTGAGTATATAGAGCAACACTTAAAATGAAGCAGGAAAATAAAAATCAGTATTGGCACATTTTCTTTAATAATTAAACACATAAAAATCTGTTCTTAATATACTGATTTGAAGTTTGTAGTTAAACTTTTATGAATACTCACTATATCAGTACAACAAAGTACTTATTAACCATATAAAAATGAAGTGCATAACATATTACTTCAAAAATCAGTTAATTAAATATTCAAATCCATGCCTGAACTTGAAATACGACTGATTAAAAGCAATCAATTTTTAAAGCCATTTGAAAAGCACTACTCGTTGATTCTTTGTAAAAATTGACCTGGATTACTAAGTTATACACTTTTAATTATAGCAACAAACATATTTCTGCTACATATTATTTTGTTCAATCATTTATTAATTTCCTCCACTATCTTTCAAATGTCATTTAAACTGCTATATAAACAGCAAAGTCTAAATCATTTTAATTGCTAAATTTCCTTCTCAGGAATACTTAAAAATAAAAAGGCAATTCAGGCAATTAATCTGTCAGTAAGAAGACAACATAGATAAAAGCCTGATTAGCAAGACGCCACCTTATCAGATACTTCAGTTAACTGTAATTTTGGGAGCACGGTAACTTTAGGAAGAAAAAAATGGGCAAAATTTAGATTTAGAAGCAAAGGAAACACACAAAATCCCCACCAAAGAACTTTGGCAACAATCTGCTCCTTTTCCCTTAAAAACAAAGGTTATCATTTAAATCCTGTCTTACTTCTTTTTCCCAAGACTCAGAAAAAGACTTAACCTTAAACTCTTTTTTCACGACTACTAGTCAAGGTTAATGCCTTCACTTCTTGGCTTTCATCCTTTGTCATCCCATGACTGAGCTGCTGAACTCTACTGGGTGTAGTACAGCATCATTTATTTTATTCTTTCTCCTTCACCATTTAAGTGATTTAATCATAAAACTATATCCTTACTTCCTTCATTTAAAAAAAAATTCACTTTGCAACTAAACTTCTCAAAACATTCAACTGTGTCTTCCCCACTTTATTACCTTGTATTATTACTATGCTTCTCCCTGAATTTGTCTTTTCTCAACTATTCTAAAATCTTTCTCAAGTGTTAACTGACTTCTCAACAACCACATTCAATGTAAAAAGCATAGATTTAAGAAAAACCTGGCTGCTCCATTGATATTTGTACAAGCTCGGGCAAGCCGTTCAGATTCCCTCAGTTTTAGTTTTATCATTTTTAAGGATTATTATAGCTCGTATAGCTATTTTGTAAACAAGTTTTGAAAAGTTAAGGAAAGCTAATGTGAACTACCTACTCAACAATTTAACATTTTTAGAGCATGTATGAAAAAATAGTAAATATTTTTTTAAATGTACTAAATTTATTAACATCATTAGATGACTTTATGACCTACCAAATACCTCATTTAACTTTTCAAAACTTATCTACAAAGAGATATAGATGGCTAATAAGGACACGAAAATATACTCAACAGCATTAGCCATCAGGGAAATGAAAATCAAAACTATAATGAGATATCCTTTCACACCCATTAGGATGGCTATAATAAAACCATCAGAAAATGACAAATGTTAGTGAGGATGCAGAGAAGTTAGAATTCTTATATATTATTGATGAGAATATAAAATGTTGCATCCGCCTTGGAAAACAGTCTAGTGGTTCCACAAAAAGTTAAAAATGGAATTACTACATGATATAATTATTAAGTTACCTCAATACTAGTTAAGGAAGAAATTTTCTGATCTTAATCTATAATCATTCAACTCTCTTTTCTTCCTAGTCTCCTAAACCTTGAAGTGTCCATAAACAATAAGGTATTAAATGGATGAAATTCTCATTTTCTTCCCCTCCTTTTACCTATAGAAAGCCCCAGCTGGGGGGCACAAAGAGTCATGTAAAAATTTATGTCCAATTCATAGTTGGATTATAACATAGAACTGAGTATTTTAATTTCTAAATTGATACTGTTTTAGTAAAATTAAATGACCATGAAAATTTTATTACTTGAAAAATCATCAAAAATATCTTTCAGGAGTAAGGGAAGAATTTTTTCCAATGGGTATATTTTAAAGTCACAGTGGGACACAAAAATAAAATTTTCTTTAAATTATAAAAACACAAAAACATTGTGCATGAAGGATGTTTGCAGAAAAATCATAGCTCATTAAAAATTATAAAAGAACAGTAAGGTGGCTCATGCTTGTAATCTCAGCACTTTGGGAGGCCAAGGTGAGCAGATCACCTGAGGTCAGGAGCTGGAGACCACTCTGGCCAACTTGGTGAAACTCCATCTTTACAAAAAATACAAAAATTAGCTGGGCGTGGGGGCACATGCCTGTAATCCCATCTACTCTGGAGGCTAGGCAGGAGAATCACTTGAAACCAGGAGGTGGAGGTTGCATGGGCCCACATCACGCCACCACACTCCAGCCTGGGCGACAGAGTGAGACTTGGTCTCAAAAAAAAAAAAAAAAAAAAAAAAAATTTTATATATATATATATATATATACACACACACACACACACATATATATATCACAAAATTAAAAGATAATTTCTTTTTTAAAATAAAATGTAATATGGGCTATGCTTGTATTTAATTTGTTTATGCTATTGATTGCTGTCTTCAAATGCCTGTGTCTTTGGAGATCTTAAAGAAACCTTGTGACTATAAGCCTAAGCTTGCCTGAGAACATTCAGAAGACTTTTGGAAAACAAAGTTCAAAGAAAATATTTAGGAAGTACAAGTTATGAGCTCTGGCAACTAATAGTCTTTAGTTGGTGACATAATGAAGACTAGACTTTTACATTGTTCCTTATATAAAATCCTGCACTGAATTATAGTTTATCTAACTGCATCTTTATTGTTTCTAACTTGAGTCCACTTAATGGTCTGGGTAATATTCCAATTTCATGAAGATGGCCCTCCTTCTTTTCTTTTTGTTTTTGCTTACTGTTCCCTACTTAGGTCTGAGTGTTGTTTAAAACTCTCTCCTACACTGAATGATTTACGTAATGTTGAATATCAATATACAAACTCTTTTTTATTCAGAGACACATGGCAGGCATTCAATCGGTAGTCAATGAATAAAGAATATATGTTGATATTAAATTCAGTCAACATTGATTTATGTGATCTATTATTTTATACTGTTCTTGGAAACCAATGACATGTCTGCAATTATTACCTATCATGTGTTGTACATTTGAGTTATTAAGTTATGTCTGCCAGTGTAGATTTCCCGCAAGAAAACAACTGGAGATCGGTCAGCCACCTTGGTGTTTGCCCCTACTACTAAGTAGATTAGGTTCCAGTTCCCCTCCACCTATGCTGAAATGGGTCATGCCTTGTTGTGTCTCGAGATATGTCATATTCCATGGAACTACTCTCCTGAAGACATTTTAAAATTATATTTTCAGAGTCAACGTAAGATAGCAGATGGATAATCTGCTTGGAGGCAATTGAGGTCATAGATCATTAGGCATCAGGGAAATTCTATATGTAACCAAACATCTGCATTTGAAAAATATAGTCAAAAGCTTTCCAAAAAAAATCTCAAATCATAATTTCTTGCCAATTTAACATCTGAAAAATATAGAAAAGTTAATCATGAAAACAGAGTCAGTGGATTTTTGTACTGAAAGAGCCACTAGAGATCATGTTTTCCAACTCAATAATTTCACAGATGGAAAATGGAGCCAAAGGAAGTTAAATGCTTTATCTAGGTTCACATAACTAGTTACTGACAAAAGTGGGACTGAAATGCGAGTTTTTGATGGTGTTTTATTACCATGCTGCTACCCTCAGCCTACTGAATCTATTAAATCCTGTGTATATATTGTAGACATTAAGCTTGTTCTCTAAACATAATACCAAAGTCCCCAATCATTTTTAATGAAGTTTCTGTAATCATATTGGAAAAATGACAGTCAAAATTATCTTTCATATATTCTCAGAGAATGCTTTCTCCTGGAGGAAATACTCAATATAAGATTAGGATAACAAGATCTCTGTAAAATGAATGTTTCCATTTGCAGAATTAAATATTTAGAGCTTCCCAGAAATGTGTTGGCATGAGTTCACATTTGAATATCTCCTTTCCAGTTTATAAGAAATAGCCTAAGAAATGAAGAAATATGGAAGACGTATCATCTGGAAGCTAGGGTAAATCATTTTCTAAATGCCAGAAATTATAAAGAATGTTTGATATATACAGGGTAGATGAGACTCTAGACAGACTGACAAATTGTCTTCCTGTAACAGTATGGCTTAATGGAAAAGCAATGGAGATGGTGAACCACTGGGGATTAGGTAAAATGGGGCAAGGACTGTCAAGTGGATTGGTAAATTTGATTAAAGTTCTTTTGGTCCAGTGGTTTTTAACATGGTGTTCCAGTGTGAAGGCATTATTGATTGAAAGGTGCTATTGACAATTACTGGATTAGTGCCAGAAATGCTTGAAATCTGGCAATGCTCTCAACAGTTCTACATAACAACGATCTGCTCCGTATCTTGCATCTCTCAAAATTTGAACGATGTATTGATTACTCATGTAGGTAAAAACAAGTTTATTAATAACTGTGTCGAGAATCTTTATTTTTCACATAAATACAAAATATTTCTGTACATATTTAATACTCAATGAATTTTACAGTAAGGTAATTACTATGTATGTAGATTTTTAAAAAGACTTTTTTTTTTTTTTAACAAGGCATAGAATGAGTCATTCCTCATTTTGGGACATTGTTTTCTTGTATTTTTTTAATAGGTTATCACACAAAATTGTTTCTGTCTACAGTTGTGCTCATGACATTTACTATGATTTTCTACGTTCAGGCACAAGCATTTTGCTCTTTCAGTATTTCCACTTGTATAGTCATCTCCAAGTTTTTATGTATAAAAATATTTTTATTATAAACTCTTCTACATTTTATTATGCCTTCATATTATACTTAGGGCATTATATTTTTTTAAATGTATGTAGCCATAATTCTGAATTTCATTTCAGGTTAGTTAAGGGAATGAATAAAATATTTGATTAAATAGGGATCAGTGGGTCTGACTGGGTTATAAGCCACTGTGGTCTCCTCACTATTCTGAGGAATTTAAAGTCATCAATGTTGGCAAAACTCCTAGGAGCCCACAGGAGGCTAAGAACAGAATGATTACTTGGTAGTTCCAACAACATATAAAGCTGTAGATCAAAGGTCACTGGCTCAAATCAATATAGAGGCCAAGAACAACAGCAAGGTGTGACTTGGGCAAGTAGAAAACATTGGAAATGCTGCCTTATAACATGAGGAAGTTCCTCATCTCTAGTTGATTGCTGATCTGAAGTGTAATAATTTATTTTAGTGAGCACATACCACCAAGATACCATTTCAAGGAAGTAGTGCCTATCTCTGTAGATGTACTTCAGCAATTAGCTTCTTCAATAATTGCATCCACTTAAAAAATATATTCATTTTTCATTGTTTTGAGATGGGGTCTCACTCTGTCACCCAGGCTGGAGTGCAGTGGCACAATTTTAGCTCACTGCAGCCTCCGCCTCCCGAGTTCAAGAAATTCTCCCACCTCAACCTCCATCACGCTGGGCTAATTTTTTACATTTTTAATAGAGATGGGAGGGATTTCACCATGTTGGCCAGGTTGATCTGGAACTCCTGACCTCAGGCGATCCGCCCTCCTAGGCCTCCCAAAGTGCTAGGATTATAGGTGTGAGCCACCGTGCCTGGCCAGGATTGCTTCCATTGTAAACAACAGCCTCCTCCAGTGTAGTCTGATCCAGCCACCACAGAACCAATGCTAGTTTGAGGCAGAATATAAATATGGACACTATGTTGGACTATTTTAACTCTAGAGTGTCTCCTGGGGTCAGCTCCAACTGTCATTGGGGTTGCCTCCCTCTGACCAACTTGTCTAGACCCCGCCCTTCCACAGGTATTGATCCTAAGGACACTCCCTAATTAACCTTCTGCCCATTTAGCTCAATCTCAGAGTCAGCTTCCCAGAGTTCCCTGAGAACCAAGTACAGAACATTCATTGTTAAAATCTCATAATGATTTTCAAGATAAAATGGCAATGTGAATTCTTATGCAAACTCTTCTGACCTTTTAACTATTGCCAGCTAATTTAAATCCTTTCCCCGTCAACACATTGTAAGCTCATTTAGCTCACAGTTAGGGAGATTATAATTCAGGATTTTCTCAAGACAATTTTCTCAGAATAAGCACTAATAGAACCCCTTTCATTGTTGAACATGTCCAGTTTAGACAATTAATGAATTTTATGATTACCCATCTCTTAGACCATCAGTTTGCTACTTCTGCTTGAGAAAAAAAGATTCCTGAGGCAGCACATTTCTGCCAGGCTCAATTAGGCCAAATTTGTTCAATCAAGAATGGGCCACTGATTGCCACAAGGCATCTAGAGTATATTTGTTCTTACACTGTGGTTGGCAGTCTGGTGACATTGGATGAAAAGTAAAAGCCATTTCGGTGTCAGAAATGGCAGTCCACCAAACAAAGTCTGGCACGATGTTTTGACAAAAACCATTTTCTCAGAAAGAGAAAAATTCATATTTCCCTGCTGGGTTTATTTATGTTCTTGGCCTCTTCACCAGTCTACTTAGACAACTATAAATCCTTTAACTAAGCTGGTAAAAAATCTTCCACTTTGATATGGTAGATAAAGTGTCTAATTTTCTTTAAGTGTCTAGGAAACAGAAAAATGACCATAGAGTAAATCTCAAAAAATATAAATAAATGCAAACAGCAAAAATCAAGGAAAAAATATCACTGACAGTATAAATGTCAATATTACAGACATTTTAATAAAACTATAAACAAATACAAACACGTTACTTGGTTATTAGCTAATTAATTAGTTGATTAATATGACCTGAAAAAATTAATAATTAATTCTGGTATCAGAGAACAAGTAAAACCGCACTGACTTAGTGCCTGGAAAATAAGAGTGTTGAGAATATTCCCTATCAAAAGGTGTAGAATGCAGCCATAGTAGAAATCAAAACCAAATCCATAACATTGGGAGCATTTATTTAATTTTTTAAGAAATAAAAATAAATGAAAGAGTTTAGAAAAAAAGAAAAAAACAAAGAAAATAATAAGGCATTTATTTTAAAGTATAAAATTTATTTGTAAGGCAAAGGGTTGCTTTTTTGAATAAATAAAAATGAAAATGATTAGTTAATACCCTGAATGGGAGCGGTACATATGTATGTGCATGTATTTGTGTGTGTGTGTGTGTGTGTAAATATATATATGTAGACATATATACAATGGGAAAATGAAGTTAATCTAACTTTACTGAAGCAGGTTGAAGGACGTGACTCATCAATGTGCTAATTACACTGTGGGAGCTACTGAGGTGCTTATAAAGATTTATGATGAACAGAACATGAGAGTAAACTTGATGTAAAATTATGAAACACAGGATATCAGAGTAAGCTTAATGTAACGACTTGACACAAATTTAATATCTGCTTTCTATTTACTAAAATTAGGATGATGTATGAGAACTTGTATAGCTTTTTTTAATGTATAGCTTTCCTATATACTAGAAATTCCCTATACTTTTTAAGCTGCTTGCTGACTGCCTGCTTGCATTCAGCATATTTTTTGTGCAAATTAACTAAATTCTATGAAATACTATACTATATATAATATATACTATACTATATATAAAATACTATAGTATATATATTTAGGACAAATTTGGCTTTGTAAGTAATTTGACTCAATATATTTCTTAGAGTTACCCTTTAAAAATTTTTTATCAGTTAAGTAAATTTTAGTAGTTTGTTCTAAATAAAAGTATCTATTTGAAAACCCTTTTATTAGAAAATTATATATATCTGCCTCGATATTCAGTAATAACACTATCAAGGATAGTCTCCCTCTCTCTCTCATGGGGAGAATTAAACCAAGACAAAAAGAAACATGTCAATTCATGAATATGGAATTACCTAATTTGGAAATCACTATTAGCTAACTAAGTAAGTATCTAATAAATGTTTGCATTACTAGGAAAAAAATAATATGATTCATATCTGTGAGTAAGAGCTAACACAGACTGAGTAACAAATGTGTGCCAGACACCAGGAAGACCATTAAATATATTTTCTCTCTTAATTCTCAAAACAAACAACTGTATTTCACTGGGACTTTTTACAGACAAGGAGACTAAGATTTAGAGAGGTAAATCCATTTGTCCACAGTCACATGGAAAGTAATTTATTTGACTAAGTAATAATGGGGTAAGTTTGAATGGAGTAGGAGACAGAAATTACATTTTTTAATTATACAAATTTTTTAGCATCTTAAGTATAGCATTTTTAGTATATTTTAAATCAAGTTTATAAATTGCATGTGTGTGTGTGTGTGTGTGTGTGTGTGTGTGTGTGTGTGCATCTGGATTTTGGAATGTTTACATACAATTATGACATATCTTGGGGAAGGGACCCAACCAAGTCTAAAAATAAAATTCATTTATTGCTCGTATATAACTTAAACATACAGTCTGAAGGTAATTTTATATATACCTTAAATAATTTTTTGAATGAAACAAACTTCATGTACATTGAACTATCATAAAATAAAGGTGTCATGGGATACTACTCAGCCATATAAAAGAACAAAGTAGAGTCTTGCAGCAAGTTGGATGGAGCTGGAGGGCATTATCCTAAGTGAAGTAACTCAGGAAGAGAAAACCAAATACCATATGTTCTCACTTTTAAGTGGGAGCTAAGCTATGTGTATGCAAAGACATTCAGAGCGATATTAATGATAAAATGAAATGGAGACTCAGAAGGAGGCCAATGAATAAAAAAAAAAAAACAACTCTACATATCGAGTACAATGTACACTACTCAGGTGGCAAGTGCACTAAATATCAGACTTCTCCACTATACAACTCATCCATGTAGCCAAAACCACTTGTACCCCAAAAACTATTGGAATTAAGCAAAAATTCTTTTAAAAGAAAGTTTGTCACTGTTTCAGCCACCCATGGGGACAATCTGGTTGTTTGGCATCACCATCATTCTTGGCTCTTAATTTATATGCCACCAACAGGCAATCTTTTTTTTTACATTTATTCATACATAAGTACGTAACAGTAAAAAAGAAATATAGTTAATACAGTGAAAACGTGTTCAGGGTAACTAAAGTAGTAGCATCACCAGAATACTTGTGTCTGTTGTTAAAACAACTGCAAGAACAAACAACAGCAGGCTTTCATTCACCACCTACAACGTCGTGTATTGATTTAAAAGTTGCTGTATGCTGTATTTTTCTTTTAGGTGAGAAGAAACATCAGAAGCAGTGGGGAGACCAGGAAGTTGGTCCTCTGGGGATAAGGAGGAATTCTACTAGACATCTTTTAAAGATGTTTCCTCTGGTCTTCTGCCTCATTAAACATATGTTTTGTCTTAGAAGCCTCTCTTTGATTTTATATACTGACATAATATCTTTTTCTGTTATGAATGCACACTGCTCTAGTTTTTAAATAAGCCCATCACACTTTTTGACCATGTCATATATAGGCACTTTTTCTTCAGTGTTAACAACATGATCTCTATTCTTAATATTATCAAGATTGCCTTAATTTACAACCCTTTTGGCTATTTCACCATCGGTCAATGAATGAACAACTGTAGCCTCAATATAAATGTATAAAACTTCTTTGATATCTACTTCCTCAAGCTTACTGATGAATTCTGAAGGTATATTTTTTGCATATGTAAGAAAGTCAGTCATTTTTTTCTCACTTGAGGTCTGTTGTCACCCAGTCCAGCTTTCCTGAAGTGAGCATGAACCACTAGTAGAAGATGTTTGTGAAATCAATCAGAAAGCTGTTTCTGGTGATCCATGACTTTTGTATCATAATAATGGGCCTTGATAAGAAATTATCTCATTTAAAGCAGCAAAAATGCCAAATTTTGCCTATTTCAGCAACTTTACACTTAAGCTTGCCTGCTGCATTAGCACATCCCAGCATAGTTACTCTATCCTTAGCATCCTTAATTCCTGTAGGAGCTGCCTTATCAGCTGTGGTCAGTGTCTTTATGGAGCAGTAACATCAGAACAATGTTTTATGAGCATTAAAGACTCGTTCTGGTGTCAAATTTTCATCTGCAATGATCTGTGTAAACTCCTCAATGAATTTATCTGCTGCTTTGTGATCAGCAGATGCTTTATCAGTAGAAATCATTAAAAATTTAATGCCATGTCTTTTCTTAAATTTTTGCAACTAGTGTGTTGAATATTCATAGTTCCCTTCAATTTACAGTTCATTGTGATGGATCTTGGCTTATTTTATGATTACTATTACTAACATGTGTTCACTGCAACACTTAAAGATTCGCTCTTCCAAAATATAATCAACATCTTTATTTTTAGCTTTATGCAATGTTTTCTTATTTTTCATTAACATTCGTTTATCACTTTCAGCATATAACTCAACAGTTTATCCTGTTTCTTTAGGTATATAGCGGTAATTCCAACACCATACTCTTCTGTAAGACATTTCACACTTACACTGCTGTCTTTCTCCAACAGGTTGATTTTCTATGCCATAGATAAACATAAATGCTTATTATTTTTGGTATCACTGTTACTGATAGGGGATATCTGCAGACTTTTTTGGCATTTTCAACAATATCTTTATACCATACAGCAGAGACTACGCAAACAATCACAATGAGTAATTCACATAGGTTTTGGTTCCATGTAAGGTACTGTGGGGATCCTGCCACTGGTGCATTTGGCCCTGACCACATGCTTTTCTTCTTCTTCTTTTCTTTCTTTTTTTTAAAACAAAACAAAACAAAACAAAAACCGTTAGTGTGTGTGCTTCTCTGGGGGAATCCGGGCATGCAATGGAAAAAGATATCACAGCTTATGTGGGCTGGGAGGGTCTTTTTCTCTTGGGGACTCTAAAAAACTGAGTTGTATTGCTACATTTTGACTGTACCTGTCACACAAGGTCAGGTGTGGAATTTTCCACTTGTGCATCATTTTAGAACTCAAAAAGTTTTGGAATTTAGAGCATTTCATGCTTTAGATTTTTGGAATATAGATGCTCATCTGTATATAAAATAAGTAGGAGCTACATGTACTGATATGAAAACCTTTTTATGATCTGCCATTAAATGAAAGAGTAAGCATATGTAAATTGTGATACACCTTATGTAAAGAAAGTATTTTTTGAAAAAAGATTATTTACTAAAATGTAAAAACATTTATAAAATATTAAAATGCTTATATATCTCATTTAATAATTTCATAAAACTGTATAATTAGATTATTTAGTAATAATCATTCTTATTAAGTGGTAAAATTTTATGTAGTTGATTTTATTTTCTGCTATTTTTAATTGTATTTTATAATTTTCTTTCACAAGTATTAACACTGTTAAATGCAATAGAAGTCTTTAATAGGCCGGGTGTAATGGCTCACACCTGTAATCCCAGCACTTTGGGAGGCCGAGGTGGGCAGATCACGAGGTCAGGAGATCCAGATAATCCTGGCTAACCCGGTGAAATCCCGTCTCTACTAAAAATACAAAAAATTAGCCGGGTGTGGTGGCATGCACCTGTAGTCCCAGCTACTCAGGAGACTGAGGCTGGAGGATCCCTTAAACCCAGAAGGCAGAGGTTGCAGTGAGCCAAGATCCTGCCACTGCACTCCAGCCTGGGTGGTAGAGCAAGACTCTGTCTCAAAAAAAAAAAAAAAAAAAAAAAAAAAGATAAGACGTTTGAAATTTACTCTCTCAGTTATTTTGAAATATCAAAACATCACATTGTACTTCATAAATGATCAATTATGATTTGTCAATCAAAAACAATCTTAATAAAATTTAAAATCTCTATTTGCTAAAAACTAATTGTTTTATGTAAAGCATAAAATTTATCAATATTTCTTCCAAATGTTCTTTTTGAAACTATGTATACTGTTTGGGAAACTGCATTTATTGTACAGAGTTCATTGGAATTATAACTAGGTGCCAGCTCTGGATAATTTTTATTTTGGCATTGAAAGAAAATTGGCTCAAATCCTATTCCATATATGGTTGGGAACCCTGCACCCTTTAAAATGCCTGCTAGAGATTTTAGGGGACTTTTGTTACACCTAGTCACTTCTGAGCTACATTTTCAGCTTATTCTACCTTTAAGAATGTTCAAATTTCTTGCTTCCTATAATAATTTCCTTATTTGCAACACAAATGTGAGAGAAATATAGCCCCATTTTACTTAGTTACCCTAGGCATCAAGATAACAACAACTGTAATTCATCCAATCCTAGCATAGAATGCAAAATTAAATTTAGACATGTTTGTATCTTGTTTCTATTATTTCACCCGTCTTTGATTCCTTGTCAGAGAACTTTCATTTGTCACATCTTCTACCCTGATTCAAGCATCTTGTTATATTATTGAGTACCTTCAACTTCCTTTAATCTCCTCTCTTCCTGTTTGTACATACCCAACCTTTAAATTTTTATTTTTTTTCAGAGAAAGTTATTCTTTGATTTGTTTGAACTCTAACCTAAGAAAAATCTTTCCACAGTTAAAACGATCCATAAAAACATTTTGTCGGTTGGTTTGCTTCCTTTCCATGGGGAATTATGAGGTCAACTTTACATTTTTCTTCTCACAGTGTATGTATTACAACAGCCTAATAAATAAATAGCTATATCTAAAAAATTGATCACATTTCTGTCCCATGACATTGATATTACATGGTCATTCTACATCCTCAGTGCTACAGTTTTAAAGTTCTCTATTTATCTTTTTAGTTAATCACACTTCGCCTCAGGAAGGCTGTTCCTATCAGGCTTGTTACCACTGGCAAGCCAGGGTCTCTAAAAGCATTTTAGTTTACAGATGTGCTAAGTGAGTTGGACTATAGGCTTTCTACGAATATTTTCAATTTATGTAACATAGGTATGTCTTTAGATGCATCCATTAAAGAAGATAAAAAGGAAAACAATGTACCTAACTAGTACATTTACTTTATTTCCTAATACAAATTCATGATTTGAAATATGAATCCCCAAGTCCATAAAAAAGCTGTGCTAATTATATTTTAAGAAGTATTCATTATCTTATTTCCTCTTTGGGTTTTAATAAAAACAAGCTTTTAATTTTCAGTAACATCATTATAAGACATTTTTATTTGTAGAAGTAACAATATTTCAAAAATAATTATTTTCTTGCACCAAATCTTGTGAATATAAATCCAATCTACAGCTCTAAATTGGGATCTCTCCAGGGATGTTTTGAATGGTGGTGTCATTTTGCTAAGCTGTATGTCTCAGAGAAATTTTAGAGAAAAGCTACAGCTTTTTCTTAACAAAAGTAAGGTAGAAGAATAAACAAAAACTAAAGATAATCATTTAGTATGGTTAAGAAAAAGACTATGGAATTTTTATGAAATTAAATTAGGACTTTAAAAACCAGACAGGAAACTATATGCTTCCAGTATTTGCTTTTGTTCACATATCAACATTTGTCTAAAAGGAAATGAAAAAAGAAAATAAATCGAGAAGAGAATGAAAACAAGTCAATGTATTGAGAAAATTGCATTAAAATGGTAAAAGATGGAAGGAGAGAAAAGGAAAAATAAAAGAAAAACAAAAAATATATTTTATCATATTTTTTCCTACTTAATCTTTTTATATACCTATCTAATTTCAAGAGTTTAAATTCCTCTTCTCTCCAATATCATGTTTTAGGTACTCAAATTTGAATTCACTCTACCTTTTTGAAAGAGAATTTCCGTTGTATCTCTCTAAACTGTATTGCTTAAATAGGCTATAAATTTCACTTCCAATCTCTTACACACATAGTTTTCTTGCCATGACATAGTCTCATCCTTTGTCTCTTTCGAAGGAAATTTTTCTCCAATAGAATTTACTTCTAATTTATAATAAAGATGCTGACTTCATTGTTTGTGTTTTACTGACGTCAGCTTTCAATTCCCACCACTCCCTCTTCCTCTTCTGCCCCATATTTGAGCAAGCTGAAAAGAAAGCACAGGTACTCCCTCTGCGGAAGCCAGAAGTTCAAAGCAATTAAGCCCTAGCCCATGTGTGGGAGCCTTCGCCCCAACCTTTCCCTAATCACAAAAAATCCAAGCCAGGCAACTTTCCATACTCTCTCAAGCCATTTTTGGACCTGCTTGCTGCTTGCCCTGCTCTCCTGAGAAAGTCTCATTATGAGAGTAATAAACTGTTTCCTTAACCTCTTGGTGTGTATGTGGCATCATCAGTCTTGACATCCAAGCAAAACTTTGGGGGATGGGTCTATCCTATTTCTTCGTGGAGATCACAAAATGTCTACATTATTTGGATAAATCTGTCTACATTATTTGGATAAGTCTGTCCTCACTCCTCCTTTAGGGTGAAACAAGTAAAGAGACATCTTATTTGGTAATTTTTCCAGGTGCATAGCCATAGTAGAGGATCTTGTTCTATATTCAGGAACACAGGAAACAAGATGAAATTGTTCACTCCATGCAATCCCCTCCATTTTGTTTTCTTAACCACTGGGCATAACCGTAAGTGAATGGCTCCCCAGCATGGTAGCTATTCTTTAAGCCATTCCCATATTCTTTAGGGAAGCGGAGTATCTGTTTAGCATAGTTATTTTACTCTCATTTTCTAATGCAACATGTATCCTTCTCATAGCAATGTTTAGTTGCTTATTTTTTGACTCCAGAAAGACCTGAAATGGTTTAGACAGATACACTAGTTACAGAAACCCAAGGCCATACTGTTCCCTAGCTCCAAATTACACATTTTTATGTTTTCATCTTAATTATTTTTCCCAGGAACAGGGTTAATTATAACTCACTGAAGATTATATAATGATTCAAATGACCTTATAAAATCAATCTTAATAATGCAATGTCAAAACTATTATGCCACTTATTTGATCATTATAAAAATTTTCCTGTTATCGAAACCCTAATAAGAATTTAAAGTAAAATAAGCAAAGTTCTTTAAAAAATTAAAAATCAATGAAGTTGTCACAGTTTTATATTGGAGACAGCATCTCAGCAATATCGCACCAAAACCAAAAGTGAAGTTCTCTTTTCTTCTTATGTTAATTTCAGGCCCCAAAACACAAATGCGAGAACAACAACAAAAATATTTAAGAGAAAACTGGAGGTTAGAATTATGACAAGCCAACATGTCAGGTGGATAAAGCAGTTCTACAAGACTAAGAGCCCAGTACTCATCCCCCAGGGTAACATTATGTCAGTGTGTCATGCCATTGCTTTGACAGGGTAACCCAAGGGAGGTTGAGCAATGTCTGTGTCTTAGGTAATGTCTTGGTTCAGTGAGCTCAGAGGACCTATGCCCTACATGCTCATCTGAACACTAAATCTTTAGAATAAACGAATTTGTTTTTATTATAAACCTAATTATTGATAAAACATTAGATTAAAATAAGCCCCTTACCAAGGTCCTTCCATTTTGCCTAGAGTCATACTGACGCAGCTTTATAGATACTAGTACCATCTTAACCCTGCTCAGGCGATGAGTTTAAGACATTAAAGCCTTGAAAATATTTAGCAAGCACCAGTCTGTTTAATTGATTGTTATGTTATTAAGAAATTCTTCATGCAACTTTGTGCTTTCTCCAAAAGAAAATTCTACCTTTTCACGGTGTAAGAAAATGAACAGTTTGACCAATTTGAATTTCTTTTCAGGGTCCTTTCATAGCCTTACTCATAAACTTTGTTCTTCCTGTAATTTCCAGAAGTCAGCAAACTACATAGAGTTAAGATAATTAATTTGGCTATTTCAGTCATTCTTACTGCTTAGGTCATCAACACTACTAGTTTTAAGAGTCAGTGTCTTTTTCTAATCTTTCTTCTCTGAAGTGGAATATGATTCCAGTGTTTTTCTAAACCTTTTGGGTTGGTACATGACCCATAGTTAGCTTGGGTTATACAAATACCAATTTAACTATGGCAGTCTTTCTTGTAACATCCTTATTTTATTTCTGGTCAGGAAGTACATAATATATTAATAGTTCTTTTCCTTGTCTTATTTTCTTAGCATTTAGTGAGTCAGTGCCTAGACACTAGTATTTCAAGTGTTTCCAATTTTAACAGAGACCCTTTTCCCCCACTATTACATGACAACCATGGCCATGAATAGATACTAACTGTATCTATGAGAACAGAATGTGATGTTGCAAGTCAACATGTATTTTATTGTGCAATTATAACAGTAGTTAACTTACATTTTACTAAGAAAAAGCAGTTTACTACTATCCTCTCAAAACAAAATTAGACTTCTTATTTTAAAATGCCAGTGATGAAGAGTATCAGTTTTTGAATTGAATTCTTCCTTCTATTTTGATATTATAATTGATTTGATTTCGCTAACTTAGCCAGTAAAGTTTATATCTTGCAATAAATCTTTCAAAGTTCTACTAGAGCTAAATTGGTTAAGAAAAAATAAAAAAATTCTGCCTCTAACACAGGCTAATTTGACTTGCTGGATGTTTGTGACAGCAAAGTTCAAAATCTTGCCAAGATTAAGACCTTGGAAAAAACCAAAGAGTTCCAAAGATATACTGATCTCCCCAGGCCTTTGGAATAGCTTACTGTTACTTATACTTCATTCAAAGAATGACCATGAAAAATGGCCTCTTTACTAATTTTACTTCTAAGTAATTTTATCATAGTTTCTCAGGCTCCCAGACTTTAGTCACTTGCTCAATATTTTCAGATAATTCAAATATTCTACTTCTAAAGTCTAGAACATACCATGTTTAAAAGCTAAATATTACATACCTGTAGTTTCAGCTACTAGAGAGGCTGATGTAGGAGGATCCCTTGAGCTCAGGAGTTTGAATCTAGCCTGAGAAACATAGCAAGTTTCCATCTTTTAATAATAATAATAACAGAAACAAATATTAAAGTGATCCTGTCCACTTAAAAATCAGTGTTGATTTTAATAATTTATTTTAAGTGATACTCAAGTTATTTGACAGCAAAATAAGGTAGAATTATTCTACCAGTAGGCTTAATGTTTTAGATAGAAGATTTTAAGAAGCATATGTCAAGAATTTTAATTTTTGTATTACATAGTTTGATTTGCATAGGGAAGTTTGACCTCAGTCAATCAATGAATCTATCAGTTCCCACTGATTCGAAATTTACTAAGTTGAGCCTACTATCATTGTTATGAAATCATGCCAGTGTGGTCACAAGCAATTAATTAGCTACAGTTATGAGCACTCTTAGTAACGTTAATAAACTTACTTCTACATGTATAGGTCTAATGCATTTATAGATGACATCATATAGTGGTTTTCTGGAGCAATGTATGTCTTTAAATTAGCATTATCTATAACAAATAATAATTTTAAGAAATATTTTTGGAAGGGCTGTTATAGACTTTAGTAAGTAATGTATATTCTTTATTTCTTTATGTGTATGAGTTTTATATAAGTTTACAATTTCCCAGACTCAGATTTACGAT
This sequence comes from Macaca mulatta, assembly GCF_049350105.2. Lineage (NCBI taxonomy): Eukaryota > Metazoa > Chordata > Mammalia > Primates > Cercopithecidae > Macaca > Macaca mulatta. Next base: position 89,334,838 of record NC_133417.1, read on the forward strand.
ATACTATCAAAATATTTCCAGGGATATAGAAAATTTATACTTTAGAAAGAAATAAAAAGATGTCATTTTGCAAGTTCAGCATGTGATCCAGTAGCTAAGAGACTCAAGGCTTCAAGAGGAATTAGTTAAAATTAAATTAATTGAAGGTTTTATTTTAATGAGTACTCTGAGAAGACTGTTGTAGTTGTAAAATTCAGTGCTTTTCAAAATGAGAAATGTCTTCAGGCAAAGGGTTTTCATGTTTACTGGTTAAACTATAAGCAAATCATAGGAAATGAAATACCTTTTTTTCTATTACCTGCCACCAAATAAAAAACTTTCTTCAATATGCTTTCAAAATTAATGTCTTTTTTTAACTTGTGCATTTACAGTTGTACTAATGGTATTGAAAATGTATAGTTTTTGTAAGCCTAATTTAATTTAAAATTCAGAATCGTTTCTTTGAAAAGCTAATAACGTATACAGATATTGATGTGCCATTGCAATTCTACAAGAATACTAAGGACCAGATGCAAGTCTCTAACAAAAACTTAGAAAAGCATAGACACACAATAGTTAATGAAACAACAATTATGAATTGTAATCTTAAACAAAAATAAAAACATAATCATTATATGTAAACCCTGGAATATCTTTAATAAATTTAATATTTAAATATTTTTTGAAATTAAAAAAAACTTTCAGATATATTGATTATATTTTACACACACACACACACACACAAACATATAAAATTTCACTCAGAAAGTTATGAGGGAATTTGTTATCAATAATCTAGGAAGTCCTTCAGTACTACAGAGAACATTTACTATTAGACAACTAAATATCATCATTTCCATTTGGTATTTTAGTGTATACAAAAATGAAGACATTTAATTTGTCACAGCGTTAATTTGAACAGAATTTCTTAAGGATAAGACCAGACTCACCTTTTCTAAAAAGACTAGGCAAACAGTTTTACCCGTGAAAAGTTAATATACTAAGATAGCAAACGTTTTTGATTCTAGCTCAGCATGCTACTTTACATTATCCTGGATGAAAAGCATAATCCTCCCTTTATGGTAATGTGTTAGGATTTGAAGATGATGGAGCATAAAGGAGGAAGATGCAAAGTCTAGGTAACTACCAAAGTTTGAGCACTGAATATTTGCATACAAACATATACCCATGTATGTATACATATGTGCATATGGAAATGCATATGTTTATTATGTATGTGTATATAGTTATTAATTTTGGTGTTTTTTGCCTTTTATAGTCTTTTGTTTGATACCAAGAATGCATATTTTTAATCACAAGGGGTGTCACACACTGTATTTCTCAATATTATCTTTAGCACTTACTTTGTCTTTTTGCACATAGTAATTGTTTGACCAAACTTTGCTGAAAAAGTGACATTAACCTATGAGAAAACTTATTATATGAGGGCTGAGGCAGTGCGTGTTATTTATCAGCACGCTGTCTTATCCCAGACTAGATTTGGTAGATTTTTAAAGAAATTGAATTTTGTACTTCCAAGTTGCAGATACGTCCTTTTTTCATTAAAGATTATTTTTAATTTTGAATATTTTATAAAAGTGTTAATATTTTGTGAGTTTGAAAGAGAGAGATGTGAAATAAAAAGCCATTGAGCTGGGTGCAGTGGCTCAAGCCTGTAATCTCAGCACTTTGGAAGGCTGAGGCAGGTGGATCATTTGAGTTCAGGAGTTCGAGAGCAGCCTGACCAACATGATGAAACTCCATCTCTACTAAATACTAAATACAAAAAAAAAAAAAAAAAATTAGCCAGACGTGGTGGCGTATGCCTGTAATCCTAGCTACTCAGGAGGCTGAAGCAGGAAAACCACTTGAAGCCAGGAGGCGGAGGTTTCAATGAGCCTAGATTGCACCATTGCATTCCAGTCTGGGCAACAGAATGAAACTCCATCTCAAAAAAAAAAAGAAAGAAAAGAAAAGAAAAAGCCATTTATTGTGACACATTTTACTTACCTGTTATAATCATTTTGTAATTGAGCAATTTTATCAAAATTAAATATCAAATTTTTATGTATGACAAATGATATCATAAACTAAAAAGACAAATGATAAACCAGGACACAATATTTGGCAAGTAAAGGGCAAAAGGTTAAAATTTCTTATATATGAAGAAAACATAACATATAACTTTAAGAAACACACAGGTAATTCACAGAAAATGAAAAGGAGTACTCATTCATTCATCCAATTAACCAGAAATTCTCAAATACTTTCTCTGTAATGGATAGTATTCTAGATGCTGTGAGATCAGTGACTTGAATTAAAAAAAAAAAAGGAAGCTTTTAGATTTATAGAATACTTATAGTCTAGCGGGGAAAGGTTGGAAAGCAGACAATAAATAAACAAACAATTGAATGTATTGTGATTTCGATGTTAAGTGTCTTGAAATAAAATTAAGTAGGCTGATAGGGATACAGAAGGTAAAGTTGGAGAATGTTGTTATTTTATAGAGAGGGATCATATAAAGCCCAATTTATAATAAGGTGATATTAATCCAAGAACTGAAACAGGAAGGGAATGAAACATATGGGTGTTCTTCAGAAAGCCTAAGGGATAATATGTGGAAAGGTCCCAAGGTATGATCATGATTGTCCAATGTGAGGAGGAGCCTGATCATGGGGAGTGAAATTGTGGGTGATGTCACAGAGCTATCTGGGCTCAGATCTTGTAGTCTTTTTTACACCACTGAAAGGCTTTGGTGTTGACCTTAAGGAGGTGAAAAGCCATTGGAGGGTTTTGAACAGTTGGCATCCAGTTGGCATTAAAGACATAAAGTTACTTGAATAACCCGAAAATGAGGGTATAGCAAAGAGGTCTGAGGTCTGGGGCACTCCAACTTTTAGAAGTCAGAGAGTGAAGTTCCTACCAAGGGAGACTAAGAAAGAGAAGGAATGATGTGAGAGAAACAGCAAAAGACACAAATATGCCAAAATACAACCAAGAAAAGTGCTTCAGAGAGGAAATAGTTGAAATGTTCCCAAATATTTTGATGGTTCAACTAAGAAGTCTGCAAACAGAGAATGTAATGTGGCAAGGTAGAAGTGGGTGACTTTCCCAAGAACCGTCTGAATGGAGTGTGAAAATAAGACCCTTAAAAGGAGGTGGTACGTGTGTAGAGGTTGAAGATGATGTACAAGAGGAATCAGAATGGCTGAATAGTGGTTTGGGGGCAGTGTGGTTTGTTCTAAAGGGAAGCAGAGGAATGAGGAGATAGTGAAGGGAAATGTGGCTTCAAAGGAAGGATCTTCTTAAGAAAGAAACAATCACTGCTGTTTGTATGTAAATGTTTCCATAGCTCCAATAATTATCAAAGAGAAAGAGAGAAAAAAATGTTGATACAAGAGATAGAGGAGACAATTGTTGGATCAATATTCTTAAGAGGGCATTAAGGGATGGGAGCCAATGTACAAGTAGAAGTTGGCTTTATGTAATAACAAAGGCAGTTCATCCACAGTGTATGCTTAGGGGTCTTTACAGAGAAAAAAAAAAAAATTGGCTCATTCAAAATACAACCAGTTAAGGAGGGTTTCTTTATATGGGTGAGAATATAGGAAAATGATTTTTTTTTAAATACCTAAGCTGTTACCAATCCTGAAGCCAAAGTGACAAAAAGAAGGGGAAGACAGGGAATGCTGTCAAGACAGCTGCCTAACGGAGAGGTGATCTATCCATCAATAGATAGATCATAGTGAAGACACAATTGGCTTATATTGCTGCTTTATAAGCTAATGCCTTTGCTCTATATAATTTTCTCAACCTTGTCTATGCATTAGAATCACCAGGTATGGGGGGGTGGAAACTCTAAAATCATTGACTCCTTAGATACTGCAATAAGAGATTCTGATTTAAGTTATCTGGGTCTGGCCTGGACATAGAATATGTATTTCCAAATGTTCACAATGTTTAGTTTGTAAACATTTAAAAATGTTTTGACCTGGAATTATCTGTAGTATTTAATTCAAAATGCAAATCCTATATTAACTAATTGGTATGGTTTGATTTAATATTTGTAAACTATGGGAAAATATGTGTGATATATATGTATATCTGTATCACATTTATATGTGATGTATAGGTTTATATGGATGGAATGGTGAGAAATAGTAAAAGCAAAGAGTCTTGGATTTCATCCTATTTTTTAGTCACTAAAATTAATGTAATATTTTGTAGGCTGAAGGAAAATCTTTAATAACGTATAAATTAGGTATATCAGATTAATTTAGAAAGGAAATGAAATGATTGACCTATAAAACCATTATTGTTTGCTGTCTTTTTTTGACTTTTTTTTTTGGAAAATATGAAATAGCTCATTCAATAGCTATCAGTCTGTTCAGTAGTGTAACAAATCATTTCATAATCTCTGACCTTTCTTACTTTACCTTAACGGCAATTATTTATTTATTTATTTTATTATACTTTAAGTTCTAGGATACGTGTGCAGAATGTGCAGGTTTGTTATATAGGTATACATGTGCCATGGTGGTTTGCTGCACCCATCAACCCATCATCTACATTAGGTATTTCTCCTAATGCTATCCGTCCCGTATCTCCTCCCCACCTTCCCCGCGCCATCCCCACCGACAGGCCCCACTGTGTGATGTTCCCCTCCCTGTGTCTGTGTCTTCTCATTGTTCAACTCCCACTTATGAGTGAGAACACGCAGTGTTTGTTTTCCTGTTCCTGTGTTATTTTGTTTTTTCTTCGCATTACTATTTATACTTTTAGCAGTATTCACTGTGCTTTTTGATTGTTTAAAATTGAGATAGGATCTCGCTGATGCCCTGGATACTGCCACAAGGGATTCACGCAGGCTGGAGTGCAGTACCACCATCACAGCTCACTGCAGCTGCAGGATCACAGTTCACTGCCCCTTCAACTTCCTGGCCTTAAGCCTTCCTTCCGCCTCGGACTCCTGAGTAGCTTGGATTACTGGTGCTAGCCACCATGCCCAGGTAATCTTCAAAAAAAAAAAAAAAAAAAAAAATTGTAGTAGAGATGAGGTGTCACTATGTTGTCCAGGTTGGTCTAGGACTCTTGGGCTCAAGAACTCCCCTGGCTTCGGCCTCCCAAAGTGCTGGAATTACAGGCCTGAACCACTGTACCCTGCTCCTTTTGCTTGTTTTAAATAAAAATTACTTTAGCCTTGCAGCCTACATTTGATTCAGCTTCCCATTTTATTTCTACTTGGTATTTGAATCTCATTTTAAATATTGTTTTTCAAAGTACATTTCTTCAAGTTTTATTGAATTTTAATAAAATAGAAAATAGGTTAATTGTATAATCTTATTCTAGTTTTAGTTATTACATATTTTTCTCTCCAATGAGTATTACTTCCCTTATTTTGTATATTGCAATTTTGTACAGCTACATTTTGTGAATGTGGATGTGTGTGCTTATATTTGTGAATGTGTTTGGTTACTCATATTTGAGTCCTATCTAATAGCTTCCTCAAAATTGTGTGAATTCACCTTGTTTCTGCTCACTATCCAACTTCTTGTTTTTATGTGTCTCTTCTGAGAACCTAACCAAAGTTCAGCTTGTGAAACATTTCTACCTCTAACTCAGCAATTACTAACCTATGAAGAATTCTACAACTATGCCGATCCCAGCATACAAAGTCCCTTTATGCCATTTCTTACTGATGACTGGTGTAGATGGCCTGTGAAGGGCCATCTTTCTGAGATGATTTTGTTTGGTCCAGTTTCCATGTCAATGTCATAGTACGTACTGATCTCCTTTTTTGCTACAGCTGATCTCTTTGATTTTTTTTTTTTCTTATTTTAGCCATTGCCTTTGTACTAGCATTTATAAATTTAAATTTATACTTCACAAATTTAACACGTGCAAGTGCTACTAATCACCTATGGTAAAATTAAGTGGAAGTCCTGAAGGTACAGGGTGTCAGGGCTTTTTGACTGTGTTTTCTATCATTTTTAATGCTTTTCGCTATTTTGTTGCTGTATCCTTAATTTGTCTCCTTGAGTCTTCTACTGACAATGGTAATTGTAAGAATCCCACACTCATTGCTTCAAACTGAATTCAGGTCAAGATCTGCAAGATCTTTTACACTTAATTCCTATCAAGGACAAGCTCTTATCACCGAACAACTACCTACTTATTTAGCTGTTGTAAAACACCTCTTATACACAGGTGCCATTGTTTTAAACTTCTACTCATTAGTGGTATAAAACAAAATCAATGTGGTGTCTTTAATCCTTACTTCCACTCCAATCTTCACTCCTGAAAAAAATCTGGGATTCCCCAAAGGTCCTTATTGGTCCCATGTTTCAGAAATGAATAGAGGTGAATAAATTAGACCCCATTAACTTCTTCATTCTGGTTCAATGTCAATATATTTTCCATTATTTCCTTGAGGATTATTTATAATACAATTCCCTATGTTCTGAGAATTCCAAATTTGTTCAGAATTTTCTTTTGGTGGCTATTTTAATAAAACTCTGAATGTAAAAACTGACACTGTGCTTATTTTATCATATAACTTGGAAATCTGGAGTTATTGTTACAAAATTAGGTTGTTATTTTAAAATTCAAAATATGCGTTATATTTTGAGACACTATTGAGGCTTAAATCTGGGCTGTATTCTTTGTTGAACATCTGCATTAGGTTGTTTATAACTGCTTGCTCTTTTCATAATTTGATTGCATATGAATTAACAACTCTATTCAGGTCACAACCAGATGTAAATAGTTTTATTTTGATTTAATCACACATCCTAAAATTGTGAAAGTGATTTGGACTTCCTTTTCATAATAAATACAAGTTCCTCCTAATGCTGATATCAGCCAAGAAATCTTGTCTATTTTAATACAATCATGTGAGATTGACTAATGGTAGGTTAATCTTGCCACCACAATTTGAGTCACTATGCATAAGAAGCATTTTCTCATTCAGTCAATGGACCAGTACAGTTTTTATGGTTGGCAGGTGACATTCAAAGTAATGTATTTAAGGACAAGGGCCACTTCCAGCTTGCAGTTTTACCATTCCTTGTGTCCACTTTTCCATTAGTTTCCAACAGCAGGAAGAGTAAAGAGAATGTGGAATGGGCACATTTACTTCTTAAAAGGCTAGGCCCAAAAATTGAATATTGCAACAGCTCTGCTCAGATTCTACTGGTGAGAACAGCTTTCTGGAATATGAATGGTCTTCCCTGGCTACAAAGCAAAGTGAAAACCAAAGCAAAATAATAATACCTCTGTATATAAGTTATTAGATAATGGATGACAATAATAGCCTGAATTGTTTCCTTTTAGGAGGATGAAATTTAACCACATCAAAGAAACCTACAGCTCTGATACTCTCAGAAAAAATAAGACTCAACACAAAGAGAGTAAAAAGAGTTATTCTGTCAATGAAGGGTCTTGACAGGATAATGTATACCTCATCAGATCTTTTCATCTTGCACTTCTTGGACACTATGATTCAAAAGGGAGATTATTCATGTCAGTAAAGAGGTATCCATAATGATAAAACACAAGTACTTCAAAGAGGAACCTGTGCTTCTCAAAAGGAAAATAGTTTGGATCCATTTACTTTTCTCCTCTACTTCACATTCTAAATGACTGAGAAAATGTCTTCTTGTTTTCCATACAGCCTGTGGGAAATCAAACTCAAATAAGTAGTAATTGAATGAACTAATCTGGAAAAGTGGTCTTCAATTTGTTTCTGTAACATCAGCTATCACAATACTGCCTTGATATTTCATACAATTCTGCAGAATATAAAAAGCAAAAGCCTCTAAAAGTTGGTACTAGAATGTACTACACTCTCAATATAGACCACAAAATGGATCAGACATGAAGCTTAGTATTGTCTGTGTGCAGTGTGTAAATATTCCCTTGTTTTGAAAGTGCCAGTGTTGGTTAAGTAACTTCAAATATTTGCCACATGTAACTTATTTTTTTTACTTATTATTATATTTTTGTCACAGAAGAGTGAAAGGATTTATGACAGTCATTTTTTAAACTAAGTTAAGCTATAGAAATTGTTGTGAAATAAAATACATTTTAATTATATACAGTAAAGATCCTAATTTTCATTTGCAAGTATTTTCAAGATTAGAAGTAACGTTATCAATTGTTTCACTTATAGCAATATTCCTGGGGTGTCTACATTTAAGAATTCTAAGTTTTTAAAACGATTTTAAACTATTTCATTTATCTGACAATACAAACTAACTAAAGATAAATTGAGAAATTAAAATATCCCTCACCTGTGTTTTTAAAATTAGTGACAACTTTTGTATTATTCCAGATATAATTTATACCTATATAAATGTGTTTATTTTAAATGTGCTGTTTAAAAGAACTGGTTTATGCTTTCAAATGGCTGCATAATATTCTACTTTACCTAGATACCGTTTAATATTGAATCAGTTCTCTGTTGTGTGTTTTTTGCTGTTGTTATTGACAGATTTTGTAATTACAATGCAGATTGAAAACTTCTTTTAAAAAAATGTGATTTTGCTCATAGGCATACATGTCTTTAGAATAAATTCGTCATAGTACAATTGCTGAGCCAAGGGGTTATGCATTTGGAAATTTTATAAATATTAGCACATTGCTTTCTATCAACATCATCTCATAAGTATAATGATAAGTGAAAGGAACTAGAGATGAACATTTATGTAGTATTCAAAAGCAGATTAATTTATTACCCTGTCAGAAGATGGCAAGATGAAGAACTTTATGAAGGTTTGAAGCGCTTAGTTTGGGGGAAGGCAGGATAGGCAGTTTCATGAGAAAGGTATGTTCCATCTCTTGATTAGGGTGAAGTTAAATGAGTTGTTTCCTCAATGATGCATCAAAGTCACCACTTGAAATTTGATTACTTTTTAATACATGCTATACTTCAAAATGTTTATTAACAGGCAAATCAAATTGTGAATTCCATTAATTTAATGGAGAATTTTTTTTTTGGTATGCTTTGAAGCCATTTGTTTCATTGTTTGCATTTACTCAGAACAGTATGTCAACCTCTTTGACTGATATTTCTGTTGTTTCTAGCTGGTCATTTAATAGTTTATAATGTTTATATTTTCAAAGTGTATTGGGTGTAATTTATTTATAATACTGAACATATTTAAAGTTCAAAATAAGTTAAGCCTTAACATGTGTATACAGCCATGAACACATAACCATAAAGTATGTCCTAAATATATTCACCACTCACAAATGTCTCCTTGTTAACCTTTGTCATTCCACCCTGCCTTACTTCTTCCTCACAATCTCCATCTATGGCAACTACCAATCTACTTTCTGTTATCACAAATTAATGTGCATTTTCTGGAATTTTATATAAATGGAATCATATCATATGTACTTTGTTTTGTCTTGCTTTTTCAGTAAAATTATTTTGAGATTCATACATGTTGTTACATGTATCAATAGTTCATTACTTTTTATTGCTGAGGAGTATTTCATCATATGGATATGCCACAATGTGTTCACACCTTAACATAAATTTGTCAATGTAGTTTCCAGTTATGGGTTATTAAACATAACGTTTCTTGAAAACTGATCTATAAGTATTGATATGGAATGTGATTTCTTTTCTCTTGGGTAAATTCCTGGAAGAAAATTGGTTCTATCAAATGGTGTATGCATGTTTAACAGTTATAGCAAAACCATTTTCCAAAGTGGTTGTAATACTTCACATTCCTCACAGCAGCGTATGACAAATCAAATTGTTCCAAAAGTTTGCCAAGACTTGTACATTTAGATGTATCACCAATTTTGGGTTAATTTTTGTACTAATTGTGAGTCATGATTGAGGTTCACTTTTTTATATGAATACTCCTTTCTTTGCACAATACATGTTGAAAGCATCACCTTGTATTAATTGAACTGTCTTTGCATCTTATTAAAATCAGTTTCAATAAATGTGAAGTTCTATTTCTGAACTCTGTTCTCTGTTACATTAATTTATGTGAACACTTTTTCATGGAAATCACACTATTGGGGAGTGTGAGCAAGATGGCCAAACAGGAAGAGCTCCAGCCTCCAGCTCCCAACACGAGCGACACAGAAGACGGGTGATTTCTGCGTTTTCAACTGAGGTACCGGGTTCATCTCACTGGGGAGTGCCAGACAATGGGTGCTGGTCAGCTGGGGCAGCCCGACCAGCGAGAGGTGAAGCAGGGTGAGGCATCACCTCACCTGGGAAGCGCAAGGGGGAAGGGAATCCCTTTAGAAACTGAGACACACAACACCTGGAAAATCGGGTTACTCCCACCCTAATACTGCACTTTACCAAGGGTCTTAGCAAACAGCACACCAGGAGATTTTTATCCCACACCTGATCAGGAGGATCCCACACCCATGGAGCCTCCCTCATTGCTAGCACAGCAGTCTGAGATCTAACTGCAAGGCAGCAGGGAGGCTAGGGGAGGGGCGCCCGCCATTGCTGAAACTTAAGTAGATTACAAAGCCTTTGGGAAGCTCCAACTGGGTGGATCCCACCGCAGCTCAAGGAGGCCTACCTGTCTCTGTAGACTCCACCTCTGAGGACAGGGCATAGCAAAAAAAAAAAAAAAAAAAAAAAAAAAAAAAAAAGCAGCAGAAACTCTGCAGATGTTAATGACCCTGTCTGACAGCTTTGAAGAGAGCAGTGGATCTTCCAGCATGGAGGTGGAGATCTGTGAACGGACAGTCTGCCTGCTCAAGTGGGTCCCTGACCCTTGGGGGACATCCCCCACTAGGTGCAGACCAACACCTCACACCTCACACGGTGGGGTACACCCCTGAGACGAAGCTTCCAGAGCAAGAATCAGACAGCAGCACTCGCTGTACAGCAATATTCTATCTTCTGCAGCCTCCGCTGCTGATACCCCGGCAAACAGGGTCTGGAGTGGACCTCAAGCAAACTCCAACAGACCTACAGCTGAGAGTCCTGACTGTTAGAAGGAAAACTAACAAACAGAAAGGACACCCACAACAAAACCCCATCAGTACATCACCATCATCAAAGACCAGAGGCAGATAAAACCACAAAGATGGGGAAAAAGCAGGGCAGAAAAGCTGGAAATTCAAAAAATCAGAGTGCATCTCCCCCTCCAAAGGAATGCAGCTCATTGCCAGCAACGGATCAAAGCTGGACAGAGAATGACTTTGACAAGTTGAGAGAAGAAGGCTTCAGTCGATCAAACTTCTCAGAGCTAAAGGAGGAACTATGTACCCAGTGCAAAGAAACTAAAAATCTTGAAAAAAGAATGGAAGAATGGATAACTACAATAATCAATGCAGAGAGGGCCATAAACGAACTGACAGAGATAAAAACCATGACATGAGAAATACGTGACAAATGCACAAGCTTCAGTAACCGATTCAATCAACTGGAAGAAAGAATATCAATGATTGAAGGTCAAATGAATGAAATGAACTGAGAAGAGAAGTCTAGAGAAAAAAAAAAGGAAAAAGAAATGAACAAAGCCTCCAAGAAATATGGGATTATGTGAAAAGACCAAATCTACGTCTGATTGGTGTGCCTGAAAATAAGGGGGAAAATGGAACCAAGTTGGAAAACACTCTTTAGGATATCATCCAGGAGAACTTCCCCAACCTAGTAAGGCAGGCCAACATTCAAATTCAGGAAATACAGAGAACGCCACAAAGATACTCCTCGAGAAGAGCAACTCCAAGACACATAATTGTCAGATTCACCAAACTTGAAATGAAGGAAAAAGTGTTAAGGGCAGCCAGAGAGAAAGGTCGGGTTACCCACAAAGGGAAGCCCATCAGATTAACAGCAGATCTCTCAGCAGAAACTCTACAAGCCAGAAGAGAGTGGGGGCCAACATTCAACATTCTTAAAGAAAATAATTTTAAACCCAGAATTTCATATCCAGCCAAACTAAGTTTCATAAGTGAAGGAGAAATAAAATTCTTTACAAACAGGCAAATGCTTAGAGATTTTGTCACCACCAGGCCTGCCTTATAAGAGACCCTGAAGGAAGCACTAAACATGGAAAGGAAAAACTAGTACCAGCCATTGCAAAAACATGTCAAAATGTAAAGAAAATTGATGCTAGGAAGAAACTGCATCAACTAACAAGCAAAATAACCAGCTAATATCACAATGACAGGATCAAGTTCACACATAACAATATTAACCTTAAATGTAAATGGACTAAATGGTCCAATTAAAAGACACAGACTGGCAAATTGGATAAAGAGTCAAGACCCATCAGTTTGCTGTATTCAGGAGATCCATCTCACATGCAGAGATACACATAGGCTCAAAATAAAGGGATGGAGGAAGATCTACCAAGCAAATAGAGAACAAAAAAAAGCAGGGGTTGCAATCCTACTCTCTGATAAGACAGACTTTAAACCATCAAAGATCAAAAGAGACAAAGAAGGCCATTACATAATGGTAAAGGGATCAATTCAACAGGAAGAGCTAACTATCCTAAATATATATGCACCCAATACAGGAGCACCCAGATTCATAAAGCAAGTCCTTAGAGACTTACAAAGAGAGTTAGACTCCCATACAATAATAGTGGGAGACTTCAACACCCCACTGTCAACATTAGACAGATCAACGAGACAGAAAGTTAACAAGGATATCCAAGAATTGAACTCATCTCTGCACCAAGCAGACCTAATAGACATCTACAGAACTCTCCACCCCAAATCAACAGAATATACATTCTTCTCAGCACCACATCGCACTTATTCCAAAATTGACCACATAGTTGGAAGTAAAGCACTCCTCAGCAAATGTAAAAGAACAGAAATTATAACAAACTGTCTCTCAGACCACAGTGCCATCAAACTAGAACTCAGGACTAAGAAACTCAATCAAAACCGCTCAACTACATGGAAACTGAACAACCTGCTCCTGAATGACTACTGGGTACATAACGAAATGAAGGCAGAAATAAAGATGTTCTTTGAAACCAATGAGAACAAAGATACAACATACCAGAATCTCTGGGACACATTTAAAGCAGTGTGTAGAGGGAAATTTATAGCACTAAATGCCCACAAGAGAAAGCAGGAAAGATCTAAAATTGACACCCCAACATCACAATTAAAAGAACTAGAGAAGCAAGAGCAAACACATTCAAAAGCAAGCAGAAGGCAAGAAATAACTAAGATTAGAGCAGAACTGAAGGAGATAGAGACACAAAAAACCCTCCAAAAAATCAATGAATCCAGGAGTTGGTTTTTTGAAAAGATCAACAAAGTTGATAGACTGCTAGCAAAACTAATAAAGAAGAAAAGAGAGAAGAATCAAATAGATGCAACAAAAAATGATAAAGGGGATATCACCACCAACCCCACAGAATACAAACTACCATCAGAGAATACTATAAACACCTCTACACAAATAAACTAGAAAATCTAGAAGAAATGGATAATTTCCTGGACACTTACACTCTCCCAAGACTAAACCAGGAAGAAGTTGAATCCCTGAATAGACCAATAGCAGGCTCTGAAATTGAGGCAATAATTAATAGCCTACCAACCAAAAAAAGTCCAGGACCAGACGGATTCACAGCCGAATTCTACCGGAGGTACAAGGAGGAGCTGGTACCATTCCTTCTGGAACTATTCCAATCAATAGGAAAAGAGGGAATCCTCCCTAACTCATTTTATGAAGCCAACATTATCCTGATACCAAAGCCTGGCAGAGACACAACAAAAAAATAATTTTAGACCAATATCCCTGATGAACATCAGTGTAAAAATCCTCAACAAAATACTGTCAAACCCAATCCAGAAGCACATCAACAAGCTTATCCACCATGATCAAGTGGGCTTCATCCCTGGGATGCAAGGCTGGTTCAACATACGCAAATCAATAAATGTAATCCAGCATATAAACAGAACCAAAGACAAAAACCACATGATTATGTCAATAGATGCAGAAAAGGCCTTTGACAAAATTCAACAGCCCTTCATGCTAAAAACTCTCAATAAATTTGGTATTGATGGAACGTATCTCAAAATAATAAGAGCTATTTATGACAAACCCACAGCCAATATCATACTGAATGGGTAAAAACTGGAAGCATTCCCTTTGAAAACTGGCACAAGACAGAGATGCCCTCTCTCACCACTCCTGAGAGTGGTGGAAGTTCAACATAGTGTTGGAAGTTCTGGCTAGGGCAATCAAGAGAAAGAAAGAAAGGGTATTCAAACATAGTGTTGGAAGTTCTGGCTAGGGCAATCAAGCGAGAGAAAGAAAGAAAGGGTATTCAGTTAGGAAAAGAAGAAGTCAAATTGTCCCTGTTTGCAGATGACATGATTGTATATTTAGAAAACCCCATCATCTCAGCCCAAAATCTCCGTAAGCTGATAAGCAACTTCAGCAAAGTCTCAGGATACAAAATCAATGTGCAAAAATCACAAGCATTCTTATACACCAGTAACAGACAAACAGAGAGCCAAATCATGAATGAACTTCCATTCACAATTGCTTCAAAGAGAATAAAATACCTAGGAACCCAACTTACAAGGGATGTAAAAGACCTCTTCAAGGAGAACTACAAACCACTGCTCAGTGAAATAAAAGAGGACACAAACAAATGGAAGAACATTCCATGGTCATGGATAGGAAGAATCAATATCGTGAAAATGGCCATACTGCCCAAGGTAATCTATAGATTCAATGCCATCCCCATTAAGTTACCAATGACTTTCTTCACAGAACTGGAAAAAACTGCTTTAAAGTTCATACGGAACCAAAAAAGACCTCGCATTGCCAAGACAATCCTAAGTCAAAAGAACAAAGCTGGAGGCATCACGCTACCTGACTTCAAACTATACTACAAGGCTACAGTAACCAAAACGGCATGATACTGGTACCAAAACAGAGATATAGACCAATGGAATAGAACAGAGCTCTTGGAAATAATACCACACATCTACAGCCATCTGATCTTTGACAAACCTGAGAAAAACAAGAAATGGAGAAAGGATTCCCTATTTAATAAATGGTGCTGGGAAAATTGGCTAGCCATAAGTAGAAAGCTGAAACTGGATCCTTTCCTTACTCCTTATACGAAAACTAATTCAAGATGGATTAGAGACTTAAATATTAGACCTAAAACCATAAAAACCCTAGAAGAAAACCTAGGTAATACCATTCAGGACATACGCATGGGCAAGGACTTCATGTGTAAAACACCAAAAGCAACGGCAACAAAAGCCATAATTGACAAATGGAATCTAATTAAACTAAAGAGCTTCTGCACAGCAAAAGAAACTACCATCAGAGTGAACAGGCAACCTACAGAATGGGAGAAAATTTTTGCAATCTACTCATCTGACAAAGGGCTAATATCCAGAACCTACAAATAACTTAAACAAATTTACAAGAAAAAAACAACCCCATCAAAAAGTGGGCAAAGGATATGAATAGACATTTCTCAAAAGAAGACATGCGTACAGCCAACAGGCACATGAAAAAATGCTTGCCATCACTGGCCATCAGAGAAATTCAAATCAAAACCACAATGAGATGCCATCTCACACCAGTTAGAATGGCAATCATCAAAAAGTTAGGAAACAACAGGTGCTGGAGAGAATGTGGAGAAATAGGAACACTTTTACACTGTTGGTGGGATTGTAAACTGGTTCAACCATTGTGGAAAACAGTATGGTGATTCCTCAAGGATCTAGAACTAGAAACACCATATGACCCAGCCATCTCATTACTGGGTATATACCCAAAGGATTGTAAATCATGCTGCTATAAAGACACATGCACACGTATGTTTATTGTGGCACTATTCACAATAGCAAAGACTTGGAATCAACCCAAAGGTCCATCAGTAACAGACTGGATTAAGAAAATGTGGCACATATACACCATGGAATACTATGCAGCCATAAAAAAGGATGAGTTTGTGTCCTTTGTAGGGACATGGATGCAGCTGGAAACCATCATTCTCAGCAAACTATCGCAAGAACAGAAAACCAAACACCGCATGTTCTCACTCATCACTCATAGGTGGGAATTGAACAAGGAGATCACTTGGACTCTGGAAGGGGAACATCACGCACCAGGGCCTATTATGGGGAGGGGGAAGGGGGAGGGACGGCATTGAGAGTTATACCTGATGTAAATGACAAGTTGATGGGTGCTGACGAGTTGATGGGTGCAGCACAGCAACATGGGCACAAGTATACATATGTAACAAACCTGCACGTTGTGCACATGTACCCAGAACTTAAAGTATAATTTAAAAAAAAAAAAGAAAAAAAAAAAAAGAATTGCACTGTGGTGCTATTCTACACATTTTCAAAATCACATTTACAGAAAAGTGGAGGAAGAGACTGATAATAATAATACAATTAACAAGCCTAAACTGGGTAATCAACATTTTAAAAAAATCAGACAGTTGAAATCAAATAGCTTAGAATTAGTAAATGTCAATGTTTTTCCTTTCCAGAGTGATAAAGAAAGAGAAATTTCTAGCTTCAAAAATGCATAAATCATTTTGTTGATAGATATATCATGATGATGATGGAGGATTTACAGAGCCTACTCAGTTAAACCATATTTATTGTTTCAATAATGTTGCTCATAAAATAACCTAAGCTTCAGTTACCTGTCTATAAAGGTGATGGAGGATAAGAGGAGGTTGGCTCTCCAGTTCTAAAAGTCCATCATTCAATCTCAACTGACAGACAAAAAGGAACTCTATAAAATTAATTGGCATCTGGAGGAACACCCAAAATAACCCTGGATAACAATATTATAAAGAAACAGTTATACTTTTTCTTTAGCCAAATCTAATCACTCTTATTTTTCTTTAAGAAAACTTCATTTCCACTGTAAAAGTATTTGTAGGCCAGGCACGCTGGCTCACGCCTGTAATCCCAGCACTTTGGGTGGCCGAAGTGGGTGGATCACAAGGTCAGGAGATCGAGACCATCCTGTCTAACATGGTGAAACCCCGTCTCTACTAAAAATACAAAAGAATTAGCCGGGCATGGTGGCAGGGGCATGGTGGCAGGTGCCTGTAGTCCAAGGTACTTGAGGCTGAGGCAGGAGAATGATGTGAACCCAGGAGGTGGAGCTTGCTGCGAGCCAATATCACACCACTGCACTCCAGCCTGGCTAACAGAGCAAGACTCCATCGCAGACAAAAAAAGAAAAAAAAGTATTTGTAAATATTTAGCTCATTAAAAAATAAACATGTCAATGAAAATTAAATTCATTGAGTTTTGCTAAACATATTAATATTTTTATTTTGTTTTTTATTTTCAAAAATAAATTTAACAGTTGGGTTAAAAAAAAAAAAGAAACCATGCTATTTTGAGAACTGTAGTCTTGAAATTGAGTATTGGGAGTCCTCTAAATGTGTTTGTTTTGATAAAAATTGTTTTGGCTATTTAGATCACTTTGCCATTCCAATAAAATGTGAAATCTGCTTGTTGATAGCTACAGAAAAGTTACTGGCATTTTAACTAGGAATAAATTAAATTTATAGATAAGATTGAGGAGAATTGATATTTTATTCTTTCGATTAATGACTATGTTATGGGATTCCATTTATTTAGAACTTTTGAATTTATTTTATCATTGTTTTATATTTTTCCATGTATATTGAGTTAGAATTATACCTAAGAATCTCAGTTTCGGTGCCATTATGAATAATATTTTTCTAATTTCATATCTCAATTGTTTATTGTTGGTATATAGGCATATGATTGACTTACATATTAATGTTATCTAATAAAAAAGTTAAAAGTTGTAGATTTTATATAGATTATTAGTTTTCTAAGTAGGATATCATGTCATCTAGAGAGACAATGAGTTGCATAACTTCTACTCCAATCTGTATGTCTTTTAATCCTTTTTCTTATATTATTGCACTGGTTAGCTTTCCAGTAAAATGTAGAATAACCGTGGTAAGAGTGGACATCATTTCATTGTATCATTCTCAACCTTAAGGAAAAGATCAGTCAGTAAACATTAAACACGACGTTAGCTATAGATGTTGTTCATTTTGTTCTATTTAGACGTTCTTTGTCAAGTTAAGGCATTTACGTCTCTAGATTGCTGATGATTTTCTTTTCTCTTTTTCTAATTATCATAAATGGATGCTAAATTTTGTCAAAGTTTTTTTAAATCACCTATTGAGATGATCATAAAGCGTCTATTCTCTAGTCTGTTAATATGGTGAATTACATTGTTCAGTTTCTGAAGGTTGCAAAATTCTTCCATTCCTGAAATGAACTCCCCTTGGTTGCAATTGTCCTCATTTTTATGTGTATTGGATGTTCTTTAATAATACTTTCCTAAGAGCTTTTGCAGGATATTTGGTAGAATTTTCCAGTGAAAACATAAGGGTTTTCTTTTTTGGAATCTTTTGCATAAAACTCTAATTTATTAAATAGATATATGACTAGCCCTATTATCTATATCTTCTTTGATGCATTTTGATAGTATATTTCAAGGAATCATTTATTTATTTGTTGTAAGTTGTAAACTGTATGGGCAAGAGTCCTGTGTCATAGCCTCTTATTACCTTTGAATGTTTCTCGGATCAGTAGTGATATTTCTTCTTTTGTTCCTGGTATCGATAATTTTTGAGTTAACTTAAAAATATTTTCTCAATGAATTAGCTTTTGATTTGATAAACTTTCTCTATTTTTTCAATATTATTGATTTCTTCTCTAATTATTATTTCTTTACTTCTACGTCCTTTGTTTGTTCCTTGCTACTTTTTCTTCTTTTTTCTTTCTGTTTCCCAGGCTGGAGTGCAGTGGTGTGATCACGGCTCACTGCAGCCTCAACATCTCAGGACTCAAGTGACACTCCGACCTCAGCCTCCTAAGTAGCTGGGACTATAGGCATTCACCACCAAGCTGGATTAATTTTTGTATTTTTTTTTTTTTTTTTTTTTTTTTGTAGAGAGGTATTTCCCCATGTTGCCCAACTAGTCTATAACTCCTGGGTTCAAGTGATACACCCATCTCATTCTCCCAAAGTGCTGGGACTACAAGTGTGAGTCACCGTGCCTGGCATTATTTTTCTCTTTATATAATAGAACTTTATGTTATGATTTTGAGACTTTTTAAAATAGAAATATTAAAGCCTGCAAATGCCCTTGTAAGCTGTGCTTTAGTTATAGCTTATAAATTTTAGTATATTTTAAATTTTATTAATTTTAAAATATGATTTTCAATTTTTCTTAAAACTTTACCATTGACCTGTGGGTTATTTAGATGTATATTGTATCACATCCAAATATATTTTGGAATTTTTCTTATGTCTCTAGTTATTAATTTCAAATTTAACTTTGCTATGGTCCAATAACATGCTCTGTATGGTTTCTATGCTTTTAAATTTCTTAAGGTTTCCTGTATGGGCTTGGTTAAGCTTTATCTTCATGTTTACTTGAAAGAAATGTACATTTTGCTGTTATTTTGTGGAGAGTACAATAAATGTCACTTAAGTCAATTAAGGGCATTATCTTTGATTCCATTTACATGCAGATCAAATGAGAGCAATTGAATATGTTATGAAAAATGTGAGTTCAAGAATTATCTATAAGAGATGGGAATTTACTGGAAGGCACCATGAGGAAATTTTTGTGGGTGATGAAACGCTCTGTATTATAAATTGGGTGTTTTTTATGTGGGTTTATACATTTTCTGAACTTATCAAATTTTACAGTTAAGATCTGTGCATTTTACTGTTTCACAAATTTTGGCATTTTTTTAAAATTAAAAGAGACAAGGGCAGGAATTTTCTCAGAACTCTTAAGGGGAATATATAGTCTGCATAATTTTGGAAAGAATAGTGATTATTTTTAACCTCTGTGTACTTATATGTCTGTGGTAACATAAATCTAATGATTAATACATTTCAATATGACAATTTTCAGTTATGAAACCAAAAGTACAAATTTCTAATTTCAAGTTGACAATCCTCTTCTGTAAAAATTTGATTACCAGAAAAAATACTGCAGCATTGTCAAAACTCTATCATTTCAATAGAGTTTCAGTTGAATTATCAATATCCTCCTTGCCACCATTAGATTATCAGAACCCAATAACTTAACTGTACTAAATTAAAAGATTATTCTGATCATCATTTTACCCTCAGAGATTCATTGATTTGTTTTCTTTCTGATTTTACATTGTGTCTACATATGATGAAATAGCAAGACAAATAAATAGGAATTACATGGTACTATTTATCCATCTCTCTAGCTTTCACTCTATCATAAAAATTCATCTAGTTTACCCTTAATAACTTCCAACATTCAAAACTAAAATGTTATCTAATGTTACATTGTTTCGAGACTAATATTTATTAGGCATCTGCTATTTTGCTAACACTATGGTAAACACTTTTTAATTTCTCTTTATCTTCACAACTTTATAAGAAGTTGCTATTATTCCATATTATAGATCATACAATTGTAACTCAGGCTTAACTCCTTTAGTCTTACGTATAAGGTAATTTGAGGAACTGCTGTTCAAAGCTAATTTGGGAAGACAACATTGTCCTTGTTTTTATTACACTGAAGTGCTATAAAATATTCCCCTTTTCATTTTTTTGCCAGTACATCTTAGTAGTATTTTTAATATCTACATCCATCTAATAAACAAAAATGATTTCTTAATAACCATGTCTCCTTTATCAGCAACCTTCTTCGCTCATATATATATATATCTAAATACACATTTACCTATATTATATTTTAAATAGTTCATTAGTATATAAAACAGTCTTATGATTACTTGACTAGATTTTATATTGCAGAAAGTCATGGTTTCATTGAGTGCATAATGACTTTCAAGTTATAATTTAAGAACTCTATAGATTCAGTGTTGCAGTTTAAAATTGCTTTCCTTCAAAGTAAATAGCCCCAGATCTTCAAATAATTATATTAAGACAATATCACAAGGCTACTTTTAAAAAGACCTCAAATGTTGTATTAATGTTTCAAACATAGTTAATGTGAATCCAAAAAAATATGTAATTATTCACATTTACCAAAATCCAAAAGCCATAAGTCCTGGGTAAATTTATCTGCTGCGTCGTCACTCTCATTATAAATTAAATTAATTTCTACTTGTTTTTCTGAGATGAGATTTTAATTTTTTAGGATATAGCCATTTAACACATATAAGGAAAGTCCTTATACCAACTAAATACCACAATCAATAAACTTTGGTTTTCATGTTTTTATTTGATTTTTTGAAACAGGTAAATAGGTTTAATCTATCAATATATGAAATTTGCTCAAAACTAAGCAAATTAATGATTTCAATGTCTGACATTAAGTTTGCTATGATATTAGAAAGTTGGTTTAACCACTATATTCCAAAGTAACCTTAAATCATATGCAACTGAAAATTTTAAGGACATGCCAGTTTTACTTTTTATTGTTTACTGAGCTGAGCACATGGTAAATACTTATCATTTGTTGAATTTATCACATTTCTTGTATTCAAAAACATCACTTTCAAAGGCCTAAGCCATGCTCATTTGTTTAGCAGAGTTAATTGTTTTTTTTGAGTTATTATTTATTTAAAAATTGTTTTTAAAGTATTTCACTCACCAAAATCACATTTTATTTCAAAAACATTTTGAAGTTCAAAATGTGGCTGGTAAAATATTTCTACAGCATGTTCAACAAGTTGTCTTTATTTCCAGGCATGATTTTTGATAGCAAGGATCTCATATATTTGATAGAATTATGACATTTAATGACTTCTGAAGACTTTGCATCTAAGAATTGAAAGCACTCAATACCTAGAAAAGACAACTGACAAAAAGATGGGTTAAGTTGTCTGCTGCAAACAAAAAGAGTTTATAGTTCTCCACACAAACAATATATGCCTTGATAATCCACCAATATGTGGTGGCTCAAGACTAAATTTCATAAGATCCACTTTATTGTAAAGTACTTAAAATGTTAGGCAAAGACCATTACATGTTAGGACCAAATTACGTAAAGTACAGTAGGAAGAAATATAATATTCATGATGTCTTTGTCTACTTAGTTTCTGTAGTAAAATAGCCTCTAATGCATTTGTCCACTCTTCAGTTACTAAATTAAATATGCTCAGAGTAATAATTGTTTATATAATGATAACAAAACATTAAGTATAATATATGGTAGCTATATCCTTAAAAAGTGTACATAACCTCAACAAATTAAATATGAATCAATTTTGTAAAATATGACCCTAAGTCTGTAGTTTTGATGTTTAATATGGATATTTTTCACTCACTGCAGGAATCATTCTTCTTTAAAAATATTTTAAGCAGCAGTTTCAGTTTTGGGGTGTAAATTGTTCATTTTGATCTGATTTTAGTTTTTCAAACTGTACCTTAAAATTTAATTGATTTTCATATTTTATAGAATTTATGTGAATGAGATGTAATACTTACTTTTGTATAAGTTAAATGTATGTAAAATTGAAAAAATATTAATAAACTACATATGTCAGAAAATAGTAACAATATACAATAAGCAAATATGGTAAGAGCAGGTCAACCATACAAACAATAGCCTCAATAATATTTGCAGCATTGAGAAATCATACCCATTTCTCAGAATACATTAACATGGAATTGTGAAGTTAAATATGATCTGGCAGTAATAAGAGAGGGAGTAAGGTCTACAAGTGGTGATCATTGTGTGTGTGTGTGTGTGTGTGTGTGTGTGTGTGTGTGCTAGGAGCAAGGATAAATATGAAGGGAGTGGGCAATAGTTGCCTTTACTATACACAAAATATGGAAGATTAAGTAATGTTTTGTCTAATAGACTTGCAGAGCTAGTTTTTCTTGAATTCAATCTAATTTTTATTGTGAATTTATTTTTTATTTACTTGGAAAGTTTTCTTCCTTCCAACATAGGTATATAATTTCTTTCTTTACATTCTTTCTCCCTTCCCACATATCTTCAGGATATGGATTTTTCTTAGGCCCTTTATAAATAGTTAGATTTAATCAACAAGGTAAACATTCACACAGCAATTATTGCAAATTAACCACTTTGATGTTAATCGTTTCTATTTGTGTTTTTCAAACTTGATTTCTTATGTCTTTAAAAGAGGTAACTTCACTATCATAAGATGCCAACTTTTTGAGGCATCAACATCGTTAAAAATAAAGGGGATCACCTTGAGCTTCAAAAATGCAAATCAACTGGAAAAACACCAGCTGGCCTTAATCTTTCAATATTGCAGTTTAGTCTGCCTCATGTCAGCAGGCTAGCAGGTATTCTTTTTATAGAAACAGAAACTTAGCAGATGTAGCTGCTGTTTCTTTCTTGTCAAAAGTGTATTTCTCCCTTCCCCAGCTGTATCCACCCCCCACCCCCGCCACACACCTACTCTCTCTCTCTCTCTCTTTCCAATTGCACCTAAATAATACATTTGAAAAATAGTATCAGGGCATTAGATTGAAGGCCTTTTCATTAATTTGCTACTATAATAATGTAAAAAGCAAAATATTCTTTGCAGTTTTTTTCCAATAAATTATTAGTAGCAAAAAGTAAAATAAAATATAAATAAACATGCCGCAATCATTAGAGATACACTCTTTTTTTAAAGATGTGAATGCCAGAGATGGTCATGAAAGTTAACCTGAGGTTATGCTCCAGTTTAAAAATATTCAACTGCAGTTCACTCTCAGAATGTTCTGATTCAGTCTCCCTCTCCATTTTTTTGTGCCCTTATTTTTACAGCAGATAATAAGTCACTGTCTTCTTTTCTATGTTACTGTGTCCCAAAAAAGATGAAGAGGTAATATATGCAACCCGAAATAACCATTCCTTTTAATAAGTAAAGGTTAAAACTATTTATACGGTGACTCATATAGACATCAAGTGCTGCAAATGTATCAGGCATCTGATGGCATCCACATACAGTCAAGGTGGGTTACGTGGAAGTTATGTATCTGCACCTAAATTCGGGAAGTAAACCCAGTCTATTTTTTTCCCCATGAAATGAGACACCATATGAAACTAAACACTGAAGAAAAATGAAACATGAAACATAGCCTATTTCTATGAATTAGTTACAACTACTTCAATTTTCTATTTATCCAGTTATTTTTCTTTCCTTGGTTTATATACTATTCTATATCATCAGAGGTTATGAACCAGATAATAGGTATCTGCACAGTTTCTTTCTCTCCACCGTTAATCTACAGTTGCCCCTTTATACAGTAATAAATTGCATGAACTATTTTTGAGTGTTAGTTCCCTAAATTTTTTGTGTAAAGAATAATGGTAGATGCTTTTTGGCAATGAAGATCTCTCACTATGATTTGTACCAGCTCTGGGATGATGTGAAAATATTAATTTACATAAATAAGCTGCTATTGTATGCCTAATCACTGTTCTGAGTATAGCAAATACTACTAGGAGTGCAGGCCATCTGCCATGGGGTTTCTTAGTTTTGCCACATTCTATTCCTATTCATGTATCTACTCAACATAAAAGAATTAAATGTGTTCACAAGTCTTTAAATGCAAGGGAAAAAAAAACTGTGAAATCTGAGTCATCGTCTGTTTGCATCCTACATTTGTGGAGATGTTGAGAGTAGTTTTATATCAAAGAGAGGAAAATAAGAAATAAAAAATACCCATAGCAAATATTATATAACATGCCACATAGAAATAGACCACAAAGAAACATGACATAGTTAAAATATTAGTTTTTCCTATATTTATTATATTTTTAAATGTACTGCAATGCTGTTATATTACTTATTTATAAAGTTTAGTTATAAAATATACCAAAAAGAAAAATTAATTCAAAACAAAAAAATTCATAATGTTTCTATGATTAATGTATATTAACATCTTACTATATATGTTTCAGATATATTTTTATGAGCTAAAGCATACAGCTGTAACTATAATCCTTCAATTTTTTTCTCTAAAGTTTTATTTCCAGATTAAGTTTACACTTGAAGTAACTGTTAATTATTCTGTTAATTTTTGAAGCTTTCTAACATGCATATGTAGTCACAGGTATATATAAATATCATTGCATAATTCACTATTTCATAGATAACACAATGATAAACATGTCTTTTTTCAACTCAATTTTCACCTAAATATTTTGATATTAGGTGAAAATTGCTGTATTTACACATAGCTTTATTTTGGTAATTCTAAGTGCTTTCTATTAGTATTCCAGTGTATAAATAAACCACAGTTTAGTTATTTCCTGCAAATTGATCATTAATTTGTTTATTGCCTTTTCAATTGCAAACAATACCACAGGAAATATTTTCTGTATGTTTTCTTGCCTACATGTACAAGAATTCTAGAAAATATGTATATTTGGTGAACTCTGTGTCACAGAGTATATACATTTTCAAATTAGTTACAACCAAATTTTCTCCAAATGTTTGTACCATGCTATATTCCCAAAAGAAATGTATGAATCAATTTTTCTTAAATCACCTACCCCTGGTGTTATGCAATTTTATAAACGTTATTTTTGCTAATCTATTTTGGTGATCAGCCATGTCTCATTCTGTTTAAATTGTATTTATCTGATTGCTAGGGATTTTGAGTACATTTTCATGTTTACTAGCCTTCAAATATCTTTTCCCATATATTTTCTGTTCATATTATTTGCTTGGTCTTCTAACAAATGCTTATTTTTCATTTTTGCTTCATAGGAGTTATTTAATACTCAAAATACTTACATATCTTGTTAAAAGTTGCATATAACTTGTCTCCCACTGTGGCTTTTCTTTTCACTCTGTATATATTTTTACATAAAGAAGGTTTTCATTAAGTTTTCATGTAATTGAGTGTATCAATCTAGTCCTTCATAGTATGACATTTTGAGACTTGAGTATGTAATCTTTCCTACCTTGTTATCATAGATAACTTGCTTATGAATCCTTCTCAAAGTTAGTTTTTTTTAAATTTTAGATATTTAATTTATATATATTATATTTATGTACATAACATTAAGTAAAGATCTAGAATTTATCTTTCAATAGCAATAGTAAATATCCCATCAGCACCTTTTGAATGGGCCACTTTCCCCTACTAACCCATAATGTCCCTGTTTTAAATTTATGTATCTGTTCCTAACTTCATTTTGTTATATTGGTGTATGTATGTATATATGTATTAGTACCAACTGCTTAAATAATTAAGGTTATTGGATATTCTTGATTATACATTGGTCCTTGTACATTTCAGGCTTTGTTTGTCATTTCTATAGATCATTAATTTTAATAAAATAAAAAATTATATATAATTCTATAAATATGTACGTTAGTGTGTACATTTATCTAATATTTATTGTGATTACTTTCCAAATTGATTCATTTTTATAAAAACCATTTTAGTTATTTGTATACTGATCAATGGATATGCAAAAATTTATCTAGCTAAATTATTATTGGGAATTTATGGATTATTTCTGCTTTATATTATAATTAACTTTCTTGAATTTTTATGTATATATACATATATAATATATACATTATCTATAATTTTATATGTATATTATGCCAAAAATGAAGTAAATAATTGTAATTTTTTTTTTTTTTTTTTTTTTGAGACAAGGTCTTGCTTCATCACCCAGGCTGGAGGGCAGGTGCGTGGTCTCGGCTCACTACAACCTCCGCCTCCTGGGTTCAAGTGATCTGCCTTAGCCCCCCAAGTAACTGGGATTACAGGCGTGCCACCACACCCAGCTAATTTTTCTGTTTTTAGTAGAGATGGAGTTTCACCATGTTGGCCAGGCTGGTCTCGAACTCCTGACCTCACTCAAGTGATCTGCCTGCTTCGGCCTCCCAAAGTTCTAGGATTGCAGGCATGAGCCACCGCGCCTGGCATATATATATATATGTATGTATTTAGAGATGAGATTTCACCATGTTGCCCAACTGGTCTCGAACTCTTGGGCTCAAGCGATCTACTAGTCTTAGTCTCCCAAAATGCTGGGATTACAGGTGTACACCACCACACCTATATATCTTTATATGTAATTAGTTATCTAATGTAGAATCTCCAAGTGATAATATGAAGGCAAATGATACAGATAATTTTGATATATTATAAAACTGTTTTCTAAAAGCTCTTTTTATTTGTAATACTACCCACAAGGTATGGCAGTGCTAGATAAAATATGTCTGTTTTAACACTGAATGTTGGCACATAACAGTGTTTCAAATTTGATACATAGTAGCTAAGACATTATGTGCCCACGCATCCATATAACCTACCTCAAGGGGGACAATTAAAAGTCTCATTAACTAACTGTATCCTGCTTATAGCCATTGATGCCTGTGAGGTTGCCTGGGTAAGGTTGGATGTGGCTTTTTAAGGTTGAGAAACCTACAAAGAAAAAGAGGTATTTTGCTTTCCTGCTGGCCCCCCCTAACTGACACTCCTACAAAACTAATAGAAATATGCAAACATAGAAAGCCCTTTCTATCCAGACATTTGATAAGCATTCACTCCGATTTTTCCCTTCTTTTTAAGTAGTTTAAAAATATTAAGGTCACTTACTATAAATTTTGATATGGGATATGAATATAGAGTATTTATTAATACAATATTTTTTCAAAGCTGACCAAGTTATGCCAATATAATTTAATAATTTATTTTCCTTTCTAGTTGTATTCTCCCTTTGTCCCCTTTTGGTCTTTCAGCTTCCTTCCCATTCCCAGGTACTCCTTAAAGTTCTGCAAATTATTCACAGTGATTTTCAAGTTTGATGAAAATTCACATTTTTACACATTGTGATATGGTTTTCCCTTTCTGTTGACAATAGTCTAATAGTTGTAGTAATATCTTCTTTATTTGCAGTGTGTACACATGCACATTAGTATGTATGAATGCATCAGCACTGAAAAAGGCTGTGTCCATGTTAGAACAGTCCTATTGTCCTATAATATCATACAAATAACTCTCTTCATGGTGTTTCTGTTGAACTGAAAAAGAAAAAGTCTTTTTTATTTGCCAGATTTAATTTACAGTTTTTGTTTCAATAGACTGCTGGATACTACTTGATGCTCTTGACTACTTTTTGAGGGTCTCTCGTTTTCCAAAATTTGTAAAACCATTCCATCTTGACTCTTCCTACTTCTCTGAGAGACTAAAGATTACCATCATGGTACATTCTATGTTATATATCAAACAATAAGTTTTCCATAATTTTGCTCTCATTTATTTTTCCTTCACATTTAAAGATTTTCTGGCTTAACTTACAATCTATATGCTAATGATACTCAAATCTATAGCTTCAGGTCTCCTATATACAATGAAATATTGGACATGTTAGGTTGGTGCAAAAGTAATTGCAATATTTGCTGTTACTTTTAATGACAAAGATCACAATTACTTTTGCACCAACCTATAGCTATTTCAAAATAGCAGTAGTGGCTCAAAATTTAACAAGATTAAAATTTCAAAACTGCATCAGTGACTTTTATCCTGTTGCTTATCTTCTCATCCATTTGCTACCGTGAGGCTCAGCCCCAGTCACCATCTGTTCTACCTGTTTATTCTTCTACATCCTCTCCCTTGGTGAATGACTTAACAATTCACCTTGTCTCTCACTTTAGAAACTTGGAAGTCTATCTCAATAATCATTTTCCCTCTTCTAGCTATATCCAATGTGGCATATTTCTGTCATTTTTATATCTTAAATACCTCTTGTCCTCTAACCAGCACCAGTAGCTAAAATTTAGGCCTTAATTTCTCTCTTAGTTCCACAGAATCCTAAACTGCCCTTTGGTCTGCAATTTTATGCTCCTTCCTATCCATCGTAATTATACAAATGTAATTGTCAAACATTTTAATTTGATCATACTACTCTTTCTCTGCCTCGAGTCCTTGAATAAGTTCAAGCTTATTAGGTCTTTTCTTACCTGCTTCTGAGTCTTTTATCCCGTTCTCTAAACACATCTTTATTCCAGATACATCCTGTAAAAGGTTCAACTTGTTGAACATTCAGAATCTTTTTTTCTGGATGTTTGGACATAGTTTATACTCTGTTTAAAATGTTCAGTCTGGTCTCAACCATATCATTAATTCCTATTTTTCTAGACACAGCTATAGAGTCACTGTCTGATAAACATTACACTGAAGCCAGTACAAAATTTACTTTAGGTCTTGCATTAGTTGGGGCTCCTAGGAAAATGGAACCAACAGTTTGCTGATTCAAAATGTTAATCTCATTTAAAAAATCACAAATATATGGGCTCACTGGCCATTGACATGTAGAATTAACCATTGTCTGTGCTTCTATTCTGTATTTCTGCAGCACTCTGGCTACTTTTTAGGAGGTTTGTTTTTTTTTTTTTTTTTTTTTTTTTTTTTTTTTTTACATTTTAATCAATGCATTCTTAAGCATAGTATAATGATAAAATTGTACAGAAAGGCTTATTACGTAAAGCAAGAGTCTTCTGTCCTTTCCCTTCCTTATTCTTTGTATTATACCCTAGAGAAACCACTTTTACTCTTTTTCTGCTTGTGTCTCTTGTAATTAATTGCATATTATAAACAATTTTTTATAGCTGTTTTTCAATTTATCAGCTTCAGATAAGACCTCTTTATTTTCTCCCTCCAAAAAATTTTAGGTCCTTTTTGTTTTTCTTGCAGTTAAAGCAATGTGCTTATACTTTTACATATTGATGGTTGTGATTGCCCATTTTACAAGATAAGGATATGTGTGCCTTTGTCCTTATCTGCATTTTTCTATTCTTTCAACCTCTCTATATCCATCATGTCATATTATTGTTGCATTATCAAATAGTGATGGTATTTAATTTTTTCTTAAACATTAAAAACTCTGTGTACTTTCTACATGAATATATCATATACTCATTTGGAAAGCCAGGCAGAAGTTATATTCTACTTGCAACTTAGCTTCAAAAGGAACATAGCATCACTTCCGCAATGTTCTATTCATAAATAGTGGGTCACTAAGCCTGACCCACATTCAAGGGAAGAGAAAGTATTTACACCTTTTGAAGAAGAGATATCAAAAAATTACAGAGCTATTTTCACTTCATTTTCTTTACCATGTTAATAAAGTTAACTTCTATTTTAATAGTTTAATTTATATCATAGAAATGAATATCAGTGTTTTCTAATTGCATTTCAGCGTTTTCTTTATTGTATGTTTAATATGTCAGGAAGAAATATCTATTGCTGCTGATTATCCACACGCTCCTCTCTGAGGTCTACTTTTCTGCACCTTCCAAGCTTGGTCCTTCCCATCTGCTGGCCAGCGAGCAGATCCTTTTGTTACTGCCTCTGAATGCATGTATAACCTTACTTCAAGTTATCTTCTATCCACAGAAAGTAGATAACTTAGTGCATTTCCTGCAGCTATAACCACTGGAGGAGTATTTCCTGCCCCCACTGTCTTTTAGGGTCACCACTGAGTGTGCCTCTAATTCAGTAATCATTCATTTTCAGCTCACATTTACATACAAGGCTGGCACATTCATGATGTGTTTCATTCCCCGTTAGCTAGTCATATAAAATCACCCATGACTGTCTGACAATGTAAATACATCAATGTAACAATGATAGTGACATGTAGTTTGTGTCAACGTTTGGTACAGCTTCCTTGGACTTTCTAGTTATGCTTGAACCTAATGGTGAAAGTGACATATGCATTTTAGGATGGATTGCATTTAGACCCACTTTACCTTATGATTGGGTTGGTCTGGCAGTACCCAGGTGACGATGTTCCTTAATTAGAAACTCAGTATGTACTGAGATCATTTTTATGCTAAGAGCTGTCTTGCGAATGATGTAAACGTCTTTGTTGTGGGGATCATGACTTTGCTACCTAACTTCATGGGTCTGCACCGCGACTTTCCTATTGGCATTTGCCAAAAATTCCACAGAGCCTCTTTTTCTCCCCCAAACACATCTAGTAACTTAGAATCTGTTGACTCACATACAATAAACCTGAGAGTTTCTTGTGTCCCAACCTGTACCTACTCCAGTACTTGCCCTAGAAGCTACCTGTCTCCAAATAACTATGTCACAGCATTATTCCCAAGAGCAGAATATACAGCCATTAATACTTAGGCTCTCATGCTCCTTTTTTTTATTTCCTAGGATGCAAAAGGTGTAATTAGTTGCTGTCTACCTTGTGGGGCTTTTTCTAGCATGTCACAGACCACTGGAGCCTAAAATCTTCGCCAATGTGTCAGGTTGTTTCTTTTGGGTTATTCTCCCACAAGCTGGAGGACATTTGTCTATTTGTTTCTTTCCTTTGCTTCAAATGATTAGAGTTTGTTAAGCAGCCCAATTTGACACTTGCTCATTGAAACTTATTTCTGCCTCAGCCCCAGTTGTTTGAGAAATGCCAGAATTGTTTTCACCAAAAGATCACCTCACCCAAGAATGTTGAAAGGTTAGCTACCTTAGCATTATTGCTACCTCCAACCTCCAATGAAATCTAAAAACCCAGAAGATTAAATGTAGAAAAATGTGAACAGGAAATATAGTTTACATGTCACTTAATAACTATAAATACACAGAATTTACTCACTTTTCAACTTTTTCTGAATGAATACAAAATTTGTGAAACAAAATATACCATGTTATACCACATGAGATACCAAGATGACTGTAATCAAAAAGAAAGAAAGTAACAAGAATCGGCAAGAATGTGGAAAGATTGAAACCCTCATACATTGTATGTAAATGAGAAATGAGAAAGTCACTTTGGGAACAGTGTGGCGGTTCCTCAAAAATTTGGGTTGTTTCCTCTTTCTGTCTGTTGTAAATAATGATGCTATAATCACTTGTGCACAAATGCCTTAACAAGGCATCACAAGCCCTTGTTACGTGGCACTCTGTGCTGATCAGGTCTCAATATTAACAAATATTAATATAGTGGATGTGGTGTTCTGAAGGATTTATAGTTAAATATTTAATTATTTACCTCAGTCTCTTCCTACTAAACTAAATATTTTTCTGCATTTATTGGAAAGAGAAATTCTGCTATTCACTCAAAAAAGATAGGTCAATAACATCTACTTATAAATGTTATCTATAGTCGGGATGGTTAAGTTATGCAAATATGAGTAAACATATATATTTTCCAGATAATGTAATATAAATTATATATTTACAATGAAAGACTCTAAAGCATAGATTGTTTTTATTCAATTTGATAAGAGTCCTTAATGTTGAGACTCTTGTTTAATTATCAAAGCTCTGTTAACTAATGCATGGATGGGTAAAAGCTCAGATAATAGAGTCTAGGATACACGTGTAACCATGAAGATTATCCTTGTCTTCCTGTTGTGTAATTATGGCAGGATTCCAATTTCTTTAATTATATTATCATACTAGCAACCAGGCACTTAGGTAACCATCATTAGCTACTTAATAGTTTACTGCTATTCATGTAGAAACCTAGGAAATAAACAATGGATGGCAGGCAGCCAATTAAAAAAAAGGAAATAAATTAGAACATCAGTGAATTGCTAGAGTCTAGCATATGGATGTAAGTATGAGAGATTAATCACTCCAAATCTTAATATTCTTTTCTTTTTTTTAACCTTCATACGATACCTAAAAGTGCCATGTAATCATATCATTAGATGTATCGCATGCAATATGTTTTCTTTTGTAATGAACTTATTAAATAAACTATGGAAGTAATATTTCAATCCTTATTAAAAACTTGTGATATATATATTTGCAATTTTATTTTTTCAGATCAATATCCTTTATTTTGCAAACAGCTTTAGGTTTACAGAAACATTTAGCAGAAAGTACAGAGAATTCTCACAAAGGCAGAGAGCAGATTAGTGGTTTCAAGGCACACTGGGTGTGGAGAAGTGGGAAGTGACTGCTAATGTATATGAGGTTTCTTTTTGAGGTGGTGAAAATATTGAAAAATTAGCTCCACAACTCTATGAATATACAAAAAACAGTGTATACTTTAAATGGGTGAATTTTATAGTATGTTAATTATATCCTAATAAAGCTGTAATTAAAGTACAAAGGATAGAATAAGAACAGCTTATAACTCATCAGCAATACATAAATATGATCAATATATGATGTATAGCAAACCAAGTATCTCCATGAGTATATGTGTTTTAATTTACTCAAATTTTCTGTATCTATAGTTTTCAGAAATTGTTTTCATGTTGCACAATAGTAGTAATAGACATATTTCCACAGAACAAATTTAATTCTAGATAATATTTTTCCATGACTAACAGTATTTTTGTGAAAACATACTAAAAGGTACTCTATGTTTAAATAAGTTGGTTTTAACTTTTAATTATTACAAATTTTTCTCCAGAGAACAATTTTAGCCCTTATTATTTTGGAACATAAGGGCTTACCTATGCAGGGTAAACTTAGGAAAATAAAATTACTAAAGTCAAAAGAAATAAATACTTAACATTTAATATGAAATTCATAATTGATAACCTGAAAGATTATATTTTTATGGAATTCAATAATAATATAATTAGGGTCAGGTATGGTGGCTCATGCCTGTAATCCTACCACTTTGGAAGGCCAAGGTGGGCAGATCACTTGAGACCAGGAGTTCAAGATCAGCCTGGCCACTGGCCATGATGGCAAAACCCCTTCTGTACCAAAGACACAAAAATTAGCTGGGCCTGGTGGTACACACCTGTAATCCCAGCTACTCGGGAGGCTGAGGCTGAAGAATGACTTGAACCCTGGAGGCGGAGGTTGCAGTGAGCCAACATCTGCACCACTGCACTCCAGCCTGGGCTACAGAGCAAGACTCTGTCTCAAAAATAAATAAATAAATAATGTCATTATTCCACACTCTATAAATATTATTATAAATATTGTTGGGCTTTATCAATCATTTTAATTTTGTCTGTCTCAATATGTTCCTATTATTATGCTTTTAATACTGAATATATCCTAACAGTGACACACATACATAAGAAAGATAACTTCTTTTATGAGCTTATATCTTGTATATATTTTATTTAGATATTCTAGCATTTGCCTTAAGGCAAAAGTGACACAGATGTCTTTGGTGTACACTCCTACTTTTTTGGCTTCTGTTTTAAATCATTAAAAGTACAAGAATATATCACTTTATAGTTTTTAAAATGTTGAGATGTATGTTGAGATCACATACAGACAATTAGATTTATAGTCATATGAAGTAGCTATATGCGACTTCAATAACAGACATTAGTCTTAAGCTTTAAACAAGTAAAATAGTTTGGTACAAATAGGTAACCCATGTAATCACTACATATATTTAAATATGTTTAATAAATCCCTTTCTATGGCTTTCTAATATATACTGTATACCATATGAAATAGTAATTTGTGAACAGTATAACTATGCTGACTCATCATTCAAACATTTATATGTGAATATTCAAAGTATGTTTCTACAGATTATATTAGAATTACGCATGTCTAACTCCGTAGCTCTACATCTGTATTCAAAATTTATGCTTCCAATGTTTTCATCTCAACTTCTGAGATAAGCTCTTTGGAATATAATTAAATGTGTGAGGACATACAATGCTTATCTTTCTGTGTCAAAGACAACATTTTTTACTAGAAAATTAAAACTTTCTACTGATAGAAATAAGTATGATCTAAATTTTCTAAAGTAACATAAAATGCTACAAAGTAATTAATAAACCCTGTCTTCTCTTTCAGCATCCTGAGAGTTTTTAATTCTCTGATCAGTCTCTTACCTCTTATTCTTTTTCTTCCATTCTACTGTGGGTTTTCATACATTTTGTAGGAGAAATTACCTACAACCAAAAGTCGAGAAAGACAAGAAAATCCAGCTAAAGCTATGATCTGTGTACCTGGAGCAGAGGCTGCTGGGGTTACGAACTGGTGGGAACACTTACCTGTTAACTTTGATAAGTTGCTGGAGGTTGAATGTGGATTCCCTTGCTAGAGAAACCCCGGGGGCCAACTATGATCTTAGTGGGACCCTCAAACATTTTCATGGGCTTTCCTCTTATTAACCCCAGGTTCCTGAAGAGAGGAACTGGACAAAGTCCCTTGTGGTTTTGTCATGGGAAGGGGACGATAAATTATAATGACTGATGGCCAGAACAGCCTCATAAAAAAGGCCTGCATTCAGGCCGGGCGTGGCGGCTCACACCTGTAATCCAGCACTTTGGGAGGCCAAGGTTTACGGATCACGAGGTCAGGAGATCAAGACCATCCTGGCCAACATAGTGAACCCCGTCTCTACTAAAAATAAAATTAGCCGGGCGTGGCAGCGCGTGCCTGTAATCCCAGCTACTCGGGAGGTTGAGGCAGAAGAATCGCTTGAACTCGGGAGGCAGAGGTTGCAGTGAGCCAAGATTGGGCTACTGCACTCCAGCCTGGAGACAGAGGTAGATTTTGTCTCAAAAAAAAAAAAGAGAGAGAGAAGAAAAGGCCTACATTCAGACAAAGGGACTGTACCAGAGCATTTTATCTTTATCCCAACTGAGGAAAGGGAATTCATCCCAGTCCAACTCCCTTATTTCTTTCCATCTTACATAAGGTGGGTGTGGCACAGTCAACAGAGGTCAGACATTAAAGGAAATAATCATAGTAGAAACTCTGTAATCAGGAAAAGGAGTAGGGATCAGGAGAAAAAAAACCATATAGCTAGAGAAATATTCGTGAAAGTCACAACCCTGAGGCACAGACTTATTAAAAGAAAGATTTAATTGGAAAATTATACAATGCTCTATCTCCCTACCCTGTCCACCATACATATAATAGCAACAAAATATAGATGACAGACTGTCAAGACACAGAATCTGTCTGAGGGGACCTCCACATATGAATCCAAAGTAAAGAAAGAAGAGAAAAATAAGGATTAGAAACCTCTGGAACCTATAGCTACAACAGACCTTAAACATAGCCTGATTCCCAGCCAGATTAACATCATTCTCCACACCAAAGTCCTGTTTAACTCAGTTTCTATTACCTAATACAGCATCCGGCTTTCAACAATAGCAATAACAACAAATACAAGACATTTCAAAAGGCAAGAAAAAACACATTCTGAAGAGGCAAAGCAATCACTGGAACCAAACTCAAATATCACACAAATGCTAGAATTATCCAACGCATAATTTAAAATAACTATGATTAGTGTGTTTAAGGGTGTAACGGAAAAAGCAGATAACAAATAAGAGCAGATGGGTAATGTAAACAGTGAGGTAAAAACTCTACGAAAAAATCAAAATGAAATGCCCGAAATGAAAAAAAAAAAAAAAAAAAAACCAGTAACAGAAAGGAAGAATGTCTTTGATCCCCTCATCAGCGGATTCAACACAGATGAGAAATGAATAAGCAAACTTGAAGATATATCAATAACAGCTTCCTGAGCTGAAATGCAAAGACTAAAAAGAATGAAAAATAACAGAAGGCAATATTCAGTAAACGTGTAACAATATTCAAAGGGCTAACGTGTAATTGGAATACCAGCAGGAGAAGAAAGATTGAATGTGGCAGAATAAAAAATTGAAGTTATAATGACTGGAGACTTTTCACAATTAATGACGGACTAGCAAATCATAGATTTAGCAAGCTCAGAGAACACCAACCAGGAAAAATATTGAAACATGCGCACACACACACACACACACCCACCCAGGAATATAATACTTAAACTGCTGAAACCGAAGACAAAGAGAAAAATTATGAAAGTAAAAAGAGATCTACAGTCTTAAATTTAAAATTGAGGAACATTCTTCACTTTACAAAAATATATGTTTTTATAATCTGTATGAAAACTTCATAGTTACAGATATAGGTACATTTCTTTATTTCTGTGAATATAAGATGCAAAGTAATATAGTTGCCCAAAAGATGCATAAAGAGTCTTATGTAGAACAAGTAATTTTAAGATTATTGTTAATAGTTTATAGTGTCTATATTTTTCTGAAGAAGAAACACATTCTGCAAAATAAATATTTATGAGATCAGTGGGAATACTAAATTACACTCTACTCTTGTTAATCAAATAAAGTTTTTATTTATAAACAATACACCATATTTATTTTATGTGGTTTCCTACATATAAAATTATAAATAATTACCATAATTATTTTACATATTTTTATTAAATATGATATTATGTTTGTATATTTCAGGGCAATTAGAATGTGGAAGTGTATTTAGTTAAAAGTAATTATAAACATTACCTCATATAAATAGGGCATCTATTCTCACTAATTAAATCAGTGATGCTATACAATACATATATACAATTCCAAATCTAACAAAGGCCTGATGACAGGGTATTAGGCATTTCAAAATCTGAATTTATTGTTTTGCCTCCATATCATTGCCATTTCCCAAGTTCTTCATTTGTGATAATTAAATGTCCGTGCTTCTATCTTCCTCATTCATCAAGCTGTTCAATAATTGTATAAATCCTGAAACCCTGTCTACAAAATGGCATTTAAGCCAGGCTTCTTTTATTTTCTTCCTTTTATAGGCGATCCTGATCATTTTCTCATTGTCTAGAATATATTCTTTTTTCTGGTCTTTCACCAGGAATATTGTGCTTCTGTCTAATCTTACATCATTGATAAATGGTACTGGTAAAATTACCTAGATATTTGCTGTTGCTTTAAATATATCACAATCCTTATCTTGTCCTTACAAAATAAATCTAAATGTGCCAATGTTAAACAAATAAAAACATTAAATATACAATATATGCTATATTTCATAATTTTGAACTAATTATATCCGTATTTATCATTATTACATTACATATATATGTCAGAAAAGAAAATGATAGAAAAAATATGATTAAAGTTACTACATACCAGATTGAAATATTTGTTTATTTTTTATCAAAATTATAACAGAGAATTATCTGGCCCAAAATGTCAATAGTGCCAAGATTGAGAAACTGATTTGAATAATTAACTATTAAGAATATCAATTAGGATGGAGTGAAATGGGCACTACAGGCATCCTTTCTGATTGTTAAAGTTGCAAATCTCTTCTGTAGAGAGAGTTTAGTGATAGAGTTTAATGGTACACTATCAATATTTATATACAACCATGTGAGGCATAATAATGTTTCTGTCAACACAGACTTCATATACAACAGTGATCTCATATTATTACAATGGATTTGAAAAATTCCTAATGCCTAGTGACATCATAGCCTTCCTTATAACACAGTGTAACACACTTCTCATGTGTTTGTTGTGATACTGGGTAAACAAATTTACTGTGCAGCCAGTTGTATAGAAGCATAGCACATTTAATTATGCACTGTACATAATACTTGATAATGATAATAAATGTATTACTGATTTATGTATTTACTATTCTTTTTATCTACATATGAAAACAAAAGTTAACTGTAACATAGCCTCAGGCAAGTCGTTCATGAGGTATCCCAGAAGAAGACATTATTATCATCGGAAATGACAGTTATTGCCTCTGAAGACCTTCCAGTGGGACCAGATGTGAAGGTGGGACACAATGATATTGCTGATTCTGACCCTGTGTAGGCCCACGCTAATGTGCATGTTGTGTCTTAGTTTTCAACAAAAAAAGTTTTAAAAGTTTTGAAAAATTTAAAATTTTGAAAGTAGAAAAGAGCTCATAGAATAAGGACATAAAGAAAATATTTTAGTATGACTGTAAAAAGTGGTTATGTTTTAAGTGAAGTGTTACCACAAAAATTCAAAAGTTAAAAACAATTAAGTTTATACAGTTAAAACATTATAGTAAACTAAGATTAATTTGTTATTAAAGAAAAAATATTTTTATAAATTTAGTGTAGTCTAAATGTATATAAAAAATAGTGTACAGGATTTATAAAGTCCACAGTAATGTACAATAATGTCCTAGGCCTTCGCATTCACTCACCACTCACTCACTGACTCACCAAGAGCAATTTCCAGTCTTCAAGCTTCAGTCATAGTAAGCGCCCTATACAAGTGGACCATTTTCTACCTTTTGTGTTGTATTTTTATTGTCCCTTCTCTATGTTTAGATACAAAACTACTTATCATAGTGTTATAGTTGCTGACAGTATTCAGAACAGTAACATGCTGTGCAGATTTGTAGCCTAGGAGCAATAGGCTATATTGTGTAGCCTACGTGTGGTAGGCTATACCATCTAGGTTTGTGTAAGTACACTCTATGATGTTTACATAAGGAAATAGCCCAAGGACGCCTTTCTCAGAACCTCTCTCTGCTCTTATGCATCACATGGCTGTATAGAGTACATCCCCCTTTCCCTTTTCCCCAGTTGCAGTCAACAGCAGTCAACAGCAGTCAGAAAATAGGCATACAGCAGAATGAAATATTTTCAGGTAGAGAAAGAGTAAGGCCACATTTGCATAACATTTATTAGGTATATTTTATAATTGTTTTATTACATTATTAACTATTGTCAATCTCTTACTGTGCCTAATTTATATATTATAATTTATCATAGGTACACCTGTATAGGGAAAAACAGAGCATATATAGGCTTTAGTACTGTTCATGCTTTCAGACATCCACTGGGGTATTGGAATGTATTCCCCACCAATAAACGGGACTACTGTACATGATTTGATTTGCTAATTCTAATTCTAGAAATTATTGTAAGAATATAATTGAAAAAGAGCTGAAAAAATGCATGTGTAGCTTTGTTCATCCCAACATTGAATGTTATACTGCTAAAAACTGAAAACTATTTGATATGGGAATGTGTATTTAAATGATGATATGTACATACAACAGAGTACTACATAAACATTAGAAAATAACATACACTCCCTATCAGGTATGGAAATTAAGTCATGACAATTTATTGAATTAAAAAAAGCTTTAAAATAACAGGTACATCATGAGTTAGCTTATTATAAATAGACCTATAGTATAAATATATGCCTTTTCCATACTACTTTTACATATAGATATGTATACACATGTTTGCCAAATTGAGAGCAATATTTAACACGCGGTCATGAAGTAGAGCATTTTTTAAACTTTTGTGTTGGTGTACTAAAATTATTAATTTTATGTAAAAATAGGTGTTATCTTTATGTTCACAAAATAGAAACTACCAATAAATATATATTATTTGCATAATATAAATGATTAACGTAGTGGTTTTTTTTGTTTTTGTTTTTGTTTTTGAGACGGAGTCTCACTCTGTCGCCCAGGCTGGAGTGTGGTGGTGCGATCTTGGTTCACTGCAAGCTCCACCTCCCGAGTTCACGCCATTCTCCTGCCTCAGCCTCTCGAGTAGCTGGGACAACAGGCACCCGCCACCACACCCGGCTAATTTTTTTGTATTTTTAGTAGAGACGGGGTTTCACCGTGTTAGCCAGGATGGTCTGGACCTCCTGACCTCGTGATCCGCCTGTCTTGGCCTCCCAAAGTGCTGGGATTACAGGTGTGAGCCACCGCGCCAGGCCAATGTAGTTCTTTTTAATCAACAGTTTCTGCTCAAGGTTAGACAAATATTTCAGGCACAATTATTCTAAAGTCAGTTTTAAAAGAAGTCAAAGGATTTTGAAACTCCTTTTAGGTTGGAACGCCCCTTTTCTCTTTAAACTTCCCAAGAATGGAATTTTAGCTACCTGTAAAATGCACTTATTTTATGTTTTTTATAATGTCCTCTTTATTTATTCACCCTGAGGAGCACTTGATATTGGTTTTCACTGACAATTCATGTATAAAACAATGAAAAAATACATTATTGGAACTATTGCTGTACTATACAGACAATAAAATGAAATGTGAGTGATCAGCAAACTAGCAAATGCAAATAGTAGTCATTGTTTATCTTTAAATTTTTCATAAACTCTAGGAGAGCCATTCTTTACAAATTAAAAAGAGGTTCCAGATAGGCATATTGCAAAATGACTTATCACCATTCTTTATCTTTTCCTAAGAAAAAAATCACGAAGAACCTATTTATTTTCTTGGTTATCTGAAAGGAAGAATGAAAAATATGAAAAGCACAGGAGGATAATGTCACTAAGTACACCAAGTAATCAAACACCTAATAAGCCATTGTGATTAAGAATCAAAAATGATTTCAAAACTATTTCTCTGAATATTTAGTTCAAAAATTATAAAAAATCATTTTAGTTTTAGTGTTTAGATATATACTTTAAAGAATTTTCTGTTCTTTTAAGAAATTAGCAGATTACCAACGTAGAAAAGATCACACAAGATAATTGTATTTGGCAAATTACATTTCAAATGAAGATGATTAATAAGACATTTTCCATCACAAGGACACAAAAATAGAAACAATTATTATGAATTTATTTAAGAACATTAATGTATTTCCATCTTTCTTTGCATTTACAAAATGTCAAATATTTTCAAATAGTTTGCCGACTATCAGGGATCTAATACATATTTGTCTTGGTATAGTGGATGAACGTCCATATTCTCTGTCTCTTCAATAGCGTAAAATGAGTGTGCATAGCTGGCAAGACTTTCTGTACTCTAGGAAGCTACAAGAGGCAAATATCTTTGTGATATTCACTTTGCCCCTGACAGTAGAAATATGCTTACTTTTCAACTTTTATAACCTTTGCAATCTTTGTAGCTTTTTCTTATTATTTTATTTCAATTTCTCAGCTC
Organism: Macaca mulatta; assembly: GCF_049350105.2. Taxonomy (NCBI): domain Eukaryota; kingdom Metazoa; phylum Chordata; class Mammalia; order Primates; family Cercopithecidae; genus Macaca; species Macaca mulatta. The sequence continues at coordinate 89,376,443 of NC_133417.1, forward strand.
TTGGTCCCAGACCTACTCTTGTATTCCTATTTCAAATATTGAAGCTTAGAATGTTTAAACTGTAGACTTCCTTACAAGCTTGCTTTCAGTTGTGTTCAGCCAGTATCAGGCACTGATCAGAACTGAGAAGTTTGAAGAAGAGAGCAACACTGATACTATTTCAGATTCATTTCCATGTTAGCAACAAACACCAAAGGATTCAGTACTAACTAAAATCTCCCTATTCACCCATCCCAGCTGTGGCAGCTCCATGCATTTCCAAAGTCCCTACTCTGAACTATATCACTCTCTCTTGGGTCTTTCAGCCTTCTAAGAGCAGGGAATACATTCTGTGTTTTGCATCTCTTATTTTGAAATAGCTAGTATGATTTCTGTTTCTCTAGGTGGACTTTGATACATAGCCCATGAAGCATTTGCAGTGAAGAAGTTGGGGGAAGAGAGAGCCTTCCTCCAGGTGCATAAATGAGAGACACAGCTCACCACCTGGAGCACTGTTAACATATATGGGCAGAGACACTGTTTGCCAAGTGTCCCAGAAGTAAGGTACAATACCAGTGAAATCTGATTTCCAGTGAGCGAACATTTAGGAAAATAAAACTTATCTATGAGATTCAGCAACTACTGAGAGAAGGATGAAGTGGACCACATGGGAGAGGTGGATAAGAAGAAATACACTATTAAAAAAGACAATGATACCTTTATCAGATATAACATGGGAATTTAGGATACTAAAGTAAAGCAATCGCAGACACACAAAGACTTTCTGTACCTTAAATTTATAATCTATAAAAGTTTAGTACTTAGCATTTTATATTACTCAGCATTTAGTACTTCATATTTCTTATACGAAAGAAGGTAATAATTCATATTAGCCAACTAGCAAAGTGAACTTTTACTCAAAATACAGTGTAAGAGAAAACATTCTTGTCTTTAAAACAGACTTAGAACAACTAATATTGAGATAATAGTAGTTTCAAAAAGATGAAATAAATTTATATAGGTAATACTAATTAAGTTTTTAATTAGAGAATAAAATATATTCCAAAGACATATTAGAAAAATTTTTCCTGTACTCAAAAAAAAAAAGATTTGAATTTATAGAGAGCACATTTTTACCAAATTACAGGGAAAATATATGCTTATACCTGAACTTGAGCTATGCACGTAGTTGTATAATTCATAAATTCTAAGAGCAAAAAAATGTTTTTTAAACAATCATTTAAGACGTCATACCAAGTTACTTAAAAATAATCAGACTGAGCCAGGCACAGTGGCTCGGCCTGTAATCCTGGCATTTTGGGAGGCTAAGGCAGACAGATCACTTGAGTTCTGGAGTTTGAGCCCAGTTCGGCCAACATAGTGAAAGCTGTCTCTATCAAAAAATATGATATTTAGGTGGACATGGTGGCATGTGCCTGTAGTCCCAGCTACTCGGGAGGTTGAGATGGGAGAATTACTTGAACCCAGGAGGCAGAGGTTGAAGTCACCAGAGATCGTACCACTGTATACTACACTCCAGCCTGGGCAACAGAGTGAGACCATGTCTCAAAAAAAAAAAAAAAAAAAAAAAAGAATCAGAAAGAATCTCACACCCAGCGAAGTCATTATTCATCCATCTAGACAAAAGAAAGTTATTTAGGTAAATATGTGGATTCAAAGAATATATTTCTCTTGTATTCTGAGAAAGGGTCATAAGAAAGAAATCTGTCTAAACTGACAAAAACAGGAAGAAACAAAGTTTATAGCTAGTTTTAGTTAACTTTAAATAGATTACAATAGTATGAATGAGAAAGTGTAAGTGAAGAGATAAAAATGACATTTGAAAATAAGTTTCCTTTGGTATTGTAAATGTGGCTTAAGAATGAGGCAATAAAAATACTTAAAAGCTTTCATTATTTAAGATGTTAGCAGGATAGAAATGAAACGGTACAGTGGAACACTCACCTTGAAAAATACTTTGAAAAGAAGGTGGAATGGGATAAATATAACATAGATCAAACAAGCTAGTAGGAGGAAAAGAAAAAAAAATGTACAAAAAGTAAGCCATAACAGAGAGAAATAAAAATAAAATAAGTTTATTAGTTGTTGCATCAAATATGAATTCAGCTATTTAAAAAATTTAATAGAGATTATTGGAGAAGATGAACAAAAATAGCACCCAACACTAAGATATAATTTCAGAAGTTGCTGCTGCTTTTGGTGACTCTAGGGGATTGTTAAGAGAATGACTGTGACTGAGCATTGGTAAGTATTTTAAAACTACGGAGTAGATGAAGCAGAATTTAGCAGAATAAAAAGAAGAGGAAAACCAGACTTGTTAGAGTATGCTGAGATTTTTTTTGCTTATTCCTGGCAAAATAAATGGAAAGACATTGGTGTAGAAGGTGAATTTAAAAGTCTCTTCCTCTGACTATCATCTTCAAAAGAACTAAATTATTGTATGGAGTAGGAAGGATACTGGTCTAAGGAACTTCAGACTCGGGATGGTTGGATCTGAACTATTTGGAGCTGACTTGGGTGAGGTCTGCTTCAAGCTTAACCTAAATAAGCACAACATACACAGAATGTCCTAGTGACTAAATAAGGAAAAATATGGAGTTGGGCTGATTTCTCAGTCCTTTTAACAAGAGAAGCCAGGCATTAGATAGAGGTATTTAGCAGCACTGGCTAAGGCAGCAGAGCTTTGTTTCAGGACTTAAATGTCCTGATCAACGCTTTGTAGACATTGGGGAAGCCAATGGCAACCCTTTGTTTGAGTATTTCAAGAAACAGCTGTTAAAATGAAGTAACCCTTAAAAAAAGATGAAGAAACTCCACCAATGTGCCAAACATGAGAACTTCTCCCAATATGTCTCCAATATGCCCTCCTTGGGCCATATATAGAAATTGGCTCTTGGAAAACTAACAAACTTTATAACAACACTGGAAAGTAAATTGTCCAGCATCAGAGTGAAATATTTCTTCCCCAGTAGAACTTTTGAAAATCACGTTTTTATGAAAAATGTACGTGTCATAATGAACTGCCTCCACTGTGAAATAATCTATGGTTTGTATTGCATAGGTTAGAGCAAGTTTCAAGAGTCTTGTAGAATTGGAGAGCAATGAGGAATGAAATTCTTCAGATAACAAAGCTCCATAGATATCCATTTCTTCTGATATGTCTGTTCCAATTACAGGGTCGAATATGAGGGCTGTCACTTATACAGTCTAGTGACCACTCTACCCATCAGTCATCTAAACTGGGCACATCACCTGAACTGTGAAGTCCAAAGTCTGGGCATATAGAGTCAGGGACAATGAGAAGATAATCTGACCATGTTTCCTACCAAATTGACTACATCTAGCCACTTTGAAATCAGACGTCAGTTCTTTCCTAGTTTAGGAACTAGTTATTTTCAGCTCAATCTGCCTCAGTGAAATTTCTATCATTCTATCATGGATAAAGTACTATTAGAGGGTCAATGCTACAAAAGGGAGTCTTGAGGGAGTAGAAATTAATCACCATCAAAGGCTAAGACACAAGGGTCACAAAATGATTGTAAATATCAGACCAATTTTATTTCTTACTCCTTGAGGGAAAGTACAAGAAAGCTGATAATACGATATAATTTGAAGGTTAACGGCATCTGGAAAACATGTCAATATTATTTGCATGAATGTGAAGACTTACTAAGGGTAATGTGGTATAATATTCTGAGATGTTACTCTACATATTTTATTTTGTATCTGTACCTACTTCCCTGCATCCCCTGCTTAGGCAGATACTCAACTTCTTCAAGCAAACAATCCAGAAAGTTACCTAGAAAAAGAAGGGAAGAGGGAAGGAGAGATGAGACACATCTCTAGGTTCTGAAGTAGAGGAGACCGAGCCAACAAATTTCCAGAGAAATGGCTACACTGGAGCATAGTCACCCTCACAATATCCTCCTTTTCTGTGAGTGACATGAAACAGGTAGGGAGCTCAGTCCTAAAATGCAATGATAGGTGTTTCCAGTATTTATGTGAACAACTGATGAACAGAGGACCCCTTGTTACCACTACAAACCACCAGTATTAAGGTCCCTAAGAACTAAAAGTGGAAAAATGAGAAGAAGTTTGTTGTTTCCTCTAGCCTAGCAGAACCGGGGTTTAAATTCACAGTCCAATTGGCACGGTTAACAAATAATGTGTCGTTTCTTGCACACTTAACTTTTGTAGCCTTGAGATTCGTATTCACTACATATTTTGAATTGTGTGCCCAGTGGGCAAAACCGGCGACAATACTGTCTCTAAAAATGTAGGGGATACATACATAAATTGCCGTATAATATGCCATAACCATGTGTTACTTTTATTTATTTATTTATTTTGGAGACGGCGTTTTGCTCGTCTCACAGGCTGAAGTGCAGTGGAGCAATCTTGTCTCATGCATCCACCACCTCCCAGGTTCAAGTGATTCTCCTTCCCCAGCCTCCCAAGTACCAGGGATTATGGGCATGCACCATCATGCCCAGCTAATTTTGTATTTTTGGTAGGGACAGGGCTTCTCTATGTTGGTCAGGTTGGTCTCGAAGTCCCAACCTCAAGTGATCCGCCCACCTCGGCCTCTCAAAATGCTGGGATTACAGGGGTGAGCCACCGTGCCCGGCCGTGTTACTTTTTTAAAAAAGCAGAAATTACTGAAACTTGAGGGAGGACTCCAGTAGACAGCTTGCAAAAAGAGCCCTCAGTCATTGAGCTGGAAGGAAATGAATTCAGCCAACAGACTGAATGAGCTTGGAAGCAATTCTTCCCCAGTGAAGACTTCAGATGAGAATGCAGCCTGGCAGACACCTGCATTCTAGTCTTGTGAGACTCTGGAAACTCTGACCCATGGAAACTATGAAAATAATATATGTTGTTTTAAGATGCTAAATTTATGGCAAGTCACTAAACAACAATAGAAAACTAATGCAGTATTAATTGCCAAGATAAAATGTGAACTTTTAAGCAAAAATTATAATTTTGAAAGACTTACGCTCTTTCTATTGTTGATTTTATTATAAGCTTCACAGCTTCCCAATACTGAATTAATTTCCTCATGAGATTTGTGGTGTTGTTAATGAATGTGATATTTTTCTATTGTGTAAGGAAATGTGTCAAAGTTTGTAAGATCCATGTAACTCTATGAACCAGTATTTTCAAAATGACCAATTTGTGATACCACAAAATCATGGATAAATAAAAGTGCAAGATAGATCATTGAATTTAAAAAAAGTAAGGGTTTTATTTTGAAGTTTTGTATTATTTCCACATGTAATACCTACTCTAATACTTCGTAATTAATTTATTTTTTCAAGTTTCACAGATCACGTTAAAGTTCTGCTAGATTCTCACATCAGTTTCTGCATTCTATTTCAGTCTGTTGCTACATGTATTTTCTCTACTTCCAATTTCAAAGCAAATGTAGATTCACGATATACAAAGAAATGTATACTTTCACCCAGCCTACACCAATGTTAACATCTTGCATAACTGTAGAAGGATATTAAAACCAGTAATTCGACATTGGTACAATCCATTGAGCTTATTCAGATTTCACCAGTTATTTATTGTACTCATTTGTGTGTGTGTACATAGATCTGTGAAATTTTATTACACATGTATCTTTGTGTAATTACCACCACCATTAAGAGACTGACTTTATCATCACCTTGAACTCCCTCATTAGCCCTTTCATATACACACCCTCTCTTTCCTCTACATCTTTAACTACTGGCAACTGCTAACCTTTCTATATAACTAACATCTCTATAATTATGTCATTTCATGAATCTAATGTAAATGGAAGGTCGCAGGTTGTATCTTTTTGAAATTGGCTTTTTTCCTCCACTCAGCATAATTGCCTTAAAGTTTATTCAAGAAATCCTTTGCATGAATATCCTTTGTACTATAGTTCAAACTATAGTATTACATGGTAGGGATGTACCACAATTATTTAACCATTTAGCCTTTGAAGACCATTTGGCTTGGTTACAGTTTAGGCTATTTTTAATAAGGCTGATATGAACATTCATGGAAAAAGTATTTTAAAAATAAAAAGCATGAATAATAATGTTCATATTGTCTGACAATAGTATTATATAATAATCAAAATGACAAGTAAAAGCTTTTAAGCATTATTCCTCCATTAAAAGTTGTTAAAGTGTGTGGAAAAGGCAAAACTGAGAGTAGCAAATATTTAAATATTTGGGAAACAACCCAAAATAGTAAAAAAAGAAGAAAAATGCTGCCTTCAATGCATTTATTAGAAGATAGACATATAACATGGGAACCTGAATTACTAGCATCTTTGGATGCATATGATCACATCTCAGAAAAAAGGAGAGAATCATCAGTTTATATGTATATGAAGTCTGATGTACTTTTCACCCAAGGTTAATTTTATATTGCTAATGAATCTAGACAAATGCTTTCAACAAAGTGGAGTTATCAATTTATCTGCAATATCATAAATTTTCTTTAACATTTTTTTTCATTTCTGAACCTTCAAAAGACCTTGGCATATTATACAGTTAGAAACACAGCAACTGAAACTGGAGCCAGATTTGATTATTTTTAAAAAGTACAAAACTGAGACACATCCTCTGGTGTTAGCAATCTTTTCTGTTTGCAACACTTTAAAGAAACATCAATGGATAAGAGGATAAAGAAAATGTAGTCGGTATACATAATAAAATATTATTCAGCTATAAAAATAGTGAAATACTGTCATTTGCAACAACATGGATGGAACTGCAGGTCATTATGTTAAGTGAAATAATCCAGACACCGAAAGAAAAACATCACATGCTCTCCCTCATATGGGGAAGCTAAAAATATGGATCTCATGGAGGTAGAGTAGAGTGGTGGCTACCAGAAGCTGGGAAGGGTAATGGGGAGGCAGAGATGAAAAGAAGTTGGTTAATGGGTACAAAAATACACTTAGGTAGACAGAATAAGCTCTAGTATTCTATAGTACAGTAGGGAGACTATAGTTAACAGTCATTGATTGTATATTCCAAAATAGCCAAAAGAGAATAATTGGAATACCTCCTACACAAAGAAAAGACACATATGTGAGATGACAGCTACTCTTTTTGCCCTGATTTGATCATTGCACATTGTATGCATGTATTACAATTCACAGGTACTCTAGAAATTTGCACAACTATTATATATCAATTTACAAAAGTAAAATTGTAATAGTCAAGAAAAGAAGGATGTATATTTATCTTCTCATCTTTATTGCTGCTTATATCTTATGTACATATAGGCCTTCTTATAGAAAACCAAAATGTTTAAACTAGTGTTCTTAATGTTCGTATTTCTATTTTCTTAATGATTTTTCTGAAAGTGCTATTTAATATTGCATTCAAAGGCCAGATTCAATTTTGTAGTGTCAAAATTTAAACAGCTTTCCTATTCCTGCCATATCTTGTGGTTGGTATTGACAAAAATGTGAGAGCATATTGTCCTGAATTTGATTTATGAACATGCAATATTTACTCTAAACTAGCAAACATCCACATGCATTTCAACTATTTGTTTCTATAATCCATTTTACTTTTACATTTTTAGAATCCTTTTAATTTATACACTTTTTTTAGCCACTATACGTGAAAATTTTTTAATACTACTCATATATTGCTTTCACCCCATAATTTCATGAGGGTAAAAATTCAATGTCTAATTTCTTTTGTGGAGAATAATATCAGTGTTTGAGATATGACACTAGGTGTACACATTGAATTGTTTAGTTTGATGTTTAGCAGTTGCCCGAGTAATGGCAAAGAAATCTGGGTTCTGTTGTTTCTTTGTTTGTTTTTAGTTTTTTAAGTTGCATACAAATGTTCACAGTACTGTTACTATAGTAGCTCCAAACTGGAAACAACTAGATATCCATTAACTTGGGAATGAATTGAACAACATGGAATACGTTCTTAAATACATAAAACAACATGGACTACAGTGGACTCCTACTTGGCAATGAAAACAAACAGACAGTGCATCCTGGAGCATGAGGAATCTCAAAATAATGATGCTAATGAAAGAAGGCAGACACAAAATACTCTGGACGGTGTGATTCCCTCTGTACAACACTCTAGAGATTCCGTAATTAAAACACTCAATGGTTAATGTTTGCAAATGGGAACATAAGAAATTTTGGGGTGATTGAATATTCTATTTCTTGTGGTCTTTGTTACATGACTATACATTTGCAAAACTCATCAAACTCTGCATTTAAAGTAGATTAATTTTGCTATATGTTTATTCCAAAATAAATGTAATTTATTTTTTAAAAAAAGGTAAGAAGGAACATGGAGTTCCAGATACCTGATCCAACTTCAACACTTATAAGAAAAAACAATCCAATTTTCTTAGCTTCAGTTTTATTAATACATAATATGTAGATATTTAGATACCTTCTGTACTACTGTACAGTAATTAGAGATGGAAACTATATATATATGTAATATATATTTATATTTATACTGTGATACAAATCCTAAATTATGAAAATACTACAGCCATTTTCTTATAACCTAAATAATACCACCTATTGCTTCACTAGTATATAAATTAGAAATACCTTCAGCTTTTTGAAAGGAAACCAAAATGTTGGAATTAATGAGGGTTTATTTTTCTCATTTGATAGAAAGTCCCAAGTTTGTTGGCCTAGGCCTGATATTATTATTCAAAGATGTTACTATAGACCTGGATTCTCTCTTCCATATCTTTCTTGCAGTTTTGGCTTTTGCATTTATGCTGTCACCTCATAGTCACAACATGACAGCTGCCAAATCCAGACATCATACCCATATTCCAAGCAGTAAGAAGGAGGAGGATGAAGGGAAAAGTGACTTTTTCATCATGACATCTTCCCTGTGAAGGCTGGGCAAAGGGACAATATAGGAACTGAACCATCCAACTGGGCAGTAGGGTCTTGTGGTCAGAATGAATGTGGAGTTGCACTGCCAAGACTAGAAACCCAACCAGCACACAGCAGATGTGGGAAGTTATAATTGGTGACTTGACACTTGACAAAATACAGAGGAGAAGCCAAAGAGCAGGAAAGTAGTGGAGTGTGTTTGGTTGTTTGGTGTTGGGTGGCAGGGCGAATTGTCTTAGCTTATTTTTTTATTCAAAATAGGAGCATTTCAGGGACCTCAAATAATGTGATGTGGCAAGTTTTCATCTTCTATTGAAATTGTTAACTAAATTTGAAAAAAAAATAAAATTAAATTATGGGAATTTGAAGAAATTTATTGATTTTTAAAAAGCAAAATATCATATAATAAAAACAAATATGATGTGGTCATAAAAATGTGTCTCAGTGATCTCTGACTGCCCTGCCGGGAGTGTAATTGCTGATGTCCCAGTGACTGCTCTTCAAAGTCCGTAACTGCATTCCTGCTGAAGCCACACTTTGCAGGGCTTGCTCCTAACCAGTGGCTGAATGCAGCTGGGCTACTAAGACAGGTCTCTTTCTGTGAGAGGTGGCATTCCCCTGAGGGGTGCCATTAGTTCAAGAATTCTCTGATAGCCTTGCCAAACCTTCCTTAGAATTGCACTACAGTCGAATACACTTCCACCTAAGCTTCCTTTCTTTCAGTTGAAATTGAAACTCTTTCTGTTGAAATTAAAACTATGGGGTGGTCTGATAGCTACAGTTCTGACTGTACAGTCTGACTCTACACTTCCCCTCATTTCCCCTAACAGGCATTGCTCCTAATAAATCTCTCCCATTGCTAATCCTGTTTTGGAGTCAGCTTCTCAGAGAATTCCAACTAACACAAATGTCAACACTTTTCCAGTCATGTGAGGCAATGAACAAACAAACAAAATTTGAAAGGACCAATACAATAAATCCGTATTTGACAATTCTAGCTTAGGGTTAAAAAACAAATAGCATTGACAAGATTTGTAACACAGAAGACTAACTACAGGCACTAAGGGAATGAAATATAAGGATAGAAACAATTTTATAACAAATAATTTGAAAATTAATGTTCTCAAATATTGAGTTAATTATTAATTTTTAATATTAATATATTGACATTAATTATTTAATATAATTTAATGATTTAATGGTGATAATCACTTAATATATTAATTAATATTAATCATTCTTGATTGCTAGTATTTATTAATTATTATAATTCATATATTCATGTAATTGATAATTATTAACATATATTAAAGTACAATGTATAGTATATAATAATTACATAGTTAATAAATGTGAATTAATTATTAATGACTTTGCCAATATTCTTGGTATAGTCTTAATTCATTTATATATGCATGCATTTAAGATATACATATGTGTATATATGTCTGTATATATGTACACACACACACATATATACACACATATGTGTATATATATGACCTATTATGTGCAAAAGTTGGCAGCAGTAAATAAAACAGACAAAACAAAATAGACCAAAAAATCCTGGTCTCCTGGATTTTATGTTGTAGTGAGGGAAATAGTCAATAAATACAAGGAATAAGTATATTATTCTGCATGATAGGTAGTGATAAGTTCAAGTAAGTAAAATAAAGCAGGGAAAAGAACAAATGTGTTAATGAGTTGGTAAGAGGCTATGAAAATTTCAGATAAAGTGGCCTGGAAGGAATTATTCAAAAGGTTACATTTAAGTAATGGCCTCAGGTAAAGAAGAAATGGGCCCTGCAAGATATTAATTTATCAAGGAAATTGTATTTAAGGCAGAGAGAACTGTAAAATGCCAAAAGCCTTGAGCAGAAGTACGTCTAATATGTTTGAGTAAAATCAAAGAAGTCAGTGTCTTCACCAGAGAAAACTGGGGAGGAGTGAGTGCTATAGGAGCTTAGGCCAGAGAGTAAGGTCATTTGGGTCTTATAGGTCCTGGGATAATTTTGGAAAAATAAATAAGCAATATGCCATAATCTTTACTTAGCAGGATTGGTCTAGTTTCTGTGTTGAAACTAGACTGCATAAGACTAGAAACTAAAAAGCAGGGAAACCAGTTCAGAGGCTATTTCAATAATCAAGAAGACGTTACGGTGGACTGTGGCGAATTGATGGCAGTGCATATTTTGATAAGTAGTGATATCTTAATATATGCTGAATTTAAATCTGACTCATTCTGCTAAAATCTCAGATGTGAGGGATGAAAAAGAAGAGAAGAATCAAATTTGGCTTTCTTTTTTCCTGAGCAAGTGGACACCTTGAGTTTTTATTTATTGATTTGAACAGTGAGAGAAAAAGGAGGGTTGGGAAGTGGGAATTCTTCAGAAATTTAATTTTGGCTAGGTATAGTTTTTGATACTTTTAAGATATCCAGTTAAAGTTATCAAGTAAGCATTTAAAGAACTAAGTCTAGGGGTTAGAAGAGAGGCCAGGTTGAATATTTACGCTAGGGAGTCATTTTAATTTTGATACCATGCTAAAAAAAGTTGAGCTAACTAAGCTAACTTGAGCTAACTAAGAAAAAAAAAGTTGAGCTAACTAAAAAAACTTGAGCTAACTAAGAAAACTGTGTAGTCAAATGAGGTGAGCACAGAGGACTGATATTGGTGGCGATTAATGACTGATTATTTACAACATTTTTAATGAAACAGTGGAAGCAGAATTCTGGTTAGAAAATTTGAGAATAAAAAAAAATTGGAGACAGCAAATGTGTAAACTGCTTCAGGGAATTTTTCTCAACAGGCTGGAAAGGAATAGGCCAGTAGCTAGAAAGACAAATGAGAACAAGAAAAAAAATAAATAAATAAGGGAGATTTAATAGCTTACTTTAAATTGATTAAAAATGGATTCAGTGAAGAAGGAAAAATTGTTGGAAAAAGAGAGGAAGGGAGTTTGTGGAGCAGTGTTTTTGAGTAGACGAGCAGGAACAATTGAAGAGCGGATGCTGAAGCAGAGATACTGACTACCCGCTATATATCCTTTCAACTGCTGGGTTCACCCACAGCTGCGGTAACCCCTGCATGTGATAGCTTCCTTCCTCAAACCATTTTCTGGCACTGCAGAAGATCCTCCGCTAAAAGTAGACACAACCTGGAGGTATGGGGGTAGTTGTGGTGAGAGGAGGGGAAAGTACAGGGATAACACTCCAGGCAACTTAGGAGAGTGGATCTCATGGTCAATGCTCCAGTTTTCCAATATTCTAGTGAGACAATTCCGAGGCATCTTTCAAAGGATCCCCAGCAGATTGATCCCACATACCCAATGTGGTAACCAGCTGCTTAAAATCATTTCATTGACTTTACTCCTTTTCTTCTCCCACTTTCCTCATTCCTTTACTTTCTTTCCTAAGATCACTTCTCAAATAGACTGCCAGAAAGTGAAGCATTGTTGCAGAATCTGGGTTTTATTGGAGGGAAAGAAACCTAACTAAGATAGCGGCTTTGACTGTAACTGAGAGTGTAGACAATTTGTCCATAAAACTGGAGACAACGCAGAAAGTGGAGACAGACACAAGTAGGAGGTGTGTGTGGAAGTGAAAGGTTGAGGAGTTCTCTTTAAATTGCTTCTATTTTCTCATTGAAATAGGAGGCAAGTGATAAGCTGAGTATGAAGCTATGTTGGAGTTTAAAGGAAAGAGGAGAATATATAAAATGGCCAACTAGAATAATGGTAGAAAAAAATTGATTAATAAAACATTGTATAATTTCTGGGCAGTAAGAAGGGCCATAAACATAATCTAAATTATATTTCCTTTAAACCTGAGTTTCTCACTCTGCCTAGACCACTATACCATTCAACCCCTTTCTGATATCTACTTTTACATATCTCTTTTAAAAATGTGTGTTGATTATAATATTTATAACTGATATGATGTGATCTATCACATCTGCAAATCCCTGATTGAAAGAAGAAACAGCATAACACTGCTTAAAGACTTGCTTTAACAAATCCTTTTACTCACTGTCATTGCATTAGAACTGGAACAGAAGAAATAATGATATGTAGAGTTTTGAAAATAGTCAAATGGAAAAGCATAAACAATTACTATAGATATAATAAAAGAAATGTTTGTCATCTTTATATTAAGTTATATTAAAGTACATTTTCACACAGCAACACTTGTATAATAATCTGATACATTTTCCCCGTTTTATCTAAAAAATTAAATTTATAATCCCTCTCCTTTTTTTTTTTTCCAAAAAATACATTACACAAATTCTTAGTAGCTTAAAACAATAAGCATTTGTTATCACACTTACAAGACTGGTTCTCTTCAGGTGATTCAATCTCAGGTTCTCACACTGGGGTCAGATAAGGTACCTCTGCCTATTAAATTTCTTATTACTCTTGACCAGGGGGCTATCTAGAACAAAGTACTTATTCTGCTAGAAGCTGGGGAAAGGAATGAGGAGAATCATACTTTGTGTTAACTTGGAACTGACACACTTTCATATTACTTTGGCCAAAACAACTCTCATGACAAAAGCTATGAGCATAGGAAAGGAGAAAAATTGGTAACAGTAGTTAATAGAATCTACTATACCTTACGTGACATCCTTCTATTAAATAGTTTCATTCAATTCAATCACAGTGAATTGTGTATGCAATTATTTGGGTAATAATATTTCTCTTCTTAACAGGTAACCCATGAAGGCTGTCCAATTCCATCTAACTGAGAGTCTAACATAAAGTTCAAATGCAGTAAATATTTGTTGATTTATCACTAATAGGTAACAAAGTATAATACTGACTTAATCAAAACACAATACATTGAGAAAATCGAAATGGGATCTTGAAAGAGAAAAGAAGAATAAGGATTCTAATCATCAGGAGACATAAAATTATAGCTGAGTAGTAGTACTGATGCAGAAGATAGATGGAAAAAGTCATTAAGAACATACACAAGTTAAGGCAACTTGCAATAAAATTGAAGACTTACTTCAAAGTATAATTCTGAAAAAACATTTAGAAAGTAAGGGATAAGGGGAAAAGGAAGGAAGAGGAAAAAGGAAGGGAGAGAGGAAAGGGAAGATAATGTAGCAAATATGTATTAATTAAGTTCTAAAGAATAAATTTTATTAAATATTTCAAATTCTGTATATACATTCAGTCTAAGAAAATATTAAGTTCTACTTTAGTAGATTTAGGGAAATGTTAAATCTTCCCAGTTTTTCTGCTCACATATTGCTGGCTTAATTTACAATAACTAAAGATCTTAAACATTTTGTTAAAAGAATTAGGCAAAAGAAAATAAACAACTCAAAAAAAGTCTGTAAAGAATAATAAGAAAAAAGAAAAAGTGACCCTGTTGTTTGTGGCTCAGCAACAGATCTTCATATATGACGCCCCCCCTCCCCAGCACTCCGTCTTTACTTTGTAAGAGAAAGGGAGGACTTGTACAAACTTTTTATTACTACAACTGCCTGCCTCTATACATTTCCTTATCTCTCTTGCTACTGGGTTGTGAGAGCATATAACCCGAGTTGCTCTCTTGAAATTTCCATTTACACTCTGAAAAATTTCCTTCCAAATTGCCTATAGTGTTAACTGATATCTTTAATATTTTTTTCTTGCTAATTCCAAAAGAAAATGCAGCTTGTCCTTTATCTTTTTGGTATTCAACATGGAAATGGTTATTTTAAAGAAGACATCTTGGCCAATTAATTTTTTTTTTTTTCTTTTTAAGAGACATGTTGCCTAGGCTGGTCTTGAACTCTCAAACTCCTTCTCGGGTCAAGCAGTTCTCCCATTGTGGCTTTCCATGAGCCAATGCTCCAGGAAAAAAAAAAAAAAAATCTATCTTTTATAGAAGACCAAATTCAGTACTAAAAGCCACAAGGTTTAGAAAGGACCATTAGCCACCAGTCATGTTGGCTCATGTCTGCAATCCTAGCACTTTCGGAGGTGAGAGGCTGAGGCGGGTGTATCACTTGAGGTCAGGAGTTCGAGACCAGCCCTGCCAACATGGTCAAACCCCATCTCTACTAAAAATACAAACATTAGCAGAGTGAGGTGGTGTGCACCTGAAATTCCAATTACTCGGGATGCTGAGGCAGGAGAATGGCTTCAACTGGGGAGTTGGAAGTTGTAGTGAGCCAAGATCATGCCACTGCACTCCAGCCTGGGCGACAGACTCAAAAAAAAAAAAAAAAAAAAAAAAAGAAAAAGAAAAAAAGGCCATTAGCACATTAGGCCATGAGTATATGGCAACTACAGAATTATAAGAAGTCAAAAAAATGTATAGAAGTTTGGTGTCCTTTTGCTTTCTAATCTAAGAAGCAAATATATAACTCTTCAGACTAAATCAAGGTCCTCAATTAGGGATATATTTGCCACTCACCCCAGGCTGCATTTGGCAATGTCTGAAGACAGTTTTGGTTGTTACAACTGAAGGGGTTAGGCAGTTGCTACTGCCATTTAGTAGAGGAGAGCCCAGGGAAGTGCTAGGCATCCTACATTACACAAAACAGGCACCCATAACAAAGAATTATCCAGCCTCAACTGTCAGTAGTGCCACGTTTGAAATACCTTGGCACTTAATATATGGAAATTCAATGTAAAGAGTTACAACGACATCAAAGTTTCTAAGATTAGACTTCAACCAGATTGAATGTCTATCAGAAAAGAAACTGTGTCCCTCAGAAAAAGGGGTGGTAACTCTCAGGCCCATGAAAACAATAATTCTTCAAAAACCAACATCAGCAATGACTACAAACAAGGTCCAGAAGGGAGCAGACATTTACCACAGACTTATCTGCTACTGGTAAGGTCACCCCTCTAGAAAGGAATCCAAAGACTCTGTTATTCTGGAAACATTCAGTTTATCTAACAGACTTCCACTGTTCCGATTTCCTTGCCCTCTCTTTACTTTCAGATTACCATTCCTATGGAATAGACCCCAGAGACCATAAAAAAACTTCCCATGGAGGATTGCTTGCCATAGAAAGAAAATATATTCATCATGCATGCACAGGTATCTGGGTTCTGTTAACAGTTACATTTATTATTCACACAAATTATTATTTGTATTATAATCTATTTTCCCACACAGGTTCCCTAAGCAGAAAATTTTTTGGCCATGTTGATACAAGTATTAGTGTCTGTATTTTGTGCTGTTTTAAAAATGTTATTCTAGTAATCCACACCACTATTTTGCATTGATTAAGTGCAATTCATTTTTGAAATCTGCATCAACTTCAAAAAAGCTGAAATTGTTATACTTCTGAGTCTTTAATGCTAGCATCCAAACTCCAGGCAACACAAAATTCACCCAGAAAATACATGTCAATATTTTGGAAGGTAGTCAATTGTTGTTTGATTTCACTGTGTCTTAACTGATTATTTCCCTTGAATTTTCACAACTAGTTCTTTAAAAATCTATGATTTATTCATATTCTGCCTATATATCTGTTCTCTCAGACAAAGAGCATGTATTTTATAATGGCTTCCAGAGAAAAATCAAGATGTTGGGAATTTTAAAATGTAAAAATATTAATGTGCACAGATACTCCCTTCTGGACTTTTTTTTTTCTCCTTATAAAGGCAAATAAGATTTCTTGACATTAATTAAGATGTTAAATTTCTCAGAGGCATTTCTGTCAAAGCTGGTAATAATTTCACAGGTACATAATTATATTAAGCTCTCTCTCAATCTAGTGTCTACCAAGGAGTTGTTTGGGGAAAATAAAAATAAAATGACGGTGGCTCAGGTAAGTTTTATTTTCTGTCATTGAACATTTGTGCTTTAAATTTATCCTTAGCTAGTAGAAAAATCTATCTACTTATTTTTTTTTTAGTAAATAATGTTGTAGTTTCTGACCACATCTGAAAGGTCTAATAATAAGAAGATGGTATATAAATTTCCAAGCTATTTTAAGTGTGGATATCAAGCATTAATTCAAGACACTGTGAAAAAGAATTACAATAATGATCCAGAAGTCCCTTAATCCACAAGCAATGTTTTACCTATTACATCAGCATGATGTAATATCTTTAAATATTCAGTAGCTAACGAATGTGATTTCCCTAGCATTCATTTTCCAAAGTTCCAAAACTGTAAAATTCTAAGCAAATCATAAAATAACAACAGTTTTCCTTATGACACCTAGATGAATTGTAGAAATGTACATGCAAAAGTCGCTTTAAGTGTGTGAAGGTCAAGACTTTCTCATTTTCTCATGCAAATTAAAATTGTTTGAGATCTTTACAATGTAAAATTGTTATTTTAAAGAGCGTGTCATAATATGGGTTGATTGTTTTTGTGTACAACATCAAACAGAAAGGTAAAGAAAAATAAAAATTATTTTTAAACAGCAACTTCTTATGGAATAGACCCCAGAGACCATAAAACAAACAAACAAACAAACAAAGTAGAGTTTAGCACTGGGAATTTGCTATTAGTACACTGATGAACTCCAGGTAAGCTGTCTACCTTCTAATAGGTTAATAGGTAAACTTTAGCCCACATAATAGGCATAGGTCAGAGCAAAGGGGAACTCCTGCAGTAAAATCGAGGCAACAACACTTCTACCCTCCCTAGAGCCGCGGCCTCCGGAAGCAGCTCCTCTGATTCTGCTCACATCAACCTCAGGAAGTTGGAGGGAACTCTCTCAATATCACTGAAAAAAGACCTTGCACAGACCAAGAAGTAGAGACTCAGAAGCCAACATACCATCAAATAAAAACATTCCAGACCATAGTTTTATGACTATTGTTATAAAGAGACTTAACAATTTATTCTAGTGCTTCTCCATGTTTACCTCAGTCACCATCAAAGTCAACATTTGTCATTTTGCTCCTTGTATGTCACCTGCACTTATACTCTATTACTTCTCATAAATTCATTGATTCTCTCTTCTATTCCTCCATCCTTTCTTCTCTCTCCAAAACCCTTGAACTATGCCCTCATTGACTTCTGTTTTTTTCTTCTTTTATCCTGAGCACATTTGCTTTTTCCTCCACACTGTCACAGCATTCCTATATATATATGTTATATATATATATTACTATATATATTCATATATATTCTTATATATATTCCTCTCTCTATATATATGAAAATATATATATAGCCTTGATTTAATTAGCCCTCATTACACTCTGCAAAAACTGCTTCACTGGCCTTTTCAAGATAGGTTTGTTTTTTCTATCCCAAGTCAAACCTATAAGGAGAGTGAAGTTTTCCTTTTCACTTTCATTGCCATTTCCTGGCAATCACACCTTTTTCCCACAAAATATTTGCTCCTTATGAAGCTGCTAACTTCTTCACTGCTGGTCTCATACCTCACTTAAGGTGATACTTCACTTAAGGTGACGGATATGGTTTGGCTCTGTGTCCCCACCCAAATCTCATCTTGTAGTTCCCATAATTCCCATGTGTTATGGGAGGGACCCAGTGAGAGATGACCAAATCATGAGGGTGGGTCTTTCTTTTGCTGTTCTTGTGATACTGAATGGATCTCACAAGATCTGATGGTTTTAAAAACAGGAGCTTCTCTGCACAAGCCCTGTCTTTGCCCACTTCCATCTATGTAAGATGTGACTTGCTCCTCCTTGCCTTTCACCATGATCATGAGGCCTCCCTAGTCATGTGGAATTGTAAGCCTAATAAACCTCTTTCTTTTCTAAATTGCTCAGTCTCGGGTATGTCTTTGTCAGCAGCATGAAAACGAACTAATATAGTGGCTAACTGTTCCAGTTTGCCCGAAACTGCAGGGGGTTTCAGGAAAAGGGACTTTCAGTTGTGAAAACATGAGTTGGTCATCCTATTCCTGACTCACAGTTATTGTTTCAGTGTCACTTTTCTCTTACTATACAAGGACATTGGATTTCTATTCCCTATATGACATCTTTAACCTGTTATCTATGACTACCTCATTCGTTTCCTTATAACTTGTCCACTACTCTCAGTTACTTCTCCCATTGCCACACCCAGAAATTTACTGCTACTAAAACTGATGCAACAATTCTGAAATTTCACTTTTCTGACCTTGTTCTCCAGCCTCTTTCCTTGTCAATCATGTTATTAATTATCTTAAACAATATACAGACCTTTTGGAAACAGCCAAGGCATTGATTCCACTGGTTTGTAATTTTATCTCTGCCCATTATACTTTATATTGTACCTTGTCCACCTTAAGCTTCATGGTCCATTGTTTGTTACTATTTCCAGAGCAGTACTATCAGAAGCACTAATTTATCCTGAGTAGGAGGTCAGTAGCCTCACCAGTGTATTTCTGAATTATAAGTCAACATTGGCCTGATTGACCTATGAAAACAGCTCCCAGATGACTGTGGAATTCTCCAGGAACTAAAGTCTAAACAAAGCATGATTGTGAAGATGAAGGGAGATGAAATTCTGTCAATATGGTGAAGACAAAGAACACTAGGAAAAAACAGGCTATTATACCCTCACTGGGTGTATTATGAAATGGTTTGAGCCAATGTATTTAAATTAGAAGGGAACTAACAAATGACTTAAGAAAAACACCTGAGAAAAAATTTTATTTACTTACTTTATAGAGTAGCATATAAAATGCATATAAATAAACATATTTGAATTTGAACACTAAATTCCATAAGGATGCAGTGTGTTTTTAATTATCTCGATAACTGACATATGTTTAAAGATTTAAACAAAACAAAATAATGTAAATTAAACAAATAGAGCCAAAGTTCTAGAAAGTGTTTTCAGTTTACATAAATCATTTTTTACATCGTAGAATGTGCAGTAATTCATAAATCTTTTAAAAAGTCATGTTAGTATAATTTTAGAGCAAAACATATTCATCACTTGTATTTTAAGGGAATAGTGATTAATTAATAGGTGTTTAGTTTGTACATGGGGAAAATAGGCAAGGACAACTTACCAGTTACAGTAAACACATAATATTTATTATACATATAGTAACCAAAGGAAAAATGCTTCAAAATATAATTTAAGCTATATAGATAATATATATACATAAAATTATATAAATTATACATATACATATAATTTACCTTTAGTAATATGTGTGCTATTATAATTAATTTTAGTATCATTTTGGCTGATTTTCTTTTTTCAAAAAAATGCTTAAGTTTCCTAAGCATTCCTTTGAAAATAAACCTTCTCTCATATATTCTGCTATACCAAATGGTAGCTACAAAATTCCTGCAATTATATACCAAGTTGCAAACTACCAGGGTATATGATTTGCCATCTTTATTTCATGTTTAGCAATGCTTAGAGAAAACATTCAAATCCGTAAAGGAAAAATAAATATCTTACTGCATGTATTTTTACAAACCCTGAATTATTTGTTAAAGTTTAGCAATAGTTTTTTTGAACAGATTGCTCTGGAGAGAAACATCAATGTCCATTAGGGTCCTACAAATGTAGATAGAAGATAAGTAGGAAGAAAAATATGTGCCATCATTTGTGGGGGAAGAAAGTCTAATGAGAAATATAACATGATTTAAGTTGGTTTTAAGCTCTTTCTTTTATTTTACTTTTGCCACCTTGGACTGTATGTAATTAATAGCAAAAGTTCCACTGAGTTCTCTTCTGCTAATGTCAGTAAGATGCTAAAACTTGTTAGTAGGCACTGATTTCTTCTCTGTTTCCTTCATATTTTAATTCATCACCTGATCCAATTATCTTATTTTCTGAGTTCCCAGAACTTTTTTTAATCCCTCAGAAATTCCAATATAGTTCCAATTAAAGCCAACCACATAAAATTGAAAAGAATTTCTTATGATCAATAGAATTATGAAAAATAAATAAATGAATTAATGATTAGCTGCCTGTGGGGATTGTTAATTATTTAAAATTAAAAAAAAAAACCACAGCATTTCTGTGATGTTCAGCTTCATTGCATATGTCATTCTGAGTAGCAATTACACTTTTTAATAAAAAAGTACTGACTTTAAATATTTTCCTTTATATTTTATCTTTAATTATAACTGTGTAATATTCAATTTTAGACTGAAAAAGTTACAAGTAATACAAAGAATTCCCACTTGTTCTTTACCTAGATTTACCAAATTTTAATATTTTACCATACTCACAAGATAGATAATTTTTTTAATTATCAGAAAGAAAATTGTAGATACGGTACCTATTTACCTCTAAAATTTTATTGCCTACTTTTAAAAATCAAGATGCTTCTGAACAGAATTTTAGTCCATTTATCATAATCAGAAAAATAACAATGAGAAAATAATATATAATCATTAGCATTTAATATGATTTAACAATTGTTCAAATAATGGTCTTGATAGCAAAAGAAATGTCCAGATTATGAATTATATTAAGTTGTGTCATTTTAGTCTCCTTGCTCTAAAACATCTTCTCTGTTTCTTTTGTGTACCAAGAGGTGGGCATTTTCAGAGTAAGCAGTTATCTTGTAGATTATTCTTTGGGCATGGTTTATGTGATGTTTCCTAATGATTAGATATGCTTCCATATGTTTTTGAAAAGCACCACTTTAATGATGCTTTATATCAGAAGGTACATGATTTTGATTTTTCCATTACTGGTGATGGACCAACTTTGATCACTTTATTAAGGTAGTGTAATAATTGCAACTTCATTTTAAAGTTTCGATTTTCCCATTGCAAATAATAAACATCTTGTGGGAAGATGCTTGAAGGAGTGCTTTGAGACTATGCCAATATCTCCTTACTTCTCAAACTTCTAACATTAGTTTCAATATGCATTTATGACTTTTTCCTAAATCAATTATTATCACGAGAACCAGTTGTTTCCAGACCAGAGACTGGAAAAATAAAAGCTATGCCAGAAATATTATTTGTAGTGCCTGACAGTAAGGTAGGACTCAAAGATTAATGAGGCCGTGTTAAAGAACACAGAGTCCACTTCAAAGGGCTCTACTGGCCAGATCTAGAACAATATGACCATCAAAATAAGGAATGCTAGTAAAGGTTATTATTCATTGAATAAAATTAGAATCAATGACCTATTCAGAAGGGAATTAAGAGAAGGTTTTTTGTTACAGAAAATGTTAAATCAAGAAATATACAAAGAATGATGAGATTCAAAAATTACTCTATGAAATTAATTTTATTAAGGAGCAGCATCAGCATTAGGGCTTTAAAGAAAAGAAGAGAGTACCGATCTAGAACTAGATGTACCGTATGACCCAGCCATCCCATTACTGGGGATATACCCAAAGGATTATAAATCATGCTGCTATAAAGACACATGCACACGTATGTTTATTGCGGCACTATTCACAATAGCAAAGACTTGGAATCAACCCAAATGTCCATCAGTGACAGAATGGATTAGGAAAATGTGGCACATATACACCATGGAATACTATGCAGCCATAAAAAAGGATGAGTTTGTGTCCTTTGTAGGGACATGGATGCAGCTGGAAACTATCATTCTTAGCAAACTATCACAAGAACAGAAAACCAAACACCGCATGTTCTCACTCATAGGTGGGAACTGAACAATGAGATCACTTGGACTCGGGAAGGGGAACATCACACACAGGGGCCTATCATGGGGAGGGGGGAAAGGGGAGGGATTGCACTGGGAGTTATACCTGATGTAAATGACGAGTTGAGGGGTGCTGATGAGTTGATGGGTGCAGCACACCAACATGGCACAAGTATACATATGTAACAAACCTGCACGTTATGCACATGTACCCTAGAACTTAAAGTATAATAATAATAATAAAAAATAAATAAATTTTTTAAAAAATAAAAAAAATAAAAAAGAATGATAAAAATAAAATAAAATAAAATACATCCACGTCTTTGCAAAAAAAAAAAAAAAAAAAGAGAGTACCATTAAAAGATCTGAATTTTGCCAATCTTGGTTTATACATTCACAAAGAATAATTTTTCATAGTTCACAATTTTGTCCAAAATTAATTTTGAATTGAGTACAGACCTAACTAGGAATGTTATTCCTGGTATGTTTTGAAACAAATAAGTTGTAAACTTAAAAGTATGCAGAGTCATAACCAACAAGGCAGAGAATGAACTTCAATGGGAAATCATCAAAGATGATGTATTTGGCTGTTTTCCAGTTAGCAAGATCTAAAAAACCTACTAGAACTTAGAAACATTGGCTTATTTCTACAGATGGTGAAGCTAGATATAGAAGTATAGAAGTGTAGGATTATCCATCTTTCACTTCATCCCTATAATAAGAAAGAGAAAACTGCCTCTGCGGATAACAGGACCTATAGGCCTTCACTCAGATTTCAGGATGTAATTAAATTTACTAAAAGTGGCAGTGCATACAACATAGGAGGATTTCTTGTAGTTGTGCAGATTGTCCTTACATGAAAGCAAAGCTTAGGCTGAACACCTGCGTCAAGTATAAGCAAAAGTTTGCATTATTTTCTTGGAGTGGAAAGTTTACCATCTTTGCCATTTACTTTTTGGAGACACCAGAAGAGAAATCTTTATTACATGTAAGAAAAATTTTGTCTGGCAAAATGGTCTTGACTAGCATAATGTAGGGCCAAAACATGCTAAATTGAGAAAGTGCACTAGCATTGGAGTGAAGAAGGGGAGAAGAAACTCTGGTTAGGTCTTTGTTTTCTTTCTTGACCCAAAAGTTGTGGAAGATACTGGGGACTAATATTGGGTCGTCACAGGAATACAACATGTGTAGAATATAATTTGACCATCATGTGCAAGAAATTAAGTCAAGCTACTGATGCAAAGTGAACAACTGGCAGAAATTGATGGTCTGGACTTAGAGGTACTGCTGAGTTGGAATAACATAAAAGACTTATAATAGATTAAAACATTCTCCTTTTGTGCTGTTCTGTCCTTTTTGTTTGCCATGCTCCAGTCAGAATGATCTTCAGTTTATCAAATGTAATACAGCTTTCTCTGGCTCAGTAATCCTGCACATGCTGTTCTTTCTATTTAGAACACTTTTCTTCCCTTTACCACCCACTCCTTTTCACCTTTGTAATTGCTCTACATCCCTTAAATCTCTGCTCTAATATTCTAGCCTTAGGAATTCTTTCCTAATCTTAACCAGGTAAGATTTTATTAGAAATAAGTTTTTACTTAATAATTATTTTCATATACTGATTATAGTTGCAATTTAACATTAATTTGCATAATTCTTAAATTAATGGTTACCTCTTCACTGCTTGATGCATTCCAGGAGGATGTTGGGCTTTATTCCTGTTTTTGTTTTCATGTCCACTTTCTTAAAGTCGCCTTGGACCTACGACATTTCCTGACACACAGTACATTCTAATTAATGATTTATTGAACAAAAAATAGTGGGGGATGCTATATGTGGATATATAAATAAAAGTTGATGATGCATAAACAGTTAAGAAAATGGCTGCTAAGGTAATTCTGTCTAGTTTTCCAAATGATTCCTATTGTGGCCAGGGTATTTTTTCAGGACACAACTGTTAAAAACATCACCCAGAAACAGACACAAAAGCCCTTAAAATTGATGAAAAGGAAACCATCTTTCATTATCAAAACACTTTCAAACTTCATTGTATGTGTGTGGATTACCTTTTTAGTGTAACCCTTCAAGGCATATATTTTACTTCTCTGTTAGATAAGAAATTTCTGATTAGAAATATCGAGACTTAGACAGCAAATCAAAATTAATATTGACTCAACAGAAACTCAAGCCCACATCCTCTAAATATATGTAAAAATTGCTAGATATCAGAGTGGCAATGATCATTTAGCTCATATAATTTTTTAAGAGTATATTTTTATATGAAATTTTTAATGGAGATTTGTTTCTTAAATTGAACTTGATTTCATTCCCTTAACCCTACCAGAAGTAAACATGATATTTTTACTTTGACTTAAAAATGGAAATGTAGAAATGCTGAAATGATTTTTAAATCTATTTATTACCATGGTTATACAGGCATGTTATACTTATGCCAGCTAGACTTCATGTTATTAAGGTGCTACTGCAATAAATATCACCAGTATTGATTCACATGTTATTATTAAAATCAGATTATATGCTTTAACAATGAATTTATATTCTCTGACTTAAAACAAAAATATTGTAACTATCAGATTCTAGAGACTAAATAATAAGTAAAAATAAAGTTTTGAGGTCTGCTAGCTAAGGTTTAGTATCATGCTTGTTTACAATATGTGGATATCCTATTACATTGCCGATTCCTTTAGCTTTTCTGTAGTTACTATGTCATCCTAAATTATTTCAAATCCATTGCAGTGAAAGTACCTATTAAATGTTTATATAAAATATATAATGACTAAATCTTAAAAAATAAATATTTATGGAGGCTTCATGGTTCCTTGGCAATACTACTATGTATTGAAGACACTTGACATTTCTAAGAATCCAAATGACTTTTAACCATTGAGTATTATTATTATATTAGAGATTTTTGTTTCCCACCAGATGATGAGTGCTGAACAGTGGACAAAGTCTTTCTAGTATTTCAAATAGTTTATGTATGCAGAAATAATAAACGAAAAGTAAGAATTCCACAAAATGACTTATAAAACATTCATTGTATTTCCCAATGTAATGCTGAGGAAAATCCACTTTATTACTATGGAGTTAAAATACATCTATTCTTTCCCGTCTTCCTGCATTTGATTTATATTTTTCACATTTTGTTCTTAAGGAATCCAAGTCATCAGGCTATTTCTTTGTATGATATATTCATGGTATATTAAATTTCCATCTTCATAATTGATCAGTATCTTATATTTGTATAATTCCCTTCAGAGTGCTCAGTGACTTCACCACATTTATCTCTTTTGATCACAATAATCCTATTGTAAGTAGGAAAAAATCTTTTCTTTTTGCCATTTAGAAATTAATACTCAGAGAGATTAAAAGATTGCCTAAGGTCAAGCAGGGAGTAATGTGGGAATCTCAACCTTGAATCCACTTTTTTTTTCTTTTGAATCCAGGGATTTCATCTGTTATCACAGGCTGTTTTTTATTAAATATTGTAAGGCCAAATCTGCCTCCTGTCCTAATCTTGCAGAAATCCCCTTTATCCGAATAAGCATTCAAATTTAATTTCATGATTCATTCAGAATCTAGTTATTTTATTAGAGAGTTAGACCTTTATAGAGTTGATTAATTTATTCAGCTTATTTAAAAACAGGCATTAGATGCCAGAGGATACAAAGGCTAAACATACCCAATCCATGTTTGTAATCATCATACAGGCATAGAAACAATTACTATAAAGGAAAGATATGCAAAGTATGGTGGGAGCATGCAGAGCTGCACAGCATGTAAGACTGCCTGGGCATTAAGGAGAATCTTCTCCAGAGGACTTTTATATGAGAGGAAGCTGTTCACTAGGTGAATGTGCAGGAGAATAAGACATCACAAACAGAACATAAACACTTCTCCAAAAGCATGAATGAATGGAAGGCCAAGGAAAAGAGTTTAGTTTCACTATGATTTAAAATGAAGACTGAATAGAAAGGAAAAGTCTTGACAAATGGGTAGGCAATATTATGAGAACAGTAAGTCTCATGCATCAATATTTACATTTTACACTACAGACAATAGAGGCATGTGCAATGTAGAGGATAGTGCGCAGAGGTACCTGTGGAAGGACAGGATGGCACAGGAAAAAGCAGGTTAAGGAGGCTAAACTATCAGAGAAGAGAACCAGGATTTGAGAGCTATTTAAGATTTAGAATTCACAATTAATTGGACAAAGTCTATATTTAAATATTACTTAGTTGCAAGCTCCATTAAGCCAATTCCTACCAGCTTAATAAATAACATGTACTAACGGACTCTTCTAGCTGGGAATTCCAAAAGCTGGATTTGGCTCTACATCAGGGTGAAATTCATATCAGTATGACCCTCTTTCTAGATTCTTCAGCTCAATTTTTAAAATCTAGGTTTTATTATCAGGCATTTACGCCAACTTTACTGCTAGTGATTCTAGAGTAAAAGTTACGATTCTCTATCCTATGACATCTCTATTAAGTAGAGACATTTTCCCACTCCTGGTCTAACCACTGAGTCCATATTAGCCATATTAGTGACTCTGGAATCACAAACTCTACTCATGATGGCAAGACAGGGTCTGTTTATTCATAGCCCTTCCAGAGTCAAATTTAAGTGTGGGGATGTACATGACAGACAGAAAAATAAAAGATGTTTGAAGCAAACATCTAGGAAGAATTCTGAATTCCTGGATTAGACAACCAGACAGATGACAGAGCTTTTAATAAAGTTGGATGCAAGAGGGTGATGTTTGATGTGCCTGTGAAGCACCCAGATGAAATTGTCTATTAGAAAGCTTATTGCTGGATTTTGAATACAAAATAGAAATCTATGATCTTTGTATGTCTAAGGCCTATATGCTGTCGTTGAAGTCATGGATACAGATGAGACTGCTAGTGATTTTGTGTAGAGTAAAAAGACAGTATTATAAACAACATCAATATTGTAATACCTTTACTTTAATCAAATTTTCTCTTTTCTTTTTTCATTTTTTTTTCTTTTTGAGACAGGGTTTTTCTGTCATCCAAGCTAGAGTACAGTGGCATAAGCGTGCCTCACTATAGCCTCGACCTCCTGGGCTCAAGAGATCCTCCCACCTCTGCCACCCAAGTAGCTGGGACTGCAGGTGTGTGCTACCACGGCAAGCTAATTTTTAACTTTTTTTGTAGAGACAAGGACTCCCTGTGTTGCCCAGGCTAGTCTTGAACTCTTGAGCTCAAGCGATCCTCGTGCCTCGGCCTTCCAAAGTGCTAGTATTACAGATGGGAGCCACTACAACAGGGAAATTTTCTATTTTCCAAAATCTCCACAACAAGCCAAGACAAAGCTTTTCTCCATACACATATTATTAAGTACCACCAACCTTCAAACCATATACTTGAAAATCAGTACATACTAGCAGACATTTGACAACAAAATCAAGATTTCATACATTTGAAAATTGAAACACAGTGCTTAAGAGCCTGGGCTCTTATTGATATTCTACTTGATTGACTTTAGTGTTACTTGGTTTAGGACAACAAAATGAAAGAAAAAATTAAAACCAAAATATTTGGTGGAATTAGATAATAAATTGCCATATACTTTGAGATAATTCTAACAAAAAAGAGAATAGTTGTAATAAAAATCTGCATTTCTCTCAAAATATCTTATCTAGACATTAAAATCAATGCCACAATTGGAGAGATGCAGCAGAGGAGGAAAAGAGAGAAGAAATGGGGTAGAGAGGGAGAGCAGAGAGACTGGGGGGTATGAAAGAGATTCCAATCACCACTGCTGGTTTCAGATTTGGAGGAAGGGTACCATGGAGCAAGAAATGTGGGAGGCCTGTAGAAACTGAGGGCAATCCCCCATCAATGGGCATGGGAAACCGAGACCTCATTCTCACAACCCCATAGAAGTGAATCCTCTCAGCAACCTCAATGAGCCTGTAAGTGGGATATCTCCAGATTCCTCAGTGAGGAATACAGCCTTGCTGACTTCATGCTTTAAACTCACTGAGACCCATGTCAGAATTCCAACTTATAGAACTCCAAGATAATACATTTGTGTTGCTTAAGCCTCTAATGGTAACTTGTTATGAAAGTAGTGGAAATTTGTTTAAAATAGTAATACTTTCACATCTTTTATGTAAGGTGAATAAGACATCTTCCTTATTCTACATGGGCTATTAGGAAATCTGGCTTTACACCTACCTCTGTAAATTACTTAAACTCTCGGGATTTCATTTTATTCATCTTTAAGATGAATAATTTGGGGGATTATTAGGATAAAATGTTTGCAGACAGATGCATTTTATATCCATTTACAAATGTCTATTCATATAGTCTTGAAAATTTAAAAGAATGAAAAGATTTTTGGTTTTACATTTAAGTACTTAAACAATCTTGAACTAATTTGTATATATAGTATAAGGAAGGGACCCGCCATCAATCTTCTGCATATGGCTACCCAGTTTCGTTACATCATTTATTGAATAAGAAATACCATTCTAGACATAGTACATGTCAAATATTTCATGATGAAGGCACCAAAAGCAATTGCAACAAAACCAAAACTTGACAAATGAAACATAATTAAACTAAAGAGCTTCTGCATAAAAAGAAACAATCAGCAGAGTAAACAGACAACATGCAGAATGGGAGAAAATATTTGTAAACTATGCATCTGACAAAAGTCTAATATCCAGAATCCATAAGGAATTTAAACAAATCGACAAGCACAATAAACAAACAAAACAAAACAAATATCCCCATTAAAAAGTAGGCAAAGGACATGAACATACAATTTTCAAAAGAAGACATACATGCAGCCAAAAATCATATGAAAAAAATGCTCAACATCACTAATCATTAGAGAAATGCAAATCAAAACCACAGTGGAATACCATCTCACACCAGTCAGAATGGCTATCATTAAAAAGCCAAAATATAACAGATGTTGGTGAGGTTGTGGAGGAAAGAAACGCTTATACACTGCTGGTGGGGATGTAATAAAATAGTTCAGCCATTGTGGAAAGCAGTTCGGTGATTTCTCAGAGAAACCAAAGCAGAATTTCCCTTTGACCCAGCAATCCCATTATTGGGTATATACTCACAGGAATATAAATCATTCTACTATAAAGAGACATGCACATATATGTTAACTGCAGCACTATTCACAATAGCAGATACATGGAATCCAACTAAATGCCAATCAACATTAGACTGGATAAAGAAAATGTATACATACTCGTCATGGAATACTACACAGACATAAAAGAACAAGATCATGTCCTTTGCAGTAACATAGATGGAGCTGGAGATCCTTATTGCAAGTGAACTAACACATGGACAGAAAATCCAATACTACATGTTCTCACTTGTAAGTGGAAGCCAAACATTTAATACATATAGACACACAGAAGGGAACCACAGACACCAGGGCCTACTTAAGGGTGGAGGGAAGGAGGCTGGTGAGAAACAAAAAAACTGCTGGGTACTATGTTTATTACTTGAGTGGTGAAATAATCTGTACACCAAACTTCTGTGACACACTATTTATCTATATCACAAACCTGCAACTTTCATGTATCCCTTAACCTAAAATAAAAGTGAAAAAAATTACCTTCCTGAACACGTATACACTTTTGATAGGAATGTAAATTAGTTCAGCCTCTATGGAAAGCAGTTTGGAGATTTCTTAAAGAGCTGAAAATAGAACTACTGTTCGACCAAGCAATTCCATTACTGGGCATATATCCAAAGAAAAATAAATTGTTCTACCAAAAAAAAAAAAAAAAAAAAAGAATAAAAAAATTGTCAATTTTGCTGAATTTTTCAATTTAATTAAACACTGGATCTTAAGGAAATTTCTCTTAAGTTATCAATTTAATATGTGCTACAAATTCCTTTATTAGATTCTCCAGTTCATTTCCTTCCCACTCAATTAGAATAAGATGATGATCCTAAAAAGATAGAGAAAGAGGCCAGGCATGATGACTCATGTCTATAATCCCAGCACTTTGGGAGGCCGAGGCAGGCTGATCACCTCAGGTCAGGAGTTTGAGGCCAGCCTTGTCAACATGGTGAAACCCTGTCTCTACTAAAAATACAAAAATTAGCTGTGCGTGGTGGCGGGAGTCTGTAATCCCAGCTATTCGGGAGGCCGAGGCAGGAGAAATGCTTGAACCCGGAAGGTGGGGATTGCGGTGAGCCGAGATTGCCCGCCATTGCACTCCAGGCTGGGTGACACAGCAAGACATCGTCTGAAAAACAAACAAAAGAAAAAACAAGATAGGGAAATACTTTGAACCCCTCAGTATTTCTTGCTTCTATTCCTCCCTTCCGCACCATATGCATGTATATTAAGAACTCTGATACTATTTTTTTCTTTCATTTGTTTAGTTTACATATAATAATTATATGTATTACAGAGTACACAGTAATACTTTGATACATACAATGTATAGTGATCAGGTCAGGGTAATTTGCATATTAATCATCTTAAACATTTATCATTTCTTTGCATTGGGCATATGCAGTATCCTCCCAGGTATTTGAAAGTATGCAATATGTTATTGTGAACTATAGTTATCCTACAATGCTATAGAACATTAAAAATTATTCCTCCTACTTAACTGTAATTTTGTATCCTTTAGCAAATCTCTCTTTTCTCCTTCTCCCTATCCTTCCCAGCCTCTAGTATCCTCTGTTCAAATTTTTACTTCTGTGAGATCAACTATTTTTACCTTCTGTATCTGAGTGAAAATCTGCAATATTTAACTCTCTACTCCTCGCTTATTTCATTTAACATGAGGACCTCTAGTTCTGCCTACTTGCCACAAATGACAAGATTTCATTATTTTCATTATTTTTTATGAATGAGTATAATGTACATACTCATAACAATATGAGTATAAAGAACATGTACATACCACATATACTTCATCCATTTATCTGTTGTTGGACATTTACGTTAATTTCATATCTGGGCTATAGTGAATAGTGATGCAATAAACATGGAGGTTAAGATGTCTTTCCAATACTCATTTCTTTTTCTCTGGATAAATGCCCAGGAGTGGGATTGCTGAATCATATGATAGCTGCATTTATAGTTTTATGAGGAACCTCCATACTGTTCTCCACAGCTGCTGTGCTGGTTTGCGTTCACACCAACAATGTATAAGAGTTTCCTTTTCTCTGCATCCTTGCTAGCATTTATTATTTTTTTGTCTTTATTTGATAATAACTATCTTAATTGGGATGAAATGATACCTCATTGTGATTTTGATTTGCATTTTCCTGGTGATTAGTGATGTTGAGCATTTTAAAAATATATATTTTGGGGCATTTCTATGTCTTCTTCTGAGAACAGTGTGTTCAAAGTATTTGTCCATTTTTTAATCGAATTGTTTGATTTTTGCTGTTGAGATGTTTGAATTTCTTGTGTAGTCTGGATATTAATCCCCTGTTGGATAAACAGTTTGCAAATCTTTTCTCCCATTTTGTAGGTTGCCTTTTCACTCTGTTGATTGTTCCCGTTGTTGTGCAGAAGCTTTTTAGTTTTATATAATCCTTTTTGGGTTTTTTTTTTTTTTTTGCTTTTGTTGACCATACTTTTGAGGCCTTTTTTATAAAACCTTTTACCTGAGCAATGCCCTAAAGCATTTCCTCATGTCAAAAAACCAGAAAAATTTCAAATAAACAGCATAACAATACACTTCAAAGAACCAGAACAACAAAAACAAACCAAACACAAAATTAGTAGGAGGAAAGAAATAAGATCAGAGCAGAAATAAATGAAATTGAGACTAGAAATGTGCAGACGATTAACAGAACAAAAATTTGATTTTTTAAAGATAATATTAACAAATAGTTTTTTAGACTACCTAAGAAAAAAAGAAAAACCCCAAATAATTAAAATCAGAAATGAAAAAACGGTGTCACAACAAAATTACAAATGTTAGAGACTACCATGAACAGCATACACAAATAAATGTGAAAACCTAGAGGAAACAAATTCCTGTACACATACAATCTACCTAGATTTAACCAAGAAGAAGTAGAAAATGTAAAGAGACCCATAAGAAGTAATGAGACTGAATTAGTAATACGAAGTCTCTCAACAAAGAAAATTGCAGGACTGTTCATCCTCATGGACAGGAAGAATCAATATCATGAAAATGGCCATACTGCTCAAAGTAATTTACAGAGTCAATGCTATTCCCATTAAACTACTATTGACATTCTTCACAGAATTAGAAAAATAAATAAATTCATATGAAACAAAAAAACAGCCCAAATAGCCAAGACAAACCTAAGTAAAAAAAACAAAGCTAGAGGCATTACACTACATGAGTTCAAACTATACCACAAAGCTACAGTAACCAAAACAGCATGGTACTAGTACAAAAACAGACACATAGACCAATGGAACATAATAGAGAACTCAGAAATAAGACTGCACATCTACAGCCATCTGATCTGCAACAAACCTGACAAAAACGAGCAATAGGGAAAGGATTTCCCATTTAATAAATGGTGCTGGGACAACTCACTAACCATATGCAGAAAATTTAAACTGGTTCTTATACCATATACAAAAACTAACTCAGGGTGGATTAAAGACTTAAATGTAAAACCCGAAACTATAAATACCCTAGAAAAAAAATCTAGGCAATACGTTTCAGGACATAGGCCTGGGCAAAGATTTCATGAGGAAAACATCAAAAGCAATTGCAACAAAAGAAAAATTTGAGAAATGGGATCTAATTAAACTAAAGAGCTTGTGCACAGCAAAATGAACTATCACCAGAGTGAAGAGTGAACAGACAACCTACCAAGTGGGAGAGAATTTTTGCAATCTATCCATCTGACAAAGGTCTAATATCCAGAGTCTACAAGGAAATTAAACAAATGCACAAGAAAAAAACAACCCGATGACAAAGGCCATAAACAGGCACTTCTCAAAAAGAAAACATTCATGAAGCCAACAAACATATGAAAAAAAAAAGCTCAACATCACTGATCTTTAGAGAAATGCAAATCAAACCCACAATGAGATACCATCTCATGCCAGTCAGAATGACAGTTATTAAAACGTCCAGAAACAACACATGTTGGCAAGGTTATGAAGAAAAAGGAACACTTTTACACTGTTGGTGGGAGTGTAAATTAGTTCAACCATTGTGGAAGAGAGTGATGATTCCTAAAGATCTAAGACCAAAATTATTTGACCCAGCAACCCCATTACTGGGTATATACCCAAAGGTATAAAGATTATTCCATTATAAAGAAACAAGCACATGTATGTTCCCTGCAGCACTCTTCACAATAGCAAGACATGGAACCAACCCAAATGCTCATCAATGATAGACTAGATAAAGAAAATGTGGTACATAAACACTGTGAAACACTATGCAGCCATAAAAAGTAATGAGAACATGTCCTTTGCAGGAACATGGATGGAGTTGGATGCCATTATCCTCAGAAAACTAACACAGGAACAGGAAACCAAACACCTCATATTCTCACTTATAAGTGGGAGCTGAATAAAGAGAACATGTGGACACATGGGGGGAACAACACCCTCTGGGGTCTGTTGGGTGCTGGGGGAGTGAGAGCATAAGGAAGAATAGCTAATGGATGCTGGGCTTAATACATGGATAATGGGATGATCTGTGCAGCAAACCACCATGGCACACATTTGCCTATGTAGCAAACCTACACGTTCTGTACAGTACCCCTGAACTTAAAGTAAAAGGTGAAGAATAAAAGAAAAGAAAGGAAAATTCCTGGACTGGATAGCTTTACTGCTGGATTCTAATGAATCGTTTAAAAGTTCTTAATACCAATTCTTCTCAAATTATTCAAAAAATTTGAAGCAGAGGGAGCTCTTCCTAACTTATCTACAAGGCTAGCCAGCCTTGATACCAAAACCAGAGAAGGAACTAACATAAAAATGAAACTACAGGCCAATATCCCTGATGAACGTAGATGCAAATATCCTTAACAAAATACCAGTAAGCTGAATAAAACAATACATCAAAAATAACACATCATGATCAAGTGGGATTTAACTCAAGAATGCAAGAATGGTTCAACATGGACAAATTAATAAACGTGATACATCACTTCAAGAAAATTAAGGACAAAATGTAATATGATAATCTTAGTAGATGCAGAAAAAGCGTTTGATAAAATTCAACATCCCTTTATGATAAAAACTCTCAATAAATTAGGTATGAATGGAAAGTACTTCAACACAATAAAGGCCATATATGACAAACCCACAACTCGTATCATACTGAATGGGGAAAAACTGAAAGCTTTTCCTCTAAGAACTGAGGCAAGACAAGGGTGCCCACTCTCGCTACTCTTATTCAACACAGCAATGAAGTCCTAGCCAGAACAATTAGGCAAGAGAAAGAAATAAAGGACATCCAAATGGGAAGAGAGGAGGTCAAATGG
The DNA here is from genome assembly GCF_049350105.2 of Macaca mulatta. Taxonomy (NCBI): domain Eukaryota; kingdom Metazoa; phylum Chordata; class Mammalia; order Primates; family Cercopithecidae; genus Macaca; species Macaca mulatta. The sequence continues at coordinate 89,411,328 of NC_133417.1, forward strand.
TCTGTGTTTGAAGGTGACATGATGTTATGTATAGGAAAGCCTAGATTCTGGTAAAAGTTTTTTAAATATGTATTTATGGATATATAGAACACATATATAATGTCATGTATGTATGCATGTGCCCATGTATATATCCCCCCATATATAAACACATGCATGTGCATGTGAAGGAAGCTATGTACTTATACTTTACCAGATGCTTTCTTCACTCTAGCACATAAGGCATGTGTAAAAATACTACACTGCATGGGGAGATAAGAAATTTTCAAAATTTAATAACAAGAGAGAGTTTTAGACACAAAACTGTGTATAGTAATGGTAAAAAGGCCTATAGGCATCAGAGCAAGGCCTCTAATAAAGACAGTGTACTGTTAAATACTTATGATGTTGCAATTAAAATTGTATGTATTTGTACACATCATATTTTCCAAATCTGTTCAAATATATTCACCAAAATATAATCATAAATGCTTATTTTAAACAAACCAGTAGGAGTATTATAATGGTGCTTTAATGTACATGGATAATTGCGTAAGATGTTGTACTTGAATTTATAGTCTTCAACAGTTTTGTACAGCCCTGATTTTCATTCGGCTGAAATCAGATAACCACAGGTCTTACCACATTAGGTTTACTACTTCAAACAACGTTGATATAGTTCCTTGCGCTTATTTTATACATTTATTTATTTTCATTTTCTTCTCTGGCTCACACTAGAAAGTATATTAAGGCCAAGGGCTATGTATTATCAATTGCTGTAATTTTCATAGCAACTGATACATTAAATGCTTAATGAGTAAATGTCAAAGGAAAGAGGTATTTAGGTTCATATCAATACAATAATGGTTTCAATTTTTTTATCTTCTTTCCTCCAATTCTTCACATATTTGAATTAACAAGTAAATTATGACTTTTATTTTTGTATTAATATACTATTCAAACTAAAGCAAACTCCCACAAGATACCTGTACCATGGGTAAGTAAGTAGATATTACCGTGGGTAGTATGTAGATATGTAGTATATAATTTTATTTCTGTCATTTTAAGGTAATCTAATAAATCTTTGTTGAGTATGGAACAGAAGCAAAAGAATAAGGTTAGTTCCCAGTATTATTCACAGAAAAATAAACATATATAAGCATTTCTGATAAATTGTTTTATCTAAAAATCTTCAAAATTGGCAATTTTTTCAATGTAACCATGTTTTAAACACTCAGTACAAAATTAAACACATAATATGTCAATTTAGTAGCTTATTTTCTGTCACGATAGTTAAGTTTGAAAATTGTGGTGCAAACAAAGGGTATTAGTACTGCATTATGTATATTTCCAGTGTGTGAAAGAGAAAACATCTCATTGAGTCCCTGCATTCTTAGCAGTAACTGTGTATAATAGACACGGAGGCCCACATGTTTTTGATAGCACACTTACCAGAGTAAAATTGTACATTAAAAACATGGCTGTGGATGTAATTGATTTCATGAGCTAACCTACCTTCAATTCTAAATGCCAAACTGTCCACCGAAGCTACAATTAACCAGCTATAAAACAGAAGCAAAGTTCTATCAGGAGAACTCCTTTAAAATGTCACTTTAAAATTTTATTTTGCAAGATAATTCCTCCCTTGAATTGTCAAAAGCAGTGTTTTCCAAGAAGGATTTATGTTTCTGTATATTCTTAACGTTTCCTTCTCTTATAGATATTCAAAGTTATAATTTCAGGTTTGCTTTGTTGCTGTTAATGTTGTTTTTCATGTATAAGATTTCAGCTTAACTTTTCAAGACAGGGAACATGATAGTCAATATGAAGAGAATAATCAGTTTCTAAGAAAGGTGGCATCCCCCAAAATTCCACAATTTTGGCATCCCCCAAAATTGACAGTGGGCTGCACCCACTGTCAAAACCAGTCCCAATGAGATGAACCAGGTACCTCAGTTGGAGATGAAGAAATCACCCCTCTTCTGTGTCAATCACGGTGGGACTGGAGCTTGTGTCTATCTCATGTAGACCGGAGCTGTTCATATTCGGCCATCTTGGAGCCTCGGGAGGGCATTTTTGATCATTTAGTTTTTTTTTTTTTAAATTTATTTGTTTATTATTATTATTATACTTTAAGTTATAGGGTACATGTGCATAATGTGCAGGTTTGTTACATATGTATACTTGTGCCATGTTGCTGTGCTGCACCCATCAACTCGTCAGCACCCATCAACTCGTCATTTACATCAGGTATAACTCCCAATGCAATCCCTCCCCCCTCCCCCCTCCCCATGATAGGCCCCGGTGTGTGATGTTCCCCTTCCCGAGTCCAAGTGATCTCATTGTTCAGTTCCCATCTATGAGTGAGATCATGCGGTGTTTGGTTTTCTGTTCTTGTGATAGTTTGCTAAGAATGATGGTTTCCAGCTGCATCCATGTTCCTACAAAGGACACAAACTCATCCTTTTTTATGGCTGCATAGTATTCCATGGTGTATATGTGCCACATTTTCTTAATCCAGTCTGTCACTGATGGACATTTGGGTTGATTCCAAGTCTTTGCTATTGTGAATAGTGCTGCAATAAACATACGTGTGCATGTGTCTTTATAGCAGCATGATTTATAATCCTTTGGGTATATCCCCAGTAATGGGATGGCTGGGTCATATGGTACATCTAGTTCTAGATCCTTGAGGAATCGCCATACTGTTTTCCATCATGGTTGAACTAGTTTACAATCCCACCAACAGTGTAAAAGTGTTCCTATTTCTCCACATCCTCTCCAGCACCTGTTGTTTCCTGACTTTTTAATGATCGCCATTCTAACTGGTGTGAGATGGTATCTCATTGTGGTTTTGATTTGCATTTCTCTGATGGCCAGTGATGATGAGCATTTTTTCATGTGTCTGTTGGCTGTATGAATGTCTTCTTTTGAGAAATGTCTAAAAATATGGAACGCTTCATGAATTTGCGTGTCATCCTTGTGCAGGGGCCATGCTAATCTTCTCTGTATCGTTCCAATTTTAGTATATGTGCTGCTGAAGCGAGCACGATCATTTAGTTTTTAAAATTGATTACATGTGTATAGCATTTTATTTTGTATCCTCATTGTCCCAGTGTTTACTGTTTTAAAATGTCTTGCTTTCTTTCGGATTGATTTTTCATCAATCCATTTTCCAAAACATTCTATGCAAGTTTTACACTGTTTCTATACTTTATAGCTACTCTGTGAATTTTAATGCACATATTTAACAAAACAATAACTAAACTTTTTCCATATTTTCATCTTTTGCTGTAGTCAGAAAATTATCTTTGAAGGTTTAAATTCAGTTGCCCTCTCCTTATTATATTATTATTATTTGTGGAGTACATTAGAACTGTCTTTTTAAAAACACAAATTAGACAATATTATAATTACCTCATGTAGTCATTATATCTATATATTGTTTCACATGGCCTACCATTCTTAGAGTTCACCATTTTTTCTTGTGTATGAAGCCTTCATTCTTCCCAAAGTTATTCTTTACATCTGTGGGTAAAAACCTACTCTTTATCTGAGTATATCTTTATTTCATACTTATTATTGAATGTTAATGCAGCAGACTAAAGAATTCTAAGTTGACAATCTTACTACTCTGAGGATATTTATCCTACTATCTTCTGGTTTACACTGGTGATATAAAGACATTAGCTATCATTTCTAAATAGATGAAATATACTTTTATTTTTTGTTTTACTTTGTGTTTGGAGCACTGCGGTTTCAGTTTGATCAACCTGGATGCAGCTTTATTTTTACTCATTATGTTTGATAGTTATTTTCAAATCTGAGGATTAATTTATTTCATCAATTCTGAAACATTTTTCTATTTTTTAAACATCACTCCTTCCCTGATGTCTCCACTTCCTCCTGAAATTCATTTAAATGTAATTTGCACATTTTCCACAGTCCTTTATGTGTCTTATTCTCTTTTTCACATATTCCATCTCTTCATTTATCTTGTCTGCATTCTGAATATTCTCATCAATTCTGTTTTAGTTTATTCTTCAGATGTCTCTAACTTGCTGTTTACCCAATGCACTCATTGTCTAATTTCAGTTGTTATTTTAAAATTTAATATGTATCGATATTTTATATTCTATAGCTGATATAATATATGTGATATGTGTTGCTCTGATTCTTCTCATATGTGTTCTGATTCTTTGAGCTCAGGGTCATTGACAGTTTATCTACAGGAATTTTTAGAAGCCTGCATTCAATGTGGATTCCATCAAACAAAATGTGTATTTCTTTTTCCAGGTACATGAGCATATATTATCAACCTGAGATTAATTGATTAAATTATTAAATGATTAAATTAATTGATTAAATTACCCATATGAGATTGTCATATGGGTAACAGATCTTACCCATATGAGAATCTCAATGAAATACAAATGTGTAGTTAAACATTTGGGAGGGGCATCTGGTTTTATTTCATAAATCTGGAATCTAGACTAGAAAAGACGGGAAAAATGTCTTTCTTTTTTGGAACCATTTTTATTTTTCTTTACTTCACTCTTCATAGAGTATTGGCTTTTTATAATCTAAATTGTTGCCTGGTGTGTCCTGTCTCCTATGTCATAAATGTGGTTCCTAAAAATCAAAGTGCTAGGCTGCTAGGGATCTACACATATCCCTAATGAAACTGCTGGCTTTAGTCTTCAGTTTATTTATGTGTTCTCATAATTTGCCAGCTCAGGTATTAATTTAAAAATTTCTTGAAACATGTCTTAGAAATATATTTAGGTATTTTGTGCTTGGTGCTTTTACTCAGAATATGTATATTAGTAATTAGAATAAATATGAATATATTCTAACAAAGTGACACAAAACACCCTGGCTAAGAGAACAAGGATATTTATTCTCTCCTTCATCCCAAGAATGTGAATGAAGATTCCAGGTTGGGGTGGGGGAGTGTGCACATCTCTGTTCCAGTGATCGTCAGAGACTCAGTTTCCCGGCTTTTTGTTGCTCTGCCATTACCTAGGGTATCATTTACTTAGGTTGAGGATGAGTAAAAGGCAGGTCAGGTTTCCAGCTGGCATGATGAGGATGACAGAGAATGTCAAGTGTTGCAGCAGTTCCCTTGTAAGTGAAAGAGACAGAAATCGTACTGAGCACTGCATGTGGCCAAATCCAGCCATCAGGAATGGTGGAAAATATATTCCTAGCAACAGCTCAGGGTCTCTCTTTCATGGCCTATTGCCATGAAAGAAAAGAAGAATGGATATTGATGAATAACCAGAAGGGGAGGCTCTGCTGCATCTCTTCTGCCATATCAAGAGCAATGTAACCCTATTAGTTTTCAATAAACATTCATTCGCAATGAGTATTATGTCCTAACTCCTGTGTTAGAATCTTAAGACACAAAAATGAATAATATATTTTTCTATCTCCAAATAGCGTGTAGACTGTTGATAGAGCCCATCATGTAATTAAATTTATCCAAGACATGCCATATAAATTGTGATTGAAGTAGGAATATGGGGACTCAAAGAAAAAAGGGTGGTCATTTCTAGTTGAAAGTTGGGAAAGATGGAAAGACGTTCACACAATGAGAAAAGAAGAAGCCAGTGAAAGTTAACAGTTGTAGTGCTTTTACTCAGCATATGTATATTGGTAATTAAACTCTTAGGCGTTTCAAAGCTGTGGACTGCCTAAACAATTTAAAATGTAAAGCCGATAAGAGGTGTATTGGCAGACCTACTTGACTGCTTTTAGAAGTTCATGTGCCATCTAGAGTTTGCTCTACTGTAGGTTATCTTGGCTGATACAACCAATACACAATGCACAAGTCTAAGATGACCTCTGAGAGTAAACACATTAAAAAATAATTGAATTTTTGAGAGTAAATACATTAAAAAGAGTAAATACGTTAAAAAGTTTTTCAGTTTTTAATTACCAAACATTACTGATGCCTTCCTAACAGAGCATATGAATTATTTCTGTTCTTTATTATCATTTGCTCTTTATCCAGTTTACCAATTTTCCTTGAAATTTTATTGACTTCTGCTACTTTATTTTGTTCTTATCAGTAACTGTCCATTTCTTCATATTTATTCAAGTCATTATTTTTAAAAGCCCTTGATCATCATTATTCATAACTTTATTATCTTTATAAAATTATACATATTCCATGTATTAGCTATATTTATATATGATACTCAAATTATGTAATTAGTGTGGCACAGACTCCTATCAATCAGTGACCCTGGAGTGCCAGTCTTGGCTATCCCAGACCAGTATATCCTTTAAAGTAAAATGCCATATGAGAAAAGAATTTTGTGTCCTTACCAAATGCTATCTCTCATATTTCACTTCACTCTTGTATTCCCTTCTCCATTAATGAGAAGGAGTCCTCCATTGCTTAGGAACTCATTGCCTTGCTCTGAGACAAACTAAATCCATATTTCTAACCTTGCCCTTTGTGTGTTCAGGGTAACAGATTTGTTGAAATGTTTGATGTGGAAAAGGGAAAAAAAACAGGGAAAAAGCTGTTTACTCATCATGCAATAATACAGATCCTAAACTGCTTATCTAAAATTATTCTTGTTTTTGAGATTAAATATTAAGTCACTGATTTTTGATGTACCGCTGAAGTAAATATGAAATGTTATCCATACATTTCAGTCAAGACTATGTTGAGGAAAACTTTTTCAAAAAATTTTCAAAGCATTATTTTTCTGGCTCATCTTCTCATTTTACGGAAATGACTGCATTACTTCCTCTTCATATAATTTCTAAGAAATTTTTAGAGTACCCAGAACTGCTTCACATTCATTCCCTAGACTAGACCTCTTCATAATTTTAGAACTCCTTCCATTTTCCTCCCCTTCTGGGGGGATGCGTTGTAGCTGCCATGACCAATGTGGCAGTTGTGTTGTCCATGCTCGTCAATGCGTGTGTGGAGGGAGGGTCTGATGCCTGACACCCAGGGCTCCTATGTCCATGCCTAAGGCTCCACCTCCTGTCTCCATTTGTATTAGTCAGGGTTATCCAGAGGAAGAGAACCAATAGGACACACACACACACAGAGGCATGCTTCCTTTTATTGCACTTTGCTTTTTTGTGCTTCACAGACATTGCGCTTTTTACAAATTGAAGAATTGTGGCACCCCTGCATCAAAAGTCTATCAGTGCCATTCCTCCAACCCCATGTACTCACCTCATGTCTCTGTATAACATTTTGGTAATTATTTCAATATTTCAAGTTTTTCATTACTGTTATATATCTTATGGTGATCTGTGATTAGTGATCTTTGATGTTCCTATTGTAATTATATTGTGGTGCCATGAACTGCATCCATATATGAAGGTGAACTTAATTGATGAATGTGTGTGCTCTGATAGCTCCACCTAGCAGCGTTTCCTGTCTTTCTCGCTCTCCTCATGCAACCCTATTCACTGAAACTTAACAATATTGAAACTAGGCCAACTAATAACCCTACAATGGCTTCTACCTGTTCAAATGAAAGTAAGAGCTGCATGTCTCTCACTTTAATTCAACAGCTAGAAATGATTAAACTTAGTGAAGAAGGCACTATTCACAATAACCAAGATATGGAAGCAACCCGAGTATTCAACAACAGATAAACAGATAAAGAAAATACAGAATATATACATTCAGCCATAAAAAAGAAGGAAATCCTGTCATTCATAGCCACATCGATGGAACTGGGGGCAATAGGTGAAGTGAAATAAGCTAGGAACAGAAAGTTAAACACTGCGTGTTTTCATTTATATGCAGAAGCTAAAAACTTTCATCTCAAGGAAGTAAGAAGTAAAACAGGAGATACTAGAGGTTGAGAAAGATGGGGACTGGGGGCATAGGGAGAGATTTGTTAAAGGATGCAAAATTACAGCTAGATAGGAAGAATAAGTTCTAGTGTTCTATAGCATTGTAGGATGACTATAGTTAATAATATATATGGTTTGAAACAGCTGGAAGGAGGATATTCAACGCTCCCAACATAAATCAATGATAAATGTTCAAGATGATGTATGTTCTAATTATCCTGATATGATCACTATACACTACACATATCAAAATATCACTGTGTACCCCATAAATATGTACAATTATATGTTCATTAAAAATAAATATTAAATAATAAAGTGGATTCCTTGCTTTCTAAAAAGTATGTGTGTATGTACAGAGAAAAAGAGATTCATTCTAAGAATTGACTCATGTGATGATGGAAGCTAAGTTCCATGGTCTGCCCTCTGCAAGCTGGAGAACCAGGAAAGCTAGTAGTATAATTCAGTTCAAAGGCCTGAGAACCAAGATCACCTGTGTCAGGACAGATGAAGATGGATGTTCTAGCTCAAAAGAAGCAAATTTGACCTTCCTCTGTCTTTTCTTCTATCTGGGCTCTCAATAGATTGGATGATGCCCATTCATATTGGTGAGGGCAATCTTTACTTAATCTATCAATTCAAATGCTAATCTCTTCCAGAAATATCCTCACAAACATACTCCCAAATACCCATTATCTGGGCACATCCATGAGCTCAGATAAGCAGACACATGAAATAAAGCATAGCACCACTGAAGTTGCCAACACTAATGTGCTGATGACTTGTGCTTTCACTATTCTGTTTTGTTTTTTTTTTAAATTTTTTATTATTGTTTTTTCCTCCCCGCAGGACCCATGAAAGAATACACAAGGGCCAGACTGCAAGATGATTTGTGGCTGATCTCTAACTCATGAAACCCTACTTCCTCAGTTCCCAAGCAATGAGAACCAAAGGTCTCCCACAGCCTATCTCTCATACTTCCTGACAGGGGACAGATGGAGCAATGGTAGTGTTTCTGGAAACTAGGTGGTTAAAAACTCTAAGTGATAAAGACCTCCTTTCAGAGGGAATTATTCTTGTAATTTAAATATGGGTATATTTTTAATGGATTGATTCAGATTCAAGGACTGTTGTGACTATGTGCAATCCCATGCTTTCATATGCTATGACCAACCAGGTATCTTTTTACCTGGCCTCTTGTGGAACAGACCCTATCCCACAGCTTTCCCTACTTTTCACTAAAGGAAAGAATAAAGACATAGAAATGAAAATAGACAGAGATGAAGATATAGCGGTAAGTATTATATAGTGTGGGCGGGAGAGAGAGAGGGAGGGTGAGATTTCTAAGAATACTAGGCATAAACTATATACTGCACTCTAATACAGATATCATCGGTATCAACACAGTTTCATAGCTTTTCTACTGTGCTGTGTATTGAAAATCCAAAGACCATATTGTTTTAATGTTTTAGTACATTACTTAATTGAAAGGGATTTCTTAAAAAAGGAGAATTGGATTTGAAACAAAGTAGCGTTGGTGACCATTATTTTCAGAGGAAAATAAATTCATGGTCTGTACAAACCCTATAGTTGTATGAGATTATAACCATTTTACTGTAATTCATATAATCATACTTTCACATGCCTTTAGGTCTTGCTCTTTCGTCTCTGTATTATCAGCATCTGGACCTTGGTGAGCACCTGTCAATGCTTTCTAAATGAATGAGAAAAATTACATCAAGTGAGTCTTCTTTTTGTATAATATTTTGCAATATTATTTGGCCTGAGTCACTGCCGTGAGAAAATGCACCTGTGTGAAGAGGGTAATAAAGAGTGCAAATCCCAACTGTCTGCATTTCCTTATTAGGTACGCCTTTCATGGAAATATTTGTAAAAACAGTTCTAAACCTTCAAAAAATAAATTTTGTCCTCACTTTTGTAAAATCACATTCAAATTGTGTCCAATGAGAGCAACTCAAGTTATGGGATTGGTATTATTTACATGGAACAGTATTTATTTTATAAACAGTAATCTCAGATGCGTACCTTTTTAAGTTAATAGGAATATGATTAGAATATTTCTGCAATTATGAATGCTTTCTTATTTTGGCTTTTTATCTTTCAACAACCGCATGCTCTTTTATTTTAAATAAAAGAACTCACATTATTTTATTTTCTTAGTTTTCTTGTTTTGACTCAGAAATTGTGTTCAGTTAAGTTAGAGTCAAGCCTGGGAGTTCATATAACCTTTCTATTCATTAGCTTTAATATTCACCATAGATATCACTATGGATCAAATTTCTCTATCAAAAAATGTGTGTATGTTTAAGGATTTTTGTCATCTAAAGAGGGAAAATGGGAAGTCAGTTATTTATCAAAATGCTACCAGTGTATTTAAGCCTGTTAGAATTTAATACATTTAGTCTAAGATTTACTTTAACAAATTTATTTTTAATTGATTTTCTTCAAGGAATCACTACTGTGTATCAGTTACTGATTTCCTTTTTACATTTTAAATGAAACTACGACATATCTAGAGAAAGCATACTTAGAATGGCAATATTTAGCTTCCTCAGATTCCCTAAGCCTTTGAAAAATTAGCCATGAGCCTTTGATTTTTAACCACATATCAAATGCTTTTCTGATGACTTTTGTCTTACAAAACATTTAATTAGACTGAATTCATACACCATTCTGTTGCAACTGAGATTCTCTTGCAATTTAGGTGGATTCTCAAGCTGAAGATGGAATGATGGAAAATCAATTATCTCTATTCCTTCCTGGGTATCTGTTTCTCCACCTGCCTTGTAAATCTTGAGCCTTCAGTAAGTTACTGTAAAGCCCCAACCACTAGAGTAGTTTCATTTATCCTTTCAACAAATATTAACTAAATGTCTTACATGCTAGCAAACTTCTATATGTTATCCGTGAAGGATACAATTGAGAACAAAGCCAACATAGTACCTGGTCTCAAGGAGTTTACTTTTGAATTGGAAAAAAGCACTCTTCCAGCAAGTCATGCATGTAATAAAAATATATATATAACCTTAAAATCAATGGCATTATCTAGTTTGGAAGACAGACAAATATAAGGGATTAAATAGGAAGAGGATAGACAGTAGAAAGAGCAATTCAGAAAATGGGAACTATATCAAGAGGGAATGCATGTAGTCCAATTCATAGAACTCGGGGAGAGCTAGACAAACTGAAGAGAAAATCTTTGCACCTGAGACTAAGAATGCCTCTAGGCAAAGTCTAAGTATAGAACATACCCACCACTCCCTGTCCGCATGGCTCCTACTTCTGACCTCAGTACTAGAAGCTGTTGGTTCTACCCAGAGCCACATGCCAGAGATTAAATTTCCTTCTTGCTTTTGGAAAATGTCTGGCAAAGTTGTTTTTTAAATAAATAAATTATTTTCACAGGAAAATAAATTCATCGTCTGTACAAACGCTATAGTTTTATGAGATTATAACCATTTTACTGTAATTCATATAATCATACTTTCATATATGATTTCAATTCATATAATCAGATTGAATGATTTCATGTGAGATTGAAATTTTTAAAAAAATATCTTAACCTCATTATTACCCATTTTAACTAGACATAGGCACATAAACTTAGAACACGTGGTCTTTCCTAAAATGCAGTCTTTTTATTTCTTCAGTTTTAACTAATTTTATTCCTTTTCAGTTGCTTTCAGTGAATTTTAGCTGAGTCACCACAGATCATACTGATTTTTAAAATATGTTTTGTGACTGATTATAAAATAGTATGCTCTTTTGAACCTATTGCCTTACAACTGTTTTTTATTTCATTTCTTTTTCTATTTAACTTGTTGACCACCTATTTGAAATGGTCTTCAAGATGATTTACCCTATTTATCAGGAATAGTGTTAAATATAATAATGTCTACGGAGATTGTATTTGTGTGTGTATGTGTATATATATGTGTATATATACCATATATAGTATAGCATTACATACAATATTATTATAGTGAAATATATATAGTATATTCTATAGTGGACACTTTAAATTTGTCCTGACAAGAGGAGCTGCACCTATATATCTGTGAACCATTTTAGCTTTATAAATATAAGCCTGGCTTCTACTCGTTAATATTTGGCAAGTCCTGAACCTGGAAAAGTAACCAATTAAACAACAATTATATGTACATAGATGCTTGCAGTCCTAGTTGTTAATGTATATGTTTAATAATGTAATATACTATCACTACTGAGGGTGACATGCAAACCTACGAAGATTATTATATTGTAAAAATACCTTTTTCCCACTAATAGTGGAAGAGAGACCAGGTTTTAAAACTCTGAACTTAAGTGAAGAAGGAGAAAACAAAATAGACTTGCAATTTATGGAGAAAATATATTCTCTCAGCCATGGTGGAAGACTGATTTCCAAGGAGAGAATCACAATTGGGAAATTCCTGTGAATGACACTAGTGATAGACTTTGAGAGCTATGAAATTTCGCATTTGTAAATTGTGTTAAACTTGAGAAGTGAGTTTTGGAGAATAAATATTGTGAGTGCTAGTGCTCTGTGAAGCAAAGCAGTCAACATAGAAAGATTCTGAGATAGTTTTTTGTTCGGACATTCTTTAAAAGGTGACCAAACAATTTGGAGGCACTTATTAAAAAATTGTACTATTTTATTATTTTGTGCTCATTTTCTCTCCTCTCCCTGTTCTCAACCTTATTTTCTAATACAGATTCACACTCTACTATCCCAACTTTTCCAGTCCACCCTGGGATCTATAAAACATTATAACTTTTGTGAAATTTCCCTGTTTTATGAAGATACAAATCAAGTTTCTTATTAAAATATGCAACCAACACCATAATTCTGAAAGTATTTTTCTCATAAAATCAGAGCTAAATTTCAATTATTTAATTATAAAAGTTCAACTATTTCCTAATGAGGCCACATCCTTTTAATAAGTACTAACCTGTTAAAGGCCACATTTAATTCCAGTAAAGGTCCTAGTCTCTTCAGGCTCTAGGAGTAGCCCAAATGCAACTTTACTGGCTCCGCCTGAGCCTGGCATTAATTCCATCTGCAGGGATCTCTTGTGATACATGTAAGTTTCTCAAAAGCAATAGCATCTTCCACTTAGCTTCTTATTTCTACACTGTCCTTTCTTCTCTTATTATGTAAATAAGAAAAAAAGAAAGGAGAGCAAAAGGAAAGAAAGAGGAAGGAAGCAAAAGTTCCCACTGAGTGAAAATATCTTAATAGTATACATAATGTTCAATTGAGAAATAAAATTTTATTTATTTAATTCTTTTAAAATAAAGGGCTTTGAAATGTAAAGCAAGAAGAAATGTCAGTACTATTCTTTACACCTAACCTCCATTCAGTACATTTCCTACTTCCTAGCATCTAAGGTGCTGCCAGTTTATGACTGGATGAGCTAATTGAGTAGAAGATAACATTTAAGTAGTTAACAGGCAGGTGGCATAATATAAATATTATTATATAATTAAACTTATAATTATAAAAATATATAAATATAATATACAATACCATGGAAATATAATTATATAATTATAGTTATATATTATAAATATAATTGCATATGATCCTGAAATTATACATGCATATGTAACATATAAGAAATATGTAATAAAATTTTAAGATTTATTTTATTTAATCTTTGATTAGCCTGGAGCTAAAGACTTGTTGTTAACAACAACAGATGTTGCAAACCCGAACCCAACTAACTCCTGTAGTTCTCAGCAATTTTATTTTGTGTGATTTATTGTGATTTTTTTTCATAAGGAGGAATTTTGCCCCTTTCCTTTTCCCTGCAGTATGAATTTTAAATTGCCAGTGTTGAATTATCTCTGTTGTAGTCAGAAGGGAGGGAAATGAGCTTCAGTAGGTAAATACCTGACATGATGAAGTTCGCTTTCTTATGAATTATGCCAAAGGAATAGAAATAATTAACTTAGAACAAACATGTCCAAGGAAGCAATGAGTTATTTTGCAAAATTACTACAGCAAAAATAACTGCTTTTCACGTTACACTGAAATGGTAGAAAAATGGGTAAAGATATTTTATAAAGATTTCTCAGATAAGAAACAAAAATATTACATAAAATAAATTGTATTTAATATGCCTAAAATCTATTTCAAGTGGAAAGTTACATATGGCTTGTTTGGTTTAAATATTAAAAAATCCTGAAAATAAGGAAATGTCATCTTAATGAGGTATAGGGAGCTCTGCACCACATCAAGAGATCTGATTTTGGACCTAATTTATCCACTAAATAGCTATATGCTCTTCTGTCAAGCACATTTCATCCTCTGTGATAGTTTTACAATGAGTGAGAATAACAAATGTTGGATTAAATGCTACTTGAGTTCCTATTCAACTCTTACATTTTATAATTTGTGGATTCTTCTGTTTATACATTTCTATGTACATTATAAGTATTTTAAATTTTTAATTGTGGTAAAAACACATAATATAAAATTTACTATCTTAGCCATCTTTAAGTGTGCAATTCAATAGTGTTCAGTATATTCACAATGTTGTGTAGCAGATCCTCAGAACTTTTTATCTAGCAAAATTGAAACTCTATACCAACAAAGCAACAATTCCCCATTTCCCCATCCCTGCAGTCCCTGGTAAACACTATTCTACTTTCTGTTTCTATGAATTTCACTATTTAGATACCTCACATAAGTAGAATTATTCCATATTTGTCTTTTTGTGATTGTTTTTATTTAACTTAGCCTAGTATCCTCAAGTTTTATACATGTTAATTAGGTGACATGATTTATTTCCCTTTTAAGTCTGAGTAATATTACATTGTGTATTTTGTGGATTCATTCATCTGATAATGGACATTTGGGTTCATTCATCTGATGAATGCAAATTCATTTTGTGGATTCATTCAGCTGATGATGGACACTTGGCTTGTTTCCATCATATGGTTAATATGAGTACCGTTGCTGTGAAATAAATGGGTGTGGAAATATCTATTCAAGACCCTGCTTTTCATTATTTTGGAAATACAGTCAGAAGTGGAATTGCTGAATCACAATTTGATTTTTAATATTTTTAGAAACCACTATACTATTTTCCATAGAGATTGCACTACAATATATTTTAAGTTATATATTTTAAGTTGATATTTATTTCATTGCAATCATCTATATTGTCATTTTCTTCCTTAACACTTAAAAAATTAGAAGATATTCAATAAACATTCTGGAGGGTGGTCATACTTGAAAATCACCTGTTTCTGATAATATATCAAACCCTGTCATGAGACATCTATCTTAGACTATTAACCGGGAAAGTTGTAAGAACTAATAAAGTTGTTTATCTAAGATTTGCAGCCACTAACATAATCAGTGGGAATTGTTTATATTTCTTTTAAAAAATGTATTTATGTCAGGCTATAACTATGGATGTAAAAACTAAACAGCATTTAAGTATTCTTTATATGATGAGACGACATGAGGGGATGGGAGGAACATATGGGACTGAGTGTGACCTTTTGCCTTTCAAACTATCAGTTTAGAATACTGAAAAAAGATAGTGAGTTTAGAGGATGAAGACAGAATGCCTGTTACATTCTAGGCAAAGCAGTTCAGAGCTGCTCTATTCCTTAGTTATTTGGAAGTCATAGTAATGTGGATAGAAAAATCTTAGGAAGTACCTTTTTTTCTTATTTGGAGTTTCTATCGCAGTTCCAAAATTTTCTCCAGGGACAGACTTGTATGCCATAGTCTTTTGAGATATTTCAGCTAAATTAATCTGCTGACTGGACTCTGAATAAGAGTCTTTTAAAAATTATTTTTAGTTTTTATTTTAGATTCACAAGGTACATGTGCTGGTTTGCCACGTGGGTATCTTGAGTGATGCTGAAATTTGAGCTTTTAATGATCTCATTACCCAAGTAGTAAAGATGGACCCTGATAGGTAGCTTTTCAACCTGAGCTCCCCTTCTTCTTTTCCCCCTTTTGGAGTCTTCAGTATCTATTGTTCCCATCTTTGTGTTCGTGTGTGCCCAGTGGTTAGCTTTCACTTATAAGTGAGAACACACAGTATTTGGTTTTCTGCCTCCGGGTTAATTCACTTAGGATGATTGCCTCCAGCTACATTCATGTTGTTGCAAAGGGCAAGATTTCATTACTTTTTGTGGCTGCATAGTATTCCATGGTGTATATGTACCATATTTTCTTTATTCAATCCACCATTGACAGGCACCTGGATTGATTCCATGTCTTTGCTATTGTGAATAATACTATGATAAGCATATGAGTATAGGTGTATTTTTGGTAGAACAATTCATTTTTCTTGGATGTATATGCAATAATGAGATTGCTGGGTCAAATGGTAATTCTGCTTTGAGTTCTTTGAGAAATTTCCACACTGCTTTCCACAGAGGCTGAGTAAATTTGCATTCTTTTGCCACCAACAGTGTCTACGCATTCTCTACAGCCTTACCAATACCTGTTATTTTTTGACTTTTTAATAATAGCGTTTCTGACTCATGTGAGATGGTATCTCATTGTGGTTTTGATTTGTATCTCTAATGATTAGTGATGTTGATCAGTTTTTTATGTTTGTTAGCTGCTTATATGTCTTCTATTAAAAAGCGTCTATTCATGCCCTTTGCCCAGTTTTTAATGGAAATTTTTTCCTGTTGATTTGTTTAAGTTTCTTAAAGAATGTGGACATTAGTCCTTTGTTGGATCAATAGTTTAAAAACCGTGTCCAGGGGCAATATGGTTTCAAAAGGATATTGTCTCTCATTTTTTCCCACTTCAAAGATTCTGTAAAGAATTGATAAGGCATGTATTTAAAGTTAAAAATGATGTGGAGGAAAATAAACTATGAAAATTATTATGAAGGTATGCTTATAAAGTATTTTACTTTTTCAGTCTTTATTCAATGCATTTTATGTTTTCAGTAACATGATTTTAAATAACTTATTTACTATTTATGTTGCCACATAAACAAAAGTAAACATTTCTAGAGGTTTTTATGTACTCATATATTGAATTCATCAACAATCATGCACTGTTATATGTTCAGCATTATTTTAAAACATAAGCAAACAGAACTAAAAGGCAGCTAACTAAAGAAGATAGAGCAGGCAAAAATGTACAGAAATTAAAAGAATGTGTGTGTTAGTCTGTTCTCACACTGCTGTAAAGAACTACCTGAGATTGGTTAATTTAGGGGAAAAAAAGGTTTAATTGACTCACAGTTCTACCTGCTGTACAGGAAGCATGGCTGGAAGGCCTGAGGAAACTTCCAATCATGGTGGAAGGCGAAATGGAAGAAAACACATCTTACCATGGTGGAGCAGGAGAGAGAGAAAGTGAAGGGGAAAGTGCTACACACTTTCAAACAACCAGATTGCCTGAGAAATCTACCAAGAGATCAGCAAGGGGGACGTCCCACCATGATCCAATCAAGTCCTATGATTCAATCACTTCCCGCCAGGCCCCTCCTTCAATACTTGGGATCACAATTCCACATGAGATTTGAGTGGGAACACAGAGTCCACTCAATCATACCAATATGCAACAGATGTTATAGTATAGAGCTGATCAGATTTCCATGATTGCATGAAGCCAGCAAGACAGGGTGATAAAAAGCTTTGTGTGTTTTGGTACTTAGTCTGACGCCTGTAAAGAACTACTGAATAATTTTAATTAAGTGTGTGATACAATTAGATTTGTTTTAGAAATATTATTTTGGCACCTCTCCGGAGATTTTATTATGTTGAGACAATTTGAATAAAAAGAGACTGGTTTAGAGGACACTGTAGTAGCACAGATAAGTAGTGAAAATAGACTGAGTGTGAAAACGAGTGGACAAATGACAAATATATTTAGATGACTAAAATGGGCATACATAATGATCATTATGGACGATGAGAATAATAGAAATAACAAATCAAGGATGCTTGCAAATATTCCTAATTATTGAAACATAGGTACCTGATATTTTATTTCCATAGTTTCAAAGTTACTTATTATTAAATTTACTTATTACAAAGGTATTTCTGCTTATTGATCCCATTTCCCAATAAAAGTGAGTCTCTCAAGGGCAGTATGGCAATATACAAAACAACACCTGGCAGAAATATTAGTTGATGATATAATATTGATCTCATTATGTATAAAAAACACCTCTTATTTACCAAAACAAACAGTCCCTTTCATTTCTACTTCTATTAAACTTCCCTGTGATATTTGATATCACAGTAATTAATCTATGAATTTTCTCTTCCTTATCATGATATCTGTCACATAATGGTTATTCAATTATATTCATCTCTCTACGTTCTTACTTCCTTTCCTTCAAAATACCAATCTTCCCTTTCTCTTTGATTGAAATCTCACGATGTTACTCAGTCTCTTTTAGCATATTATATTCCTTTTTTTGTTTAAAGTTGGTCGTTTGCAAATTTCTGATCTTGACCTTATTTTATTTTAGTCCACTGTTTTCTTCTGTGTGATTTCATATCTTCTCTTATCATTTCACTTCCTACCATTATCTGTAGACCAGTGGTTCTTGTGTCAGTAGTCTCATAACTTTGCAAATAAGCATACTTTTAGAAATGGTTCTTGAAAGTCAAAATCCCAAACACTACTTATATTTATTACATATGACCATCAGCAAATGACTCTCTTGCCATTGGGCCATGTGAAATGTAGATCAGGAATAGATTTTATTATTTCCTCAGATGGAATGATCTCTATCACTCGCTTTCACTCTGTAGTGCACACACTGCAATCAACTCAGGTACCTATTAAAAATGATATCAGTCAAACCATGTTTTATGATATAGATAGAAACAATTTTGCATTTTGGTAGAGTTCCTAGTTTTCTTTCATGGGGTATTCAGGGCTCTTGTGTCAACAGTCTCATAACTTTGTAAATAAATTTGGTTAGGCCATAATTTTTGCAAAGAGAAACTTGCTACAGAACATATGGAACTAGGATCACAGTTATACAAAGTTGGGTATCTGGTATGGAAAAATCTCTAAGAATGTACAATCGGGTTCATACCTTAAGTTACAGGAAGTATTCAAATTCTGCAGATATGAGATTGGGGAGATACTGTAAGGAAGATATTGTGCCTCTCTTAAAAATAATTTATCTTAGATTCCAAACACAAGAAAAAGCCTCCACTACAGATACTTTCAGGTTATACCAATGTATACTATACTTCAACCATAGAGAGTGCCCACAAACCATTTTCTTGACTCAAAAAGTCCCTTCTTTCACCGCCATTATAGTTGATTCTTATGTCCTTTAAGATTGTATTCACTCCTGAGAATTGTAACTGTCCCTATTTCCATATTGGATTTCCTTTCATATAAAAATGAAGAATGCACAGGTCTCCATATAATCTGGAGTCATACATGATAATATTTTATTTTATAGATTCCATATTTTCTTGTTAGCACTATGCAAATTTGGTGGACATTATAAATGCCCTATGTATTATTGTAAGGGAATCTCTAGTAGCTTAAAATAGTATAGCAAACAGAATGCTATTCAGAAAGAAGAATCCTAGAATAATAATCTCAGATCTTAAAGGTACTTTAAGAGTCATTTATCAAATTTCCTGTCTGTTCCCTAAACATGTCTATTAAATAGTTTAATGATAAGGAAATAAATACCTTAAAATTATATTAAATAAAGTCTTTTAAAAATGTGTTTCCTCTTATATGGTCATTCTGGCTTTCCCTTTATTGAACACTTTCTCAGAATTTTTGCCCATATGTCATTGTTTCCTTCTTTCTTCCTCTTATTTTTCTTATGAATTCATTAGTTACTAAAATGTATGGGACAGGGTGCAGTGGCTCACGCCTATAATATTTCAGAAACTGTTGAAGTGTCTGGTCTGCTGATACCATCTCTTCTTCCTAATGCAGCATTAGATTTAATTTATAAGATGTGGATTTAACTTATTCTAAATATTTTATGTTACTTTTAGAAATGTTTAAAAAAGGAACTAAAGACACATATTC
The DNA here is from genome assembly GCF_049350105.2 of Macaca mulatta. Classification (NCBI taxonomy): domain Eukaryota; kingdom Metazoa; phylum Chordata; class Mammalia; order Primates; family Cercopithecidae; genus Macaca; species Macaca mulatta. Next base: position 89,431,177 of record NC_133417.1, read on the forward strand.
GTCTACAATTTTTTTTCATTGTGCACACATTTTAAAGACAGGTCTTGGCTGGGCACGGTGGCTCCCAGCACTTTGGGAGGCCGAGACAGGTGGATTACGAGGTCAGGAGATCGAGACCATCCTGGCTAACACGGTGAAACCCCGTCTCTACTAAAAAAATACAAAAAACTAGCCGGGCGAGGTGGCGGGCGCCTGTAGTCCCAGCTACTCAGGGGGCTGAGGCAGGAGAATGGCATAAGCCCGGGAGGCAGAGCTTTCAGTGAGCTGAGATCGTGCCACTGCACTGCAGCCTGGGCGACAGAGTGAGACTCTGTCTCAAAAAAAAAAAAAAAAAAAAAAAAGGTCTTAATCATATCAAGACATGTTTTACTTCTCAAATCCATCAATCTAACCTGTGATGTTTCAACAATTATGGAAAACTGGTTGCTCTTCATTATAATGTTTGTTTCCAATTTATCCTAAAAATTAAAACAGCAACAACAAAATAACACTAGATACCTTTAGCATCAATTACTGGAAATATCATTAGAATGCTGATATTAAAATTGAAACTTAAGGGTTAGCTAGCAATCAGTGACACCACGTAGGACCTCAGATCAAGAGCCGTTAAACGGTGTGTGAAAGACTGTTTCATAACAAGATGATTTATGATTTTCAACGTATAATGCACTGAAATTGCATTATATGTGTAATGTTTAATGGAGGTTCTACAAAATAATGAGTAAGTTCTGGTTATATTAAATTGAATGTATGCATTTCTCCCCACTGCTTATAAAATCCTACATTAATAGTTGTAAAGGATCAAGAATGGCATCAATTCATCAGGCCAAAATGTTTTTAAAAATGAAAATACTGGAAACAAGTGGTTTACTGAATTTTTATAAGCTAGAAAGTACATGAACCAGTAGTAACTGACTTATATTATTAGAGCAAAAAAGAGATAAGCAGGTAGGGTTAAAAACTTTAAGCACCATAAACCCATAGGCAGGGATGGAGACTCAAGGATAGAGACTCAAGATTATGTAAAATTCTTTTAAGGAAGTTATTAGAAAACCAGAAATCCTTCTACAGTCCATGAAGTCCATCAAATACGCTTCTGCTCTTCTTTCAGAAGATGTTTACTCTCTGGAGAGGTTAAAAGACAGATTCCGGCTTAGGGAAAAAGAGGTCCTGCTGTGGGGAGAAGTGAGGCTGAAAACAGGATTCAGTGAAAATCTTCATACTGATGATGAGCTCCTCACACAAACACAGTTTTCCTTCCCTGAACTCCTAGAACACTGGCTTATATGTACTAAACAGGAAACAGGAGGTTTTTGGAGAAACTAAGCAGCTCAAAAGAAAATACCTATAGGTATTCATATTTGGGAATTCCCCAATATAACAATCGAGTTTGGTCACATTAAGTGAGGCCTAGCTGTCAACAAGCCTCTACAACAAACAGAGCTTCTAATTAGTTCCTCAGGATCTTCATCCTTTTAGACAGCCACACTTCACTATATATTCATAAAAGGTCTTGTTCTGACAGAAAAACAAAAACAATTAATAGAGAACCAAATAAAAGCAATATTACCATATTTTATATTGCCAAGGATTAGAAAATTCTAAATGCTACCAGAAAAGGGGGTTGGGTGGAGGATACAGATAAAGAAGCAGAATTAGTAGAAAACAGTGGAGAATAATCTTCCAGTTTTGAGGGACTCAACTAATTCTCACTGAAATGTGAGACCATAATAGAAATATTTTTAGATATAAAAATCCCCCCGGCCGGGTGTGGTGGCTCGCGCCTGTAATCCCAGCACTTTGGGAGGCCGAGGCAGGCGGATCACAAGGTCAGGAGATCGAGACCATGGTGAAACCCCGTCTCTACTAAAAATACAAAAAACTAGCCGGGCGAGGTGGCGGGCGCCTGTAGTCCCAGCTACTCGGGAGGCTGAGGCAGGAGAATGACGTGAACCCAGGAGGCGGAGCTTGCAGTGAGCCGAGATCGCGCCATTGCACTCCAGCCTGGGCGACAGAGCGAGACTCTGTCTCAAAAAAAAAAAAAAAAAAAAAAAAAAAAAATTCCCCCCAAATTTACTTTCAAAATCACCTGTCTCAGAAAATCCTAGGAAAGTATACTCAATCAAAACGAGAGAATAAAATGGGAAGAGAAAATATGGGCTCTTGAAAACTGGATCTCCAACCCAAAAGACGTAAAGGAATTCCTAGGATGAAATCAAGGGAAGTACAGAATGTCAGCTATACACAGGACTAGAAAGCAAATAATCCACATGAGAGGAGAAAGATTATGGTTTCTATAGGTGATTTCTAAAAGAAGAAAAATATTAGTAAATCATCAGGTATGTGTGAAAGAAAAATTGTGGGTAAACAGGTGATTTAAAAGTTGGAAATTAAATGTATAAAAATGAAACTAACATTGCTTTCAAAGAAAGTAAATATGTATTTTTATATATAAACATATTCGTATGTATATATATTTGTATGAATATATAAATATACACCTTTAGCATCAATTATAGTAAATATATATATATATGAAGAAATGTCTCACTGCACACCTATCAAGGTAACTAAGATAAAAATAGTGATATGACATAGTGATGGTGAGATACAAACTGTATTACTCCATATTGCTGATTGGAATGTAAAATGGCACAATCATTCTGGAAAACAATTTGGCAGTTTTTTAAAACACTTTGCATGCCATAATTCTGTGACTCTGCAATTACACCTCCGGCCATTTATCCCAAATGATTAAAAACTTACATTCACACAAAAACCTGCACATGAATGTTCAAAGCAGCTTTATTTGTAATAACCAAGAAGCAGAATTTTCCTGATGTCCTTCAGTGCAAGAATGGTTAAACAAACTGTGGTCCATACGTACTATAGAATACTACTCAATAATTTAAAAAATAAATTATTTATGTACACATCTGGGTGAATCTACAGGGAATTAAGCTGAGTGATTAAAATCAATAGAAAGGTAATACACTATGATTCAGTTTATATAACATTTTCAAAAATGAAGGAAATTTTGTGTAGAGGACAAATTAGTCATTGTCAGAAGTTAGAGCAGGGACCAGTCAGGGGGACTAGAGAGACTAGAGAGAAGCAGGCATGGTTACAAAACAGCAATGCAGGGATTATTTGATTTTAGAGTTGTTAAGGATCTTGACTGTGGTAATGTATTGGGAGTCTACATGTGATATAGAAAATTCTATAGAATGTAACACTCACACACACATATAAACAAATGAGTACAAGTGTAATTGGGGAAATCTGAATAAAATGGGTGGATCATTTTTAGGTGAATATACTTTTTATGATATCACACTATTGTTTTGCAAAATATTAGAATTGGGAAAAACTGGGCAAAGCATATAAGGAAACTCTCTATTTCTTCTTAGAACTGCATGTGATCTATAATTTTCTCAATAGAATTTTCCATTTAAAAATTTAAAAATAGAAATGCAGGCATAGTTTCCTGTTAAAGTCAGCTGTGTAAAATATATAATCATAATTTAGAAGAGAGTAAGAGAGTGCAAAGTCATGTGTGAGCACGTGTGTGTGCGTGCATGCATTCACGCAGAGGGAGGTGCAAGAGTTGCATAACTCTTCCTCTATGTAGAATATAGAATGTTAAACAATAATACATAAAACTAGAATATATTTAAGATACATGTAAACATGCTACATAAAAATATGAAAGTAAATACCACCAATGAGATTTAAAGGAGTTAAAAGTGCTTATCCCTAGAAAAGGGGAATCTGGGACAGAATATTGCTGTGTTGGTTTAAGCTCTATGTTATTTTAATTTTAAAATATGTACACAATTATTGCATTTTGTTAACATTAGAAGTTAATTAAGAAAATAAAGATTATGTAAATAGCATTGTGAAAAAGTAGAATAACAGTCTAATATTTTAAAATAAATACCTGATTAGTAAATAAATATGAATATGTGAAAATGGATTTATTACAAATATTAAGTATAATCTTTCAGCAAATGCTATCTAAGTGATCAGTAAGTAATCATTTAAAATCAATAGGCTAATATTGCTTAGAGTATTGCAAAATGTTTTTTATGTATACTTGCTGGTTTCTAGACACACAGCTTTTAAAAATTCATATATAATTTACAAAGACAGTTTTCTATTTTCAGAGACAATATGCTTATATTATAGATAAATGTAGACCTATATAATCTACATTTGTAAATACTACATTCCTCGTGTGTTTTAAAATAAAATAACCTGTGCAAACAATAAACTTCAATATTATGAAGTTCAGCATGTTAGTCAGAGATATCGTTACATTACTAGATTTGATTTTTACAAGTCCCACGGTCCTCAACTCCAGGAAATCCATTATGGGAAATAAGTCAGGGACTATGTCTGTTTTGCTTATCATTACAGCTTCAGGAACTGTTATCTAAAACATTATTTCCATAACAAATATTATTGATTACTTGATTCATTTCTATACATAAAAATACTGCTTCCACTTTTGCTATAATTTTAGAAAAAACAATTTTACAAATTATTCACATGGTAATATTTTTAAATCTTTAATCTTTTGAGTTGATTTTGAGTATGGTGTAAGATAGGAGCCCAATATCATTCTTTAGCCTGTAGATATCCAGTTTTTCTATTATCAAGTGTTAAACACTATCCTTTCCCCATTGTGTATTCTTGACAACCTTGTCAAAAATTAGCTGACTATATGCATGGTTTCTTTTTAACTCTCTACGTTGTTGCATTGATTTATATTCCGCCTTTATAACAGTTCCATAATTTTTTAATTTCTATAGCTTTGTTATATGTTTTGAAATCAGGAAGTATGATGCCTTCAGCTTTGTTCTTTCTCAAGATCATTTTGGCTATTTGGGATCTTTCGTGGTTCTTCATGAAATTTATATTTCTTTTTTCTATTTCTGTAAAAATGCCACGAGGATTTTGATAGAAATTGTATTGAATCTGTATAATGCTGTGGGTACTTATGGACATTTTAATAATATTAAGTCTTCTGATCCATGAACATGGGTGTCTTCCATTTATTTGTGTCTGTTTTAATTTGTTTCATCAACACTTTGTAGTTTTCATTTTACAAGTCTTTCACCTCCCCGAAATACTTCAGTATTTTATTCCTTTTGATGCTATTGTATATGAATTTTTAAAATTTCATTTTCATATCATTTATTGTATATGTATAGAAATACAGCTGAATTTTGTATGTTGGTTTTGTATCCTGCAACTTTACTGAATTTATTTGTTATAAAACTTTTCTTAATTGAGTCTTTAGGGTTGTCTACATAAAAGATAATGTCATCTGCAGAGGTAATTTTACTTCTTTTCCAATTCAAATCGCTTTTATTTATTTTTCTTGCATAATTGCTCTTTCCAGGACTTCAAGTACTGTATTGAATAGACGTTGTGAGTGTAAAATTCTTTGCTGTGTTACTGGTCTCTGAGAAAAACCTTTCCATTTTTCACAGTTGAGTATGTTAACTGTGGGCTTTTATATGTAACCTTTATTAAGTTGAGGAAATTTCCTTTTATACTAAGTTGTTGAGAATTTTTTAAGATCATGAAATGTCCTGAATTTTGTTAAATCCTATTTCTACATCTATTCAAATGATCATGTTATTTTTAGTCTTTGTTTTGTTAATGTGGTCCATCAAGTTATAAAACTCCTAGATAAAAATATAGGGAAAATGCTTCAGGTCATTGGGCTAAGCAGTAGTTTCTTGAATATGATAGTAAAGGCACAAGCAACAAGAGTAAAATTAGACAAGAAAGACAACATCAAAGTAAAAACTTCTACACAGCAAATGAAACAATTAACAGAGTAAAATGGCAACCTATGGATTTAGGGGACATATTTGCAAACCATATGTTATAGGGGATTAGTATCCAAAATATGCAAGGAATTCCTAAAACTCAATCACAGAAAGCAAATCACTTGATTTAAAAGTGGACAGAGAGTTTAAATAGACATTTCTCCAAAGAAGACATAGAAATGGCTACCATTTCTATGAAAAGATGCTCACCTCTCACTTGTCAAGGTGGTTATTATATTTATTTATTTATCAATCAATCAATTAATCAATCTATCTATCTATAAAGGTAACAAGTAATAACAAGAATGTGGAGCCATCAGAACTGTTGTACACAATTGGTTAGAATGTAAACTGATGCAACTGCTATAGAAAACAATATGGAGTGTTTCATAGCAACTAGTATAACCAGTATTTCTAGCACTAGTGTTTGAATAACCACTATATCTCTACAGATTTCAAATGGAAGTCTTATAGAATACTAAAGTGGAAAGTTTAATTACTTTCAATAAGTGCATAGAGCACATAGAATAAAAACTAAAGACTGGTAAACTGAACTTGGCCTTTTATACCAGTTTCCCCCATGGACTGCTTTCTGCCTCATATTGTATTTTTTCTGATAATTATATTGGTATACCAGTGTGTACTGCTTATACTAGCTTTTCCATGGCATATTTTTACCACATCCTTTATCCACCCTTTTGCACTGTATTATTTTTGGTGTATCACTTAAAGGGCATACAGTTACATTTATTTTATTTTACTAATGAGAAGCTTTTTCTCTTAAAGAAATGACATTTTCTAAATAATAATAAATACCAAATTTTAATAATTATTGCTTTTGTACATTACCTTACTCTACATCACCTTTTATAATTTAAGAAAAATTACATATTCCCTTTAGGAAAGTTGTGCCATCATTTTATCCTGTCTCCCAGGCCTTCTCCTTCTCTTCCTAATATTTCCAAGAAAATTGACAGCTATTCAGAGATTTCATCTTCAATTTCTTTCTCAGCATTCTTGAATGGATGTCATCCAGGCCAAGAGATTTACATTTTTATAGAGCAGCTAAGTGCTCTCTAAAAATATCCTTTCTAAAAATCTTCTCTCCTATCTTAGACTTAATATCACTTTTACCAATGTTGAGTCAAATTTTGTTGTTGGGGGTAGTCATTCACCTTGCCAGAAAAAGCTGAAAACTTGTATAATTTTTGTTGATGTGTTAGCAATGAAGCATTATCATAAAGTAAACTGAGCATTGATTTTAGCATTTCTTGTCTTATAATAAATATAATTTAAAAGACCATTATGTGGTCATTTAATACTTTTTCACAAGAATCATATCATGCTAGTTTTGCTTTACAAAAGTTTTCATAGCTTGCTTCCAATTTGTTATAATTACCTTTAATTAGCATACTTTCTATTTCATCTTTTATACATTTTATTACAATACCTTCAATGACCGGCTCTTTAAATACTATTACTATTTTCTTCTTTCTTAAGATTATTTGTGACCACCTCTTTAGAATTTTATTTCTCAAAGTAATCCATTGTTATCATTAATGTTTCCTATTAATTAATTCTATATTGTCCCATAAATGAATAAATTTCAGTAAGCATTTTGTTTTTATTTATCTCTATTAAGTTAAAGTTTTTAAAAATCTTTTCCTGTTGAAGGCTGTATGTTGGGAGTAGGCCCCACAAAATCTGGCCATAAACTGGCCCCAAAACTGGCCATAAACAAAATCCCTGCAGCACTGTCACATGTTCATAGTGGCCCTAATGACCGCACTGGAAGGTTGTGGTTTATGGGAATGAGGGCAAGGAACACCTGGTCTGCCCAGGGCAGAAAATGGCTTAAAGGCATTCTTAAGCCACAAACAATAGCATGAGCGGTCTGTGCCTTAAGGAAATGCTCCTGCTGCAGATAACTAGCCCAACCTATTTCTTTAATTTGGCTCATCCCTTCATTTCCCATAAGGGATATTTTTAATTAATATCTATAGAAACAATGTTAATGACTGGTTTGCTGTTAATAAATACATGGGTAAATCTCTGTTCGGGGCTCTCAGCTCTGAAGGTTGTGAGACCTCTGATTTCCCACTTCACACCTCCATATTTGTGTGTGTGTGTCTTTAATTCCTCTAGCTGTTGGGTTAGGGTCTCCCTTACCGAGCTGGTCTCGGCAGCTGTATATTCGACTAAACCAAAGTAAGCCACCTCAACAATAATAAATTTTAAGAGTTTAGATTGAATTTATTTTAGATTTTCTGTCATTTCAACTTCTCTGCCAGTTACTTTTCATTGGCTGGAATTAAGTATAGAATAATCCCTCTCATAATTCTCTCTAGCTTCTAAGAGATTAAACTGACTGTAAGGCAAGCCAAGCATTTGCCAGACTCAGCTTTTAATAGAATTAGTTCTGTGGAAACTCTGAAAAGATTAAATCATCCTTTTTTATTATATTGTCAGTTTCTTAAACTCTATGGGCTTCTGTTTCCTTATCTGTAATACAGAGGTAGTAATATTTTCTCTTGCTTGTATATTTTCCATTTATTTCAAAGAATAAATGAACCAAAAAATATTGAGATATTTTGAAAATCTTTAAAAATGCTTTCAACATGCAGTAAGAATTTTATTTTATGTAAGCATTTTGAAAAATAGTTTTGCTTCTTCTGGCCACAAATCACACAGGATTATGACTCCTTTTATTTATTTCATCATGTGGAATGCACTTAAATACATAGGTTATCAAACAGATAATTTGCTTTAATATCTATCATGTAACTATTCACATATAATTAGATTGATTCAATAGTTAACTAATGAATACAATGAGTCAATCTATGTAATTTATTCAGAATTTAATGCTTACTCTACATGGTAGAAACAATCAAGCTCCCCAAAATGTCCATTTTCTAATGGCCAGAAGATATGTTAGGTTACATGGCAAAGGGGAATAAAGTAGAACATGAAATTAAGGTTGATTAGGAACTGATATTAACGTAGGGAGATTATCCTAAATTATACAGGTAGATCCAAAGTAATCACAAGAGACCGTAAACGTGGAAACGGAAGGTGGATGGAGGAGTCGGAGTCAGAGATACAATGTGAAAACAACTTGGCCCACTATTGCTGGCTGGAGGAAGCTGGTTGGATGGAGTAAGAATGCCATGGGTGAGGGAATTTGGGCAGCCTCAAGAAGCTGAAAGAGCCATGAATTCAAGTCTCTGTTACAACCTCCAGAAAGAAGGAATGCAAGCATCACACCACTTGAGCCCAATGAGAACCATTAAGATTTCTGATGTCCCAAACTGTATAATAACAGCTTGTGTTGTTTTAAGCCACTACCTCTATGGTATTTTTCTTCAGCAGTCTTGGAAAACTAATACAACCAATATTAGTTCGTACTCATGGCAACACTACAAAATATATTCTTTGAATAAAAGCACCGTGGACAACTACATAAACTGGACAAGCCTGATAGTGGGACTGTGGAAACATATTTCACTGTTGTATTATAAGTGCATTCACTTTGGTAAAATGAACAAATAGAAAAGAGGCAAAACAAGTGTCTTATGTCTTTTCCAAGACAATTATTTAAGATTATTTCCTCTTTGGCAAATCTGTTTCTAGTAGACATGAAGGACTTTATAGCTTATGGAAAATACCAAACATTTAAAATTTGAACATTGAAGATAAAAGAATTCAAGACTCGTCTTGGGTTTTCACTAAGTGGATCTCTAAGGTGTATTTCTCATGAATATCACTACAACCAAAATGGAAGTTATAGAGATATGTTAGATGAAATAATAAAATAAAAATAACATGAATATTGGCATAACAAAATTACATGCACAAATACATCCACAGGCACATGAACACACACACACACACACACACACACACACACACTCCAAAGATAAGCTGAAGTAGTTTCATAAAAGAATTTGGTTGTATAATAACTACTAAAGTATCTCTAGGAAGTATGAGCTGAGGAAAATTAGATAGACTTCCTTGGAAGACCAGAAAAAACTTATTTTTAGAAGAAATATTATCATCATCTAATCAATTTATAGTTTATTATTTCTGATATGACCTTAAGATAATGTCAGTTATAGTGATATTTTTGAAATAATTCAATGTTTTCAAATTATTTAATCTGTCAGATGCATTTTTAATTGATTAATATCCATATCATTTAGTAAACAATAAACTTAATAGCAGCAGGGTTCATTATTTTATATCCAGAGCTCAGGATTTGTTGCAGGGTAAACATCAATGAATATTTGTCTAATGGATGCTTTTAATTATAGAATAAGTTCTTAATTTTTTTAGATTGTTTTACATTCACTGAGTGTTCTGGATAGAAAAATTTCTACCTTTCAGAAAACACTAGACTAAGCTTGTTCTATAACAAATGACAAAGAATATGAAGACTAATAGTACATAGCTTCTCTGGATGATGTCCAGGAAATATGTCAATCATGAGAAGAAAAAGTACTTCTAGGTTATTCCAACTTGAAATTAGAGACTTCAAAATAAATTACTAGATGTCCCAAGTTGTCATCTGAGGTGCAGATATCTAAGACTCCTGAGACTTTTATGGCATTAGGAACCAGTTTTGTTTCCGATGTCTTCTGTTTTTAAAAAAAGTGCTATTTTAAGATTAGTACTAGAATTTGCAATGCTATACTGTATCTACAATAAAATAAGTATAATAGTATAAATCAATATAAAAATTCAAACTGATTTAAAAATGTTGAGGACATTAGATTTTTATGGTATTTTCAAGGGTATCATAAATCAGTTAGAACTGGAAAATTATGAATCAATGCAGTCATATTTCAACTGGATTTTATATATGCTTCTTTTTTACTCTAGAGGTAGTGAATAAATGCTTCAAAATACATGTATTCAAATGTGATTAACCTATATACAGGAAATAAAAATAGTAAAAAAAGCATGTTCACATTTTGTGATTACACAGTTTCTAATAGATTTTTTCATTTTGTAGTAAGATTAACAAACTAAAGACTTTTCTAAATTCAAGGCAATCTACTGAGAAGCAGAATAAATCAGTAAAACAAAATAACCTAGATATTAAAAAATGAAAGAAATTATAAATAAGTTCCTAAAGTGCATTCTCATCTAACATGATATTTAAATATGTCACATATTTCCAGAACATAGGTTGTGTTTGATAGTGTCAAAGCAGTCAAGGGGAATAGTTCAAAGAAAAAAAAAATCAGAATTCTGCTTAGTAATACAATCAGTTGATTGCATTTTACACAACTCCTCTCTTTGCCTTATTTCTTGTAAGTAAATGTATGATGTCTTTTTATCAAATTTGTAACCAACTGTAATTGATAAATGCACATAAAATGTATGGATACGTCATAGGATACTTTAGGTGTCACTTCACTAGCCAAAAACCTCTGCGGCCAGCAGCACCTTCTAGCTGAGTATTTTTCACACCTGCTGGGTTCATTACACCTACTTGGCCTGGCAGGCTGCTCTCAGCTCGTGCTACCGACCTAGATCCCACACTTACCAAGGGCAGGTCAGGCACGGAGTGGCAAGGAGTGTGTGGGTGAGCGAGTACAGGCTCTGGCCACTGCGCACAACCAGACCCACTGGCTGCTGCAGCAGAGTAGACAGCTCCAGACACTGGCACAGGTACCAGCTCCATGTAAGGCGGAGGTTGGACCAGACGTATTACATGAGGCTTCCACTGTGGGCACTTCCATCTGGACAAGGGGAACGTGTTGCCCCCCAACAAGCTTGGAGACACCAGGATCCACAGAACCCTAAAGAGGGTGTCAGAGCCCTGCCTTGGGGAGCCCCCAAGTCCGGGCTCCCCAGAGGGCTGCTCTTCTCTCCTTCTCGTCGCCTGTAATATGGCGAGTGGGGGAAGTGTGTTTCAGCTCTGTTTGTATTACAGATCTTTTAGTCCTACCATTCAATAGGTACTCAGTTCTTGTCCTGCATCCAGGAAGAATGAGGTATGTGGACAACTGGAGGGTGAGCAAGGCAGACAGGAGCTTCATTCAGTGGCAGGAGAGTTCTCTGGAGATCCCAGATGGGTAGCTCCTATGCACGGACAGGTTATCCTAACCTGACCATTAGGACAGGTTATCCTAATGTCAGCAGAGAGGAGACCTGAAGTGGGTAGCTCCTATCCACAGGCAGGATGTCCCTATGAGTTTATTTAGCTCTCAGGTGATAGGAGACCAACAGTGGGTAGCTCCTCTCTGCAGGCAAGTCATACTGACATCTGCACAAGTCTGGCTGAGTCCATAGATTTTTATGGGCTTTAGAAGGGAGGAAATGTGTGCAGATTAGTCCATGGGCAGCCATGGGTGGGCCCAGAAAAGGCACCGTAAGTTCTCATTTGGATTCACAAAACTGACAGCCTGGCCCCCAGGCCTCAGGCTCTCCCTGGCCTAGAGGTGGGGTTTCACCGGGGACCTACTCCTTTTTGCCTGCCTCCTGACACCATCCACAGCTCCCAGGCTGTTTGTGCCAAGGGGCACCTGAAGGCCCATGCTGAACCATTCTGAGTTCCCCATAGGCCTCCCTTACATGCACATTGGTGCCCAAAGTCCAGAGGGGGTCAACGTGGCAGGGATCTGGCATGTCAACACTACCCAGAAAATGTACACACCCAGTTGGGTTGTGACAGCACCAGGCGTGGCCTCAAGTTTGCTCTGAAACCTGAGTAGGTGCCAGTGGGAGAGGCTAGTCAGTGGGAGCAAGCACTTTTGAGCCTGTGGGGAAAAGAGGACTTCCTGGACCCTTCTGAGTGCAGAGATGCCCAGGACCACAGGTACAGCTGGGTGGATGTAACTGTTCTTGGGAAGGTGAGGCTACCACCCCTCCAACTTAGGAGGCAGGGCTCCTAAGCATATGAAGTTAACCACACCCCTAATTATGCTGCAAAGAGTCAGACCTCATCTGCACGTTGGCATAATTAAAATAACTTTCCAGATTTTACACCAGAATTAAAAATTGGTAAGAGCTACCATTTTAACGTGTTGTCGAGACTACTAGAAATAGATTTACATGCAAGGTGTATGTAACTTAGGAGGTCCAACTTAGGAGGCAGGGCTCCCACCTGTTCCTACCTCCAACCAGCTCTGTGGAGCACATAGCAGCAGCTTTACCTCCCCAAATGCAGTCAGCATCGTAGCAGCAGCAACTCCAGATGGGCTGCCACCGCCCATCAATTCACACTCTGAAGAGGTACATATCCTATCCTATGCTGTTAGGATAGGGAGGATGACTGTTTTTTTTTTTTTTTTTTTTTTTTTTTTAATACTTTAAGTTCTAGGGTACATGTGGATAACGTGCAGGTTTGTTACATATGTATACCTGTGCCATGTTGGCGTGCTGCACCCATCAACTCGTCAGCACCCATCAATTCGTCATTTACATCAGGTATAACTCCCAATGCAATCCCTCCCCCCTCCCCCATCCCCGTGATAGGCCCCGGTGTGTGATGTTCCCCTTCCCGAGTCCAAGTGATCTCATTGTTCAGTTCCCACCTATGAGTGAGAACATGCAGTGTTTGGTTTTCTGTTCTTGCGATAGTTTGCTGAGAATGATGGTTTCCAGCTGCATCCATGTCCCTACAAAGGACACAAACTCAGGGAGGATGACTGTTCTTAACTGCTTCATGCTGACAGGGGACATTGTTTTGGGGAAAATGGCAGTCAGATCTTCTGTGAAAGGCCCATCTAAGGGTCCCCAGTAAAAGGGAGCCATTGTCCAAGGTTCCATTTGCATGACCATTTGGAGTTTGGTGACCTGAAGATGAAAAGAGACAAACCGTGATATTAGAAGACAGGAATCAAATCAAAATAAGGGGTAAGGACAGCTCAAAAATCTTGAGGCTGCTGACACACACAGAATTAGAATATTGATTCAGATTTTTACATTACCTCTCCCTTTTGTCCCTTCTGAACTTCAGTCAGTGATCAGTGGTTAGTTCACAAGAATAAGCAAGGTTAGTCTAAAATGCAGACCAAATATTGACAAAAAAATTAGTTTTTTCTTTGCTTTATGGTAACTTAACATAGTAACCCTAATTATGATTGATAGCATGTACTCAGACATTTGACTTTAGAACTCCCACACAATTTTTGAACATATATTAATATTATTCACTAAAATATAACCTGAAGAACATTAAAACTCATTTTAATTTTGGCACTCTCATGTAACTAAACATGTGAAATATTCCTGTTTTTGGATGCTCCAGTGGCCCTCCATCACATCCTAAACTTAAGGGTTAGAGAAGCCAATTTCAAAGCTGAAATTTGATTTTGGGAAGCCTAGAAAATAAGTTAAAGCTTTAGAACACTTGATTTTAGGAAATAGAATTCCAGGTTCCCGTAAGACATTTATTTAGTTAAAATGATCACTTAAAAAACAAGGCAAAAATCCTTACTAATTGAGAGGCAAGACTTAGCTTTCTGAACAATCTTTCTCCAGTCTTTCTTTTCTTTGTTCAGTAGTTTATTCGTGAGGCAAATAAAAATCTTTCATTATCCTTTAACATTACATGAAATCCTTGTTCAAGAGAAAGAAAGCCAAATTTCACCCTTGCATTGGTGTATTATTAATATTAACCCCCATTTTTCAATGAAATCCTATAGACAAATTTGTTAAATCTTACTCAGTTTGACCATGAGGTGATATTCTTAAAAGTCTTACACTTAACAGATTTTTGCTAAAGAGAATATTAGTGCCTTAAGAAACTTTTTGTGCTTTTATTCAAATGTTCAAATTACAGAAAAACCAAATAACACCCATTTAAATTTAGTCAATATGTTCACACACAGAATTGCTCTTATACAATTAATATTTGTGTACCTTCCACAACTTGATTAAACCTTTTACTTTAGCTTACGTAATTTAAAACAATCCTTTAACCCTATACAATAGGAGAAAATTGACATTCCTATGCCTTCTTATAATCTTTTACAAAAGACACATTTTATTTTCCTTACACACCTTGCATGTAAATCTATTTCTAGTAGTCTCAACACACGTTAAAATGGTAGCTCTTACCAATTTTTAATTCTGGTGTAAAATCTGGAAAGTTATTTTAATTATGCCAACGTGCAGATGAGGTCTGACTCTTTCCAGCATAATTAGGGGTGCGGTTAACGTCATATGCCCCCAGGTCTTACCAAACTGTAAAGCAGGCAACCCAAACAGTTTTCAAAAGCCAAAGAAGTAATTTATGACCTTAAAGCATTTAGCAAACCTAGTTTCTTACCTGCATCATTTAGACTACATGTCTATATTTCTAAGACATTTTTATTTTACCAATAATTTTTAAAGCTGTTTGAATTTTTCAAAAGTTAAACTCACATTAATTAAAAGGCATTGCAGCTTTATTTTCTTTAAACATATTTGATTTAAGCACGCATTTTTTCTTAAGCCAATTAATAAGAGGTCATTTTCATATAAACATCACACATATATAATTACACAGAGAGACAGAAAAATATCCAGTAGTTGTAAGATTTTTCATTTGCCGAACTCTTAATTGTATTACTGGCCTCAAGTTGAAGCCCTTCAAGAAACAGGGCTAGGAAAACCTGCAGCTTACAGGTGCCCAATAAGCAGGCATGGTGGAAAGACTAAAACAGGTTTTGAGAGGGATCCATCCACCTCTAATTCCTGCGGTCCAATGAGGAAAACAGAGGATTTTTTTTCCCCAAAATGGGGTCAGTGGCACCTCCTCTGTTTGTCCCACGGAGACCCAGGCCATCAGAATGTATCTTAGGGCCTCTCATGTGTGCATTAAGAGTGGCAAGACAAAATGGAGAGAAATAATTCAGTCAACTGAGAAGAAACAAACCTTTTTTCAGAGAAACAAGGTCCATGAAGAGAAACGGTATAAAGTCCTTTTGAATAGACATATAACATTGATATCCACATTAAGTTAAGCTGACTTTTATCCATATCACTTCTTTTTTAAGAATTCCTTTTAACTCCCTTACTACCCGACCTTAGCCATGCCAAATGGCCAATACTTCTGGCTTTGAATTCATAGAGGAGCAGAGAATACAGTTATTTTTACCATTCCTACAACCAGTTTGCACAGAGAGAACCCAGACTCTAACTGCTAAGAACTTTTACCCTTTTGCTGGCATGTTAGGCTTCTGGCTTCCCTTTTCCCTAGCAATGGATGGCCTCTTCAAGAGATTGCCAAGCAACTTAACGTTTGGGGAAATTAAATGTTTCCCAGTTTGGGAGATGCATCTGAGGAGTGTCCTGTGGTACAGATATGTGATCCCCTACAGAGAGGACAGAAGAGGATAACAGAAAAACGTTTCTTTTTTCTTTCTCCAGAGTCTGAGGGTCAAGAAAGTTCCAATGATTAAGGATGCACTCAAGAGGAGTGCATGTTGCAGATGAATGGTTACCCCTCTGGAAAGAGAGGAAAGAGGTGCCCCTTTGTTCCTTTCTGTTTCCAGCAAATACCAAAGATACCTGAGGGAAAAAAATAAATGTGTCCCCTTCTTTCTTATAACTTTATATTCCCAAATCCTGGTGACCTTTGCAAGTGTCAACCATGGGTGCAAGTGTGACTTTCACTCGTGAAGTGGGGAGGCCTAGTGGGTAGGAATATTCACACTTACTTATGTACTGCCCTATCCTCCCACTGTTGGGAACCTTTGGATTCCCTAGACCTTATGTATGCCGTGGAGTCTAGCATGACCTCAATCCACAAAGTGAGAGGGCTTAATTGGCAGGAATTAGTCATGTTCACCTGTACTGTGCCCCTTGACTTCTGCCGTCATCTCTCTCTGGGTCCCTCAGGTCTAGCTTTGCATTTCAGGGCTTCAGCATGAAGCTTGCATTGCCTCAGGAAAGTGGATGGACTCATTAAATTAAGTTTCAGGTGGCCCTTACCAAATTACTGTCAGCAACTGGTGAGGCAGAGCCTCCATTGCTTCCCTGTCATAAGCAGATGAAGTGATGGGACCAGGTCCTCCTCAAACAAGAGAATGAAAGGGAGTCCTTGGAACTGGTGACCTGACCTAATAAGGTACTTTCCAAAAGTAAACAAACAAGCAAACGAAAACTGACCCCTCACATAGACAAATTCCCTGTATTTGCAGGACTATGCTGACTCCTAACATGGTGTAGGGAAACAAACAAACAAACAAACAAAACAAAACAAAATCTTAAGTTCAGGGGAGGGGCTTGCAGAGTGGCTTGCTTTTCAGCAGTAGTCAAGGTTTGGTTCAAATGTAATATGACATAATTCCAGGAGAATTCAAATACTTGGGTTAAGTCCTGGAAAGCCTTTACATACCTGTGAAGTTCATCTGAAAACTTGCGAAGATTCCCCCTTACTTTGCCTTAAGTCCTGTTGAGAAAAAGGTACCTGGATCTTCACTGGGCTATATTCACCAGGCATCTGTTTCAGGGGCAGGAGTGAGATTGACCTGACTAAAATGAGGATTTCTAGGTTGGGGCAAGCTTGAGAGACAACCTGGATAAGAAAGAGCAAAGGGAGTTGACTCCCCCGCTGGAGGTACTTCTTGGGTTTTCTTCCCTAGTGTCCTGGGATTGCCCCTTGCAGTATTTCCTATTATGGCCACTGGAAGGCTGAATCAATATTACAACATTGAAAAAGGTCCATATTACACTGCAAGGCAAAGACGGTCTGCACACATGGGACCTTAGAACATTTGCCCTTGTGTTTATGGAAAAGGTCCATTTGCAGGATGATATTGAAATTAATGCTTCCTTCCTGAGGCCATGCTTCTTTCCTGTGCCTCAAGGTGCTTGGCACTAAGTTGGCAACCAAGGAAATGACAATAACATTTTTGCTACAAATTTATGTAACGATACCAAGGCACATTTTGCTTTGTTTGTGCTACTCTTAACGTCTGATTTTACACTCCTAATGACCAAGCCGACTGCCCATTCTACCCAGTAATATCTTCTCTGTGATTTGCAAGAACACCCTTAACATTGTATGCAAAGAAAAGGATAACAACCATGGAAGTCTTGAAAGAAAGATAAAAAGAAAGAAATTACAATAAGAAAGACTGAAGGTCCTAGTGCTGACACCCTAATGAGCCCCTGTCAGGGACTGGAGCAGGTCTAGGGGCCTTCAGGCAACACTGAGGTGTGTTGCCTTTATTTGCCCCAGGAGCTTAGGCAGATGCCTTTATTTGCCCCAGGAGCTTATTCTGATCTCATATGATGGCTAGACCTCCATGAAAGGAAAGTGTATTGAAACAAAATCAAAATGCCCAATCCCCGAGGGTAATGGGGAATTGACCACGCTCTCCTCCCCAGCAACCTGTCCTCTGTGTCTTAAGTCTGGCAGCTGTGCTAGTCACTTAACTGGCTGACAGAGGCCCAGTATTTTTCTTTCATTTTAGCTTTTGTGGAATTTAGGGACTTTGAAAAAAATAGGATAGAAAGCAGCAAGTTTGCTTTTATCCACACTTTTGCAGATCCCAGATGTGCTCACAAAAATGTCAAGGGATCCTTGGGGTGTATTTCTCTGGCCAGAAATCTTTGTGGCTGGCAGCACCTTCTGCCTGAGTATTGCTTTCCGTTGCTGGGTTCATTCTGCCCACTTGGCCCATCAGGCTGCGCTCAACTTGCGCTACCGACCTGGATCCCACACCTGCTAAAGGCAAGCCCCAGGTGTGGAATGATGAGGGGTGTGTGGTCATCAAGCACAGGGTCCGTCCTGTGCACAGACAAGCACTCTGGCTGCTGTGGTGGGGCCGGTAGCTCCAGGCGCTGGCTCTGTGCGAGACTGCTGCTGGACCACATATACTGCACATGGCTTCCACTGCAGGCACCTGCATCTGGACAAGGGGAACTTGGTGGTTCTGGAAGCTTGGAGATGCCAGGTACCACAGAACCCCAAAGAGGATGATGTCACAGCCTTGGCTCAGGGATCCCTGAGGTTTGGGCTCCCCAAAGGGCTGCAACTCTTCTCCTTCTTGTTGCCTGCAAGGTGCTGAGTGGAGGGGCTTGTTTCAGCCCTGCTTGTGTTACAGCTCTTTCAGTCCTGACATTTGGCAGGTCCAAATTCTTGTCTGGTGTCCAGGAAGAATGAGATACAGGGACAACCGGAGGGTGAGCAAGGCAGAAAGGGACTTTATTGAGCAGCAGAACAGGTTTCAGGAGACCCAAAGTGAGTACCTCCTCTCCACAGGCAGGTCATCCCAACATCTGCCCGTGTCTGGCTGAGTCCGGGATTTTTATTGGCTTCAGAAGGGAGGAAGTGGGTCCTGATTGGTCCATGGGCGGCCATGGGTGGGCCTGGAAAAAACACCATAAATTCTTATTTGGGACTGTGGAATTGGTAGCCCAGCTCCCAGACCTCACACTGTCCCTGACCTGAATGTATGGTTTCACTGGGGACTCACCCCATTTTGCCTGGGAGCCGGCATGCCTCCTGCTGCCATCCATGATACCCAGGCTATTCATGCCAAGGGTCACCTGCAGGCTCACACGGAGCCATCCTCAGTTTTCCCTCTGCCTCCCTCCCATGCTCACTGGTGCCCAAAATCTGGAGGGAGCCAAGGCATCAGGGGTGTGGCATTTCCATGCTGCCCCAAGTGCGCACACATCCTGCTGAATTGTGACAGCGCCTGGATCTGGCCCCAACTATGCTCCAAAATCAAAGCGGTTGCTGAGAGCGAGAAAAGGCCAGGCAGCGGGAGCAGACAGTTCCAAGCCTGTTGGGAGGGGGCTTCCTGGACCCCCGAGAATGCAGAGATTCTCGAGTCCACGGCCACAGCTCTTTTAATTATTCAAACCGGCCACCACTGCCATCACCAATGCCATATACATATAAATTATTGGGTACTTACGAAAATCAAAGGAAGTACTGCACTTATGTGTGTCAAACCAGAATCAGAGAAACAAAATTCAAAATGAAAAAAAAAATCAAAATGTGCATGTAGTTTATGAAATCATATGTCTTTATTTTTAAATGAAGTAAAAAGAGTTTTTAAACGTTTGAAGTCATGGTGTAAGGTCTTACTATACCATTCATGAAGGTAAATCTTCACTGAAGTGTGACCTAACATGATGTTAATGTTTACTATCTTTTGATAATTACTACTGATATTTTATAATGTATATTTAGGTCTAATCTTAGTTCTATTGTTAACTAGGTGTGTAACTTGAGTATATTACCTCATGGGACTTATGTGTGAAAGGAGGATAATTTTTACCCTATACTTTTTTGCTAAAGTTGTGAGATATTTGTAAACCACCTCAAACAGAATATGGTTTAATTACAATATATGTAATATAGAAAGACACTTTATTACTTGGATATGACTCACTCAAAATTGAATAAGATCAATTCCATAATTGACAAAGATTTTCTAGTTCAATAATGAAGATTGTTTTTATCTAGGTTAAGGATCTTAAAACAAAAACACTTCATATATGTTTTCATTTCAAGAAGAAGAAAGCTGAGTAGAACTGGAGTGAAATTTACCTATATGTTTATATGAATATTATATATATAATATATACACTAGCCATAAAAGTTTAAAGTTGATTTTTTGTATTCTTCTGGGTAAATACACAATGAACCACTGCTTTTGTTGATTTATAGATTTTTTTAGGGAAAAATAAAAATACTTAGATTTTCCAACTCTAACAGCCATAACAAATATTTCAATAGAAAACAGTCTTCCTTTTAAAGTAAAATAAAATAATAATATGCTCTCTGTATTACTAGAGCAATAAACTTTACTCAGGTGCCCTTGGCCTAAACTCATTTTGAGAATTACTACGTTGTTCAACACTAACATTTTGCTTTTTAGCTGTCATGGTTACAAAGGTTTTTGTTATTCAGATATGAAATTCTTTTTTTAAAATGTAAGAGCTTTGGCAGCTGATTCATAATTTCATATTGTTTCTTGCCAATTCATTTTATTATGTGAAAATTGTTACTGCTATCTGTAGTTCCCTTGGGATTTTAGAGTAAACTTGCTGTATCATATCATAGTCCATTTTTAGAATATATTACTCCTTTTCAGTTTATGGTTCATTTTAGTTCAGACAGAAATAAAATAATATTAGAGTTTCAGGCAACACAAAGTAAAAAGATTAGCTATAGTTTTTGTTTTCCTTATAGCCTACGTTATTCTGTCATGCATAAGTTTCAAATAACCAAGGTTTTATTAGATAGTAGTGCCTAGGAATAGTTTGAGAGCAGTTTAATGAGTATTTACAGTACTTTAGATGTGTTCTTTTTATTTGTATTAATTCCATATATGCAGGTTGTCTATACATCCCGGAAAGAGGTAAACGTACCTAATCATTACGTAGGGGTATATGTGCATATATATTTATGTTTTTATGGTGCCCTTAATTTCATACATTAAGAATGATATGATTTCTAAGAAGAAAAAAAATACATTTAAATCGTTGATGCCATCCTGGCTAACACGGTGAAACCCCGTCTCTACTAAAAATGCAAAAAATTAGCCGGGCAAGGCGGCGGGCGCCTGTAGTCCCAGCTACTCGGGAGGCTGAGGCAGGAGAATGGCGTGAACCCGGGAGGCGGAGCTTGCAGTGAGCCGAGATCGCGCCACTGCACTGCAGCCCGGGCGACAGAGCGAGACTCCGTCTCAAAAAAAAAAAAAAAAAAAAAATCGTTGATGATGGCTGTATCAGTCTACTAGGGCTATCATAAAATACCACAGTCTCAGTGACTAAATAGTGAAAACGTATTTTCTCACAGTTCTGGAGGCTAGATGCTTAATATCAAGGTCAGTGTTGGTTTCTGGTGATGCTGCTCTTCCTGGCTACCTTCTCATTCTGTCCTCATGTGACCTCTTCTCTGTGTGCTCACTGATATAGTTAATATAAGCAATTGTTCAAAAGAAGTAGGTTCACTTGAATAAAATTTTGACTTAGCATAATTAAGTTACTTGCCAAAGATAAGTGATAGTGTAATGATTTAAATCTTGAATGATTAATTAAAATTTTAGTTGTATATTTGTTACATCATGCTGATTCTCTTAGTTTGATTTGTTTCAGGAAGCTGATGAAAAAATGTTAATTTTGATAATTTATAAGTATATTACTTGCATTTCTTCTGTAAAATTATTGCACAATTTATCATTTTGATTGAATTTCATAGGGTAAACAAATATGTAAATACATAAATGCATAAAGAAGTTAATATGAACTTAACACTAAAACTAATTTCTTAACAGGGAAGTAATTTCATTATAGCCTATTTGTTATTTCAAGGACAACTGATTATATAATTCCATTCTCATTATATAATAAGACACTCAAAATGACTTATAGGCACAAGTAATTACTGCTTTGTTACTAAGGGAAACTTACAACTAGTAGAAAATTCAGTTAAACTATTTGAAAAAGCTATGATAAATGAAGTGTATGAACCTAAATTGATACGTAACAGAATTACCTTCTATGTTCCTATCTTATATTTACACAATGTAATCCTATGCCAGCCATAAAAATAAACAAAAACATGTCCTTTGGAGCAACATGGATGCACCTGGAGGCCACAATTCTAAGGGAATTAACACAGGGACAGAAAGCCAAATACCACGTTTTCATAAGTAGGAGCTAAATATGGAGCATACATGGACATAAACATGGGAAAAGTAGATACTGCAGACTAGTGGGTGGGGGAGGGAGGAAAGGGGGCGTGGTCTAAAAAACTGCCTATTAGGTACTATGTTCACTATCTGGATGATAGGATACATTCTCAAAACCTCTGCATCATGCAATATAACCATGTAACAAACCTGTGCGTATACCTGCTGTATCTAAAATAAAATTTAAGGTTTAAAAAAGAAAGTAAAGAAAAATTAAAGTTTACCTCAGGAAATAGGAAGTTAAGAATACAATCCATTTGCAAAGACCCAGGGATATGAGAAAGCAAAACTACTAAGAGATTAAACTATAATAAGGTTATATGACTTCACAATAAATGGTAAGGTAGGAATGGGCAGAGTTGGCACAAGGGAGATGAGAGTCGCTAACATTTCTTGAGTACTAAGAAAGTACTAAGCCCCAGACCTTTCTTCTAAACCTTTTATATTAATTATATCAGTCATTTCTCAGAACAACCCTGGGAACTGTGTTGACATATTATAGTTAGGAAGATCACTGCATTGGGGCCAGATTGCCATACTTATTATCAAGGTAACCATGGTTACTCTCTGAATGCCTTCGTTTCCTTCTCTGTAAAATGGGAATAATGCTAGCACATCTCTTTACCATTTGATTGTGAGAATTACACGAATTAACAGATACGAAGCACTTAGAGTAGTGCCTGGAAAATAATATACATTTTTATGGTAATCACATGTTTTAGTTATTTATAATATTTTTTCTGCCCTTTATGTTTGCAGAAACAGCCAGTGGTATTTTAAAAAGACAAGTCAGAGCATGCCAATACTATACTCAAAAGCCCAGATGGCATTCTTAGCACATATAGAGGAAGAGTCAAATTCTGGGCCTTTAAAACATACCTCAGTGGTTACCTTCCTCCCCTTTCTCCATCCACAAGGGCCTCATTGGTCACCTAGCGGTTTGTTAAACGTTCCACTTTACACACTTAACCCTCACTATTTCCTCTAACCAAAAACTTCCTACAAGTATAATCTCAACTTGCATCTTCATTACTTTCAGGTTTTTTATGAAAGAGTATTTTTCTGACCACTTTAAACAAAACAACAAACCCTTTCCAGATGGGGGGTGGGGGTGGGGAATTTCAATTAGATATTAATACAACTTTATGATAGATCAGTGATTTTTTATTTAAAGCTTTAGATCTTCTTTCACCCTTAGGAACTGGAAAAGAGCACAACATACATGAAATAACAGTTTTCGGACGTTGGAAAACAGGCAGCACATTATTGTGATTCCTAAAGAAGGAAACTAATTAAAATGAGAAGTAAGATTAACATTGGTGACTGCCCAGAGTTAATTTCCAAACTGAGGGCCAGGGAAGGAGAACTCAGTCAGAATTTAGCAGACTTTTTAAGTTGAGAAGACAGAGGCCAGAGTCTGGGAAGGCCAAAGTGGTTGGAAATTGAGAGGAAGAGTAACAAAGAGGAGGGAACCATGTGGAGAAAAAAAATCCAGAGATTTGCACAGGGTTATCCTTAAGTTGTTTCCAATAAATGACTAGCGGGTGAAACGCTATTCATTTGTGTAAAAAAATCATTGAATTATAAGTTTAACAATTCCAGAAATTCATACAGGATAGGAGATGTTTGAGTCCCAACCAGCCAGTGATCTCAACCCTACAGACAGCCAATAGCATTACCAGTAAGGACATGCCTTATTAATAGGACGGAACTATTCACTAAATGTAGGATACTTTAAACCATCTTATCACAGCTTTAGTAGGCCTATCAGACTAACCCACATGCAACTTAACTGCCTGCCATGAAAGAAAATATCACTAATTAAATGAAGACAAGATTCAAACCAAAAACAACATAATATAAAATCTGTACTTTTTATTGGACTGCCATAACAAAATGCCAAAGACTGGTTGGTTTAAACAACAATTATTTCCTCAAAAGTTGTTGAGGCTAGAAGTGAATGAGCAAGATAACAGCAAATTATGTTTCAGACAAGGGCTTTCTTCCTGGCTTGTAGTGTTGCCAGAAATTAAGGAACTGGCGAGATTGAACGGAGTGCAGGTAAGTGTTTTTTTAAAGGGTACATCGGCTTAGTGGACACATGTTTTTAAAGTTTGAGCTTAGAATAAAGAAAACGAGTGTTTTAAAAAGTATTTTGAGGCAGGCATTATGTGAAGTAGGAAGCAGGTTTGTAGAAGTGAGAGTAAAGGCTGCTGTGAAAATTTGGCAATATGTCTTATATTTCTGGGAAAATTTGGTTTGCTGCTTGTGCTTATTTGTTTTGTGACCTTGGAGCTGTGTAGGGAAGAAAGAAATAGGAGTGTACAGTATGTGTGGAGGGTAGATATGGTTAATGTTTTTTGGGAGAGATGGTTAATTTTTTTTAACTTTAATTTTAAGGGGGCTATTTAAATTTTTTTAGCCTTGGTTAATATAGCAATTTATTTTAGGAGCTATTGTTATTTCTTTTACTATAATTATAATTATTATTTATGCTATTACCGATTTTTTTAAATTTTTTACTTCAGTAGATAGCTGTCTTCTTGCTGTATCCTCACATGGACTTCCTTTGACGCATCATGCAAGGGGAGCAAGGGAACTCTCTGGTGTCTTTTTGTTTTCCTGTGATGATACCAATCCTGTCAGAGTAGGGACTCACCCTTATGGCTTCATTTAATCTTAATAATCTTCCAAAAGGCTTTATCTGAAAATAATATACTATCAAGGGTTAGGTATTCAACATATGAATTCTGGGGAGATAAAATTTAGTCCAGTCCATAGCAATACCCAATATCCAATAAACTCTGTCAAGACATGCCAAAATGGAGGAATATGTGACTTATTAAGAGGCAAATATTGGTAAATAACACAGACTCCAAAATGTCAGACACAATGTGTCTTTGTCACACACAAGACAAAAAATTTAAAGGGCTACTTACATGAATTTAAAGGAAAATATAAACAAAAATGAAGGATTAAAACTAAATGGAACTCCTAGAAATGAATATAACATATTAAATACTGTCTGAAATAACAATTTTATTTAGTGAGAGTAACAGAAGATTATACACTTCTGATAAAACATTGAATATAGCAATATAAATCATCCAAAGGGGAAGTATAGAGGGAAGACAATTGTCACAGAGAGAGAAAGAGGGAGAAACGAAGGAAGGAAGGAAGGGAGGGAGGGAAGGAGGGAGGGAGTAGGGACAATAACATTTGCTCTAACGTACATGTATTAATAATTAGAGTCCTAATAAAAAACAAAAGGGAGCGCAGGCAGAAAAAAATATTTCAAGATAGAAATAACAATGTTTTCTAAAATGGATAAAAATTATGAATTAATACTTCCAAGAAGCTAAATCATCTCAAGGATGAAAAACAAAGAAATAAACTCCAATAAAGCTAATGATTTTTAAATAGCTAAAAAATACTGCTAAAGAAACAATATTAAAAGCAGGAAAAACAAAAATATAAATTATATACAATGGAATGAAGATAAGCATCACTGTATACATTTCTTCAGATCCTACACAAGCATGAAAAGAACAATATAAATAAAGTGCTCAAAAAAGGGGAAAAAAGTCAAGTAAGAATTTCAAATTCATTAAAACTCTTCAAAAATGAAGGCAAAATAAAAACTTATTTTTGGACAAATAAAAAGTATAGAATATGTTAATAGTAGGATTGTATTATAAATATTGCTAAAGAATAATTCTCAAGCATATAAGTAATAAGATAGATGGAAACATACACCTATGCAAGTAAAAATGATAACATAAAAGTGACAATAATGTTAAAATTATAAACTTTCTATTATACGTAAACTCCTTAAATTTAATGATATTCTTCCTTAAGAAGCTATACAAACAAGAGCAAATTAAACCCAGGATTAGTATAAGAAATAAAACATAAATAAAAAATAACTGTGAAAATCAATAAAAAAGAAAATGGACAAGCAATAGAGAAAAATTAATAAAAGCAAACACCCCTTTTCTGAAAAATCAATAAAACTGATAAATGTTAGCTGTGCCAATTAAAACAAAGTAAAAAGAATGAGGGAATTCACAAATATCAGAATTGGAACAGGAAGCATAACTACAAACTTCATAATGATAGTAAATGAATAATAAGTAATTGTCATGAAAAACTTTATGCCAACAAATTTGACAGCATAAATAAAGTAGAAACTAATCTTGAAAGACACATGTTACCATAATCAATTCTGGAAAACATAGAAAATCTTACTCACCTTCTATTTTAAGTGATTTTACTATGTAATTAAAAATCTTCTCACATAGAAAAGTCAGTTTAGTTCCATCAAAAAATTAAAGAGTAATTATAAAATAGTAAAATTTCACAAAATAAGAGGGAGATAACACATCTCAACATAATGTATGAGGCTATATTTACACTGATATTCAAATTAAACAGAAGCATCATAGAAAAACTAGAATGTAGAAGCAGTATTCCTTAAAAAATATTAGTAAGTTATATCCAATAATGTTTAAAAGGGCTAATGTACCACATAGACGCTATCATAAGAAGGTAAAGTTGGTTTAACACTTTAACTTAATTGAAACATTTAAACAAAGTTTAAAGTTCAGTATTTATTAATTTAAAAACTTTTAGTAAATAAAACGGTATCAACCTCAGTCTGATAAAGGGCATTTCTAATCATATAACTTACATCATACTTTATGATGAAGAACTGAATATTTTCTGTGATTGATTGGTAAAAAAGGCAACCATATCAGCTCTTACCACTTCTGTTCAACACTGTATTGGAGGTCCTAATCAGAAATAAAAGCCATATATTAATATTTCAGCATTAAAAATTAAAACTGTCTTTACTCTCAGATAACCTGATCACATACATAGGAAATCCTTAAAAAAAATGCAAGGATGACTCTAAAACTAATAAATGAATTAATTAAGGTCACAAAATATGGATCATTTAGTACATTTATATGTTAACAATTAAGAGTTTTATACTGAAATGTAAAAATTGCTATTTTCAATAGCATCTGATAACATGACATATTTGGAATAAACGTTTAAAATATTTATGTAAAACCTAGACACATAAAACTATATAGCATGGATGACTACAATTACATACCAAGTATAGAAATTGGAAAACAACAGTACTAAGATGTCAATTCTCCAAATATTGATTTATTTATTCAAATCGAAGTCTCAGCAGGTGTTTTTATAGAAACTGACAGGGAAACACTAAATGTATGGGGAAATGCCCAAGAGAGAGATCAGAACGGGGTAACTTCTATTACCCAATTGCAAAGCTTAATATAACACAGTAATCCAGACATCATAGTATTCACATAAGAGCAAATATACAGATTAATGAAACAGAATAAAGAATGAGTGAATAGATAGATATTTACATAGCAATATCTATAGGTATATAGTTTGTGTGTGTATTCAATTTGTTGTTGACAACGGTGCCGAGGCAGCCTCTAAAATGACTCACAATAATCCCTGACTCTTAGTATTCACAGCTTTATGTAATCTCTTGAGTTTGTGTAATTTCTTTCTAACCAACAGAAACTGGCAACATTAGCCAGGCATGGTGGCTCACACCTGTAATCTCAACAGTTTGGGATGCTGAGGTAGGAGGATTGATTGAGCCCAGGAGTTTAAGACCAGCCTGGGTAACAAGGGAGGCCCCAGTCTCTACAAAAATAAAGATAAAAATAAAAAAATAGCTGGGCATGGTAGTTCACACCTGTGGTCCCAGCCACTTGGAAGGTTGAAGTGGGAGGATTACTTGGGAAGTGGAGTTTGAGGCTACAGTGAGCTGTGATAGCATTACTGCACTCTGGCTGGAGTGACAGAGCAACACCTTGTCTCAGAAAGAAAGGGAAGGGAAGCAGAGGGTAGGGACGGGGAAGGAGAAGGAGAGAAGGGAAAGAAGAAGGGAGGCGGGAGGGAAGGAGGAAGAGAGAGAAGGAGGAAGGAAAGAAGGAAGGAAGGAAGGAAGGAAGGAAAGGAAGGCAAAAGGGAGGGAGGGATGGAAGGAGGGATAGTAAAAAAGAAAAAGAAAGAAAAGAAAGAGAGAGAGAAAAAAAGAAACAGAAAGAAAAAAAGAAAGAAAGAAAGAAAGAAAGAAAGAAAGAAAGAAAGAAAGAAAGAAAGAAAGAAAGAAAGAAAGAAAGAGAAATTGGCAATGTTGAGGGAACATCACTTTCATGTTTTTGTTAGATTATGACTCTCATCTTGCTAGCACTCTCTCTCTTGCTGATTTTGATTCAGCATGCTGTTGTGTAGGAGAGGCTCCCATTGTAAGAAACTCAGGTGAGCCTCTGATGAACAGCCAGCAAGGAATTTGAGTTCTCAGTTCAGTAGCATGCAAGGAACTGAATCCTGCCAACAACCACATGTGTGAGCTTAGAATTGAATCTTTTCACAGTTGAGCATTGAGGTGACAACATCCCTAGAAAACCCCCTTATTTCAGTCTTGTGAGAAACACTGAATCAGCACACCCAGCTAAGTTATTCCCAGTTTCCGACCTACAGAAATTGCAAGAAATTAAATGTGTGCTGCCTTAAGGAATTGCATTTTGGAAAACTATGAGAAAGAATGACAAGAAATTACAAGTAAAGCCCTCTTCCCTTGTGCTCCCTTGTAGTCACTCCCATGAAAGAATAACCACTCT
The DNA here is from genome assembly GCF_049350105.2 of Macaca mulatta. Classification (NCBI taxonomy): domain Eukaryota; kingdom Metazoa; phylum Chordata; class Mammalia; order Primates; family Cercopithecidae; genus Macaca; species Macaca mulatta. The sequence continues at coordinate 89,460,352 of NC_133417.1, forward strand.
CACAATTTCTAATTTCATAAACAAATTTCACATTTTTTTACTACTGTATTTCATATTAACAGATTATACATTGTGTAAATTTATTTTTACCTGGCTTATTGCATTCAAAATTATGTCTAGGAAATATGCTGTTAATAGTTTATAATAAAAGTCATTCATTTTCATTGTGTATAATGATCTATTGTGTACACAGAACATACATTGTTGATGAATTTGAATCATAATGGGACTTTAAATAGCTTACAGTTTTTTTAAATTTTTAACTTTGAAAACAGTGATTCTATGAATATGGTTAGTCCATATCATTTGATGAACAAGTATACTCATTTCTTTTTAGGTGTATTCTTTGGATGGCAATTGCTGGGATACAGAATATGCATTTACATTTAGTAAATATGGCCACTTACAGTTCACTGATAGATATAGTAATTGTTTTGTACTTTAAGAAGATAATGTTATTGAAAAGAAAACATTTTTTGCCTGTAAATATTCAAATTTTATTTAGAAAATATTTCAACGAATAAGATGCCTAGGTTTTGTTTTGTTTAAATATACATGAGGTACCACGCTACTGAAAAGTTGTACTTTTGGGCTCTTATACAACAAAAATGACCACACATGTTCACATAAACATGACCAAATATTTAGTCATTAAATATGAAAATATGACTCATTTTAGTCAGAGTACTATAATTTAATCCATTGGAATATATATATTCCAATATATATAATCACAAGTACAGCTAACCATAGTGTATTTACTCCTTAGCCCATAGGCTATATATAAATGCAATATTTTACAAAAAAATAACAGGGAACTGTAATTAAACACATAAAAATGTGTTTAGTTGAACTTCATTTTTGTTGTTAAGCATAACTTCTAAGCTCCATTTGCTCTTTTTTTTCTTTTAACATGATAGTATTTCTGTGGAAAGCATTAGAAGCTTACTCATACTAAAAGATTCACTGCAGATAGCAGAGGATACCAGGAGTAAAAAAATTGAATTCAGAGATTATTCAGTAACATATTTTTAACCATTTGCAGGTTTCTAAGCATCAACTATATTTCTCCTGTTTATACTAATTTTGTCCCAGCCTTTCAAAGTACTAAAATAGGGATCCTAGATACATAGCAATGATAATTTTATAAGTATCATTATATTCTATCACCAATCCAGGTTTTCTCAAACTTGAAAATGGAATATAACATGGTTATTTTTAGCTTTAAATTCAACTCCACATTCTTAAAAAATAAAATTATTCAATTTATAAAGTTTAACTTAAAATAAAGTACAAAATTCACAGATAAAGAAAACAACTATTTGAAACTATAGTAGTCTTCACTTATCTGTAGTTCTGTGTCTGGAATTGGTGGGTTCTTGGTCTCACTGATTTCAAGAATGAAGCTGCAGACCCTCACCCTGAGTGTTACAGTTGTTAAAGATGGTGTGTCTGGAGTTTGTTCCTTCAGATGTTCAGATGTGTCCCGAGTTTCTTTCTTCCGGTGGGTTCGTGGCCTCGCTGGCTTCAGGAGTGAAGCTTCAGACCTTCATGGTGAGTGTTACAGCTCATAAAGGCAGCGTGCACCCAAAGTGTGAGCAGCAGCAAGATTTATTGTGAAGAGCCAAAGAACAAAGCTTCTACAGCGTAAAAGTGGACCTGAGCAGCTGGGTTGCCCCTGCTGACTGGGATGGCCTGCTTTTATTCCCTTATCGGCCCCACCCACATCCTGCTGATTGGTCCATTTTACAGACAGCTGATTGGTCCGTGCTGACAGAGTGCTGATTGGTGCGTTTACAACCCTTTAGCTAGACACAGAGAACTAATTGTTTCATTTACAATCCTTTAGCTAGACAGAAACGTTCTCTAAGTCCCCACCCAACCCAGAAGCCCAGCCGGCTTCACCTCTCACTAGCACTCACTGTGGGACTTTGCGGCACCTAGTCTGGGCACTCCAGCAGCCCAGAGTGAGCTTGTCCCCCCATTAAGCCCAGCAGGCGCCAGCCGGCCATGCTGAGTGCAGGGCCCACTGAGCCCACATCCACCCGGAACACCTGCCTGCCTGTGAGTGCCACATGCAGCCCTGTCTCCCACCCACACCTCCCACTCCACACCTCCCTGTGAGCAGAGGGAGCCAGCTCTGGCCTCAGCGAGCCCCAGAAAGGGGCACCCACAGCATAGCAGCGGGCTGAAGGGCTCCTCGAGTGTGACCAGAGTGGACACCGAGGCCGAGGAGGCACCCAGAGCAAGCAAGGGCTACTAGCACATTGTCACCTGTCAATCCTCCCTCTTAACAGGACATCCCAAATGCTGTTGGGAATTTGGCCAATGACCGCTCTAGCTACTTCCTGCTGGATCAGGGTGAAGAAGGGGCCCTACAGTTGTAGTGTCCTCCAGAGGGAAACTCTTTAGGCTAGTGGAAGGGTCAGCAGATTGGTCCAGGGGTTCTCAGTAGAAGTTGTTTGTTGAACTCATTTGGGATTCCATTTGTAAGACCATCTGTAGCTTGATGACCTTGATTCTAGAGGAAACAAATTTGAGAAGGAGGTTAAAATTACAGGGCCCAAAGACTAGTAATAGCAAGATGGCTGCCATGGGACCTAAAAAGGGGAGACGCCATGTTGCCCAACTCCAGAGGTTGGTATAAGACTTGTGAAAGGCATTGTCTGATTTCAGAAGCCTTTTCCTGTAAATGCTGGGCGGCATCTTGTACTATCCCTGATTGGTTAGTGTAAAAACAACACTCTTCTCCTAAGAAGGTGCAGAGTCCTCCTTTCTCAGCAGTAAGGAAGTCTAGGCCTCAGTGGTTTTGGAGAGTCATTGCTGCCAAAGAGTCTATTTTGGATTGTAGAATAAGATAGATTTCATTATTTCTTGCAAACTGTCTGAGAAAGAATTTGAGAGTGTGTGGTAATAGGATAATGCATGTTACACTGGTAACTTTAGCAAACTTTACTTTAGTAGAAAACCTAGTAAGTTTGGGATTTTAACTTTTCTTTGCTATTAATAAAACCTCGTTCAGTCCATGTCAACTTAGAATTGGTATAGATGTCTCCTTTCTGATTCTGTAAGTACTTTAAGATTTGGCTGAGTGCAAACAACTCGCACTTTTGAGCAGACCAATTATTAGGCAGTTTTCTTAACTCTGCTTCTGTAAGAGTTTCCTTATCACTTACTGAATACCCATTGTGTCTTTTCCCTTAATTGCCCAGGAGGAACCATCTATCTCGTCCTGTTCTGCAGGGAGTTCCTCCTTGGTCTGGTCGGACCTTTATATGATAATTAAGATTTAGATCCCCTGTTAGAAAACCTGCTGGGTTAAGATTTTTGATAGGAAGGCTACAGGTTGTCAGTGGCCTCAGTGCTTTCAGTCTACGCCCTTGTTTACCCTCATAACAAGGTGGTATTGGAGTGTTATAAGGTTACAGAGACCTTCAGTTATCAATTATAGGTACCACTTCTATCTCTCTTTCTCTTTGGCTGCTTCTTTGTCTGTCTCTTCCTCTCTCTGACTTTCTGTGTCTATCTCTCTTTCTCTCTGAATCCATGTTTGTCTCTTCCTCTCTTTCCTTCTTTGACTGTCTCTCTGTCTCTTCCTCTCTCTCTCTTTCTCTGACTTCCTGTCTCTTTCTCTCTTTCCTTCTTTGACTTTGTCTCTCTCTTTCTCTCTGCTGGTCTTTCCATGCCTCTGCCAGCCACTTATGCTGCTGTTCTCCCCTCTCCTTCCCTTTTTCGATGGCTTTGACAGTGCAAGACTGCCACCTCCGTGGCTTTTTGCACTACATGCAATAACTCCATGATTTCCTTGTGGTATTCAATGGGGGTTCCCCCAGAAGTTAGGAACTCCCTTTCTTTCCATATTGCAGCATGGGCATGTAGGATTAGATAAGCATAATTGCTGTCTGTATACACATTTATTCTTTTTCCATTTCCCAGTTCTAAGGCTCGGGTAAGTGCCACTAGTTTTGCTAACTGGACACTGGTCCCTGGGGAAAGAGGTTTACTTTCAAGTACAGTTACATAACTAACTATGGCATAACCTGCCCTTTGTATCCTATTCTCCACAAGTGAACTTCCATCGGAATATAGGTTAAGGTCAGGATTAGCTAAGGGGACTTCTAAGATATCATCTCAGGTGGCATAAGTCTGGACTATAATTTGTTGGCAGTCATGCTCGATTGGTTCCCCATCCTCTGGGAGAAAAATGGTAGGGTTGAGGGCCGCACACGTGCGTATTTGAAGCACCGGTCCCTCAAGGAGTAGCGCCTGGTATCTAAGTAGGAAATTGTCTGACAGCCATAAACTTCCTTTGGCACCTAATCTGCAATTTACAGCATGAGTAGTTCAGACAGTGAGATCGTTTTCTTATATTATTTTGATAGCCTCTGACACTAAGACAGCCACAAATACCTGTAAACAGTGAGGCCAGCCATTTGCTACTACATCAATTTCCTTACTTAGGTATGCCATTGGTTGTGGGGTTGTCCCAGGAGTCTGAGTAAGGACTCCAAGAGCTATTCCTGCTCTCTCTGTTACATATAAAGAGAAGTTTTGTCCTGTGGGCAGGCTTAAAGCTGGAGCTTGTACTAGGGCCTGCTTTAAGGTTTTGAAGGCTGTTTCTGCCCCTGGTTCCCATTCTACTAGATGAGTATTTGCCCTCTGGGTCTTCTTGATTAGTGTATAGAGGGACCTGGCTATCTCACTGTATCCAGGCATCCATAGTCGGCAAAAGTCAGTGATTCCAAGGAACCCCTGGAACTGTTTTAATGTCTTAGGGGAAGGATAAGTCAGTATAGGCTGCATTCATTCCTTGCTAAGGGCCCTGGTCCTTCTTGCTAAGATTAGGCCTAGATATTTGGCCTGTTGTAGGCAAAGCTGGGCTTTCAACCTAGACACCTTGTATTCTTGATTAGCTAGAAAGTTCAAGAGATCTAGAGCAGCCTGCTTGCATGAGGCTTCCAAACTGGTAGCCAAAAGTAAATCGTCTGGATACTGAAGGACCAGAGTGCCTGGACTTGAGAAGTGACCTAGATCTTGGGCCAGTGACTGACCAAACAGATGAGGGCTATCCCTAAACCCTTGGGGCAAGACCTTCCATGTAAATTGGGATGTGTGGTCTGTGGGATCCTCGAAGGCAAAGAGAAACTGGGAGTCATGGTGCAGGAGAATACAGAAGAAGGCATCCTTGAGGTCCAGAACAGTGAGCCATTCCGCTTCCTCTGGTATTTGAGAGTAGGGTATAGGGGTTGGGTACAACTGGATATAGAGGAATTACTGACTCATTGATGAGTCTAAGATCTTGCACTAGTCTCCACTGACCGTTCTGTTTTTGTACTCCTAGAATTAGGGTGTTGCAGGTACTGCTGCATTTCCTTACTAAGCCTTGAGCTTTTAAATGTTTAACAATATCCTGTAAACATTTATGAGCTTCAGGTCTTAAGGGATATTGCCTTTGATAAGGAAAAGTGGTGGGATCTTTTAGCGTGATCTGCACTGGGTGGGCATTTTTTGCCCTTTCAAATTGTCCTTCTAATGCCCAGACTTCCGGGTTGATTCCCTCCTCAAGTAGGGGACAACAAATGGGTAACTTGTTCCCCATATTCATGTAGATAATAGCTCCAGCCTTGGCTAATATATCCCTCCCTAATAAAGATGTGGGACTTTCAGGCATAACAAGAGAGGCATGTGAAAAGAGCAAAGTCTCCCAGTTACAACTGAGGAGATGGGAGAAATACCTGGTTACAGGATGTCCCAGGATTCCTCAGATGGTAACAGACCTTGAGGACAGTCATCCAGGAGATTAACACTGAGAAGGCCACGCCAGTGTCCAGGAGGAAGTCAATTTCCTGGCCATCAATGGTTAAATGTACCCGGGGCTCAGTGAGGGTGATGACATGAGCTGGCACTTGCCCTAGGCACCCTCAATCCTGTTGTTGGATCATCTGGTTAGGGGCTTCTGACCCAGAGAACCTTTGTCCTCATTGGACAATCTTTTTTAAAGTGTCCTTATAAGCCACACTGATAACAAGCCCTCCTGGGTGATTGGCGTGCTCCATTTTCTGTCCTCTCTGAACCACCAAAGGGGTGATTGTCTGGGGGCCATGACTAAGGCTGCAGCCTTTATTTGATCTCGCTTTTCCTTTTGGGCCTGTTCCTCTTGGTCCCTATTATAGAACACTGAGGTTTCTAGGTTTAATAATGCCTCCCAATTTTATTCAGGGCCCAGGGCTTGTTTTTGGAGCTTTCTCCTGATATCTGCGGCTGATTGGGTAATAAACTTATCTTTTAGAATCAATTGACCCTCGAGTGTTTCAGGTAACAGAAGTGTATTTTCTTAAGGCCTCCCATAGCTGCTCAAGGAAGGCAGAAGGATTTTCTTACTTTTTCTGAGTTATGGTGGACATCATTGAATAATTTATGGGCTTTTTCCTAATTCTTCTTAGTCCTTCTAGAACACGGGTCAATAGATGTTTATGATTCCAGTACCCATGATCTGAGTCAAGGTCCCAGTAGGGATCCATACTGGAGACGGCTTGCTGACTGGTGGTGAATTTGTCCCTTTCTTCAGCTGTCATTCTATCATTTACTTGACTAAGATACCAGGTATCTCCAAACTCTCTGACTGCAGCTAAAGCCGTATTCTTTTCATTAAATGCCAGGGTTTGATCTAACAATAGCATGACATCTCTCTAAGCAAGATCGAAGGTTTGCCCTAGACCCTGTAGGACATCTATGTACCTATCAGGATCATCTGAAAAATTCCTCAGGTCTGCCTTGATCTGCTTTAAATCAGAGAGGGAGAAGGGGACATGCACCCAAGTTGGGCCAAATTCCCCTCTGCCTACAGTTTGAAGGGGACATAACCAATAGCCTGGGGTTTTTTGTGGTCCTTTGGAGATTTCTTTGCTTATTTCCTTCTGGGTGGGGGAGATTAGAAGAGGCTTATCATTAATAGGAAGGGGAGCTATAGGGAGGCTAGGATATGGGGGTAAGCTGAGAGGTCCACCTGTGGGATGTAAATTGCAAGCTTTGCATAGTTGTGTATTCTCCTTCAATGAAAAGAAAGCTTGGACATAAGGTATTTCACTCCATTTGCCTTCCCTCTTATAGAAAAGGTCAAGCTGCAGAATAGTATTATGATTTGTACTTCCCTCCAGTGGCCATTTTTCCCTATCAGAGAGAGAATATTGGGGCCAGGCCATAGTGCAGAAAAAAATGAGCTGCCTCTTTTCCAGGGTTTGTGGGTAAAATTGGTCCTAATGGCTTAGGATGCATTTCAAGGGTAAGCTTGTTGATGCCTGAGTGTTTCCCATCTGAAAGACAAAACTGCCCATGGTTTTGGTTTGTTTTGATTCTCCCCCTGCCCAAGAATCCGCAACAGTTCCTGGACCCTGCTGATCAGCAGAGTTATGCTCACCAACACAGCAGCAGAAACACTAGTTTTCCTCCCAGACCACAAGAAGGACTGAGGAAGGTCATATTTAGTGGCCCTTACTGACACGTTCTTGAAAACCTGCACCCTTGCCTGTCCTCCTAGACCACAAAGAGTACCGAGAAAAATCAGGTTTATTGACCCTTACTGACACATTCTCGAAAACCTATTAGAGTCCGTAGCATTCTCCTGTTAGTATTGGGACTTTACCATTCTCCTATAAAGATGTTATGCCGGGCCGGGCGCGGTGGCTCAAGCCTGTAATCCCAGCACTTTGGGAGGCCGAGACGGGCGGATCACGAGGTCAGGAGATCAAGACCATCCTGGCTAACACAGTGAAACCCCGTCTCTACTAAAAAATACAAAAAACTAGCCGGGCGAGGTGGCGGGCGCCTGTAGTCCCAGCTACACGGGAGGCTGAGGCAGGAGAATGGCGTAAACCCGGGAGGCGGAGCTTGCAGTGAGCCAAGATCCAGCCACTGCACTCCAGCCTGGGTGACAGAGCGAGACTCCGTCTCAAAAAAAAAAAAAAAAAAAAAGATGTTATGCCCCCAAAATGAAGTGGAGGGCCATACCCTGAGGGAGGGAAGGGATCTCCAGAGTTGGAAGAGTGATACCTTGTGTCCACATTTATATGAATAGTAAGAATACAATTCCTGAGACTCCCCATATCCTAGCTTCAGGAATAGTTTTTGTTAGGTCTGCTAGTCTGAGGAGGGATCCTAAAATTCCAGATAGTCCCCATTATGATGGGGCTTTGGGCAAAAATTATGTGTTTCAGATTGGTGAGTCCGAGTGCCTAAAGAAGGGAATAGAGTCCTGGAGTTTATACTAGAAATCATTCTTACAGGAGAAACTAGAAAAGCACCAGAGACAGGGAGTGGTTTTTAGAAGCGGGGCTAGCCTTGGAGAAGAGAGGCGAGATGAAGTTTGTCTGGCAGGCATTAGGACCCAGGAGGCAAGGGTGTGGGCGGGAGCCCCGGCTGCCCACTGTACTCCGGGGTCAGCACAGCTTCCAGGTGGGCGTGGGCTTGACGGCCTGCACTTGGTGCCCACGGCCAGCACCTGCTGGGCTTGATCTGGGGACAAGCTCCCTCTGGGCTGCTCCAGTGCCTGGGCTAGGTGCCTCAAAGTCCTGTAGCAAGTGCTATCCAGAAGTGAAGCTGGCTGGGCTTCTGGGTCTGGTGGAGACTTGGAGAACTTTTCTGTCTAGCTAAAGGATTGTAAATGCACCAATCAGCACTCTGTGTATAGCTAAAGGTTTGTAAATGCACCAATAGGCACTCTGTCAAAACAGACCAATCAGCTCTCTGTAAAACAGAACAATAAGCTCTCTGTAAAATGGACCAATCAGCAGGATGTGGGTGGGGTCAGATAAGGGAATAAAAGCAGACCACACCAGCTAGCAGTGGCAACCAGGTCAGGTCCGCTTCCATGCTGTGGAAGCTTTGATCTCTGGCTCTTCACAATAAACCTTGCTGCTGCTCACTTTTTGTGTCCACACTGCCTTTATGAACTGTAATACTCACCACGAAGGTCTGCAGCCTCACTCCTGAAGCCAGGGAGACCACAAACCCATCAGAGGGAATGAACGACTCCAGATGTGCCACCTTTAAGAGCTGTAACACTCACTGCAAAGGTCTGCAGCTTCATTCCTGAAGTCAATGAGACCATGAACCCACCAGAAGGATGAAACTATGAACACATCTGAACATTTGAAGGAACAAACTCCAGAAACACCATCTTTAAGAACTATAACACTCACCACAAGGGTCCACAGCTTCATTCTTGAAATCAGCAAGACCAAGAACCCACCAATTCCAGACACATTTTGGTGATCCAGATGGGACTATCACCTATCGCTAAGCAGTGAGACCATCAGCTATCGCCAAGCGGTGAGACTATCACCTATTGTCAAGTGGTGAGACTATCACCAAGCAGTGAGTACCATCAGACCCCTTTCACTTGCTATCCTGTCCTATTTTTCCTTAGAATTATTGGGCTAAATACCGGGCACCTGTCGGCCAGTTAAAAGCGACTACCATGGTCTCCAGACTAAGGACACAGGTGTCAAACTTTCTGGGAAAGGGCTGTCTAACAATCCCCAAATTTCCTTCTGTTATTCATTTCAATTTCATTTCACTGAGATCCAAGAATATACTTTATATGACAAGAAACTTTTGAAATTTATTTTGGCTTGTTTTATGGTCTAGCATATGGACTATCCAGGAGAATGTTCCATGTGTACTTGTAAAGTGTATGTGTTTTGCCATTGTTAAATGGAGTGTTCAATAGATTTCTGTTAGGCCCTATATTACTTCCCGAGGGCTTCCATTAAAAACTACTACAAACTTGGTGGCATAAAGCAACAGAAATTTATTTTTTCATAGTTACAGAGGCTACGAGTCTGAAATAAAGCTGTCAGCAGGGCCATGCTTTCTTGAAGTTTCTAGGAAGATTCTGTTTTATGTTCTTCTCAGCTTCTGGTGTTGCTGGCAATTCTTAGTGTTTCTTGGCTTGCAGCTGTGTAACTCCAACCTCCTTCTCCATTGTCACGTGGCATTCTCAGTGTACATACCTGTCTGTGTACAAATTTCTCTCTTCCTATATGACCATACATCATATTGGATTCAGGCCCACCCTAATGACCTCATGTCTACTTAATTACCTCTGCAAAGACCTTATTTCCAAAAATTTTTATATTCGTAATATTGGGAGTTAGGTCTTAAACATATATTTTGGGGATCCACCATTCAAGCAATAACACTTACTATTGTATGTTAATTATTTATTTTGCATATTTTCTTTTTCCTACTAGAAATAAGTGCTTTGAATGTAAGACATTGGTCTTGTTTCATTAATTACTTAAATCTCTGTTCTTAAATCAACAACTGGAAAAAATTGGTGTTCAGATAATATATTTAGTGGAAGAATGAATAAATGACTGCCTTCTCTTTTATGACAACCTCCATCTCAACCTAAATATTTGTGCTCAAAAGCTTATACAATGATGCTTTGCCCAGACTACAGCTGTGCCTTAATTAGTGCTAGTTTCTTCATTGATATTAAAATTATCTCATCTTTTTTCTATGTAAATGTTGATTATTTAGTAATAATATGAGCTCTATCATTTTTTAGGATATTTTTCAAACTCAAAACCTGACAGTTTAAAATAGAACAACCAAATTTACCTTCTATTTTTATTAATTATACTGTTAGCTAATTTTTAAAATTTTCTATGTTGACCGAAATTTAGTTTAGCCTAAGTTCTGCATATGCATAACTTTAATAACTGAGATTATTATAACAGTGGAATATATATCATAGGTGCCAAATGTATTGAAATAAATTTTGGCTGCATGCCTCACATTGTTATTTTCAAGCTAAAATTATAATTCTGGCAAATGTACCTAAGACTATATACAGTTTTGTACTTGAAACATGGATTTATATAAGCCAGAATTGTTACTACCTAATACAATTTTTGAAATTCAATCGTCATAAACAACCAATCCTGGCTACTCTAATATCCTCTAAAATATTTTATTTGTTTAGGTGTTTTGTAAATTCTCATTCTGATAGGCCAGACAAGTTGAATTTGAAACAGGCTTAATTGCTGCATTGAACTGATATTTATGGTTTCTTTTGAATAAACAAAGAAATTGACCTTCCTGGTCTTTAAACGTAAGAAATAGCTACATTTGTCTTATCTGAGTTCCTTTCTCAGGAAACTAACCATCAGCCCTCCCAGATAATATCACGAGTTGAAATTTGCCAGATCACCACATCTGGACAATGAGACACCAGACCTGTCACCTGTCATTGTTGCCACACCAATCACCTGATTCCTGTTGTCCAACTCCTCTTCTTTATCCTCCCCTAATTCCTGTTTACCCATGTATAGTTACATTCCTTCCCGACTATATAAACCCTCAGTTTTAGTCAGTCAGGGAGATGGATTTGAGACTGATCTCCCATCTCCTTGGTTGCAGCACTTGATTAAATTATTCTTCCCTGACAGTATCCATTGTCTCAGTGATTGGCTTTTTGTGTGGTGAGCAGTAGAACCTAGACCAAACACCTGGTGTTATGGTTACAAAGTTACTAATAAATTATTATTATTAAATGAAAATATTAGACTCCCCAATGTTCAAAAATATGCAAAAACTGATTATTTTGGTTTTAAAACATAATATTAAATTATGTTATAATAGTAATGACACAAATTTCCTAAGGTAATAACTTTTTGGGGTGCAATGGTTCATGCATGTAATCCCATAAATTTGGGAGGCCAGGGTGGTTGGATCACTTGAGCCTAGGACTTCAAGATCAGCCTGGACAACATGGTGAAATGTCATCTCTATAAAAAAAAATTCAAAAATTAGCCAGGTGTGGTGGCATGCACCAATAGTCCCAGCTTTTTGGGAGACTGAGGTTGGAGTATCCCTTGATCTCAGGAGGCCAAGCCTACTGTGAACCATGATCACACTGCTGTACTTCAGCCTGGGCGATAGAGCGAGATTCTGTTTTTTTTAAAAAAAAGAACAAATAGAGAGAGAAAGAATGAATTTTGGCTATGTGTTTTTATATTAAATAACTTAATACAGTGTCTTATATTTATAAATTATAGATATAAGTACGTATATGTGAGTTTAAATGTGGAGGAATGTAGTTTTGTAACATTTTGTATAATGTTTGGTGAATACTTAATGTAATTATTTTAGTAAATGATCAGGAGAAAATTAGCTGTAATGGCTTCAAAATGTTTAATATACTGCATTGCTGGCATACGTGTATTTGTTTTCTTATTTCAATTTAATACCAATAATTAAAATTTGGATGTTATTTATAAGGTTGCTTCATCTATTTGTTTTGTCTGTTGGCTGTCTTGTTTTCTTTTATGAGGTGCATTGTATATTGTATATGATAATTTACTTTAAATTGGGCAGTGCATGCTATGTTGATGTCTTTGAACCTTACTGTTGAACCTAATAAACTAGATTAATGCTGTAGTGAAAAATCATTTTAAGCACAATGAGAAGAAGTGACCTGTACAATGCATAAAACATTTTATCATGAATTACCTTTAAAGAAAAAAAGTTTTGTATCACTATACATGTGTATCTTCTTTAACATCTAACAGTTTCACAACTCATTTGTTGTTTGATACACATAAGGGGATGATGGATAACAATAATTTAAGAATCGGCATGTCTTGACAAGGTATGTTTGAAATTGTTTACAGATTTATGCATCAGTGAAGACACCATTTAAAAGCACATTGTTTTCTAAGATATTTCTGAGTTTGCCAGTAAAAACAATACCACTCCCTTATAGAATCATATCATCTATATGATCCTATTCACTTATGCTCTTAAACCTTAGATTATGGGCTTCCTCCTACATACTGGAGTTGTTGAAGGAAAGTATCAGTGTCTATATTGTCTTTATTGCAAAAATATTAAATATTACTATTATAATAAACTTTAAATTATTAAATGCTAAATTTTGTTTATGAATACAAATTTTGACCAATTTTAAATGTAGAAAAGAACGTACATAAAGAGGGGCATTACATAATAACAAAAGACTAAATTACCTAAGGAAATGTGAAAAAAGAAAAAGAAAAACTTAACTATGTTAACAACTCATTTGACAATACAGAGTCCAATACGTTAGGCATGACTGACAAAAAATGGATTTATAGACAACTCTACTATTATAGCTGAAAGCTTCAACATTTCTGTCAGTAAGGAAATGATCAAGAAGGCAGAAAATGAATAAAGATATAGTTATAGTTGACCACAATAGCATTCAACTTGATCTAATTGACATTTATTGAATACTCCATGTAGCAACAGAATGCACATTTTTCGCAAGCTTACACGGAATATTCACTAACATAGACTACATTCTGCTCCAAAGCACACCTTAATAAATTTAAAAGAATAGAAATAATACAGTATGCATTCTCAGATTACAGGAATTAAACTGATATCAAAACTAGAAAGAGAGCTAGAAAATCCCTAAATATTTGCATATTAAGAATGTCTTCTAAATAATCCATAGACCAAATGAAAAAATGTAAAATAAATTTTAGGATATTTTGAACTAAATATAAGTGAAAGTTTGGCTTATCAAAATTTATGAAATACAGTGAAAGGAATGGTAAGAAAGCAATTTATAACATCGAATGCATCCATTAGCATAAAAGAATAGTGTTAGTGTTCTAAATGTCCTTCTCTAAATATTCTTCTCAGAAAACAAGAGAAAGGAGAGCAGAATAGGCATAAAGAAAGCAAAATAGAATAAATAATGAAAATTACAGCAAAAATAAATGCATCACAAATCAAAAAAAAATGGAGAATTTCAATGAAACTAAAATCTGGGGTTTTGAAAAGATTAATAAAATGGACAGATCTCTAGCCAAGCTAACAAAAATAAAATAAAATAAAATAAAGAGAGAAGATAACACATTCCCAATATCTGAAATGAAAGGTAGGCATCACTATTGATCCCATGAAATTTAGAAATATAACAGAGGAATATTATTAAAACTACATGAGGCCACAAATTTGACCACTTAGATAAAATGGTCCAATTCCTTAAAAGACATGAAATACCAAAAGTCACACAAGGATAATAGATAATATGAGTAGCTAATTTATATTATAGCATTTTTATTAACAATAACATCCAAAAACAAAACATACAACTCAATGGCTGCACTAGTTTAGTTTGCCAAACCTTTAAGAAATTATACCAATTATTCACAATTTCTTCCAGAAAGTAGAGGAAGAGATACATATTTGGAAATAACATGTTATATACCATCAAAAAATTTCAAAAAAAGTACTACTACCAATAAAAGAGGAGCAGAAGAACATTTTCTAAATCCTTTAATAACACCAGAGTTATCTTAATATTAACACTGGCAAAATACATTACAACAAAGGATGACTAGAGACCAATATCTTTTCTTACCACCAATGAAATATCCTTAACAAAATATTTGTCAATGAAATCCAACAACGTATAGTTATACACCACAATAAAGGAGGATTAATTAATACCAGATGTGCAAAGTTGATTTAACATTCAAAATTGTTCAATGTAAATTATATCAACAGAATAAAAACCAAAATAAATTTTTAATTGAAATACATATATATTTTTAAAACATGATATACATTGTATCGTTGTACAACACAGGGCTTCAAAATATGTATTTCTGCTTCTATTTTCATGAGGATCATAGATAAGTGGTATCAGTTCTTTCTTGAATATTTGGTGGATCTCACCCGTGAAACCATTGGGTTGTGTGCTGATTTCTAGAAGGTTATTAATTATTGAAACAAATTTTCTAATAGACATTAGCTACTCAGATTATTTATTACTCCATGAGTGACTTTTGGTAATTTGTACATTGCACGAAATTGTTCCATTTCATCTAAGTGATCAAAATTACAAACACACACCCACCCACTATATATATATATATATATGTACACACACACACATATATGTATATAAAATAAATGCAGTGAAAGCAAGGGTCTATACTATATATACACACACATATATATTTGGAATAAATATATGTAAATATATATAAAATATAAAAATATATATAATATAAATAAACATATATACATATAATATGTATCACTAGCACCAAAATAAAACAACTCTATGTTATCTAGTAGAATGTGTACTGGATCTAAATGCATAAAACTACAACACTCTAATGAATAAAATCAAATACATTTTTAAACGAAGAGATTTCATATTCATAAACTGGCAGCCTCAATATTGTTAAGATGGTCTTGCTCATTTGAACTACAGATTCAACGCAATTCACAATCTCAATCAAAATCTTGGCAAATTGTTTTGTAGATACTATAAAACTAATTATAAAAATTAGATAGGATGTCCAAAGACCCACTTTTCTACTTGCAATAGAGAAAGATCTATCGGCTGAAGGAGATGGGGAGAATGGAAATCAAGTGGTTGTTAAACAAATACTTGTGGGTCCCTTGTTACACATGCTGGGCCTAGGACTACATAGAATGCAGCGTGCATTCAAAATGGGATTGTGCACTAACAGAGCCCATTTCCCCACTCCTCAGGTTAAATGCAATCAATGTTGTGATATGATAAAAAGAAATTGACACATGAAGTGAATAGGCAGGTGAGGTACTTATAAAATCTTTTCTGTACTTGAACATGGAGGAGGAAACATAAAAGTCACAGTTTCCCAAGAGTAGAGGAAAAAAGAATTTAAAAAATTGTGCATAGAAATAACTATAAGTGAGAAGCAATTTACAGAACCCATCAACAAAATGATGAAAATCTCTGAAACTATTTTCATGGTCATGTGAAATTGAAAAAACAGTGGTAATAAACCACTCCTATCATGTACTTCTTTTCACTAGAGAAGTCCCACAGATCTCAATTTAATGATGTTTATAGCATTCAAGCCATACTTCAAGTAAATCAAGTTATAAAATATAAAGACAATGGTATTTCTATGCTGTGCTTTGGACTCAGATACATGCCCTCCCAATGTATTAGTAAAAGCTAATGTTTCAACTTCAGCCCTGCCATTTACTAAGAGAAAATGAGTCTTTAGTAAGAATTTTAGTCGAAAAAACAGAAATACTAGCCTCCACCTTGCCTATTTTCCTGGGTCCTCGACAAGTAAATTGAGGTAATATATGTGTAACACAAAAACTCTACAAATAAGAAAGTAGCATTAATGTTTTTTAAGTCTATAAATTGTACTCTCTTTTTTCAATTACTTGAAAAACTGTTTATAGGATGATGTAAAAATTAATTATGTGACTTCTGCCCTTAAGAAGCTTTCAATCCACAAAGAGACAAGACATACTCCTGATAACATTTATTTGACAGAGCAAGTTATTATAAGGCTGATTTGCAAGATACTTTTAACTTTAAGGGATGATAAATTAATTTCAGTGGATAAGGTAGGATAAAAGCTGGCTATGCAGCATAAGAAGAACTTGAATATTCAAATTATCTAAGGTGGAACAAGAAGGGAATTGAGATAATTGAAACTGCATAAGCAAAAACATCAAAGTTGGAGGTAAGCATGGTTTATTTCTAGAACAGTGGGGGAACCTGGTAGACTTAGCTGAAATACATGAAAAAAGTCATGTAAAAAAATTATATATTATTCACATATAAACCAAAAAGTAAGTTTAAGGAGTAAAGAAACAATCAGCCATACAAAGGCATGAAGTACTCATACATACTACAATGTGGATAAATCTGGAAAACATTATGCTAAGTGAAAAAAAACCCCACAAATAGTCACATATATTTTTCCATTCATTTGAAACAAAATATGCAGAGCAGATACATTCATAGAGCTATAAACAAAGGCAAAGAGAGGGAGGAATGGCAGGGGTAATTGCTTATTGGCTATGATGTTATATTTTGGGATGAAGAAAATATTTCAGAACAAGATAGAGTTGGTGATTGTACAACATTGGGAATATACTAAATGTAGCCAAATTATTCACTTTAAATGATTTGTTTTATGTTATGTGAATTTCACCTCAATGAAAAGAAAATTTAAGAGGTAAGGAAATGATTTCCGAAGTGGGATAGTGAGCACACTCATAGCAGGGTATACATAGGCACTAGATCTGCCCGCCACAAATCCCTTCTCATAAATGAGAAAATTTTCCAAAATTGATGTGTCATAGTCAGTGAGTCCTAGCATTCCAACTGTAAACATTAAATGGCTTCACTTGTCATCACATAATTTTTTCAATTTCAATATCTTCTTGAAAGTTCCTTACCCCCAAAAATGTACATCCTCAAAAGCCCTATTGTTGCAACCATTCCTCTAGAAAGGAAGTATAATAAATGTGCCCCCCCTTTTTCCAAATTCAGTACATTATTTTGTATTGTTGATTATTTCTTCATGACGCTCATGCAGTTAGCACATCTTTCTCCTAGAACATCCTTATTTTACTACTTGGTCATTGAAAAATTCATTTACTCCTTCTTCATGCTTCTTCTGTCATAGAGTATCTATTCACTGATTCTAGATTAATTTTAGTAATAGTAATATGAGTTTGCTTCTCAGGTAAAATAATTACAAAAGTAGATTGACAGATTCTCATAAAATGCCTCCAGAGTCATCAGAGACTCAGTTTCCTTGAATCTTTCTGATACCCATTTCTGGCTCATGGTTCCCGTCCTAAGGATTACTTCATAATCCAAGGTATCTTGAGATATCATGTCCAAATTTTAAGTAACTCTTAATAAAAAGGATGTGGAAGATGATAGCAAAATAAGAACACTACCAAGTTGAGTCAGCTCTCTAAGAAACTTTCTAAGAAACCTCAGACAACACTTCTGCTCATATCTCGTTGGTCACAATTGACTGCAAGGGAATCAAGGGAATAAAATATTTTAAGGAGATAATCACTAGTTTTAAGAAAATTAGGGATTTGGTCATGAAATTGTATCACAAAATACACATCAGATAGGAAATAAGCAATCTCTTCCTTTCCTATATTAAATATTACATACATACTAAAGAATCAAATGAAATTATTAAGGTTTTTGCATTATATATTTTGTGTTATGCATTATGTGTATAAACTGAACCAGTCACTATATTAGAAACTATAATTTTATTCATTAAACAAATATTTGTTGACAACCTACTGTGTTTTTGACATTAGACCTAACACTGAAGAGTAAAATTATACTTGGCTCCTATTCTCAAGGGGATTGTAGTCTGGTGAGAAAAGCATTCTTTAACTCCATAAACATGTAAATAGATATTTAAGTATAAATTAGGAAACAGCCTTTCATGAAAGTCTATAAAAAATCTGACTTCTTCTGGGAAATCTGCTGAATACTCATAGTGAAATTGGCATTTGACCTGAGTTTGCAGGATGATAGATGTTAAGTAATTGGTGTAGGTACTTGTGAATAAAAGAACACAAATGTATCTGGTGCGACCGTAGTCAAAGGGCTAAGGACATCAATGTGAAGGAGGTTGGATGGCAGAAAATAAAAGATCTTTTCCACAATCTTAAGGAATTAGATAATTACCCAAGAGACACTGAGTACCACCACTCCCTGCTTCATACTTTATCATAATCAAGAGCTACTTTTTATGAATTCCACACACACAATGATTTTCTTGACTCTAAATTCACTGAACTTCTTGCTCCTGCTTCCTGGTCTGCTCAGGAACTGCCCACTCCCTCTTGCAAAACTTACCTGTCTAAGTCACATACATCCTTTGATGCAGCACAGGTAGAATCTTCTTCATAAAATCTTCTTCATGACATCAGCCTCAACCACATACTTCAAGTCATGACTGGGAAAATACTTTATCATAAAGTGTACATACTTCTATTTTCATTCTTTCCTCATTTGTTTACATTTTGTTTTTATATCTGCCTCCTCCAATAGACTCTGCACCTCTTGAAGACAGGAATATTACTCACTCTTGTTTATTTCCCCAGTCCCAAGCCACAGGCTTGGCACAGATACTGTTGCTTATTAACACTGACTCGAGAAAGTTGCTGGGTCAATAAATGAATGAATGTTATTTACATTGATTTAATCTATAAATCTACTTCTAAGACTCACATTACATTATTATACAAATTTGTTCTGAACTACAGAATATTTAAGGAGAAAAATGATGTAAAATTATATCTCTGAACCTTTAAATGTAGTATTCTGACTTAAGCACACCATTGGGATAGTTTAATAAAACTGTTCTGACATTAATACTGCATCTCTTCAACACTATTAAAAGCAAATTGTTTTTATCATAGCAGCAGAATTGTTAGGAATTTCTGCTGAAGATGTTTTCAATTGTTTAATAACTGCTTTGTTTATTACTCTTTTTACTAAAAACTTTTGTATACTCAGACTATCTAAACTGGAGGAAATTTTCCTATCTGCACTCATGTCTCTCTCTCTCTGTGTGTGTGTGTGTGTGTGTGTGTTTGCATGTAATCTGTAAAACCATATTTATTGAGGATTGAGATGATGGCAAACAAAGCATAACATTATTTACGGTTGTGGTCAGTATGCTCACTTGGAAGGAATTCAAATATATGCATTTTACTGTAATTTCTATCTGTTTAGCAATATTATTGAAGTCTCTCCCTATAGAGGCTTCACCTAAAGAGTGAAGAATGGGTGTATTTGAGGGGAGTGGCGCTGCTGTATATTTTTGCTCCTTTTGCTTGTGCAAGTTAGAGAAGCTCCGTATCTTCCCTCTTCTGGAGTATTCAAACTATTCTTTCCTTCAATTATTTCACTTCTTCTCATATTCCTAGAATGCTTTGCAAAAATTGCGAAACTGTGCTACTAAGATGCCTCAGTCCTGTGTTTCTCTCTGAAGAGTAACATTTCAGAGGTTAAGCGCATAAATGTACATGTCAACCAATTCATGAATATGACAAGTGTTTTAAAGCTGAGAAGAGGGCCAGGAGGAGGAAAAAATAATAATAACTTTTGTTATGTTTTATATCTTGGTCCTGAAAAAGCATTTTTATTTTCATAAACTTAATTTATTTTCTCTGCAATGCCAATGGATAAGAGAGGGAGGTATTATTATCTCCAGTTTACTTATCTAGAAAATGGGAATTTAAGAATGCTAATCTCAAATAGTTGTTGTGTCTATAAATGACACAATGCACGTAAATTGCTTAGAACATTTTCTAAAAGACATTAAATACCTAATAAAATTAAATATTATTAATGCCCCAATTTCAAGGAAATATCTTAAGGCTAAGAGGTGTTTACTTATTTGCCCAGAGTTATAGGGGTTAAATTCTGGATTTAAATTATATCCTTCTGGCTCCAAATATATTGTCATTCTCATTGTGTTTCTCAGGAAAGATTGCCTTTTCTCGAAAGGCTTTTGGAGGCACCTGTCTTTATATTCAAATTTACTAATGATTTTAAGGGCAGAATTGCCCAATATTTGGAGATAACAGCTAGCAACATTTAATTTGATCAGGACAATGTGGAAGAGATTGTATCTAAGAGGAATATATTTAGCAATCACGGTTAATTGGAACAGAAATAACTTAGTTTGGACTGCATTTCAATGTTTAAACCTCAAAATCTGACTTTAATTAAAGCATCAATTCAACTATAAACTATGATATTATGTTTCCCAAAAAGAGACAGCCTATTTGAAAAAATATAGATCATGTGATTCATTAAATTCCAGTGATTAGAAGTTAGGATAAAATACGGTTATCTACCTTAGAGAAGCAGGAGTGAACTATGATTTAAAAGGATGTAATAAAAAGCAGATAAAGACCTATACAGGTCTGTTTTCATGAGAACTTATTTTGGCTCATAAACCATGACTTCATTGTTACAAAAAAATTTGTGTGCTTTTTAAAATTTTTTAAATGATTTCAATATACCCTTAATTTGTAAATATGCCTGGTGGGAAAGCACCCAGTTGGAAGCAAATGGGTAATCCTAGCATTTTGACAGCACACATATTAATGGGAGAAACTGAGTTTTGGCAATAGCTAAGTGGAAAATTGTTCAGTCAGCTGTTATTATGATGCCCTAAACATTAAATATCAGAAAAGATGCAGTTCTTAGGAGATGACAGAGGATACATGATTGAATGCCTACAGTTCAGGTGAGGAATATATTAGACAGAGCTGCTACAGGGTATGAAGTATCTCTCAGTGCAACATTTAAAAATGTGCTTTAGAAAAAAATGTTGTACTACAATATTAGTATTATGATAATCAATTGATATGCAAATTAACTGTTAGTAATGGGAATGTCATATGTATAAAACTTACAAAGATGTTTAAGATAATGTTTTTGTTCATCTGTTTAATTAATAAACCTAAAGGAAGTTATACACTTTGAGAAAATCACTTACGAGTATATTTTTAATGCATTCTAATGTATAATTTATTAGATATATATGTATAAATATAAAACATCAAATTTTAAAAGTTATTTTTTACCAAAATACACTTTGACTAAACACTTAAGTTCTTAAGCCATTTGTAATGCAATTCATTATTACATATGACTGATTTTTTAAACATCTAATACCTTAAACAGAAGACAAAATAGGCTGAAATGCAACTTTTACATAGTATATTATTACACTTATACTTCGAGTTACTATAAAATATCAGCACTACCTATTTAAGTTACTTGCAATATATCTACAACCTCATTTATTTCTACGTAGGTTTATAAAGATATTTATTTTGATATCTCCCTTGGTTTGCTATAATATTCTAGGAACAATAAGAAAATGCTGGCTGCTCTGAAATGCAGATCCTCAGATGCTCTGAGTAGCCAACATTAGAGGATATGGATTATCAAACCTTTGATTCTTTGTCAGGGCCTGGGACCTCATTGCTTCTTTCAAGGGGATGTCCAGTTTTGTAAAAAGGCATTTATAATTAGTCTGAGGCTTTGCTTAATTTTTCAAAGCTACATTTTACTTGCTAAGGAAGAGAGATTTTTTAAACTTATCCATGACTTTCACATAAGTCTTATTACATAGAAACATTTTGTTTCCTCCTGAAATTATGAATTATTTTAGACCAGTAATATTATACAACCCACAGTGCTATCATAATGATCCTTTCACCTTGTTTTGTTAACATTATTAAATATTGTTTATGTCTGATTTGTATTTTATTAAAATTAGAAGAGCCATATAGAGAATCATTTGCCAGATGATAAACATTTTATACCTTGTGGTCAGGCCTTCATTTTAGGGTATTTGCATAAGTTACCATTTAAAATGCACCCTTGAATGCTCCTTCTAGCTGTAGTTTTACAACATTGTTAATTAGCTGTTTGACTCCCTACTAGGTTATAAAGTGTGACTACTGATGCTGATTGGTTCTTTATATTCTTGGTAGTGATTTCTACTTTTTTTGTTTTGTTTTGTGAGGCTATTAGGCTAATTCTCAATTCTCTGTGCTTGTTGTTTTTCCTGCCTTAAAATGTGGCTCATCTGAGTGAAGAACAATACATATTGTGACGGTTAATATTAAGTGTCAACTTGACTGGATTAAAGGATGCAAAGTTGACAGAGGAAGAGAAGACTAGGGTCTGGTTTACAGATGGTTCTGCATGATATGTTTGCACCCCCCAAAAATGGACAGCTGCCACACTATAGCCCATTTCTAGGATATCCCGGAAGGACAGTGGCAAAAGGAAATCTTCCCAGTGGTTAGTACTTCAAGCAGCGCGCCTGATTGTGTGTTTTGCTTGAAGGAGAAATGACCAGATGTGTGATTATATATTGATTCATGAGCTGTAGCCAATGGTTTGGCTGGGTGGTCAGGGACTTGAAAGAAGCATGATTGGAAAACTGGTGACAAAGAGATTTGGGGGAGAGGTATGGGATGGATGTCCCTGAGTCATCAAAAATTGAAAATATTTGTATCCCACATGAATGCTCACCAAAGGGTGACCTCAGAAGAGGAAGATTTTAATTATCAAGTGGATAGGATGACTCATTCTGTGGATACCACACTGCCTCTTTCCTCTGCCAGCTCTGTCAACACCCAATGGACCCATGAACAAACTGGCCATGGTTGCAGGAATGGAGGTTACACATGGACTCAATGACATGTACTTCTACTCACAAGGCTGACCTCGCTACGGTCACTGCTGAGTGCCCAATTTGCCAGCAGCAGAAACCAACACTGAGCTCTCGGTATGGCACTCTTCCTCAGGGTGATCAGTCAGCTACTTGGTGGCAGGTTGATTATACTGGACTTCTTCCATCATGGAAAGGATAGTGGTTGGTCCTCACTGGAATAGACACTTACTCCAGATATGGGCTTGCCTATCCTGCATGCAATGCTTCTGCCAAGACTACTATCTGTGGACTCACGGAATGCCTTATCCACTGTCACGGTATTCAACACAGCAATGTCTCTGACCAAGGCACTCACTTTACAGCTACAGAAGTGCAGTAGTGGGCTCATGCTTATGGAATTCACTGTTCTTACCACATTCCCCTGAACATGTACATCCTGAAGCAGCTGGGTTGATAAAACGGTGGAATGGCCTTTTGAAGGCACAATTACAACACCAACTAGATAACAACATTAAGGGATCTTTGGGGTGTCCCTTTTCTGGCAGGAAACCTCTGTGACCAGTGGTGCCTTTGCACAAGTTCTTGTCCTGTGTCCAGAAAGAATGAGGTATGCAGACAAGTGGAGGGTGAGCAAGACAAAGAGGAGCTTTATTGAGTGTTAGAACAGCTCAGAGGAGACCCACAGTGGATAGCTCCTTTGTAGACAGGTGGTCCCATGGAGTATTGGGCTCTCAACAGGGAGGAGGCCCTGGAGTGGATGAGTTTTCTCTGCCAATAGGTCTTCCCATCCTCTCTGCAGCTCTCAGCAGCAGGCAGCCCTCTCCTCGCTGCAGCTCATAGTCCTGATGTCTCTGTAGGTCTCTGAATCTCTCAGCAGAGAGGGTAGCTACCCTCTGCAGCTAGTCATCGCATCGTCTCTGCATCATCTGGCTGCTCTGGGTAAGCCCGGGGCTTTAATGGACCTCACAGGGCAGGAAGTGCATGCCAATTGGTACATGGGCGGCCATGGGTGGGCCAAGAAAAGGCACCACCAGTCCCCACTCCTGTCTATGGGACTGGCAGCCTAACTCCCAGTCTTCTGGCACTCCTTGGCTTGAAGGTGGGGCCTTACCACGTAGCCGCCTGCTTCGGCCCAGGAGCCTGTCTCCCGCTGCAGTCCATGGTGCTTAGGTTGCTGGCACCAAGGGGCACCTGCAGGCCAGTGCTGAGTTATCTGCAGCACCCCTTTGGCTTCCCCTCTCAGGTTCGTCACTGCCCAAATTCCGGAGGGGGCCGAAGTGGCAGAGATCTGGCGTGTCAGCCCCCATGAACACACAGAGGCTAAGATCTGTAGCCACAACTTTGGTGGCTGTAGCCCCGCCCAGAAGGGCGGGGTTCCCACTGGCTCCGTGGAGCATGCAGCCCTCCCTGCAGCAGCCAGCGTGATGGCAGTGGCAGGCCATCTGGAGCGGCAGCTGCCATCAACAATACTTTGCAGGACTGGGGCGAAGTTCTCCAGAAGACTGGGTATACCCTGATTCAGTGTCCAATATATGGTACCATTTCTCTCGTAACCAAGACTCATGGGTCTAGGAATCAAGGGGTGGAAGTGGAAGCGGCACCACTCACCATCACCCCTTGTGAACTGCTAGCAACATTTTTCCTACCTGTTCCTGTGACATTATGTTCTGCTGCTCTAGAGGTCTTAGTTCCAGAGGGAAGAATCCTGCCACCAGGAGACACAACAAATGATTCCATTAAACTGGAAGTTAAGATTGCTACCTGGCCACTTTGGGCTCCTCCTACCTCTATGTTAACAGGCTAGGAAGGGAGTTACATTGTTGGATGGGGTGATTGACCTGGAATATCAAGATGAAATCAGTCTACTACTCCACATTGGAGGTAAGGAAGAATATGTATGGAATACAGGAGCTCCCATAGGGGATCTCTTAGGATTACCATACCCTGTAACTAATGTCAATAGGAAACTACAACAACCCAATCTAGGCAGAACTACAAATGGCCCAGACCCTTCAGGAATGAAGGTTTGTGTCACACCCAAGGTAAAAGCCACAAACCGCTGAGGTGCTTGCAGAAGGCAAAGGGAATGGGTGGGAAAAGAAGGTAGTCATCAATACCAGCTACACCCATGTTACCAGTTGCAGAAACGAGGAATATAATTGTCATGAGTCTTTCCTCTTTATTTTGTTTTGTTTTTCATTTTTATTTATTTTTTTATTTTTTGAGACAGAGTCTCACTCTGTTGCCCAGGCTGGAATGCAGTGGTGCGATCTCAGCTCACTGCAACCTCTGCCTCCTGGGTTCAAGCGATTCTTCTGCCTCAGCCTCCCGAGTAGCTGGGACTACAGGCATGCACAACCACACCCGGCTAATTTTTGTATTTTTAGTAGAGACAGGGTTTCACCATATTGGCCAGGCTAGTCTCGAACTCCTGACCTCGTGATCTGCCCACCTCGGTCTCCCAAAGTGCTGAGATTATAGGCGTGATCCACCATGTCCGGCCTATTTTGTTAAGAATATGTTTGTGCATGTATACACTTGTACTAAGAAAATATCTTCATTTTACTTCCTGTCTTTTTCATTTATCATGTGACATAAGATTTATTGACTTCATTTCATCATTTAAGTGTTGTTAACATTTTGTAATAACATTTAGGTTAAGGATTCATGCCCTCCTGGTTATACTAGGGATAGTTTGCATTATGTTAAGTATAATTATGACCTTATTATTGTCTTTATTTGGAAATTATGTATGATTTCAGGAGAATGTGTATGAGTTTCAGTTGACAAGGGGTACGCTTATGGTTAATATTAAGTGGCAACTTGATTGGATTGAAGTATGCAAAGTATTGTTCCTTGGTGTGTCCGTGAGGGTGTTGCCAAAGGAGATTAACATACGAGTCAGTGGACTGGAAGATGCAGACCCACCCTCAATCTGGGTGAGCACCATCTAATCAGCTGCCAGCATGGCTAGAATAAAACAGGCAGAAGAAGGTGGGAGAAGCTGACTTACCGAGTCTTCCAGCCTTTATATCCTCTCATGCTGGATGCTTCCTGCCCTCAAACATCATACTCCCAGTTCTTCAGCCTTTGGACACTTGAACTTACACCAGTGATTTGCCAGGGGTTCTTGGACCTTCAGCCACAGACTGAAGTCTGCACTGTCAGCTTCCCTACTTTTGAGGTTTTGAGACTCAGACTGGCTTCCTTACTCCTCAGCTTGCAAATGGCCTATTGTGCAACTTCACCTTGTGATTGTGTAAGTCAATTCTCCTTAATAAACTCCCCTTCATATACACATCTATCCTATTAGTTCTGTCCCTCTAGAGGACCCTGACTAACACACATGTATTTTCAGTGTATTTAAGATTTGTGATGGTTCTCTATGTAATGTTCATAGTTTTCAGGACATAGATTTTATGGTAGAAATTTAAGTTCAGGGATTCACTGTGGATTGATCTCAATATCAACACATAAGAAGAGGTTACAAATAAAATTGGGCAAAGAGAGAAGCTGGAGTGGAAAGTATTCACAACAAAGCCCGCCACCAATTTCAGGAGAGTTTTGAAACTTTGATGGCCCTTCAGAGTTGTCCCAAACTTAAAACAATAGGACCATACATACACTAGCCATTGAAAACTAACTGCCCCTGAGAAGTGGACTTGAGCATAGGTAAGTGGTTTTCTTCAGCAAAAGTCAATGAAAAGAAAAAAAACTTAGCTGAGTGCTGCTAGTAGACAGCACTCCAGGGGATGAAGGAAGATATGTTTTTAATTCTGAAATGTTGCTATATGTTTAATAATCTAACGTGAGACATTCAGTAGTTGTGAAATGAATGGATTTAATTTGGCTGTGTTTTGTGTAGTGGCAATTTTAATTTATTTAAAAAATTATCAACATGGTTGGGGATTTCATTCAAGATGATGACTTGAATATATCTCACTGAGATCTCTCAGTTTTGAGCTAAAACAATTTAGCTTCTACAGTGAAGATGATTGGTTGTCTTGCAAGAAGACTGGGAAGTTCAGAAAGGTAAATGATACCTTTTTTCTTGTAGATGTGAATACAGATATCAGAGTTTTTTGATGGAGAAAGAAGAAGGTAATAGAGATCTGAGAATTTAAAGGAGTCTCATGTCTTCAGTGACATTTGGAGACAGACTCTAGTGGCACTGATCCCTAGATTCATCTTGGAGTGGAAGTGTGGTATTGTTAACCTAATTAGTAAGAGTTCTACATGCACAGGAGGTGGGTTGCTCTGTCCTGCATCTGTCTATATCTATGAGAGCCTGGGAGAATGCTTTTTTAAAAAACAGGATTATTTTGATAGACAAAAAGTTAAAATTAGTAATATATTAACAAATTCAATATGGTGATAAAGATAAAACAATTTAATGAAAAATTGTATTAAAATATAGAAAGGACATTCACAGAGGAGAGAATACAATTAAGCTTCTGAAAGCAAATCTCAAAACAGTAGAAATTAAGAAACTCATTTCCTTGTCTAAAATCTAGAAAAATTGGAAAATAAAGCTCTAATGATGTCTTATATATTTCCATAGCAGATTAGAGAAAAAAATAAAAACCCTCTACTGTGGATGG
Source organism: Macaca mulatta (assembly GCF_049350105.2). NCBI lineage: Eukaryota > Metazoa > Chordata > Mammalia > Primates > Cercopithecidae > Macaca > Macaca mulatta. The sequence goes on from NC_133417.1 coordinate 89,488,007, forward strand.
GGTATAGTCATTAGAAATATTTAGCTACCATTTCTGCTTATGATAGCATAAAATTTCTTCCCTAATAGTGTTTAAAATATTGGTTCATAAACCCTATGATTTTATGAATTCGCTAATATTAAGAAACCATGTACATAACCAAAGACAGTATCTGACACAATATGACATATATTGGTTGTCTTATAATACTAGTTACTGAGTTATTGAATTTATCCTGCAGCATCGTATATTAGGTTATTGGTAAGCATATTGTGATGTCCTTGTTTGACAAAAGAGGCTTAATTTGCTATTATTTCAGATATTTAATGACTGAAAACTTAGGATAAAACCTTCTGTCAAGCGTTTTATTTACTCTGTTACTAAAATGTATATATGAAATCTATTGTGAAATTGACCTAACAATGGTCTCATATGAAAGTCAACCTTATGTTTTATAAAATATTTTAGTCAATACCTATCAGTAAATTATTTGATAAAAGTATAGATTATTTAGCAATATTTCTCACATTTATACACTGAACCAAGTAACACAAGAATTTTATTCAGATATTTTGACAAAGTTCTATTTTTATTAATACTGATGTTGTCAAGGTTGTTCATTTTCCAAAAATGGGTAAATTTAAGCACTAGTTAGAATTGGAAATATAAGTCAAGAACACTAGGTTTTTAAAATCACATTTAGAATATTTAATTTCCCTTCCATCTGATAATAATTTTGCATGTAAAAAATAACACAAAACTATGTCAATTTGAAATAACCACCCACACACCTTATGGAATTAAAATATTGTGTGGGCTTGAAATCATGAGCATGTTCTGTAAGCATGATCTCCAAAAGCATATTTTTTCTTAAAAAATTATAATAATGACAGTTGTTGAACCAAATGATTTGATATTTTAACGTCAGGAACTTGCTCAATAGTCTCTGGATCTTGGTTTATAGTGTTAACTAGAACATTTGGATTTCAAGGACATAAAGTCTCATGATAGTAAAATATAGTAACACAAAATTTTAGAATGAAGAGGGAACAGAAAGTCCGTTAAAAGCTATCATCTTCTAGCATTGCCTGGAGTGTTTATTTTTAAGTGCATATTTTTGTTGTAGAGGGAAAGGTTATGATTGCTCCCAATTTAAACAGTACTTTCCTAGCATATGGACGTCATATAAGATAAAGGGTACACATTTTCAGGGAGTCTTTAAGAACTATGTTTAATTCTTGCGGAGACTTGGCACTGTACAAGTGGAATGTAAGACATGATTTACAATTTCACACAACGGATTGATACTTAAAACGTGATAAGATAAATATGGGGATTTCGTTTCCTTTTGGTATCCACTAAATGAGTAAAATTGTTTACTGCATATACATGGACCACTTGGAGCAATTTTCAGGATAATTTTTCTATTCAAATGCTCTTGAGTGTTTACTGTTCCTTTTATATCTGGTTTAAAATTAAAGGCTAGAGAGTAGTATTCTTATAAATATGTCCCATATTTTTCTCATTAGGATAATTATACTACGTAAAGCAATATTATAAAAAACAGAAAAATGAAAAGATTTCATTAACTGAATATGAAATGTGTAAAACTAAAAAAAAAAACGGTGTAAGATAGTCATGTAAACTTATTCAGCAGCATTTTCCTTCTGGCGTCTTACTGAAATTTAATTCACCAGGTTTACACTTAAAAACAAAGGAGGGATTTATAGGTTTTAAATATATTTATAACTATGTTTAGTCATTCTCAAAATATGTGATTTAAGTCATTATTTTGGGGAAACTGTATTCTCTTTTTGTTTTATAAACATTAAATTGATTAAAACTGAAATCGATTTTTTTATTTTAATATTCCCAAATTCCAGTTAGTAGACATACCTCAGTTTATTCCTCAGTCAACAACCACTGTTTCATCTATTCACAAATTTTGAACATTTAGATGTCTTCTGAAAATAAGTGTTGAACTAATACAGACATTATATGTAGTTGGTATTTTCTAGGTCCCTAATAACATCATTAGGTCCCCATTAGGGACTTAGAAAATACCAAATAAATATATATGGCATCACCCACATTCCGATATGCAGACATGTCACTGGATGGATAAATGACATAAACATGAGGAATACAAAACTAACCAAAAGAAAAAAAAATGATTTCATAGTAATTAAAATGAATGAATGTTAAAGGACACTAAAGAAGTAAATATCTGTATTCCAGTTATTAAGAATTAGTTGAATATAATTTTTAAATAAATCTTCGCTATCTATATCCAGGGTTAGCAAACCTCAAGAACTCATGTTTAGACTCAATGTTGTAAATTATTGCTATCTTAAACAAACAAACAAGTATTTTTGTTTATTTGTTTTAACTATGAAGCTGGTGTTCTACTTTATACTTGTACTATTTAAATGTCATTACATTGACTTGATTTCTTTGTATTATCAAGGCTTAATTCTTGAGCGGAAGAAAATTACTTAATTGTGCCATCTGTAAAATACTATCACCAAATTGGCCTGTTAACATGGCAAAAATGTAACTGTATATTTATCCAATTGCTTGTTGCTGTTGTGAAGTCATTTTGTAATGTCAGAGGAAAACAGCAGATATCTGATAAACGTCTCTGCCTTGTAAGAATAGGTATAGATGTTCAGATGCTGGATTGGGCCTGTTTTTGGGCCACAAATCAAATTCAATTCTGCTGACATTCATTAAGCGATTATTATATGATAGGCATTATGTACAAATTATATAAAATATATGAGAAATATGTAGATGTTGCTTTTTTATTGTTCACAAATCTTCTAGTCTCCAAAGATATGTAAACAATTTATTAAAATACTAAAGTATTTTTCTGTAAGTGCAGTCTATATGAGAGGCTCTACATAGTGTGGTTAAGAGCCCAGTAACCCAGAGCACAAATCGAAGCTCTACCACTTGCTGGTTGTGTGACACTGTGAAAGTAACTTAAACTCTTAGTTTCAGTCCTCTCATATGTAAAATGGTATAATAACAATTTTTCACAGATGCGTTATAAGAACTAAATTAAACACCTACATGTAAAGTCAGAAGTTCAATGACTGTCATATGGCAGATGTTGAATAGACATTACCTGTTATTCTTTTGCTATTGTTAAAATCATTTTATTAACAAGGTAATGTTATGGAAGAACAAATGTGTAATTCTAGCACATAATAATTGTTTATATTATTTTATATATTGTGCTAATTACTTTAGATATTATAGTAAATTAAATCCTACACAACTCTAAAAAATAAACATTACTATTTTCCCCATTTTATAGTTGAGGAAAATGAAGCTTAATGAGGTTAAACTGGCACTCGAAACCGGGTTCATTTGCAAAACTGCTGCCACTGAAATATTCAGTGCATAAGGGACAGGGAGGGGCATGCTAGGTGGAGAGAATACAATGTGTAGAGACATGGGCTTCATTGAGTCACTGAACATTTTGTCTCAGCCTGTTTTTTTCTGTGTAATACTTCCTATAATGGCCAACCCCCAGAGTTTCCTGTCTTCAGTCACTTCTCAAATAAGGTGTATTTACACTAATTCATGTATTTATCACCCATGATTTAACTGTAACTAACTCCTACTGTAATTCCATTTTCCAGTCAATTCTCAGAGTGATAGGTGATGCTTCTCAGTTCTTCAAAACCAAATGAAGCCCTGTAAGCTTGGATTTCAGTGCTGTTGCATCTGACTTGACCTTCATTGTGCAAATTTCTGCCTATTATTCTGTAAATGATTGTTTTGCTTTAGTGAAGCTAGATTTTTTTCTGTTTTTTGTGAATATAACTTTTCTTATTCCTTCTTCTGTGCCATTGATACAAGTCCTACTGCCTTCTAGAAAACTTTCCCCATTCTGTTCCAATCATTTAAATACTTCCAATTCTCCAATATCTAGATTGCATTTCTTCCACCCCAACTCTACGAGACTTTCATCAATCCTAATGACCTCATACCTGAGGCAAAATTTATCAGGAAACATTCTATCTTCAAAGTTTCAAGATATTCTGTAATGCCAAAGTATAAAGTGTAGGTAGAAGACAGCCTCCTGAGAGATTATTCTCTGTCCTTTGGCTTTTAAAATAGAATAAACCAAACACCATGATAGTAGGCCTATTAATGGTGACTTTTTTTTTTTTTTTTGAGACTGAGTCTCGCTCTGTCACCCTGGCGCGATCTCGGCTCACTGCAAGTTCCGCCTCCCGGGTTCACGCCCTTCTCCTGCCTCAGCCTCCCGAGTAGCTGGGACTACAGGCGCCCGCCACAACGCCCGGCTAATTTTTTTTTTTTTTTTTTTAGTAGAGACGGGGTTTCACCATGTTTGCTACGATGGTCTCTATCTCCTGATCTCGTTATCTGCCCACCTCCGCCTCCCAAAGTGCTGGGATTACAGTAGTGAACCACCGCGCGCGGCCCATTTTGTTTGTTTGTTTTTTATTACAATGGCAAGCACTTTCAGATTCAGAAGTTCTTGGTGGAATAAGTTGTGTTGCAAAATATATAAAATCATCTCATAATAACTTAATCAAGGAAGTTTGTTGGCCCAAATAATACAAATAACAAAAATACTGTTGGTCCAGTATTACCAAATACTTCAGTCAAGGCTTGACCCAGAGACTTAATGATTTCAACAAATATCCGACTTCATTTTTTTTTTTCTGCAATTCTTTCATTGCAGAATGTAGCTTTCATCCTAAAACTGCCCACTGCCTGCAGTCACAAACCAATGTAATCAAAATATGGCTGCCAGGAGATCATGGAAGGGACATTATTTTAATTTCTATCCAGCTAGAAAAGGTGTCACTTTTATCTGGTAATTTTTTGACATCCAGTATTCTGAGATTCACTCTGATTGGATTGACCAAGTCAGATAGCACCACTAAATCTATTGATGGAGCCAAGAAATGGAACAATTTTTTATTCAGTTTAGGTTATGTGCTTTACATACTCAATATGGAGTTAGATTCCACAGAACCAAGAGAAAATTAGGGGAGGATGAGAATCTTAACAATATTGAATCATCCAATGAATGGTCTTTAAATAGTTCTTCAGTTGTTTTGGCTGATACTATTTTTCTCTCAGAAATGGTTTATTTTGTTTCCAATTTAGAAGTCTTGAACATCTTTTATTAAATTTATTCCTAGGTATTCTACATCTTTGACATTATTGTAAATGATATTGCTTTTTAATCTCAACTCTGTTTTTTGTTGTTAAAAGCTAAAATTGTATTCATTTTATATACTGACATCTTATCCAGAAGCATTGTTAATTAAATTATAGCTTTGAATAATTTTATTTAATAACATATATTTCATTAATAATATTTATATAAATTCTTTTGGATTTTTTAATGTACAAAATAAGTCATTTTCAAATAATGACAGTTTTACTGGTGTTTTTCATGCTTTATAACTTTTTTCCTTTCCTGCTATTTTCTCCTGGATAGGAAAGCCAATATAAGATTGAGTAAAAATTATAAGAATGAATATTTTGTGTCCTTTGAATTAAGATGAAAAGTGTTGAATACTGTACCTTTAAGTATGATGTTGACACTTTTTTGTTGTAAATGAATTTTAACAGATTATGTAAGTTCCCTTTACTGAGAGATTGTATTTTAAAAAAATATTGAATTTTAACAAGTGCCATCATATTTGTTGAAAAGAACGAAAAAAATTATTTAAAAACACAACTATTAAAACATATTTCTTAGAATTTGTCAATTTTATATTAATTGGTATACAGACGTATGGCTTCTTAAACATCTTATTGTCTATAAATGTCTTTAATACCTGCAGTAATATCCCTTATTTATTTTGAATAAAAAGGGACACACTTTTTTTTTATTCACACAATCTCTTTTGTCTTGAATGAAAGAAAAAAAGGAAACAAAATGTTGATGTGGGTCTGTATTGTACATCTGCTTTCTATTTCATTACGTTCGACTCTGACTTTTATTATTGGGTTTCTTCCATATTCCTTAAGTTTTTCAAACTTTTATTTCTTCAGTTGGAAGATTACATTATTAATTTTTCAATCTTCTTGTAAATATGTATGTATATACCTATAATATATGCAAATATATATGTATGCAAATATATATTCAGAGATAACTTTTCCTCTAAACACTGGGTCGGCCTCATAAGTCCTGATATGTTGTATTTCATTTTTTTTTGTTTAATATTTTTAAAATTTCCATTGTGATTTACTTGACATATTATTATGAGTACTCCTTAATTTCCAAACATTTCAGAATCTCTATCCTTCTATTATTGATTTCTACTTTTCTCTTATTAATTACCAGTTTAAATTCACTGAAGTAATCAAGTCTATTTTATCTAAATTCTTTGAAATGAAAATGACATGTACACACACACCCGTACACACACACCCACACACAAAAATACACATACCACTTGCACTCACAGGCATGCATATATATACATTTAATTAATTCAAGTGGGTGAACTGTGTTGTTCAAGGCAGACATGATGTTCACTGTTTTATTCTCAATGCTTGCCATGGTACAAGACATGGAATAAAATGTGTTTGTCTGACACTACGTAGCTTTTGGGAGAAATTTAACACTGTATCCAAAGGAAAATGAGTTTCAAGTTTTCATAAAAAGATTTCAAAATGGGCATTTAAATTACAAGAAATGAAAAAAGTTAGGAAAAAATTCATAATTAAAACCATAAGGGTTTTGATTAAAAGGAATTCAAATATTACCTGATGAACACTATTAGCTATCTAGAAAATGTATTTTTAATTGTCTATGCATATTCAAGAGTTATTTTAAAAATAGAAATTGAAACATGGCTTTTCAACTTATAATAATTTTCAGTTTCAAATTTATTATACACAGAAACTACAATCTACATAATTAATTTTCAAATCTTACATGAGCAATACTTTTAACAGCACTGAGATATATTAGTAGAGTAGGTCCACTAGGTCATTTGCATCTACCCTCCTTAACACATGATAATGTGTCTGGGAGCTTCTATTATTCCTGCCTTAAATTCTTTCCTTGAGTTCTACCTTGAAAATAATGTATCTGAAGCTACTGGCAAACGATTTTTGTCAGAGGGACATCGGAAATAAAATTCCAGAAGGATGAAAATCATCGGATGAGAATTAATTGCTCTTTCAAAATGTTTTCCTTTCTTTGGGTCCTATATAATTTGAAGGCCATACCAGAATTGCTTTAGACAATGTAATTTTCTATACAGATAAAATAGATAATTACCTCTATTCCCTCTAGCCAGACCTCTGTGCTTAATTTGTCTACTTCAAAATTTGGTGCAAAAAAACATTTTAAGGTTTCTACTAAGTTTTTCATTCCCTGGGAAAAAATCCTTAAAAGTCTAGAAAACAAATGATCTCCAAATAGTTGTATACATGCATCTGTAGATTAAGAAATCTGTGAACCAACACAGGATTCAGAGATTTAAATGTTGATCTCAGTTCGAAAAATTTTTAACAGCACCCTAAAACGAGATTTTCTAACGTTTCTAGAAATATAATAGCATTTTTAAGGTTCTACAGAATTTAATACTTTTTTCTTATTGACAGGTGTTTTGAATTCACAGTTGTTATTACTCATAAAATACATTATAAAGTATTATAAAATTTAGAGCTATTTAAAGAACTATAGAATTTATCTAATCCAAAGTTCTTTGACAGATAAGAAAACTGAGATCCAGCAGGTTTTCAGGACTTGGCAAATGTTATTTGACGGGGCCAAGGATGAAACTATGGTTTCTTGATTTTAGAAATCTTGTTTCGATTTTTCAGAAACCAATTTAAAGCTCTCATTCCATGTGAGGGATTTCTAATTCCCATGTAACTTGTGGAATTAGATATCATTTCCTAATTCCACAAATTATGCTAAACTGTGTGAGCCTCATGTGCCTTAAGCATCCACTGCTCCCAAAGTTATTGTTTAGCCATCTTTACCACAACTTGTAGAGTAATGACTACCTTACACATCATTATATCCCCAGTACTATTAACCTACTCACAAAACAGGAGTCCTGTAAATATTTTATAAATAAATGAATACATTCAAGAGACAATGAAAAAAAGCAAGTAGGCTTACTTACAGGGGCCCAACTGTAATCATCAAAATATGAAAAAACACAAATTTCTTTTTAACTGAAGAATGTCTAAACACACTGTGGTACATTCATCCAAAGGAACACTACATTAAAATGGAAAGAACTAATGTGCACAACAATATGAATAAACCACAAATGCATTACTCTAAGTCAAATAATACAGATATAAAAGGTTATATATAGTATCACTTATATGATATTTCTGGAAAAAAACAAACTATAGGAACAGAACATAGACAAATGTTTTTCAATTGCTGGTAGTGGGAGAGGGTGGTTAACTGAAAAAAAAGGCAAGGGGAAATTTTTTAATTTGACGAACAACTTTAATGATGATTATAGTGGTGATTACACTACTTTATGCATTTGCCAAAAGTTGGAGAGCCATATGGGAAAAAATGGGATGAATTTACTCTATGAAAATTGTTCTTCAATGTAATGTGTAAAATATATTTTATTTATAAAATAAAATTGGTTATTTTACAAAGCTGCTTTACGATTTTTTCTTAGATGTCAGTAAAAAGATTATTTAATAATAATCCTGATTATTAACTCAATTTTAAATTAAATGAATATTTACTTCCGTGTCAAAATTTATGTTTCTTTGTTTTGCTAGTATATCAGTAGGGCTCATCAAGAAAAAGAAAGTTGTAAGGAGATATGGTGAGAGATTTATTACATGAAATTGGCTTAAACAGTTATAAGGCTGGCTACACAAGTCCAAATCCACAGGCCCAGCCAAGCTGGAACTCTCAGGCATGGGCTGAAGTTGCTGTCCACAGGCAGAATTTATACTTCATCAGGGACACCTCAGCTCTTCTTTTGAGGTCTTTGAACTGATTGAATCAGGCCTACTCAGATTATCTGAGATACTTTATTTTGTTAAACCAAATTTGATAGTTATGCCCTTGATATTCACAGGCAAAATTTAACAGTTCAGTTTGTTATGAAACAGTAACAATTCTTATGACTTTTAAACAAATGTGGTGAGCCTTAATCTTTTAGCTACAAGGATTTTTGCTAGAAAGTTTGCATCTTCTAAAACTCTTTTTTAGAGATTCTCTTCCAATTGTAGAACTGCCAGGCCAGTAACCTATGAAAAGTTGAAACCTCTCCTAAATACACATAAAATAATAAAGAAAACTAATCAGTCTTCAAGGGAAATTTATCTTGTACACAAGTAGTTCTATGAATTTTTAATATCATGCCTATAAGCAGTCTAGTATGTTTAAGAAGACGCCTTTCAAACTTAAATGATTTTATTATATTTTTAAAAGTTTAACATGAAAGTTAAAACAGGAAAATATAGGTTTATAAAAGCCAATATAATTCTTAATTTATTTAAAGGCTTGGATATAAGGATACCGATAAAGAGTTCTCTGTCCTAAGAGTCTGTCAATAACAGGGAACCAGAAATAACTGAAATAAAAATGAATCTTATATCTCCTTTAATCAAATATAAAAGATTCAAGGACTGGATCGATTTCAAAAACATCCAAATAGCAGGAAAAAAGAGTTCTATTCTTGTTTCTGTCATTAAGTTTGCTTGCTTTCTCCCGTAGATATAGTTAAAGTTTTCACTACATTTTTGTAGAAATAAAAGTTCTAAAGGACTCTACTAAAGATACTAAATAGTATAGAAAGATGTTTTATTATAAAGGCAAGTAAGGAGTTGATTCCAGATTATCTCATTTGGAAAATGATTGGCTATAGCATGTTATACTTCTGTTGCAATGTGTTTTATTGAGGAAAGGAAATAAACTGAAAATTGAAAAGTCAAAAATATAAAATAAGTAAAATAAATTACTATTTACATACCTAAGATTCTGTAATGAATGGTTAAACAAAATATCTTATCAAAAAGATTTTTAAGAGGAATAACTGTCAAAAACCAAAGGATAATGTGAATGTGTATTTTTGCTTCTTAAAAATGTGGTTCTGATGAGAACACCTGGACACAGGGAGGGGAACATCACATATCGGGGCCTGTCAGAGGTGGGGTAGAAGGGGAGGGACAGCATTAAGACAAACACCTAATGCATGTGGAGCTTAAAACCTAGACCGATTGATGGATGCAGCAAATCACCATGGCACATGTATACCTATGTAACAAACCTGCACATTCTGCACATGTATCCCAGAATTAAAACATAATAGTAATAATAAGTGGTTCTAAAATAATTTTATAAATTCCACTCTCTTTCAGAGAAAAAATTAAAATATTGTAATGCAGATTGTCACAGAGAAAGGGAAGAATGAGTTCAATATATTTAAGAGACTATCTAAGAAATAATCTACTCTCAACAACTTTTCCATTTGTATTGTATGGACTGATTCCTCACTAAACTTCTATCAAAATTCCCTTAAAAACAAAATTGAGTAATGTGTGCAAAATTGAGTAAAGGGTTCCCTAGAGGGACAGAACTAATAGGATATACGTAAATATGAAGGGGAGTTTAAAAGAGAATTGACTCACACTATCACAAGGTGATTTCCTACATTAGGCAGTCTGCAAGCTGAGGAGGAAGGAAACCAGTCAAAGTTCCAAAACCTCAAAATAGGAAAGCTGACAGTGCAGCCTTCGGTCTGTAGCTGAAGGCCCATGAACCCTGGCAAATCACTGGCATAAGTCCAAGAATCCAGGCCTGAAGAACTTGGGATCTGATGTTCAAGGGCAGGAAGAATCCAGCAGGGGAGAAAGTTGAAGGCTGGAAGACTCAGCAAGTCTGTTCTTTCCACTTTCTTCTGCCTGCTTTATTCTAGCCACTCTGGGTCTGCTTCTTCCAGATCACTAACTTGAATGTTAATCTCCTTTGGCAATATCCTCACAAACACACCCGGGAACAATACTTTGCATCATTCAATTCAATCAAGTTGGCACTCACTTCTGTTATATACCTTACCATCATACCAACAGTGAGTGCTCCAGCATAATAACAATGGGTTATAGCTAAAAGAAGTGCAAGATACAGACTATCTCTGAGCAACAGTACTTAGGGAACCCTAAAATGCAGAGGGGAAATAAAACCAAGGAAACTGGAGAAGTTTGTATTCACTAGCACTCATAGCTACAGCAAACATTAAACACAGTTCAACTCCTAGCCATATTAACGTGAATACTAAAGGCCAATTTACCTCAGTTTTCATTACCTGACATTACTTATAACTGAACGTTACAACATGCCTTCATTTTAACAACAATGGAATTACAAGTCATGCCAAAAATCAAGAAAAAACACACTCTGAGGAAACCAAGCAATCATCAGAAACAGACTTGGGTACCGCACACTGCTATAAAGAATTACCTGAGACCAGGTAATTTATGTAGGAAAGAGGTTTAATTGACTCACAGTTTCACAGGCTTAATAGGAAGCATGACTGGAAGGCCTCAGGAAACTTACAATCACAGCAGAAGGCAAAGAGGAAGCAAACACCTTCTTTACAAGGCCGCAGGAGAGAAAGAGAGAAGGGGGAAGTGACACATACATTTATACCATCACAACTCACTATCATAAGAACATTAAGGGAAAAATCCACCCCCATGATCACAGCACTTCCCACTAGGCCCCTCCTCCAATTCGACATGAGATTTTAGTAGGGACACAAATCCAAACCATATCACACAAATATTGGAATGATCAGAAAGGGAAGTTAAAATAACAATGATAAATACGTGAAGGGCTCAAGTGGAAAATAGACAACATATGAAATAAGTGGTTTAAGAAGAGATGGAAATCCTAGGAAAGAATGGAAAGGAAACACTATAAATGAAAAAGACTAAGAGAAATGAAGAATGCCTTTGATGTGGTCATCAGTAGACTAGACATAGCTTATAAAATAATCAATGAACTTGAAGGAAGGTCAATGAAAACTTCCCAAACTAAAATATATAAAGAAAAAATAATAAAACAATATATAACAAAACATTCAAGAACTGTAGCACAATATTACATTTATAACATAACTGTAATTGGAATACCAGAAAGAGTAATGAGAACATAGAGCATAATAAATATTTGAAGCAGTAATGGCTGAGAACATTCTAAAATTAATAACAGACACTGTATTAGTCCGTTCTCATGCTACTAATAAACACATACCCAAGACTGGGTAATTTATAAAGGAAAGAGGCTTAATTGACTCACAGTTCAGCATGGCTGGGGAGGCCTCAGGAAACTTACAGTCATGGGGGAAGGGTAGCAAACATGTCCTTCTTATATGTGGCAGGAAGGAGAATGAGAGTGAAGAGTGGGAGAAGTTCCTTACAAAACCATCAGATCTCATCAGAACTCACTATCACAAGAATAGCATGAATGTAACTGCCCCCATGACTCAATTACCTCCCACTGGGTCCCTCCCATAACACGTGGGGATTATGGGAGCTATAATTGAAGATGAGTGGATGGGGACACAGCCAAACCATATTAGACACCAAACCAAAACCCAGGTCCATGAAGCTCAAATAACATGACCAAACAGAATAAATAAAATAAACCAAACCAACAAGCCAACTTAGACGTATATTCAGACTGCAATAAAGCAATAACAAAAAAATCTGGCTGGGTGCGGAGGCTCATGCCTATAATCCCAGCACTTTGGGAGACCAAGGTGGGCGGATCGTGAGGTCAGGAGATCGAGACCATCTTGGACAACATGGTGAAACCCTGTCTCTACTAAAAATAAAAAAAAAAGTAGCTGGGCATGGCAGCGCATGCCTGTAATCCCAGCTACAGAGGAGAATCACTTGAACCCAGGAGGCAGAGGTTGCAGTGAGCCAAGATCACGCCAGTGCACTCCAGCCTGGTGACAGAGCTAGACTCCATCTCAAAAAAAAAAAAAAAAAAAACTTGAAATAAGGTGGGGAGGGTGCTTACTTAGCAGTGGTATAAGACTTTTGGACTTATAGTGGACTTTTCATGAGAAATTGTACAAGCAATAAGAAAATGAAGTGGAAGACTAAGTGCAGTGGCTTATGCCTGTAATCCCAACACTTTGGGAGGCGAAGGGTAGCAGATAGCTTGAGCTCAGGAGTTCACGACCACCTTGGGCAACCTGGTAAAACTTTATCTCTACAAAAACAAAAAACAAAACAAAACACAAAAATTAGCACACTTACAGTCCCAGATACTCAGGAGGCTTAGATGGGAGGATTGTTTGAGTCCATTCCATTAGAATGTCAAAATACATAAGGCAAAATGATTAAATTGAAAAGAGAAAAGAAATCCACTCTTACAGTTGTAGACTTCAAAATCCCTATTCCAGTAATTGATAGATCAAGCAGACAGAAAATCAGTAAAGATATAGTAGACTAGAACAGTACTATCCATCAACTTGAATTAATTGACATAGAATAATACTAGGTATTTACCCAGTTGAGTTGAAATCTTATGTCCACACAAAGACTGGCATAAGAATTTTATAAACAACTTTATTCATAATTACCAAAAATTGGAAACAATCAAGATGTCCTTGCATAGTTAAATGGATAATTTTGATATGTCCATACAATGAAATATTATTCAGTGATAACAAATAATGAACTATTAAGCAATGTAAAGACATAAATTAATCTTAAATACATATTGAAACATGAAGTAAGTCAGTCTAAAAAGACTATGCACTCTATCATTCCATTTATCTGACATTCAGGACAAGACAAAACTACAGAGACTATAAGCAGATCAGTGTTTTTCAGGGGCTTGGGTAGGATGAGATTGGAATAGATGAAGCACAGTGGATTCGTTAACATGATGAAACTGTGCTGTATGTTACTATCATGTTGGTTACATAGCAACACAAAATGTTAACCTAATGTACGGACTTCATAGCACAAAGTGTTAACCTAACGTATGAAATCTAAAAAATCATTTAGAAGTTTTGAGATCCAAGGAAGGAATGCAGAATGTAACAAAGGAATATATTTGTATTATAAATATATTAAAAATCCTTCCTAAATCATGTGGGTAAATAGATGCTTACCTTAGTAACTTTGGAAAAAATTGATTCTATAAGACTAAGGACAATATTAACTACAAGTGACTATAAGTGAACACTATTCTAGGTAATAAAGTTATTTTCTATTTGGGTAAATATTAACCTGAAAAAAATGATTGTCTTAATCTATTAGTATAGAATAAGTGTTACTATAAATGAATATCTGAGACTGAGTAATTTATAAAGAAAAGAGGTTTATTTACCTTGTACCTTTTCATATTGTACAGAAGGAAAAGGGGAGCCAGTACGTGCAGAAATCACATGGTGAGAAAGGAAGCAAAACAGAGAGAAGAGGGACGTGCCAGGCTCTTTTTTAACAACCAGCTGTCAGGGAAACTAATAGAATGAGAAGTCACTCACCCACAAGAGAGGCCATTTATGAGGAATGTGTCCCTGTGACACAGACACCTCCCATTAGGCCCCACCTCCAACAATAGGATCAAATCTTAACATGAGGTTTGAGTAACAAACATCCAAACCATAGCATAATGGAATTAAAGAAGCATGTAAGTAAGTAGGCTTCTCATTGTTGGAATGAGAGATTACATATAAGCAAGGGGGTCCATATGGCAATGGATTAGAATTGGAGTCATCAGTATACACTCAAATTTAATTTAAATATAGACAGCTAAATATAGATATTGATGGTTTTATATAGAAATAATCATATACATGTATATAAAGGTGAGTTAGTATGCAGACATATATTTCCTTGTTCTGTCAGCTGAGAGAACCTATAAGCCATGACATCCCAGTAACAATGAGAATGCCTAGTGTCCTGAACTTGCATTCTAATACCATCTTCCAATAAAAGCATCCAGAGTTCTTGGAGTAATGGCTTGATTCTTGGGTTGCTGATCCTAGAACATTTGAAGTGTCATAAAGAAAGGAAGTGTTCCAAAAAATCTCCTCAAAACTCAGAATGATGGACATTGTCAAAGGGACAGAGGAACCAACTAAAAGAGCTCTTACGGGCTTTTGCTCAAATAATATGCCTACTGCATATAATGTAGTATTGGGTTGTAGCCAAAGTATAAAATGAATATTCTTACTTATATCAATATATGATTGAATAACTAAGTAAATAGGAAAGAATGGATAAATATCCCATGCCAGAGAATTCCAAATAATGTGTAGATAATCCTTACTCAAGAAAATAGAGCACAATGCCCATTGCCTGAATGCTGGCTGCTCATAGTGACATCCTTCTGAAGAGTACAGTATGGAAAGGGGCAAGAAAAGAGTATCTTAGAGTGGAGAAGCTTGAAAAACACTACCTCAACCAGGTGACCAAGATCAACATTAATAGTAATAGTTCATGTTGATAGCATGTTCTCTGAATAAAATGTGATTAAAATGTCACCTATCATTGTGATCTGCCTCCCCAAAACCCATATTCCAAGTCTAATAATCACAAATGTGTCAAACAAATCTTGACTGAGAACATTCTACCAAAAGCTGACCAGAATGAGAAACTGGTAGAGCCCAAAAGAGGATAAGGAAACATAAAAACTACATGTAATATGGTATCATGGGTAGAACCCTGGAAAAATAAAAAAGTTAGGTAAAAAACTAATGAAATCTGAATAACTGTGAACTTTAATAATAATGTATTAATATTTGTTAATTAACTGAGAACTATGTAATCTAAAATGCTAACATAAAATAAGCTAGATATGCTGTATATGGGAACTCTGGAGTATCTTCAAGATTTTTCTGTAAATTAAAATCTGTTCTAAAATTTGAAAGTTTACTTAAAAGTATGAAGTTTCCTGTCTGCCTATGATGGCATTTAGTTTTGTTCTCCTTAAATAACAGGTCACCACGTTTGAAGAGAATGGAAGTAATATGAACATACTCATTTTGAATTGACAGTAGACTCAAGAGAAAAGCATAGGAGAAAGAATAGTTATACTTATTATCAAATATACATTTTTCATGCATCATCCAAATTGTTTGTATCTTATAATGCAGCTCTTAGTTAGGTCCTGAACAAACAGTTCTAAGTTATCATTGTAATAGAGCATAGTAATTGATTTTCATAATGACAATTTTACATTTATTGGTATACCAGATTTTATTAAAATACCCTGTTTATTAAGTCAGCGAAGTATGTAATATATTTAAAATTAATGAGTTTTTTAAATTTTAAGGGTATTGAAAATTCACTTAACTAGAACACTTAAATCCCTAATGATGGCAGGCAAATTATTTTGTAACTATATGGTAAATTATATGTCTTGAATTCCATAACAGCAATTAGACTATATATAAATGATGTTTCCATTAGCAAATCTCCTAGGGATAAATTTACATTATATAAAAAGTAAATTCTCATTTGACCTTTTGATGCAATATATTATTTGATTTCTAATATTAAACTGTCTTGTATTTCTGGGTTAATAAATGGCCTATTTTGCCCTTGCATCAATAAAATTGTTTTCTCTTACCATTTTGTATGAATACTTTGTCTTGGTATGGAAATATTACATAAAAAGCCTTTCTCCTTTAAGAAAACAATAACTTCTGAGGGGTTTATGTAGCATTGCAAAATAATTTGAGGACCGCACTTCACCTTTTTTGTAGAGTGGTATTAATTGTAGGATACTTCAAGTTGTATCATTGTAGAGGATACTTGTAGATACTTTCTTTTTTTCATTCTGGAAATTTCAAAATGGTCATTCACCATTGTTAATCGTGGTTATTAATTTAGACTGTATCATAGGCAATGTAACTACAACTTTTTAACCCAAATCAAGGATGCAAAATTGATTTTATATACTTCAGTGCAGCCCTGTGTTTCAGTTTTTGGTAACAGTGTGATTCAATTTCTTCTTTATTCTTCTTGATTGTGTGTGTTTTAATGAGAAGTTGAGGGGGAATATTCAAGTACTTCTGCATGCTTATAAGCATTAATTTTGTGCCATCTTGAGTATTGAGGTTCATCTACTACTTGTTACTCTAGAATAGAACGTTGTAGGAAATTGGCTGACTCTTCAAAGCACTTCTGTGGAGGCTGTGTTCTAGACCCTTACAGGACCTAGAAGCCGTAATACTGACATGGATCTTCATGCTAATGCATAATTTTTCTCCACAGCTGTTGCATCTATTATAGTCGCATGGCAAATGCAGTTTGGATTGCAGCTACCCGCTCTGTCCCAGCTTGAACCTTCCTTCTGTTCTTTATTCTGCCTACTCCTGTTTTTTTCATTTGTATGTGTATATATGTACGTGTGTGTTATCTGATAGTGCAATATTATTTTACTTTAAAATTTTAATTTACATTCTCTTAGTTGACATCCTATAATACTTCTAGGTGTTTTTAAATCTTTTCAATGAATGGTTCTGCCAAGTTAGATATGTACTATTATAACGTTCTTCCTCACTAGCAACAGCACTCCTGTACTCTTTAATGGCAAACTGAATGTCACTAGTTTATCATTACAGGTGATTATTTTCATACTTATTTATAATGAAAAGTTGAATTTATCAAAGTATCTTAATATTTGGTACTAGAGCTGATCATTTAGGTTCTTTTCTCAGTCCTTTAGGAATATTTTTCTTCTAACTTTAAAAATGTTCCAAGGTAAAACATCTCTTTTTAAAAAATCTGGTTATGATTTCAGTATATTGCCGCCTCAGTTCAGAAAAAGTCTGGCTACCAATTCAAAAATTGAGTGGTACAGGCCACCTCCTGCTTGTTAGCTAACAGTCCAATATTTTGCAGATTTCACAATTCTACCAATTTCTAAGAATCCATAGATATCTTTACATATTTTTATAAATAACGATTCTAGTTCAATTGCTGCTGCTTAATGTAGCATGAGTATCTCCAATTCACCCTTTCAGACTAAACTACAACTACTGATAAATAGACAGTACTTCCCTTTTGTCTCAATTGCCTTTCTATTGCTTGTTTATCTCAATAGCCACCGATACCCCTGCTGTTGCCTGATAGAGCTGAAGGAGATGGATGATGCACAAAATATCCTGCTAAGAATTGAGGAAAGAAGCAGTTTCAAAGAATCTTCTATTCTCCCTAGCCTGTTCCCTTGCAGGCCACCACTTTTTTTTTTTTTAACTTTAAGTTCTAGGGTACATGTCCACAATGTGCAGGTTTGTTACATGAGTATACATGTGTCATGTTGGTGTGCTGCACCCATTAACTCGTAATTTACACTAGGTATATCTCCTAATGCTATCCCTTCCCCCTTCCCCACCCCACGACAGGGCCCGGTGTGTGATGTTCCCTTTCCTGTGTCCAAGTGTTCTCATTGTTCAATTCCTACCTATGAGTGAGAACATGTGGTGTTTGGTTTTTTGTCCTTGGGATAGTTGCTGAGAATGATGGTTTCCAGCTTCAGAGAGCTTCTGCACAGCAAAATAAACTACCATCAGAGTGAATAGGCAATCTACAGAATGGGAGAAAATTTTTGCAATCTACTCTTCTGACAAAGGGCTAATATCCAGAATCTGCAAAGAACTCAAATTTACAAGAAAAAAACAAACAACCCCATCAAAAAGTGGGGAAAGGATATGAACACACTTCTCAAAAGAAGACATTTATGCAGCCAACAGACACATGAAAAAATGCTCATCATCACTGGCCATCAGAGAAATGCAAATCAAAACCACAATGAGATACCATCTCACACCAGTTAGAATGGTGATCATTAAAAAGTCAGGAAACCACAGGTGCTGGAGAGGATGTGGAGAAATAGGAACACTTTTACACTGTTGGTGGGACTGTAAACTAGTTCAACCATTGTGGAAGACAGTATGGCGATTCATCAAGGATCTAGAACTAGAAATACTATTTGACCCAGCCATCCCATTACTGGGTATATACCCAAAGGATTATAAATCATGCTGCTATAAAGACACATGAACACATATGTTTATTGCAGCACTATTCACAATAGCAAAGACTTGGAACCAACCCAAATATTGATCAATGATAGACTGGATTAAGAAAATGTGGCACATATACACCATGGAATACTATGCAGCCATCAAAAAGGATGAGTTTGTGTCCTTTGTAGGGACATGGATGAAGCTGGAAATCATCATTCTCAGCAAACTATCACATCTGATCTTTGACAAACCTTACAAAAACAAGAAATGGGGAAATAATTCCCTATTTAATACATGGTGCTGGGAAAACTGGCTAGCCATATGTAGAAAGCTGAAACTGGATCCCTTCCTTAAACCTTATACAAAAATTAATTCAAGATGGATTAAAGACTTAAATGTTAGAGCTAAAATCATAAAAACCCTAGAAGAAAACCTAAGCAATACCATTCAGGACATAGTCATGGGCAAGGACTTCATGTCTAAAACACCAAAAGCAATGACAACAAAAGCTGAAATTGACAAATGGCCACCACTTTTATCTCTCGCAGCTGCCTGCCGGTATGGATGTATCTTCTTCTGGTTGGCCATGATTCCTCTCTGTGTCACAAACATGAAGAGTAAAGCACAGCAATATTGTGTAGGTCCATATTTATACAAATTCTTGCATTTATATTCATAATCTTATTTACTTAAAGTACATCTATGACTCCCAAGTTATTAAATTGGATCCTGGAACTAGTATCACTGTGTTTGATGTATATTAAATCTGACTTTCTGGTCGAAACTCTAAGATAGTGAGTTACATGGAGACTTAAGGTATTATTATTATTTCAATCTGACTATTCAAAAGGGTTATTAGTTAACTATATATGTTTCTTATATTTTAACTTTAATACAGGGTGGAGGAATAGTGACAGTTTTCCAGTACCCCTTTTACAAGATGCCTGGACAGCAACTATGCAAATATATAGGTATAAATGCATATGAAAGATGTTAGCGAAGTCCATTATGTGGCATCATATTCAATCAGGGAAGAATGTTGTTTTGTAACATTGCCAAATCTCTCTGCATCCAAATGACATTTACCCCAAAAAATTTTTATAATAAAATACAGAGGATAAACAGTTCATAGAATTTCCATGATTTCAGTATAATCTAATCATGTTTATTGATGAAGCAAATATTAAAATGATAACTCTCTTCAATATCTTCAAGTATTACATAGGAATAAATTATTGACAGAAACTTGGAAGGTAAAATATCCACAGCTGGTTACCTGGTGTGTAAAACACAAAGTGTTCTACAGTGAATAAAATGCTCAATAATTAAAAAAAAATTTAAACTTGCCTCTCAACCATTTTTTTCAATTAAGTTTAATTGTATTAGCAAAATAAATGTCAGTAGTAGCCATATGTGCAACAGTAAAAATGATACAATTTAATTAAATATGTTTCAATTAAGGGATAACTCAATTAGCCATAGGATTGAGATAAATTATTTAATTTTTTATATATAATTATGTAATTATATATAGGACAATTTATATAAATATGTTTATCTCTACATGTAGTTTATGTACCTACAATACAAGTAAAAATATCCTTGTTAGATCCTGAGGGATGATTATGCTATTGAAAATGTATCTCTTAACATACTTTATTTCAGATTTGGCAGGATATTTTCAGAAATTCAAGGAAAAAAGTTGATTGTTACACAGTAGTTTTGAAAGTGATGAATTATCTTTTCTTCAGCTTGGATTTTAGGAAGACAATTTTATAACTGTTTTTATTTGATATTTACTTATGCTGAAAAATCTCATGAAATAGATGCAAGAACAGACAGAATTTGAGAGCTTCCATTGAGATCAAGTAAAAAGAAAATGAAAACTTTAAGATCGGAAACTGAATTTTATGAGGTCTACACTATTTGTATATTGAACTAGAAGCCCAAATAATTGTATCTTAACAGTTCCTCAAAGAAGATATGTAGTTGGTAAATAAACACATGAAAAGATGCTCAAAACAATATGTCATTAGGGAACTTCAAATTAGCATGGTGCAATACCATTATACACCAATTAGAACGTCTACTATCTGAAAAATTAACAGTAACAAATGATGACAAGGATGTGGAGCAGAAGGAATTCATTCACTGATGGTGGAAATGTAAAATGGTACAGCCACGTTGGAAGACAGTTTGGCAGTTTCTTACAACATAAGCATAGTCTTATCCTATAACCTAGCAATTGATTTCTTAGGTATTTACCCAAAAGAGTTGAAAAGTATGTCCACACAGAAACATGCCCATAAATGTTTATAGTGGTCTTATTGATAATTCCCTAAAGTTGGAAGCAACTAGTAAGTCTTTCAATAGATAGATGAATAAACACAGTGCAATACATTGGTGTAACAGAATATTACTTAATAAAAAGAAATACGCCATCAAGCATGAAAAGCTGAAATACATATTGTTAAGTGAAAGAACTATTGAGACAACAAAAAGATAGTGGTTGCCAGGGGTCTGGGGTAAGGAGAGAGGGATGAATAGATTGATCACAGTGAATATTAAGCACAGTGAAATCACCCTGCATGATACTATAATGGTGGACACATGCCATTATACATGTATCAAAACCTGTAGAACTCTACAACACATAGTGAATCCTAATATATACCACATACTATAATTAATAATGATGTATAAATACTGGTCCAGTAATCGTAACAAATGTGCCGTATTAACGCACGACAATAATAATAATAGGGAAAATTGTATGACAGAAAGGTAAGGGGGTTATGAGAACTCTGTACCTTTTGCTCATTATTTTTGTAAACCTAAATCTACTCTAAAAATAAAATAAATCAATTAAAAATAAAGCAATTAAAATAGTCACTCATTTAGTTTCAGATTCTTACATAGTGAATGACACACTATTGTCCTATTATTACGATGCAGGTTGCTACTCCCAACTTAAATTAAACACTGTTTTAGATTTACATATAAGATTTAAAATGAAACATAAAATACCTCAAAATAAAAGTAAGACATATAAAACAACTTTTAATCATTTGAAAACATAAACGCTTTCTTTTGTCGTGTAAGCTGTGTTTTCTCACAACTAGCCAGAGAAAATGAAAGCTGCAAAATGTGGCTTTGTAACTATACCTCTTTCCACTAAAAATGGACACAATAAAGACACTGAAAAACAAAATGAATATCTAAAATATCTCATTTTCTTTCATGCTTTTCAATCTATTTTATTTATTTGTTACTGGAAGTCTTCACAAAAAAATTTATCTGTTTTGTTTGTACTTGTTCAGTTTACCACTCAAATGCTTCCTACAAATATTCTAAATTTGGCCTCAGTATTTATTTACAGTCTACCTGTCAAGTTGTTACTGTTATCCATATTATTATATTTTAGTAAAATAGATCTTTTGTATAATTGTACCTCTGTGTCAGATATTTTACTATTGAATTTTAAACAGCATTTATATTATAGTATTTCGATTTGATGCTATACTATTTAGCAATATGCTTCTCATTGTAATTATCTACTTAAGAAGCTGTATTTTGTGAGCTAATTTCGAATAATTTAAAACATTTTTAAAAAAGTGTTTGAATTTTGTAATGATAATCATTATTTGACCAAAAGGTCAGACCATAAGCTTGAATGATGAAAGCATAACTACACCATATGTGCTTAACAGTGTAGTGGCATCAAGGAAAATCTTTTTCAGCTCTTGAAGAGAAGGCTGTGGTTATCATTCCAATTACAGAGATCTTAGACACTGTAGTTCTGTTCAGAGAAAGAACTTGCAGCAATCAAAACGCTGGCTGTGCACACAGAGGGTTCTCAAAATGTAGTCCACAGACTAGAGATTAGCAGCCTCAGCATTACCTGGGAACTTGTTAGAAATGCAAATTATGTATTCTTACCTGGTACAAACTGAATGAGAAACTCTGGGGTTGGAGTCCAAAACTTTCCGTGATTTTTTTTTTTTAACCTTTATTTTACATTCAGGAGCACATATGCATATTTGTTATACATTTAAACTTGTGTCATGAGTTTTTTTGTACAAATTATTTAATCACCCAGGTATTAAGCCTAGTAACCAATAATTATTTTTTCTGTTTCTCTACCTTTTCCCAACCTCAGTCCTGCAGTAGATCACAGTGTTTGCTGTTTCCTTCTTCATGTTCATGAGTTCTCATTATTTAGCTCCCACTTATAAGTGAGAACATGTAGTATTTGGTTTTCTGTTCCTTCATTAGTTTGCTAAGGATAATGATTTCCAGCTCAATCCATGTTCCAACAAAAGACATGATATTATTCTTTTTTATGGCTGAATAATATTCCATGGTGTATATGTACCACAGTTTCTTTATCCAATCTGTCACTGATGGTCATTTAGGTTGATTCAATGTCTTTGCTATCGCAAATAGTTTAGCAATGAACATTTGCATGCATGTGCCTTTATGATAGAATAACCTATATTCTTCTGGGTATATACCCAGTGATGGGATTTCTAGGTCAAATTGTAGTTCTGTTTTTTAGCTCTTTGAGAAATTGCCATATCGTGTTCCACAATGGTTGAACTAATTTACTCCCCCATCAACAGTGTATGTGTTCCCTTTTCTCCATAAGCTTGCCAGCATCTGTTACTTTTTGACTTTTTAATGATAGCCATCGTGATTGGTGTGGGATGATATCTCACTGTGGTTTTTATGTGCATTTCTCTAATGATCAGTAATGTTGAGCTTTTTTTATAGGTTTGCTGGCTGTATGCATGTTCCCTTTTGAAAAGTGTCTGTTCGTTTCCTTTGCCCACTTTTATTGGGGTTGTTGATTTTTCTCTGGTAAATGTATTTAAGTTCATTATAGATGCCAGATATTAAACCTTGGTCAGATGCATAGTTTGCAAATATTTCCTCCCATTCTGTTAGGTTGTCTCAAAAGTGTGTGTTTTGAAAGTCATCTAGGTGATTTGGTGCAGACTGAAGTTTGAAAACCTGTACTTTACCGCTTTGAGTACAGCTTATAGTCTTAGCAATGAGGCTATGATTCAAAGATTAAAACAAATTAATGCGAAAACTACTGAGCCTTAGTTAATGCTAAACATTGATCATTAAAATCAAGGCAAAAGTTTCATACAGAATAGAATATTTCAGCTGTACATACTGGATTTGTGTGTCTTTTTTGTTGTTGTTTTTGACTTACAATTAAGGTTGGGCTATGAGAATGAGAACTCTTCATAATGGGGCTTGCAATCAAAGGTAAACAGAGTTAATACATATCTCTGTCACAAAATAAATCCCAGTCAAAATGGTATCTCTAAAATCAAATAAGTGATATTAGAATATGGGCTGGCTCCAGTGGCTCACTCCTGTAATTCGAACACTTTGGGTGGCCACGGATGCAGAATCACTTGAGACCAGGAGTTCAAGGCCAGCCTGAAAAGCATAGCAAGATCAGTCTCTACAAATAATAATAATAATAATAATAATAATAAATAGCTGGGCATGATGGCATGTACCTCGGTTCTCAGCTACTCAGGAGGCTGAGGTAGGAGGGTCACTTAAGCCCAGGTAGTCAGAACTGTCATGTTCACACCATTGCACACCAGCCTGAGCAGCTGAGTGAGGCCCTGTCTCTCTCTCTCTGTCTCTCTCTCTCGATATATTTATATATATATACACACACACACACATATACACACACACAGATGTATGTATTTATATATGTACATATATTTAGAATAAAAGTTTTCAAGACTTGAAGTCCATTGCTGCATGTTAGTTACTATAATCAGAGGGAAGATGAATGAGGGCATTGTTTTCTATTAGTCAGTCATGATACCCACACATTAGTATGAATAGTCACAATGATGCTGCTGCTTTTCTTTCTTTTCTTTTCCAATGAAGACAAAGAATCTTCCTTGAGAAAAATGTTTTTTAAAGTGTACTTTTAATATCACCACCTTGAAGTAAGTTAGTTTGTTGGAAGGAGGTAAGCTAATTTTTGTATATGGTACTAGAAGTTTAAACTCAGAGTTGTAATGTATTAAATGCAGGCTAATTACAGAAATGCTAAGTTTATGTGGAATAATTAAGTTATGAGGGTAAAATATAGTTGAATATCAATGTGCGACAGTTTACATTGGGGTTTTCTGGCCTCATTTTCCTGACATTCAACAACATTTGAGGGTCAAACTTTATGGATTTATAAGATTTGTAAGAGTTATGTTGAAAGTAATTACTCATATGGGCCAGGCATGGTGGCTCACGCCTGTTATCCCAGCACTTTGGGAGGCCCAGGTGGGCGGATCACAAGGTCAGGAGATTGAGACCATCCTGGCTAACACGGTGAAACCTCGTCTCTATTAAAAATACAAAAAATTAGTCAGACGTGGTGGTAGGCGCCTGTAGTCCCAGCTACTCGGGAGGTTGAGGCAAGAGAATGGCATGAACCCAGGAGGCGGAGCTTGCAGTGAGCTAAGATCACGCCACTGCACTCCAGCCTGGGCGACATAGCAAGACTCCATCTCAAAAAAATATATATGTATTAAATTAAAAAAAGAAAAGAAAGTAATTACTCATATAAATGGAATATATTTCCCTGTCCTCTCCAAATTTCTTTTAAAATTTCTTTTAGTCAAATATTACATTCTGATTTTTGTATTTCTAGTGTATGTAACATCACTGAAATATTGTCAGCAGCATGTAAGACATATGGACAAAAGAATGAAAAAAAAAATCAGTCCTTCACAGATATATATCCCTAAAATAAAATGTCCCATCAATTTAGACACTTTATTAGTGCTGCCCAAGAATATTAGTTCTCTTTTATTTCTTAAAAGGCATCTGTTGAATTTCAGGTGGATACATAGCCAAACACTACACACCCAATTCTCCTGTTGCAGCTTTGAGTGGCTATATGTCAAGGTTATAGCTAATTAAAATATGGGCAGAGAACTATCCCGTGTAATCTCATAGCTTTTCTTTACAAGAGACTTTCTCTTGAAGAGCAATGCCCTCTACTTTGTCTTATCACCGTTGTATTAGCTACAACATGTATGCAATGATGGAGGCAAGAACAACCACCCTAGATTACAAGATGGAAGCCACACACTGAGCTTGGCAGAACGCCAAGATCCTGGGTCACTGACACCATTGGGACTCCATATCATGTACCTTGACTGGCATGCATAAGTAAAATAAGCTATTTTCCTTAAGCTTTTGTTGTCTGGAAGCATTTTTAGAGAATCTGATATTGATTTTCAGTGATGTACTAAGGGAGCCTAATTTCCTTCATGTTCTATTGTTTATGAATACAGAGGCAGCATATTTGTTGAACTGGGATTAAAATAAAAAGGTAAACCATGGGGGAAAGTAATGTTATAATGTGTTTGCTTTTTCAAACATTTGCTCCAATTTCTTGAAACTCAGCCAGTCAACAATAATTACTGAGCACATTCTAAAGACTAAGTACACTTCAAGGCCTCGGGAATGCAATGATGGGCAAATCGGCCAAGGCAACTGCCTTTAAAATGCCTTCATTTTTTGGGGGGTGCCAAAATAAATAAACAGATAAAATTAAAAATGATTGTATTTATTAAATTCATTGAATGCATTCTAAATAAGTCAATTTAAATAGGCATAAAGATTTCTGAATTTATTTGAAAATACTAGTATTATAGTCTCCACTTAAAATTATTAAGAAATATTCTCATTTGAGATTTTATGACACCCTTCACTCAATCTCCTTCATCCTCCCCTCAAAATTATCCAAGTTAATGTTGACAGTGTTAGCCACTGTTAAGTGTTTGTTGTATACCCAGTCTTTCTTTGTTCTATGATTTTCAATATCCATCTGCTTATCTCTTGAAAAATACATATCTTTATTTATTTATACCAAAAGAATGAGATGATACCAGAGTAATTAGTCTTGATATCCTTAGATGAAAATCCTTATTATTTATTTATTATTTTTTGAGATGGGGGTATTGCTATGTTGCCCAGGATGGTCTTAAACTCCTGAGCTTCAGTAATCCTCCTATCTCAGCTTCTCAAAGTCCTGGGATTGTAGATGTGAGCCACAGGCAGCCAAAATCCTTCTTAATGGAGACATATGTATGCTTTAACAATTTATCTCCGGTATACCATTGCATAAATGTACAGTAATTTCTACTATTTTTCACAGTATACATTGGTATTTGTCAGATTTTAGATATTACAAACATTCTGCAGTGAGCATGTCTCTGCTGATATTTTTATCTTTTCATGATATTATTTCTGTGTCATGGTTTGTAAGAAGTAAAATTGCTGAGTCATGGGATATGTGCTTTTTAAAAATGTTTCATAAATAAAATCAAGTTACTTTTCAAACATTATTATCAATTTATGCCATCACTAATCTTAAAAATCCAGCACATAATATTTTTGTTTGGACGATGTAATAGAAAAAATAAGGGATCGACAGCAACTCATGTTTATTGTCTATTCATATTACTTTTTAAAATTTTTCTTTATAGATTTCTGTTTGTTTTATGCATTTTTTTCTTATGTTGTTTGTTGCGGAAATACTTTTGACTGTTATGTTTTCATCATTGATTGTACTCTTCAGTATTTTTAGTCTTAAATATTACTTGATATTGGTAGAAATGTAAATATTAGAGTTTTCTTTGTGTTTGTATTTAATTCTGCTATCTTTCCCATTTATTTACTTTTAACTTTTCTGTCATCATAGTTTTAGTAATATCTTTTGTTAGATTTCCTAAACTGAATATTTCCTTTTATGAAATAATTATTTCCATTCATTTTGATAACACATATGCTTGTCATATACCTTTTTTTCAATTTTTACTAGTTTATATATTTTTACTATTTCTCATATTTGCATCAATTTTTGCTAGATCAAATCAATTTATTATTTTTCTAGATTTTTATAATTAGTTTTTTTATGTAAATAAAAATGATCACATACAATATGAACATATGCCGAAAATATTTCAGAAAAATAATTAACCTTAATTTTACTCTTGAGAGGTTTATCTATAAATATTTTGTTACAATACTTTTTTATATGATTTTATTTTTATTGATTTATTTTAGATTTGGGGGTATGTGGGCAGGTTTGTTACATGGGTATATTACATAATGCTGATGTCTAGGGTACAAATGATCCCATTACTCAGGTACTGAGCATGGAACCTCAAAGCCCGTTTTTCAACCATTCCTTTTTCCCTCCCTTAGCTCTTTAGTAGTCCTCAATGTCTATTATTGCCGTCTTTATTTTCATGAGTACTAAATGCTTAGCATCTACTAAAAAGTGAGAATATACAGTATTTGGTTTTCTGTGTCTACATTAATTCGCTTAGGACAATGGCCTCCAGTTGCATCCATGTTGCTACAAAGGACATGGTTTTGTTCTTTTTTATGGTCGTGTAGTATGCCACGATGTATATGTATAACATTTCCTTATCCAATCCACTGTGGATGGGCACCTAGGTTGATTTCATGTCTTTGATATTATAAAAATAGTGCTGTGATGAACTACAAGTGCATGGGTATTTTTGGTGGAATGATTTGTTTTCTTTTGGTTATATACACACTAATGGTATTGCTGGCTTGAATGCTGGTTTTGTTTTAATTTCTCAGAGAAATCTCCAACTTCTTTCCATAGTGGCTAAACTAATTTACATTTCCACCAACAGTGTATAAGTATTCTATTTTCTCTGCAGCCTTGCCAGAATTTGTTGTTAAAATATTTTAATGTAATTTTTTCTTTGTGTGTATTATTTGTGTACATACCTGTACGTGTGAGGGGGTGTTTTTGTGCATATACAATGCAATCTTATATCCTGTCACTTCTGTAACATTTTCTTCATGATGATTTTCTCATGCCACTAAAATAGCATAAATGTTGTATGTCATATATTTTTATTTAATATGTTTATGATTTTATATCAGATATAATTTTTAATATATTACTTGCAATAATATATCTTGTGTATTGTTTGAATTGTTTAAAATTTTTCATTGTTTAAATATTGTCACTCATGCTGTTCATCTATCATACATAATAAACAAATATCTTTTTTCTTCCTCAATATTTATAACTAGAATTCAGAATCCTCATGAAAAAGTTAAAGATTGTATATTATAGATGAAATTAGTTATGTTAATCCAATTCATCCTAAATTTATATGAGGAATTTTATTATAAAGATTCAAAAGTGTCATATATAAATAAAATATTAAACCGAGTAGATCTTAAGAATATATCTTCAGGGACATTCTCAATTTTTGACCTCTCTAGAGTAATACATTATAGAAATAATGCCCATCAGTTCTTCCTTAGCTTCTTAGAGTTCAGGTACACAAAACATTATTGGTTGGCCCTAAAACTTAGCATGAGCCTCTTGGGTTTGTTTAGTTTAGATGTATTCCATGGATAAATCAATTTTGGTAGGCAATTGGGTGATCTAACAGACAAAGTTACATCGATGGTGGGATGGAAGTGGAATTTATGACACATAGATACATATTTCCACATTTATTTTTAGGAATATTATGCAACTAAATATTGCCATCTGAATTTTGCAAGGTACCCATTTCATATTACCAAATAAACATATAAAAGTATTTATGAAAACTGCTATGAGGTTACAGCAAGATGGCATCCATCTGCAAACCAGGAAGAGGACTCTCATCAGAATCTGAATGAGCTGGCAGCTTGATCTTGGACTTTCCAGCCCTCAGAACCATAGGAATAAATTTCTATTGCTTAAGCCATTCAGTAATGGTATAGTTATTACAGTAGCTTAAAATGACTAAGACAAAAATAGTTTATGTTAATGAAATCTATATAGTTTTAATTTAGATTTATCTTGTTCCTAGTGAACATGACCATACATAAATTTGAAACCTCAGTGGAAATTCCCACATCTTCTTATCAGAAAGGAGTATGGTAGACAAGAGGAGAGTTTGAGTATATATAAAAGTTGTGTTATGGGCCAGTATTGTGTCCTAACCTCCTATGCTTTTCTTAAATCTAGCCACATCTGTACTACATAGAGAACTATTTCTACAAAATTTCTCTCATATGAATAGCACAGATGCCTGAGTACTCAACTGTGCTGCAGAATTTAATTTTTGCAAATTCTATGCAGTCTTTGTGGCATATTCTAGAGACTACTTTGCTAAAGTCACCAATGACCTTCAAGATGGCCAAATTGAGATCATTTAGTCATCTCATTTTACTTAAAAGCTACCAGTAGCATTCCTCACAGTTGATTACTATTTCCTTAAAACTAACGTTTTGCATTGGAAGGAAGGATTTATGAGGCATCTCATTTTCTTGGCTTTACAATCTTCTGCCAGGAGCTTGTTTGCTATCTCCTTTTTTAGCTGTTGCTTCTCAGGTCAACCCTGATCTGTCCTGGGACTCTATCTATCTGTATAAGCTCTCACATGATCTCTTGTAGCCCTTGCTTATAAATGGCATTGATATGCCAATGCCTCCCAAATGGGTTGTGAACCTGACTCCACATTTTATACCTGCACATCTCACTATCACTATTTGTATATCTAAAACTAATCCAAATTTTATAAACAATTTCCCCAATCTGTCCCTCCTCCCCAACTTTACTTAACATCTTAGACCAATTACTTTCATTTCAGTATCTTCTTAATATTTTCCCTGATTTTACATATCTCCTAGAATCAATTTTTTACATCCTAACTAGAGCGGTATTTGTATCTTCCTCCCTCCTACCAATGCTTCCTTTTTCCCTTTGTTTTTAACCCAGAAACAATGTGTCTGTAGGTGCCTGCATGTCACCTTTATATTCCCCCGCACTAGCTTTCTCCTCCTCTTCTAGTTCTTTCTTCTCCCACTACCTGACACTAAGAAACTCATGATAGCAAAATACATGCACCCTTGACTTATTGATATCTGTTTATTCTTTCACAAAAATACACACTTGTTCTTGTTTTAATACAAAACCAAATCCTAATCTACTCTCTTGTTTTAATATACATTTTTATATAATAAAACAACTAGAAAATCCTACCTAATCAATGTGTATGAAGTGTATTATTTTAATAGATATATGAAAGTCTATGAAATATATCATGATATATCATAATTATGATATACACCATAATTTATGCAACTATTTTGTTATTGAAAATCACTTTCTTTGTTTCTAGCTTTTTTATAATTATAATGTTAAGCTAAGAATGTTACCTTAATGTTACATTAAGTGTTCTTGTAAATATCAGTTTATGCTGGTAATTTTACTCTACATAACAAGTCCCAGGAATGCAATGGCTAGATATAAGATTACATATAATTTTAATTTTAATAGATATTACATAATTTCATTCAAAAAAGGGAATAAAACACAGGAATGTAGTTATTGTTCATCTTTTTTTCTTTACTCATAATAATATATCTTAATTTTATTCCTTTTGGTAAATTAATTACATGTCATCCAATTGCATTAATTTATTTGGCAACATATTAGAAATGTAGCTTTGGCTCTCCTATTTGCATTGTTTTGGCATTTATCCCAAGGCTACTTATTAGAATTGAAAAATAAGGGGTAAAAATGCTTGAAAAATATCAATATCACCTAAATATTTTTTATAGCCTAACAAATGCTCTATCATTCTTTTAAGATGTAAAAAGTTGCATAATTAAATTATTTTATCTACTTATTAAGGTTGAACCCAGAAAAATTATGAAATTTCTCTCTAATCCTTTTTACATTTGTATCAATTTCCACATTTCCACAATTTCTACAGTTATACCAGCTATTCAAGACACACATCTTCAAGTGGGGAGCTAAGTTGGTATTCTGTTCTGCCAGGCATAATCAACATCAGCTCTAGGCAAGTTGCCAGAGAATCAGATAATTAAGCTTGAAAAAACATAAGATAATATCTTGCTTATTCCCTTTCTTTCAAAGGTTAAATAAGTGAAGTTAAGGGAGTCTGAATAATTATTTGTCCAATATTCCAAAGTTCTTTTAGTTGAAGGTGCCTTACAGTGGTTTGGAATAAGGTGTTAATTGTGATAGAGTCCACACAAATATAGGCTTCACACTTCATTGACTAGAAGACGCCCTTCTGTTTGTAACATCCTTACATATGTCTTATAATCAGTGATAATTTATTGATCCTTGTTTTTAACAGGACCATATTTCAACTCAGCTGAATTTGAATACAGAAACAGGGTTATGATCATGGAGCTACTTTTAGGAAATTATTACCTAATAATTACCTTAAAATTTTACCATCACACATAAAATAATATAATTACATTATCAGCTTCAGGTAATATCAGTTTTGATATTCAATATATATCCCATGACTAGTATAGATCAGCGTTTCTCATAGTAAATATCATATAGACCTTCTCTTAAATATTCTCTTGAATATACTAAGTTCACTTGAGGCATAATTTTACTTAAATATGTTAACATCAAACTAATTATACAACCCCATATGCTTATAGCTCTTATGTAAACACAAACCAAAAAAAAAAAAAAAAAGAAAGAAAGAAATCAAATGAAAATACAACAGGCAAAATATCCAAATTTCCCCATCTTGATTTAATACAACAGATGATGTTGCTTTGCTGAAATCAAATCCTATCTGAAACATGAATTTGTTTATGAGTGTTTGTGTGTCAACACTGATCTCCACATGCCTGAAGTTTACAATGACTATGAGTGCACTATGGTGATGCTGTTCTTCTACCACTTTTTCCAATTTAACTATGTAGCACCTTTGTTCATGCAGCACGCCATCATATCACTTGGCATTAACTGAGAGTGAACAAGCGCGTGTTAAATTTTTATTATTCAAAAATAATAAAAGCCGTAGTGCTGGGCACCAATATGATAATAAACATGAATGTAAACCAAAGTGATAAATAGTGGCAACACTAAGTTACAAATTACCCAGTTATATGATGATACAGATGATAAAAATATGCTTAAGATTATTACAGTAATGAAAAGGAAAATTTTGAATCCCAAAATATACTCAGTGATGACTATGAATACATCCCAGACACATATGAAAAGTAGTGGAATACGTATTTGGTTTGTTTGTTATTTCAGGATGACGTAAGACTAAAAACTTGATTCACAAAAGCTCAGGTAAGGCTGAGTTGCTGGAACCCAGAAGTCAATCTAATTTGTGGGGATTTTTCAATCGAGTGATTGGAAGTTATTCAGACATAGTAAAAGCATCCAAAGATTTTTATGACAGGAAGTAGGGAGTCCAGTGGAAAGACATGTGGAGGTAGTAATATATAGTAGGTAAACTCAGGAAAGATTTACCTACTCTGGAAGAACTGGACTGAATGAATCAGGAAAGGGATTTAGAACCCAGAGGTCTACCTACTGGTCTAGGAGAGGAGCAAGACCTTGGTTTCACACGTCAAGGTGGCAACACTGTCCTGAAATTTTGTGTGAGCCAGAAGCAGATGAAGAACAATGCTGAGCAGAAACCTATTATCCAAATTTGAGTTAAGCAAAGCAAGACAAGTGGGATAAATCAGTATAAGAGGAAAACTTAAAGAATCTGATTTGAATTGCAGTTGTAAAGGGTGAATTGAAGGGGCAATTGCAGTTGTAGAAAGGGCAAAATTGAAATTGTAGCAAGATGAACTGCAATTTTTTAGACTAATGACACTTCTTTATTTACATTTTTAATTATAAATTGTTCGGCTAGAAAGTTGCCAATTGAACACAAATAATCTATAATTATTCCATAAAATATTTGAAATATTTTCTAAACAAGAAATGATTCTGCACATGTATAATAAGCAGGTATATATTTAACATCATACATTAAACCTATTGTTCAAATTATTGAGAGAAAAAAATTATTTTTTAAATTAGGGTGACTTGGTTCCACAGAAACAATTCATTCCAAAATCGTTACCGGTAGTCTTGCAAAATAAAAATTGATTTAAATAATAGGAATAAAAGGAAGGATATAACAAGTACTTGCAACACAATGGCAAAGTTAAAGATACACTGATACATACATATATTCAAACTTTGCCACTAGAAGCACAGTGTGACAGTCCACGTAGATGATATTCTGTTCCATGGGACAAGTCATATATCTGTGTTTCCCGTTTCCGGAACTGGATATTGAATTTTATCCTGTAGACGAAAATTTAAGAATTTCATTAGAAGTATTTTGATAGAAAAATATTGCAAAAAACCTCCTAAATTACATTATTATAAATTAAAAAAAAAAAAAACCTACATCATCTGGTCTTTTCACATATGGTGCTTCTTCTACTTCCCTACAAGCTTTCTCAGTATAGATTATTCATACAAAAAACGTTATCTCCTTTCTAATAACTAACTGCAAGCTTACAAACCTTCAAAAGACGTACTAGAAAGCATACAGGTTACTAGTTCTTTCCGAAGTTGACGTGTGCAGAGAATGCCTGCATTTTCAAAATATAAACACAATATTGTTACAGTAGTTGGAAATTGATTTAATTTCCATGAAATGTTTAGTGTAGATCAATTAAATGTTTTTCCTCTGATAGAATTGTGTCCATACTGAATTCTAACAAATTATTGGGTGATGTGCTCCACAGAGTATAGAAGTTTTGTAAATTCTCGCTTTCTCCCGAGACTTGCAGACTCCCCCAAGTGGATATCTGAGAAATTTAGCCAAGTGCCTCTAAATAACTCTGACACTTCATAATGAGCTTTGAGCAAACCATACCAACTTTTTTTTCCCCTTTGTTTGAACTGAAGCATAATACAGGAGGAATGACTATGTGAATGTGGTACTTCCCCTTTCTACCATCTATAAGTTATAATTTACTCACACTACTATTGACTCTCTTTTCTTTTTTCCCTCTTTCAAAAAGTGAAATCAAACTGTCAGATTTATTTAAGGAGCTTATTATGAATTGCAGGGCCACTGCTACATAAAATCCTACATATGAGACACACAAAATGGAATGTATTGCAATCTCGATTTCCAAATAAACAAGATAAACACAGTTTATATCAAAGTGCAGTTTGTTCTGACATAGGGGCATCAGAATGTCTGGAATCTGCTTTAACCAATTAAGCCTTTCAAGGCAAAGGAAAAATAAAGCCTTCAGTAAATCCATTGAAGGCACCATCTCCCAGCCTCCCACTGCCTGTTATCGATCTTTTTAAGTGCCGACTAATGAGTCGTATATATACCTGATGGGATGCTCTCACTCCACCACCTCAGAGGGGCTAAACTTACACAAAGAGAGAATCAACTGGGTGGGAGGCAGGGTGGGAGGGCACAGCCGGTCTGATGGCTGCCTTGGACCCTTGAAAACCAACCAGAAAGTCTGTCTCCAGGGAACGCAGCAGACCCGGTTCCCTACTTTCCGTGACAAACCCATTAGTTGGTGTGCAGGAGATTTTTCCATTCAGGTCGCTTCTAGGGCGAACGCTTTTGTTCGCTACCACTCTGTAGTGCGAGAGGAACTAGAGAGACATGCAAAGCAAGCTCGAGGCAGCAGCGTCTTTGCCGCAAAGCATCCCTTTCCCCTCAGCTTTAGCAATTTAGGAAGAACTGAGGTTCTCAGGGGAGGTGGGGTGAGGGGAATGCCAGGAGGAGGGACACATAAATCAGGAGTCCCTGCTTTTATCCTCTACCCACTTGCACTCGCATCGCCACAACTACCCTCCCCCGAAACTATCATCAACACAAGCACTTACGGTATCTACAAATGTGTGGGAGCAGGGGTGGGTGGGGGGCACATTTTCTTTCCTTGCCTTTCCCTAAGACTGAACAGGGTACCAGCCTCCATACCAAAAACACATTAAATAACAAAATCAAATAAACCAAACCCAGTGGATAGCAATTATCTCGAGAAAGAAGCCGCTGCTGGCACCGGCCTGGATTCGCTGCAGTCGGAAGCGGGTGGCTTTCGGTATTGAATTATTAATTTATTTATCCCCCTCGCCGCCACCCCCACGCCGACTGCCAGGCAAGAAATCGCGGCCTCTTCGCTTCCTCTCCGCCCCCACCTTCCAGGAGTCTCCCACTTGGCGGTGGCCGTCGCGTCCCCGGCCCTCTGCGGCAGTGGCGCCGCGCGGGGCGCTCCCACTCGCGCTCGGGCTGGCGCGGCCGCGGGTCCCGGCGGCGGGGTGGGCGGGGGAGGCAGCGGGTGACAGATGTACTCCTCTGACAGCTCTCAGTATCAGCCCAGTGGCTCCCTGCCATTGGCTCAGTGCAATGGACCGGCAACGCCGCTCACTATAATAACACTCATGCCTGCCAGCAGCAGCAACTCCGAGTGCAGGCGCCGAGCGCGGGGGATGCTGCCTCCGCCGCCGCTCCTGCTGCCGCGCAGGCGGCTCCCGCAGCCCCGCTCCGCCCGGCCGCCGCGCGGGCACTGACTCCCGCTCGGCTCCGTTTCGCCGGCCCGGCCCCCTCCTAGCCTGGAATCCTCCCGCGGGGCTCGTCGTCCCGACGCGAATTAGAAGAGAAACAGAGGAGCGAGAGACTGAGGGAGAGCGCGGCGAGCATGCGGAGGCGGGGGAGCCTCGGCGCGCACCACAGAGGGGTGCAGTGAGCCGGTCTCCAGAGGACGTGCCGGGGGCGGCTGCGTGCCCTCGTGGCGGGTCCCCAGCCCACCCTCGCCAGCCCCGGCGCGCTGCGGCTGTGGGCGCGGGGTGCGTGGAAGCGGCGGCTGCGGCGGAGGAGGCGGTGGCTGCCCCATGGAGTGTTACTACATTGTCATCAGCTCCACGCATCTCAGCAACGGACACTTTCGCAACATCAAGGGAGTTTTCCGGGGCCCTCTCAGCAAGAACGGGAACAAAACTCTGGTAATCGCTTCTGTTTTCCTCTCTCTCTCTCATTTTTAAGAGGGCATTTGGAAGATTGAGTTTTTGGAGGTATTGAGATTCAATTTGGTTTATAATTTACTCATTTATTTATCTGGTGGGCGTGGGGTGAGAATTGTGTGTAGAAAAAGGAAGGGGTCTTAGGGAAGCTGTGATCCATGGCTTTCGTTGACACTTCCACAATGCTCTGGACTCTCTCACCTCACTCCATTACGCTGAAGATTACCACAGTCTCTCCTTATTTGAAGCAAATATGTCAACAGGACCTGTTTTAAAAGAAAAGAAAAGAACTCTAACCCCAAGTTACCCCATAACCCCTTTTGTTTGGCTTAGGAGCCTGAAGGTGAATGAGGATGTGGCTGTCTCTGATGGAGGCAGGGAACCATGTGGCTGGTCACAAGGAGGAAGTGGCGGGATTGAGTGATGGTCTGAGAAAGAGTTTGTATTCCAGCTCTTTTCTGAAGGACTGATAGCAAACTTCTCTAGTGAGAAGTTGTCAGTGCTAAGCTTAAGAGTGACTCCAGAACCTTATGCTGTCCACTTTCAGCTATTCTCTGTAAAGTGGTGGTGGATATGTGTGAAGCACTATCACTATGTCACCATTAGAGCCACTAGGGAAAACGTGAGGCAAATAGAACCCAGGCAGTTGCTGGAAGGTTCTCACTGGATCACAGAGCTTCCTTTTTCAGGATCCTAGTCGGAAGAGCACTCCTGATTGGTGGGAGAAGATGTGCTGAGCATTGAGATAGTGCAGGATAATAGCTCCTACCTCTCATCCAAATCCCCCTTTAGCTATAAAACCTCCCTGCAGAACTGACTTTCATGTATTGGTATGTTTGGAGAAGTATACACCTCCATAAAGTAAAAAAGGAAGTAGAATAAAGGCTCATTAGGGTTAGTAATTCAAAGAGTAAAGACAAAGTGAGGTGGCAGTATACAAATGTATGATTCACTGAAGTCTGTGTTTATTAGGAAGCAGGCTCTCTTCTCCTTTCTTACACAGTGGTAACTTACCCTGAATGAGGAGAGTAGAAGTTTAAGGACAGACTCAAATAGTCCAAAAGTAAATATAGCATTCTTGATCGAATTTTCTTTTTGTATTTTAAAATATGTTTCTTTATGAATACAGAAAATATGCTGTGATGTGTTTTCCAAGAATGAAAAGTTCTCATCTAAAGTTTTACGTAAATTCTTGATGCATTTAATTTCATTCTTTTTACCTTGAATCTCTTGGCTAGTTGCTTTCAGTCTACTTAAGACTCTCAAAGCAGGACTAGTTTGTTGCCTTTATTGTTGTTGTAGATGTGGTTGTTGGTTGTTGTTGACCAAAAGAAAGTGAAAATACTCTTCTGCAGTCTTCTTTAGTAGAGTACCACAAACAGCAGTAGCCAAAGTCTAAAGGAATTGTTGAAATTGTTCTGGCCCCACTTAGAGAAGTCAATTATGTAGGAACGTAAAATTTTGGGGAAAAAACTTTCAGTTTGAAGAAAGTACACACTGTTTTTTCAATTAAATTTCACTTACGGTAAAAGGCAAACTTAATGCACAAGTTTTCATTTCCATACTTGCAACCATGGTGTAGGTGATAAAGCTCACAGTGGGGTTTATAGAAAAAAAAAGTTATTTGCCATACCTCAACTTGTTAAAATTCTATAGGTCTTGATTCGCAAGTTAATCTTAGGTTCTAACAATGGTTGAATTTGCTTATGCTGATGTGTTTGTTGTGTGTTTGGAGTTGGTTCATTCTTTATGACTTATATTTACAAAAGGTAGGTTAAAGTCTAGATTTGCCATTGTAATCTTGTGAGTAAATTGGGTGCTAAAAAACAGCTATCTAAATGAGATGGATAAACCTAAATATAGACAAACATCAGAAAGAACAAACAAAGATAAAAAGGCTTTGAAATAACTCCATAATTACCTTAGTTATCATGAAAGAGACTTCAGGCACTTCTGAGCTAGTCCTTCCAGATGATGTTAAAACTGCCCAAGTTTGTATTTCCTGTGTATGAGAGTTGCATTGACTGAAAAGAAGTAAATTTTCATATATGATGTGAATATATTTGAAACTACTTCTTTACAATATAATACATTAATCTATTATATGTGCTTTCTAGATGTCTTCTCATGAGTATAATTATGGAAAATGATGAGATTTATGCCTGTCTTTAAGTATAACAGAAAAGATTCTAGATCTGTTCATAAATTAATGATTTTAATTTTAAAAAGAACTGTCTATACTTAGCCCAAAATGATTCTTTATAGCACAGAGGATGCTGTGAGCACTTACATATATACTAAAACATACTGTCACTTAAAAATAGGAAACTGGATCTGAAACTTCTAAGAATTAGCAACTTCAATGAGAAATACAAACATCATCTTAAAAGGTATATATGGCACATTTATAAATTTTCAAGTAAGAATTTATGCTTATCATGGTTCTACAGCTTAATTTTTTATTTTTTAAATTGACAGATAAACTTATCTGTGTTTATCGTGTACAATGATTTTAATCCCAGTTTTATGGAGTAATAATTATGATATCTTTCCTACTTTATTTTATATTTTATTTTAATATATTTGAATTTTGCCATTAGAAATCATCACATTTTTGTATTTTGAATTGCGTACCAAGTTCTAAGGATTTTGATAGCATGGCAAATGTTTTTTTCTTACTTCGGGGAAGTGCAACCCTTAAACATAAAATTACTCAGCGAAAAGGTACTTTGATTTCTCCAAGACCTTTTAGTTACTTTCTATCAATAGAACTTAATGGCTATTTGAGAAATTTTTAAATTCAAATTTAAAAAATAATTTTATAATCTCTGAAAAATTACAGGATTAATTTAAGATAGCCTGTAACTGTTAATACAGTCTTCTTTTATGAGTTAGATGTTACTTACAAAATAACCAGGGTACTTCATATTTTATTGCCAGTGATTAATTGCTTTAATCCTAAATCCAGAATGTAATCCTGCCATTCATATTGAGAAGATAGTCAAAATATATAGTCCCTTCTCTAGGTCATATCGTGTCACGCAAACATAGAGTTTTGGAAAATAACGACGTTCTTGAAGACTAAGCCTCTTGTTAATGTTGACCCTATTTATGAGCTTTTAAATATATTCCTTTTGCCAATTCTAATGAAAAATATGTAAATTTTCTTTTTGCAATGTCTTACAAGTAAAAAGAAAAGTCAATCTGTTTATCATGATTTCTGTTAAAAACTGTAACATATCTGTGATATAGCTTTAATTTCATGGAACAAGAAGTAAGTGAATATTTCATAGTTCTCCAGAATATTTCTGGATAAGTTATAGAGCTTAACAGAAATGAATAAAGTTTATCTTCCATCTAATCTCATTCTTTTTATTTAGATTTTCCCAATTAACCATTGTGTAAGCAATTGCTTACTGAATAAAGACATTTAGGTACATCTTTTTTTGCAGTTGATTTACAAAGTTTATTTGTCTTAATTATATAGTTAAATAAATACAGAATATTTCTGTATATTACATATTTAACATGGAATTTAAATATTCCTTTAATCACTTTAATATGTAATTTGGGATTTGTCTTGGGAAACTTGGAAATCATTACTAATTTGTTCATTACATTTTGTTAGTTGGTCAGCATTTTAGTATCTTATAATAACATTATATCTCTTTCACTGACTATGGAATTCAAAAGAATCAGTGATGGTTTTGAGGTCATACAGGGAGTCAATATTATCAAGCAGATTTCCTGACTCCAGACATATTTCCTTTATAATTTATATGCCAAATTATGGAATCTCTAGGGATCATTTTGATAATATGACTAAGAGATGGTATTGTGCTATCTGTTTGGTTGAAGGCACTTTATTTTTCCAATTATCTCCAGATATGGATAAATAGTGCCAGAGTCATAGAATAATTTGTTTAAATTTGTTTTACTACTCATCCTCCATATGCAAATATCACTCATTTCTGTCGGGCCTAAAGGCCTTCTTTCTGTAGGCTGCCCTCCATTTCTAATATATGAAATACTACATTCGGCAAGAAAAGAAATGTTAATTTACTAATCGGTTCACAAAATATTTGTTATTTAGTTCATTCAAATTTATTGAGGTGCCTCAATTACAAAGCACTGTTCTAGGCACCATAGGCTCTGTATTATGCACTAAATAATACATGCTAAGAAGCATTTTGGGCTGCTCTTGTTCACTTTGAATCTGTTGAAAAAATATTCACATCTTTTGACATGTTTGTAGGTTTCTTGTCACTCAGGACGTTGTGATGTGTGTTAATTTTGAAAAACCTGAAAAAATTCTGTTATTTCCCTTGTGTATGTAGGAACTCACTAAAATTAGGCAGGCTTTTGAAACACTATTTGGCCTTTTGTTTTAGTTTTCATTATTGAATATAACTTACTTTTCATATAATTCCCTTGAACATTTTCTAAATCTCTTGGGAAATGTAATTTAAAAGACTTCTCATCGAAACCCATTTAGGTGACGCTGAAATGTAATTTAAAAGACTTCTCATCGAAACCCATTTAGGTGACGCTTTAAGAGTATGCATGTAAGACTGAAGAGATCAACTGGTGAATAGGTGCTGTTGGAAAAGTTATTATTTTTTAGGTTAATGTCCTCAAGAGAGCTCAGGGGTGAGGGTGGATTAGGGTGAGATCCTAATATATCTTCAGACTTTCCCACTTTATAAACTTCTTCACACAAGCAGTCCAATTATATATTCTTCCAAATTTCATTTAAACTCTTATGTATTCAATATTGAAGACCATCTTGTGTCTCAATTTTCTGAACTTAAGGTGTCATATATTCTTGCTCTGTTGGTTTTGAATTCTAGTGAAACTTTTACTACATGTCCTTTTTCAGAACACATTATTCTAGTAAGGAAAATAACTGATATTTGAATTATTGTTATAACACAAACATGTAAGCACTATTTTAAGGCAAATGTCAAATAATATTCATGATTACCACACACTTTTGTTAATTCATTAAATATTGAGTTATTTTAGATAACTGAAATTTGGATAGCGACGTAATGTCTTGACTTCTCACTTCTGCACCAATAGTTTCAGGTTATCGATGACTGCAATTACATTTTTAATGAAAATACAGATCAGCGAGAATTTCAGGGATGGCCTAGTCCAGAGGTTTAATGGAGTTATATTCAGGGCCAAATTCAGGCTGCCAAATTAGTTTGTTCAGTATGCACAGTGTTTTAAAATACTTGGATTGAAATGCAGTTGGAAGAAGACGCTTCTCCGTTTTCCACTGTCTACACTACATTCTGTTGCTATGTAGGCTATTCAGTTGCTTACGTGACTTTCCTGACCATTGAAGGCACTTCAGTTTTCCATACCTTGCTTAGTTCAAGGACCGAAGTTTACCTATGTGAAGATAGAAGTATTTCTGTCGTTATATTTTCTTCTGTAGTAACTGTTTGGCATATATTGGTTGAAGTGAATTAACAGTATTCTCCAGGTCAAATATCTAGGATCTCTATCATAATAAGAAATATACAGGGATTTCAGAGTGATCAATTTTTGCATTTTAAAATTGCAAACTTTTACTTAGGCTACTGGTATTTTTGGTATTTTGCTGTTGTTTTTGACCTCAAAACATTAATTTAGAATTTAATTTTATGCTTTAATATATACTTAAATAAACATGTTACATTTATATACCATATTTGGGAAATGGTTTGTTAAAAGTATTATACATAGTGTAAATCATATGTAAATAATTGTGCTAATGATGCAGCGTTGAAATAATTTCCTATCGTGCCCGTTTAACTGAGATAGTACTGTTGAAGGGACTTGCTGTTAGGAGTTTAGTAATCCTTTTGAAAAAAGATAACAGTTATAATCTATGGTGTGCTGCAACAAATATTTATGAAGAAATTACTTATATTTGTTTATCACATTTTTATATTGCTAACCACAATAATAAATATAATTGTGTTAGTTTCTCTTTCTGAAAATTTTAACCTAAACCATTTGATCTGTTTTATCTCATTCTAAATTATCTACTGTATCTGAGAAAATGTTACAATACATAGTAGGCCCTTCATATCCGTGGATTCTCATTCATGAATTCAACCACTGTGGGTACTTTGAGTATCTCAAATACTCAAAAAAGAAAAAAAG
The DNA here is from genome assembly GCF_049350105.2 of Macaca mulatta. Classification (NCBI taxonomy): domain Eukaryota; kingdom Metazoa; phylum Chordata; class Mammalia; order Primates; family Cercopithecidae; genus Macaca; species Macaca mulatta. Next base: position 89,531,039 of record NC_133417.1, read on the forward strand.
CACATTGTATTTGTACTTAACATGTATAAACATTTTTTTTTCTTGCCATTATTCCCTAAATAATACAATATAACAACAGTTTACATAGCATTTACATTTTACTGGGCATTAGAAATAATCTTATCTCCAGATAATTTAAAGAATAAGGGACGATGTGCATAGACTATATGTAAATACTATACCATTTATGTAAGGGACCTGAGAATCTGTGAATTTTGATATATATCCTAGGGGGATCTTAGACCCACTTCCCCATGGATATGCAGAGATAACTGTATACTGTATTATGATAGTGTCTTTAAGTAGCCATGATTCATTATTTTTATAAACATATTACAGTACACTTTCTATTACAATATAAGATTAAGAGGAGTAATAAATAATTAAAAATCAGTCATGGTTGTCAAAGTAAACAAAGTCCATTACCTGAGGTATTACTCTGAATTCTTTCATAATGGTTTGGCACCACTGGAAGAAAGTTACATACTTTTCTACCTGTAAGTACATTTAATATACTGATTGTTTATGATGTCAATGCTGTGCTCAAATTATAAGAAAACATTTTTTCTTAAATAGTATTTGAAAAATTACGTGTATTAAACATGATGGCTAGCTTTATGTGTCACCTGGAATAGTAGCGTATTGGTCCATTCTCACACTGCTATAAAGATAGTACCCGAGACCAGGTAATTTATAAAGAAAAGAGGTTTAATTGACTCACATTTCCACATGGCCTTAGAAAACTTACAATCGTGGTGGATGGTGAGGGAGAAGCAAGGACCTTCTTCCCTTGGTGGTAGGAGAGAGAAGTGCAAACAGGGGAAATGCCAAACGCTTATAAAATTATCAGTTCTAGTGAGAGCTCACTTACTATCCCAAGAACAGCACAGGGGAAACTGCCCCTATGATCCAGTCACTTCCCTCCCTCAGCACCTGAGGATTACAATTCAAGATGAGATTTGGGTGGGGACACAGAGCCAAGTTATATCATGTAGCCAGTTATTTAATCAAATTCTAATGTAGGTATTGCTGTGAAGGTATTTTGTAGATACACTTAATGTCTACAACCAGTTGATTTTAAGTAAAGGAGATTACTCTTGAGGATGTGGTTTAGCCTGATAACCAGTTGAAAAAATCTAAGAGCAAAACTGAGGTTTTCTGGAGAAGAAATTCTACCTGAAAACTTCTGTAGCAACTCCTACTTGAGTTTCCAGCCTGCAGGCACTGCCTTCACATTTAAGATTTACCAGCTCCTACAATCACTGAGTCAGTTTGTTAAAATAAATCATATGTGCATCTACACACACACACACACACACACACACACACACACACACATCATATTGTTCTTATGTGTCTGGAGAACCTTAACCCTTAACTGATACAGTGAAAATCAGTTTATAATGTTTCTTTTATAAGGAGCTAACTAAATGTTTGAAATGTAAATTCCATTTGGATTTAATAGGAAATCGATGCATTAATGTTGATAACTATATAGGTTTAAAATTGATAGACCTGATTGTGGAATTTTTCTGCTATTTTATATACAGGTTTACAGTAACTTTATCTGAAGTGTTTGTCTGGATTACAATTTCTCTCTCTCAATCAACACACCTCAAGCATCTAAAACAACCTCTATGTAAAATGGAGTTATTCTTATCTGTTCAACCCCAACAGCTTACTACAAATGTTTATTGTACTTGAAGAAAGTCAAGCTCTTTCTGTATTAGATAAAATATTGTATTAGTCTGTTCTCATGCTGCTATAAGGACGTAACTGAGACTAGGCAATTACAAAGGAAAAAGGTTTAATTGACTCACAGTTCTGCATGTCTGCGGAGGCCTCAGGAAACTTACAATCACGGCAGGAGGGGAAGCAAACACACCCTTCTTCCCATGGTGCTGGGAAGGAGAAGTGCCGAGCGAAGGGAGAGAAAAGCCACTTATAAAACGATCAGATCTCATGAGAACTCACTATTATGAGAACAGCATGAGGGTAACTGCCCCCATGATTCAGTTTCCTCCCACCAGGTCCCCTCCCGTTCCACCTCCATGACATGTGGTGATTATGGGAACTACAATTCAAGATGAGATTTGGGTGGGGATACAGCCAAACAATATCAAATATATCTTTTAAAGTTAATTTCAAAAGTTTATACTTTGTTAGCCTGAATTTAAGCAAATGAGCTTTAAATTGAGGTTATGTAAAATGAAGGACGTTCATTTTACAAAACAAAATTTCTTCATGAAATGTACAAAATATGTACAGAGTTATATCAATGTCCACCAGCCAGAGATACCAGGACATAACTCTAGTTGAATCACGTTAGGAACATTGGTATTTGTTGAAATGAGGTTAAATGCACACCATGGAGAACCTTGATGCATCTCTTGAAGAGAGTATAAGGGGTAGTTCTTTAGGATTTGGGATTGTGCAAGGTGTATTTTCTGGAGAGTTTACTAAAACATTTTTAAATTCTGGATTGGATACTGTGATAAATAAAAGACAATTCTATATTGGGTATCTTAGGACTTTCTATCTAGGAGCAAAGAGAAACAAAGTGGGGTAGGGCTGTAATTGGTGAAAAAGAAGCTTTCCTCATAATGACTGGCAGAGGGAGATGCTGGGTAACAAAAACAGTGTTTTTGGTAATGTATATGCTCAAATGTGATTGTGGAGTGGACTTGTTATTGTTAAGCTTCATCACAGTCATAGGGTGACCTTGTCTGATATTCGTGTATCATGAAACTCCTTATATTTGACAAGAGAATATCATGCCTCACTCTTAGATCCAGACAAGCTCCTACCCATCAGTTCTTGAGAGCTGCTTTTTCCTTTCTCAGATATGACCATGAGATAGATGGTTGCAAAAGGGAGGGAAGGAGGACAAGCTGATAAGAGAGATTATTTCAGGGACGTGAGATCCAAAGCTGAGAACTTTTAGGAATGAGTTAGGTGTCAAGATGGAGCAAAGAGGGCTTGTGCCACTTATTACCACACTAGTATAAGGAGTTTGGAGATAAAACATCCACCTCTGGAGACAGATATAGGGTAAATAGTGTTTTCGGGAGAAACAGGCTTCACTTAAAACAAACAAACAAACAAAAAAATAGTTTAACTTCAGTGAAAAGTTTGAATCTACAGAATTTTTTTGATAACAGACACTTATGAATTCAAGTAAAACATAGTCCAAGAGTTTTAGGATACGTAGAAATATAGACATTTGTGTCAGAAAAGAGGATGTAACCTAGCCATATGGAGAATAAAGTTCAGGTAATGAGGAAGAGTTTGGGAGTTCTTGAACAATGTCACTGGAGACACAGAGTAGGATAAAATTGGTTCTGACAATCATACTATTGGTAGTAGCAGCAGTGGAGTGGTGGAGGGAAACAGAGGTAGGACTGTATGGGCAGCACTCAGAATTTTGAGACTCACCATTGACTACTGCTGTGACTCTGAATAATGCATGACCCTTTCTCTGAGCTTCAGAGTTCTCTCCTGACTCCTGCTGAAGTGTTCTGACAGAGGGGCATGGTTACTCCTAGTGCACAGAATTTCTCCCAGATTTGACCACAACGAGTTAAAATTATTAACAACAATTCAAAAATTAACTCTTTGCCTTTGATTGGGCTTCCATAACAAATTAATATAGACTGGGTGGCTTAAACAACAGATACTTATTTCTCATAATTCTGGAGTCTGGGAAGTCCTAGATCAAGTTCCTAGCTGATTCCATGTCTGGCGAGGACCTTCTTCCTGGTTTGCATGTGGCTGTCTTCTCATAGCATTCTCACATGATGGAGGACAGAGAGGGAGATTAGTTATTGTGTCTCTTCTTATGAGGGAAGAAATCGCACACACGAAGGTTCCACCCCCATGACCCAATGATCTCCCAAAGGCTTCATCTTCTAATACCATCACATTGGAAGTTAGGATTTCAGCATATGCATTTTGGGGGATACAGAAGTCCCATTCATAGCACCCATCTATATTGTCTTGTGTGTGCCCCTCAGAGAGGAAACACCTAAAGAATGAAAAGTAGAGGGTTATTGTTTGAATATGTCCCCCAGAAGCTCATGTTTTGTAAAAACTTCATCCCCACTGCAGCAGTGTTGATAGGTGGGACATTTGGGAGATGATTGGGTCATAAGAGCTCTGCCCTCATGAATGAAGTAATTCGTTCATAGGTTGATAGATTAATGGTCTGTCTGGGGGGGGGGGTGTTTATTATTTTAAAAAATGGATCTGTTATAAAAATCAATTTGGCTGTTACTCGTAAGTCCACTTGCAATGTGATGCCCTGTGCTGCCTCTGGACTCTGCAGAGAGTCCCCACCAGTAAGAAGCTTGTCACCAGATGCAGTCCAAACCCTTTACCTTTGATGTTCCAGCCTTGACAACTGTAAAAAACAACTTTTTAAATGTATTGTCCAGTCTCAAGTATTCTTTTATAGCAACAGAAAACAGACTAAGACATCAGAGTGAGTAAGTTTTGTTGCAAAGACTTTAGAAAAAGCCTGAAACTCTGGGAATTGCCAAAGACTTTTAGATTGGTTATGGAAAGCAGAATATTTGAAGTCAGTAAGTTAATAGGAAGGAAGTGAGACTAGTTGCAGAAAAGGAATGGATTTAATGAGAAGTGTGTAGTGATTTTTTTTTTTACAACTGGTCAAGAACAAAAAGATGGAATTATATGTAGATTCTGTCTTTGTTTAGTAAAAATGTCTCAAGTGGCATAATCTAGTGACTCCCAAGAAAGCATCAATGGAAACACTGTAAAATTACATTTGTGTTACCTCCTTAAAAAGGTTATATTAGCAAAATACCATTCCTTGGTGAAGACATTCAATGTCTGTACATTTATAGTTGAGAAGAAAATGACTATTTTTACTCCAGAATTGTGTTCTTGCACCCAATTTAGCAAGAAAGTCTACTACAACCAGTCACTTGTGTTATGACCTGGGTAGCGTTCACCTCTCTCCCTGTCAGTTATGTTATCTTTAGATAAAGGATATGATAATAAAATTAACTATGTATGGATTTACATAATTTGGACACTATTGCTATTGAACCATGCCCACATTTCCTTATTTTCTCAGTGTCTTAGTCTATTTGAGCTGTTATAAGAAAATACCACTGATTGACTGGCTTACATAGAACAGAAATGTATTTCTCACAGTTCTAGAGGCTGGGAATTCCAAGATTAAGGTACCAATTTTGTGTCTGGTGAATCAGACTTCTTCCTATATTGGGGAAGTGGGCAAAGGAATTCTCTAGGCCTCTTTTATAAGGGCGCTAATCTGTTATGAGGGTGGGGTTCTCATGACCTAATTACCTTCCAAAGTCCTCATCTCTGATGCCATCACATTGGGGCTTAGAATTTCAACATATACTTTTTTGGGGGGTGGCGGCAAACATTTAGAACATAGCTCTTAGCTTACCTGTGGCATTTCTTACATATTTATGCATATCCCGAGAATGCATAAAATCTTAAATATGTGCTGAACCCTAAATATTTTAGATTATGAAGACATGAAAATCATAAGGAAACCCTCAGATATCAGTCATTGCCATGACTCATAAAGTTCATGGAACAATGGGAAGCTTGTTTTTTTGGGAAACTTAGAAATTCTTTTAATTCTCTTCAATAATAATTTTAATAGCTATGATTCCCTTGCAATGTCTTCTAAGATTACTGAAGTTCTGATGCTACAAAATTAATATTTACACTAGGGGGCGACATAACATTTCCTCTTCTTTTCGAAAAGATAGGCATAGTAATCAACCATAGATTAGTAACATTGTCAAATATACTTATCACAATTTTATTAGGAAAGAGTCACTTTAAATTTTATTAGCCAGAAAGTCAATATAAGAAGGCAACATGGGGGTGATGCGTTTGCTGTGTACTTTGTTTGTATACTTCACCTAGTGATTATTTTTGGCCATTATCTATTTCAGTCACATGTGATACATGGAGAAGATATTGCTGACATAGAGTTGATGACCAATTGTATCTTTCTTAGATGTCACTCCTGGCTGTAAAAGTATCAGTCTTCCTATTGAAGCGGATGTTTTTAGGGTTTTTTTTAGTTTCTTAAACCTTTTATGATTCTTAATACCTAATTTGCTTTAATGTCATAGCTAATTAATCATTACATTTGATTGAAATGTTCATGGAGTACATTATTAACCAAAATAAAGGTTGACTGTGATGATAGTTACTTGCTGAAAGAATATCTAAAATATGAAATAATATGTGAACCTTTGAAAACTATTTCTTATTTTCATGATTGCCATAAGTGATATCATATAAATAGAAAACAAAGTTGAAAAATATCTGAGATCCAAATTTTCAAACTTTATTAAAATTTAATGAAATTTTCTTCATAACAATTGGTATTATATTTCTAGGGAAAGAGTACAGATTGTATAAAATTATACAAACTTTTCTGTTTGTATTACCAATCACTGGGAAATTATTGGTTCAACATGAAAGATGTAATTTTTTTTTTTTTTTTTGAGACGGAGTCTTGCTCTTGTCGCCCAGGCTGGTGTGCAGTGGTGTGATCTTGGCTCACTGCAACCTCTGCCTCTTGGGTTCGAGCAGTTCTCCTGCCTCAGCTGAGTAGCTGGGATTACAGACTCCCACAACCAAGCCCGGCTAATTTTCGTATTTTTAGTAGAGACAGGGTTTCTCCATGTTGGTCAGGCTGGTCTTGAACTCCTGACCTCAGGTGATCTGCCCACCTCAGCCTCCCAAAGGATGTAATTTTTATGGATGAGGACTGAAAGGAGTTGATGTTATGATACATACTGCTACTCAAAAACACACAAAGCTATTTCACAGATAGACTGATAGTAATAGAATTTCAGATGGAGTTTATCACTTATTGCTGTGCTGAAGAGCCACATTGAAGACAATCTATTTCCATATTATTCCACAGTAAAGGGTTAAGTAAATAATAATAAATCAAAACTAAATGGATCTTCGTGCAGCAGCTAGCATTATATAAGCTCAATTTGATTAAATAAGAAACATTTGGAGACTGAGGATATTGTTGTTTCCTTATAATGTTAAATTGCCTTAATTAAAATACTATACCGCAATTTAACTCACATATGATATTGTATGAACAAGTATTTGCCTTTCAGGCATCAAACACTCCAACTATTTTGACTCATTAGCAAGGTGCTGATATAATTCTATGAAGTATAGAAACTGTGTAGAGAATGAGACATTCTCCTCTTTTCTCTTAGAACCCTTCATAAAATAAGTCTCTAAATGTTTCTTACTTAATCAATCACCATGGAATACTATGCAGCCCTAAAAAAGGATGAGTTCATGTCCTTTGCAGGGATATGGATGAAGCTGGAAATCATCTAACGTAGGTGACGGGTTGATGGGTGCAGCAAACCACCATGTCACATGTATACCTATGTAACACAACTGCACATTCTGCACATGTATCCCGGAACTTAAGTTATAATAATAAAAAAAGAATAATTGGGTGATGGTACATCCAGGTTTGCCAAAGATAGTCCCAGTTTATGCTGTTGTCCTGGCATTATTAATAATGGCACTGCCTTTAACTCTCACAATTAACTTGAATGATAACTTATATGGTCACCCTGCTGGAAAAAAAAATTACCACAGTAACAGAAACCTACTTGAAGTGATGCCTCTTTTTCTATTCTGGCTTGAATTCTGCATTCTTTGAGGATATGTAGACTCATGACAGAATCCTATCTACAGATGATGTATTTCATATTATTTTTGGCTTTTTTTTTTTTTTTTAAACAATCTCAAGCCCAATAATAGGCAGTGATATAAGGAATGTAGTTCCTTTCTCCCCACTTTCTGGCAAGTTAAGTTTAGCCACCTGATACAAGAAGGGACATTCAGAGGTAGGATGGCACAAGACACAGGGTCCACTGGAGATCACTGGAAGCAGCTGCAGCAGAGCTAAGAGAAGAGAGTCCCAGCTAATGTTCAGTCACCACACACTAACACCATCAGTGAAATGTTCCTGGGCCTGAAGAGCCAGCTGTGTTGTTCCTAGCTGACTATTTAAGTGACAGAACTTGGCTCAAGCATTGACAGTTTTGGTTCCTCAATAAGCCTGATTCAACAGGGTCACCTTTGAATCTGTCCTCCACCTTTCCAATAAACCTATTTTATGCATCATTCAAAGAGTTAATTTTTTTTTTCTGAGAAACATGACTAGATTTGGGAAAAATACAGTATTTTATTTTATTTTATTTTATTTCAATATTTTCTGGGTTTTCCAGAGTTTTCATGTGTTTCACACCTTCCTTTGCTTCCCACCATTCCCCTTTCCATTTGGAACCAGAGAGACCTGAGTTTGAATTCTAGCTGTGTAACCTGAGCCAGTTATTTAACCTCTTTTTTGTTTCTGTTTCTTTGTCCGTAAATAGCAAAAACTACAATTAATTTTAGTCCCTGCTGTACACCAAATGTTATCTTGAATATATTATACATATTATATGTAATTACTACTGAAATACTCTAAGATGCATATGTGTGAATGGCATTGTTGTAAAGATTAAACAATATAAGGGAAGTGTCATTTTCAGTGTCTGGCATATAATAAAAGCTATTATTTTTACAATTATTGCCATCTTATAGAAGAGTTATTGTTCTTCTCTTCCAAAGCTAGTAAATGGACGTGTGCTTTTCAGACAGAGCATAAGAGCTGCCAAATAAATAGGGAATAGGTGCTTTAGGGAGTCCAGGGAAATAAAGGTCAGGGAATTGTTCATAAAATTTAGTGTCTATATATAGCCTATAAGTAGATTCCGTAGTTTATTCTATGCAGGAAAATAAAGTTCTATGGGGCGCAGATTCCAAAAATAATTGGTCATAAATATCACCTGAAAGTTTAGAAAATGTAACATCTTGGACCTCATTTCATAGGTACTAAATCTTAATATCTGTGGGTATGGTGCAGGAATCTAGCTTTCCTAAGTGCCCCCAGATGACTCTTGCTGTTATAGGATAAAATACATGTGGTTTGGCTTCAATGAACTTGTTCCTGAAGAATGTTTGGATGCCACACATTCATATTTAGTATGAGAGATGAGGCCCTCCCCTCATCATTTTCTTAGGTTCTCTTTTCTCCACTCCTTACCCTCTCACCACCTACAATAAATCTTTTAGAAAATTAGCTATACATTTGTTTCATTATAAAAAACAGAGAAGATAAATTTTAAAAACTTGAAAAAATTGTAGTTATAATATAGTTAAAGGACATAACTTTAAAATTTAATAGAATCTAACATCTACAGAATGGGTGGAAATGTAAGACTGTACTTTGTAAGCAGAATAAATCTAGTTCCAGGTTAAGCTTCACGAGAAAATTTAGTTAACTTGGCCAATTTCCTTTTCAACAGTGCTTTAATGTCTTAGTTTATGCAGAAATTAGGGTATAATAATGCATTCATAGTATTCAGTAATTTTCAGTGTATGCTGTTTTTAAAAACTGTTATGTTGAATAACAAAGCAAATGATTGAGACAATAAATTTGTTTAAACATCATGTAATTTGAAAAATGAAAAGATATAAAAGTAAATAGCTTTATGAACAGCAGAATAAATCCATGGTGTTTTTATAGAAAGTATATCTAAGATTTAAAAATTGAGAGCCTGAATTTATAAATAAAATAACTTATACCAATTATTTTATTTTAAAATGCAGTATAAGTACTCTTAAGTCATTTTTGGATATATGGAACTTTCATCATTGTTTAGAATTTTTACTTATATTGTGAATATGATGTCTTAGGAATCAATTCTACTTTAATAATTGTGTGGTTAAGTCAATTATTTAATATAGTTTTATAAATATTCTAAATGCCTTTTATTAATCTTCTCTAAATCGTATTTTCAAATCATTAAAACAAATCCACAGACTTTAAATTAATTTCTCACATATTGAGCACTTATTCTTTGTTAGGTCCATTGATAAAAATTTACATAAAATATGTCAAACATTGCAGCAACTATTTAATTTGATATTATTATAATTGCCATTTTACAAATGAGAAAACTTAGTGTTTAGAGGTTACATCTTATCCAATGACATCTATTTTGTCTTTAATTTATACATGTGTTGTGGACACTACAGAATGGACAAGAATACTAAGACTTTAACATATGTGTGTTTATATTTAGTCCATTGTGTTTAGTTTATCTTACAAGTAATAAATAATATGCATTCTCATATCCTAGAAAATATGGCTATGCCCAGTTATTGAGATTAGAATTCAGAAACACATTTATAAATCATTCAATATTGCCTCCAAATATCATGGTTTAATTTGCAAAAATAATTTGCTCTTTCATTTATTTTTCTATTTTTGGTATAAACATCCGGATACTTAATTAAAATTGGCATTATTGCCTATTTATTAACTTACCAAAAAAGTTTTTAAGAAGGACATTTTCTGGTTTGTTTTTCTCCTTATTACAGGTAATTCAGCAGAAGCCAATCAATTAGGTTATATAAGCACGAAGTAGCGTGTTTCGTGTACATTATATATTGCACCAACATAGGAAAAAAGATTATTTAGTAACAGATATGATTTTAGTAAAATTCAGGTGTTAAAATATTTTTCTAGTACAGTTAGGTTTCCATATCCACAAGTTTCACAGGGCCTACCATGGAACGTTAGCATCCTCGGATTTTGGTATCGCTGGGATTCCTGGAACCAAACCCCCTGTAAACCTAGGGACGACTGTATCAATCCATGTTGCAGTTTTCCCTCAGCTTTTAAAAATTCCTAGTTCTGAAACCTTCTATTTACTATTAAGATTAATAAAAGTTCTCACATTAAATAAAGAATTATTTGCAAGCTGTTTATACCTGGAAGTGCACCACCATTTTCTGGAATATATTATTGGTTCTTCCATTTGAAGGAATAAGATAAGCAAAGCTGCCCATTTCCTAATCACTGGGCTTTGCAGTACACATTTATAGAGATTGGCTTTCAGCTAAGACAGTTCATAATGTGTAGGTTATGCTTCCATCTTTTTCAGAAACTATTTTGAGGGAGAGTATAAGAAGATAAAAAGATCGGGGGGCTTTTAATATATTTTTTGGTAAGATGCTGATGCATCTAAACTTATTTTCTACTAATTGCTGGCTTTGCTGAAGGCAATGAGAGCAGGGAGGAGAAAAACACCTTGTGAAGTGTGAATAAAAAGTAATCAGGAGGGAGCCTTTGAGCAGACATTTGGTGTGATTTGTAAAGAGGTTTCTTATTCTTTCTGTCTTCATTAATTTGTTCCAACACCAAATTTATGTATAAAAATATATAGTGATAAACATAGATTTGTTCATGTATATATGCATATATAATCTGATCAAAATAACAACTGTAATGTAGTTAGAAGCTTTTATTTAAAAATAGAACACATACATATTGTTTGTGTGTTTTTTTAAGGTTATTGTATAGTCTATAGTGCTTCAAGCTATATGAATAGAATTGCATCATTTTAAGGGTCTTTATGTTGAGAAAATATTGTAGTAACTTTGGAAGTGGAGAAGAAAGGAAGTCAACATTCTTAATGGCAATAAAGGAAGCTAGAAACAATTACTGTATGGCTAAGAATAAAATTAACGATAAATATCCTTCAAATAGAAGTTCGCAAGTTAATATCATGCCTCTATATCACATTTCTTCTAAGTTAGTATTTTTATGTAAATATGTTTATAATAAAAAACATGATTTTAAAGCAGGTAGGTACCATTATCACCTCCGTTTTATGAATGAACAACTCTAAGTATCTAGCCAGAGGTTATACATACTTATGAGTGATTCAGAGTAATTTTAACTTAGGTTGTGATCTCATCACAACCACAATAAATGATAATTATTTATAACAATTCTTATAATAATGATAGACTATAAACATATTTTACAAAGAATAAATATAGCAGAGAAGTCAGTTAATTATGTGATGCAAACTTAATAAATTATTTGCAAAAAATGTGTTTCACATTATACCCTTAAAAACAATTTATGATTAAATCTATAGGTAAAAAATACATCCAATTATAAATCAAATATACATTTCTCAAAATAAGTGTGTGAACATCCCTAGGGAAGTATATTTTCTAGCTTCTTAAGTCTTTATTTTATATCACAAAATTACATATGAATATCAGATTATGAATAATATGATAAACACTTATTTCACTGATTTAAAATATAAACCATTAAAGAAAGTTTGTATGGAAACATTTGAAAAATGTAAAGTAATCACATTTAATGATAGGTTATTGAGCTCTAGCTTATAAATCTCTCTGATCTGTTTTGTGTACCAAATACTGCATTATAATTTTCTAACATTCCTTCATGCAAATCAAAAGAAACAGATAGTGTGACAAAGATTCCTGCAAATAAGACTTAAAATATATTGCTTAATTTTCTGCTAAAAAAATTGCTAGTTCTGCAAATTGGTTCATAAAAGGAAGAAGTGTCTAAGCAATAATTTTCACCAAGAGGCAGGCTATCTGTGAAAATAAGGTTGTGTTTTTGACATTAGATTGGAATCTAAGTGATTTGATTTTTATTTTAGCAACTATGCCTCATTAAAAATTGGCAAAATGAACTCATCTATTTATTCATCAGAATGAATTAAACAGGGTAATAACAGAATATGATGAGTCTCCCTTTCTGAAACCTCTGGTAATTTCTTAGTCATCAGGGTATGGAATCACACATATTATTTTTGCTTGAGCCTGTAGAAAGTCATTTTCAAGGAGAGTATAATATTACAATAAGTGGAAAAACACAGGAAGAGAGAATTTCATATAGGAGACAAAAAATTGTAAATAAAATAGACGTAGTAAATATTTGGTATAGAAGTGTCACAATTATTGGTAGATAAAATGTGTAGTAATTATTTGATTGATTTCATTAGTTGTAAATGTAAACATCCTATCGATATTTTTATAATTTTAGTATATAAGGACTGGGATCATCAACTGTAGTAAATGTTTAATAAGAAGATAGCTGCAATTTATTTCCCAATTGTTTGGATTTTTAATAGCATTTATTTTTCTATATCTTTAATTTCCTATAACAAGAATACTTAATAGATGATAGCTAGATAATGACAGAAGCAGACAGAAATAACAGATAAACATAAACAGACATTTAAGTCTGTCAGTTTTGGAATTTCAGAAAGCTAGAAAAAAATGTATGTACATACATAAAATACTCAAAATTTTCACATATTATCTCATACATTTTTAGTTCTATTTTCAAAATATAGAATCATTTAGAAAAATAACTTTCCAGATGAAATATATTTCTTCTTACTTTTTACAACACTGGTAGATAATTTTTTTTTTTTTTTTTTGAGACGGAGTCTCGCTCTGTCGCCCAGGCTGGAGTGCGGTGGTGGGATCTCGGCTCACTGCAAGCTCCGCCTCCCGGGTTCACGCCATTCTCCTGCCTCAGCCTCCCGATTAGCTGGGACTACAGGCGCCCACAACCGCGCCCGGCTAATTTTTTGTATTTTTAGTAGAGACGGGGTTTCACCGTGGTCTCGATCTCCTGACCTTGTGATCCGCCCGCCTCGGCCTCCCAAAGTGCTGGGATTACAGGCGTGAGCCACCGCGCCCGGCCTGGTAGATAATTTTTAAATCATGTTTAGATATTTGGGATAAAACTTAGAAACCATAACAGATATCAAGTAAAATACACTATACATTTGCTTGTTGATCCCAGTAACAAATTATTTTCCATTATCAACACTTGTATTAATAATTATATATGTGCATGTATTTGTATATAGTTACATATCCATGTATCCATATTTCTAGATGGACAATCCGACATAAATGCCTTTAGAATTTGTAGGTTTAATTTCTGTCATATTGTTCCTGGATAATTACACTATGCTACTAGAGAAAGTATATGTCTGCATTGGTGTGTACATATTCATTTATTTCTATATTTCTGTAACAAATGCCTATTGATGGCCTCTATGTAGCTGATACTCTACTAGGAGTACTAATACAATGTTCTTTTCTTACAGATTGTACTGTTTAGTGCAGTGGTCTCCAAAGTAAGATGCATGTACCCCAAACAAGTGTGTAGTATAATTTACTGGCAGCAAGTAGAAGTATTAAAAAAAATTATCCAGATATTTGTGATTATCTTATTTAAAAATATTTCTATAACATTTTACAATGTATAGAAATTCTTGTACCTATTCTTTTAATTTGAAAGCCTTCTTAATAGCATTATGCTGTCAAACAAATGAAGAGATTTGATTGGCATATGAAAAAAGAATTGACTGCAATCTGCAATGAAAACATTTTATGGCCAAAGACCATTTTGAAATATGGCCCGAATTTGGTTTTTCATGTGAAATTTTGAAACATCTCAATTAGTCATTAATTTGCCTGTTCTGTACACATTTCCAGGCATTTTATTTGTATTTTATCCTAACAGAACCTTATTTGGAAAGTACTCTGATTGTATCTTACTGGTGTCATTCAAATTCAGGCAATCTGTCTTCAGAGCCAGAGCTTATATCCACTATGCTAGTCTATCTCTCACATCAAGTTCATTGAAAGGGTGCAGTGATAACTGTAGGTCAGGAAATAAGTATGATATTAATAGCTGTAGTCCATTTTTCATTATTTGCATCTTTACATTGTGTCACGAAATAGGAAGTATTTCAATTCCTGTAAAGTATACCTTTCTCCACAGTGTGAATTTATGGTTTTTTGATTGCATTATTTTAAAATAATGTTTGAATTGTAATCAAAGATTGATTCAAATTTGAACTTACAATATTCTGATCACCCAAGACCTGGGAAAATGGAGCTTATTGAGATAAATTCCCTGCACCAAAAGGAACATTGATTTTGCATTAGATATTAATAAAATATTTTAAATTATATGTACCGCTGAGTGAAAAAAGTGCCTACCACCTTCAATAGACTTTCATTCTATTTAAATCAATTTATGCCATATACACTTTGGGGTATATATATCAGCTTTTTTGTTGATTTCAATAATACTGACATCTTATTAGTTTTTAAGTTGCTTTCAGAAAACACTATGATGTTAAGTGTATAAGAACAATACAACAACATTGAAAAAGACTTCATTGATTTGTATAAGATGTGTGTATGCATGAGTAAATTATTCTCTAGGAGAATAATTTAAGTAAATTAGCCTGAAAACAAACTGAAGAAAGGAAAGAACCTAGAACTGGAATACATATTCTGCAGAAAATTTTCAGTGAAGGGAATGCCATTTGATTATTGCCTGTAAGTGAACTTGAAAATAGCATGTGAAGAAGAGGTGCCCACACAACAAAGATATGATATTGCTCTGAAAAATCAGAACCATCTATCCCTTGTATCAACATCAGTACTACACGGATGAGTAGCTATATGCTATTAGGTGGACAAGAAAGGCATTCCCTTTATTTGCTGGAAAAATGAGCAGTGTGTATTTGAGCAACAATTACTTTGTAGACTATTCTTTATTGTAGTCATAGAAGAGGTAACTAAAAATGTCTGAATATTATCAGCCATTCCTTAATTGAAATCTACAATAATAGTAAGTATGATGTGTTTTATCCTCAAAATTCATAAGAAAATAATAAAATTAATATGAGTAAAACACTACAAAATAAAATATTGGGAAGTAATGGGATATTAGAAATAAATTTACTAAAAAATAAAATCCTGACATGAAATTTAAAAATTCATTTTAATGCTTGCATGAAGTAAAAAAGTAAACTCTTAAATATAAAAAAGCACAAGTGTTCTCTATCTTTTTATATTTCGAATGATAATAAGACTTGTAAAATACCTGGAAATTATTGAAGACTTTTCAAGTATTTTTGTGCCACTCTACTAAATGTATGTAAATTAAGGATGGGTCACATTTTTCATGTTTTTTTACTATGTTAATGGTTCCAAGAAACATTTGTTTTATTGACTTTTGTGTCCTGCTTAAGATCAAATTAGTGGTGTTCAAAACCATGCCTAGTTTTAATAAGTGACACGTGTTGAACATTACAAAAGCACACATTTGCTGAAGATGACATCCAAACACAGCACTTGACCCAGATAATGTTACTATATTGAAGCATGATTGTCATTGCACTGTCCACAATCTTTAAAAAAGAGCCACATTAACAAACACACACTCAGGTGTGCACATACATACACAACTTCCCCACATGTGGTATATGGCAAATGTCACAGCAAAACTATTAATGAAGTTGTTTGATTGCTAGATTAAGTGCAAATCATCCTTATTCAGATTATAGCATTCCACCAGGCCTCAAAACTTAAATAAATTATCTGATTTTAAGAGGAAAGCATAATTCAAGATACTTCTGGAATAATATCGAGAAATCAATATGCTTATTTAAACAATTAATCAAGGGACTGAAAATTCTTAGGTATATCTGACTTTTCCAAAAGTCTCACGAGCATGTCAGAATTCCTTATAATTGATCGACAAGGGTAGTTAAAATAATGCTGTTATTTTATAATAATTAAATATAATTAAATAATACCATTAATACATTTGCAGTTACCAGTAGATTAAAGGAGTGTTGGCTCCATTTTTATTCAGATATTCTTTCATGTAATGTTGATTAAAAATACTATGAGAATGGTGGTACAACTATGTGAATGTACTTAATGCCAATGAGTTGTACACTTAAAATGGTAAAAATGGTAAATTTTATGCTATATTTTACTACAATAAAAAAGTCTAAAAATACTATAAGAAATCTACAAGCTGGCTGTAAATATAATGCTTGGAGATTTCTGTGAAAGTCTTTCATCTCACTTTGATACAAATATAATTTTAAGTATCTAAATTGCAATACTCCCATGTTTATGCACATGCATGTCTGCATGTAAGTGATGTGGTAAGTTCTATATTACATTTTTCAGAGCCCTAGCAATGATTCTATAAAAGACTGAGCATATGTGCCAAGTTGGATCACTTACAAATTGGAGAAGACACACATTTTTATAAATTTTTGAATTGTTCATAACATAGGTTCCGGGTTGTAACTAAAAATTGGGGCTCCATTTGTAGTATTCTAAATTCTACACTACTGTAGTAGATATCCCTCCTTCTATGAGAGTCAACTATACCTTTTTCTGATTAAACTGAACCCTTATTTCCAATTTGTTTTGATTATGCAACATTCTTGGTGAAAAGCTGGTTATCATTCAGAATTGATTTCTGTATAGTTTTGAATTTATAATCATGAAGAATAGCAGCTGATTAAATTAATAAGTAACACTGCATTACAAAGTAAATTTGAAAATATATCACTTTGTTGAATGGGAATGGGTGAGTGGCATGCATACTGCTTCTATTGAGTTCCAGTATTACATTACTTACAGCAGTAAGTGGTTGTTCCATTTGTGAGGGGAATGTTCTATTGCTTCTGATCATTAAAATAAGCAGGATATTTTGATTATACCTAAAAGGCACTCTTGGTATCACCAAAAACAATGTAATCTCAGAATTATGTCTGAAATTTTTAATTCAAGAGCACCCAAATGAAAATGTCAAGAATCGGGTTGGCAGAAATGGGAGGACAAAAATAATAATAATAAATGTGGGTTTTTCCCTCTAGTAGATAGATATCAATTTCAGTAATGCAGCATGCGAGGGATATTATTTTAAAAGTTATGTCAAAAATTATAAATATGACAAAAATTATAAAATAGCCATCAGTTTATACACTATCATTAAGGATTTTATTATTGCTTTCTTATTTTTCTCACAAAGTCATGAATTAGATTCCTTGGAAAATTAGTTAACCTGAATGTTTAACATTATTATATGAAGTATTATTTTACATCCAGACAGATAAAAAGTAGGCAGGATCTGGATCTATGTTTACAGTGTAATCTAGGTAAGTGACTTAGTATGTTTCATTACATAAAGATGAATATGGTATAAATAAAATTGCTATTTATAATGAACAACAGAATATATGTGGACAGATGGAGAAATCGATAAATAACTAGATAAAAGGCACGATTTAAGATGAATATATTTTCATAAATCTTGTTTGAGGCTATTTTACCTTTTATAGTATAAAGCAGAGTGGAATGAATTATTTTATATTAACAGTTTATAAATTAATACTACTCTTTCATTAACTTATTTTGATTAATATTATTAGTGTTTTACTATTTAAATTCTTCCTAGAGATTAATTTAAATAAATGTTGTGAACACAATTTACTTGAAATTTTATACAGCTAAACACCAACAGATAACCTAACTTTGAGGATTTCTTAATATATAATACTTCTAGGACAGGGCAATTTTCCAATTTTTCTTTATAATCTCTAGTCCCGGTTGTTTTGTTTAATTAGTATTTTGAGAGCAGCTTGAGTGGTACATTTTCAGCATTGTGGATGGAGTAAAAATGTTCCTTTAATATGTTTCTACATTCTTCTGTTTGAAGATCTGTTAAAGACTGCACAAAAATTATTAAAAGAATTTATGCTTTTGAAATTTTTAAAGCTATTTTGTATACTTACTACTTGATATAAATTAAAATCCACATTTTTAAATAAACAATGAATTTGGAAAAGAATTTTTTCTTATCCATATAGATATGTCCATTATATTATAAATTATTACGACTACATCTGAATTACATAGACATATACCTCAGTGCTCAACAAGTAAATTATTATGTTTATCTATTCATGTTATCCTCTTGGTAATTTTTTTGTAATGTTCACAAATTTAGAAATGATATATCTTTATGACTGAAGAGAATAGCCCTACACTCTGTCTTATTACTGGAATGTTGTGTTTTAAATAAGTACACAATTGTAAAATTAAATGACTAGTGCATGTTGAAATATTTTGTTAGAATCAAATTATAATACCAAGTTAATTTTTTCTTCAAAATTTTCATTTATAGAAATGAATTGTTCAATATTATAACAATTAGGATGGGTATGAGCAGAGAAGACATTCAAACCATGTGGACTGTCATATATATAGACTTTCATGTAACAGCAGAAATGGAGAATTAATGCCCATTAAAATTAATTGCATACTTCTTTACTCATAGATAAAATTATAGCATCTCGGGTGGGTCTCTAAATGAAATTTCTTTTTTTTTTTTTTTTTTTTTTGAGACGGAGTCTCGCTCTGCCGCCCAGGCTGGAGTGCAGTGGCCGGATCTCAGCTCACTGCAAGCTCTGCCTCCCGGGTTCACGCCATTCTCCTGCCTCAGCCTCCGGAGTAGCTGGGACTACAGGCGCCCGCCACCGCGCCCGGCTGGTTTTTTGTATTTTTTAGTAGAGACAGGGTTTCACCGTGTTAGCCAGGATGGTCTCGATCTCCTGACCTCGTGATCCGCCCATCTCGGCCTCCCAAAGTGCTGGGATTACAGGCTTGAGCCACCGCGCCCGGCCGAAATTTCTTGCAGTGTCTAATTTAGGCCCAACTACAATGAATAAATACACAGTTCTACAGTGAAACAAAATACATGTATTAAGATGCTGCTTAATGCTAGCAAACTAGTCTGGAATAATGCCAGTACCAGAGAAGGCTAAATAGGAAATTCATTAATTATGGTCTGTTTGCCATTTTGTTAACTCTGACCATTAGGGTTATCTATCTTATTTTATTAGTACATAAAAGGAATCATAATACAATTGAATTTAACCTGTATATCACAATTTCATGTTTGTGTCTTTTCCAGAAAAAAAACGACTTATTGCTGTCTAGAAAGATGAATTTATATTTCATATTAATTATACAGATATCTAATTAATTTGTGCCTGTAAAGTTCTATAGTTACACAGAAACATTTTGTTACTTAAACATATGGCTTTTTTAACTGAAAACTTTCTGATCTATCTTCCATTTTTCCCTGATCAAATTGTATTATTTATCAGAGATCTTGCCTTGAATTGTATCTACAATGTATCTACACTGAACAAGTCTCATAATTATTATTAGCTTGACATCTGTTGGATATTGAGTATATGTGCAAATGTATTATATAAATCTTACATGTGTATGGTAAGCAGAAAAGATGCTATTTAAATAATTTATCTTGAGCATTGTGATTTCAAAATTTGCACTGATTATTAATCATCCTTTAGATTGCATAGGTAGCTAAGAGATATTAGAAATTGATTTATTCTAAGAAGCTCTTCAAGTTAATATCGCAGCTAGGTCAAGAATCCAAGTCTTGAGAACTGCCAATCTAGGAATTCTGAACTCATTAAGTCAATATGGGTGCGTTGAATTTCAACTTCCTAGGAAAATTTAGAAGGAATTAAAACAGAGGAAGAACTGGTTTACTCAATATTTTTCAACATGGAGTTTCACATGTATAACTGTCACAGGCAAAGGGGCCAAAATAACAAAATTTAATAAGTTTATAAAAGATGTAAAGAATACGACTGGGTTCAGTGGCTCATCGCTGTAATCCCACCACTTTGGGAGGCCAAGGCGGGCTGATCACCTCAGGTTGGGAGTTCAAGACCAGCCTGACCAACATGGAGAAACCCTGTCTCTACTAAAAATAAAAAATTAACTGGGCATGGTGTCGCATGCCTGTAATCCCAGCTACTCGGGAGTCTGGAGGCAGGAGAATCGCTTGAACCGGGCAGGCGGAAGTTGCGGTTAGCCAATATCACGCCATTGCACTCCAGCCTGGGCAACAGGAGCGAAACTTCGTCTCTGAAAAAAAAAAAAGAAAAAAAAAAAGAAAAAAAAAAAGATGTAAATAACAAAATTTTAACGCTGATCTGGTAAAATTGAGCAGAAATATTTATTCTTTAAAAGCAGATATGGAAAATTACAAATATTAATAATTATAAAAATTAACTGAAGAAATCTTAAAATTTTAAAATATATACCAAAAGTCATATTTTCACATTTGGAAAACAGACATTTGTATCCAGATAAAAATAAATAAATTTTAACAGTTTTGTTTTAAATTCTTACTCAAAATTAAATATTTTTCAGTGAGAACATTATTGTTATCATTTGTATTTTAATTCACAATGTGTTCTTTGGTAATCCTTTTTTCTTTTTTCAAAAATACTTGTGGTAGAGTTCATCTCATCTAGAATTGATGACATGTGGTACACACCCATGAATTTTTTTTTGTTGGTATACACTTAGAAATAGAATTGCCGGGTTGTAGTGTATGTGCACATTCAGATTTATCAGATAATAAATGTTTTTCAAAGAGACTGTATTGTTCATTCTCTGACAGCAGTGGGCTGGAGTTTTCTGTGGTATTCACATACCAAATAATACATTTATTTACACACTTCTATTTTTTGCTTAATTGGTGCATGAGAATTGGAGTCTTGTTAAGATTATAATTTTTCCTTATACCTTTTTTAATTCTCTCATTTTTTGACATTCACTTTTATTGAATATTTTAGTTTCCCTAATTTGTGAAAAGTGTTAGAAATGTCTTTTGCCTGTTGACATTGTTCACTTGTTTATTTCTATGTTGAATTACATGTCTTGTTCTTATTGATTCACAGGCATTCTTGATATATTCATAGTATATTCCTTTGTTGATTTTATGTGTTGAAAACCTCTTTTTAACCAATTTATCATTCACTTCATTGTGTCTCTTGTCAGAGAGTAGTTTTAAACATAATGTACTTTTTTTGGCCAATATCTTTCTTGTATTCCTTAGGGGGTGCAGCAAAAGCACTCCTAAGAGGGAAACCTATAGCCATAAATGCCTACATCAAAAAAGAAGAAAGATCTCAAATAAACAGTGAGTTCAGGCTCATTGATACAATCAAGTTTTCTAAATTGAAAAAGTAGGGAGAGTTTCTTACGTTTTCAAAGTTATGTGTTAAAACATTCTAATAAACTAGATAGATGACCAAAATGAATGAATTCAGGATGAGAGTTGTTAGATGAGCAAATAATAGAAAATAGTTAATACAAATATACAATAAAAACTTCAAAGTAAAATACAACTTCAGTTGTATGTAACATTAAGATAGAAAGCCTTTTGAGGTTAATCATTATTATTATATTCTAAAATAATATTAGTCAAACTGCAATGTTAAAATTAATCAGTTTAGAACAGTTTTTTGTAATCTAGCTATTGAAAATAACTGTACTGAATATTCTGAAGTTACTTGTTGGACTAAATAGAAAATGCCTTTACTAAATGTGCATGTGCTAGTGGGCAGAGGAAGAAGACTATGATAGGGTATGTAATGTAATTGTGATATCTCTGGCATTAGGCTGAATGCTGGGGATAAGAGTATGAATCAGCCCTTAGAGGCTTGCAAGTTGAAAACAGAATCATACAATCACCATAAACTATACATTTCATTTGAAACCAACATAATAAAAAATAGGTTTTCAAGCCATCTCTGGTTAAAATAATGACTTAAAAGCAGCGTTGATCCTCCAGGGCTCTATTTAGTTTTTTTTCCATGAGTTCTTTACCGCTTCGTGATCATTTCAGTCTCTCACTTTTAGCTACCAGGTCTCTGGTACTGTCGCAGTTTTCAGTGAACTTCTGCTATAATCTAAGTGAATGGCTTGTTACATTCCTAAGTAATATTTTATTTTCTTTTATATTTACAGTCTTTTACACCTAGATAAGATCCAAAAGATAATTCATTCAACAACTATTCAGAAATTTGGATACGGAAGTCCAGAGAGAGACTATGACCTGTCCAAGGTCATTAGCTATTAAGTCATAGAGATAGGATGTCTCCTGGCTCTTCTCAGGTTCCTTTCAACAGTGGGTAGGAAATCTAAACTAAATGCTTCCTCGGATTTTTTTTTTTTACAAGAACACCTCAATGCCAAACACTTTCTTCTAACCTCTTATTTTCTCAGAAGAAATATTGTATAGAAATATAAGAAGGTGTAATGCAATGCTGTATGTGTTTTGTGGTTCTTGATTCGAAAGCAAAAAGAGTGTTCCACTTCTAAATGTAATCCCAAACAAAAGTAATATTTGAAATAAAATTCTAAGGGTAAAAAATTCAAGGTTTAATCTACTGACCTATCACTTATAATGGAAGCTATGCACTAATGATCCATTCATCATTTTGAAATTCTACTTCCAGTGTATCAGGCTGCCAAATGCCTGGAGATTCAAAGGACTGGAGTGAGATGCTTCTATTAAAATAAAGTTGGAAGTGATAAAAATAAACTCTTTATGCCAAGAGCTGTTGAGGCGCTTGGAAATTCATTTTTAAACAGATATAAATAAATTCTGTCATTTTAAACAAAAATACATTAAAAATATTTCATTGCTAAAATTGATTAAAACTTGAAAGAGAACTATTTTATAGTATTCTTCAGAGATTGGATTTAATAAATATGTAACACAAAGTAAAGAAAATATATTTTTGGTCTGTGAAAATATTCTAGTAACTATGTTGCTGTTGAACTAAAGCATATTGAAATTTGGTGTAACTTTGGATAATTCCTTAAATAGTTCTGGATTATATGTTGATATGTTGCTTATTTATTTTGTGAAATATAAGCAGCCATTCAAGCATTCCAAATCAACTAGCAAACTTTATACATTTCTAGGTTTCTTTGAATTAAGTGTGTCTCCAGAGAGTGAAAGCAAATTTTACCACATACCTAAGCAAAGCATGGATAGGAAATCTGCTGTCCCCCAGCAAAAATAAAAGCAATAGTAGAAAACAAATATCAGGAAGTCAGTTCTAAAGCTTAACACAGGTGCTTTGCAGTTACCATTATTGCACTAATTTTTATATTTTAAGAGTTCTAAAGTGCAAAATGTTATGCTGGCTTCATTAATGTATTATTCTAGGTAATAATACTAAAAGTCACTGGCATATCATGTTTAGCTATGATTGATTCTGCATATTTAATTAGGTTTATTTAATACTAAATTTGGGAGATTTTTCAATATATTGAACAACCCGGACAACACTGGCACTGACCAAATAAAATCAATACAAGCAGCTAATAACTTACAGTTGGTATACAGCTAATATCAGGGTTTATAGTAGAAATTGTCCACTTTTTCAAAGATTAATGAAATGAAATTTGGAAAATAGTCTCTTTGTTAAGTTGATGTCTAGTTTTAACATGCAGATTTCTGTTTTTCCTTCTAACTCAATTGGTAACTTTGATTTATGAAACAAAAAGCACCCCAGAAAGCTTATTGTCTGCATTGAAATAAAGGAAGATAGTATATTAAACTAGAAGTAACTTAACTTTTATGAACCTTTGATGTAGGACACTTGGATTTGGAGAATGTGAATAGAAAGTTGGAGATCAAACAGAAATATTCCTATAAAAGGGAGCAAAGTGTATGAAGAATAAACATAGAGAAGCTGGCCTACAAAGTAAAGTAAAATGTAAACATACAAAAACTCACTATTTGACTTAGAAACAATATTAAATAATAATGGAATATCGGACTTGATAAAAAATACATTTTCATACTGGTGTTGGGAACTGGGTACCTTTGCAAGTGGTCAGTAGAAGTATATAATGATAACAGCTTTTTTTTTTTTTTTCCCCAAGCAAATAAGAAGTGTCTTTCAAAAATTCTTAAATATTCATACACTTCAACTCAGTAATTTTAAGAAAGTTTGAGTAGTCTTCTCCATCAAGGTATAAATATTATATTGTTTTATGTTTTCAATCAGTGAGTTTAACTATTAATGCTAAATTATCTTTCACTCACCTTTAATGCCTACTTTGGCAAATTGCACTGTATTTGGTAACTTTTAGTTATTTTACTAAGTACTATTTAGTGTTGATTGTTTGTTCATTTGTTTGTTTTTTGAGATGGAGTCTCATTCTGTCGCCCAGGCTGGAGGCAATCTCAGCTCACTGCAACCTCCGTCTCCTGGGTTCAAGCGATTCTCCCACCTCAGCCTCCTGAGTATCTGGGGTTACAGGGGCGCACCACTGGCTAATTTTTGTATATTTTAGTAGAGACAAAGTTTCGCCATGTTGGCAAGGCTGTTCTCAGACTCCTAACCTCAAGTGATCTGCCTGCCTCTGCCTCCCCAAATACTGAGATTACAGGCATGAGCCGCTTTGCCCGGCCCCATTTAGTTTTAAGTGTCAGGCTCATATTAAAATGAAATGGCTAAACTATCTTACATTCCCTTTCTAAACCTGTAGAATTTCTAATTTTGTTGGGGTGGAAGAAGAAAAATGGAAAAACAAAGAAATGTGTTCCTTACCTGTCTGGCCAGAGTTTAGCAAACATTACTAGTCATATATAGAAGGTATCAGTCTAACATTGACTACTTATGAATGCCTCCGTGTAGCAAACATGTTGGTCTGGAGACTGAATTCTTAGTAATGCTTAGTAGTTTTGATGTGTGATTCTCTCATTTCCAGAAGAAGGTTTACCTTTTCTACCCAGCTTCGGCTTTGCTTACCAAAACGTCTTGCTTCTAATAGCCCCCACCCTGCCCTTCCTTTTTTATAAACAGCTCTCTTGATTAGGGTGTCAGAAAGATGGCCCCAAATCTTAATTTATTCTATGGTGTTTGCGGGACCAGCAGGAAGCTCACTCTGCATTGCCATTCCCAACAGTTAGCCTGCAAGCTATCAATTCTATCCTCTCTGCCCTGCTATAATCTCTTAATTCTACTTTCTGTAGTCAGAGCAGAAACATGTATCTATTTCTTAAACAGAACTCTTACCTGGGAATAGAATGTCAGTTCTTCTATCTTGCAAACATTACTAGTCTCTCTAACAGATTCTTTGGGGATGTTTTTAAATAAAAAGTAGGTGGCTGAAGAAGTGCTACTTAAAATTGCTCTATTTCCCACCAGGCACATTCAACCACAGCACTACACTTACCCAGTTTTCTACTTAAATAAACTGGACTCAGTTTTCTACTTAAATAAACTGGACAAAGGAAAGCTGTAGAGGTCAGTCTGGGTAATAAAAGTAGTTAATGACTTAGAGACTTGAACAGAGGTAAGTAGCTCCAAATGTTGATTAGTCTTCAAATTATAAGGTTTTTGTGTTACCTGTTTTAAGGACAAAAAGTTCCACTTAACATCCTGATACAATATTCAAAATCCAGCTTAAATATATAATCACAAATATCCACAAAGAAATGGAATCAAATCTATACATTTTAGCATTTTTGTAAACATAAAATATGTAATATAAAGCAAAGACTACCTGAATGTCTAATGTAAAAAAAGAGAATTATTCTAAAACTGAACTTAAGAATTCGCCCAACCTCCACTGATATGATACTTTTCTAAGGTCTAAGATCACCCCTGGCAGTATGTTCATATGACCATATGTTTTTGTAAAAATCTGCAAAAGTGAGATATTTTAACAGCAGTTGGTTAAGACTTTTTTCTTTCCAACTTCCCCAAAAATATAGTGTCTTAGTATAAATGGCCCTGCTTGTGCTATATGAAGCCTGATGATTTCAAGCAAACCGAGATGGTGGCTGATAGTTAAATGGACTAAAGAAAAAAGTATTGAAGTTATAAGACTGATATTCCCAGGTTCACAAATTACTCAATATATCAGTTGCTAGATCCTAAGAATTAATTGCTTACAGAATCACATAGATCAATGTAATGTAACAATATGTCAAAACTTTTCTTCATTATTCTTTTACATACCTTAATTTCTGATTAATTTTGTATATTTTAAAGAAGTATCAACCATACCCAAATTTGGTTGTTACAGAAAAGGTATATCCTAGTGAAAACAAACACTTGACCTGTGTAGTAGGCAATTGCCCCTCTCAGATGTCCACATATTAATCCCTGAAACCTGTGAATGTATTGCTTTCAAAAGCGACTCTGCAGGTGCGATTAAGGATTTTTAGATGGGGAGATTATTCTGGAATACCTGAGTGGCTCCAATGTAATCACAAGGATCCTTATAGGAAAAGAGGGAGGCAGTAGAGTCATGGGCAGAGAAGGAGATATGATGACAGAAGCAGAGGGGTGAGGGAGGGAGGGAGGAAGTCAGGAAGAAAAGGAAGGGGAGAGAGAGAGATTTGACGATGCTGTACTGTTGGCTCTAACGATGAAGAAAAACATTGCAGTTGGCCTCTAGAAGCAGAAAAAGACAAAGAAATAGATTCCTACTTAGGGCCTTTAACAGGAGCATAGCCTTGCCATCACATTCATTTAAGTTAATGAAACCTGTTTCCAACCTTTGACCTCCAGAACTGTGATGTAATCCATTTGTGTTGTTTTGAGCCACTAAGTTTGTGGTCATTTGTTACAACAATAGGAAACTAATACAAACCAAGAGAAAACGTGTGTGGTATTTGTCAGGCTTAAATTATTAGTTGTTTATATTGGTCATTGAAAATCAATATCCATTTGTTTGAAATTTTGCATTGCCAATTTTGTATTCTTTTTTTAAAAAAATAAAAGCTGTATAAACACATGACTCACAGAGATTGTATCTTTCCTTGCATAAAAGAGTGGTTAAATCTTTCAGAATTTTTCCTTTTAAAATAATTATAGTAGTCTACTTATGAAATGGATATTATTCTTTTGGAAAGTACTTTCACAAAGACCTAAGCTGTTATGTAATTCATACTCTTATTTAATTGTGTACCTGTCGAGCAAATAATATATATACATTCAACAAGACAGCTATTCTTTCACAGTACAAGCATTTTTCCGTATGAACCAACTACATATTATTTTTCTAATATGGAAGTTTAGCAATAAGTCAAACTGGATGCTCCACTTCAAGAATAAAGAGTAGCTTGGCACTAGTATTATAAAGTTGTCTACTTGCTTTTATTTAGAAGTCATTAAGCACTACAGCAAAGTAGCTACTGCTGTTCAAGATACTATTATCACCTTGCATAGACAGTCAGTATGGGAGATAACACAATAGTAATGAATCTTATATTTATATGGCAAAAGTATTATTAAAGAAAGTAAATATAATATGTTCTCCAGAATTTGACTGCTTATATTTTAGTATATATAAACTAGTTAATAAGTTAAGCTCAATGGGGACTGATCAACTTAATGATTCAGAATCATATTAGTTTTTGAAATATAACTCAATTTAATACTTTGTATATCCTATTCTTATTAAAATGTCTTTAGTAAAAGCATGCAAGAGGTTTTTTTTTGGGAACTATCTTACACATCTTGATTAGGGTGTCAGAAAGATTGAATGATTATTTGCTTGTTTTTTTAAAGATAGCAAGATCTATAGTAAGTTACTTAAGGTCATAGACTTACTATACACTCATTAACTAATTGATAGATAATGATATGTTAAGGAAATACCAAGAAAGATTGTTAATTTGCATCTATTGTGCCTGATGGGAAATGAAAACAAATAACACTTTGATTCTTAAATTCCACTACTATTTGAAAACACTGGAACTCTTAGGTTTGTATTTTAAGCTATTTTATCTTTCTCATCCATTTTTATAATTCTAACATGGATTATGAAATAAAGTTGAAGTAAGTGAAAATTATTTTTATTATTTTCCAATAGCTCTTAACTTTTTATGTATGCATGTACACATATACCCACTGCATAAATTGTATATAGATGAAAAATTACTTTGCTGATTATAGAAAAGACTGAAAATTTTTAATCAAATGTTCTTCGACTCAATGACGTTTTTTTTAATGTTTCTCCCATTAAAACAGAACTAATACTATGCCAGTGAAATGCTGATTTTTATTTTCTTGTTTTCTTCTGTGTGTGTGTGTGTGTGTGAGAGAGAGAGAGAGAGAGAGAGAGAGAGAGAGAGAAGTATTTGTGTTTTTTCTATCTCTCAACTAGGTGCTTGGGGTAGGACAAAGCATTGTGAGATTGGCTCTAGGGCTGTGTGTGTGTGTGTGTTCGTGTGTTCTCCCAGTCATCATGAAAAATTGTTCCAAAGCTGTGTGTGCACTTCACTGTTTTTTTCTTCATTATTTGTCTTAGATCCTTTTTTTTTTTTGTCTTCAAATCATTTAATGCTTCTAATTATGAAGGCGATTGATGAACCTACATTGACAATCATTATCACCCAGAGATTATCGTTTACATTATGGTTCACTAGTGGTATTGTATGTTCTAAGAATTTGGATCAATGTATAATTAAATGTCTCCATCATTATATTATCGTAGTCTTTTTACCGCTTACAAATCCTCTCTTCTCTACCTACTCATTCCAGGTATTACTTTTTAAAATAAATTATGTTATTTCAGCTCAGAATAACTTTATCTCTGATATACACTCTTGCTATTTGAAATCAAAGTCATTTTAAAATGATGTGTAGAATATTTTTAAATTGCTTTCATAATGATGATCTATGTGGTTTCAATCGTTTCTGAAATAATATCAATTTTTTAATCTGCACATTATTCAAATATGTCTTATTTTATTTTTAATTGCAGTGGATTGAGTTTAAAATTAAAAACCTCTTTTTAGAACTAGGGGCATTTTTCATTTAAGAGACCAATTTTTATCTGCTGTAGGTGGTTCCTTTAGAACTCATGATAATTAAATAGTAAACGAGGAGCAGATGAGATGTGAATTATTTCATGAAGTCTTTTCCCCAACTTTGGCACATTTTTTTTTAGGCAGAAGGAAACTGAGCATTATTTTAAAAATGCACAGTGTTTACTTTGAAAACTTTTCCATATTTGCTGCAAAAGATGTTTTCTGTTTAATGATAATTTAACATTTTATTGCTGTATTCCAAATATAAAAATATAATATTGTAGTGTTTTCATCTGAAAGTAGTTATGGCCAGGTTCCTAATCTGTTAATAATTCTGTTCAAAACAGGAAAAGAGTGCAGTATCTTAAAGCTGATTTATCTTGTGTGCATTTCTACTCAGAGTTAATATGTTATAAAATACTCTGCAGGCATAATAGATTCTTCTCTCTATTTTTAGAAAATAGCGTTTTAAGGTATTTTATAATTATTGCACTTCACAACAATTAAGCTATTTATTTTGAACTAGCTATTTAAATACAACATAATAAAAATTGTAACTAATGTTTTTCTGGGCCACTGTAGCTTGAGGGTGTAACTAAATCATAAAAGCAGGAATCAAACAAATTTTCTAATCTAGTCCTCACAAACACAAAATTAAGAAACTCCTACTCCTTCATGTAACTTCATACCATTGTGTTCTGAACTCCGGGGAAACTGGAGAATGGTGTTTTCCTTCTTATGACCTCCAGTAATGGTCAGGTATATTCTCAGTCAGTTAAGGTTGTCAGTGTTGTAAAGAACCTTCCCCTTGTCTGAACCTGGCTATATAGATGTCCTGCATCACAGAGAACTTGCCATTGAACCCTGTTGTTGTGTGCCAGTTAATATCCCTCTGCTGTAAAATGTTCTGTGATCCTCCTCCTTGTGCAGCAATATAGAGCTGTTAGGTTTGCTCAGGTTTCACAGAGATTTTTCAAACTATAACTCTTCCATTTAACTTATTATTTATTCCGTCCTCTCCAACCATAGATAACAATCCATTGATGTATGATTAGGGAACAATCTGGATGACAGACTTGTCACTTGACATTTTTACCAAAGAAAACAAAGAAGTAGGAGGAGGAGCATGGGAAAAGAAGAATGAGGAAGAAGAAGCAGGAGGAGCAAGAGGAGGAGGAGAAAAAGAAGAAGAAAGAAGAAAGGAGGAGTAAGAGGAGGAGGAGGAGGAGAAGGAGAAATGGTAATCTTTACTTCACAGGACATTATTAAAAGGTTAATACTTTTACATGAAATACTTTGACTCAGAGTTTCCTTTTTTCAAATTTTAAAGTCATTAATTATATGACTTCATTGATGAATTCTATAAACATTTTACGAATAAATAGTACCAATCAATACCATATAATTTCTTTTAGAATATGAAGAAACAGAAAAACACTTCTTTTTTTTTTCTTCTTTTTTTTTAAATTTATTTATTATTATTATACTTTAAGTTGTAGGGTACATGGTTGCAATACTAGTCTGTGATAAAACAGACTTTAAACCATCAAAGATCAAAAGAGACAAAGGAGGCCATTACATAATGGTAAAGGGATCAATTCAACAGGAAGAGCTAACTATCCTAAATATATATGCACCCAATACAGGAGCACCCAGATTCATAAAGCAAGTCCTTAGAGACTTACAAAGAGACTTAGACTCCCATACAATAATAATGGGAGACTTCAACACTCCACTGTCAACATTAGACAGATCAACGAGACAGAAAGTTAACAAGGATATCCAGGAATTGAACTCATCTCTGCAGCAAGCAGACCTAATAGACATCTATAGAACTCTCCACCCCAAATCAACAGAATATGCATTCTTCTCAGCACCACATCATACTTACTCCAAAATTGACCACGTAATTGGAAGTAAAGCACTCCTCAGCAAATGTACAAGAACAGAAATTATAACAAACTGTCTCTCAGACCACAGTGCAATCAAACTAGAACTCAGGACTAAGAAATTCAATCAAAACCGCCCAACTACATGGAAACTGAACAACCTGCTCCTGAATGACTACTGGGTACATAACGAAATGAAGGCAGAAATAAAGATGTTCTTTGAAACCAATGAGAACAAAGATACAACATACCAGAATCTCTGGGACACATTTAAAGCAGTGTGTAGAGGGAGATTTATAGCACTAAATGCCCACAAGAGAAAGCAGGAAAGATCTAAAATTGACACTCTAACATCGCAATTAAAAGAACTAGAGAAGCAAGAGCAAACACATTCGAAAGCTAGCAGAAGGCAAGAAATAACTAAGATCAGAGCAGAACTGAAGGAGATAGAGACACAAAAAACCCTCCAAAAAATCAATGAATCCAGGAGTTGGTTTTTTGAAAAGATCAACAAAATTGACAGCCCACTAGCCAGACTAATAAAGAAGAAAAGAGAGAAGAATCAAATCGACGCAATTAAAAATGATAAAGGGGATATCACCACCGACCCCACAGAAATACAAACTACCATCAGAGAATACTATAAACACCTCTACGCGAATAAACTGGAAAATCTAGAAGAAATGGATAATTTCCTGGACACTTACACTCTTCCAAGACTAAACCAGGAAGAAGTTCAATCCCTGAATAGACCAATAGCAGGCTCTGAAATTGAGGCAACAATTAATAGCCGACCAATGAAAAAAAGTCCAGGACCAGATGGATTCACAGCTGAATTCTACCAGAGGTACAAGGAGGAGTTGGTACCATTCCTTCTGAAACTATTCCAATCAATAGAAAAAGAGGGAATCCTCCCTAACTCATTTTATGAGGCCAACATCATCCTGATACCAAAGCCTGGCAGAGACACAACAAAAAAAGAGAATTTTAGACCAATATCCCTGATGAACATCGATGCAAAAATCCTCAATAAAATACTGGCAAACCGGATTCAGCAACACATCAAAAAGCTTATCCACCATGATCAAGTGGGCTTCATCCCTGGGAAGAAAAACACTTCTTCACATATTTTATGAAGTCAATGCTTCCTTAGTAACAAACACCAGACAAAAACCATTACAGAAAACTACAGACCCAATATTCATTATTAACATAGATGCTAACATTATTAACAAACTATGAATAATTGAATAATAAATGAAGATGATAAATAATATCAAGTGATGAGTTGTGAAATTTATCTCATGAATGCAAGATTTGTTTAATATTCAAAAACATTTTATTCATTATATTAGAATAAAGGATAAAAGACAAGTGATTAACACAATATACTTAGAAATAAGTTTATACAAAGTTTATGATAATGGCTTTAAGCAAACGAAATAGATGGTGCATTTCCCGTCCTGAAAATGAACATCCGTGAAAAATCCACAATTTACATCGTAGTTTAAGATGAAAAGACTAACCTGTGTCTTTCTAAGTTTTAGAATAAGGCAACAATGCCCAGTCTTTCCAGTTTTCTTTTTTTAAATTTTTTATTTTTTTTTACCCTGATATGGAGTCTTGCTCTGTCACCCAGGCTGGAGTGCGGTGGCACAATCTTGGCTCACTGCAATCTCCGCCACCTGTGTTCAAGCACTTCTCTTGCCTCAGCCTCCTGAGTAGCTGGGATTACAGCAGCCGGCCACGATGCCCGGCTAATACTTGTATTTTTGGTAGAGATGGGGTTTCACTATGTTGACCAGGCTGCTCAAACTCATGACCTCATGATCTGCCCACCTTGGCTTCCCAAAGTGCTGTGATTACGGGCGTGAGCAATCATGCCCAGCCAACACTTTTAATATTGTACAAATTGCTAATATAAAGCTAAACAACTGATATATGGAGCAGCAGGCATGGATCCCAAAACATTATGCTGAACCAAAGCATTTAGAAACAAAGTATAATCTATAATGACAGAAAGCAGATCAGCAGTTGCTTGGGGCCAGGGATGTAATTGACTAGGAAGAGAAACAAGGAGCTTTATGGAGTAATGGAAATGTTTTATCTGTTGATTGTGGTGGTGGTTGAGCAGGTGTACAAATTTGTCAACTCAAAAATGTATGCTTAAAATGATTACATTTTATCATATTTAAATCATACCTTGAAATACTCATTTAAACAAGAAATTACATTGTTTCATTATAGTCCAGAAATATGCACACATGCATATCACTGCAAGAAATAGCAAATTATGTATAAAAGAGAACATTCAATTGTTTCTTAAATATTAAAGTTTTGTAACTTTGCCAGGAAAGTTTCCAACATATGTCCAATCTTTTTATAGTACTTTGAGTAAGATTTTCTAGAATTTAATTGCAACATATGCAGTAAGTGAGGATGTTTTCTTCAACACAAAGATAAGCTATTTACAATAGGTTTCCTACCTTTGTTGACTATCTAGAATTAGAAATAAAATATTTTTGTATTGATGTAAAATAGGTCTTTTGTCCTAACAGCTTTATTAGAATATTGACAGAAGAAATGAATGTCAGTGATCTGATTGATTTTATAATCTGATATATTATCTCCTTTAACTTTTAATGTTTGTCTGTCTTCTCATCAAGCACACACACACACGCACACATTCATGCACATGAACATGCATTCTTGATATGTTTCTCATTCACATGGCTAAGGATTTTCTTGCAGTGTAGAAAGGCCCCAAAGTATATTGAAATGTTTGTAGGGCACTATTTTTTTCCTGAGAGTAAATTTAATTATATAATTTCATATGTGTTACTGATGTATTCAAGATATTAAATTGTTTAATGAATTCCCTAACTTTATGACCTATTAAGAGTAATTTTTTTCTTTTGTTAATATTTGTGTTTTGTTAAAATATAAATGTTTTCTTTTGTTAATATTTGTGCCTAAACGGTCCACAAGCAGCCATTACTCACCATTTCTACTCTCCATTCATATCCTTTCCCTTCCATTTTCTTTGCTTTCCTTTCCATGGATATTATCTTATTTATTGAATCAGACATACTAGCTGAGGACATATTATTATCCAAAACAGAAAGGATGGTTTAAAGTTCAGAGCTTACTTAAGGCTCTTTGTATCAACATCTTCATAACCTATAATTGTTTTAAAAATTTATTAGTCAAGATATAATAGGAAAAAGAACTATAGAAGTAAGATAGTATACTCCTTTCCCCTTCCATTTTGTTTTCTTTATTCTCTCTTTCAACATTATCTTTTGTGGGTGTATGGCAACCAGTTGCTGGCCAAGCCAAATTTCATTAGTGACTGGCAGCATCCCCAAGTCATTCCTTCTACTACCCACGTTTTATACCCACATTTTGAGGATAACAATTATAGAAGCTCTTGTGTGCCAAGGATGGAAGAAGTCTAAAGAGCACATTCTTAAGACCATATTCTCAACTATTATTCCTGTATTCTAATAAAGCTAGATTCTTTGCATGTTGAAAACAAAATCTTTCAGAATGACAACTGCCAAATTTTCTTGATATGGTAATGGATAATGGAGTCATATATATGTTGAAGAGAATAGACGTTAATTGATATGAAATTTACATAAACATAAAAAAACTATAGTTCTCTTTTATTTATCTACAGCTTCTCTAATAAATACTGTATCTAGAATGGTAAAAATCTAGATGAAAAGTTGTAGACACAGAATCTCACATTAAAAAGCACATCTACTAGTGGCATGGCATAAAAGATGAGATCCTGACTGAAAATATTATGTAAGGCCCTACATTTTTTATTTTCCTTCATGCATTTAATAAATATTTATTATTTTTCTTTTTATTTGTTTTCTTTGTGTGATGAAGGACAGCAAGTTACAATGCAAAATATAGTAGAGTTAAAGGTTCTTATTTTTGTTTGTCATTTATTTGTCTTATGGCCTTGGTCAAGTCACGTAAACATTTTGAACCTTGAATTTCTTTTCCCATAAATGGGAATAAAAATACTGTCTAGCTGCCAAGAATGTACAATATAATGATAAATTTGCTTTGAAAAATTAGAGAGATATACTCATTATAGTTACTATTAATTTATCAAATTTGTGTTATTCTTACAGTATACTTATAACTCAGGTGTAATAAATCTATTTTAATATACAATTCAAATAAATTTTTTTAAAATTTATTTTTTATTATTATTATACTTTAAGTTCTAGAGTACATGTGCAAAACGTGCAGGTTTGTTACATATGTATACTTGTGCCATGTTGCTGTGCTGCACCCATCAACTCATCAGCACCCATCAACTCGTCATTTACATCAGGTGTAACTCCCAATGCAATCCCTCCCCCCTCCCTCCTCCCCATGATAGGCCCCGGTGTGTGATGTTCCCCTTTCCGAGTCCAAGTGATCTCATTGTTCAGTTCCCACCTATGAGTGAGAACATGCGGTGTTTGGTTTTCTGTTCTTGTGATAGTGTGCTAAGAATGATGGTTTCCAGCTGCATCCATGTCCCTACAAAGGACACAAACTCATCCTTTTTTATGGCTGCATAGTATTCCATGGTGTATATGTGCCACATTTTCTTAATCCAGTCTGATGGACATTTGGGTTGATTCCAAGTCTTTGCTATTGTGAATAGTGCCGCAATAAACATATGTGTGCATGTGTCTTTATAGTAGCATGATTTATAATCCTTTGGGTATATACCCAGTAATGGGATGGCTGGGTCATATGGTACATCTAGTTCTAGATCCTTGAGGAATCGCCATACTGTTTTCCATAATGGTTGAACTAGTTTACAATCCCACCAACAGTGTAAAAGTGTTCCTATTTCTCCACATCCTCTCCAGCACCTGTTGTTTCCTGACTTTTTAATGATCGCCATTCTAACTGGTGTGAGATGGTATCTCATTGTGGTTTTGATTTGCATTTCTCTGATGGCCAGTGATGATGAGCATTTTTTCATGTGTCTGTTGGCTGTATGAATGTCTTCTTTTGAGAAATGTCTGTTCATATCCTTTGCCCACTTTTTGATGGGGTTGTTTGCTTTTTTCTTGTAAATTTGTTTGAGTCCTTTGTAGGTTCTGGATATTAGCCCTTTGTCAGATGAGTAGATTGCAAAAATTTTCTCCCATTCTGTAGGTTGCCTGTTCACTCTGATGGTAGTTTTTTTTGCTGCGCAGAAGCTTTTTAGTTTAATTAGATCCCATTTGTCAATTTTGGCTTTTGCTGCCATTGCTTTTGGTGTTTTAGACATGAAGTCTTTGCCCATGCCTATGTCCTGAATGGTACTACCTAGGTTTTCCTCTAGGGTTTTTATGGTATTAGGTTTAACATTTAAGTCTCTAATCCATCTTGAATTAATTTTCGTATAAAGAGTAAGGAAAGGATCCAGTTTCAGCTTTCTACTTATGGCTACCCAATTTTCCCAGCACCATTTATTAAATAGGGAATCCTTTCCCCATTTCTTGTTTCTCTCAGGTTTGTCAAAGATCAGATGGCTGTAGATGTGTGGTATTATTTCTGAGGACTCTGTTCTGTTCCATTGGTCTATATCTCTGTTTTGGTACCAGTACCATGCTGTTTTGGTTACTGTAGCCTTGTAGTATAGTTTGAAGTCAGGTAGCGTGATGCCTCCAGCTTTGTTCTTTTGACTTAGGATTGTCTTGGAGATGCGGGCTCTTTTTTGGTTCCATATGAACTTTAAAGCAGCTTTTTCCAATTCTGTGAAGAAACTCATTGGTAGCTTGATGGGGATGGCATTGAATCTATAAATAACCTTGGGCAGTATGGCCATTTTCACGATATTGATTCTTCCTATCCATGAGCATGGAATGTTCTTCCATTTGTTTGTGTCCTCTTTTATTTCATTGAGCAGTGGTTTGTAGTTGTCCTTGAAGAGGTCCTTTACATCCCTTGTAAGTTGGATTCCTAGGTATTTGATTCTCTTTGAAGCAATTGTGAATGGAAGTTCATTCATGATTTGGCTCTCTGTTTGTCTGTTACTGGTGTATAAGAATGCTTGTGATTTTTGCACATTAATTTTGTATCCTGAGACTTTGCTGAAGTTGCTTATCAGCTTAAGGAGATTTTGGGCTGAGACAATGGGGTTTTCTAAATATACAATCATGTCATCCGCAAAGAGGGACAATTTGACTTCTTCTTTTCCTAACTGAATACCCTTGATTTCTTTCTCTTGCCTGATTGCCCTAGCCAGAACTTCCAACACTATGTTGAATAGGAGTGGTGAGAGAGGGCATCCCTGTCTTGTGCCAGTTTTCAAAGGGAATTTTTCCAGTTTTTGCCCATTCAGTATGATATTGGCTGTGGGTTTGTCATAAGTAGCTCTTATTATTTTGAGGTACGTTCCATCAATACCGAATTTATTGAGCGTTTTTAGCATGAAGGGCTGTTGAATTTTGTCAAAAGCCTTTTCTGCATCTATTGAGATAATCAGGTGGTTCTTGTCTTTGGTTCTGTTTATATGCTGGATTATGTTTATTGATTTGTGAATGTTGAACCAGCCTTGCATCCCAGGGATGAAGCCCACTTGATCATGGTGGATAAGCTTTTTGATGTGCTGCTGGATCCGGTTTCCCAGTATTTTATTGAGGATTTTTGCATCGATGTTCATCAGGAATATTGGTCTAAAATTCTCTTTTTTTGTTGTGTCTCTGCCAGGCTTTGGTATCAGGATGATGTTGGCCTCATAAAATGAGTTAAGGAGGATTCCCTCTTTTTCTATTGATTGGAATAGTTTCAGAAGGAATGGTACCAGCTCCTCCTGTACCTCTGGTAGAATGCAGCTGTGAATCCATCTGGTCCTGGACTTTTTTTCATTGGTCGGCTATTAATTATTGCCTCAATTTCAGAGCCTGCTATTGGTCTATTCAGGGATTGAACTTCTTCCTGGTTTAGTCTTGGAAGAGTGTAAGTGTCCAGGAAATTATCCATTTCTTCTAGATTTTCCAGTTTATTTGCATAGAGGTGTTTATAGGATTATCTGATGGTAGTTTGTATTTCTGTGGGGTCGGTGGTGATATCCGCTTTATCATTTTTTATTGCATCTATTTGATTCTTCTTGCTTTTCTTCTTTATTAGTCTTGCTAGCAGTCTGTCAATTTTGTTGATCTTTTCAAAAAACCAACTCCTGGATTCATTGATTTTTTGGAGGGTTTTTTGTGTCTCTATCTCCTTCAGTTCTGCTCTGATCTTAGTTATTTCTTGCTTTCTGCTAGCTTTTGAATGTGTTTGCTCTTGCTTCTCTAGTTCTTTTAATTGTGATGTTGGGGTGTCAATTTTAGATCTTTCCTGCTTTCTCTTGTGGGAATTTAGTGCTATAAATTTCCCTCTACACACTGCTTTAAATGTGTCCCAGAGATTCTGGTATGTTGTATCTTTGTTCTCATTGGTTTCAAAGAAAATCTTTATTTCTGCCTTCATTTCGTTATGTACCCAGTAGTCATTCAGGAGCAGGTTGTTCAGTTTCCATGTAGTTGAGCGGTTTTGATTGAGTTTCTTAGTCCTGAGTTCTAGTTTGATTGCACTGTGGTCTGAGAGACAGTTTGTTATAATTTCTGTTCTTGTACATTTGCTGAGGAGTGCTCTACTTCCAATTATGTGGTCAATTTTGGAATAAGTGTGATGTGGTGCTGAGAAGAATGTATATTCTGTTGATTTGGGGTGGAGAGTTCTATAGATGTCTATTAGGTCTGCTTGCTGCAGAGATGAGTTCAATTCCTGGATATCCTTGTTGACTTTCTGTCTCGTTGATCTGTCTAATGTTGACAGTGGAGTGTTGAAGTCTCCCATTATTATTGTATGGGAGTCTCAGTCTCTTTGTAAGTCTCTAAGGACTTGCTTTATGAAAATGGGTGCTCCTGTATTGGGTGCATATATATTTAGGATAGTTAGCTCTTCCTGTTGAATTGATCCCTTTACCATTATGTAATGGCCTTCTTTGTCTCTTTTGATCTTTGATGGTTTAAAGTCTGTCTTATCAGAGACTAGTATTGCAACCCCCACTTTTTTTTGTTCTCCATTTGCTTGGTAAATCTTCCTCCATCCCTTTATTTTGAGCCTATGTATGTCTCTGCGTGTGAGATGGATCTCCTGAATACAGCAGACTGATGGGTCTTGACTCTTTATCCAGTTTGCCAGTCTGTGTCTTTTAATTGGAGCATTTAGTCCATTTACATTTAAGGTTAAGATTGTTATGTGTGAACTTGATCCTGCCATTAAGATATTAACTGGTTATTTTGCTCATTAGTTGGTGCAGTTTCTTCCTAGCTTCGATGGTCTTTACATTTTGGCATGTTTTTGCAATGGCTGGTACCGGTTGTTCCTTTCCATGTTTAGTGCTTCCTTCAGGGTCTCTTGTAAGGCAGGCCTAGTGGTGACAAAATCTCTAAGAATTTGCTTATCCGTAAAGGATTTTATTTCTCCTTCACTTATGAAACTTAGTTTGGCTGGATATGGAATTCTGGGTTGAAAATTCTTTTCTTTAAGAATGTTGAATACTGGCCCCCACACTCTTCTGGCTTGTAGAGTTTCTGCCGAGAGATCTGCTGTTAGTCTGATGGGCTTCCCTTTGTGGATAACGCGATCTTACTCTCTGGCTGCCCTTAAGATTTTTTCCTTCATTTCAACTTTGGTGAATCTGGCAATTATGTGTCTTGGAGTTGCTCTTCTCGAGGAGTATCTTTGTGGCGTTCTCTGTATTTCCTGGATTTGAATGTTGGCCTGCCCTACTAGGTTGGGGAAGTTCTCCTGGATGATATCCTGAAGAGTGTTTTCCAACTTGGTTCCATTTTCCCCCTGACTTTCAGGCACCCCAATCAGACGTAGATTTGGTCTTTTTACATAATCCCATACTTCTTGCAGGCTTTGTTCATTTCTTTTTCTTCTTTTTTCTTTTGGTTTCTCTTCTCGCTTCATTTCGTTCATTTGATCCTCAATCGCTGATACTCTTTCTTCCAGTTGATCGAGTTGGTTACTGAAGCTTGTGCATTTGTCACGTATTTCTCGTGTCATGGTTTTCATCTCTTTCATTTCGTTTATGACCTTCTCTGCAATAATTACTCTAGCCATCAATTCTTCCACTTTTTTTTCAAGATTTTTAGTTTCTTTGCGCTGGGTACGTAATTCCTCCTTTAGCTCTGAGAAGTTTGATGGACTGAAGCCTTCTTCTCTCATCTCGTCAAAGTCATTCTCCGTCAAGCTTTGATCCGTTGCTGGCGATGAGCTGCGCTCCTTTGCCGGGGAAGATGCACTCTTATTTTTTGAATTTCCAGCTTTTCTGCCCTGCTTTTTCCCCATCTTTGTGGTTTTATCTGTCTCTGGTCTTTGATGATGATGGTGACGTACTGATGGGGTTTTGGTGTAGGTGTCCTTCCTGTTTGATAGTTTTCCTTCTAACAGTCAGGACCCTCAGCTGTAGGTCTGTTGGAGATTGCTTGAGGTCCACTCCAGACCCTGTTTGCCTGGGAGTCAGCAGTAGAGGCTGCAGAAGATAGAATATTGCTGAACAGCGAGTGTACCTGTCTGATTCTTGCTTTGGAGGCTTCCTCTCAGGGGTGTACTCCACCCTGTGAGGTGTGGGGTGTCAGACTGCCCCTAGTGGGGGATGTCTCCCAGTTAGGCTACTCAGGGGTCAGGGACCCACTTGAGCAGGCAGTCTGTCCCTTCTCAGATCTCAACCTCCGTGTTGGGAGATCCACTGCTCTCTTCAAAGCTGTCAGACAGAGTCATTTGCGTCTGCAGAGGTTTCTGCTGCTTTTGTTTTTGTTTATCTGTGCCCTGTCCCCAGAAGTGGAGTCTACAGAGACAGGCAGGTTTCCTTGAGCTGCTGTGAGCTCCACCCAGTTCGAACTTCCCAGCGGCTTTGTTTACCTACTTAAGCCTCAGCAATGGCGGGCGCCCCTCCCCCAGCCTAGCTGCTGCCTTGTGGTTAGATCGCAGACTGCTGTGCTAGCAATGAGGGAGGCTCCGCGGGCATGGGACCCTCCCGGCCAGGTGTGGGATATAATCTCCTGGTGTGCCTGTTTACTTAAAGCTCAGTATTAGGGTGGGAGTTACCTGATTTTCCAGGTGTTGTGTGTCTCAGTTCCCCTGGCTAGGAAAAGGGATTCCCTTCCCCCTTGCGCTTCCCAGGTGAGGCGATGCCTCGCCCTGCTTCAGCTCTCGCTGGTCGGGCTGCAGCAGCTGACCAGCACTGATTGTCCGGCACTCCCCAGTGAGATGAACCCAGTACCTCAGTTGAAAATGCAGAAATCACTGGTCTTCTGTGTTGCTCGCGCTGGGAGTTGGAGACTGGAGCTGTTCCTATTCCGCCATCTTGCTCCGCCCCTCAAATAAAATTTTACAAAATGTTTTCTGGCTTTTCCCAGAGTTAAGAATGCAGAATCAAGAAACACTTTATTGTGGATTCTTCTAATCATAATATTACATATTGAGAAAATTACTTATCTTGTAGAAAGTAAATGCTCTTGTAATTTTTGTACATGTAAATTATATATAAACATGCATGCATATAAATTTATATAGACATGTAAAAATATATATATATCAATATATAAAATGTGGATATGTGTATATGTTTTATATAAAGTATAAAATAAACAATAATTTAAAAAAATTGCAAAACCAAGCAGAACCTAATGGGTTCCAGGTGTATATATGCATTCATATATCCCATAAATATATACACCTACTATGTACCAATAATAATGTTTTAAAAAGAATAACCCATGCAAATAACTTCAATTACTAGCATGATTCTAAAGATATTTCAGTATAAAATTCTCAACCTACCTTAAAATGCCTTTCAGGTCAATCATGTTAATTCAATTATTTGTTTTTATTGAAGAGTGTAGGATGTGGAATTAGGAATTCTGTCTACTGCCTTCTGAAAAAAAATACTGATGTAAATATGCAAAATTTTAACTGTCAGGTTAGCAGTACAAAAACAAGAACCTAGGAGGGATATGGGGATTGCAATACAACCATATATCATGTGTGTGTATGTGTGTGTGTGTGTATATATATATATATATATATATATGTAAAATACCTGATCTGTTACATGACATTGAAGTGCAATTGAAAGGAAGCAATTGAATAGATTTTGAAAATAGTATTTATAACCCGTACCAATGCAGAAGCAACAATATTCGTGTGCATATTATTTTATTTTTTAATATTTTTGTGTTTTAGCAATTTTTTAAACCAATTTTCTAAGTATAAGGTAAGTTATTATAAAATAAAATATTAAAAGGCATAAAAAGTCATCCTGGTGATTTATAAAATTAAAAAATCTATAATTATTTGCTTGACAATTAACTTCAAATTTTATGTTTCTCAATAAAAAAAAAACAAAACACCTGTGTAGACATTTTATGTTCTGTAATGATGTCATCATTAAATCTTATTCTAATGTTTAGTATTTGCATTTGAGGTAGAACTTCTTCGTTCCCTTCTTTAGCCTACCATGTAAATGAAAATAAGACACTCCTTCAAGTTATATGAAAGCATTACAAGGTGTGAAGAGATAAACAAGATCCCAATTACTCAAAGAGGTTTAAAACTCTGTTTCGTACCTTGCTTTTCATTTTAAGAATTATCAAAAGAGACCATGTTAGGGAAACATTTTAGATAAATATTTTTCTTTTATTTTTTAAGTTCCGATGTTTAATATTGTGCCACACTGGGGCAGCAGTCAGCAAGATTAGTTTTCTTAAATAAAAATCTGTCACAATTACCTGGTGTTTGGCTTTTATTTAAAAGGCTAATAGTAAGTTTACATTTCCTTTCTTCATGTATTTGGCTTCATAATTATCACCTGTTTGTAGTGTAATTGTGAAAGGCTAATTCCTAGACACTGCTGTTTCATCAGAGTTATTTGTGTACCAGATCAGCTTCTACAATACTGTAAATGACAAAAGCCCATTAATGTAAGATATCTCTTACATATTTATTTTAAAATTAATGATGAGAAGCACCACAATTATTTCTATAGTTTCATTTGTATTATTTTCTGCATTTTTATCCTGGTAAAAAAAATTCGTATTTTTCTAAGATATATTAAGTTTTCTTTCCATTTTAAATAAGATGTTAATTATATTTTCCATGTGTGTTCTGTCAACAATTTGAGAGTCAAAGAAGTCCTAAAGCCACAATTATTACATTAACCTTAAGGTTTTTTTTCTGTCTCCCATTTCAACATTTTGTCCTCACATATTATTATGGTAATAATATCCACGTAGAAAGGAAATTAGTTTCAAATATACTTTCTTCTTATACTAGTGTTACTTACTGCCATAGTTTTCTATTTTACATTGATGATATATTGAAAATGTCTACAGCACAAATATTAAAAGGGCAAAAGGTTTTCTCTGGTACATTGCTAAAGGTATGATGACCAAAATAGGTCAATTTATGAGCAAAATAAAGTGACTTTCTGTTTTTCACAGTGAGAGGTGATGAACGTTTTTAAGTATTCATTTCTTAGATATAGCTGTTTATTATTTTTTAAAGTTCCAGAAGGAAAGTAGTTGATTAAAAAAAAGTATAACACTGAACTCAAAAAGAAAAGCTGATAACATTATTGGAATATAATAGGTAGAGAATATATAAGCTATGACAGCAAGATACATCAAGTAATAAAACATTTTAAGGTTTTTAAATTTTCCCCAAGATGGTGGATTAGAGGCTTTCAGCATGCCTTAGCCACTTGGAAATAGCAA
Source organism: Macaca mulatta (assembly GCF_049350105.2). Classification (NCBI taxonomy): domain Eukaryota; kingdom Metazoa; phylum Chordata; class Mammalia; order Primates; family Cercopithecidae; genus Macaca; species Macaca mulatta. Next base: position 89,575,171 of record NC_133417.1, read on the forward strand.
GATAGTACATAAAGATTACCTCTGGGAGCTCTAATTCAAGAAGGAAAATGGGAACCCACAGAATTGTGAAGGACACCCCAGGACCCAGGGAGGAGAACACTGAAAAATAGTTCCCATAATGATGTGTGACTGATAAAAATAAGTGAAGCCCCAGTACATGAGAGAGGCAGAGAGCCTCCCTCTGGAATCACCTTTCCACTGGGCTTTTGCGTAAGTCAGGCTGAGGGAGAGTACTTTGTTTTTCTCAAGTCCTGGAGCGAACTTGTGAGAGGCTTGGAGATACTGTAAGGGAAACACACCTGGAAAAGCTTCAGATATTTTCCCAGACCCAAGGCAGAGGCCATTTTCAGCCAAGCACATACATACAAAGTCACCCATTTTTTGGTAACTCAGCAGCATGACCACACAGGCGTTTAAATCTTGGACCAGAGATTGGAGTGCCATATCTGGAGTGGGGTAAGGGCTTCCACAGCCAGAACTATGTAAAGTGCCTATCAGTCAGCAGTGGAACTGTGCTCTCCCATGTTGCAAGCCTGGGGCAGGAAGACAGCTACTATAACTGTAATTTCTCTTTGGCAGTGAGACTTACAGCCAGGTCCAGCTTGGTGACCTGGAACTGGTCTGCATGTGCCATTGCTAGGTGCTCCAGCCTGCTCCCTTGAGATGTTGATGCATCAGGGCCCCCTGTGGTTTATGCCCAGGCAGAACTCCAAGCATTCAGAGCACCTGCTCATCTGGATCAGCAACCTGACCCGTCCCACCCTTCCTGTGCAGAGATCTTGGTGCAAAGGGGCCCTGTCTGCTACATACCCAGGCAGATCTCCAGGCATTCAGAGTACTTGCTCACTTAGATCAGCAGCTTGGGCTGCCCCACAACTCCTGTGCAGAGATTAGGTGCAGGGGGCTCTCTGTGTTCCATGCTTAGACAGATGTCCAAGTATCTGGAGAATGTACTCTCCTGGATTAGGAGTTTAGACTACCCCCCATCCCCATACAGATTACTTGAGGCCAAGGAGATTTCTCACCTCCATGTCTAGGGAAACATCTGAGCACTTGGTGGCCAGACACTGTATTCTCCCTTGGCACTGGTGTTTCCACCTGCCATCAGAGGACCTGTCAGCAGATTTGCCTGATCCAGCTCCACTCATCTTGGCCTCTGCCACCTGGGGAGTGAGCAGGGAGCTCAGACCACTGTGCATTCCAAGCATCAGCCCGTTTCCTGAGGCAACATAGACAATTGCTGGTAAATAAAGATCAATTGTATACCCAGCCATGTTTGCCGCAGCTAGCTCTTACTTATAAAAACTGTCAACTGGCTTGTAGATCAAACTACATAGGCCAGTATAAACCTGTCTAAAGAAATACATAGGTCTATAGAAGTTAAACCAAAATACCCTACCCAGTATTCACTATAGTTGCACCCCTAGGAAGGAGGAGATAGGAAAAGGGAAAGAAATAACAACAATGATAATATGGGTTCAGGGGGAGCAAAGAAAAACCCTACCGTCACTAAAATGATTACAAAACTTGTAATTGCCAGAATCTCCAGATGAAAAGAACCAGTACAAGAACTCTGGCATCATAAAAACTCTGAATGTAGTAATGCCAACAAAGGATCACATTAGGTCTCTTACAGTGCAAACAGAAATCAATACCAAGATGATCTCTCAAAACCATGAAATTACATAGGAATTTGACAACTGGATTGTAAATGATATTTGAATAAATAATAAATTAAGGCAGAAATTTTTAAAAAATATTTGAAAATAATAACAAAACATACCAATCTCTGTGGGATGCAGCAAAAGCTATGTTAAGAGGAAGGTTTATAGCACTTAATGCCCACCTCGAAAAGTGAGAAAGACTGATAATTAATAATCTAACATTACACTCAGAGGAACTAGAAAAATAAGGAGAAACTAACCCCAAAGCTACCAGATGAAAAGAAATAACTAATATCAAAGCAGAACTGAATGAAATTCAGAATGCATACAAATAATTAACAAAACCCAAACTTGGTTATTTGAAAGAATAAACAAGATTGATAGACTGACAGCTAGATTAAGAAAGAAACAGAGAAGATTCAAATGAACACAATAAAAAACGACAAAGGTGACATTACAACTAATCCCCCAGAAATACAAAAGATCCTCAGAGACTATTATAAATACCCCTATACACACAAACTAGAAAAGAGAGAAAATGGATAAATTCTTCTAGAATTTCTTCTGGAAGAACACAGTCTCCCAAGACGGGAGGTAATTAAAAGTCTCCTCAATCAGGAAGTAATTAAAGCTCTGAACAGACCAATACACAGTTGTGAAATTGAATCAATTATTAAAAAAATCTACAAATCAACCAAAAAAAAAAAAAAAAGAAAAAAGAAAATAAAAGCCTAGGACCAGATGGATTCACAGCTATATTTCAGCAGAAGTACAAAGACAAATTAATATCAATTCTATTACAAAAAATTTGAAGAGGGACTCCTTTCTAACTAATTCCATAAATCCAGCATCACCCTAATACCCAAACCAGGCAAACACACAACATAAAAAAGAAAACTATAGACCAATATCCCTGATGAACATAAAGGAAAAATCTTCGAGAAAATAGTAGCACCCAAATCCAACAGTACATCAAAAAGTTAATTCACTATGATCAAGTAGGCATCATTCCTGGGATGCAAGGTTTGGTCAATATACACAAATCAATAAATGTGATTCATTATATAAACAGAATTAAAACCAAAAGGCATAGGATCATCTCAGTAGGTAAGGAAAAAGCTTTTGACAAAATCCGAAATCCCTTCATGATAAAAACTCTTCAGAATCTAAGAATTAAAGTAACATACCTCAAAAATAATAAGAGCCATCTATGACAAACCTGTAGTGAACATCCCTCTGAAAGGACAAAAACTGGAAGCAGTCTCCTGGAGATCTACAAGACAAGGATGCCCACTTTCACTGCTCATGTTCAGCATGATAGTGGAAGTGCTAGCCAGAGCAATCAGGCAAGAGAATGAAGTGAAAGGCAACCAAATAAGATAAAAAGTAGCCAAACTATCTCTCTTTACAGATGATACAATTTTATACCCAAAAAGCCCTAAAGACTCCACCAAAAAGCTCCTGGAAGTGATAAATAACTTCAGTAAAGCTTCAAAATACAAAATCAGCAGCATTTCTTAACATCTGAGAGCCAAACCAAGAACACTATCCCATTTACAATAGCTAAAGCCAAAACAAAACAAAGAACCAAACAAAACCTAGGAATACATGTAACCAAAGAGTTGAAAGGTCTCTGCAGAGAAAATTATAAAATATTGTTGAAAGAAGTCATAGATGACACAAATGGAAAAACATTTTATGATCATGGATTGGAAGAATCAGTATTGTTAAAAACACTGCCCAATTAAACTACATATTCAATGCTTTTCTTATCAAACTACTAATGTCATTTTTCACAAAACTAGAAAAATGTATTCTAAAATGTATATGGTACCAAAAAGAGCCTGAGGAGCCAAAGCAATCCTAGGCAAAAAGAAAAAAGACAGATACATCATATTACCCAATTTCAAATTATACTATAAGACCATTATAGCTAAAACAGCATGGTACTGGTATGAATTCAGATACATAGACCAATGGAATACAATAGAGAACACAGAAAAAAAAGCCACACACCTACAGCCATGTGATCCTTGAAAAGGTAACAAAAACAAGCAATGGGGAATGGACTCCCTATTCAGTAAATGGTGTTGGGATAACTGGCTAGCCATATACAGAAGGTAGAAACTAGAGCCTTGCCTTTCACCACATACAAAATTAACTCAAAATGGATTAAAGATTTAAATGTAAGACCTCAAACTTTAAGAAGCCTGATTAAAATCTAGGAAACAGCATCCTGAACATTGGCCTTGGAAAAAAGTTTATGGTTAAGTCCTCAAAAACAATTGCAACAAAAACAAAAATTGGCAAATGAGAACTAGTTAAACTAAACAGCTTCTGAACAGAAAAAAAAAAAAAAGACAAAAAAAAAAAACTATCAACAGAATAAATAGACAACTTACAGAATGGGAGAAAATATGCACAAACTACACATCTGACAAACATACCTCTATCTGGAATCTATAAGGAAACTAAACATTTGAATAAGCAAGAAACAAATAACTTTATTTAAAAGTAGGAAACAAACAGGAACAGAGACTACTCAAAAGAAGATATAGAAGTGGCCAACAAACATGAAAAAAATGTTCCATATCACTAATCATCAGAGAAATGCGAATCCAAACCACAATGAGATACCGTCTCACACTACTCAGAATAGGTATTATCAATAATTCAAAAAATAGTAGGTGCTGGCAATGCTGTGGAGAAAAGGGAATGCTTATACACTGTTGGTGGGAATACAAATTATTTCAGCTTCTGTGGAAAGCAGTTTGAAGGTTTCTCACAAAAGTTATAACAGAGCTACAGTTCAACTCAGCAATCTCATTACTGGATATATATCCAAAAGAAAAGTTGTTCTGAAAAAAAGATGCATGCACTCATATTTTCACTGTAGAACATTCACAATAGCAAAGATATGCAATCAACATTGGTACCCATCCATGGTGGTCTGTATAAACAAAATTGTGGTAAATATGCACTATAGACTATGATGCAGCAAGAAAAAAAACAAAATCAATTTTTTTTTTTTTTTGCAGCAACATGGATGGAGCTGGAGACTATTATCCTAAGTGATTTAGTGAAGGAACAGAAAACCAAATACTGTATGTTCTCACTTATAAATAGGAGCTAAATATTGGGTACTCATGAACATAAAGATGGCAACAATAGAAACCAGGAACCATCAGAGGGGAAGAGAGGAAGGGAATGAGGGCTGACAAACTACCTATTGGGTACCATGTTCAGTACCTGCATGGTGGTATCATTTGTACTCCGAACCTCAGCAATGTACCTAGGTAACACATCTTCTCATGTATCCCCTGAATCTGAAATAACAGATGAAATAAATAAAAATAAGGTAAAATTATATTTAAATATTTTAAAATGAAAATATGTTTAAAACTTTTTAATTAATTCATTGGATTTTGAGAATGGGAGTTTTTGATGAAATCCTGTTCTTGGCTAATTCCTAGGGCAGTTAAAATAAAAACCTATGAAAGAGGCTCTTCGTTTTTCTCTGTTAAATTGCTTGCCTCTCCAGTATCTTTCCAAGCACATTTCCTCCTGTCTTCATTTGATGTAAATCTACCTTTAGATCATCTTCTGTATGGTTTCGCTGCGTCCCTACCCAAATTTCATCTTGAATTGTAGTTCCCATAATCCCCATATGTTGTGGGAGGGACCTCATGGGAGGTGATTAGATTATGGGAGCAGTTCACTCATGCTGTTCTCCTGATGGTAAGTTCTTATGAGATCTGACGGTTTTATAAGGGGCTTCCCTCTTCGCTAGGTTCTCATTATTCTCTCCCCTGCCACTATGAAAAGGTGCTTTCTACTATGATTGTAGGTTTCCTGAGGTCTACTCAGCCCTTCGGAAATGTGAGTCAATTAAATCTCTTTCCTTTATAAATTACCTGGTGTTGGGTGTTTCTTCATAGCAGCCTGAGAATGGACAAATACACCTTCTCTGATTCTTTCTACTTTGCTCGTTCATGTTTCCTCATTATGGTATGAATCAATACTATTGCAATTGAAATCATGTTGCATGATTGGAAATTCAAACAACAACCAGGAGCTATTTAATGGGCTTTTTAAGAAATAAAAACTTAAATGTTTATATATATGAATTTCCTCAACACTTAAATGTCTACATTTTACTTCCATAATATAAAACCATTTTGGATATCCACAAATACTGTTAGGTGTGGTGAATGTCAGAGTTACCAACGGCGAATCCGTATGGGTCTGCAGCAACTTCAATTCTCGCCTCCGCAGAAGGAAGTATTTTACTTAGGGACATAAGGCAGAAAAAGAGACCAAGGCAAGTTTCAGAGCAGGTTGGAAGTTCATTAAAAAGCTTTAGAGCAGGAAAGAAAGGAAACGAAACTTGGGAGACCCAAGTGGGCATTTGGAGATTGCGTGCAATTTGACCTGGATTTTATATACTGGCATACTTCTGGAGACATGCATCCTTTTCCCTCCGGTTCTTCCAGTGGGGTGACCTACCCATATGCATGGTGGCCTGTGAGCGCTTGAGAGGTGAGCATGCACAGTGCGTTTACAGGAGTTGTATGCATGTTCACCTGAGGCATTCTTCCCTTTTCTGGTGGAATGCCCCCAGAAAGTTATACTCCAGCCGTTTGGCTTTTAATGTCCATGTCCATTGGCCCCAATCCTGAGATATTATTGAAAGCTTTGGATTACCAATTTCAAGTGTTTTATTTTATTGGAAAATTGCCTCTCCCTGGTGCTTGCTGTGACCAATTATCATTTTAGAGAGCCAGTGTGGTAATTCCCATACCATCAAGAAATGGCATTTTCCTGGCATCAACTGTGACCAGTTATCACTTTAGAGAGACAGTGTGATAACTGCCAGACCATCACCTGATGGTCATCTGACATTCCTGGTGGGTCGGGGAGCCCACTCCTGCCCTGCTTATGCCTGACTAGCTACCTACTCTAACAAGACTACAGAGATAAAAACAGATACAGCCTATATCTTCAGCTTTTACTATAGCCATTGGTTCTGATGCCATCATTTGTGTTTGACAGAGACACAAAGACAGGCAAATAAAGAAATAGGCGAGGCCTTAGGTATTTTCTGCTTGGAGGTTGTTGGCATGGGGTAGTTGGAGGCAGATTAACTAGAGACAGTACATCATATGTGATCTGTTTGAGGAATATGCTTCCTTTTTCCGGTTGATTCTGAGTTAGAAATAAGGGCAAAAAAATTGGGAAGTTGGCTGTCATTGAATACATTCTGACCATATTGCTGATTGCTGCAGAGGTTATGGTTTGTTTTCCCAGGCTCCTTACTGCAGAGGTTATGGTTAGAATTCTGTTGTCATACATTGTTTGGCTATTGTTTGTATATTCAATGTCTCAGTGCCCCCTTTTAGTAATTCTCTCACTAGTGATAGGTAGACCAATTTAATGGAATCTAGAGATGCAGATCTTTGCTGCTAAGTGTTCAGTTGTCTCCATAGTCAAATGTTTCACAAGACTTTATTGACCAATTTATTGTATCCTCATGAAAAACATTTGACAAGATGGAAGCTGTGAAAAAGCATATAGGATTCTGGATGTAATGTACTGGAACAGCATCATGATCATCATGTTAAGAAAAAGAATGCTTATCCCTGTAAGATGCTTTAGAATCAGGAACCCCAAACACCCAACCTAGGCCAAGAGAGATAATTCCATTGGCTGTAAGGATCTATCATAAAGTACCAGGTGAGTTTTTCCTTATGGTGATGTACCTTGCCTATTTCATTTATGTATATACAACAAGACTTAGCAATGGCACAAATGCCACCATTATTAGCTAACAGGAAATATGGAGCAATGTGATTCTACATATCTACTCATTACAATGAGTTGAGAGTGAATTATATTGTATCTAGAGAAAAGGTGGTTTGTTACTAATTATGCAAGAGTTAGTGATGTGTTTCTTACAGGCTTTTCTATTTATATGATTCCCATCATTGGAAATACTGCCCAGATTGTTTGCATTCTTTTTCTGAGTAGAGCATAAACAAGTGTGGCCACGTTTTGGATATCATTCCCCTTTCACAAATTCCAGTCTTGCTGATTTGTAGAATTAGTGCCTCTGTGTGCAGTCAAGTCACAGAATGCTGTTGCTGAAGTGCAGAAGGTATTGGTCTGAGACAAACACAATCAAGTTGCAAAGGATGGAGGATAGAGTAGGGAAACATGAAGATCTACAAAGAAAGGGAGCTGTTTACAGCACAAGATTACACCCAAATTCTTGTATTAGCTGAGTTGTATATTCAAATCTCTAGTGTCTCACATGGATTGCATTTGGTCAATGACCTAGGAAGTTTGTTTGATTTAAATTTAGAGTTAACTTAGGTCTGTTTAATAGATTATAAAATTGGTCCTTTTTGGACAAAAGTGTCCTAGCAAAGTCAGATTTTGATTTTATTCAATATAATGTGTAGATATAGGTTCAATGAAATATAATTCCATACAGTTTTATTTGATAGAATGTAATTCTCTAGAGGTTTTTTTTTTTTTTTTTTTTTTTTTTTTTCATGGACGTCAAGTGATAGATGGCATATAAGCAGTCAACATTATTGAGGGAAGACTCTACTATTTGTGACAGCCTGTAAGGGGTATTAGAATGAGTATTTTCTGCCTTAACAATTACCGTAAAAAAGAAAGAAAATAGAAAACCGGCCCTAGGGGTGGATGGCAACTATTGTTCTATAGAGTATTTGAAGACAATATTTTTGGATGTGAAAAGTGATGAAACTCAAAGTAGGAGTTAAATAATTAGATATGTTAATTGATAACTAATAATTATTAATCAATTATTTAGATATCTGAATGTTAGTGTGTTCTGTCATTATTTTTCCTTTGTCGGTAGAATTTTTAACCCACAGAGTGACATTTATGGTGTCAAGATGTGTATCTGTGGTATACATCAGATATAATAGAGAAAATAAAGATATAAGCAAATTACACATAGTTACGCCTACATGTTTTCTCTGGAACATCAAGAAATAGTCTCGACAGTATGCATGCAGTATTGCTATTTCATTTGCAAAGTAATACTTTCCGTACTACATTTATAGGAGTGTTATTTCAGTGCATGGAAGATATTTTGTTAGTGGGCTATGAATTACAGTTAAGGTGGGAAATAAGGAAAATCTGAGGAGTATTTCAAATACCTACCATCTGTGTGGCATAGTTATTTCTATGAAGAAATTAAGCAAAGGTGGCTGGTTTTAGGGTAGAAAAAGTAGGGCTCACATATACAGTAATGGATTGAGGTTGATCGTCTACAATTTATAGTTAATTAACCTTAAGTGATTAAAGTTAAGGCAGAATGTTGCATATATTTCCCTTCCTCAGAACATACTGATCTGAATTAAGGCATTTTACTTTATCTTGTTTGTATATATAGTTTATTATATATACATGTATATATATAAAATACAGGACAATCATTTTCCAGTGTCCCTTCTGTTTATATTGCGTACAGTTGTCCAGGTGGTCTGTTGGGAGCAGGACCATTAAGTTTATTTGAGGTCTTGTCCTGTTTTTGTTCTACAGCTCTTTCAAAATGTTTGTGTCCTTTGTAGGGACATGGATGCAGCTGGAAACCATCATTCTTAGCAAACTATCGCAAGAACAGAAAACCAAACACCGCATGTTCTCACTCATAGGTGGGAACTGAACAATGAGATCACTTGGACTCAGGAAGGGGAACATCACATACCGGGGCCTATCATGGGGAGGGGGGAGGGGGGAGGGATTGCATTGGGAGTTATACCTGATGTAAATGACGAGTTGATGGGTGCTGACGAGTTGATGGGTGCAGCACACCAACATGGCACAAGTATACACATGTAACAAACCTGCACGTTATGTACATGTACCCTAGAACTTAAAGTATAATAATAATAAATTAAAAACAAAAACAAAAACAAACACAAAATGTTCTGCCAGGTGATGTATCTGAGGTAAAGGGACACTTTTTCATTCTAATTTATGTTTTCCAATTAGGTCTCTGTTTTCAAGTTTAAGTTTATTAACTGCTAAATATAACAGAAAAACATTTTTTGTCTATACTGAAAATATCTAGCAGTTTCCTATTTTCTTTCTTTGTGCACTTGTGAGATAGAATTCTTTTTGGTTTGTTTGTCATGCACTGTCTTTCAGGCTGGAGTGCAGTAGCGACATCATGGCTCACTGCGGCCTTGATCTCACGGGCTCAATTGATTGATTCTCCCACTTCAGACTTCCTAGTAGCTGGAACCACAGGCATACACCCCAATGTCTGGCTAATTTGTGTATTTTTGGTAAAGATAGAGTGTTGCTATGTTGCCCAAGTTTGTCTCGAACTCCTGGACTCAAGTGATCCATTCTACTTGGCCACCAGTAGTGCCAGGATTACAGACTTGAGCCACAGTGCCTGATGTTGCCTGTGAGATAGAATTCTAATCACTTGCTTTTAATTGTCAGTGTTTCAGGAATTGCTCTTAGCAGACTTTGCCCTACATTGGGGCAAAGCCCTACATTGGGCTTTTTGTTTTTTGATGCTCAGGCTTATTAAAAGGGATTCTGTACATCCCTTTTCCAATAACTCTATTTAGCTTTTTACAGAACAGGATTTATCATCTGAGATTTCTTACAATGTGTACAATTTGGTGTATGTCAAGAAACCTGAGTATATGAACCCAAATTAATTATTATTTTTCTATGAATAATCACTGGTCTTCTCTGGGTTTAGGAAAATTCTTAATTATGGTTCTTTGTCCAGCTTGGGCTGAAAGTTTAAATTCTACAGTTGCCCGAATACTCATCTAATGGGAGGGATGGATTTTTATAAGCAACTGGATTATTTGGAGTCATTGTGAAAAGGTAGTTGGTCAAGAAAGGAGAAAGGAGTTAACACGCTGTGGAAGGAGAGAGATCAGATGGATAATTGGAATATGGAGAACTGTATATAGGAAAGCAATGGGACAACAAGGAGCGGGGAGTAGTCACTAGAAATATTACTTTGCTCCTGCTCAATACAATTGTTAAATTGTTCATTAGTGTTGGATAAAGAACCTTTTAATGAAATAATTTTTTCAAAATTAGAATTTCATGGAGGTCTTCACATACCACTAATGTTTCTAATTTGGTGTGATAATTTTTTACATCTTTGGTGAATTTATGATATTTAGACAAATGGGGCACAGATTAGGACTATAATAAGAATAATGAAAATACACATAACCCTGAGAAGTTTTTTTCTTTTTTCCCAGGCCAGGTGCAGTGGCTCACGCCTGTCATCCCTGCACTTTGGGAGGCCGAGGCTGGTGGGTTACTTGAGGTCAAGAGTTCAAGGCCAGCCTATCGAACATTTTTAGCTTACTAAAAATACGAAAATTAGCCGGGCATGGTGGCAGGCACCTGTAGTCCCAGCTACCCAGGTTGAGCCAGGAGAATTGCTTTAAACTAGGAGGCAGAGGTTGCAGTGAGCCAAGATCATGCCACTGCACTCCAGCCTGAGCAGCAGAGCCAGACTCTGTCTCGAGGAAAAACAAAAAACAGAAAACAAAACAAAAAAGATACCGAGAAGTTTTTTTCTGGGAAAGAGTATTTAGACTATGGAGGAGAAGAGGATTTAGATTTAGACTATGAGAACTGGGATGGCTGGTTGAAATTTATGCTTGTATACTTGGTGTCTTGGCCAACTAACCTGACGTTTAGCTGCTTCCAAGTGCACACCCAACAATCGGTCCTCCCTAGCATTTGGAAAATGAGAGTTAATGCTCTTCAAGTATCATAACATAGGTTTCAGGACAAAGAAGAATGAGCCAAAGGAGAATCTTATCAGGTTGTGGGAAACACGAAACAAATTTACCAGAATGTACACTGGTCCAGTTAAGAATCTCTCACTTACTAGTCTGCAAACCCAGCACAGAGAGGAACTATATATGACCTTTTATTGTATTCTACCTCAGAATTTTCCTATGATAAACAGCAATTTTAGATAGCACAACAAAATACCCAGAAAGAATGCAAAAGGAAAGGAAGGAATGGCTTGATTTCACCAATGATGCCAAACAAATAAGAACCAATGAAAATCCCAATATCAAACTAAGAATAAATAGCCTAGGAACTGTGATTTGTTTAGGGAGAATATATGGCCTTTTCTGGTTGGTCTTGAGTTTGAAATGGGTAAAAATTAGGGAAATTGACAGTACTGACCAAGTCCTGACCATTCTGGGCTTATTACTACAGAGTTTAAGACATGGTTTGCTGGACTGGTTGCTGGAGCAATTGTGGTCAGAACTGTATTGTCATATATAGTCTGGCCACTTTTCATTTGTATATTTAATTTCCCAGTCCTCATCTCAGTAATAGTAACATTTGGCATTTATCAAGCATCTATTACATGTTAGGCGCTTAGTTAGATACTTTATATGCACATTTTTAATTAAAAAAAATTACCAAAACAGTTCTAGTGTTTTATATATACCTATACATAAAACAAATATATATACATATATAGAAAAAATATGTATATACACATAAATATTTGAAACCTTATAAAAACATTATGATATAGATATTATTCTCAGTTTATCAAAATTGTGAAAACCCACAAAGTCTCATATATACATAAATTGTTCAAAGTAAAACTATATTAATAAGTGATGGGACTAGGAGCAAAACTCAGGAATGGCTGACTCCAAAAGCCATGTTCTTAAGTACATCATCATATGAATGAATATTTCCTGTATATACATAACTACAACTTAAAGTATTAACTCCTTTTGGAGTTTATTATTATTTTCTGTGTAAATATGATTAGGCATAAAAAAATGTATAAATAGAAAAGTGTAAGTAGGAAACACCTTGCAGTTGAAGTATATGATAGTCAGATGATCTGCAGTTCTATATCCAGCCAAGAGGCAGACCTGAACAGGGGGAAATGCGTCAATTTCAGAATCTTAAAAATTAGGAGGTAAAATTATCCGGGTGTGGTTTTGTGTACCCGTAGTTCCACCTATTCCAAAGGCTGAAGCAGGAGGATCTCGAGCCCAGGAGTTCAAGGCTGCAGTGAGCTATGATCTTGCCACTGCACTACAGCCAAAGTGACACTGAGACCCTGTCCAGCAAACGAACACAAAAGATTAGTAAACACCTTTGCTCATTAGTAGTTTTAATGTAATTAAGACGTTCTTGATTCAATCCACAAAACACATAACATTTTGAAATTTACATGAAAGCACAGTCTAAATTCTTCCATTTAAAAAAGTCAGATTCAACTAGAATAGGATATGTTTTTATTTTGCCTAATCTGTTTTACATTATTCCTGCCAGCAATTTTTAAAGAGACTATGAAATACTTTATAAAGAAATCTCTCTACTTGTTCATCTGTCCTTAATCAACTGAAAGTTTCTCTTAGACTCTCTAAAATAAAACAGAAAGCTTGTCTATAAATTATTTCAGAAACTGATATTTCAAATATTTGAAGAAAACTTTGCATGCGCCCCACCACTGCCTGTCTCCTCTCCTCTTGTCTTCCCTTCTCTTGTCTTCCGTGCCCATACTCACTAAAGTTAATGAAAGGACTGAGTCCGAACACAATTCTTCAATTAAACGAATCATTTATTAATCTCTCATAGTGTGTCAAATGACCTACTAAGCACTGTGAAGATTCAAAGATAGAGCCATTTGTGCTTGCCTTCTAGAAACATAGTCTACTGTGAGAAAACACACACACACACAATCTGTAATATGAAGGAGGAATTGCTACACTTGGGATATCTAGAGAAAACTGTGTGAGACAATCTGAACACCTGCCAATAAGATAATTATTGAATAAAGTCGCAAAGCATGTGTATTGCACCCAGTGAGTTCTCAGTAGAAATTAATTTATTTTAAAACCACTATCTTACTTGGTATGATTTTCAGAATTATTGCTTTGATAACTCTATTCTCACTAATAATGAGTATGTTAACAGCCCTTCCAGAAGTAGTTTGAACAGTGGTTTGTGCAATGAACTAATATGTTTTTCTGAAAAACAGTTTTCATTCAAATTTGTAATAAATCAGTTGACAATAAAACATTAATAATTTTATTTTTAAATGAATGTCAACATAGAACATTGCTATTCTTTATATATGAAATTGACATATAGAAATGTATGGTATTTCTGGTTTAGCAGGTGCGAGGGAATGGCGTCCAGTGACTTTTTCTCTTCCATTTATCGAGTGAAAAGGAGAGTTACAGCCCTTTTTATCCTGCCACCCCACAGGTCAGCATGCCAGCCAGGAGCATCACAGCTCTTTTGCTACTATAGTTCAACGAGTAGGAGGGAGGGTTACAGCTCTTTCACTTGCACCAACCGCAGCTCAGCAAGTGTTACCGCTCTTTTGCTCCTGCTACCGATAGCTGGGTGAGTTTCGGGTTCTTGTACCGTGACCAAAAGGAATAAGCTATGCAGATACTAGAGAGTGAGGAAGGCAGAGGCAAATTTTATTGAGCGACAGAAGAAAAACTCTCAGCTGTGAGACCGTAAAAGTGGGGTAGCCATCCATGAGGCTGAGTCAGAGGTTTGTATGGGGTTAGAATGCTGATTGGTCCAGCAGTAGGCTTGGAAAAAGTGTCATTCAATTGGTTAAAAAGCATAATCTAGAAGGAACCAATCGAGAAGAGAGAGAGTAAGATGGGGATAGTCATAGGCTCTACTGGAACCAGCAGCTTGGTTTTCAGGCTGAATTCAACTGTCTTTGGCATGATGATTGGGTTTCACCAGGGACCAGTCCCTGTCTGTCTAGGAATTAGTCTGTCTCATCACTCTTTTTTTTTTTTTTTTTTTTTTTTTTTGAGACGGAGTCTTACTCTGTGGCCCAGGCTGGAGTGCAGTGGCCGGATCTCAGCTCACTGCAAGCTCCGCCTCCCGGGTTTACGCCATTCTCCTGCCTCAGCCTCCCGAGTAGCTGGGACTACAGGCGCCCACCACCTCGCCCGGCTAGTTTTTTGTATTTTTTTAGTAGAGACGGGGTTTCACTGTGTTAGCCAGGATGGTCTCGATCTCCTGACCTCGTGATCCACCCGTCTCGGCCTCCCAAAGTGCTGGGATTACAGGCTTGAGCCACCGCGCCCGGCTTGTCTCATCACTCTTAAGATGATATAAGTTATTATTAAATTTCAGCATGTTATTTGAAACTGTTGTTCCACCAGCATCTTTAAACTCCAGTTTCTCCTTTCCAGAATATAATTTGGAATGAATTTTAACATTTTGCATGCTTGAAAAATAAGCCTGCTGGATTTTCATTTAAAACAAATATTAAAGTTTTTGAAGAGAATAAATTCAATAACTGATTCTTGGGGCACAACCCTGGAGAACCTTCAGTTTAACGACAACTTTTTAATAAACACTTTTTAGTCTCAAGTATTTTAATGACTACATTTGCTCTTTTATTAAGTACTCCTTTTAAATGACTTACCAAAAATCCAGGGAATGTATCTACTTGAGTTGAAGGTTTTGTTCTGTTGGTATTATACATACTGAAATAGCAACATTACCTGTTGTGTCATTAATATGGAGTTTTTGACTACGTTCGTTTTGTATTTTCCCCACAGACTGAGGTTTTGAGGTGCTTTGATCAGAAATCAGGTTTATGAATGATGTAATAATAGACTATATACTTCATTCCTTGGAATTGTCAGGAAGTTTCAGATTTTTCTTACACTGAAGGACTCATAATAAAGTTCCCTCTTTGTGTGACTACCCAAATTATCTAAACGAAATATAAGTGTCCATTGAGATAACTCATTAGTCTACTTGGCTATTTGAGAAATGTATCATCAATGGATAATACTTTTAAATATTTGAATGGTGTCAAAGTGAGGATTTACTTATTACTAATCTTACTATCTTTTTAATTAAGGAAAATATTAGAAATTTCTACCAGTACTCTACTGGTGCTGAGGTTTACTTTCCTGTGCTTGAAATTCATACCAAAATAATTTTAATGGTTATGTGAAAATACATAGTAAAATAATAATTGCATCTTTAAAAATTATTCTAAAACTGTATCATAACTTAGGATCAGAATATATACATACCCAGGAAAAATTAAATAAGAGCTTTATGATATAAAGTGATGTTGAAGATATAATGCCATCTAAACTTGAGACTACCGTTTATTTAATACACCGAGTATTTCTGAACAATGCATTATCTTTTTCCTTTCAATTCATTGTGAATCATATAGTATCTGGAAACTTCATAAGTATTTAGAATGCTTTTTGTAGAAAATTTACCTAATATGCATTTTATCAGGTTACCATACAAGATATTTATCATTTATATAGTATGAGTGATGGTAGCAGTGGCCCCTCTGGAGTAGCCTCTGTAAAGACACTGGATACAGAGTGGGAGGCATGGTCAAGGCTGCACGGTCAACAGACCTGGCAGGAGTCAGGAACAGGTAGGGGGCCCACTGTCCTGGCCACAGCTGCAGCCACCCAGCCATGGTTGTGGACCTGGAATCCCTGTGCTCTCTGGTGCCTGAGAAGCCCCCATACCCTGACAGACTTGGAACGACTTGCTCCCACTTCCTGGCCTCTCCCTGCTCACTGCAGCCACTTTGATTTCAGAGCAGAATTGTATCTGAGCCTGGGCACTGTCACTGCTTGGTTGGGTATGCATGTGCCAGGTGGTGCTGATATGCCAGTCCCCTGCCACCTCTACCTCCTCTAGACTTTGGGCACTGAGGATGGGAGGGAGTTGGGGGTGTTGAGAAGGGTGGTAGGGATGGGGGAGGGTGCCTCGTTGTGGGCCTGCAGGTGTCCCTTGGCACAAACAACCTGGGAGCCATGGATGATATGTAGATGACAGCAGGAGACAGACAGACTCTTGGGTGGAAAGAGGTGGGTTCCTGGTGAAGCCCCACCTTCAAGCCAGGGATGGCCTAAAGCACGGAGGCTGGACTGTCAGTTCTGGGTTTAGTTCATAGCCCAGGTTGGGAACTTAGGGTGCTAATTCTTGGGCCCACCGATGGCGACCTGTGTACCAATCAGCACACACTTCCTCCCTTCTGAAGCCCATAAAAAGCCAGGACTCAGCCAGACTCATAAAGATACCCTGCCTGTGGATAGGAGCTACAAACTCTGGCTCTCCTTTCCACTGAGGGCTGCACACTCCTTGTGATGACCCATCTGCGGATAGGAGCTCCCTATTCCGAGTCTGCTCTCCACTGAGAGCTGCATTCTCAATGGGACAACCTGCCTATGGACAGGAACTACCCACTCCAGGTCTCCACTCCACTGAGGGCTGCACACTCAATAGGACAACCTATCTGTGGACAGGAGCCATCCACTTCACGTATTCTGAGAGCTATACTATCGCTCAGTAAAGCACCTCTTCGCCTTGCTTACCCTCCAGTTTTCTGCATACCTCGTTCTTCTTGGATGTGGGACAAGAACTCAGGACACACCAAATGGTGGGACTGAAAGAACTGTAACACGGAATGGGCTGAAACATGCCCCCCTGCTCACCACATTGTGGGCAAGAGATGGAGAGAAGAGCTGTGGCCCTTCCAAGAGCCCAGACCTAGGGGTTCCCTGAGCCAGGACTGTGACAGCCTCTTTGTGGCTCTTTGGTTTTTGGCATCTCCAAGCTCCCAGGTATCACTGCATTCCCCTCGTCCCAATGGGGATGTCCATAGTGGAAACCACTTGCAGTGCATCAGATCCAGTCACGCACTGCATAACTTGCACAGAGCTGATGCCTGTGTCAGCACCTGGAGCTGCCTGTCCTGCCACAGTAGCTGATGTGCCTGGCTGTGTGCAGGGGCTGAACCCTGTGTGGTCTTGCTCATTCACCCCTCACTGCTCTGTACCTGGCTTGCCCTTGGCAAGGGTGGGATCTTGGCTTGTAGCATGAGCTGAGCTCAGTTTGCCAGGATGAGTGGGTGGAAAAAACCCAGTAGACCTGAGCAAAATCCTGGCAAAGGCACCACCAGTTACAGAGGCTTCCAGCTGAAAAAGTGACACCCCATGGATTCAGTGACGTTAGTTCTAATAAATACTGCATATACATATTTTTTTTTCCCGAATAGTCCCAATGTGTTTTGAATGGGCATTTTTATTTTACTTTGTTGTGCTTCTCCCTTTGTTTTGAAGCAGATTCCAATCCCAGATTACACATTACTTTGAATTGTCATGTAGTAAACATTTAGAAAACATTTTTAGATCCTTAATAACATGTGAATATTTTTAGATTTAGTGTATCTCCTTTTCTTCTTTTGATATCAACACTTGATAATATGTACATCATGAGAGTCTCAAAATTCACCTGTGGGAGGCTTCTCTTAAACAAGATGAAGTGTTACTGTAATTGATTAAAATATTAAAATACTTTACTAGATATGTGTGTATTAACACAAACATTGAGGGATAGTGCCCTGGTAAAATGAAATTTAAAACAAACATATTTGGAAGGAAAAAAGACTTTAAATCAAGCTCTTTTCATGAAGATGTACATGAACACTGAGTCTTTAGGGAGAGACCCTATCTTCATAAGGTTGCCTCTACTTAATTTTTACTTGTTTCTCCATATTCTTCTATGTGCTCCCTCCACATCTCTGTAGCTCTGTACCTGCTATTTTCTCATGAAAATGTTGAATAAAATTTCATTTTTAACAAGCCACTTTCATCTTTCCAAGTAAATATGAATTATTCTTATTACACTCTAGTTGCTGTCTATATACATTTTTCAGTTGTGGGGAGGAAGGAGAAAGGAATCCCTGTTCAATTTCATGGTGCTTTGTGATGCTACAATCTAGTTGGGATCACTTGTAATATCAGGTAAAAATCTGTATTTGCTGTCTGCCTTATGTCCTTCCATATTCTGCTATGGTGACTTCTATAATGTGGTAGTTAGATACTGCACAGTAGTGGTGTCTGTATTCATTTTATATCATAATTAAACTAGTAGAATATAAAGTACTGGAATGGCATTTTTGAAAAAAAATTATGAATGAAACTCAGAGTCACTAAAGGAACATTGCTGTTTACCTTCCTGCTTGATTTTGTTTTCTGAACAATTCCCAATGCCCAAACTTTTCTGTGTATCCCTTTCAGATCTTAGTAGAATAAAAAGTTATCTATACAAACATACCCTTCTATATAAAATGGTATTATATGAAATACCACACATACATTTGCGTATATAAATCTTATTTGGACACTGGAAAAATTGTTAATTTGGATAAAGAGCAATAACTTATAAACAACTCTAAGGGTAATTTGATGTATGTATTGCTTGGGACAGGGATGGAAAATGCATTCCCTAGGCAGACATCACAAATAGATTATAGCCCTAGTGTGAAAGAATGCTTGCTATGGGAACCCAGTATTAATCTGTCTCCTTCATAGCACATAGCTTAATTCAACAGTTTTCAAAAAGCAGAGTAAATGATTATAGGAAAGAAGGTGACAGAAGATGCTGACAATTAAACTTCCCAGAAGAATTTAGAAGAATATGGAAGACAATAGGGAATAATTTTAGAAGTCATAAAGTTCCAGTTTCATGAAATTGACTTGAATATATACTTTGTTGCTTTTGTGTATACAAAAAACTATTTTTTATGTTTTATTATTGTTGCCTACCTCGTTTGTGAAGAAAATTGTTTAAGTTTTCAAGAATGGTAGTGAAACAAGCTAGAGCTAAATGACACAATTTGTATCAATATGAGTATTTTGTTTTTAGAAGTGTTCATATGTTATAAAGCTTAAGTAAATCAATGGAAATAAATAAGCACTGGAACAAAATTATGCATGTCAGAAATTTTTATGGAAATATGAAGGAATGAATTAGATATTCATCATATGTGTTGAAGAGTATAAATTATAAACTACACAATATTAAACAAGTGGCTTAATAATCTACACAAGTAAAATGGACATAATTCAATATAAATTAAGTGTTATTTATAATTCTAACTGTAACCTTAAATATGAAGAACACATATTTCCTCCATTCTGATCCTAAACTGTTTGGAAGATTGATAAACCTATTCCCAATTATTTACTCAAATTTTTCATCTTCTAATAATCTCATAACATTATTGATTATTTTAAGGGGAAATTTTTTTCTTTATTGTTTTGCAGCTACAACATCGATTTCTCAGTTCATCTTCATGTTCTGTAGCTGCATCATGCAGAGAAGAATAACTTGATACAGTCACTTGTGTCAGTTTCAATGCTATCATGTTTACATTATTCTTGTTCAGAAAGTATTTGGGACAGAGGGAGGCTTGTTATGGCAGTGGCTGTTTTATAATACAACAATATTTTGTCTTTACCACAGCTCTTGTAGGCATCACTTTTATATTTTATAGATTGTAATTATGTGTTTTTATATTAATTAATACAATAATTGATGTAAATATTTCTGAATGGAAATACTTTAGAACTAAAAACCAGCATAGTATACCAGAATCCTGGAATATCTCTAAAATCTAATTATAATGATAATTTTTTAAGAGGCACAGCCTGGTATTCAACGAGTTTAACTTTCTTTAAGTCACAAATATAGAGAATTTGATGCTGTATCATATATATTTCAGAGATCTACATTAATATTTACACAAAGACAAACACAAACTAATAGTATTAAAGCAATCATTTAAATTGCTGCAGGCAACACATTTCAGAGTTCTTAAAGATGATAATTCAAAGTTTTTAAAAGGTAGTTAGTACTAGATAAGCAATATCGGATGACAATATGGAACTAGCATTAAAGATTCAATATTGCTGGTTTTATGTGATATTTTATGACCATGAAGATGCCCATGGGGATGCTATAATATAGACACCTTCCCTTATGCAATTATGATACTTCTGTGCCTGTATCTCAGATTTTTCTGAGAAAAATATCAGTTCTTCACCTAAGAAGCTCATCTACAGAAAGAACTCATAAATGTGAGGATTCCAATTTGGAGATAGTAATTGAGTTATCATATTAGTTTTCTCTTGCTGTATAACAAAAATACTATACATTTAACAGGTTAAAACACCATACATTTATTATCTCACAGTTCTGTAGGTCAGAAATCTGGCACAGCATAAGTGGATTCTCTCTGTTCAGCGTCTCACAAAGCCAGAGGCAAGATATCAGAATGGGTCAGCTGTTATCTGGAAGATCTGTGGAATAAGCCTCTTTTAATCTCATTTAGTTTGTTGGCTGAATGCAGTTCCTTGAGGTTGTAGGACTGAGATCCCTATTTTCTTGTTGACAGGTCCTTGGGGGCTATTATCTGCTCCTGGAAGTTGCCTGTATTTTTTTTTTTTTTTCTCCTGAGGCCAGTCTCTATCATCAAACCAGAAAAGGGACATTGCATGAGTCCCTCTTGCACTTTGAATTTCATTGACGCCTCCTCTATCACATCCCTCTGGCTTCCTTTTCTGCCTCCTCCTTCCACATTTAAGGACTCAGGTAATTATACTGGACCCACTTTGATAATCCAGGATAATCTCTCTATTTTAATTCAACTAATTAAATATAGTTTCATCTGCAAAATCCTTTTTACTGTGCTACTAACTGTGGCTATAACACCAAAAATTGAAAATCATGGGAGCCAAAATTCTGAGTACCACAGTTACTTTCCAAAGGATATTTGTACATTTGATACAACTGCTTTTTATTCAAACATTTCCTTTACCCAATAGCAAATACATATAGAGCAATTTCAGCGTATAAGAAAACATAATTGAATGCAGTGTACATTTTATTGCAGATTTTAATATCATATATCATATTCGATTGTCTCAAAATAGTCTTATTAATTAGTATCATAATATATTCTTTATTCAGAAGCTAGAAAAACAGATTCATTCCAAAGCCTATGCAAAAATACAAAAAGTATGTTACATCTACACATACAGTATGATAATCTATTATACTGGATTCAAAATACATGTACTCTAAATTTTTAGCTAATCAAATACAATAGGAATAACATGTAAATAGAAAAATATACAATATCTATTATAAGAATTTATATCCATACACTTCATATTTTAATTATAAGCTGTAACAGTATTACATCTATGTTAAAATGATTTTGTGGTCACTTTGTCCTGCACAAGTTGT
Source organism: Macaca mulatta (assembly GCF_049350105.2). Taxonomy (NCBI): domain Eukaryota; kingdom Metazoa; phylum Chordata; class Mammalia; order Primates; family Cercopithecidae; genus Macaca; species Macaca mulatta. The sequence continues at coordinate 89,596,971 of NC_133417.1, forward strand.
GTGAATGTTTTCTTATGATCAGCAGAAATTCTGAATTTCCAAATTGTGTGCTATCATCTCAGGCAAATTAGCATAAAATATAATTTCTGCTAATAAGCTAGAGGCAAGGGAGACAAATTAACTTGACACATTAATATTGCATTTATGGTATTTTTATCATAATGTGCATGTGCATGGGAAATTTAGTTATTCTCTTTGCATCAATATCAGAATTCACTACTTACAGTATCTTAACTGAGGGAAATATACGTGTGTAAAATACATTGCTACAAAAATTGAATTGCAGAAAACTGGTCATTTAGAAAATAGTCCCACAAGATAATTTCATGGAACATAGTTTTTGTTAATTACATCTAAATTTTGGTTTTGGTTATAATGAAGATGCATTTAACTTTCAAGTGTTTATAATGTTGAAGGTATAGAAAGGCAAATAATCCAAATTAGCCGAGAATTGAAATTTATTTATTGTGGAATGTATTGACCTTAAAATGCATTGTATTGAGGTAAGAAACTTAAAAGAGTTTGACTATAATTTGAATTTTAGTACTTTATACTATATTTTAAATAAATGTTGCCTTTAAGACAGTTATACTGTTTTTGCTAAAATTATTTATTGACTAGAATTGTATTTGTATTTGTTAAAATATACTCTAATGTTTTCTTGGTCTTTTAAGATTCAGATCTCATGTACAGACTTTCATTGACTTTCAGTAACTTTATTTCTTCTCATAAACATTTTGCATTTGTGAAACATCAGTAAGTAATTAATGGTTTTTAAAAGACCTTATTATTCATTTGACCTAGTTAGCCGGAATGTTAGATACTATGTTAGGGAAAGATTGTCACACACATATTGACATATACTGATATATTTCATCTGAAATTGTGGGCCAAGGATCTACTATGTAAAATACATTATCCTACAAGCAATATGAATATAATTATGACATAGATAGAAAATTGCCCTCTAGGAAGATTACATGATAAAAAGGGCCTTTTACTTTTCATAAACATATTAGGAAATTTAGAAAATGTCATTAAAGAGTTAAAAATGTGTATGAATTTTTTCTTTTTTCCTAAGTTTTATTTGTAACTTGATCCAGTTCCAGATACATTTAAATCTCAGCTTATTATTGCTAGTGTGGAGAATATACATGTTAATTCACATATAAGAGAATTCTTGTGAGAATTAAATAAATCTTTTTGTGTGAAAATTATTTAAAATTTCTGAATAGCTATCATATAATGTATCTAACCAAAATAAAAATATCTATGTTTTCAAAATGTCTTCAAATTATTATTAAGTCTATTTCAAAATATTGAAAGATCAAGCATTCTTAATACTCATTGCTCTGAGGCAATGTGATCTCTTGGATTGAAAACTAATTTTCAGTATATTCTAGTTCAAGTTTTTTTTTTTTTTTTTTTTTTTTAAAGGCAACAGAATCAACTTTACAAAAAAAAGGGCTCTAGGTATCTTAGATGTAAATTTAAAAAGATTAATTAGGACAGCTATAACAACTCAAAGGACATATTGTTTTCTATGTGTTAATGTTTATTTTTAAAAGTGTTTGATACATTATAATTGTATATATTTGTAGCATACAATGTGATGCTTTGATATATGTGTTCCATGTGGCATGATTAAATAAAACAAATTAACATATTCATCACCTCACTTACCTATCATTTTTATGGTGAGACATTTGAAATTTACTCCAGAGGATATGTTGCTAAGTGAAATAAGCCTGACACTGAAAGATATATACTGTTTGTGTTCACTTTTATAATAAATTACAAATAAAATGTAATAACCTGCTTATTTTTTGACAATTGCATTTAAACAGAACAGTACCATAGTTGATTATATAGTTGAAATAATGTTATTACTTCTCTCCACCAACAAATTATCAGAAGAAAATCTATGATTTTCTTTTTCTTCACAATAAAATTTGGTAGGAAATTTAGTTGCTAGAAACAACAGGAACCACTCAGAAGTTTCAAAAACTCTTGAGATATGCTACAATAGGTCCTTGAAGAAAAGAAAAACATTTACTTCAAGAGATGTTTGGAATGTTACACTACTTGACTGCAATGATCAAGATTGTAGAAGATTAACCAGAGGACAAAGAACTTTCCTTAGTGAAGTGGCTTATTATAATATTATAAATAGCTAGAGAGAATAATGTATCTACAAAGTCAAAGAGGAAATATTATGTCAATGGAAATAATAAGTATAATTTATGAATTTAATGCATTAATGTTGTAAGCAGTATTGTCCGAGAATTGGTGGGCCTGGAGACTACATTATGAGATCTGCCATTTAAGTTTCTTTCTTGGTCAGCGGAACATCTAAGTGACACCATTTTTGTATTTAGTGCCAGTTCTTCTGAGGAAATACTGAGCCTCATACCTTCTATTTCACATATTTCATACCCTCTTCTCTCAGATTTGTGAGGGAGCATCCCCTTTGGTTGCTGAAAACGAATGTAACAACCCTGCTACCCTTCCTTTATTGTGTGAAAAATGGTATTATGAGACAGAAAATACATATAGTGCTGTTTATATAGTAAAAACATGGCAGTGTCTCCAAAGGATACAATAACAACTCCTATACTCTTGTGGATACACTGAGAATACATATTTTTTTCTGGAAGTACAGCCCATGAGATGTTGAGTCTTTAGTAATTAGGTGACATATAAAGTACTTCATACAAGTGAGATTCTTCATAGTGTATAATTATTTATTGTTTATGGTTCTAATTGTAGGTTCTAAAAGAACAGACACAGTTTCAAATCATATCTTATAAGCCATGTTTCCTTAGAAAAATTATTGAATTATTCTCTGAGGTTCAGTTTTCTCTTCATTTAATGACACATAGTTCTTAATTTAAAACATGAAAGTCACGACTGGCAAAACGTAATTTCTAAAAGTTATTAATCTTATTTGCCACCCTGATTCTTTATACATCCACTATCCACATGAAACATTGAAAATGGCTCATGAGTAGTTGCAAAATAATTGAATAGATCCACAAATCACATAAATAAGGACACTCTTTTCAAATGTTTTATGGTTGAAGATTTTAAAATTACCTCAAATATTGTTAAACCATGTGTCAGTGATCCTCCTGGTTGACTTGGTTGCCACATCTCTCTCTCTCACACACACACATACACACACACATATACACACACTCAGAATATTTTTTTCTCTAGTTTCAGCTTTTTAAGGACAAATAATAATTTGTGTTATTTTTATACTTGAGTTAATTACATTCATCTGACAAATATGAAGACTTTGTGAGCCAGCAATATTTTTCTTCTATTTTCTTACTAAGTTGTATTCTTTGTTAATTATTTCAGTGATTGTTTGTGACTTTTAAACTATAGTAATGTTTATTCATATGAAAATTCTTTTATTTTTCAGTAAGTTTTTAAAGATAGTTTAGCAGTGTTAAAATTCTAGCTTAACACTTATTTTCGTGAAGTGTTTTGAAGATTTTTCTGCATAATTTTCTGGAAGTGTTAGTATTGCATGAGAAGTCTTTTGTCAGCCTAATTGCTATTCCTTTCTGTATAAATATGCTTTCTCTGTCTGATAGCTCTATTTTTTTTCTGTTTATTCTGAATGCTATATACTATCAGCCCAATGTATTTAATTGTTGGTTTGATTTAATTAACCTTTCCAGTACATGGTATGCATCTTTAATCAGAGTACTCCAGTTATTATATTTCTAGAAAATTCTTATTTTTTCCCTAAAAAATAGAGCTTCCCTATTACACCCTTTATTTTATTTTTTTCTGGAACTTTATTAAGACACAAGTTAGAGCATGTCAATTTCAGACACAAATTAGAGCCTATTGATGGTTCTAACATGGTTTTATTCCTTTTTTTCTCTATATTCTGGGAGATGTACCATATTTTCGGTCTTGGATTCCGTATTTGACTGTGATGTTCTTAGATATTACAGTGTCTAGTAAGTTATTTAAATGACTACATATATTTTCATTTACGAATATTTAACATTTTCACTTACTAGTCTATGCCTTTTTAATATAACTCAATATTTTCTTATTTGTTTGGATGCTATATCTTTCTTTATTTCTTTGTAGCCTCTAAATTTATTTATTTTAAACCATTCAATATTGCACTCATATGTCCTTTAGAGTAAAGACATCTTCTATTGTTTGTTTATTGAGTGTCTTTCTTTAATTTTGATTATTCTTGTTGGATTTTAGTGTGTTGGTTATAGATTTGTCTTGAATGGATGGGTGTCTGTGTGTGAATTTTTCCTCTCTCTTCCCAGCTGTCTTCCTCTTTGCCTAGTGGACTTGCTTTCTTCTTACCCACTATGGTTCTCAATCTAACCAGGTTATACCATCTACCTGGGGCTTCTTTTCTGCAGTAATATTAGATATATTACAGATTTAATATCCAACCAATAATTCATTTGTTCAAGTAGTAATTACGGATGTAGAACTGGTTTGCCTGCGTCCCTAAAGTGATCACGTTCATACAATAAGTTAGGGCACCAAGCAGTGATCAGTTCAGGCTTTTGAGCTTTTTTCTTGGACAGGGTGTGCCACCTAAAGTTTTGTTTTGAATCAATGAGCCTGGATGCTTTTACTCACCATCTGTGCAGACATTATGTTTGCCTCTCTCTATCCACTTTCATCATGTCTGCTCTTATTCAAGGAAACTAATCTGTTTAGAACCTTTCAATAGTTTTATTTACCTTCTGACTACTGCTGGGCTGAATCATAGAGAACTCTAGCCAGGGACCAGTGGGAAGAAGTAGAGAGAGGCTGAATTATCTATTGCTGTGGATTCTTTCTGGAGTAGTTACAAAAGACTGGGGAGTCCCTGCAGATAGATTGGCTTTGTATCTCCACTGAAGTGACCTCCTTTGTATTATATGAACCTATCTTTTTAGGTTTTGGTATTTATGGTTCTCCTGCATACCCTAGAGTCTAGGGTGACTGGCAGCATTCCTCTGGGGTACAGCAGAAGCCCTAGTGCTTTCTCAATATTCAGGAACACTTTGGTAATCAGTCCCTTTATTAAACTTGATATTGATTGAATAAAGTTGAACTATTTTGATATCCATATTCTGCCACTGTTTTGTCAATTGATTGATAAACCATCTTTGCAGGGCCACATTGGTCTCCCTTGCTGAATTGTGAACCAGTGGACCCACATGTCTGTATCTTCAGATTCACATATCTCTTTGCTGTTTTCTCCCATTTCTGCCCAATGAAATACTTAATTCAGATTATGAGATTTACCATAGTGTGTTATTGTTCTTTTTCTAAAATAATGCATCTTTCACTGTTAAGTGCTTTGAGCAGGGGTAGAGTAAATCAGTTGTTCATAAGATTAACTTAAAATGTTATATGGGCTGATATCTTGGTTCTCTTCACTTACACGGTACTAAAGTTTTCAGAGCAGGGGAAACTTAAACACTGCACCTGTGAGCTGTGTGTCAAACCTTCAAATTACCTAAGAAGCTGTTTGTAGGAGTGAAAATTAAACTAGTTCACCAAAGCTAGACTCAGTGATGGTACTAGAATTTCTGAAACAGCATGGGAAGAGCAGAAGTATGAAGATAAATAAAGTCGACTTTTGTACTATCTTTGCTTCTTGCATGTGTTTTATGCTCTATGGTCCTAACAGATGCAGAAGTTAAAAAATTAAATATAAGCGAGAAACTGTAGATGAATTGGACCATGAGTCCAGAATCTCACAGAAGAAACTGGAGAGGTCCTCAGAGAGATGGCTGATCCACTGGCAATTATTAGGCTATTTCTATAATATCCTGGCTTACTCTGAGTATCCCATGCCCTAAGTTTCTAACAACTTATCATTTAAAATTAGCATTAGTGGAAACTTTTTCCCAGATACATATATCCTAACAACATCACTGATCTTTGATTTGGATAAATTGTTATGTGATAAAATTATAAAATATATTAGCATTTATAAAATCTCTGGATTCTAGATGACAACCAGAAATTTAAGCATTTGAAATTTATTACATTTACTTTTTTGAGTTTCAGTTGCATAGTAGTTTGGTAAGAATGAGAATGACTTTTTTTTTTTTTTTTTTTTTTAATGACACAGAAGGCAGTGATAGCATCTTGCCAGATGGGCAACAGATAACTATTTCTTTTTTTTTCTGTTTCCTTTCTTTCTTTCTTTTTTTCTTTCTTTCCTTCCTTCCTCCCCTCCTCTCTTCTCCTCTCCTCTCATCTCCTCTCCTCTCCTTTCCTCTGCTTCTTTCTTTTTGACGGAGTCTCATTTTGTCGCCCAGACAGGAGTGCAGTGGCACAGTCTCGCCTCACTGCAACCTCTGCCTCCCAGGTTCAAGTGATTCTCTTGCCTCAGCCTCCCAAGTAGCTGAGACTACAGACATCCACCAACATGCCCAGCTAATTTTTGTGTTTTTAGTAGAGACGGGGTTCATGATATTGGTTCATGATATTGGTTACTGGTCTCGAACTCCTGACCTTGTGATCCTCCCACCTCGGCCTCCCAAAGTGCTGGGATTGAGTTTATAAATCTTATCATAGGAAAAACAAGAAAAGTACAGAAAAAAAAAAAGATCAATGAAAGAAAGGAGAAAAGAAAAAAAGTAAATAAAAGGAGGAGGAAGGGACGAGGGGATGAAAAGATGAGAAGGAAACAAAAAGGGAGGGATGAAGAAAAGAAGGAAAGGGGAAAAGCCAGAGGCAATTTAATTATCATGTTCCTACATTTCTCCAAAAAAAGAGATAGACATTGCTTTTATTTGATATTCCAATGTGTTTAATAACCCATCATTATTTATGCTTTGCAATTATCCTACAGCTGCCCCTTCTCAATGTTTAGAACCTCCATAGTATCCAAATAGCTTTTGTCTTTAACTCTTGTATCTATGTTGCAGTTAAAGTTACAAATTTACCATATCTTGATAATCCTATTGCCAAGAAAGCTTTGCTGTGCTTTGCTGAAATCAGATTCAGCTTTGATGAAGCTTATTTAGAATAAATATTGCTTGCTAGAGCACCTAGTTGTCCAAGGCCTGTGAGATTTGACAGTATCCTGTTTACTGATAAACTGCACTGTAGCAGGAAAGAGAGTACAATAAGTATTGATTTATTTTGTGCATAGAACTTGTTTTGCCACAGTTTGTGAATTGCCTCATGAGCTGACAATCTATTAGGTATTGCTTTGTGTGTCTCTTCCTTCATTATTGCTTCTTTTATTGCTTTATGTTTTACTACCATTAAAATAGATTGCCAAAGAAAAACGGATGAAGGGAAAACTCTAGTGGTAGCACCACAATTTGTAGGAAAATAAATGACTTCATTAGGTAAAACTGGATTTCTGCCACTACTTCCAAGGACAGACTTTAAAGAAAACTTAAAATGATTGTATTGAAATGTCTTATAGCAAAGTAGGTAATAGAATGAATAATTCCATTCTAAAAATCAATAGTTTGTCTAACTGAAAATGATTGTATTGAAATATTGGTTCTGAATTTTTTATGTGCAAATGCAGAGATTTAAAATTTAACTCTCACTATTTTCAAAGGGCAAGTTTTTTTGTTGTTAGAAACTTGAAGATTTAAAATAATTTGTTATGACTTTGATGTCTGTTCCTTATTTTTCTGTACTGTTTCATCTCAGTGCAACAGTTGAATGTCAAAAAAGTAGTAAAATATTACATTGTAGAAATTTAAAATATTTATGTCATTATCCCCCTTTTCTTTTAATTGGTTGGCTTAAGACTCATCTTGACTTAAAGTTGTGGAAACATAATAATCTTAAAGTATAAGAGAATAAACATAATATTCAAATTTGTTTACAAGGACTAGAAGAAAATGTATCACTATGACATATTATATGACATGAAGGCTTGTAAATGAAGAAACACAAGCAGAAAACCACAAATAAAAAAGGGAACGTGATTTTTTGCAAAACAGCATAATGACATAGGGAAGCAAGAGACAAAATTTGAAAGAAAACTCTACATTATAAACAATAATGAAACTTGAGATTGTGTGAAATTAATTTCTTGATACCTAGGAATAATGAGAGGGTAGAAGTATAAAATGAAGAGGATAAGGGAAAGGAGAAGGGAGACGAAGAGGAGAAGACAAATAGTAGGATGGGTATCACTGGAGAATATATCAGTGTGAAGGAAAAAGAATGTTGATTCAACTTAAAAATTACATGATTTTCTGAGTTAGAGACCAGAATATAGGAATATAGATAATGTGAAGAAAAATTATTTTAAAATTTTCAAGCCTAAAAAAATGTAGAACTATAAAATGTGAACAACTCACTGTTAAAAAAAAAAAAAAATTCCATGTCAATAACTTTTTAATTAAAATCATAAAGAAAAAGAAATAGTCTTGGCCGGGCACGGTGACTCAATCCTGTAATCCCAGCACTTTGGGAGGCCGAGACGGGTGGATCACGAGGTCAGGAGATCGAGACCATCCTGGCTAACACGGTGAAATCCCATCTCTACTAAAAAACACAAAAAACTAGCCGGGAGAGGTGGCGGGTGCCTGTAGTCCCAGCTACTCGGGAGGCTGAGGCAGGAGAATGGCGTGAACCCAGGAGGCGGAGCTTGCAGTGAGCTGAGATACGGCCACTGTACTCCAGCCTGGGCGACAGAGCGAGACTCCGTCTCAAAAAAAAAAAAAAGAAAGAAATAGTCTTATAAATGTCCTCCTAAAGTTTACTTGTTAATTCATGAACATAAAATAATGTCAGTGGTCCATACCTACACACCAGATAAAGTCATACATTAATCTGTTAAATCTTATATATGCCTTCATTATGTATATATGTATATGTGTGAACATGGCCGTACATGCACATAAATACATGGATGTATGTATTTATGTAACTATGTACTGTGTGTGTATGAGTGTTTTTGTCTATTTATGAATGTATACATAGATGTAGATGCATGTGTATACCTACCTATGTGTATTCACACAAAGAGACATATATTCATGCACACATATATATTAGAAACATGCATGCATATTGAAAGCATTGAATTTTTTTATATTATTGTTATTACTAATCCTATTACGACTATCTTAAAATACTATTTTTACAACTACTGGTGTTATTTTCATATCTCCACAATATAAAGCAATAAATTTGACTTACTTTTGTGCAGTTTTGTTTTTTACAAAATCATGTGCATCAAACCCTAGCATTATTACATATTACAATGATACATTTTCTTTAATCTTCTTGCATATGTTTGATAATTCTTTTTAAATAAATGGTAAGATAAATCACTGCATATAGAGCAAAACCTGAGATGCCTAGATTGTTTTGTTATGTATAAAATCTAAAAGTGTTTGAACCTTACTATGTGCCAGATACTACTGGGACTATTTTTTTATTTCTTTAACTCACTGAATTCTCACAATAACCCTATTAGATAGATTCTTTTTAAATTTTCATTTTGTGGAAGACGTAAGTGAGACACAGAAATATGTAATAATCTTCTGATGGTTTCACATAGTAAGTGAAAAAAATCAGATCTCCAACATAGTACCTTGTTTTCAGCATCTGTATTCTGCCTCTATTATTCCTGTCATTTCTTTTTTCATTGGATGAAATACTTTCCACAATAGTGAACAGAGAAAAAATATATTATTATTGAACAAGATAAGCTTATATACATTTTAATGTATGTACTAAGCTCAATTGTTTATTTTCTGGTTTGGTTATCAAAACATTAAGAACATTTATAAAAAAATTCAGTAACTCAGTAATTAAAATACCACAAAGAGTGATAATATGTATATTTATGACTTCTACTCACATTACTTACAGAATTATTTTCACATTTATGTGAAAGTAACCAAATGATATTGGCCATAGCTATTATAATGATTTCTCATAAAGAATTTAGCTTATTAACTAAACTTGATATAATTCTATCCCCTGAGATTGAGTGGGAATTCCATTTTAATGAAAATGTGCTGAGGAAAATATGACAAGTAAAGTTTATTGTTATATTAAATATTCTACAGTGAATATATGAATTGTTTAGTTAGGATATAGATATCTTGCTTCACTTTTTTTTCCAAATCTTAAAGGTCAAACATTAGAAATATGTTTGAAAATATTTAAAAAACATCAATCACACACACTCACACACACAAACACACACTCTATTCTTGATTTTGTGTGAATATTTGTAAAAAATAGTTTAACGTATTATCAAGGCTGCAAATATATTTTAATTTACAATATTATATTAAGTTGATAATTGAATCTAAGTTAACAAAGAGTGTACAAATTGATGAAGAGATTATTAAAATAAAATAATTTTGTATTATATGTTAATAATTTACAATACAATATCATATACAATATGAATATTTTTGTGAGATTCCATAGGCAACAGTATAAATATGATGTTTTTCTGAAAGCTGTTTGTGGCATTGTATATTCTCTAATCTATCAATAAAAATGCCAGCTATATTTTAATATGACCATAGTTTACTGGTTAATCTGCACTCAGAATGCTCCAGAAGATCAATAGTATCTTGAACTTTACGGGACCACACTGTAGTGTTCTGTGACCTTTTAGACTTCTGAAGTGGAGAGGTAACCCTTCTGTGTTCAGTACATCTTACATTAAAAAAAAAAAAAACTGTTAACTGTCTACTTCTACTAAAAATATAAATTTCAATAGGTTCAACAATAAATACATTTTATTAACAAATATTTATTTAACCTTACTCTTCATTTTGTTTGAAAGTATTATTCAGGATCAGGTAAATCTATAATATTTGGAGTAAAAAACATTGAACTTTTTAAGAACATTGTACTAAAACAGTAGAACAAAAAAGAAAAAAATATATTTTTTCCCTATTACTATCAGATATATTTGTTCTGATTATTTCATCTACAAATAATAGAAACACAGAATCAATGTGCTTAAACTTTTCAGGATTTATCATCACACGTAACAGAAATCTGAGGGTTTAGAAGGGTTTCAGGTAGTTGATTCAAGAGATAAAATCAACAACACAATTTTTTTCTAGGTTGTCATTCTTGATATTGATTGTTGTAGTCAAATCCAGGCCATATAGTAATATCTAGAGGATAAAGAGATATCATTTCCTCCTGTTTATGGCTGACTCACTGTCTCTATTTCCTTGGTCAGAATTGGGTCAATTGATCAATCCTTGGGAAGAGAAATGAGATTACCATGAGTGGTGTAGACAGTACATGGTCATCCGGGATAGAACACATCCTGAAAATCATCTACAATGTCAATAATCCTGAGCATACTCAAAACTAGACAAATAGAAAAAATATAAATTCCAACTGGTTATATTGAGGGCATAAATTGATCTAATGACTCATATAATTTATAACATCGAGGTATTAAAAGTTCAGAATATAACCCCAAATCTTTGTCTATACATTTTTTTTGTTTGTTTTTGTTTTTTTGTTTTTTGAGACGGAGTCTCGCTCTGTCGCCCAGGCTGGAGTGCAGTGGCGCGATCTCGGCTCACTGCAAGCTCCGCCTCCTGGTTTTACGCCATTCTCCTGCCTCAGCCTCCTGAGTAGCTGGGACTACAGGCGCCCGCCACCGCGCCCGGCTAATTTTTTGTATTTTTAGTAGAGACGGGGTTTCACCGTGGTCTCGATCTCCTGACCTTGTGATCCGCCCGCCTCGGCCTCCCAAAGTGCTGGGATTACAGGCGTGAGCCACCGCGCCCGGCCGTCTATACATTTTAAGTAATAGTTATTATTCTTTAAGAACAAAATCACTGTGGTATTACTAAAATAATGTTTAAAATGATTTAAAAGAAAGCACATTGCAGTGGGAGAAATGCCTTCCTCAACTTTGAGCTCTCTTTAAATTCTATATTTATTGCTATTATACTGATAAACTCAGCTTTAAAATTATATAATTTTTTATCCTGTTTCTATTGGAATTCGTTCCCACCACAGGCTTGCGTGAGTTTACAATCTAGTGAGTTAGTCGAGGCTGTAATGTCAAATAATTTACACAATTGGAATATCATACCCACTGTTTTTAACCCAGCATATTTCTTTTTAACATCTTAGAAGGTCTGAAGATCTGGATATTTATTTTTTAAAAGGTCATGAGCACAGTAATAATCAATTAGTTAGTGAATTAATTTAACCACAGATTTGACTAATTTTCACTGTTGTTTTAATATATATCCATATACTTTGTAGATGTATGGATTTTATAACCTTCTAGAGCATTACTTCGTTAAAACAGAATAAGTGGTTATATAATACTTAAGAAGACTTTTATGTGGTTTAATATAAGTTTGAAGTAATCAGCTAATCATGTGAGTGATTTTTTTATTGCAAGCATTCTGAAAACCAGACAGTGTGCTACACTGGTATTTCCAGTATTGATATTCAAAACTGAATTAAGTTTAATATTGGAATGATTTTCTGTATTATCATGCTTCTTTTTATATCAAGTCCATTTCCTACTATCCACTTTTTCTGATTAACTTAGAAATGCTTCCTGCTCTAAAGTCACTGTAGCAACTTTGCAATATTTAAATGTACTCAAAAGATATAAGAGAACGAGGAACACATGCCTGACTTTTTCAAGCTAAATGTCCTGATATGGGGACAGATTGAAAGAAATGAATAGTCAACAGAGATACAAGATGATGCTGGAGAGAAGCATTTGCATTGCTTTTCTTGATTGAAGCCTACAATTACCAAATAATAATCTTCTACCTAAGTATAGCCCACCTCACAAGCCAAGGATAAATGTGTTATCAAGAAACACAATATTAACATGAACTAATGGGTGCTGAATGCTATAGACATACCAAAATGCATATACTGAGGAGAAATAGGCTGGAAATAGTTGAGGGAGATATTGGTGATATTCAGGAAAACACAGACAGAAAGAGTATCCTAATGTATTCTTACAGATTCAAATATCAACATACAGAGATATGATAAACACAAAATACATTTAAAATATGGAAACAAACCATATGTATTATTACAAATATATAGTGAGACTTGGTTATAAAATATCTGACTTTAATATAATAGTAAAAACATAATTAAAAGAAACATGTCTAGTGACAATATAAAGTAGTAGAATTCCATAGTAGAAATTTGTACTGTTAATTGGCAATTAATGAATCTCACAGAATAGAATGCGGATTAAGATATTGAATGTAGATTGAGACAAAAAATAAATTAGGTGAAATGTATTTACTTAGAGGAGGATGCTACAGATCACCAGGTTAGGTGGAAGATGCAGATGATGTTTTCATAATCCAAAGATAAAATAGCACAAAATACAAAAGTAACTAATAGTTAAGGTAGATGGGTCATTGAGATGACAGCAGAGACACATTTGTAGCAGCTGCTGCAAAGATGCCAGCTGTAGTGGGGACACATGGTCAGGGATGTATGCTCCATGGAGCTGGAGGGAGCTGGGGACAGGTGGAGCCTCATCCCTTCTGAGTTGGTGGGGCAGGAGCCCCACCCTCCCTGGTGCAGCTGCTACTACCCAGCCACTAATGTGGACCTGGACATCTCTGCACTCCTGGGGGCTCAGGAAACCTCTGCCTCCACAGGCTTGGAAGTGTCTACTCCCACTATCTGGCTTCTCCCCACGCCTTAGGCCTGCTCTGATTTCAGAGCAAAGTTGAGGCCAAGCCTGGGCACTGTTGCAGCCTGGCTTGGTGTGCACTCACTTGGGTCAGTGCTGACATGACAGCTCCCTATTTTCTCAGCACCCTCTAGAATTTGGGCCCTGATGAGCATGGGAGGAAGGTAGAGAAGGGGCTAAGGTTGGCTTGTCATGGGTTAGCAGGCAGCCCTTGGCAAAAACAGTCTGGGCTCCATGGGCACTGTGGATGGCAGGTTAATGGCGACAGGGAGCAGATGGGCTCCTAGGCAGAAAGGGATGGGTTCACAATGAAACCTCTAGGCCAGGAGCTGGGCTGCCAGTTCCCAGGCCCAGAGTAAGGACTTATGGTGCTTTTTTTGGGCCCGCCCATGGCCACTCATGGACACACTTTTTCACCTCTGAAGCCCATAAAAGCTCTAGACTCAGCCAAACTTGGGGAGATGACCTGAAGACCTGCCTTTGGAGAGGAGCTACCCACTGTGGGTCTCCTGTCTGCTGAGAGCTGAACAGACATTGGGAGGACCTTCCTTTGGAGAGGAACTACCGACTGTGGGTCTTCTCTGTGCCAAGAACTGAACAGATGGGATGACCTACTTGCAGAGAAGAGCTACCCACTGTGGGTCTCCTCTCTGCTGAGAGCTGAACAGATGTCAGGAGGACTTGCTTGTGGAGAGGAACTACCCACTGTGCATGTTCTCTCTGCCTATTGCTGAACAGATGGGATGACCTGCCTGTGGAGAAGAGCTACCCACTATGGGTCTCCTCACTGCTGAGATCTGAACAGACACTGGGACAACCTTCCCATGGAAAAGAGCCACCTGCCTGCAGAAAAGACTGTGCATCTCTCCTCTGCTGGGAGCTGGACAATCATCAGAATGATGTTCCTGTGGAAAGGAGTTAACACCTGCAGGTCACCTCTGAGCTGTATTGTCACTCAATAAAACACCTCTTCGTCTTGCTCACCCTTTACTTGTCCACATACCTCATTCTTCCTGGATGTGGGACAATAACTTGGGACTCACTGAAGGGCAGGGCAGAAAGAACTGTAACATGAACAGGGCTGAAACATGTTCCTTGCTTGCCATGTTGCAGGAGGAGAGAAGGAGAGAAGAGCTGTGGTTCTTCAGGGAGCTTAGACCTAGGAGCTCCCTAAGCCAGGGCTGTGATCACCACTTCGGGGCTCTGCAGTTGCTGGCATCTACAAGCAACCAAACATCACTGTTTCAGCAGTGGAAGATGCTTGCAGTGTGCCTGGTCCAGCTGCAGCCTCACAGGGAGCCTGCACCTGTGCTGGCACCTGGAGCTGACCACCCCATGACAGCCAGCCTGCCTGGCTGGACCCCATGCTTGCTCACTCACTCACACACCCCCTGCTGCTATGTTCCTGGCTTGCCCTTGGAAGGTGCAAGATCCAGGCCAGTAGCACAAGCCCGAATGCAGCCTGCCTGGCTGAGTGGGTGGAATGAGCCCAGCAGGCCCAAGCAAAACTCAGGCAAAGGCACCACTGGCCACAGAGGTTGCCAGCTGGAAAAGTGACACCCTGATGATCCCATGACAAGGAGAGACTTCAACAGCCTACATGTGCCACACACACACAGACACATGCACACACACAAATCCCACTAAAAGCAGATTGTGAGAAAAATATTTAAAAATTCTTATGTTACCAAACAAAAAAGACAACCCCAATGATGCTAGGACTTTGAATTAATTTCTGTCTAACCAGAAAGAGCTGATATCAAAGTGACATTATTCTTGTGCAAAAGTAGCATACTATGGGTGGATCTATGGGAAGTGCATGGTCTACAGAGAATTTAAAAATAATAATATAGCAACTAAAAACAGGTCTGAGTTTTAATATGACCATATGCCAGGAATTGTGAACAATGTCAATAACAAACTCCTCCAATTATCATTTATTGGTTTAAGTTCTAAGTAATTGCTACTCTTACTGATGGCATCTGCGGTCTGTCTGGAGCAGCCACTGCAGGGATGCCAGCTTCAGCAGGGGAGGTGCTGCCTGGACTGCGCACTCTGTGTAGCTGGTAGGGACCAGGAACAGGAAGAAGTCCCGCCTCCTAGTGAATTAAAGGAGCAGGAGCCCCATGCTCCCCAGCACAAGTACAGTTGCCCAGATGTGGCTCTGGACCCAGGCATCCCTGTGCTCTCAGGAAGCCCCTCGATGCCCTCACAGGCTCCACAGTGCCTGCTCCTGCTCCCTTGCCTCTACTCACTCCTGGCACCTGATCCAATTTCGAAGCAAATTTGAATCCAAGCCTGATTGCTGTTGTGACCCAGCCGGATGTGTGCATGCTTAGGGCAGCATTGACACAACAGCGCCCCCTGCCGCCTCAGCCCCCTCTGAAACTTTGGGCACCAACAAGCTCAGGGAGGGAGACCAGTGAGGGCTGAGTCTTCGCATGCGCCTGCTGCAGCTTATGGCATGAACAGCCTGGGTGCTGCGGGTGGAGTGTTGATGGCAGGAGGCAGACACGTTCCTGTGTTGAAAGGGGTGGGCCCTACCAGATGAGGTGGGCCGAACAAGTCGAGAGGGTGTGAGCAGTGCCCAGACAGAAGGCACCAGCGGCCAAAGAGGTTTCCAGCTGGTGAAGTGACACCCCAAGGACTCCATGACATTATGCTTGAGTATTGATAATACTTGAGTATTGATAAGTAGTATATTCTAATTATTTATATTTTAGTAATCATTTAAGTGGATGTTAATTTGGAGTACTTCCAGTTACACCATCGGCCCTTGACATGGGTAGAATTAGCTACATTTGATTTTTTTTGTGACTTGTTTTGCTTGAGACTTAATTCATATGGTGGAAGATGTCTTTTGAGATGCAGATGATGTCTCCAACCCTTGTGGCACTGCATACTCCTTCATTAAAATAACAGATTGTACATAGGCAATTGTAGTACAGTGATTTTACAGATGGGAAAAACAAACAAAATGAATTATTTAACTCTATCATTCTATATGCAAATTAATCTGAATTTTGTGGCGTTTACTCTTATTGAAGCATTTTCTCATGAGTTTCCACCCCCGGCAAGTTAGATTAATGTAATTAAACTTTGGAATGCTGAGGTGGGTGGATTGCTTGAGCCCAGGAGTTCAAGACCAGCCTGGGAAACATGATAAAACTAGGTCTCTACAAAAAAATACAAAAATTAACCCAGTATGGTGGTGCACCCCTGTAATATCAGCTACTCTGGAGGCTGAGGTGGGAGAATCACCTGGGTTGACAAAGTCAAGGCTGCAGTGAGCTGTGATTGTGCCTCTGCACTCCATGCTAGAGTGAGACCCTGTCTCAAAAAATAAAACAGAGTGAGACCCAGTCTCAAAAAATAGAATAAAATAAAAATATCAGTTTAGTTTTTGTTTTTCTTATTTGAACTGCAGCATGTATTTTATTTGAATTGCAGTATCTATTTTATCTAATTTCCTTTGGCATCATATTATATCTCTGTGTTGCAGGTGTTGTGTGCTAGGTTTGTGGAACTCAATACAATGAACAATGTCTACTTTTTAAACCCACATTATTGTTTGTTTCATTTCATGATTATTAATTTAGTTGTGTGAGGGACAACTTTAAACTGAAGTTATTCGTCAACATTTTACATTTGAGATTATAGTGCTTTCATAGTTCCTACTTATGCAACATATTCTTAATGTTGCAGATCAAATAAATGATAAGCCCAAATGCATGTAGTGGTGAGGGGTTTGGGGGTGAGTGAGCATGAGGTCTAGTCACTGTACAGCCAGGCATGCTGGCTGCTATGCAGGGTAGGCAGCTCCAGGCGCTAGCACAGGTGCTGGTTTCGTGTGAGGCTGTAGCTGGACCAGATGTACCACGTGTGGCTTTTGCTGCAGGCCCCCATGTCTAGATGAGGGGAGTGCAGTGGCACCCAGAAACTTGAAGATGCCAGGAACTGCAGAGCCCCAAAGAGAGTGTCACAGCAGTGGCTCAGCGATTCCTTAGGTCTAGGCTCCCCAGAGGGCCTCGGCTCTTCTCTCCTTGTTATCTTCCATGTAGCAAGCAGAGGGTAGGGGCATGTCTCAGTCCTGTTTGTGTTACAACTCTTTCAGTCCCCCCTTTTGTAGGGTCCGGAGTTCTTGGCCCACGTCTAGGAAAAATGAGGTATGCGGACAATTGGAGCATGAGCAAGGCGGAGAGGAGCTTCATTGAGTGACCGAACAGCTCTCTGGAGACTCAAAGTGGGTAGCTCCTTTCCACAGGCAGGACGTCCCAACATCTGTGTGAGTCTGGGGTTTCTATGGGTTCAGAAGGGAGGAAGTACATGCTGATCAATCCATGAGTGGCCATAGGTGGGTAAGGAAAAAGCACTACATGTTTTCACTCTGGGCCACGGACTCTACCTGAAATAGTCTACCCACTTCAGGCCCCCAGGCTTCAGGCATTCCATGGCTTAAAGGTGGTTTCACCAGGAGCTGTCCATTTCAGCCTAGGAACCTGTCTACCCTCCACCATCAACATCCTGTCCATAGCACCCAGGCTGTTCATGCTGAGGGATGCCTGCAGGCCTGTGTTGAGCTGCCCTCAGCCTCTGATGGCCTCCCTCCCATGCTCATCAGCACCTAAAGTCTGGAGGTGGCTGAGGTGGCAGGGGCTGGCATGTCAGCACAGCTCCAAGTGCATGCACACCTGGCTGGTTTGCAATAATGCCTGGGCTTGGCCACAACTTTGCACCACACTGGAGTGGATGCTGGGTGTGAGGAGAGGCCAGACAACAGGAACGGGCCCTTCTGAGCCTGTGTGGGCAGGGGCTTCCCAGGTCCCCAAGAGTGCAGGGATGCCTGGGTCCACAGCCAAAGTTGGATGGCTGCAGCTACACCTGGGACCCTGGGGCTCCTGCCCCACTAACTCTGTAGGGCGCGGGGCTCCCACCTTTTCCAGCTCTTGCTCGCCCCGTGGAGCATGTAACCCCAGCTGTGCCTCCTATAGTGCAGCCAACATTTTCTCGTGGCCGCTCCAGACAGACCACTGTTGCCATCATGTGTACCACTCTTTCTTTATCTACATCATATGTACCACACTTTCTTTATCTAATCTACCATTAATGGACACCTAGGTTGATTCCATGTCTGTGGCTATTGTGGCTAGCACAACAGTGAACATATGAGTTCATGTGTCTTTTTGGTAGATGATTTATTTTCCTTTGGGTATATGCCCAGTAATGGGAGCGTTGAGTTGAATGACAGCTCTGTTTTAAGCTCTTTTGAAAATCTCTACACTGCTTTCCATGGTGTCTGAACTAATTTATGTTCCCACCAACAGTATATAAATATTTCTTTTTCCCCTCAACCTTGACAGCATCTGTTGTTTTTAACTTTTTAATAATGTTCATCCTGACGTGTGAAAAGTTATCTCATTGTGGTTTTGATTTGCGTTTCTCTGACGATTAATGATGTGGAATGTTTTGTCATACATTTGTTGGCCACTTGTGTGTCTTCTTTTGAAAAGTGCCCATTCATGTTCTTTGCTCATTTCATAATTTTTTTCTTGCTTATTAATTTATGTCTCTTATACATTTTGGAAATTAGACCTTGGTTAGATGCATATTTTGTGAATATTTTCTTTGATTCTGTAGGTTGTCTGTTTACTCTGTTGATAGTTTCTTTTGGTGTGCAGAAACTCTTTAGGTATCACTTACAAATTTTTGCTTTTGTTGTGGTTGCTTTGGGGATTTAATAAAAAAAATTCTTTGCCAATGCCAGTGTTGAGAAGGATAGTTTGTATGTTTGCTTCTGGGATTCTTATAGTTTGAGTTGCTACATTTAAATTTTTAATCCATCTTGAGTTAGTTTTTGTATATGGTGAAAGGTAAGGTTCCAGTTCCACTCTTCTGCATATGGCTAGCCAATTACCCCAGCACAATTTATTGAACCTGGAGTCCTTTAATCATTGCTTGTTACTGTCGGCTTTGTCATAGATCAGAAAAATGTTAATATATATATTGCTGGAAGATGTCAAAGATCAATACCAACTTTTAAAAAAATTTATTCAGCATTGTGATCAGTTTAAAAAATTTATTGGGTCAGGTCAGTACAACATGTAAGTCAATAGTGAATGCCTCAAGATGTCAATACGTTGTGATCTTTGAAGAAGTAAATACATAAACTGTGATTTATACTTATTTAAAAGACATAACAAGGACTAAAATTCACTAGCATGTTTAAAATTGAAATCATAAAACTCAGTAGAGGTTACTGATGGCTGAGAGAAGGGAGGAAAGGCATGTCATTGCTTAATGGTTATAGAATCTCTGTTTGGGGTTATGAAGAAGTTTTAGAGGTAAATTGTTCTTGTTGAATGTAATCAGTACAACTGAATTATATAATTAAAAATTGTAAAACTGGGAAATTTTATGTTCTGTATATTTTACCACAATAAAAAAAATTTAGACAGACAGGCCAAATGTGAAAACAATTTTAGAGACCAGGTGCGGTGGCTCACACCTGTAATCCCAGCACTTTGGAAGGCCAAGGCGGGTGGATCAACTGAGGTCAGCAGTTCAAGACCAGCCTGACCAATATGGTGAAACTCCGTCTCTACTAAAAATACAAAAATTAGCTGGGTGTGGTGGCATGTGCCTGTAGTCCTAGCTACCCGGGAGGCTGAGACATGAGAATCGCTTGAACCCAGGAGGTGGAGGTTGCAGTGAGCCGAGATCGCACCACTGCACTGCAGCCTGGGTGACAGAGAGAGACACTGTCTCAAAACAAAAACAAAAACAAAAACAAAACAAAGCAATTTTATAAACATATAACAAATAAGCATTTCTAAGTCATAGCATAAATCATACATATTCAATATAGTGATAGAATGAATTATATACCCCCCACACACTCCACAGTTCATTCTTCTCTGCTTAGGATGCTAGGCAGGATTTATAGGCAAAATTTATGTACCATTGGAGAAATCTCTTTCTCTCTCTCTCTCTTTGTGTGTGTGTGTGTGTGAGTGTGTGTGTGTGAGTGTGTGTGTGTGTCTCCAAAGTACAGCAATACATTTTAACGTTTGGTGTACATAATCTATAATATTTCAAGGAATAAACCTAAAATTTTTCTTAAAATGCTTTAAGATGACCAAATTTCTTTTTTCAGACATCCCCCTAAAACATCAGCAAAATTTAAACTGAAAGTTAGGATTACTTTTGCCATTCTTACTTATTTTAATACTTTAACTATTTCCCACAATTTTATGATTTACATTTGTCTCAATATACCATACTTCAAACCATTTTTAATGTTTACTTGACAAGGGATGTAAACTATATTTGCTTTCTTGAAAAGCTTTTTTGAATGAGTAAAGTATTATGAACCATTAAAGGAAATAATAATGTTTCTTTGTGCTAAAAGGAACATTTTTAAAAACTTAAAAAGTAAAATGCACTTAATGATACTCTAAAACCTATTTTTAAAATTTCAATTTAAGATATGCTAAATATCTGACTATTTGAAGTAAAGTTAAGAGAAATGAATTATAGACTGCAGTGTGTACCTCATACCATCAAAATATTCCTGATTTGTTTGGAGAGAAGTTCTGGATCTTTTGTACCTAATAACCAACACGTTTGTAGAAGCACACAGATATGTATCTTAATCTGTGATATTTAGAGGATAAACAAATAATTTAACAACATTTAATAACACATATACACACTAGTAGAATATGAAATATTCTACACACAAGGAATATGACACCCATTAGGTTCTGTGTTATTCCATCAAGCTTTGAATTGATGGATTAGTTTACATTGTTTGTTCCTCTAATAGTCTGAACATCGCTCCTTCATCTCTGCTCCAGCCATCAGAAATATTGATCTCACCTAAAAATATTCAAATTTTAAACAATACTCCAAATACAATATTTCTGATACAATCATCTTCTATATTATTTGCCTTCAAGTAACACTGATGAAAAATTGCTCACAATAAAAGAAAAATAAACCTGACAGTAACGATCTGGTGTTCAAATTTTAGACTTATCCTTTACTAGTTGTGTAACCACTGGAAAAGCATTATCTCTCTGAACTGTAATTATTTGATCTATTAAACATATATACTACTAGAATAACTATATTTGCCTAAAAATTAAGGAATTTAATAAAAAATATATTTGAAAGCTATTAGTGAAAATAATATATTTTAATAAGATAAGAATAATTTTAGGTCTGGTCATAACATTAGGGCCATGCTTTAGGACTACAAGATAATACTTATAGAAGTATGCAAGTTTAATCTTTACTATATTTAAATGTGTAATATATGCTTAATGAGTTTTTTATAGACACAACCGTTTTTAGCTCTTTATTTATTCTGTTTAGATTGAAAGTTCTGCTCTTCAACAGGGCTGCCATAACAGAGACTACATTTGAAAGAGGTTCCTTAGAATATTGTAAGATTCTGTTTATTCTCTCATATTCTATGTAGCCTTGGAATGTAACCTATGGTGCAAACTCCATAGGTGAAAGTAAAACAACACATAATGTAGTAATAAAAGAATCAGGCAGTTAGCCATTAGATGGCATAATTTTCCTTTTCCTTGGAATTATATATGGAAGGAAAATACCTTAGAGTTTTATGGAACAATTTTAATAAAATAATTTGTATAAATCAATTTCAAAACATCTTCTAAAAACCATTAAAATTGAGAAATGTGTGACTATTCTAATTAATAACATGAATTCTAAGATATATAAAGTTTCATAATCAATATCCTGTAGGGAGGCTTTGATTAAAAATTAGTTTGCCCCAGAGATGAAAATGCAGCATTGCATTAAGAAAGTCTTAGGGAAAAAAGTGGTATAATAAAAATATTAAAGCTATCATAAACATGATAGGAATAAATGGTGACAAGACTGTTGTGTATTTGGTGTATTATTAGACCCTGAATTTGAGTATCATAGCACCATGCATTTTGCAAAAACATCCGGAAAAGATTATGTAGTGTGCTTACTATTTCGTTCTAGTTGCCTGTCAAATCCTACATGCCTTGTATTCTACTCATTCAATTATAAGCTCTATATGGGGTTAGATGAATAATCTGATAAGCTATTATTTAATGAGTACAAGTAAATGACAACAGTCTGTTGAATTGAGATAGAATACTTATTTTTGCTACAATTCTGTAACCTGGAAGAGAAATTCTAAGCATGGAAATTTCTTATGACCTCACAGGTAACTTTACAAAATATTACTGAAATCATGAGAGGGGAATGGTTTTTAGCATGCCTTTGGTAAGCCATTCATTAAATCAAGAAATATTTACTGAATGTTGTCTTTATGAAACAACTGAAGTAGTCCCTTTGCACCTAATCTTCAGTGAAGACACATAGATCAGTAATGTTTTCACCAAAAGTGTTTTCTAAAACAGAGAGAACATCTCTTTGGAAATGTGTGTGCTATGGGTGGTGTAGAAAAGTACCATTATTATATTCTGTTTTGTATTTACTTGTATAACCATACATGTTAAACCACAATATGTGAACAAGTAAAAAACCAGATTCTGCAATCTTTGTTTGAAAAAAATATCTGGAAAAAACATACTGCGTATTTTGTATGCAAAATAATCCCACAATAATTTGTTACATTTGATATATTTAGTGAGCAAAACTTATAAAGAAGACATATTTAGTGAGGATACTTTTAAAAATAATATATATTTAGCGGGATTCACTCCATCTGTATGGTACTTTTATGCACAACACTTTTGTGTTGGAGCTTTTGAAGGGATGATCATGCTTTTTCTTCATGTAATTTTCATGCGGTGATATTTAGGGCTTATGTTAGTATCTACAGATTCATGTCAGAGAAGAAAATAGAATTTTGCTCTGATCTTTCAACTTGCTCAGCAAAAAACCTTCAAAAACGTTGCCTATCTCTTTTTTCTAGAAGTGCCCCTTTGTTTATAAGAAACTAGGAAAAACTACCAATACCAGAATAAGTTGATGCTCTACAGGATTTATGTTCCTTTTGTTCCAAGTCAATTGGTATGAGATACAATATCATATATTTTATATAGAGAGAGTAAATGTTGATAATTATACAACTAGATCTTATGTACTTTTTTATTTTCATTTATGAAATGGCTTCTTTGTTGAGACAAACTAGTTTACAAAAGTGAATCTATACATAAACCTCTATGTAAATAAACATCAACACAAACTGATATTTCTATCTAAAATATCCGAAGTTCATAAAAATATTAGAATATTATTAGTTGGATATAATATTAATATAAACTTTCATTTTTAACCTGATGATGCTATTTAGAATTAGCATTTATTCATATCTTTTAATATAGGTAAGGGAAGGATAGAATAAGAAAAAGTCCAGGTATTTCTAGTATAAATTAGTTATTTTATTTTACATTATATTTATTATTTATATTTTAGATAAATACTTTATACTATATATTTCTCCAAAATTGTAAGTGAGAGCACAGTGATCCCTACAATCTCAGGAATAGCAGTTAAAAGAACTGTAACAGATTAGAACACAGATAAATGATCCACGGTTTCTTATGAGAGAAGCAATGAGAGGTCTTTTACAATTGGTAAAATGATTTATAAGTTAAAGTTTCTAAAGGTCTGTATTGGATGTTACTTTCTCTTAAAAGAAAGTTTAACTATATAGCCTACTAAAAGCTTGATATATTTTAAGGCTTTAAGTATGTCTTTGTCTAGAAGAAATAGCATAGAATTTTATTTTAGGGGCAAAAGCAGACAACAGTTCAACAATATGTGTCTTTATAAATATTAACTAGTGTGTGAGAGTATCTGTGTATATGCATGTGTGTGCTTGTTTAAATGCAGGGCAGAGCAGTTAATAGCCACAACACTTCACACACACTGATTCAGCACTTAGTTTTTATTAGAAAAACCTGTCTTCTGTCATGGTGTGAATGTGTCTGGCCCTAGGACTAGTACCATGTGTTGAATTCATTACAGTCTTTCATAAGATCCCAGGAGAGTTTATTCACAGATGTAGATTTCCTGCCAACCACCCATAACTGTCTATTTGGCCTTCACTGTGAGCACAAAGACAAGAAATTATCCAGTGGAAATAATTCATAGCAGTGCATTAAAAATAATAAGCATTACTCCTAGTCAGCGATTCTGGAGATTTATAGTTTCTGACACTTGACTCTGGTTTTGTGGCAGCCCCCAGGATTTATGTGTAATATCCTATGTCCTTTCAGTGTCTCACAGTAGACCCTGAGTTTTTACAGCTTCAAAGAAAGCTGTAGAATGCTGGCACCAGAAATCTGTCTATTTTATTGATTTTCCCATAAGCGTATTTAATTATTCATTGAAGGATCCATTTAACAATTACACCTATTTTTAACCAATTAAGGTCACATTAAAGATTTACCAATATCATTGTAATAATAAATACTATTTCATGGCATTTAGCCAGTACAAGTACCAAGTAGGATTCTCCTGACTATTATGTATATAAAAATTTAGAGTTACTATGTCTCAGACAAATAAAAAAAATATAGTTATCACCTTCTATAAAATGAATAGTTTAATGATTGAGATGGTACTATTTATAAAACCACATAGTTTTGACAGCCATATAATATTAGTAAAATATTTTACCCAGTATTTTTCCTATAGGAGTAGAAACTTTCAATCGTGACACTACAAATATAAGAAATGTCATCATATAAAATTAAAGAAGGGAGTATAGAAACAATTAATTGTGGGGTTAGAACATGTATATTATTTCTGCACATCTGCCAAACCTGTGTACTAAAATGCAGGGTTTTTATTTTTTCATATTATTATATTCCTTTTATTGATAGAGAAAAATCTAGGATTAAAAAATAGTTATTTAGAATAAGCCATTCCCAATTATCTTTTGTAAGGGGTCATAGAATTTATAAGTTGGAAAGTGTTTAAAAACCATATATGGCTTACACCTCATTTTATAAGTAGATAAATTAAGGTCCATAATGGCTTGTCCAAGGTCATCAAATATTAATAATATGAGAGCTAATTCTCACAGCATTTGCTTGCAATCCAAGATACTTTCTACTTGCATTGTATTTTATAATCTGCAACTCATAATTTATGTTTGTTATATTGCACTCACATTTCTCCGTAGCCCCATTTCAAAATAAGTATTCATACATGCAGGCTATGCTACCAATGGCTCCTGTTACTCATCTGTTTTCCCAGGAGGAAAATTCAATATTAATTGCTTAATTTTGACTTCCAGTCAATTTATGCCTCAGATATGACATATATTTAAATTTAAATCCACTTAAAAAGATAGTAGTTCCTATATATGCCCATGCATCATTTTTTTCTTTATATTTTAAATGTTTTTGTAGCTGGTGTTTCCCTCTTGATAAATTATTTTTTGTACTTTTTTATCTTCCTGGATTCTTTCTCACTTTGCTCCATATAATGTCAGCTTGGAGTCAGTGCACACAAATAGCCAAGTAAAATTTAAAAAAGCTAATCTCATGAATACTCAACTATTCTAAGAATTAAAAAAAAAAAATGAATGATACAACTAACTTAGTCTTTTTTTTTTTTTAACGGAGTCTTACTCTACCACCCAGGCTGGAGTGCAGTGGCATGATCTGGACTCACTGCAAACTCCACCTCGTAGGTTCAAGTGATGCGCCTGCCTCAGCCTCTGAGTAGCTGGGATTACAGGTATGTGCCACCACGTCTGGCTATTTATTTTTATTTTTATTTTTAGTAGTGATGGGGTTTTAACATATTGCTCAGGCTGGTCTCGAACTCCTGACCTCAAATGATCCACCTACCTTGGCCTCCAGAAGTGCTGGGTTTACAGGCATGAGCCACTGTGCTAGGCTTAGTCTTTATTAGGGTTCCTAAAGTAACATCTTCTGTTATAAACTGCAAATGACATAAAAATTTCAGTGTCAAATGCAGACCATCAAAAATTGTTCTTTCACAAATCTTGTTCACTCGTCCATGGATGATTTATTTTAGGAGCTTGGTGTTTACCATTACATAGCATATTTTTATATAATTATGTGTGCTTTCATATTCTTAATACTTTTGGTATATAACATATAGATACATATTTTTATATAAATTGATCAGGATATATGTGTGTGTTTATATGGTATATAGTTTTGAAACATTTTAAATAACCTAAGAGTATATAATTGGCATTATCTAAGTTTGAGTTTCCTAGAAGCAGAACCTGAGATAAAAATTCAAGAACATAAAATTGATTCAAGAACTGTTCTCAGAAATAGGATCACTGGCTTGAAATTTGAATTTCAGATAAACAGTAAACATTTATTTGAAATATTTTGAGTATATTTATTCTAAAATAATATTCATTTATTTCCTGTAATTCAGATTAATCTCAGAGTTATTTATTTTATCTGACGATCTTACACAAGAGAGAGGAAGTGAAGAAAAGATAGGGCAGAAGGAGCTAGGCAAAGGTGTCATGTCAGTCGGAATCTAACACTGCCCTGATCTGTGGGGAAGTTCTGTTCCTATGGATGTATGAATTACACTATAAAGTTGGCCCCACCTTGGGGCTGGTCTTTGGTACAAATCTTACTCAATTATTGGCTGCAGGCTCTGAGGGGAAAGGTGAGGTTGGGTGGGGAAATAACCTGGATGGGCGAAACTCCTGTTCATGCATACAGAACTACAAACCCACCTTGTTTTTCTTGGAATGGAAATACCTTAGTTTATAACTTTAAAATATGTAGAGAGACAGAGATTATCAACGAAACATACAGAATGACTTTTTAAGGCCGGGCATGGTGGCTCACGCCTGTAATCCCAGCACTTTGGGAGGCCGAGGTGGGCAGATCATGAGCTCAGGAGATCGAGACCATCCTGGCTAATATGTTGAAACCCCGGCTCTACTAAAAATACAAAAAATTAGCCGGATGAGGTGGCGGGTGCCTGTAGTCCCAGCTACTCGGGAGGCTGAGGCAGGAGAATGGTGTGAATCTGGGAGGCGGAGCTTGAAGTGAACTGAGATTGCAACACTGCACTCCAGCCTGGGCGACAGAGACTCTGTGTCAAAAAAAAAAAAAAAAAAAAAAAAGAATGACTTTTTAAACTTTTTTTAAATTTATTTTTTAGAGACCAGGTCTCACTGTGTTCCGTTCCCCAGGCTGGAGTGCATCGGCATGATCATGTTTAGCTAATTTTTTTACATTTTTGTAGAGATGGGGTCTTGCCATATTACCCAGGCTGGTCTTGAACTCTTGGCCAAAAGCAATCCTTCCTCCTTGGCCTTCCAAACTGTTGGGATATCAAGCATGAGCTACTGTGCCTGGTCTGGAATGACTTCTTATAGCAGGTATTTAGGGCATATTGTCACCAAAAGGTGGATTTAGACTTGTTCTTGTTTGTCATGGTATCATCTCTTTCTCTTTTAGGATTTATATATATAATTTTTACTAATCGTTGAGACAATTGTATCTTCTGCTTATTATTTTTACGAAAATTAGGCTGCACCATTTGCTGGACAGAGATGACTATTCTATTATTTTTTCCCAATGTTTATACGTTATCTATAAATCAGTTGTAATTTTTATAAACATGATGTGAGTTCTAACCAGCATAACCAATTACATTATAATATCCATTGCATTGTTATATTACTGCTGATGGAGAAGTTTCATTTCTACACTTCTATAATGTGATTTCAGAGACACTGCAGCTCTTAGCAGAATATGATACATATAGGAGCCTCCCAGGCCAGGTGACACCTTCTTAGTTAGAGGACAAAATACTTAGTTTTTAAGGGGCTAAGAATCAGGTCAGAGAATACTTTCAACAAAGGCGAGATTAGGTTTAAAAAAACAAAAGAGGAAGACCAATTGCATTTATGTGTTAGGGAAAGTTAGATTTCACAAGCTGGAAAAAAACAGGCAACAACATCAAATCCAAGTTAGGATTGAAATCTCATGTATGTAGAATCAAAGTCTGAAATCTAGTAAAAGGAGGGATGGGGTGAGAGCAAGTTAGAAATAAATGTAAAAGATTCTGACTTATTATTGGGAAGTTCTAATTGTCTGGGACTGCTTATATGGCTTTTTGGGGTCTATAAGGTTGTTCTAAAGGACAAGAGGTTCTGGAAATGCCACCTTACACATATAAATTATTGTAAAATTCTTATTATTTCAGGAAATGCAATATCATGCAGCACAGTTCTCACTGAAATATTTTATATGATTTAAACAAAGCAAGCAACCAATCTTTTAATAGTTGGACAATACAGTTTTATTATAATTTAACATTCGGTTTTTCACGTAAATCTGAAGTATGAAAAATATCACCCTTAGTTAATCACTCCAAGCCAACAATTGTTATAACCCCTTTTCATTCCTTATTCCTGTATTCTTGCTGTGTGTATAATTTTTACATAATTGTAATCAAATGGGTTATATAAATTAAATATCCTGATTAAGCTATCTGTTCTTCCTTATTTAGGTAAATATTTGCTTGTTGCAAGTAATTTAAAAATGTAGAAACAAAGGTAATGAAAAAATATCACCCATAACCCTACAACCTAGAAATGACAATTATTGATATTTTTATATTTTAGGTTATTATTAGTCACTATTTAAAAAATAATGACTTCAGTAATTTAGGATAAATGACATTTATATAAAATATGACTGCTCTTTACAGTGAACAAATAAAGATAAACTCTGCATGTGCGAAGAAGGGACTATATTTTAAATTATAGCATAATAAATTCCAACAGTTTAAACATTGTAGCTATTATTATTGCAAGACGTATAATTAATAGCACTTAACAGTGATTTAAGAGGTTACTGACAAATCATAGAACTTGTGGGATTTGTAAAGGGAATAATGAAGCTAAAAAAATATGCTTTCTGTTACATGAAGAGATAGGGAAGATGAGAAGCAGTGAAATCATGCATTACATGTCCAGCCTTTGTTTCTGGGTCATAGAATCTGTATGAGACACAGAATCCAAATGAATAGGTGAGTTTGATATCCCAGTTAATTAAGGAACAACTACTACTTACATTAAATGTCAGAAAATCTGAATAAATTGCTAATCCTATAATTTGACTTAATTTACTAATATATAAATTTAAGTACAAAATTAGAATCAGATAATAATATATTAAATCATCCACAGGAGATTACTTTCATGATTAGGCTAACGAGGGATGTTAGGAAGATTGAAAAAGCATTTATCAAGATATGATAATTCAAAGAGTAATACTTATCAAAACAGTTTAGTTGTCCTTCTAACATTAAATAACGAGAAATTATCACCATGAAAATGACTCAAACACACACACACAAAATCAAGTACTCCATAATATTTTAAAAGTTAGTTTCTATTTGATTTTTAGGATCTTAAAATATAAAATCTAGAAGAGGGCATCAAGATCATCGAATATGGTAGCTTTTAAACTATCCTCAGTGAAGGGCAAATCTTTCACTGGAGATGTTTCATTAGACTGTGATGTTGATATTCACTGGGTGGGTCTGAA
The DNA here is from genome assembly GCF_049350105.2 of Macaca mulatta. Lineage (NCBI taxonomy): Eukaryota > Metazoa > Chordata > Mammalia > Primates > Cercopithecidae > Macaca > Macaca mulatta. The sequence continues at coordinate 89,627,184 of NC_133417.1, forward strand.
TCCCCTGCTCCCTCTTGAACCAAACGTGTTTATTGTATATCTCATATATTTTGGATTTTTTACATAGACTTTTATTTGGAAAATTGAAGTTTTAGCTCCCTTTAAAAGGAGGTAAAAGTTCAGATTTAATTTGAGTCTATTCAGTTTCCTATGTGAGGAATTAGAGGTTTTTCCAGTAGAATTCACACACTAATTCATTCAAAATGGGGACTAGAACGTAAGTCTTCTAGAAGTGCTAGGACAGTAACCATCCTACTACATCATAATAATGTATATGATGTATACAGTCTAGTTTGGTGTACAGAGAACATAAAGAATTCAACCATTATAAAAGGTTGATAGTCTTAAAGTTTTTAAGTTAAATTTTAATCCTCTAAATTCATTTGTATATGGGGAAATTATAAAGCTTGATAACTTCTCTTAAACAGCTAAAAGCAGTATCAGTAATATTAGAGAGAAAGGAATGTGTCACTACTACCATTTAAATCATGTAATTTCTCAGCAGCCTGAACATAAAGGCTCTTGTTGGCTGAGTTAATTTATTCTATCTTAACCTTTGTAACTTCAATTGTTTTTTGAGGGAACACCTAGATGGTCTTTAATATCCTTTTTATCCTGTGTCATTTAGGATGCTTTGCACTGCAAATGGCAGGGGACTCTCACTGAAACTGGCTTAATCCTTGAGGGAATTTATTACCCCATAATAGAAATTGCAGAGATATGGTAGACTTTGAGATTTGTTGACTCAGCAGTTCAAGTATGTCAGGTAGGACCCAAATTCTCAGGATCTCTCTGTATGAAACTTTCAGAGTTGGCTATATACTTAGCTGGTGATAAGATGTCTGAAGAAGTTCTAAGTGTCACATCCAGATGCAATACTGTCCACAGGTAAAGAGAAACATGTATTTATTATTTTCTCCTGAAAGACAGGAACTTTTTAAAATAAGCAATTCAGCAGAATTGCTTTCATTTTGAATGGATTAGAATTGGCTCACATGCATATACTTGTACTAATCAATGGCAAGGAAGATTAATTTACTCGACCAACCATGCTCACTCATGAGACTTGGTATTGGTTCACTTTATCATGAAGTGCATAGTTATATGCATGGTGCATGGGGGTGGACACCTGAATAAAACTGGAATTCTGTAACGAAAGAAAGCAGGAATTGATAATGATTAGGAAAACATCCATGTCCACTACACAATGCTAACAACATGTGGCTATATTTATAATTGGCAATAATGGCATAATCAGAATAGTAATAAGATCAGACAAAATAAAACTAATTTGAACCTAGAGTTACCAAATATTCAAGGCATTTTTACCCAAGTCTTCTCTAGCCATTTAAACCTTTGTAAGGATTAGCTTAAAAATAATGGAAAAGATTTGCATAAGTAATACCAATCTGAAAGCTTTCAATGAGTTAATATTTAGGCACCATTATGTATAATGATGCATTGATTAGAGAGAAAATTAAATGGTGAATCCAGATAACCAAGTGACCTCAGGAAATTTGGCACAGAAGATGACCAAAGCTGCTGCCAAAATGCGTACCTTCATTGTCAATGTGGACTTAAGGCCTTGAGCCCCCTTTCATATTCATAGTATGTAAGTAGTTCTAGCAGGGAACTCTATGTTACACTGACTGGTGTGTCAGGATAACCAAAAATGTAGTCCTGAAAATCAAGCTAGTCTTGCCATGATTGTCATATAAAATATTTTCATTGCAGAGATCACTGAGAGCAACTAAATACAAAATAGAAAATTAAAAATAATGGTAGACAACATTTATTGAAACCTCAATGTTTAATGCCAGGTAATGTTGTAAGTGAATTAAAGGTTTGCAACAAACCTATAGAATATAGATACTGTTATTGTTATCAACTTTGTATAGATGAAAACACTGGAGTTGGAGAGAAGGTAGGAAATGCCTAGAGCTATGCAGTTAGAAAGTAGTGGAGCTGGAAATCTCACTCAAACAATATGCCACTAGAGCCCTGTTAAAAACTATGTTAGAAACTATACTACCCTGCCCCTAAGAGCAGTGCAAGGGAGAAGAGACATGTGGATTATGTGCTTATTTATACCACTAATGTTTTTAAGCCATGTTGCCTCAATATATTTCCAGACTGCATAGTTCTTAGAGAATATGGCAAGGTGTTCGATGTAATATTATAAGAATAACATTGATATTCTGAAGTCATATTTATAAACTTGTAAATCTGGGCCATTTATTTCTTCTAAAAGTGTTTTCAAGCATTTTTGTTAGATCTCTAACAGACTTAATGAATACAAAAGTGTTTTTGGTGAATTCATGAATGACTGAATGAATAAATTTAACTAGATAGATTGGTGGGACATCCTTCTATCAGTCCTATAATTTCCCATACTATCTACTGAAAAATATTTTTGTGTAAAAACTGGTTTTCAGGACACATGCAGTTTACATAAGGCCTCTGTATTATAAGAATCTAGGCAGCCTATGGTCACAACCAAATACTAAGAATTATATGAAGTCCATTTCAAAGTGATGAAAATCATTTCATTTAAAAAGAAATGATTGAGAGTAGAATAATAAACACCATATATTTGATATAGGCTTAAATAATAAAAGAATGACTTACGAACTGACATTAGGGCAGCTGTAAGTTTCATCCTGTAAATTCATTGGAAGGCAACCTTGAATGACAAAGACAAACTAAAGACAGCAATTTCTGGAAAAGAAAACCAACAAAAATACCAAACTGATAGAAACTGCCATCATAAATATATTGTATATATGAGGAAGAGGGCAGTTCTCACTTGACAGAGGACGTTGTTATCTAAGTCAAAACTGCATTAGCAAAGAACCTGTAAAATTTGTAAACAGTAAGCGAATTATGTGTATATTATTTGGAAATGACCCTTTTTAATTGTTAAGATGAAAGGGTGAAGAAGAAAGAGGAGTTTTGTTATATGTATTCATTGTATAGTGATTAAATCAGAGTAATGAGGATATCCATCACCTCAGATATTTATTATTTCTTTGTAGGGAGAACATTCAGAATCCTCTTTTCTAACTATTGGGAAAAGTAAAATACATTGTTGTAAACTATATTTACCTTAACGTGGCAAAGGACACCACATCACATTGAACCCCATAAATATGTAAAATTATTGTATATCAACTTAAATTAAATAAATTGTACTTAGAAAAAGAAATGGTCTTTGTTTTAGTGTTTACCTTGTTTTAATTGCATGTATTTTAATGTAAAATTGTGATTAAACCCTTCTAAAATCACTAGTTTTATAGTAAGTAGACTACCAAGAGCCACAAAAACAATGTTACAGCAGAATACAGCCAAAGACTTGAAGTGTTTCTAGGTATAATTTTGGGAAATAACTAGAAAGATATTGTATATAACACAATAGAGAAAGGGAATTTTTGGCCATTCTGCTAAAATAAATTTTCTGTTTCTTTCAGTAATAAAACGTTTCCAAAATAATTTGAATATATGCCTTCTTTTCTTCAAAGTGTGTTTTAGTCATTTTATAATGTTGCTTGAAATCATGAGTAAGAGGGCAAATTAACATCTAGTTTGATTCAAATGAGGTTAGCTGTTTTGCCTGCCACTGCTTACAGTCATTTTATTATGCCTTAGGAACATTTTATCTAAAGGGAGAAAAGAAAGAAATAGTGCCACTAGATGTCTAGAATAATCAAATGGCCATTAACAGCTTGATTTTCTTAAAAATCGGGTTCATTTTTTTTCTCCAAGTTGATATCATAAAAATATGAAGGCAAATTAAATGCTATGAATTCATAGTACAGTCTCTCTGGGAAAATGCTATTACTGTAGAATTGCTAACCACTAACAAATTACTACAATTAGAGTTACCTGAGTGTTGCTTTAAGGCCACTCTACCTCACTAAAGTTATATGATTCCAGAATTTGTGTTTCTTGCATTAATGTTAAGACTCTTTGAGTGCAAAAGGGGAGCTACTTAATGATTATTCATTTGATAAAGCACTTTGGTGTCAAAAAGAGTTCTTTAGAGTTTAGATTCTTATAAATCTGAAGTAATTATAGGTCTTTGGGGGAAATTTGTCTGTATTTTTATTTTAAAATAAGAGCTACAAGGAAAATCACTCTTTGTAAGCCAGTTGTAGAATAAAAATAAAAAATATATATATATATATATATACTTGTTTTCTTTTTAAAGAACCTTGTTTTCACTGCTATATCTAAGAATTAAAAGTCTATATGTACTCATATATGTTAATTGTATCAATAATTGCATAGTCACAATTCTTTATGATAATTTCCTTCAATAATCTGTCAAATTTTGATGTTATGAGACAGCTGGAATGCAAGTGTTTAAAAGCTGTTACATGCCATAGAGATATGAATTTACATGCAAGAAACTGAAATATTTATGGTAGAAGTTATGTACATTTCATATTTTAACTCTTCAGGCAGTCATCCCTTGGCATATGACTCCTCAAACTTAATTCATCAGTTTCTGATTTTGAATTTGAATAATCCCTTTTGTTTTTCCAGTTCTGCCACTTTAAATTTCTAATCCTGACTCCTGATTTCTTCTCTATTCCTAACTCCCTTCTTTACTTCTGTATTTATGAAATCATCCTGATAAAGAGTTCACTAATCAATTTTTTTTTTTTTTTTTTTTTTGAGGCGGAGTCTCACTCTGTCGCCCAGGCTGGAGTGCAGTGGCCGGATCTCAGCTCACTGCAAGCTCTGCCTCCCGGGTTTACGCCATTCTCCTGCCTCAGCCTCCCGAGTAGCTGGGACTACAGGCGCCCGCCACCTCGCCCGGCTAGTTTTTTGTATTTTTTAGTAGAGACGGGGTTTCACCATGTTAGCCAGGATGGTCTGGATCTCCTGACCTCGTGATCTGCCCGTCTCGGCCTCCCAAAGTGCTGGGATTACAGGCTTGAGCCACCGCGCCCGGCTCAAAATTTTAACTACCACCTTGAAACTTTGATTTCAGAACTGATCTGGTTCATAATAAAGATATTATCCTGATTAACAATAAATTTAATGTCACTTTGCTCAGTCATGTACATATGTCGAAAAGTATCCGATAGCACACTGAATGGAGAAATTCAGGGAAGCAGGAATTTACAGTTAATATTTGAGTTACAATTATGTGGAATTTTTTATGGAGTCATGTTTACATATGTTAATTTGCCTCTGTATGTTATGTGTATACATTGTGTATATCTATGTAGAGATATACTTAAAATAACTTTATTAAGTGATGGCAGTTTTGTTCCTTCTCGTTTTGTCAGCCAATTTTATAAGCATATTTATACCTAACAACTCAGTAAATATTGTTTGAATCTCTGGGCTTTTTTTTTGTCTATGCATATGTCATATTATGCATATCAGAATTTTCTGTCTGGCTTATTTTGTTTTTTGCAGTAACTCCTATTTGATTATAAGCAATTTAATTGCAATATAAGCATTACAGCTTCTACAACACAAAGGCTTCTTTTTCTTACATTTCGTGAAGTGTTTACTACCCAAATAATTTTAATGGAAAAAACTGTAGTATTTACTATTAAAAGTCTGAGGGTTATATACATATTTTCTCAGAATCATAATCACTGTTGGCAAAAAGTAGTTTTATTACTGGCTTATTTGCTGTGTAGAACCAACCTAGTATAAATGGAATCTGTTAGAGTTTGATTTAAAATAAACATACCACAAACAAAATATTGCTAAACGCTGTTCCATAAAGCATGCATGGTGAACATATATACTCTAGTTATAGTTAACAATCATTGAAATGAAAATATCAATGCAGGAAACATTTGTTTGCAAAAGAAGAGCTGTATATTTTGAACAAATGGTACAGTATAGAGATAAAGGCACATTTAACTTATTTAAAAAAGTGAAATTTAAAATAGTGTATATATAAAATCCAGAAAAATATGTTTTGAAGATAAATCTGTTGAGCCTAATTAAAACAAAAAGACCAATATGATAAATCTCAGAAGGACTATACTTTTTTCAAAATTACAAAACTTTTAGGAAAAACTACTTTGCTTTATTTCAAAGATGTGAAAAGTCCTTTAAGGACCTTAAAGAGAGTTGTAGGGGTACCATCAGCCACAATGTTAATATAGAGAAGTGAATCTATAGTAATGATTGGTATTTAGAGAAGAGAGAGAACACTTTCAGAGTGAGTTTCAGGAAATCTTTTTAGTTTTGATACCGAGTTTCACTCTTGTTGCACAGGCTGGAGTGCAGTAGCACTACTTGACTCACTGCAACCTCCGCCTCCCAGGTTCAAGCAATTCAACTGCCTCAGCCTTCCTGAGTAGCTGAGATTATAGGCATGCGCCAACATGCCCGGCTAATTTTGTATTTTTAGTAGAGATGGGGTTTCTCCGTATTGGTCAGGCTGGTCTCGAACTCCCGACCTCAGATGATCCACCCGTCTCGGACTCCCAAAGTCCTGGAATTACTTCTTGAAAGAGGTTGAAAAGAATATAGGTAGAATTTCCAACAGAGAAACAGGAAGGACATTGAAAGGGTGGATCCTTATAGAGTATGTTGAAAAGATGCTCAAAGTTATAGTTTAGGTTAAGTTCTTGTGGAAGATTAGTGAAAAAATAAATTAGAGTCCTAAGTTTTTGAAATCCCTTGAATTAAAGATTTAAGAGATTTGAACTTTGGTTAATGGAATTTTTTGAAGACAGAATGGAAAGCCCAAAGCTGGTATCCTAATCTGAGTTTCTAAGAACACAGAGCCTGAGGGTAAGCTTATATGCTTTTATTTTCTTAGGAAATGAATCTCAAAGCAGAAAAGTGAGGGACATTGCATTGAATCTGGGAAGGAGAAAAAGCATGAATGATGCTGGTCACTCCTAACATCAACTGACTGCTCAAACCTTGAGGGGATGCCCTGAGAATCCATGTAGACCCTATCTGGACTGTTTCTCATGGAAAGAAAGAAAAAAGTAACAATACTTCCCAAATTACAATTGGTTAAACAATCTGAGAACAATTCTCAAATCACATTGGTTAAACATTCACCCCAAAAACTCCTGCTCTTTCAGGTTATAAATTGGGCAAGAAATGAGGCAGTGTTAGATTGTACCTGTTTGAGGTTAATCAGAGCCTAAGCAGAGATGAGACTGGAAGAAGTGATGCCTGGATGATAGGAAGTATGTAGGAGATTTCTGAAAGTTGTAATATTTTAGGAAAACTGATTTCATCGCATAATTGAGAAAAGGATATTGAAGACAGTAAGCCCAGTTAGAAAATTTTTAAAATAGTCCAGGTGAACATAATGAAGAACTTTATTGGCATAGTGGTATTTGGAATAGGAAGAAAAGAGTGACTATGAAAAGGTACAGGTAAAATAAATTTTCAGAGCATAGCAGGTGACTGGATATGGGAATATAAAAATAAATATGATATTACATATGTAAGCCTTGATTTCAATAGTAACAATTTTCTAATCATGTATATGAAGAGTGTACCTAAAAAGATAACCCAGAATATATTCTCATTTTCATATTTAATAAATGTTTTCTGCTTTCTTCTTCAGAGTACAACTACAATTATAGCCTCAGTCATTTTTGTAGTAACCCAAGAGGTTAGGAGATGACTGTTCTCTGAAGGCATGGTACCTATTTTTTTCTTTCCCTGAAGTGTAGGTGTGTGCTACATGATTAATAATTGATTTCAGATAGTTTATATAGACTATTTTTTAAGAAAAACAACTTCCTTTCACACACACATACACACACATAACAACACACATATAAACACAATGAATATGCATCTTGGCAAATGACTATTTCATGTGCTAGAGTGGTAGAAAATGTGGCTTGGGGCTTAAAACACAAAAAAATCATGGCTTTCATTCATGAAAGTTATCGAGCAACAGACTGACACCTGACATCACCTCTACCTCTGCTATCATGGCACCTTTTCTTATGAGCCATGGATCAATGAGAGGAGTAGTTGAGGAAAGAAGCTGACTGCTATTCACTTGATTATTAATGGGTGCAGCACACCAACATGGCACAAGTATACATATGTAACAAACCTGCACGTTATGCACATGTACCCTAGAACTTAAAGTATAATAATAATAATAAATAAATTTAAAAAAAAAACCCTTTGCTGTTGAAGTCACCTTTTGGTGACTATTCACATGGGGCACAAACACCTTCTTGTTCTCTCCCCCCCACCCCCATTCAGAGAGCTGTATCAACATAACTCTTCACCAGACTTCTTTATCACCATTTTTTCAACCATGTTCCTTCCAAGTCCCTGACCATTCAGTCAAACAGTGGATACAGCCCATGAGTTGGTATATTATCACACATCTGGACACTTCTTCCAAGCAAAGTGAACAATCGCTGTTGTTCGGTGCTGCTGTCTTAGAAAGAGGCTGTAGTCCTGCAGCTGTACACTTTAAGGAGGTGCCTACATGGTACATGTTGTATAGGATCATTTGTAAATCAGATCCAAGTCCTCTTATTCTGTTAACTAATTACTGGGAACTCCTCATGAGGTCATAGGCAGAGAAAGCAGTATAGCAAAAGTGCAGGCTAGGGGCATTGAGGCCATTTCTACATGTAACTTACTTGTTAGTTCAGGGCGCGATCACGTATATACCATTTTCATTTGATGATAGAGTGCTGCTTATAACTTTCAAATTTAGAGTTTGGTGGGTCAGATAACTGAAGCTCTGACTTTAATAACATGAAGGTAACTGCAAGTTGTCTAGCCTGACATTTCAGTGAGAGATATGGAGTCTTCAGATGATCATCCCCGTCTTTTGAAACACCTGACCATCAGGACAGCTGTGGTTTAGGACTATATATTAGACCATACAGCTGTAATAGTTTTGATTGCACTCTATGTTTCATTATTCATTGGAGAGCTGGTATCCACAATATCCAACTTCGTGTGTGTCAATACATCATGTGTTTAAACATTTAAAATTTTTGTAGGAAATGTGTTCCATACTGATGAGCATTTACTACTTTCCTCTACACAATAGAACTAAAGCTACATGAATATCATAGGAGTTAAGCCAGGCAGAGTTTGTATGTGTATTTCAATAATTTTAGTAAAGCATATCAGCTTATCAGGAGTCCTTGATTGCTGTATTTTTATGTGAAAATCCTTTACCTGAAATTCCAGGTTTGTTAGCTTCATAGGAATAAAGAGATTCAAGGTTGCCAATTGTCTACTGCTTTATAACTTGTATTGACTCCTTAGGACTGACTTTGCAGATCCAAATATAGTATGGAAACATTACATTGAAGAATGTTAACATTATTTTTAGAATGGAGGCTTTCTTCCCTTATTTAAAACCACTCACCTAGCCACTCTTAATATGTGTACATGGGTAATTTTGGGGGTAGTGTGTGTGTAAAGAATTATAATTTTATTTCATTTTTACTTTATTCTATAATTGCAACTTTTATTTTAGATTCAGGGATAATGCCAGATTTGTTATATGAATATATTTTGTGATGCTGAAGTTTGAGATACAAATGATCCTGTCACCCAGAGAGTGAGCATAGTACCCAGTAGGTTGATTTTCAAAGCTTGCCCCCTTCTCCCTTTAGTAATCCTTAGTGTATGTTATTGCCATCTTTATGTCCATGTTTACCCAATGTTTAGCTCCCACTTATAAGTGAGAACATGTAGTATTTGGTTTTCTGTTCCTGTGTTAATTTGCTTAGGATAATGGCCTCCAGCTACATCCATGTTGCTGCAAAAAACATGATTTTATTATTTTTTTATGGCTACATAGTATTCCATGGTGTATATGTATGATATTTTCTTTATCCAATCCTCTATGGATGAGCACCTAGGTTGATTTCATATCTTTGTTATTGTGAACAGTGTTGCATTGAATGTATGTGTGCATGGGTCTTTTTGGTAGAATTATTTATTTTCTTTTGGATATATACCCAGTAATGAGATTTCTGGGTGGAATGGTAGTTCAAAGTTCTTTGAGAAATCTCCAAACTGCTTTCCACAGTGGCTGAACTAATTTACATTCCTACCTACAGTGTATAAGCATTCCCTTTTCTCTATGGCCTCTTCAGCATCTGTTATTTTTGACTTTTTAATGATAGTCATTCTGACTGGTGTGTGATGGTATCTCATTGTGGCTTTGACTTGCATTTCTCTAATAATTAGTGATTTTGATCATTTTTTCCTATGTTTACTGGCTGCTTATATGTCTTCTTTTGAGATGTGTCTGTTTATGTTTTGTACATACTTTTCAATTTTTTTTTTTTTTAATGCTAGTTGATTTGTTTAAGTTCCTTATAGGTCCTTTGTCAGATGCACAGTTTGCAAACATTTTTCCCATTCTATAGGTTGTCTGTTTACTTTCATGATAGTTTCTTTGCTGTGCTCTTTAATTAGGTCCCACTTGTCAATTTTTGTTTATGTTTCCATTGCTTTTGAGGACAAAAAAAGAGCCTGAATAGCCAAAGCAATTCTATATAAAAAGAACAAAGCCAGAGGTATTACATTACCTAACCTCAAACTATACTATAAGGTTACCCTAACCGAAACAGCATGGTACTGATAGAAAAACAGACACCTAGATCTATGGAACAGAATAGAGACTCCAGAAATAAAGCTACATATCTACAACCTTCTGATCTTCAACAGAGTCAACAAAAATAAGCAATGAGGAAAGGACTTCCTATTCAGTAAATGATACTGGGATAACTGGCTAACCATATACAGAAGATACATATACAAATACAAATATTACTAAAATATTGTATTGCCATATATAAATATTAACTCATGATGGGAAATAACTTAATAATTATTTAGTCTTACAATGTATGACAAGGAAATATGTATCACTATAAATATACACTATGTAAAGTAATCTGTGTCCATTGAATAAAATGCCTTGTGAAACTTTAATATGTAACCACCTCAGGCTTTCTTCCTGCTTTGAACATCTCAAGGATCTCCCACTGAACTCAGAATGACATTCAAAATCCTTATTTTAAGTCTTTACATGTTTACTATTTCAATCTTCTTACTACTGTAGTCCCATCTCCCACTTCACATACCCTCTAAACTCCAGTGAGCCTACACATGGCTGCTCTCTTCTTGTCATTCAGCTCTCTCCAGTCACATGTCATCTCCCCAGATGAAACCTTCCTGGCTACCAAATCCAATCCCCTCTGCAGTTTCTATTACTTCAGCAATTCTACTTCCTTGAAAATCTAATACATCACCATGTGAAATGACCTCATTAGTATTTTTACTGCCATGTGCAAGGACTTAAAGAGGGTTTGTACTGCCCTTTGGGGTATACAACAATCTTTCATTTGGTCTGGAATTTGAATTCAGAGTGTCGGTGCCTGCTTTTACTCTCTGAAACTAAAGAATTTTATCTCAAGAAACAAGTTGCCTTAGGATCTTCTTTTACTCTCACAAATGAAACCAAGTCATGTAGATATGAGTTTGGATAGCACTTATTTATTTTACTTAGTATAGAAAATTAAATGAATATCTATCTATCTATCTATCTATCTATCTATCTATCTATCTATCTAATATGTGTGATTTCTCTAAAATTTTTTTCCTGTTTCCAATATATTCTGAGGACAATCCCGTAAATTAAGGAAGCTTAAGAAGGCTAGTATTTCCTGAGTATAAACAATACTTTTGTATATTTGAAATATTTAAAAGTGGTACAGTTTGCACATGAGTGTAGAGTTTACTGTAACTAAAGTATCAAAAAAAACCTTGAGCCTTCTCTCAGAAACAATCTAAAAAGAATTATTTTAGTAGATGAGAAGTTACCAAAAAATCATCTCTAAAGGTGACTTCCAAAATAATGATTTTTGCATACACTTTAAAAAAAAAAATTCTTGGCTCCGAACATAAACTTTCTAGTGTACTACTTTTCTTTCTTTAGACTTTTCATATATATATATATACACACACATCATATTGTGTATTTTAATACCAGGAAAATATATTTTTGCTATAAGACACTGCATAAAACAACAAAATCATATAAAAGCATAAAGTATAGGAATTCTTCTACATTTCTTTACATTAATATACCTAATTCAGTTATGTAAATATATAGTACTTATATTGCTTTGTGGGCTTCACATTAGGAGTTCAAATAGTTTTTATTACAGGAAATGGTATCTGCTTTTTTATTTGTTATTCTTTTTCTTAATAGAATGGAAGAATCTCCAAGTTACTACCTTCAAAGTGGTCTTGTACTTTTAATTTAATCTTTTATTCAGGTATAATTGACACACAGTAAACCGTACATGTGTACTTACAAAATTGTATATGTTTTGAAATAGGTGTACATGGGTGAAACTGTAACTATAATAATGATAATAAACGTATCCATCACCCTCAAAGATACCTTGTGCCCCTTTACAATAATGTTTTCCCTACTGTTGTGAGCCTTGAATTCCCAAGGAACCATTCATTTACTTTCCTTCACTGTTGAATTGTTTGCCTCTTTTATAATTAGAAAGAATTTATACTTTATATTTTTTTTATTTTTTTGTGCCTTTAAACCACATTCTGAAAGCAAATACCTTATAATTTTAATCTTCATAAATTTTACCCTTTCTTTCTTGCTTTTATTGTAGTGAGAACACTTAACTTGATATGTAGCCTCTTAAAGTTTTAAGTGTATAATACAGCATTGTGAACTATAAGTACAGTGTTGCATAACAGATCTCTAGAACTTACTCATCTTGTTAAACTGAAACTTTATACCCTTTAAAAAAGAACTCCTTATTTTTTCTCACCCCAGCCCCTAGCAGCCATCATTCTATTTTGTTTTTATGAATTTGATTGTCTTAGATTCCTCATATAACTGAAATCATGCAGTATTCGTCCTTCTGTGATAAGCCAATTTTACTTAGCATAATCTCCTCCAAGTTTAAACATGTTGCATACGGTATGATTTCCTTCTTTGTTAAGGCTGAATAATATTTCATTCTATGTCTATGCCATGTTTTGTTTATCTGTTTATCCACTGATGGACATTTAGGTTGCTTTCATATCTTAGCTTTTGTCAATAATGCTGCAATGAAAATGGGAGTCCACATTTTTTTTGAGATCATGATTTTAATATTTTGGATATATATCCAGCAGGAACATTGTTAGATCGTATATTAGATCCATGATTAATGTTTTGAGAGATATCCCTATTGTTTTTTATAGCAGATACTTCATTTTACATTCCCACCAGCAGTGTACAAGTGTTCCAATTTCTCCACATTATCACCAGCATTTTAATCTTTTGTTTACTTTTTTATAGCAGCCATTCGAACAGGAGTGTAGTGATATTTTGTTGTGGTTTTGATTAGCTTTTATTTGAGGATTAGTGATGTTGAGCATCTTTCCATCTATCTGTTGACCATTTGTATGTTACTTTGGAGAATTGTTTTCTCAAGTTCTTTGTCCATATTTTAACTGGGATATTTGCTTTTTTGTTATCAAGTTGTAGAAGTTACCTGCGTATTTTAGATATCAATCCCTTTTCAGATATATGTTTTGCAAATATTTTCTCCCATTCTGTATGTTGCCTCTGCACTCTGTTGGTTGTTTCCTTTGCTGTGCAGAAGCTTTTAAGTTGGATGGAGTACTGCTTGTCTGTCTTTACTTTTGTTGCTTGCACTTTTATGCATATTTTAAAAAATTGCTTAGGCTAATGCCATGAATCTCTCCTTCTGTGTTTTCTTTTCTGAGTTGTAATTAACCTTTAATCCATTTTATTTTGTGTATGGTGTAACATAAGCATCCAATTTTATTGTTTTTCATGTGAATCATCAGTTTTCTCAACACCATTTATTGAAGAGACTGTCCTTTCTCCTTTTTGTATTATTGGCACCCTTGTTAAAGATCAGTTGACCATATATATATATATGGGTTTATTTCTGGGCTTTCTATTCTGTTCCATTATTATGTCTGTGTATTTTAATTCCATTACTATCTATACCGTTTTGATTACTATAGAATTGTAGTGTATTTTGAAATTAGGAATTGTAATGCATCCAGTTTTGTTCTTCTTAAGACTGATTTGACTTTTGTGAATCCTTATGAATATAAGTCTAATTATAGTATTTTTCTGTAAGAAATGCATTAGAATTTTAATAGGGACTTCAGTGAATCTGTAAGTCTTCTTGAGTAATAAGGACACTTTCCCTTCCCGTCCACAAACATGGGATGTCTTTTTGTGTTTTTTTGTGATTTCTTTAATTTCTTTCATCAGAGGTATGTAGTTTTCAGTGTACAAGTCTTTCACCTACTTGATTAAGTTTATTTCTATGAAGTTAATTCTTTTTGATGATATCAAGTGATCTTCCTGCCTCAGCCTCACAAAACAGTCTACTTAATTTTTGATGGGGAGTTTTACCAGACATAGTATATTCTTGGGTTGCAATTTTTTATTTCATCCTTTTGAATACACAATCCCATTCTTTACTAGTCTGCAAGGTATTGCTAATAAACCCATTGATAGTCTTATAGAAGCTCCTTCATACATGATGAGTTTCTCTTGATGCTTTCAAAATTATCTCTTTATCTTTAATATTGACACGTTGGCTGTAATGAGTCTTGGTGTAAATTATACTTTTGGTTGATTCTGTCTGCAAACCTCTGAGCTTCATAAATCTCAATGTCTATTTCCCTCTCTGTATTTGAGAAGTTTTTGGCCATTATTTCTTTAAATATACTTTTGATTCCTTTCTTTTGTTCTTCCAGAACTTTCATAATGCATGTATTAGTTGGTTTGATGGTGCCCATAATTGTCTTAAACTTTGTTCACTCCTATTCATTCTTTTATTCTTTTTGTTTCTCTTATAATTTCAAGTGACCTTCAAGCTTTCTGGTCTTTCTTCTGATCAAGTCTGCTGTTGGACTACATTAGGAAATTTTTCAGTTTAGTTATACTCATAAGCTCCAGAGTTACTGTTTGCTTCTTTGCATAGCTTCTGCTCTTTGTTGATATCCTTGATTTGTTCCTGTATCATTTTTTTCTTATCTTATATAGTTGTTCGTCTTTGTGTTTTGTAACTCACTGAGCTTCTTTAAAACAATTATTTTGAGCTTTTGCAAGGCAATTTATAGATTTCTATTTCTAAGTTAGGTAACTGGAGATTTATTTATTTATTTTTTAATTGAGTAATGTTTCCCCAATTGTTTATATTCCTTGCGGCTTTCCATTAGTGTCAGTATATTTGAGGAAACAGCCACCTCTCCCAGTCTTTACAGACTGGCTTCAATCGTAAAAGACCTTAACCAATCAGCCCAGTTAGAGAGTCTAGATTACTCCTCAATGATTGTGACAAAAATGGTTATTTTTTTTCATGATCCAGTTCTGTATGTTGCTCTGGGAGTCATTTCTGGGCAAGCCAGTTCTCCATATTCTCCATTGACTTTATATATGCACCTAGTTCCCTCTGTTATGTTATATTTGCCCAATATAAGTTTGTTTTCTGCAACTAAAGCTTCAAAAAATTATCCAAACCATGGTTGAAGTTCCACCATTATGTGGGAACTTACATGAACCATCTAAAAAAAAGCCTGTCTTCCATGAGTGATAGTAGGTTGTATATGGCACTCCAATGATACTTGTCTACATAGTTGTACTTGTATTTCATATTTTCCTCTCTAGATCATAAAGTCTTGAAACAATAACTATGTGCCATATACAAACATGTACACAACTATATCTAATTTTTGGTTTTGGAGAATATTTTAAGGCGAAATAAAAGCATAGGCTATATCACAAGATTATCATTAAATATTCTGGACAGTGAAAATATTAACAATGCATTTGTGTCTAAGATATTTCATTAGTAACTGTATGATAGCTAAGAATCAACTATTAAATGCTGCCTTTTGAATTAAAATGCATATTGAGTACAAGGCAAAGAAAAATTGTCCTTAATGCAAAAGAGGAAATGATATGTCATGTCAGATGAAATTAAATTCGTATTTAGGTTATTGCAAATTCAAAATAATATACATGAGAAATTAAGTAAGGTCATTTTGAGAACTTTTTAAGCAACATGCAGATGTTTATTAAAATATAGGCTATGCAATAAGATTTTGTTTAAAAACACTGGTACAGAGAATAAATGGATTAAATATTTAACAGTTATAATAAATTACTCTACTGTACTTTAATGTTTTAACTTTAAATGCCTCTTATTAACTAGAATAACTTGTATATTATAGGGTGATTAATTGTTAAATCATATTGGAAAGTGGTTTATCTGCTCCAAATAGTTGGCTAATTTGACTTAAAATATAAAAGTCATTCAGTAACATTCAGGTGCCTTCCTCTTACTTTGCTTTCTGTTCGTCTTACTCCCTCTGACAATCCCAAATCAGCAGAAACAAATTACATGCACATGCACACACTATTCCTGGCTGCCAACATTTCAATGTCTCCATTTTATTTTAATGTTGGTAAATTATTAACTATGCATTACTATTCATATGTCTAGAGCTACATTTCTAAATTTTAGAATTGTTATGTTGTTTCATTTTTATGTTAAAATATATTTATGTTTGTTTAGTAAAAAGCTGGCATTGCATATTTTCAAGGATGACTTCTGCAGCTTGTGAGTTATTCCAAGTGACTGATAGTATACAGTCAATAAATGAAATTATCTGAAAATGCTAACAAAGCATTCACAGAACAGTGAATGTGAAGAGTGGGTTGGTTGCTGTAGTGTTGTGAATGAGCACTAAAATAAATAATAAGGTCCACACAATTTTTCTAGTAAGGTAACCCAGGTAAATATTTCTTAATATGAAGGACAACCCAAGATTCAATAAATTTTATAAATGACAGAGAGAAAGGAAATCTGGCATTACTGCTTTCCTTTATATCTTCTTCATACTCAAAATAAGTAAATATTGAAGGATGAGTCTTCAAAAAGGTCAGAGTTAGTAAATGTTTCTCTCTGGCTTTAGCATTCTTCCATATAAGGTTGGTAGCCAGACTAAGAACTTAAATACCCAGTGTCCCATGAGAGTAGACTAAGGAAAATCTTGGACACTTTTTCACAAAATTGCAAAAGGTTGCTGAGTATAAATTTCTTTGTCCTCAGGATTCAAGATTCAAAATAGCCTGAGGACTAACTGTTCTGGACTTACAGAATGGTTGTAACTTGGACAAGACTTATTATTGGGTAATGAGGACTAGAAGACACAGACACAAGTTGTTGAGTACTCATGATGTTTAGTTAAAGTGCAGTTAAAGTGTTCACTTCTGAAAATATGCCCACATTTGGGACTGAGTTGTATAGTTCTTTACACTTACTCTAAAAAGAATAAAAGATAAAAGCGCAACTTTTTTTTTTTTTTTAAGAGACATGGTCTTACTCTGTCACCCAGGCTGGAGTACAGCAGCATGATCATAGCTCTCACTGTTACCTTGAATTCTGGACTCAAGTGATCCTCTCACCTCAGCCTCCCACATACAGCTAGCACTACAGGCATGTGCCACCATGCTCAGCTGAGTTTTTAATTTTTATTTTTTAATTCTTGTAGTGATGAGGTCCAGCTATGTTGCCTAGTCTTATCTTGAACTCCAGAGCTTAAGCCATCAACTTGCCCCAGCCTCCCAAAGTTCCGGTATTATAGGCATGAGCTACTGTACCCAGCCATATCCCAGTACTTTTTAAAAGACAATTATTATACTGTGTTCTTAAATATTTCTATAACTTTATCAATTTTTATGACTATTTTGGTAAATTAATTTCTAAAAGAAACAGTATAAATTGTATGGGGACTGATAAATAGAATATTTTTACATAGTTTTTCACTAAATCTGCTTTGCTTCACACAGGTTTTGGCATATAATAGGCATTCAAATAATACAGTTTTAATGAATGAATAAGTTCAAGCAGATGCTCTAACATTGTTTCACGCCAACAGGTCTAGTGCATATAAGAGCAACATTTGGGAGAATGAGCCCAACCAAAATCCATTATTCCTATGAGTTCTGTAACTTGTAAATAGTAAGTTGTGTTTAATTTAAATTACTTAGAAGAAATATCAGAAGGCATTATATAGGTTTTAATTTTAGTGAACAGAAATAGAACAATCAGAAAACCAAAGAAGCGTTATGACTCCAGAATCATAAACTTTGAGGAATATAATTATAATTATATACTTTGCCATTTTCATGATTATTAATATCTGGTAGTACTTTCTTCCTGTATTTTCCTAAGCCAGTACTTTTACATTTTTGTAATGGTATTGCAAATATTATCTTATATTCTGTTTTATCTAATATTTTGATATAATTATTTTATATTTTCTTTTAGTAGTGTAATAATATCTGAATAATCAATACAATTTTTACACAATTCTTCATGATTTACAGATTATTATATCAGTAAAAATTACAATTGGCAAAAAGGCACATAACATAAAAATTCTGCAATATAGTAAGTGTTACAGTAATTTATCTTTAAGTAACTCCTGATGGCAGTAATGTGCTCATGCTTTCTAGGCTTGTGGGAACTAAAACAAAAGACAGAATGAATTAAATATCTCAATTGCATATAAGGATATCATATAATTTAAACACATAAATTATTGAATGCTTACATGGTGTGAATATTAGCATCATTAACTTTTAGTTATGTGAATTTTAATACTACCCTAGATAAATATTATATGAGCCAAATACTAGAATAGACAAATTCTAGCAGCAGGTTTAAGAAGAGTTGTAGTTGGTCTGTGTGTGTGTATATGTGTGTACACGAAGCTGAGTTCATGAACATGAATGTAGAAATATTCGGGATTATAACTAGAGTGAATGGAGAGAAGAAAATAATATTTTGTTTGTATTAAATATTAGATTTTTTTTGTACTTCATGTTAATAAACTTTATACTCCTCCAACTGTCATCTTTTGACCACAGTATACGACACCCTGGAAGAGCCTAGGTGGAAACCCTATCATAACTCCTCTGTAAAATCATAATATAATAAACACCAAGCACTACAGGCACCCCATCTTGGCAGGGCATCAGATGTAAAGACAAACCAATTAGACATAAATAAATAATTCGAAATATGATTTACTGAAATTTGTTGAAAAATGGCAGATGGAAATGATATTTATAAATTACTATGCTTCTTAAAATGAGTTTTTGTATGTCTCTCTCTCAAGATCCTTCTCGTGCAGCAACTGCCCTGAAATCTTTTCATTTATTTTTAAGTTTTCCCAGTTTTTGCTAATTATTTTCCCAAATTTCTTTCAATTATGTGCTCTTACCTTTCTCCAGATTCTTTTTCTTTTTCTTTTTTTAAGATCTATTTGCTGTTGTTTTGTTGTTTTCATCAGTAACTCTGTCCTGCTGTTCCAAAATAATTTTTCAACATCCTTTTAAGGCATCTCAGTGCTTCCCCTTACTCAGTTTTCAGATTCTTCACAGTGAATGTCCAGGTTTCAAATTGGCAAAACTAGAATTCTTTGTGTTGAATATAAGACAGGGGAGAAAAGAGATACTGTGAATTCACATAGGTAAGATTCTCTTTTGCTGCCATCCATTACAAGAACTTTGGAAAAGAGTTATTGCATTACATGTAAGTTGGCAAACAAACCATGGTCACTTTTAGAGTATACTCATAATCAAATGTATTTTATTTTATTTTTATTGATACATCATATTTGTGCATATGGAGTATATGTGATATTTCATTATATGCATATAATGTGTAATGATCAAGTCAGTTTATTTAGGGTGTCCATCACTTCAAGTATTTATCATTTCTATTTGTTTCTAACATTTCAAGTCCTCTCTTGACTCTATTTTGAAATATACATGTGATAAACCCACAATTAATATCATATCAAACGGGGAAAAGCTCAAAGCCTTTTCTCTAAGAACTGGAACAAGGCAAGCATGCCTATTTTCACCGTTATTCAACATAGCATTTGAAATTCTAGCCAGGACAATCAGGCAAGAAAAGAAAAATAAAAGGCACATGTATTAGTCCATTTTCATGCTGCTGATAAAGACATACCTGAGACTGAACAATTTACAAAAGAAAGAGGTTTATTGGATTTACACATGGCTGAGGAGGCCTCATAATCGTGGTGAAAGGCAAAAGGCATGTCTCATATGGCAGCAGACAAGAGAAGAGGGTTTATGCTGGGAAACTTCCGTTTGTAAACCCATCAGATCTCGTGAGACTCATTCACTGTCACAAGAACAGCACAAGGAAAACCCACTCCCATAACTCAGTCACCTCCTGCCGAGTCCCTCTCACAACACATGGAAATTCAAGATGAGATTTGGGTGGGCACACAGCCAAAATATCATTCCACCCCGACTCCTTCCAAATCTCATGTCCTCACATTTCAGAAGCAATCATGCCTTCCCAAAAGTCCCCCAAAGCCAACTCGTTTCAGCATCAACTCAAAGCCTCATCTGAGACAAGGCAACTCCCTTGTGCTTACAAGCCTGTGAAATAAAAAGCAAGTTAGTTACTTCCTAGATACAATGTGGGTACAGGCACTGGGTAAATATAGCCAATCCAAATAGGAGAAATTGGCCAAAATAAAAGTGCTACAGGTCCTATGCAAGTCCAAAATCTAGCAGGGCAGTCAAATCTTAAAGCTCCAAAGTGATCTCCATGACTCCATGTCTCACATCCAGGTCACGCTGATGCCAGAAGTGGGTTTCCATGGTCTTGGCCGGTTCTACCCCTGTGACTTTGCAAGGTGCAGCCTCCATCCTGGCTGCTTTGATGGACGGGCATTGAGTGTCTGTGACTTTTCCAGGTGCACGGTGCAAGCTGTTGGTGGATCTACCATTCTGGGGTCTGGAGGACAGTGGCCCTCTTTTCACAGCTCGAGTAGGTGGTGCCCCAGTGGGGATTCTGCATGGGGGCTCTGACCCCACATTACCTTGCCCTTCCTCCACACTGCCATAGTAGAGGGTCTCCATGAGGGCCCCATCCCTGCAGCAAACTTCTGCCTGGGCATTCAGGCATTTCCATACATCTTCTGAAAGCTAGATTGAGGTTCTCAAACCCCAATTCTTGACTTTTATGCCCTCACAGACTCAATACCACATGAAAGCTGCCAAGCCTTGGAGATTACACCCTGAAGCAACAGCCTGAGCTGTACCTTGGCCCCTTTTAGTCATGGCTGGGGCAGCTGGGATGCAGGGTACCACATCTCTAAACTGCACACAGCAGAGGGATCCTGGGCCCCATGCATGAAACCATTTTTTTTCTCTTACACTTTGAGGCCTGTAATGGGAGGGGCTGCCACAAAGGTCTCTGACATGCCCTGGAGACATTTTCCCATTGTCTTCGGGATTAACATTTGGTTCCTCATTCCTTATGCAAAATTCTGCAGCTGGCTGGAATTTCTTCCCAGAATATGGAATTTTCTTTACTATCATGTTGTCAAGCTGCAAATTTTCCAAACTTTTATGTTCTCCTTCCCTTATAAAACTGAATGCCTTTAACAGCAAGCAAGTCACCTTTTGAATGCTTTATTGCTTAGAAATGTCTTCCACCTGATACCCTAAATCATCTCTCTCAAGTTCAAAGTTCCACAGATCTCTAGGGCAGAGGCAAAATACTGCCAGTCTCTTTGGTAAAACATATCAAGGGTCACCTTTGCTCCATTTCCCAACAAGTTCCTCATCTTTGTCTGAGACCACCTCATCCTGGATTTCATTGTTCATATAATTATCAGCAATTTGGTAAAAGCCATTCAACAAGTTATCTAGGGAGTTCCAAACTTTCCCATTTTCCTGTCTTCTTCTGAGCCTTCCAAAATGTTCCAATCTCTGCCTGTTACCCAGTTGCAAAATCACTTCCACATTTTTTGGTATCTTTTCAGCAGTGCCTGTCTCTTCTGATATCAATTTAAGGTATTAGTTTGTTTTTACACTACTGATAAAATCATGTCCAAGACTGGGCAGTTTAGAAAAGAAAGAGGTTTATTGGACTTACAGTTCCACTTGACTGGGGAGGCCTCATAATCATGGCAGAAGATGAAATGCACACATCATACAGTGGCAGACAAGAGAAGAGGTTTTGCGTGGGGAGACTCCCGTTTTTAAAAGCATCAGATCTCATGAGACTCATTGACTATCATGAGAACAGTGCAAGAAAAACTCACTCCCATAATTCAATCACCTCCCACCAAGTCCCTCCCACAACACATGGGAATTCAAGATGAGATTTGGGAACAGACACAACCAAACCATATCAGCACCCAACTTGGAAAATAAGAAATTATATTGTTCCTTTTTACTTATGACACCTTATTGTAGAAATACCTAAAGACTTCATAAAAACACTTTTAGATCTGATAAATAAATTCAAGAAAATTGCAAGATACAAAATCAACATACAAAACCCAGTAATTTTTCTACCCACCAATAATGAATTAGTAAGAAGAAAATCAAGAAGGCAATCTCAGTTATAATAACTCCAAAAATAAATTAAATACCTAGGAAAGAATTTAAGGAGATGAAAGACCTCTAGGAGTAAACTATAGATTTCTGATGAAAAAAATTAAAGAATACACAAAACAATGGAAAGATATCTTATAATCATGGATCAGAAGAAATAAAACCATTCAAATGACCCTACTACCCAAAGCAATATACAGATTCAGTACAATCTCTATCAAAATACAGATGTTATTTTTCACAGAGATGGAAAAAAAAATTCTAAAATCTGTATGGCATAAAAAAAAGCTCAAATAGCCAAAGAAATCCAGACTAGAAAGACCATCACACTACCTGACTTTAAGATATATTACAAGGCTAGAGTAACCAAACAGTATAATACTGGTATAAAAACAGATACATAAAGCAATGCAATAGAATAAAGAACCCATAAATAAATCCACATATTTGCAGCCAACTGAATTTTGACAAAGGTGCCAAGAACATACACTGAGGATAGGACACTTTCTTCAATAAATGATATTGGGAAAATTTGATACCCATATACAGAATAATAAATCTGGACTCCTATTTTTCATCACATACAAACATCAACTCAAGATGGATAAAAGACTTAAACATAAGACTCAAAACTATTAAACTCATAGAAGACATAGGGGAAACACTTTTGGAAATTGGCCTAGGCAAAGCTTTTATAGATAAGACCTCAAAAACACGGTCAATAAAAACAAAAATTAGACAAATGAGACTATGTTAAACCAAAAAGTCTCTACACAGCAAAGAGAGCAATCAACAGAGTGAAAAGACAGCCTGTTAAATGGGAAAAATATTTGCAAGCTGTTCATCTAACAAGGGACTAATACCTAGAATATACAATGAGCTGAAACAACAGTAAAAAAAAAAGTGAGCGAAGGACATTAATAGATATTTGTCAAAATAAGACACTCAAACAGCCAACAGGTATATATACATATGTAACAAACCTGCACGTTATGCACATGCACCCTAGAACTTAAAGTATAATAATAAAAAAAATAAATAAATAAAAAGAAAAAAAAAGCTCAACATCACTAGTCATCATGGAAATGCAAATTAAAACCGCAATGAATGATCATCTTACTCCTATTACTATGTCTGTTATTAAAGATACGAAAAAGAAAATAACAGGTGCTGGTGAGGATGTGGAGAAAAGGGAACTCCTATACACTGTTGGTGGGAATGCAAATTAATATAGACATTATGGAGAATATTATGTAGTTTTCTCAAAAAAGCTAAAGCTACAGATGGAACCACTGTGCAACCCAGCAATCTCACTAGTGTGTATTTATTGAAAGGAAATAAAATCAGCATCAGAAACATGCCTGTATCCCCATGCTTATTCCAGCACTGTTCAAAATAGCAAAGCTACAGAATCAGCCTAGTGCCTATTGATGAATAAATTTATAAAGGAAATGTGGTATATATACACAACGGAATTCTAGGTCATAAAAAAGAATGAAGTTATGTCATTGGCAGCAACATGAGTGGAACTGGAGGGCATTATGTTAGGTGAAATAAGCGAGGCATAGAAAGACAAAGTTTGCGTGTTCTTATTTGTATGTGGGAGCTAAAAGAGTTGTTCTCATCGAGGTAGAGAGTGGAATGATAGACACTACAGTCTGGAAGAGTGTGTGGGTGTGTGTATGGGTTTGGGGGATGAAGAAACATCATTTTAACATAGAAAAAGTTATGTAAAAATAAATTCATGTTCTCTACTGCTTTCTTAATCATGTTATGCTTAAGTAGACAGTTGTGTGTCTACATCTGCAGCAAATAACTTAAACATTGCTTAGTAATTAATACTTAGAATAATGTAAGTAAATCATCTGATAATTTAAAATGTTCTTCTTTATGCTGTGTTTAAAATGGCTGGAAAATGAATGGTGTACATAGAAATTTTATGTCTGAGAAGTTTATATTTTTAGAATTCTGAGTTAAACATGGTTATCTAGAAATGTGAATACATTACAAAATCTACTGTGAGTATTTCTGAAGTCTGAAGTTTGATTCTGAAATTTCATATCTATAAATAAACACAACGAATCTAATTTACCAATTATATTTATAATTATTGCAGAAATATCCAGAGTTATGTTCAGAGGACTTAGAGAGTGAGGTTCCTATACTCAATAGTGACATATGCATTGATTAAATATGTATTCTGAAAGTCAAATAACACCACTGATACATGTTCAACAATGAAAGTTATCACTTTTTTTTTGTATACCTATAACTTTGATGTTACAACGACTCTATACCCAGAATTAAGGTGAAATGTCATTTATCACTTGTAGATGTGAGCGCTAATTTAACCTTGAAATGCATTACTCAGAATAATTCTCCCTAAGAAAATTTCATCAGAATGTGAAATTCTGACATTGATGGAGATCATAGACAAGTTTTAAAATTGCTTCATATTGATAGTATTTACCCTACAGGAAAGTTTAGGCTTCATTTAAAGTGTGCAGCCATTCAAAACAGTATTACTTTGCCTAGGCTATTAAAGTAATCATCCAATTTAAGAATATATTACTGTGAAGACACCATCTGGCATAATACAGAATCTGGAGGCCAGGCTTAGTTTTACAATGGATTTTTAGAGAAATCATCAAGTAACATGGATAATCTGTTAAATAACCCTGTACAATATTAAAAATTATCACAGAAGGTAGATACATACACACATTACAGTATATTCCTTTTTCATTTAATAGAAACGTATTCTAAAAAATATGCTTAAAGCAATGATATATTCAAGTAGAGAAACGTTTATATGACAGAAAATTTAAAATATCTAAATTACTGACAAATATCACATAATTAGCATCAGGCTCGTATGTATCACTGTGATTGACATATGAGAATTTTCTCTAGTTGAAATAAATGGTCATTTTTATGGCTCAATGTTAGAATAAGATGATTTTCAAAATGTTTAAAATTTTTTTAAATTGGGAGAAAAATTAAAACAAGTGTATTTGGATTAAAACGTCATTTCACTTTGCATACATCATAGAAGTTACTTTGGGCTGTATTTTAACTATAGATACTGAGGCTAATTTTCCTGCATGGATATCAGTTTTGTTATTTTATAGGAACATCATTCAACCATTACATATTAGTGTTTTGATCTGAAATTGTAAAACACAGGTTACTCTAATGAAAACATTTTTAAGGTAAGCTTTTTATTTCAGATAAGTATTGGCTTATTGCTTTCAGTATATACGTTGCTCTGTTAAATGTACATTTTGATCACTGTGAAAACAGCAACTATTTTCCATACAAGATCGTATAATCCCTAGCAAAACTGTAATTATTTTGGTCAATAGATTGGTCTGCAATGATGTAGATATTTGGGGATTTCTATATTGAAGACAGTATTTATTTTGGTTCTGTTCAAATACTGAATTATATATTAGAAGGACAGACACATGGATGGATTTTAAAAATCTCTTTTATTCTTAAAAAGTTATTTGACATATTGACATGCAAATTAACCTACTTAGAAGTTAATGAAGATCCTTATATACTGTAGAATCTGTGAGGTTCAACATACTGTTGGCAGTTGTTTTATATCTCTTATAAAATTGTGTTTATTCTTTTACTGTACTTCTCTTCCTCA
The DNA here is from genome assembly GCF_049350105.2 of Macaca mulatta. Lineage (NCBI taxonomy): Eukaryota > Metazoa > Chordata > Mammalia > Primates > Cercopithecidae > Macaca > Macaca mulatta. Next base: position 89,653,313 of record NC_133417.1, read on the forward strand.
TCAAAATATCCTAACCCTCATATGCGAATTAAATTTTTCTAAGCTATGCACCAGGAAAAGGCCATTGTAATCCTGCATCAAGCAGCTTGTAGTAAAAGAAACACATTAATAAGCTGTGCACAAATTCTTAAAAGATGGAAGAAGAAATGACTTTGAATTACATTTATTACTTTATGTAAGTAAATGAAGTACTGCATGTAGAATATATGTATTTAGTGCTCTATTTACATTTATTTGTGTCTAAAGTGAAGAAAAATGATAGCTGCTACAATTAAAAATGTACATGATTTTGAAATCATGATATTTCCCATAGGGAGCAGAAAGAGAAAATCATGGATGTGATATGATTACCTAAAAATGAAGACAGGCAAATAATCAGAAAGTTTCCCAATACAGAAATTCACGGAAGGATGAGAAAGCTTGGGAGGATGTGCGTTTTATATGAATGAATAAATACTGAGATACCACTGATATTGTTAGATCGAAGGAATATTGGTCACTGAATAATAGTCACTCTGTTATTCAGCAAACTCTTGATAAACCCAGATCTTGTGCTGATGTCTGATTCTATAAATATGAATAAGAAAATATTCTACCCTAAGTCCACCATCTAACTATAAAGAAGGGCATGTAAATAAGTGAATTACAAAGCAATTAAACCTGCATGGGAAATGTATGCCTATTGCAGGGATGACACAAAAAAAGATGTGAGAGTATGGCTAGAAATTTGTCAAATAGCAAAGTAGTCTTATGAGCAGCAATAGTAACATGTGGAAAGGCTTAGTTAGAGAGATGAAAGAATGTGGTAATTTTAAGGCAGTAGGCTGATGCCTAAATTTTAAGATAAGAGTAATGTGAAGCAGGTGCATTTCTCATTTATGCAGGGTATTTTAAAAATTAGTGAATACATACAGTTATTCCTAGGGACATTTATAGTTATTTTTTAAGAATTAAAACTTTCACTATAGAATATTAGAATAAGACACAGTGATTAGCTACTAGGACTAGTTCTGCATATTAATTTGCCTGTTAAATATAGAATGACTTTTGGAAATTTCTTAGCTTGTCTAAATCCATTTTTTACCCTCCTATAAGAAGAGAATAACAGTGCTTACAGGTAAGGCTGCTGTAAATATACATAGATAGTGCTACTGAAGTATGTAAGAGTTGATTATTTTTAAATATAACTCTTACCTTATGGTTTTGAAGAAAATATTGAAATCATATTTCTTTGTTAGCCAGCATCAGTATGATCTTCTCTGCTTAACAAAATTTAAATATGCAATGTTATCTTTATCTATGTAACATTTTATTTTATAAAGTAAATATAAAGTAATATGACTCTAACATCAATTTGAATAAACTTCACCTACTCCAGTAATAATTTTCCACTGCCCAACTTGTTTGTAATTACCCTTTTTGAAACTTTTATTTAGGAATTTTTATAGATGCACAGAAAGTTGCAAAAATAGTACTGAGAGGTCCTGTATACCTTTCATCCAGTTTCCCCCATTGGCTGCATCTTCCATAACTGTAGTATAATATAAAAACCAGAAAATAACCAAGATGTAAAGTGTGTGGGTAGTTCTATATCATTTTACCACATAGGTAAATTTGTGTAACTACCACTGCAATCAAACACAGTATTATTTCACCACCAAGAAGCTCTCCCTGATGCTACCCCTTTATAGTCACACCCGCCTCTCCCCTACTACTCATCGTTGAGAATCCCTGGTAACCACTAATGCATTTTATATCTCTATAGCTTGTTATTCCAAGAAATCGTATAGTTTCCAAATCTTTTGATTTGGAATTTTTCATTCAGCATGATGTTCCTGAGATACATTTAAGGTGTTTGCATTCATTTATAGATGATAGCTTTCTACTGCAAAGTAATATTTTATGGTATGGATGCACCACAGTTTGCTCAAACATTCACCCACTGTAGGGCATTTTGGTTGTTTCCGGTTTGGGGCTACTGCAAATGAAACTGCTATGAACAATAATATGCATGCTTTTGTAAAGAAATAAGTTGTCTTCATTTCTTTGGATAAATGCCCAGAAGTACAATTACTAGATTGTATGCTATGCGTATTTCTAGACTTTTAAGAATCTTTCCATTTCCCAGAGTGTTTGTGCCATTTTACAATCCAACTGGCAATATATGAGTTTCTACACATAATTTTCAGCATTTGGTATTGTCCATTGTTTGTTTTATTTTAGCTCTTCAAATAAGTGTCTAGTGATACACCTCATTGTGGACTTAAGATACTCATATAAAATGAAAATATTCATTTTTGTAGGAACATATTTCTGAATAGGTAAAAATACCTTTATCTTTTCTAAATAAAGTATAGAATTGAAATTTGAAACTATTTAATTCTGCTACATTATCAGAGAACTGGAAATTCAGAGAGAAAAAAAAATGTATTTCAAGTTGGATAGGGCTGAAACCAGAATTTTGGACTAGAGTTAAGAAGCATTTCACATTCTCATGAGAAAATAAATAATTACATAAATGCATTTCACGTATATCAATGACAATTAAAAAAACATTCAAAGTAGCCAGTAATGTTCTTTGTATTAAAATCACATTCGTTATCTATCTTTCTGCCACACCACTCCAAGAATTTACATTTATTATTTAAATATATTTCTTAAAAATACTTTTGTAAAAATACATAGTTGTCCCTTGAATGAATGCCTTAGGTCTCAGGAAAGTGTATACCTTGTAACAGTTTTGATCTAAGGATGCTAGCTCCATATTCCCTAAATTTAAAAAAGAAAGGTCTATGTGCAAAACATTAGAAGAACAATTGTTTTTAGTATAATGCATATTAATACAGCACAATAATAGTAAAATTTAGAAGTTGAATGCTCTAGCACTACAAACACTGAGGAGTTACATGGAACTGGAAAATAGTCTCGTTGGTAATTTAACCAAAGTAAACCTTATCTATAAGCAAAATAACACATAAAACATAACATTTTCTTTGCATTTTCTTAAAAGGAACTTTATATTTTTCAGAACATATGTTAGCATTTCATTTAGGGTCTTATTAAAAACACCCTGGCATTTCTGTTTGTCTGAATAGAATTTCGCTCCCTCACACATCTTGAGCATTATAAAATACCACATTAACCTTTCTCACAGAGCTTGGCATAATACAGAAGATATACTTTTCCAGGAGAATGTATTATTCATTAAGTAAATAGTGGAAGCAATATGAAAGAATTGTCTGAGTACTAAAATTTAATCAAAGCAATTAAAGTCAAAGGTGTTAATATATTACCAGATATCAGAGTCATTAAATATTGTTGGTCTCTTCCTACAGGAATGAAATGGACTCCTGCTTCAAGTACTCAGCTAAACTTTTATTATGCCTCATTATTTTTCTACTAACTCATGATGCCTAATTTAGTCCAAGTACTATGTATAAGATACATTTACTTTTACATTTTTCTGTTTGTGTATATTTGATAAATTATTTTTAACTATTTTAGTACCACTTCACAGATCTAAGATGATAATATCCTAGATAAAATATTTTAAACATAACTAGAAATCATTTTATATACCAGGAAGTTAATAATTTTCACAGCAAAAGTATTGCATGCAATGCTTAATGATTTAATAAGGGATACTCGAATGCCAAATGCTGTTTATTTAATTCTACTAAACACTTTTACTTATAGTCAAATACAGTGTAAGAAGTTATCAGTTTATGAGTATCTACAGTGTGGCAGACCCCACCCTAGATAGCTTGTTTTCAGAATTTCATTTGGTACTGTTATTATTGGCATTTTGCAAATTAAACTCAGAGAATAATCTGCCCAAGAACATTCAACTGGTAAATGGCAAACACAGTCTGTGAATTGAGAATATATTAAAAATAACATTGGGTGGTCATTAACTGTGGATAACCAAATGCAGTAACAGGAAGTAATCAACATATAGCAGTCAGATGACCCATACCTAAAAATATGCTAGTTGAGTAACGCTTATGAGTAGAGTTTTCAAATGAAATATCTATTAATTTAAAAATGAAGGAAGTATTTAAATATGCTGCTCTTTATAAAAAGGAAAGACATAATGCATTAAATTGCCAGAAATAGAAATAACCAACTCGAGAAACATTTCTGAATTCCTAATATGAACAGGCATCTGAGGATACAAATATTAATAACAGTTTAGAGACTATTTTCCAGTTCCATGTAATTCCTCAATGTTATGGGATGATACACAAAAATTAAAGCTGATTTCTCACTTTGAGCTATGTCATGTTTTGATGCTTTCAATCATGATGAGTAGGAAAATTCAGACCATTAAATGACAGAGATCCATTTGTATTATTGCTTCTATGCTTTATCAAACTATTTCCCAGCAATAGTCAGCAAATATCCATGTTGTTTCCAGCTTTAAGCCTGTGATTTCAGAATGGGTAATAAAGAAGATGATAGGACTTTGCACCTAGAGATTCCTTCTGGTCTGACAGACTGTCTGAAGATGGGTGGTATTCTAATTCCTCAGTACAGAAATCTGAGCCATGTGGATAACGGTTATAATTCTCTTATTTCACTTGTGACATTGGAAGAAAAGTTTCTTTCTATCCTGAAATAGAAACATGAAAAATAAACCAGCATAATTTTCAAAAAGAGATCTTGATTTAGCTTGCTTAAGAAAAAAAAAATAATAACAGTGTGTTAGTCTCTTTATCTTCCTTTAAAAGTAAAATGTTATATATACCACATTTTTTTAAACACAATACAATACTATTTGGCTTTTTCAAAAAAGGAAATGTGGTTATTCACAACACCATGATGAACCTGGAGGACATGATATTAAGTGAAATAAGCCAAGCTCATGAAAACAAATGCGGAATGATTTTACTTGTACGTAGGATCTAAAAATGTCCAATTAACAGAAGCGAAGACTAGACTAGTGGTTTCCAGAAGCTAGAGGGTTAAAGGATTGGGGAGATGTTGAAATAATACAAAATTTCATTTAGACAGGAGGAATAAGTTTGAGAGATCTATTGAACATCATGGTGATAACAATATATTATTTGTATGTTAAAATTACCCAAAGAATAAATGTTAAGTGCTCTCAACACAAAATATAAGTATGTGAGGTAATTCATATTTTAATAGTTTGATTTAGCTCTTCTACAATGCATACATATATTAAAATCATGTTGTATGCCTCAAATATATACAAGTTTTACTTGTCAATTAAAGTAAAATTTTTTTAAGTAAAATGTTACTTCCTGAAATTAAAGGGTCTTAGCTCAGGAAGAAATACCTCATGATCTCTCATAAAAACATGAGTATATGCCAACAGTGAAACCATCTTTAAAAATACTGCATTTGAAATGGAACCCATGATTTCAAATCACTCAGTTGGTTCAATTCAGTCAGATTCTTGTTTTCAAAATTAAGTATTCTAATTTCCTCAATGTTATCTCTTTTAAGCCAGTTTACTCATCCAATCTGAAAATCATATTGCTGTGCAAATCACTGAATGCAAAGTGAACAAAAAAATAGATTTATTCAGCTGATGGAAATGAGTTGCTTAATCAAATGTTGAATATAGACTGTAGAAATCATTTTGTTACTGACACATTTTTCCTCAACACTATGTATTTATGTAGCACTTATTACTATAGTGTCTAGATATCTTGACAAATGTGTCATGCCAACATAAAACACTATAGTCTCTGGCCAAGCCTATGGAAATCCATATGGCACACTGAACTATTCAAAAGCAAACACAAAAGTAAATCACCCTGTGTGATCAGGCATTGAATATTATTGTTAGCTTATCATGGTATGAATTTCTCTTTGCATGCCTGTCCTAAATACTCATGGATTAAATATGTGCCATGGAAATTACTAGCATTGGTCCTGACTAATAGTACATGACCAATAAATGGTAACCAGTACTGTTAATATAACTACAAATATGGTTGCCATTATCTGAACAAACTCCTTAAGAGCTTATTTTGGTAAAATCAAAATTCAGCTAAATCTCAGGGATTTTCTTCTTATTCTTTAATTTTAATAAGCTTATAATATCCTCTAGGTAATTGATTATAAAGACAATTTTCTTTAACTTGGTTACTATTTTTTTTAAGTTTTTTTTTTTTTTTAGAATAGTTTTAGGTTCACCACAATATTGAGCAGAAAATATAGAACTTTCCTACACACTCCTTGTCCCTGTGTATCCATAGTTTATTTCATTATCAACAACCCCTACCAGAGTAGTATATTTGTTCCAACTGACGAATATACACAGACACATCATTATCACCTGGAATCCATAGTTTGTGTTAGGGTTCACTTGGTGTTATACATTCTGTGGGTTTTGACAAATGTATAATGACAGGCATCTGCCACTACAGTATCATACAGAGTAGTTTCACTTCCCTAAAAAATATTTGTGCTGTATCTATTCACCCTTCCCTTTCCCCCACACCTGGCAACTACTGATTTTTTTTTTACTGTCTCCCTAGTTTTGACTTTTCCAGAATGTCATATAGTTTGAGTCACAGTATGTAGCTTTTTCAGATTTGCTTCTTTCACTTGGCACTACGTATTTATGTTTCCTCCATGTCTTCTTGTGCCTTGATATCTCATTTCTTTTTAGCACTGAATAATATTCCATTGTCTGGATGTGCCACGGTTTATTTATCTACTCACCTACTAAAGGACATTTTCGTTGCTTCCAAGTTTTGGCAATTATGAATAAACCTGCTACATGCATCAATTTGCAGCTTTTGTTTGTGGACATAAGTTTTGAACTTCTTTGAGTAAATATCAAGGAGCATGGTTGCTGTATGGGATTATAGGATTATGTTTACTTGGCTAAAAAACTGCTAAACTGGGCCAGGCATGGTATCTCACACCTGTAATCCAAGCACTTTGGGAGGCCGAGGTGGACGGATCACCTGAGATCAGGAGTTCGAGACCAGCCTGGCCAACATGGTGAAACCCTGAAACCCCGTCTCTACTAAAAGTACACAAAATAGCCACATGTGGTGGTGGGCGCCTGTAATCCCAGCTACTCAGGAGACTGAGGAAGCAGAATTACTTAAAACTGGGAGACTGAGGTTGCAGTGAGCTGAGATCATACCACCGCACTCCAGTCTGGGCAACAAGAGCCAGACTCTGTCTCAAAAAAAAAGAAACTGCTAAACTATCTTCCAAAGTGGTTGTATCATTTTGCATTCCCACTAGCAATAAATGAGAGTTCCCATTGCTCCACATCCTTGTCAGCATTTGGTGTTGGCAGTGCTCTGTATTTTGGCCATTTGAATAGATATGTAGTGGTGTTATAGCGTTGTTTTAACTTGTATTTCCCTAGTAACGTGTGGAGCATCTTTTTATGCTCATTTTCCATTTGCATGTCTTCCTCAGTGAGATGTTTGTTAAGGTCTCTAACACCTCTTTTTTTTTTTTTTTTTTTTTTTTTTTTTTTTTTTGAGACAGGGTCTTGCTCTGTTAAGGCTAGAGTGCAGTGGTACAATCATGTCACACTGCAGCCTCAACCTCCTAGGCTCAAGTGATCCTCCCACCTCAGCTTCCTGAGTAGCTGGGACTATAGGCATGTGTCACTCTACCTGGCTTTTTTTTTTTTTTTTTTTTTTTTTTTTTTTTTCTGTAGAGATGATGTCTCTCTATGTGGTCCGGGCTGATCTTGAACTTTTGATCCCAAATGATCCTTCTGCCTCAGCCTTTCAAAAGTGCTGGGATTACAGATGTGAGTCCAAACACCTGACCTTTATCCATTTCTTAATTGGGTTGTTTGTATCCTTATTAATAAACTATAAATGTTTCTTTGTATATTTTGATAACAGACCATTATCAGAGATGCAATTTGCAAATATTTTTCCTAGCCTTTGAACTGTATTTTTATCCTCTTCACAGTGTCTTTCATGGATCAGAAATGTTTAATTTGGGAGAGGTCTAGCTTATCATTTCTTTCTTTTGTGTATTGTTTATTTGGTGTTGTATCCAAAAATGTCTTGCCAAACTCATCATCTAAGTTTCCTTCTATGTTATCATCTAGAATTTTATAGTTTTGTATTTCATATTTAGGTCTGGACTCTATTTGATTTAATTTTTGTGAAGGGTGTAAGGTTTGTGTTTAAACTCTTTTTTTTTTTTTTTTTTTTTTTGCATGTCAACAACTAGTTATACTAGCATAATTTGTTGAAAATACTCTTCTTTGCCATTATATTGTCTTTTCTCTTTTGCTAAAAATCAGTTGACTATTTATGTGGATTTACTTCTGGACCTTCTATCATGTTTCATTGATCTATTTGTCTATTTCTTCACCAATACCACAGTGTCTTGATTACTGTAGACTAAGAATAAGCCTTAAAGTTGGGTAACGTCAGCCCTTCAACTTTGTTCTTCTTTATTACTGTGTTGGCTATTCTGCTTCTTTTGCTTCTCCCTATAAATTTTGCTTTGTCAATATCTTCAAAATAACTTGCAGATATTTTTACTGGAGTTACATTTAATCTATAAATCAAGTTGGGAAGCAGTGACATCTCAAATATATTGAGATTTCCCATCCATGAACATGGAATATATTTCTATTTATTTAGCTATTTAATTTTTTTCATCAAAGTTTTGTACTTTTTGTCATATAGATAAACATTTTTTAAGTTTATACCTCAGTATTTTATTTGGGGGGATGCTAATGTCTAACGTAAATGGTATTGTGTTTTTCATTTTAATCCCCACTTGTTCATTTGGCATATAGGAAAGCAACTAGCTTTTCTACATTAACCCTATTTTTGGCAACCTTGCTGTAATTGCCTATTAGTTCCAGATCTGTTGCCATTGTTGTTGATTCTTTTCTACATAGATGATCATGTCATCTATGAGCAAAGACAGTGTTATATCTTCCTTCCAAATCAGTGTATCTTGTCTTGTCTTGTCTTATTAATTAGAACTTTCAATATGATGTAGAAAAGGGGCAGTTACGGGGACATCTTTGTTTTGTTCCTGATCTTAGTCAGAGGCTTTGAGTTCCTCACCATAAGGTATGATGCTAGCTATAGATTTATTGTGGATATTCTTTATCAAGATGAGGAAGCTCCTCTCTATTCCTAGTTTATGTTTGAGGTTCTGTTACTTATGGGTGTTGAATTTTCTCAAAACCCGCTTCTGAATTTATTTCTATGCTCCCGTGATTTTTTTCTTCTGTAACCTGTTGATGCAATAGATTACATTAATTGATTTTTGAGTTTTAATTGAGTTTTCTATATGTGGGATAAATCACACGTAGTTGTGATGTATAATTATTTTTATGAATTGTTGGATTTGATTTGGTATAATTTGGAGGGGACTCTTTTGTGTTTCTGTCCGTGATAATTCTTGGTCTGTGGTTTCCTTATCTTTGTCTGATTTTGGTATTAGAAAAATGCTGGTCTCATGGAATGACTTAAGGAACATTTCACAAGCTTTGACCTTGTGAATAAGATTTTAGAGAATTATATGATTTCTTCCTTACATATCTGGTAGAATACTTTAGTAAACCCATCTGGGCTTTCTATATTCTGTTTTGGAAGATTATAAATTATTATTTCAATTTATTTAATAGATTGAGGCTTATTTAGATTGTCTATTCTTGTGTGAATTTTGGCAAGTTGTATGTTTTAAAGAAATGGTCCTTTTCTTCTAGGTTATCAAGCTTGTGAACATAAATTTATTCATAGTATCCCTTTATTATTCTTTTAGTGTTTATGTAATCTGTGGTTATGTCTCTTCTTTCATTTCTAATCTGTGTGCACTTTCTTTTTTTTTTTTTTTATTCTCAGTTAGCTTGTCTAGAAACATATCAATTTTGTTGATCTTTTAAATAACCAGCTTTTGGTGTCTGTATTTTAGCTTTCTTTACTGATTTCACTGATTGTAGCTGTTTTTTTCTTTTCTTTTTTTTTGTAACATTGTTTCTTTCTTCTGCTTACTTTGTATTTAATTTGTTCTTCTTTTTCTATTTATTTATTTATTTGATATTATTTTGAGATAGGATCTTGCTGTGTCACCCCGGCTGGAGTGCAGTGGTGTGGTTGATCATAGCCACTGCCTGCTCGAACCCCTAGGCTCAAGATCCTCCTGCCTCAATAACTAGGACCACGTGCATATTGCAGCATTTCCTATTTTTCTATTTTCCTAAGGTGGAAGCTTAGATTGTTGAGTTTTAGATCTTTTTGTTTTTCAAATATGTGTTTTATTCTGTAAATTCCTTCTAAACACTGTTTTTGCTACAGCCTACAAATTTTTGTAAGTTGTGTTATTTGAATTTAGTTCAAGATATTAAAAAAAAACTCATGAAATTTCTTCTATGATTTATGTGTTATTTAGAAGTGTGTTATTTAATCTCTAAATATTGTGAGATTTTCCAGCTATCCATCTGTTACTGATTTCAAGTTTAATTCCATTGTGGTCTATGAGTAAACGTTATATGATTTCTCTTATTTTATACTTGTTAAAGTGTGTTTTATTGCCCAGAATGTGGTCTATCCTGGTGAATGTTCCATGTGAACTAGAAAAGAATGAGTATTCTGCTATTGTTTGATAATGTTGTTTATAGACGTTCATTATATTTAGTTGATTGATGGTATTTTTGAGTTCAACACTGCCCTGACTAACTTTTTGCCTGCTCAGTCTGTCCATGTCTGGCAAAATGATGCTGAAGTTTCAAACTATTATGGTGATTCACCTGCTTTTCCTTGCAATTCTATCACATCGTATAACACGATGCTTTGTTGTTAAGTGCATTTAAATTAATGATCGTTATGTCTTCCTGGAGAATTGATCCCTTTATTATTATGCAATGTCTCCCTTATCTCAAATAACTTTTCTTGCCCTAAAGACTGCACTGTCTGTATTAACAAAACCACTCCTGCTGCTTGTTAATTAGTATTTGCATCATATGTCTTTCTCCAACCACTTACTTTAATCAATATGGGTCTTTATATTTAAAGTGTATTGCTTCTAGATAACATGTAGTGGATCTTGTCTTTTAACTCTCTCTAATAATGTTTGTCTATTAATTGTTGCATTTAGTCCATTGGTGTTTAAAATGATTATCTATATAGTTGGATTTCTATCTACCACTTGTTTTTTTTTTCAGTTTTTTTTTTTAAATAATTATTTCCTTTTCTTTCTTTTATAGGTCCAAGATCAGGCTGTAAAATACAGTGAAAGGCCTGATTAATGAAATAAATGTTTACATTACCTATCATTCTCAGCAAACTAACACAGGAACAGAAAACCAAACACTGCATGTTCTCACTCATAAATGAGAGTTGAACAATGAGAACACATGGACACAGGGAGGGGAACATCACACACCGGGGCCTGTTTGGGGGTGGGGTGTTAGGGGAGGGATAGCATTAGGAGAGATACCTAATGTAGATGATGGGTTCATGGGTGCAGCAAACCACCATGCACATGTATACCTATGTAACAAACCTGCATGTTCTGCACATGTATCCCAGAACTTAAAGAATAACTTTAAAAATAAATAAATCTTATGACAAATATTAAATTAGCATGACAGTTTGTGTAGTAAAACAGTGGTTTTCCAAGGGCAGTTTTCGTATCAGTGCTGATTCATAGTTTTTATTCTGCAAACCAAAATGAGGAAAGTAAGAAAACTATGCATAGTTTACTAGGGGCAGAACTAAGCATGTAGAAGTTTGTGGGAAATGGTGAAGCAAAAATACTTAAAAATTACTGTAATACTTTTAACCACCACCACCACGCAGGTACAGAGATACAACATTGAGTAGATGATTTACTTTTATATTTCATTGTAGTCCATCACAATCTAATATGAAATATAAGTATCTTGAAAGATAGGCAGTGTACCGGATCCTGAATAAAGCTTGGCTTACTGATAACATAAGACATTTCATAGTCTTTCCCTTTTGATGTTCAGTCTCCCCTCAGTTTCATTCTAACACATGCACATGCCCCTTGATGTTTAGGCTACACCTTAAGTTCTTTATTGATTGCTTACAGGATGAAAAACACAGTCTAGGGCAACATGATTTCCATATGATCCTGACCTTACCAATTTCTTAGGCTAGCAGCAGGGAGACAATTTTGTCTACTGTCCTTTCTTGAAAATATTTTTGTTTGATATTATTTGCTGTCTTTGATATTTAAATGACCATTATTTTAAAATATGGAGGCAATATAAATTAAGTGTTCATATAGAAAATGTGGTACATATACACTATGGAATACTATGCAGCCATAAAAAGGAATGAGATCATGTCCTTTGCAGGAACATGGATGAAACTGGAAATCGTCATCCTCAGAAAGCTAACACAGAAACAGGAAGCCAAATACCACATGGGAGTTGAACAATGGGAACACACGGACATAGGCAGGGTAGCAGCACAACTGGAGCCTATTGGGTGGTGGGGGTGAGGGGAGGGAACCTAGCTGACGGCTCAATAGGTGCAGCAAACCACCATGGCACACATATACCTATGTAACAAACCTGCACGTTCTGCACATGTATCCCAGAACTTAAATTAATTAAAAAAAAAAAAAAAAAAAACCCAGAAAATATGTGTTCTAGTTTATTTGTGTGTTTTTAACTTAACAATGATTAACTCATTTTCTAATTAGGTTATCTCATTTATAAATAGTAAGTTTTTTCTCTTCCCTTCCAATATTTAGAACTCATATTTCTTTTTTCTTTCTTTTTTTTTTTTTTTTTTTTTGCATAAAGCACTGGCCAGGACTTCCAGTACTATACTAAATAGTGGTGGTATTTATGAACATTCTTGTGTTTTTTCTGTTTTAAAGAGAATATATTAAACATTGGTTCATTAAGAATAAGTTTTGTTGTAGATGTTGTTACTTATATCAAATTTTTAAAATTCCTTTTACTACTTTTTTTTTTTTTTGAGACGGAGTCTTGCTCTGTCGCCCAGGCTGGAGTGCAGTGGCGCGATCTCGGCTCACTGCAAGCTCCACCTCCCAGGTTCGTGCCTTTCTCCTGCCTCAGTCTCCTGAGTAGCTGGGACTACAGGCGACTGCCACCATGCCTGGCTAATTTTTTTGTATTTTTTTTTAGTACAGACGGGGTTTCACCGTGTTAGCCAGGATGGTCTTGATCTCCTGACCTCATGATCCACCCGCCTCGGCCTCCCAAAGTGCTGGGATTACAGGCATGAGCCACCGCGCCCAGCTTTACTACTCCTTTTTAAGCTATTTTTAAAATCATGAAATAGTGTTGAACTTTGTCATATGAATTTTCTGTAATAATTGATAAACTGTATGCATTTTTTTCTGTAATACAATTTAATGATTTATAATGATAGTCATTTGTGTAAAACCTTATGCTTAGTGCTGTTGAGCATGTTTAAGTAATTATCATTAATATCTCTCTAAACTAAAAAATAAACATGATTTGATGACCTGTGTATTTACTTGATTTTAATTAATAAATATGTTTAAGTTTCTCATATTTATTTCAAATTATATTCATCTATGCCATTCATAATAACTAAGGTGTTATAAATATTCACATGGACTTTCATATTTTGTAATATACATTTCTATAGTCTATATGAATAAACTCTGACTTGAATAAGTATTAACTGGGTCCAGGACAAGAATTGCATTTGAAAAGATAGCCTATATTTCTCAAAAGAAAAATAAAGAAAATATCAGGTCTGGCTGGGCGCAGTGGCTCACGCTTGTAATCCCAGCACTTTGGGAGGCTGAGGCAGGTAGATCTCCTGAGGTCGGGAGTTTGAGACCAGCCTAACCAACATGGAGAAACCCTGTCTCTACTAAAAATACAGAAAAATTAGCCGGACATGGTGACGCATGCCTGTAATCCTAGCTACTTGGAGGCTGAGGCAGGAGAATCATTTGAACCTGGGAGGCGGAGGGTGCAGTGAGCCAAGATTGCACCATTGCACTCCAGTCTAGGCAACAAGAGTGAAACTTTGTCTAAAAAAAAAAATAAAGAAAAAAAGAAAATATAACATCTAAGGAGAAATTTGGAAGACAATGAAGTGGAATTTAAAATGGGAAAATAAATAATACTGATTAGTGGCAAGTCAAGCTAAAAAATAGATAAAATCAGTTTTGAGAAATTGATGGATGAGCACTGCTCAAAAAAGGACAGTACATATGTAAGCATTTAACTTCCTAGGGTTCCCAGATTCAGAAACAGTTGGGAAACTTAAAAAAACATGGACAATTAGAGTCTTAGAATGAATCTTTTCCTGAGCTCCACTTGTTACTTTGATGATCCTTTTGGATACATAGCCTAATAGACTATGGTGACATCAAATTATTGATAAATTACCTTATCTAAGGATAATTAAATGGGCACTGTACAAAGGCATTATTGTAAATTAGAACATAGTTCATCTCACACCTGTGATCAAGTTAGCATTAGTGTATTCTTTTCAGTCCCATGATATTCCATTTGCTGCATTCACTTTGTGCATCTAAAGGACTAGTTTCCAACAACCTCACCTTTGTCAAGTATCCCAAAGTATCATCAAAGTAACAGATGGAGTTCAGGAAAAGATTCATTCTAAGATACTAATGTAATTGAAAATAATTTGTTATGCAAAAGTTGGTAAACACAATGTGTACAACTGTGTGCTCAAAATAAGTGGAAGCAAGACTTCTACAAAGCATATGAAAGAGGAAGTTAAGCCTATTCTAATTTTATATACGTTTTACAGATATAATATAAAACACTTCCACAGAGAGCAAAGAAAATAAGTATTAATTAAAATTCAATTGACACATGTTATCAAAACAGTTTGTTTATTTATTATCTTTGGTTTGTAGAATCATTTATGATAATTAGCAAATAAACACAAGGTTGAAATTTTATACGATTCTGAAATTGGATTGTAGGATAAACAATAATAACTTTGACTCCATAAACCTTTTATCGTGCTGACTAAATTTAAAGTTTGAGATTTTATTTTAGCTCCCATGATTATTTTGGAATACAGTTGTATGAACAGAAACGGAAAGTTTTATATTAATTATATTAGGTTATATTTGATCCCTAATTGCACCCACCATATACATGCTTAATTATAAACTCAAGGAGTAACAATAGTCATGTATTCTCCAAATAAGAGTCACAAATTAGTCTCATTGTAGTTACATGCTGATTTGAAAGGCTTAGGCAATAAAAATATTGGCTATTGTTAATAATTCCTGCCATATGTTCTGTGATTACCAAATAAAAAGACGATTTCATGACTTTTTGCCGTGTCGGGGGAACAGCGTCTCTCATCTCCCAGATTGGAGTGCAATGGCACGGTCTTGGCTCACTGCAACCTCTGCATCCTGGGTTCAAGTGATTGTTGTGCCTCAGCCTCCTTAGTAGCTGGGACTACAGGTGCTAACAACAACACCTGGCTCATTTTTGTATTTTTAGTAGAAACAGGATTTTGCCATGTTGGCCAGGCTGATCTCGAACTCCTGACAAGAAGTAATACTCCAGCCTTAGCCTCCCAAAGTGCTGGGATAACAGATGTGAGCCACCATGCTGGGCCTCATGGCTATTCTTTATAGAACTATTGCAAAATACAGATATACAATAGCTTACCTCCATACACAACCACTCAATGTCCCAATACTTTAATCTCCCCTGTCTTCAGATCTTACATGTTTTAGCCTTTTTGTCTCTGTCTGTATGCCTTAGCTCTAAGTCAAATATAATCAAATAATTGAAAACTGACTATGATTAGAATCAGTGCAGACATTCTCCAACATTCATTTCTATATTTAAACATAGATTTTCTTCAAAACGTTAACTCAGTTGTTGAATTAATTGAAATAGAATGAAATACAATTTTCTTGTAAGATTTATCACTTGTTGTTTTTCTGTATTTTAGTCAACCATCTGTGACAATTTTGTTCATGACTTGGTAAATGAATCCTGAAACTCATTCAACACCTGTTTAAATTCAATATTTCAAGGGACTCATAGTCTCATACAGTGCCACATTAGTGCTTCAGTCAAGTCCATAAGTGGAATTTCATATTTTTAATATATTCTTAAGACTCCTCAAGTCACCATCTTCTCTATTAAGGCTCATGTGCATTTGTTAGAAATATCAAATGTGACTAGCACCAGGTGAATATATTTTAGAAATGCCCAGTTGATGTTTATGGTCACAATAATAAGCAAGGGAAATGAGCAAGTTTTCTAAGGGTGTTAAATAGCATCAGAGGGTTGCTTATGGTGCTTACATCATATGCTTAGTGAACACTATCCAAAGACTGCACTTTGATTTTCTGATGATGCTGAAGAACATGTCTCAAAACTCAGAATATTTCAGAAGACAAATCTTTTATTTCTCAAGCATAGATTTATTATTTTTTCAAAATTATCTTTCCCTGTGATTAAGTAAAACCTCAGGAAACTTTTAGAAAGATGATAGCTGTGAGAAACAGAGCTGGGATAGATGTCAATTTGTTTGTTAGGGCAAGAAAAAGAAGTTCCCCATTAAAGTATTTGTAACTTAGTTTGCGAATTTAAAATTTTAGTAATATTCTGTCTTAGAGTCAATTTATTTCTTTTTGAATTTGTAATATGTTGAAAATCATGCAACTGTATGGGGGATTTCAACTACAAAGACAGAATATAAAAATTAATTAATATTAGGATAAATATTCATTTATCCTCACCACTGTGAGAGATAGCTTTAGGACCTAGTGGAAATTACTCAACTATTTCCTTTCCTTCATCTGTAAAGCAGACTTTATAATAATACTTAATTCAGGAGTATAGTGCAAGGATTAAATGATCAATGACTACAGTTAATAGATGTCAGTTGTAAAATTATAAAGATTATAATTAATGTAATTTTAATTGCAAAGTTAGGGAATAATCTGCAATACTCTCACTTCTGACACCAATTGTAAATTGGTGTCTCCAAGACCACCACTTCTGACACAAAATGCAACTTTAGATGTTCCAAGATTACCCTCAGTTTCAGTTCTTCACTAGAACTCATTGAACTCACTGAAAGCAAGTATACTGACAGCTACAGCTTCTTTTATTGAAATAATGAAGATTAAATCATCTAAAGGAAGAGTTGTATGGGGCAGAGTTTAAGAAAGTAATAAACACTGAAGCGTTCAGTTGTTCTCCTTCAGTAAAGTTGCAGACAACACTAACTTTCCTGGCAATGATGTATGACTATATGCACAAAATATTGCCAATCAGCATAGCTGACTTGAGGCTTGGTGTCCATCCTTTTTACTGGGGCTTCATCCACATAAAAACATTTAATTGCCTATATGAGTATCCTCAGACTTTGGCTCCTCTAGATCTCCAGGAGGCAGAGCTGATACTATATGACCCAACGTCCCCACCATAAATCACAGAATATCTGCCATGATCCCTGGCTAAACAAAGATGCTTTTATCAGGCGGGGCATTCAAAGGCTTAGAGATTACGTCTCAGGAGCCGAGAGCAAAGGCCACATCTCTCTTTGGGCAGGAATAATTACTTACTGTAGCTACACTGCTGAAATTCTAAGTGCTAATATTAGTGCTTCAAAATAGAAACTCAAATATATAGACAAATATACAGGTAACATTTGATGCTGCCCATTCTGTTAAATAGTTAATAGTATGCAGTTTATCATAGGCTCTCTATTGTGATAAAGTGGTCATTCTTCTAGAAGCAAAATGTTAACTGTGTCTTAATAGTTTCTGTTTCATTGTACAAGTAATTAGAATTTTATTTGCCCTCTGGAGAGTAAGTAACATTTTTCAAATTATAGAGAAGCAATATAGTTGTCATTTTGCACTTATTTATAATAAATATTTTTGCATTTTAATTTATATATTCAGTCTAAGTTTTATTTTTTATTCTATGTTTAGTTTTAGAAATTGATTCTTATCAATAAGATATAAAATCTGCTCTTATAAAGTAGCCCTGTTGGTATAAACGTAAGGTACCAATTTACATATCATTTTGAAAGAAGTAACCTTTCTTTTTAATCATTTAGTCTCAGATATGGTGTGTAACTATACAGACAAGTATTTTTGTGCATTCGTTTCAATCATTATGGTAATAAGCTTAAAGAGAGAAAAGCTGTTCTATTTCTTATTCCCCATTGTTAAACCTGTGTAAGTGTTTCAATTACCATAATTCTGAAAAAAAATATGGCTTAAAATTCTCGGGTAATATATTCCGTTTCATGTATTCAATTTCATTTTTTGTATTCAGACGAAAGTACCTGACAGCTGCCTTTGAATATATTTCATGGGTATTTGCAAAGAGTAAAGTATAGGGTAGGAATGAAAAGAGGATAGAACAAAGTTGATTCTGACAACCTATCACCTGATAGAAAGAATAAGATATTTTTACATATTGTATGGCACTTAGATAAAAATAAAATAAACTTGCAGTAACTACTTTATTTCCTAAGTTTTCTTTTTTTTTTTAATTAATTTATTATTATTGTACTTTAAGTTGTAGGGTACATGTGCATAACGTGCAGGTTTGTTACATATGTATACTTATGCCATGTTGGTGTGCTGCACCCATCAACTCATCATTTACATCAGGTATAACTCCCAATGCAATCCCTCCCCCCTCCCCCCTCCCCATGATAGGCCCCTGTGTGTGATGTTCCCCTTCCTGAGTCCAAGTGATCTCATTGTTCAGTTCCCACCTATGAGTGAGAACATGCGGTGTTTGGTTTTGTGTTCTTGCGATAGTTTGCTAAGAATGATGGTTTCCAGCTGCATCCATGTCCCTACAAAGGATGCAAACTCATCCTTTTTTATGGCTGCATAGTATTCCATGGTGTATATGTGCCACATTTTCTTAATCCAATCTGTCACTGATGGACATTTGGGTTGATTCCAAGTCTTTGCTATTGTGAATAGTGCTGCAATAAACATACGTGTGCATGTGTCTTTATAGCAGCATAATTTATAATCCTTTGGGTATATACCCAGTAATGGGATGGCTGGGTCATATGGTACATCTAGTTCTAGATCCTCGAGGAATCGCCATACTGTTTTCCATAATGGTTGAACTAGTTTACAATCCCACCAACAGTGTAAAAGTGTTCCTATTTCTCCACATCCTCTCCAGCACCTGTTGTTTCCTGACTTTTGAATGATCGCCATTCTAACTGGTGTGAGATGCTATCTCATTGTGGTTTTGATTTGCATTTCTCTGATGGCCAGTGATGATGAGCATTTTTTCATGTGTCTGTTGGCTGTATGAATGTCTTCTTTTGAGAAATGTCTGTTCATATCCTTTGCCCACTTTTTGATGGGGTTGTTTGTTTTTTTCTTGTAAATTTGTTTGAGTTCTTTGTAGGTTCTGGATATTAGCCCTTTGTCAGATGAGTAGATTGCAAAAATTTTCTCCCATTCTGTAGGTTGCCTGTTCACTCTGATGGTAGTTTCTTTTGCTGTGCAGAAGCTCTTTAATTTAATGAGATCCCATTTGTCAATTTTGGCTTTTGCTGCCGTTGCTTTTGGTGTTTTAGACATGAAGTCTTTGCCCATGCCTATGTCCTGAATGGTACTACCTAGGTTTTCCTCTAGGATTTTTATGGTATTAGGTCTAACATTTAAGTCTCTAATCCATCTTGAATTAATTTTCGTATAAGGAGTAAGGAAAGGATCCAGTTTCAGCTTTCTACTTATGGCTAGCCAATTTTCCCAGCACCATTTATTAAATAGGGAATCCTTTCCCCATTTCTTGTTTCTCTCAGGTTTGTCAAAGATCAGATGGCTGTAGATGTGTGGTATTATTTCTGAGGACTCTGTTCTGTTCCATTGGTCTATATCTCTGTTTTGGTACCAGTACCATGCTGTTTTGGTTACTGTAGCCTTGTAGTATAGTTTGAAGTCAGGTAGCGTGATGCCTCCAGCTTTGTTCTTTTGACTTAGGATTGTCTTGGAGATGCGGGCTCTTTTTTGGTTCCATATGAACTTTAAAGCAGTTTTTTCCAATTCTGTGAAGAAACTCATTGGTAGCTTGATGGGGATGGCATTGAATCTATAAATTACCTTGGGCAGTATGGCCATTTTCACGATATTGATTCTTCCTATCCATGAGCATGGTATGTTCTTCCATTTGTTTGTGTCCTCTTTGATTTCACTGAGCAGTGGTTTGTAGTTGTCCTTGAAGAGGTCCTTTACATCCCTTATAAGTTGGATTCCTAGGTATTTGATTCTCTTTGAAGCAATTGTGAATGGAAGTTCATTCCTGATTTGGCTCTCTGTTTTTCTGTTACTGGTGTATAAGAATGCTTGTGATTTTTGCACATTAATTTTGTATCCTGAGACTTTGCTGAAGTTGCTTATCAGCTTAAGGAGATTATGGGCTGAGACAATGGGGTTTTCTAAATATACAATCATGTCATCTGCAAACAGGGACAGTTTGACTTCTTCTTTTCCTAACTGAATACCCTTGATTTCTTTCTCTTGCCTAATTGCCCTAGCCAGAACTTCCAACACTATGTTGAATAGGAGTGGTGAGAGAGGGCATCCCTGTCTTGAGCCAGTTTTCAAAGGGAATTTTTCCAGTTTTTGCCCATTCAGTATGATATTGGCTGTGGGTTTGTCATAAATAGCTCTTATTATTTTGAGGTACGTTCCATCAATACCGAATTTATTGAGCGTTTTTAGCATGAAGGGCTGTTGAATTTTGTCAAAAGCCTTTTCTGCATCTATTGAGATAATCATGTGGTTCTTGTCTTTGGTTCTGTTTATATGCTGGATTATGTTTATTGATTTGCGAATGTTGAACCAGCCTTGCATCCCAGGGATGAAGCCCACTTGATCATGGTGGATAAGCTTTTTGATGTGTTGCTGAATCCGGTTTGCCAGTATTTTATTGAGGATTTTTGCATCGATGTTCATCAGGGATATTGGTCTAAAATTCTCTTTTTTTGTTGTGTCTCTGCCAGGCTTTGGTATCAGGATGATGTTGGCCTCATAAAACGAGTTAGGGAGGATTCCCTCTTTTTCTATTGATTGGAATAGTTTCAGAAGGAATGGTACCAACTCCTCCTTGTACCTCTGGTAGAATTCAGCTGTGAATCCATCTGGTCCTGGACTTTTTTTGGTTGGTAGGCTATTAATTATTGCCTCAATTTCAGAGCCTGCTATTGGTCTATTCAGGGATTCAACTTCTTCCTGGTTTAGTCTTGGAAGAGTGTAAGTGTCCAGGAAATTATCCATTTCTTCTAGATTTTCCAGTTTATTTGCGTAGAGGTGTTTATAGTATTCTCTGATGGTAGTTTGTATTTCTGTGGGGTCGGTGGTGATATCCCCTTTATCATTTTTAATTGCATCGATTTGATTCTTCTCTCTTTTCTTCTTTATTAGTCTTGCTAGTGGTCTGTCAATTTTGTTGATCTTTTCAAAAAACCAACTCCTGGATTCATTGATTTTTTGGAGAGTTTTTTGTGTCTCTATCTCCTTCAGTTCTGCTCTGATCTTAGTTATTTCTAGCCTTCTGCTAGCTTTCGAATGTGTTTGCTCTTGCTTCTCTAGTTCTTTTAATTGTGACGTTAGAGTGTCAATTTTAGATCTTTCCTGCTTTCTCTTGTGGGCATTTAGTGCTATAAATTTCCCTCTACACACTGCTTTAAATGTGTCCCAGAGATTCTGGTATGTTGTATCTTTGTTCTCATTGGTTTCAAAGAACATCTTTATTTCTGCCTTCATTTCGTTATGTACCCAGTAGTCATTCAGGAGCAGGTTGTTCAGTTTCCATGTAGTTGAGCGGTTTTGATTGAGTTTCTTAGTCCTGAGTTGTAGTTTGATTGCACTGTGGTCTGAGAGACAGTTTGTTATAATTTCTGTTCTTGTACATTTGCTGAGGAGTGCTTTACTTCCAATTACGTGGTCGATTTTGGAGTAAGTACGATGTGGTACTGAGAATAATGTATATTCTGTTGATTTGGGGTGGAGAGTTCTATAGATGTCTATTAGGTCTGCTTGCTGCAGAGATGAGTTTAGAATTTTCACATTGAATTTAACTGCCTTGGAACGTGCTTTGTAGCCACTTGGTCAATAAATATTTATAAATATTTGTTGGTCACCTATTATGTTCTAGGATTCTGGTGAAAAAGTATAGAAAAATACATAAACAAATATATATACATACACACATATTTATATGTGTGTATGTATATAACTATATGTGTGTATATATATATATAAAAACGATATATACAACTATATATATATATATGGCTTCCAACTTCTAAGACGTAGGAGTCTAATAGGAACAGATCTCAATCTGGTGAAAGTGAGCCACGTTGTAAATAAACATATAAAAAATATCTCATAGTTATCAGTTTCGGGCTCATGGAGTCGACTTTACTCTTAGCCAGTCTGTCTAATATTGAGTTTGTTTTTGAAGATTTTTCTCTTTCAGACAGTGAAAATTTCTGGTATGTATCTTTGCCATCTTGTTTGGAATTATAATCTATATTTGGCAAAATTGATGTTTTTTGTCTCATTTGTTAATAATCACCTGATCTTAACATAGCCTAGGCAGTACTCTATATCTGTCTTTTTCCCCTTTTGAGATCACCAGACTGAAATCCTTTCCAATCTTTCCTAGTGCAATAAGCAGCACCATTATCCACCCAACTTGAACTCAAACCCAAAACCTCCAAATTATTATTGAATCTTCTGATTTAACATCCAATGAATCAGCAAGTTATATCAACTCTATTTCCAGAATTATTGGGAATGCATCTATTTATCTACAATAGCAATGGTATTCTTTACTCACTTTATATTGTTCATAATTGATGATTTTGAACTATGGCTGGATAAGCATTAATTTTGATTATTTCCATTTGGGGAGCTTTCCAAGTAAAATGTTTACTTGTGTATACTGCTATTATTTTAATTTGTCTTGAAGTGCAATAATATTTTAAACAGATGAAAGATGAAGAATGTTAAGATAAAATCACAGAAACAAACTTTAAAATTCCAAATGAAACTGCATACATGGAATGCATTGCACGACACCATATTTAGTAGGCTCAATAAATATGAAATTAGAAAATATAGGCTTCATTATTTTGAATTTCCACACATGATATTAAAATATTAAAATGGGAGAAGTAAGAGACTCCCAAGCCTTAAAATATTTAATGGTAGTATATTTTGTATGTATCTATACTTAGTTTATTCTTACTGAGATTTAATTTTTAACAGAATAAACGGGAAATGCTATAAATTTGATGAGTGTTTTTAGAAGCACTCTCTATATAGCATTCAAAATAGACATTAATTGTAAAAGCCTAAGGTGAAGAAAATTTAGTAGTATAAGAAGTAATTAGCTGCCTCGAGAATCCTGTAAGTAATGTGTGATCATCTTTATATTGACATCTATGTATTAGTTTTGGATTCGTATGGTAATATCTTATTATAAATAAGCATTAAAATGCATCCATTTTATATTACTTAAAATAACCACTTGTTAATGGGCACAAATAACACAGGAAGTGGAGAACTGCTCTATTTCAGCTCTACCATCTCCTAGCCATGTGAGCCTATGTAAATGCCTTTATTTTTCCGCTCTTCATTTTCTTTATCTACTAATTAGAGCTATACATAACTACCCTTGAGAACTCATTGATTAATGCAAGGATCAAACCAAAACATTGCAATTATTTTGTATTATATTCAGTACAAGTACATAATATTATCATAGAATGTACTACGGTCTGAATGTTTGTGTCTCCCCAAAATTCATATGTTGAAAGTCTAACCCCTAAGGTGATATTAAGAGGTAGCACATTTAAAAGGTGATTAGACCATGAGAGTACAACCCTCATGAACAGGATTAGTGCCCTTATAAAAGAGGCCCTAGAGAGACCCATGCCCCTTCCACCATGGGAGGACACAAGAAGAGGGAACATCTATGAACCATAAGGCAGGCCCTCACCAAAGTCTGAATCTGTTGGCACTTTGATCTTGATCTTCCAATACTCCAGAACTGAGAAGTGAATTTCTCTGTTTTTTAAGCTACCCATTTTATAGCACTTTGTTATAGCAACCCAAATAAGGTAAGGCATAATGTTTCCAAAAACAAAAATATGGTTTCCTATGAAAAGTATTAACAACTCAAGTGTTAGTTTACAAGTGTGTATACAAGTGAATTAAATAACTCCAAAACAAAACTGCCACTTTGTTCCCAACATTTTTTGTTCACCAAACAACTATAAAATATATATATATACACATACACATATATACTATATAAAATCATATAAATATGCAGTATACTTTTTACAATTAACTCCCAATTATTATTTTAAGTAGATTTTCCCTCTGCGACCTTAAGTCCTAATCATGTGGGATGAAAAAAAAATTCAGACAATATAGCCAGAAAGACCTCATTACGATAATGTGCCTAGTTAATTATTTTTTGACCATAGGCAAGTTGTTCATATATCTATTCAGTGCCTTTTAAAAACATTGTTGCTCTAAGGATTGAGTTATTATACAACATTTTATATTACTTACCATTGTGCCTGCTGCATAAAAATATGCTTAGTGTATTATACTTATTTTTACATGTGTAGCACAAAATAGATAATATGTACAATGCCCAGTATTTACTCAAGAATAACAGATATTGGCATTGTATTATTGTTGAATATAAAACCATTAAATCTGAAACTATACCCTACATTAGTGTTCCTGGTGTTACAAAGAAAAAGGTAACACTAATTCAAATAATAAGACTGGAACAATCATATGGATGGATTCTCCATAAATAGGAGTTTTGCTGAAACATTTGCCATGCATAATAGCTAATGTATTCAGTATTAAAGATCAATTAGGAGATAAATAATTTTTCAGAAACAACTATTTACTTATTTTAGTATTCCTATTTAAATCAATGTTTTACTGATGTGGTTTTTGAAGAATGTAATTATCACTATCCTTCAGGAAACATATATAAGCTATTTATGTGAAATATGAAGAACAAAAGCTGGAAGTCCTATTTATAGGGAAAAGAAAGTTCTTCAATCAAGTGTACAAACAGAACATAAACTCATGCATATTTAATTTTTCTTCTCTTCTCTAGGCATTAACAAATATCCCATTTTTAGAATATTTTATTTACTTAGCACAGATGTGGAACCAATGTCTGAAGTGAAAAAAATAAAAATTACTTGGACTATTACTACTTGTGGGCAAAAATCATGTTCTAGGTGTTTTGTCTTTATGCCCTAGCAGAATGCTTAAGACAGAGTAAATAATGGAAAATATAAATTGAATGAGTACATTTTAACAAAGAATGTAATCAATGTATACCATATAAAATGCCAGATAGTGTTTGAATTATTTAAAGTATATGCTGGTATTTTATGTCACAAATATGATAAAATTTGACATTATTAAATAAAAGTTTTGTTTCCATACTTTTTAAAAATTAAGCTTTGTTTTTCCCCCAGAAAGGATCATGAATCAAAAAGGATGCATTTTTTTCACATTTTTCTAATCTTTAATGTTTACTAAAACAAAATATTTGATAAAATACATACACACATATTTGATAAAATCTGAATATGTGGTATATCCATCACCTAAAACATTTATCATTATTTCGTGTTGAGAACATTTCAACTCTACTCTTCTAGCTACTTTGAAACACACAGTAAGTCATTGGTAACTATAGTTGCCCTATTGTGATACAAAGCACTAGACCTTATTCCCTCTAAGTGTATTTTTGGACCCATTAACTAACCTTTCTTTATCTTTCCTTTGCCAGCCTCTAACAGATTATATTCGCTACCACTATGAGATCGATGAAAAAAAAAAACAAAAAAAAAAACTGTGGTTACATAGTAGGTGTATATATTTTGGGGCACATGAGCTATTTTGATGCAGTCTTCCAATCTATAATAATGATATCAGGGTAAATGGGCTATAAATCACTTCAAACATTTATCATTTATTTGTGTTGCAAACATTGCAATTATACTCTTTGTTATTTTAAAATGTGCAATAAATTATTGTTGACTGTAATCACTTTGTTGTGCTATTGAATACTAGATCTTATTCATTCTATCTAACTGTATTTTTATATGCATCAACCATCCCCACTTCACCCCTCCCCCATCACCCTTTCCAGACTCTGATAACTATCATTCTACTCTTTATCTCCATGAGTTCCATTGTTTTCATTATTAGCTCCCACAAATGAGTGAGAATATGCAACACTTTTCTTTCTATTCTGGCTTGTTTCATTTAATATAATGGTCTTCTATTTCCAACCACATTATTGCAAATGACAGGACTTCATTCATTTTTATGGTGGAATAATAAAGGTTGTATTTTTGAGAAATCAACCTGAGAGAGTTTTCAGTTCATTTCAATTGACAAAGGATTACATGTTTTACTTGAAGCTCTGAAAAGATCCAAATCCCTCTTGCAGAGTCATATAGAAACATATTCTCCTACAGCCTTCAAAGATATTATCAGCCCTGCTCCTTTATTAGTTAGCAGTATTTTAAGTCAGTTAAGCATTAATATTAGTAAAAAGTTTAGTTACACTTTTCAAGAAGTAGAAAAGTTCCATTCTCTAACTTTTTCTACTTTAGCCTCTGAAGACTTAAATACATGAAAAACAAAACAGAAATGAAATTAAGAAATGTTTGAAAGAAATAATGTGTAAAAGTACAGATGTTCTTAAAATAGAATAAAAATACTTTGCTCAATTTTTAAACACATTTAAACAAGCATGATTTTAATATGTTTTACAATGTTATGTTTAGAGTATGTTTTAGATACAAAATAAATTGATCACACCATTATATATTTCATAATTTAATATTCTTCTACTTAGTGTAAGCAGAAATAAAAAGTATATATATTTTAAATTGTTTTTAATTTAATGTCATAATTTCTTATTTATTTTAAGCACAAAATATTTTCATATCAGGCAATGTTTGCCACCAGGGATTCTGTTTTAAAATATTTTCAATTTTAATTTTTTTTTTAAATTTCAGCTTTTATTTTAGATACAGAAAGTACATGTGTAGGATGGTTACGTGAGTATATTGGACTCAGGTAGTGAGCATAGTACCCAAAACGTAGTTTCTCTCTGCACTCATCCCTCTCTCCCCCATTTAGTAGGCCACAGTATCTATTTTTCCCGTGCTTGCTTCTATGTGTGCTCAATGTTTAATTTACACTAGTAAGTGAGAACATGTAGTATTTGGTTTTCTCTTCTGGCATTAATTTGCTTAGGATTATGACCTCCAACTCCATCTATGTTACTGCAAAGGATGTAATTTTTTTTTGGCTCCATATGTATATGTACCACTTTTTCTTTAGCCAGTCCACTATTGATGGGTACTTTGGTTGATTTCATGACTTCGCTATTGTAAATAGCATCGTGATGCATGTATCTTTTTGGTATAATGATCTATACTCCTTTGGGTATAAACCCAATAATAGGATTGCTGAGTTAAATGGTGGCTTTGTTTTAGGGTATGTGAGAAATCTCCAAATTGCTTACCATGGTGGCTAAACTAATTTACATTCCCACCAACAGTGTATTAGCATTTCCTTTTCTCCATAGCCTCCCTAATATCTGTTGTTTTTTGACTTTTTATTTAACAATAGCCATTCTGATTGGCATGAGGTGGTATCTCACTGGGATCTTCATTTTCATTTCTCTGATGATTAGTGATGTTGAGAGTGTTTTCATACATTTGTTGGTCCCCTTGTATGTCTTCTTTTGAGAATTGTCTGTTCATGTCTTCTACCCAATTTTAATGAGATTATTTGTTTCCAGTTTGTTGATTTGTTTAAGTTCCTTTTAGATTCTAGATGTTGGACTTTTGACAGTTGCATAGCTTGTGGATATTTTCTCCCACCCTATAGATTGTCTCTTTATTCCACTGATAGTTTTTTTGTTTTTTTGTTTTTTTGTTTTTTGGCTATGCAGAAGCTCTTATTTTAATTAGGCCCCACTTGTTAATTTTTGTTTTGTTGCAATTGCTTCTGAAGGTTATTTCCTAGATTTTCTTCTAGGATTTTTATTGTTTGAGGTCTTAAATTTAAATGTTTAATCAATTTGAGTTAATTTTTATATGGTGAAAGGTAAGTGTCTAGTTTCATTCTTCTGCATATGACTAGCCAGTTATTTCAGCACCATTGATTGAATAGGGAGTCCTTTCCCCATTGCTTCTTTTTGTTGAACTTGTTGAATATCAGAGTGTTGTAGGTGTGCAGCTTTATTTCTGAGTTTTCTATTCTGTTCCATTGGTCTGTATGTCTGTTTTTGTACTAATAACATGCTGTTTTGATTACTGTAGCTTTATGGCAGAGTTTGAAATCAGGTAGTGTGATGCTTCTGGCTTTGATCTTTTTGCTAACGATTGCCTTTGCTATTGGGGCTCTATTTTGGTTTGATATGGATTTTAGAATAGTTTTTTTTTTTCTAATTTTGTGAAGAATTGTATTGGTAGTTTGATAAGAATCTATAAATTGCCGTGAGAAGTATGGCCATTTTAATGATATTGATTATCCAATTCATGAAAATGCAATATTTTTCCATTTATTTGTGTCATCATTGATTACTTTCAGCAATGTTTTACAGTTGTTCTTGTACATATCTTTCACCAATTTGGTTAGCTGTATTCCTAGGTATTTTATTTTATTTGTGGCTATTTTAAATGGGATTGTGTTCTTGATTTGGCCTTCAACTTGGATGTTATTGGTGTAGAGCAATGCTCCTGATATTTGCACTTTATTTTGTAGACTGAAATCTTGGTAAAATAGTTTATCACTTCTAGTAGCCTTTTGCCAGAGTCTTTAGGGTTTTCTAAGTATAGACCCATATCGTTAACAAAGAGGGAGAGTTTGACTTCTTCTTTTCATATTTGAATGCCTTTTATTTCTTTCTCTTGCCTGATTACTCTGGCGAGGGATTCTACATATAAAAATATTGTATCTTTATAATGTTTTAACAGTATAATAGAAGTAGCTCACAATTGTAATGATTCATCATTTATTTTTGGGATAGATCAGCCACTTTTTGGATGTGAGAAATGAATTCCCTAATTTATTACTTTATGGCATTTCTTGTGATTAATTGGCTTCATAGGTTCCATTGAAGTTAAATAACATTGTATTCAAGTAAAACTGCTAAAGATTTTTCATATATTCAGCTTTCACTTGAAGTTCTTACTCATTGATTACCTTAATACTATTATGAAAGATTTAAGATTCTGCAAAAGTATAAGGATAATACTTCTCATTGTTGTCAGAACATTTTATTGGGATTTGTACAAAGATAATGAATACTTATATGCTTATTTAATTCTGAAATAATTCATAATACAAAATGGTTTCTCAGAAAGTTCAAGCTTGGGTATTACTGAAGTTACTTATACCCAAGTATACAAGTATACTTGGATATACTTGTATATATGTGCTGTTCTTTCTTTGTACTAATTTTTTATGATGTATATTTACTTGTGTTGGTTAACTTTTGTATTTTTAATTTATTGAGGAGTGATAACTTAGCTTTATTAATTTCTGTAAGGATTCTGTAAACCAATATGGATACATGATAATCTCAATAAAAATGATCTTCACAATACAACATGGCATAACCAAGTTGCCAGACTCACCTTAGCTCTCATTGAATAAGGAATAAAAATTATTCACATCTTAATGTAACAAAAATACATATTTTCAATATTATATCCTGAGCTATGCCAATCAATACAGTGTATCTCATTTTGAAAAAGTTGATTGGTTTTATTCACAATGAATTGCCATTGGAAACATTGATCAGGAAAGTCAAATCCTGGGTACAGACATATATAGTTGCACTAATCTTTTTTTAAATCACTTTATTGAGATATGTTTGGGATACAAAAATTGCACATTTTTAATGTATACAATTTGGTGAGTTTGGAGCTAAGTATATACCTGTAAAAATGTCACCACAGTCTATGTCATAAACTTATCCAATAATCTCCAAAAGATTCCTCCCATCTTCTTTACTATTATTATTACTATTTGTATAAGAATACAACATAAGATCTTAGCAAATGTTTAAGTATGCAATACACTATTGTTAACTATAGGCACTATGCTATATAGTAAACCTCTAGGAATTATTCATCTTGTATAACCAAAACATTGTACCTTTGACTGATACCTCCATGTACCACCTCTCCTGCTCCCCAAGACCCTGGAAATCACCATTCCACACTTTAAGCTTCTATAAGTTTTACTACCTTAGATTTTACGTATGAGTGAAATCATGGAGTACTTGTGTTTCTATATCTGGCTTATTTCACTTAGCAAAATGGTCGATAGTTCACCCCGTTGTCACAAATGGAAAGATTTTCCCCTGTTTTTAAGACAATAATATTGTATTGTAAGAATATATCGTATTTCTTATCCATTCAGGTATCAATGGACATTTAAGTTGCTTGCATGTCTTAAATGTTGTGAATAATGCTACAATCAACATGGGAGTGCAGATATTTCTCCAAGATCCAGATTTCAATTTTTTTGGATATATACAGAGAAGTAGGGTTGTTGGTTCATATGGTTGTTCTATTTTTAAATTTTTGATAACTTTGACAAAAGAGTGTCATGAATGCACAATGGAGAAAGAATAGCTTCTTCAAAAAATGGTGTTGAGAAAACTGGATATCCACATGCAAAAAGTTAAACTGAGCTCTTATAACATACACAAATATCAACTCAAAATGTATTAGAGGGTGAAACATAGGCCCTAAAATAACGAAACACCTGGATGGACATAGGGCAAGAGTTCTGGGCATTGTCTTTAGCAGTAATTTCTTTGATATGGCACCAAAGACATAGCTATCAAAACTAAAAATAGGCACGTGACACTACATCAAACTAACAAGATTCTACATTGAACGGAAACACTATTAAAAGGCAACATACAAGAATTTATGATGAATACCCCAAAACAAATGCAACGAAGCAAAGGTACACAAGTGAAACTAACTTAAACTAAAACGCCTCTGCATAATAAAAGAAATAATCAACAGAGTAAAAAGACAACCTTTGGAATGAGAGAAAACATTTGCAAATTATGCCTCTTACAAAGAACTAATATCCAGAATCAACAAGTAACTCAAACAACTCAACAAGAAAAATGCAAACAACCACATTAAAAACTGGGCAAAGGACATAAAGTGATGTTTCTCAAAGGAAGACATACAAGCAGCCAACAAACACCATGAAAAAAATGCTCAATATCACTAACCATGAGAGAAATGCAAATTAAAGCCACAATGAGATATCATGTTACATCAGTCCAAATAGCTTTTTAAAAAAATCAAAAAACAAGAGATGTTGTCATGGATGCAGAGAAAAGGAAATGCTTATATACTGTTGGTGGGAATGTATGAGAACTATAAATAGAAATACCTTTCAACCCAGCAATTGGACTACTGGCTATCTACTCAAAGGAAAAAAAATACCTATGTAAAAAAGACACCTGTATTCATATGTTCATTACAGCACTATTCCCAATAGTGTAGTCATTGAACCAACCTAACAGTCCATCAACAGTTGACTGAATAAAGAGAATGTGGTATATACACACCATGGAATACTACACAGCCACAAAAATAATGAAATTATGTTCTTTGCAGGAACATGAATGGAGCTGAAGGTCATTATCCTAAGAGAACTAACTCAGAAATGGAAAATAAAATACTCTATGTTCTCACTTACAAGTGGGACTAAATAATGAGTACACATGGACATAAAGAAGCAAATAATAGATACTGGAGACTCCAAAATGTGGGGGATGGGAGGAGGGTGAGGGCTGAAAAATTGCTGATCAGGTACAATGTTCACTATTTGCATACTGAATAAACTAGAAGCCCAATTCCCACCAGTACACAATATACTCATGTAATAAACATGAACTTGTGCCCCTGAATGTAAAATAAAATGTACTTTACATAAAGGCAACAAACAGAATGGGAGAAAATATTTGCAAACCAGAGCTTATAATATTCCTAATATATAAAGTTTAATATTCAAAATATATAACATTTAATATTGTAAAAATATAGTCTCATTAACTCAATAGCAAAACACGATCCAATTAAAAAATAGGAAAAGGATCTGAACAGACATTTTTCCAAAGTATACAAAGAAATGATGAACAGGCACATTAAAGGGCACTCCACACTGCTAATCATCATGGAAATGCAAAACAAAACCATAATGAGATGTGATCTCACATCTGTTAACATGGATATTATAACAAAAAATAGGTTTTGGTGAAAATGGGGAAAAAGGGTACCCTTTTATATATAAGATGATGATTTTACTGGGTAAAAACAAAGTAGAGAGGAACATCATGAAAACATTTTATGTTATGTTAACTTGGTAGAAGTAATGAGTCCATAATCATAAACTCTCAGCCCAGGAGATTACCTGATGCTGACATAATGATTTGTTGGGGTTTTGTATTTGCCTTATAGTTTCACCTTTGTTTAATATCAAATATTCTTATTTCAAGAAAAATGTTTTTTAAAACTTGATGGTAATTATGTATTTGGGAAATGAGGCTGGGGGGGTGTTGCTTCTCAAGGCAATAGGCAATAGGCTGGAGGGTTCCTCCTTCCATGTTGTCCTAGAATGACAAAGGAACTTCAACATAGCCATACATAAAATCTGAAAAACAATGCTGGACAACATATCACAAATACACATATCATACTACTCTTAGGTCTATGCAATACCAATTCCCTCATAAATTTACAAAACTGCCTCTCTGACCAGTGTTTTAAAAATGGGGCAAAAACAGCTAAATATTAATGCTCTGGGCCTAGAACTGCCTATCTTGGATGGCCTGTGATGCTGTATCACTGCTGCTCTGTATTCTCCTGTTGGAATCTAATAGGTGTCTTAACATTCTAGTCTTACCTGTAGCAGTAAAAATGTGTTGTGGATTATTCACATGATAACTCAGCAATGTTAGCAACTTCTCTTTGAACACTCTTTCTAAATCCAATCTCCAACCTTATGTTGACAGACACTCAAAAAATTCAGAAGATTTCTAGAGGTGAGATTATCACAGGAGCCTTCGTGAAGGAAATAGGTTTATAAGCTAACATGTGGATTAACAGACATTTCTCAAAAGAAGACATTCATACAGCCAACAGACACATGAAAAAATGCTCATCATCACTGGCCATCAGAGAAATGCAAATAAAAACCACAATGAGATACCATCTCACACCAGTTAGAATGGCGATCATTAAAAAGTCAGGAAACAACAGGTGCTAGAGAGGATGTGGAGAAATAGGAACACTTTTACACTGTTGGTGGGATTGTAAACTAGTTCAACCATTACGGAAAACAGTATGGCGATTCCTCAAGGATCTAGAACTAGATGTACCATATGACCCAGCCATCCCATTACTGGGTATATACCCAAAGGATTATAAATTATGCTGCTATAAAGACACATGCACACGTATGTTTATTGCAGCACTATTCACAATAGCAAAGACTTGGAATCAACCCAAATGTCCATCAGTGACAGATTGGATTAAGAAAATGTGGCACATATACACCATGGAATACTATGCAGCCATAAAAAAGGATGAGTTTGTGTCCTTTGTAGGGACATGGATGCAGCTGGAAACTATCATTCTTAGCAAACTATCACAAGAACAGAAAACCAAACACCGCACGTTCTCACTCATAGGTGGGAACTGAACAATGAGATCATTTGGACTCAGGAAGGGGAACATCACACACGGGGGCCTATCATGGGGAGGGGGAAAGGGGGAGGGATTGCATTGGGAGTTATACCTGATGTAAATGACGAGTTGATGGGTGCAGCACACCAACATGGCACAAGTATACATATGTAACAAACCTGCACGTTATGCACATGTACCCTACAACTTAAAGTATAATAATAATAAATAAATTTTAAAAAAAAAAGATAAAATTCTCCTGTTTTTCCTTGCTAAGTATTCAGAGATTAGGCTTGCCAGATTACAAAATTAAAATAAAAGATACCCAATTAAATTTGAATTTTAGATAAATAATACTTATTTGAGTATAAACATGTTCCAAATATTGCATGGAGAAAACACATTTTATCTGTCTATATACCCATTCATCTTTCTCACTCTCTCTGTCTCCATATCTATACTTATGATCTGAAAATAAAATGAACTATAGCATCCTATATTTAATCTGGTAACCTTACTTATGACATAAGTTTGATCAGTTAAGAATGTCCCCAGGTTCATGTTGTGTTCTCAGGATATGTCCACAGCTTACCTCAATAAAGTTAGGTACTCCTTGTTTGCTAAACACTGGAAAAAGACACTATTGATGGATATTGTGCAGTTTAGTTATAATGCTCTAATTTAGCACATTTAATGCTCAGAAATAAGTTGTATTCACTTATAGACCTATACTAATATGTGAAAACATTTGGGGTTGATAAATAACAATTGGTAAATAGATTGTGATTAGAATATTTATATAATTTCTGAACTTACTTATATAACCATTTCCCCATTTTTTCTCTGTTAAGTGTCTAGTGCCTATCTCATGCTCCTTGTCACTATTCACATATGTGTTATTCATAAGCATGTATTCATAGTTTCAAGTCATTCCCTATTTCAGCTATTGGTTTCTTTATAAATGTTTTTTAAATGAAAGGTAGAAATAAGTGTTTTGTTTATTCTACTTACGAAGGTAGATATCTCAAATTGAAACACATCAAATGAATATTTTCGGCTTTGACTTTTGTTTGAATTATATCTTTATCATTGCAGTACTTGGTATGCAGTGTTATCTGTATTTATTTACATTTTTCTTTCCTTTAATACAGTGTGAGCTACTTGGCTTGAAAAATTTACTCATCTTTTTTTAAAAAATATTTTTGTCTTATATCCTTTAGTGTAATAATATAAAAATATTCTGGGAATAGTGTAAGGAAATGTACAACCATGGTGGAAGTTGAAGGAGAAGCAAGGCATGTCTTACTTTGCAGCAGGAGAGAGAGAGAAGAAACCACACATCTTTAAACCATCAGATCTTGTGAGAACTCACTCACCTTCACAAGAATAGCACAGGGGAAACTGCCCCCATGATCAATCACCTCCCATTAGGTCCACCCCTGATACATGAGGTTTATAATTCCAGATGAGATTTGAGTGGGGACACAGAGCCAAACCATATTAGAGCAGAATGATCTCAGTGTTAAAGAGGGCCCTGAATTTACATTAGAACAATTTTGGAAGGTATGTCAAAGTTAGTCTTTGAGGTTACCTACATACGATATAGTCCTCCATTTCTTGGAGAATATTAAGTATATTATTCGTGAGCATGTTTGATGGTGACCTTATAATGTCGACCTACTAGAAAAATATTAAGGCTTCTCCTTTGGACGTAGAGTCAGTTTTGGCCAACTTTCTATAATGTAATTCCTTCCTTTTCTATCTAGTCCTCTCAATAGTTCACATGGGGTGCATCCCAACAATGCACTTAACTTGGCCCCTAAGGCAATCATCTTCATATTTTATATTTCTCAGCATATTTGTTATTTTTGTATGTGTTATTCACATATTTATGAGGCTGTGGGATGAATCCTTCTGCTTCTTACATTGTCATTTTCTTTGTCCTCCTAGAATTTAATTGTTAGTTTTAGAACACAATAAAAATGGATTCTTTACTTTCATTTTGTTGAGATGCAGTGTTGAGGTATATGGCTTTATTGACAGAGAGTAACAGATTTGTGAATAAAATGAATCATAACACACTTGATTTTTAGCAAAGAATATTTGTAAAGCCCATATTAATGTAAACTAGTCAATTCTTGATACATTTGTAAAAGATGTGTGCTGCCTCTGACTTTATTCTCTTCAAATGTATACTTAATTAGTTGGATTAGTTGCTTTGTTCTAGAATAGCCTAAAATGCTGTAACAACTAGACATTTTTCTGAATTCTACTACCAGAAGAGGAGAGAATATATTTGAAATACATGCTATTTATTTTCATTTAAAATCATTACAAGTCTCAAAAAATACATATTTTCTTCATAACATAGAAATTATTTAATGTTTAACAAAATATTGGTTTGCTTGTTTCTAACCCCTACAAAAAAAAAAAACTGTATGAACACAAGTAAATATTGGCTCAGAAAATACCCTGAAACTATAGTTAAAATGTGCTTTTGTTTATAGTTTTTTTCCTCAGTATTTATAAATATTCATTTCTTACTCAACCTTCTAATTCAACACGATTTTATATTGTATTTTTTTCTTTTTTGAAGGTGTGTTCTTATTATTTAAAAAGGACTTTATTGAATTTGCTTAAATTTTTTATTTCATTTCATGTTTTTAAGAGATGGGATCTTGCTATGTTGCCCAGGCTGGTCTCAAACTCCTGGGCTCAAATGATCTTTCTTCCTCAGTCTCCCAGATTGCTGAGATTGTCAGCTACTGCACCCATCTTAAATTTTCTTAAATTTTATAATGAGGATGTTTCTATAACTACAAAATTTTGACTTTTCACTTATGTCAGATTCATATACTTATAGAATACTTTCCCTTAATATTTTCTTATATTTTATGTATAAATTTTATAGGTTTTAAAAGCAATGTCATTTTTATTCAGTTGTTTTTAGGAAACTCAATGATTCAAAGATTTTTATATCTAATAATCATAAAAGAGTGCCTAATTTATACAGCAGGACTAGTATGTGCATGTATTATTTCATGTGTCCATTTTTAAGTAATATCCTAGAAAATGATTAAATGGTCTTAATATGTATATGTATATACATGGACATTTAAATACATGTGTCTATAGGTGTACGAGTGTGTATAGGTGTAACTATATAGATACATGTATCTTGTTTCATAAATACATTTTTATTTCTAACTTGCTATTTTTGGTAAACAAAATACTCTAAAATTTGTTTCCCTGATTTTGTAACTGATATGTTGAACATACCAGAGACAACTGGGAAAACGAGCAGTTTAGTGCCAAACAATTTATGACTTTAAAACTTAGCTCAGTCTTTCATCTTTCTAAACAGTTATTTTATGTAGGTTTAATCAGCAACTTCAGTTTTCCTCAACATCTAGTTTAAACATTCCACAACCCTCAAGGTCTCCACTAAATTCTTGTTTTTTCATGCTGAGCTGTCATATTAATTCATCTTACATGATAAACTCATTCAGTTTCCAGAGCTGTAGTACATCACCATCTGAACACGTGACCACATCTTTAATATTGTAAAAACAGCTTCCTACTCTCATAATGCGGTTGAGGATCAAGGAAGTGATCTTCAGAGGGTAATTGAAATTCATGTCAATGTCAACTTCAGATTTGTTCCATGAATCAAAAGTGAAACCCGATCCAAATCCTTGCACAAAGTCTGTATTTTCCTTTTCACACACTCTACAACATCTAAGCACTAATTCTCACCTCTTAAACATGTGCAGGTTACACTTCCTTCATCATCTCCTGCTTGAATTATTGCAACTATCTCCACAGTAATCTTCCTGGTTCCTTGGGATATCTGTTCCTCTTAAATCAATAATTTATTTTACCACTGATTTTTGACTGTGGCCTTTTGTTTAAAGACCAAGTCATGTTTACATTTATGTCTCTTATGCTTTTCTCTTTCAGTCTTTTTAAATGACAATAAGTATCTATGGAAAATTATAACACTATGCAATCAAATGATTTGAAAGTTGTTTTGTTTGTCATTATAGTTTGAAGAGTAGAACATTCACCTTAAAAAACATTGGCTAGTTCTGAAATTATGTTTAATTTGTATTTTTAAAAATGTTCTCTGGAGGATGCTGTACTTATTCTTTCATCCTTGCCATGAGATTCAAAGTGATTATGTGTAGGGGTGCGAAACCAAACAAAACAATCAAAAATATCTAATGTAAGCAGAAAGACTTAGCTAATCCCTTTAGAGCTTGAGTAAATAGACATTTCAGTCTCTTTCTGTTTGGAGTTTCACTGATTTTCTTGAAGGGAATTAGAAAAACTTGGGAAACCATTTGAAGATTTCCCTTACTGTCTAGCCTTCTTCTATTTTATTGATGGGCTCTTTCTGTTTCAAGCATTGCAAAGCCTGGGAGATATCGTTGCTTGGCATTGTGCAGGAAAAGCTATCATAACTGAGAATTTTAAAAGAAAACATTGTCAGGAGTCCTTGTAGACTGTACTATGGGGAAATTTGACATCTCTTTTGCATATTGCCACATGAGGAATCTTAAAGAATTGAATGGGGATAAATATTAAGCTTCCGGTGAATATGTTTATTTATTAGTTTTATGACATGAGGATTGAAAAATAGTATCATTCAAGAAAATGTTCTGATGATACAAATAAATATCAATAATGGCACTTATATATAAAATTACTTTATGAAAATGATTACTAATACCATTGATTATTTACAAGTCACTATTTTAAGTGTTTTACATGAATATACTAGTTTAATCCTTTCAACAATTCTATAAAGTAAATACTATTATTAACTGAATTTAACAGGCAAGGAGACTAAGGCATAGTTCCCAAGGTTACTCAATTTGTAATAATGCTAGGATTTCAAGCAGATTGTCTACCTTTGTATTCATATGCTTAACAACAAAGTTACAAAGTTATAAGTAATTTATTTATCACATCTAATAGTTTGTAGAATACATCATGAAATTATGCTCTTATTCACTTAAACTGATTTTGAACCTTTAAACAGTGGATTTTATAATTATTAATATGCCTCTATATTATGACATAACTAATGATATGACACAATATTATTAGCATATTATACTTCCTCCCCATTACATTTATGAACCACAAATCATTGGGTATATTATTGGGTATATTTATAACTTAAAAATAGATTTTTAGTTAAATTGAGAATTTTAAATTTCACAAAGTTAAAAATACTAATTGTTCCACTTCTCATCACCTATATCTATGCTTGTTTACATTGCTTTTCTGCAAGAAAGTAGTATTCAGTTTTCTCAAATTTTTTGGCAGGAGATACATACCCAAACACATACACACATTATTATGTATATACAATATCATATATTTATGTTATATGTAGATAGAAGTGCTTATAGAATGTAGTATATATGTAATATGTAAGCTATAAATTGCTTGCCTTATGTATTATATATTATATCTAATCTGTATGTATAATATGTAATATGTATAATTTTTATATATGAAGGTATTGTTATTCTCATAACAATCATAGGGAACCAATTATTAAGAAAAATATTCATTATTGAAAATAAAAATATGGACACCTATCTTGTAAAAGAGTGGACTGTTAAAAAGTATAGCATGTTAAATGCAATGTTTCCTGGATTGAAATCTTACACAAAAAAAGGACATTGGCAAAAAAGCCTGTAGTTGAGGTACTAATACACTAATATTAATTCTTTAGTTTTTTCAACTACATCATTATGAACTGTATTGACATTAGGAAAAATCTGTGAAGGGTAAACAGATAAATTGCATACCACCTTTGCATCTTTTCTGTAAATCTAAAATTATTCCAAAATTTTTATAATAGATATTTTTTTAAAGAAATAGAACATGAATACTAAATACTGAGTCTCTCTATATTCAGTGACAATAAAATACATAAATTACCTCATGCAATAGGGATAGTAAGTGATTTTTTAACTTTAGGAATGATGTTATCGTCAGGCCTCTGAGCCCAAGCTAAGCTATCATATCCCCTGTGACCAGTACGTACACATTCAGATGGTCATAAGTAACTGAAGAATCACAAAAGAAGTGAAAATGGCCAGTTCTTGCCTTAACTGATGACATTACCTTGTGAAATTCCTTCTCCTGGTTGGCGTGAAGAAGGTGACTACAGACACGCCATCAAGGGTTGGCTGTTTTTGGCTACATGCTTGGAATAAAGATGCCTGGGGAAAACCAAATCTTATAACCAGGTCTCTAGAATAGTTTGTTTGCTACTCTTCAGGTTATATAGTAGCTTTGCTTTTACTTTTCTCCCACAATACGTTATTGGTTGCCTGACTTCAAACTCCAAGGCCTCATAAAATGTATGAGACTTTCTTTCCACTTTCCAAACCTCAATGTTCTAATCTGTAAAGGGTTTAATTCACCAGCTGGCACATAGCACATCTAAGTGTTAGCTACAATTTAACTTGCATTCAATTTCCTTTTCTCGGTCATATAACTAAAACTACATTTTTATTTGTGTTAATGTCAGATAAGTTGTTAGGCTTTAGAAAGCCAACTAATGTGTTGCTTTTTGAGTTCTTACTGGAATAGTTTTCACAGAACTTAAATTAGTTTTACTACCTCAGCATATTTTACTTGAGGTATGTTTGAAAGTCAAGAGATAAAGCTGGTCTGTGATTTCTATAGAAATTTTGACAAACACAAAAGTGGTATAAAGCCATTATGCATACAGGCAAGCACAGTTGGGATATTTTCGATCTGTCAAGTTTGCATTTTTAAAAATGTAGTAAGGTTTTATGAAAAGAAAAATTGCTTTTTCTTCAATTTTCTTATCTCTTTCTTTGAATTTCAGGATAAATTTGTAAATCAAATTGTGTTCAGCCAGGTAAGGCTCAAACTTGAAGCTTACAGCTCTAAGAACTCTTTTGAGGCATATGCATAGGTTAGTTTGATGCATAAAAAGTGATTGAAATAGCATTGCAAGTTTTTAAGGCAATAGCGGGAATATAATTTAGTACTTACAACAGTCTATTCCAGTACAAAAATTTAAATATAATGAGACAATCAATCCAGTACTTAGTTATTGAATCCTCTGTGTGCCAGTCACTATGCAATGGACTTGGGGGCCAAGTAGGAAATAAGAAACATAACTGAACAAAACAAAAAGAAGTTCTCAACTCTCTAGATATCACCATAGACGTGCAAATAAATTTGTGATAATATTAAGTGGCACAATGAAAGTATGTTTGTGCACAGAATGTAGATGATATAAGTGTCTGAAATTGTTTGAAGGTATTAACGTCATGTCTATTAATTAGAACTGACATGAACTTTTAAGATGTATGGATCTGACATTATTCCTGGCTGCTATTTACTTCGGGTCCCTGATGAAGTTTTGAGACTGGAAATTATGAAACTAAATTTTTGATACCATCTTCTGAAGAAGGCTATATTTTAAATTTTTCCAACCCAATGGAAGTATATTCTGTAGTTTATTACTTCCTTCAAACTGCTGATATATAGCTTAGATGCTGGAAGGAAGATAAAGGAATATATTTCTGTCACATTCTATGATGTCATTTTATTTATTTATTTTTTTTCACATTGTCTCCTTCATTTTCTCTGTCTGCCTTCTTATTATTTAAATTCTGATTTCTCTGCTTTGGATAGCCGTAATGAAATGCCTTGTTTGTTTTGTTTTGTTTTTTGTTTTTGTTTTGTTTTGTTTTTGTTTTTTGCCTATGGTTATATTCATTCATTCGACAAATTTTTATCAAGCACCCACTATTTGCTAAACATGATTTTCATTGCAGGGAATTCAGTAATATGTGAAACAGACAAAATATTTGTTATAATCAGGTAATCTGGAGTCAAAATGAATATATCTCATAAGGTCATGCATGTTACAAAGAAAAATTTATCAAGCGTATACATGTCTTTCAAGAAGAATTACATAATGTTTAAGAATCTTGAAACTAAAATCTAAAGTTTATAAAATTAAAAATATTTTGTCTTTCTAAATGGTAAATATTTGCCTACTCTCTGTTACTTATATTTGAAATAGTTGTTATACATTGATATAAGCCAAATAGCTCACACATTTATTACATATAATAATAAATAGTTATTAAGATTAATGAAGGTTGTATAAGGTGTCCATCCTAAATAGTGTGTAAAATTTGGGGAATATTTATCTGAGGGTTTTTTTTTTTTTCCCCTGAGACAGAGTCTCGCTCTGTCACCCAGGCTGGAATGCAGTGGCCTGATCTCAGCTCACTGCAAGCTCCGCCTCCTGAGTTAACGCCGTTCTCCTGCCTCAGCCTCCCAAATAGCTGGGACTACAGGCGCCAGCCACCACGCCTGGCTAATTTTTTGTATTTTTAGTAGAGACAAGGTTTCACTGTGTTAGCCAGGACGGTCTCGATCTCCTGACCTCACAATCCACCCACCTCGGCCTCTCAAAGTGCTGGGATTACAGGCATGAGCCACCGCGCCCAGCCTCTGAGTTTTCAATTGTATCAAATGCTCAAAGGAGAAGTATGACACAATAAAATAGTTATTATTTGTCTATTTTTATTTGCTATTTATCAATGATGACCTTACAATCAATTCTGCCAAATTTCAATATTGCAGTTATTTCTGACAGTGAGGAAATGAATTTGCAAATAAACATTTACAAGGGAATGATATAACAAATAACTTAAGAGCTTATAGTTGTAAGGAGGACATTCCAAGCATACTTCTTAAATTACTGTGAAAGAAGTCTTAAAGCTTTTGGCCTCTTTTAAATAAAAAATGTTATTTCTAGCCATTTAGTCATTAGAATATGTTAAAATGTATCAAATAATTTAAGTATTATCTTTTTTGGCATGTGCATAAAATCATTTCTTCTACCTAAATATTCCTCAAATCTTTCTCATTATCTCAAGTCTCATGACCACCATCTAGATCTAAGATGTTACAGGATGAGTTATGTCCCCCAAAAGATATGTTGAAGTTTTAACCCTGAATACTTTAGAATGTGATCTTATTTGGAAACAGAGTCTTTACAGAGGAGTTAAGTAAAGGTGAGCTCTTTATGATGGGCCTTAATTCAATATGACCAGTGTCTTTATAACAAGAAAAATCTGGATACAGAGACAAACATAGGTGGAAGAAAAAGATTCGTAGACAGCCATATGATGAGAGAAGTAGAGGTGAACTGATACAGTGGAATATTTTCCTAATATTATTTGTTTCTCTGTTCTTATATGAAGTATATTTTCTTTAAATATTACTACTGGGACTTCCTCCCTTCATATTCTTTCCAAACCATCTCAAGTTAGGCTTTTCTAACAGTGCAATGAAACCTGCCAGTATGAAGGCCATTAATTTATTTCCCTGAATATCTAATATTAAGGTGCCCATCTACCACTCTCTATTGCTTCACTTTTTTTCTTCAAATCGCTTTTTCCTTTAATGGTCACTATCTCTAACTCACACTCTCCTCTCATGCCCACTCCCATGAAAACGAGGACTTATTATTCACTACTTTGAGTCTGTATTCCTAAAACACATATTCAGTTCTCTATTATTTTTTTAAAGGATTGAATTCAATGAATCTCTGATATAAAACCCAACTAAATACAAAAGACTTTGGTTAAAATAAGAACAACTTTCAAATACATAAAAATCATGTCTTTTATTCATTTTTTTCTGGTCTCCATACTAAACGCATCCTTAGTAAAATAGTCATGAAGCCATCTTTATGTGGGTTTATTTGAGAGAACATTTTGATTAGGTGGTCATTAATTATAGCCAAAAATATGTCTAAATTTGACATTTTAAGTTAAAGGACTCATAAAATAAACCAAAGATGTTCCAGTATTGTGTATTTCATTCCTCATTTTCCTCTTACAAACATATCACCTCAGTTTCCTTGAGGAATTAATCACAAAAC
Organism: Macaca mulatta; assembly: GCF_049350105.2. NCBI lineage: Eukaryota > Metazoa > Chordata > Mammalia > Primates > Cercopithecidae > Macaca > Macaca mulatta. The sequence continues at coordinate 89,697,050 of NC_133417.1, forward strand.
ACACTCTTAGGAAAATGTGTGATTTGACTTTCAGAATTCAAATTGGACATATGAAACTGTCCATCAACTGGGCAGTGCCCCTTCCATGACATCTAGGGTAGACTGTCATTAGCCATACACTGTGTAATCCAGGTACACGATTCCCTTTACTTTTTTTTAAAAAAGATACAAAACAGTAATTTATAGAGGCACGTTTTCATTGCCAATCAGAAATGTAATGTCTATAAATAGACTATTTAAGAAATAAAAGCATGAGATAATAAAACCGTTTTCATAGTGCCAAATCATCCCCTTGACATTTGTCAGTCACAAATGACAGGCAAAATTAAAGTCAACGTAATATTTCATGAAAAAAAGGATGTGCAAGTAATTTATACTGTTTTTAATTTCTGAATGTTTTAGTTCATACAATTAAAGGCAATCATTTAAAAAATCTAACTGCTCCAAGTAAATTTTAAAGTTACTAGAATAAATGACTAGAAATTTTATTTAGAAGACAAAAAAACTGTTAAAAACAATTTCCTTGCCTGAATAAAATATCTGTGAATTCAGTTTTATGTGAAAAATTCTTACAGGTACTTAGGTAAGTAGTTTCAAGCCAGATCTTGAACCATCTTTTTCATCAGTATATTTGTCCCTTTAACTGGTATATTTGTAAGAATATAGTTTTGCTGTTGACACTGTTTCTGAATTGTTTTGTAGACAGCCATGTAACTACTGTGGGTAAGCCAATTTTATCTCTGACTTCAGTAGCATATTAGTGACTGATTGGGCAGAATAAGCATACAGGAGTAAATTGGAACATGCTGCTGAGTCACACTACTATGGTAAGAGGCTGAAACTGAAAGTTAACTCTTCCAATTCTATTGCTTTCTCATGCCATTGAGGAGACTCTAAAATATTTTTTCACAATAAATAGTATTTTATTTGATAATAGGTCTTTGTGAATTTCCCAATTTTAAGTAGAATTATATATCTGCAATATTTTCTACCGAAACATTACTTAGAAAAAATCAATATAACACTTGCCTTCATGTAGTTTGGCTAGAGCAGGAGAAATAAATTGTTATTGTAGAAATGAAATACCAGCATGTTTCTGGCATTTCTTTTAAAGAAAAAATGGCTATTAATTTTGCCCTACAACATGTATCAATGTACAATATACCACTTAAAAAGGATTTTTGCATGTAAACATGCCTATTACATTATTGTTAAGTTTCTGTTGCTACAATTTCTATGTTGGTAAACACACCAAATTAATTCATTGCTAAATTATTATTTTTATGAATAAATATCAAAATTCTTGTTTGGTGATAAAATGTCTATTCAGATGTTTTGAATCTTAATAGATAAAAATATTAGTAGATAAGTTTTGCTCTGCAAGTTTTATATAGTATCATCACATCACATAAATAACAATTTTTTATTTGTAGAACTAAGCACGGATAAACAATCATAGATATACCCAAAAGATTTCTAAGATTTTAACAAATGATAGAGTTTTTTCTTTTTATTAGGAAGTATAAATATTAAAGAGTCTAATTGAGGCTTCTATTTTAGAGTGAATACATAACCTTGTCTTTAAGTACTTGGAAACTAATGAGATTATCCAACAAAATATCTGTTCTGTGTGTATCTGTATTATACGATATGACTGTCTTATAAAAATACCTTAATATGGTGGTTGCTCAAAAAAATAAAAGAGAATTACCTTACGATCCAACAGTTTTATTCCTGGGTGTATCCAAAATGATTGAAAGCAGTGTCTCAAAGAGATATTTGTACATTCATATTGTCTCAAAGAGATATTTGTACATTCATGTTTATAGCAACATTATTCACAATAGCCAACAGGTAGAAGCAGCCTGCCTTGAGCTGAACTGTGTCCCGTGCAAAATTTAGAGGTTGGAATCTTAACCTCCAATGGTACTGCATTCAGAGATACGATTTTCAAGGAAGTAATTAAGGTTAAATGAGGTCTTAGGGATAGGCCATAATCCAATAAGACTGGTGTCCTTATAAGAACAGCAAGACATACCAGAAGCATGCCACCACAGGTAAAAGACCATGTGAGGACACAGGGAGAAAGCAGCTTTATCTACAAGCCAAGGAGAAAGGTCTTAGAATAATGTAACTTTAACAGCACCTTGATCTTGGATTTCCAGCCTCCAAGACTGAGTCGTTAAATCGACCCAGATGATAGATTTTATTACCACTTCTCTGACTAACACACAACCCAAATGTCCACTGGTGGGTGAGCAGATAGACATAATGGAGTATATGCACACAATGAAATATTACTTAACCTTACAAAGCAAGGAAATTCTGAAACATTCTACAAAATGGATCAACTTTGAGGAAATTGGGGTTAGTGAAATAAGCTGGAAACAAAAAACAAATACTATATGATTCCACTTATGTGACTTATTTAAAGTAGCGAAACTCGTAGAAACAGAAAGTAGAATGAGTTACCACGGGTTTGTAGAAGGGGGAAATGAGTTGTTTAGTGGGTATAGAGTTTCAGTTTTGAAAGATGAAAATGTTCTGGAGGTCACACAACAATATGAATGTACTGAACGCTGCTGACTACATGCTTCAAAATAGCTAAGGTGGTAAATTTTATGTTACATATATTTACCAAAAGGTGTCACCACCACTCACTTCATTAAAATGATCAGGCTACTTAAAGATAAGTCTTTAAAATATTATTAACTTTTGCTTTTGAAATGTAAAAGTAAAATTATAATTTCAATGTTAGGAGTAAAAAATACTTTAGGTAAAATGTAAGGAATTATGGGGAGTCTACATTGTCAAGTTCAAAGGGGAAAAAAAACATGAATGGTAATTGTAAGTAATCCAGAATTGTTGCAAATGAATAAGGCAGTTGTCAGTGAATCCAAATCTGTTTGCTACTAAAGCATTATTTTTAATTTCTTCTGTCGTGTTTTATAAGCAGCTATATATAAGAAGCAACATTTAAAAAAGTTATTTTCTAGTTATTATAGCACATAAATAGTAAACCAAATATATAACTAGGACAACGTAATTAACATTACAGTTGGTGAGATTCCTCACCAGCAGATTCAACCAACCTGGATCAAAATATTCAATAAATAAATAAAAATACAACAGTAACAAATACAAGCTTAAAAAGCAGTACAAGAAAACAACTATTTGCATAGCATTACTTAGTATTAGGTATCATAAGCAATCTACAGATAATTCAAAGTGTATGGTAGGATGTGCACAGAGTATATGCAAATACCATGCCATTTTATATAAGGGACTTCAGCATCCTTGAATTTTGGTAACTGCAGGGGTCCTGGAACCCTTCTTCTGAAGATATCAAAAGACCACTATACCACAATGTTTTAATTACACTAATATAAAACTCCTAGTGGACTTTATGAAACATTGAAAATACATCCTTGAAGATTTGTAGTTTGGAATTTTGGGTACATATAAAGGAAAGATGAAATTTAATTTCAAAGAATGTTGGTTCTTAAATGTTAGGGTGCATTGGAATTATCTGGAAAGCTTATAAAAGCACAGATTACTGGGTGAATCCTCTTAATTTCTGTTTCAGTAGGTTTGAGGTAGGGTCTGACAAACTGTATTTTTATAAATTTTTCAAGTGATATTGATGCTGCTTGTCTAGGGACCACATTTTTATAGCCACTGTTATAGAAAATAGGGTTATTAAGGGGTACATCTTTAGTTGTGGAAATTAGAGCATGTCTTATAAAACTAAAATACTATAATTCTTGGACCTTTGTTAAATTCACCAAAATAATTAAGTTTATATTTACAAATGACTTTGTAACTTTACTGACATTTTGTACAAATTAAATGATTCCCAAATGATCATAAGAAAGCAGGTCTTTAAAATGTATTTAATAAATATACTTTTTAGTCGATTTTGTTTCATCTTAACCACCCTTTTTAAACTGTGCACATACAACTACAAAAGAATCAGATCATCACCATTATTTACAGAGCGAATATCCTGCATCTAGGTTTGATGTATCAAATTTCAGCTATCATACTCTTATTCTGATTATGCTTTTATTCATATGTTTTATAGTACTTTCATGTCTTGTGTAGAGGGAAGGAATATTGTCTTCGATCACATTGCCTCTGCTTCACAGCCACTTACTGCTCCTTCTGATTGCTAAGTACCTCTGGAGAATGACCTATAGTAATTGCACACTTTCTCTTGGCAAAGTTCTGTCTGCTTCCTTTAAGGAAAGAACACACTGCTGTAAGTTATGAATCAGGCTTGCAAAATGTAAGTTCTGGCAACAGGCTCCCAAGAACCTACATCCTGTTTTATATCATCTGAGCTTTATTTCATGCCATTATTCTGAGGACATACCTATGTATCATTTTCTCAAAAGAAGGGCTTTGGTAGCCTAGTATTCAATCTTTTTTCAATTTTATGTTTCTGGAACTAAAATTAATTAACTGAAAATCTAGCAAGAGCACAACAGGTATCTCAACATGTTGAAGTGTCGGATAATATAATTTAATAGAACCATAGAAATCCTATGAGTCTTTTTTTATTTATATAGGTGAAGAAATGGAAGGTCTGCAATATTTAGTGTCTACAAAGTTGCAAAGATGACATCTCTATATAGCAAAAGCAAAAAGGAGGCATTAGCATCCCAATCCAATGACATTTACCAGAAAGCAATGCATGGTGGTGTGGCAGAGGCAAGCAAGGAAAGCCATGATAGCCCAGAGATGTGGATATTCCTCAGAAATATGAAGATAAATAGAAATAAGGGTACATAGCTCTGGGTCAGAGCTGTGTTCTTTGCATTCATATTAGCAAGGCTTGGTAATCAGAGCTCAAATGTTTGCCAAGTGAGATATCGTTATTAATGACCTTCAAGAAAGCACTTTTTAGAAGTTGGGCTTGAAAGCACAAGTAGAACATTTGTTATTGCAAAACTAGGGAGATAATGTTTCCTTTGGATAAAGCAAAGATACTTAAATATTTTAAAGTTATAATTTTGAGTTTCCCAATATTATATCTAATGAGCGAAGTAAGATTATCATATTTTAACTAGATAAATAAGCTTCAGTATATACACAATTTATCATCAACCTACATTCTACCATCCACTCAATATGTAAAGTCATAGAGGAGAACAACTGAAAGACAAGTTAGAAATCATCTGATTTAAAGACTATCCACCAAACTTTATTACTAAAAACTACATGGTCCAAATGATTAAGGGAAGTTATAATAACAAATTGTGTGTGAGTTTTGGTGTTCCCCTTTCCTTTTAAACTTAGAATTCCTCCACTTTTCCAACTCAAACTACCCTGAGTACTATAAAATACATATTATAGTTTGATAAATTGTTTCTCTTAAATTTTAAATTTTGTGAGTAGAATGTGTTACAACGTTTTCATAAAATTGGCCAGAAAGAATGTCATTAAACTAAGCTGCTTCAGCATCAGTAGCCATATATTGCGGTTCCACTCCCTTTAGGAATGCTTTCTAAAAAGTGCATGGGGAGAAGGAACTGACTACCTATGTGAGTAGTTTACTCATTTAGCAAACATTTATGTTCTTTATGAAACATTTATGTTCTTTATGAAAGCTAGGTATATGGGTGTATAAAAAAAGCAGACAAAGTTTACATCTCAAAAAGAAAATATTGGTTTTAGTAGAGAAAAATAAACTATAAACAAGTAAATTGACATGAAAAATGTCAAAGGCTAATGTAATGTGATAGTGAGTTATTTCATGGAAAATATATATTAGCACTACCAAATATCTAAAATCAAAACTATCTGAAATGTAAAAGATGTATAGAAACCCAAATTTTTGTACCCTCCTGTCGTGAGTGAAACTACTGTGGAAAAATGGCAGTGTCAGTAATTCTGAATACATTAATATTTAAATTATATGACCCTAAATTTTGTCTATAGGTATATTCAGTTGAAATATGTGTGTGAAGGTATATATTTCACCCAAAGACAGATATCTGAATAAGAATATTCAGAGCAACATAACTCGAATGCTACAAACAACTTCATGTCAATCAACAACACAATGAATAAATAAATTTTGATATATTCATTTACTCAGTGGTATGCCATACAGTATGAAGATGAGCAAACTAATACTACACACAAAAGAAATTACTATCATGACCATGCTGTTGGGCACTGGAAACCAGGAAAAATATTTACATTCTTTGATTCTATGTGCGTTTAAAATATTCAATACTATTTCAACATTTTTGAAATTAAAATATTGTTCATTTTTGACAATAAGGCTGTGGCGCTTGAAAGGAGAAAATATCAGCAATGTATTGCTGCATAACGAGTCACCACAAGCTTAGTGGCTTAAAAAAAACACATGTATTTTATATATCACAGTTTCTGTGGGTCAGGTGTCCAGACAGGTTTTTCTGGGAACTCCACAACAGTGCCTCATCAGGCTGCGGTTAAGATGTCTATTGCAGTCAAGATGTCTCCTGGGGCTAGGTGGGGTGGCTCATACCTGCATTCCCAGCACTTTGGGAGGCCAAGGAAGGAGGATCACTTGAGCCTAGGAGTTCAAGACCATCCTGGGCAATATAGTGAGACCCCATCTCTATACAAAATTTTAAAGTGAAAAAAAAAAAAAAAAAAAGAAGATGTCTACTGGCCTTTCTCATCTGTTGGATCAACTGGATAAACGTCTACTCCCAAGATCACTTCAGTTGGCAGAATTCACTACCTTATTGTTAGAGGACTGAGGTCCTCAGTTTGTAGAGACTACCTGCAGCTCCTGGCATGTGGACATTTCCCTAGACAAGTTACAATGATGCCCACTTGCTTTATCAAGGCCACTAGAAGAGTGAGAAAAACTAAGACAGAGTCTTTTATAAAACAGTGTAATCTCAAGAGTAACACCTGATTACTTCAGCCATATAACGTAATGTAATTATGAGAGTCATATCCTATCACCTTTGTCATATTCTACTGGGTATAAGCAAGGTAAATGTCTCACTTCCTCTCAAAGGGAGAGGAAATAGGGAATGGTGTTCACACCATTGTGTGTGAAACAACAAACAGATAATTTGGTATCCATTTAGATTCTGTCTGCTATAATGTTAATGTTCTATTTCTTGATATTTTGTTATTTTCCATTATTATCTATAAACAAATATAAGATATTGCAGTTATTTCAAAACAGATAAGAAGATTTTCTGTTTTGTTGATAATAGCTTTATTGAAATGCACTTTGCATATTTTTCAGAGTTGTACAACTATCATTGCAATTTTTGAGTATTTTCATCACTCCCCTTGACCAAAAAAAAAAATAGTCCATACCCACTAGCAGTCACTCTGTTTCTTCTTCTACTCCATCGCTATGCAACCAATGATCTATTTTCCATCTCTGTAGGTTTGCCTATTCTGAAATTTTCTTATAAATGACATTGTGAAACATCTTGTCTTTTGTGATTTTCTTCTTTCATTTAGCATTTTGTGAAGACTTATCCATGCTGTAGGCTATATCATTATGTCACTCTTTTTATAGCTGAATAATATTTTATTAGCTATATATATGTATATATAATATTTGTTTATTCATCAGTTTGGGGTGTTTCTACTTTTTAGCTATTGTCAATATTGCCACTATGACCATTTGTGTACAAGTTTTTGTGTGGACATATGTTTTGAATCTTTTGAGTATGTACCTAGAAAAGGAATTTCTGGGTCATATGATAACTATGTTTAAGCTTCCAAGGAATTATCAGACTGCTAGAAACAGCATCATTTTGCATTGCCACCAGGAGTGTATGAGGGCTCCAACTTTCCCATATCCTTACCAATACTTGTTATTATCTGTCTGTTTTGTAATAGACATCGTAGTGGATGTGACGTGGTATTTCACTATAGTTTTCACTTGCATTACCCTGAGGGCTGACTACTTTAAAATACACACATACATACACACATATATATGTGCATATATATGTACGTGCGTGTGTGTGTGTAGTGTGTGTGTATATATATGTTTTTAAATATGCACACACAGGTATATTTGGTCTGTTAAAATGTATTGAGTTATACTTTTGTGATTGAGTTATACTCTTATGATTTGACTAATTTTCTCTATAATGGATTAGCTTATTTTAAAAAAAACAGAGAAATAGAAAAATACTATTAGTGATATCTGTATCATGTGGACATCAAACAGTTCGTTTAGGATTTTTTTTTTAACCTGGTCATCAGTTCTCTCTCCAACAAATACCTGTATCTCACCTCTGCTGTGAAAATACAGTAATGCAAGTGGAAATCCTGGAGAATCAATGCCTCTGGTTTCTGTTTCAATTGACAAACCATTAAACCATGAGAGAGAAAACAAATCTGCTAACAATAGTCAGGAAGGGAAACCAAGTAACCGATTACAATTAATAGGTCTAAGAAAATAATGGCATTCGTAGCAACCTGGTTGGAATTTCAAACCATTATTCTAAGTGAGGTAACTCAGGAATGGAAAATCAAACATTGTATATTCTCACTCATAAATGAGAGCTAAGCTATGAGGATGCAAAGTCCTAAGAATGATACAGTGGACTTTGGGGACTGAGGGAAAGGGTGGGAGGCAGGTGAGGGATAAAGATTACACGTTGGGTACCATGTACACTGCTTGGGTGATAGATGCACCAAAATCTCAGAAATCGCCACTAAAGAAAGTATTAATGTAATGCGAAACCACCTGTTCTCCCAAAACCTATTGAAAAAAAACTTTTTTTAAAATTATAAATGATTAATAGGTCTAGCAAACTAGTATCAAATTGCAAGAGGGGAGTCAACAGAAAACACCATATTGAAGTTTAGTATTAAGTGTTAATGTAAAGTCAGGAGACAAAATGGTAGAATTTAGGGCACTACTGATTGCTCATTTCTGCACATTGGGTCTGAATTGAGAGCTGTGTCAGTAAAAATTAGAAAAATACTTAGTCTACTGTCCTCCACACATATTTATTTATTCAAAATTATCTGTCCTATCATTTTTTTCTGAAATCTTGTCTTTTTTGGGTATTTTGTGTATTAAAAAAAAGTTAGGAAAGGAATCCTACTATTTTATATGTATACAGTATGGGGAATTTAAAACTTATTCTATGGCTTTGTTGGTGATAACTACTTTTATTTGCTATTGAATTGTAAACAAAATAAATATATAGAGAATTTACATCTATTTGGTAAACTATATAATGAGGTGATCACTAATGTCCAGGTTGGCAAACAAAAATCCTGGTCTACAGCATGTGTGTCTTGTCCCGAACAACATAAAAAACATATAATGTAACAATATACTTCTTTATTACAGAAGAATATAGGGTTGTGTTTTGAAAATATTATTTCTTTGTAGTTGGTTCTCAGGGGTAGGTTAATAAAAATCTTGTCTGGGGAAAAAGTGGAGAAAGTGGAGCTTCTTATTGTTCATTTTATTGGTTTGGTCAGAAAATGTGAAACGAGAGTCTTCCACCCTTAACTGTGCTTTGACCTCAGTGCTTTTCTTCTTTTCTCCATCTATGGCAGAACTGATTCTTCATATCTTTCTCAAGGTCCATTTCAGCAGTTGATAAAGATTTTTGAAGAAAAATCAGTTCTATTTTTAATCATTTTATCAAAAATATTTGCTATGTGAAAGACACCTTATCTCTGTGATACATTTTACCTTATTTGAGTTAGTGTTAATGAGGGAGGAAAGAGTCAAGTGAATGTGAAGGTGTGTGAATGAAATCAAAGAGTGGGAAAGCTAACGCATGTGACATGTGACTTCTGGACATCAATAATATTATTAGGGCCATAAACAAAGCAGCCACACTTTATGAGGGAAGAGATGGATCACTCTAATTTTTTCTTAATGCTGGACATTTATTTGGACTTTATATCAAAATGAAATTTTCAAAAAGCAACATAAATATATATATTTGTTTAATGACAGGATTGCCTTAGTACCTATGTAAGAATACTTTTGAGATGGTTATCATGATCTGCAATTCTCAATATTTCTTTTTGTTCTATTGTAAATCATAAAGTAAATGTGTAATTATGGGCATGTTTAATATATATAATTTCCTCAATAGTTTTTAAAATTAGTTTTAAGATCTTAGGAGTGTTATGTATTTAAGTACACTTTTTAAACTGTCACAAAAATATATAAACAACTCACTGGGAACTCGTAGGTTCTTTTGAAATTGACTTTATGACTATCTTAAAGAAGACAGATTATTTACCTAGTTTGGGAAGCAAGGACATGAAACCACAATAACAACTAAGAAAGGAGAATCTCTTGCATGCCAGTGTAGTAATAGTCGTTGTTAAGGAAAGTTATAACTTAAAGAATGAGTAAATATTCCTTACATGGAAATTAACTGTCTGCTATGAAATTGTAGAGTGGCTGGTGCCATTCCTGGGTTCTACACTTCTGCTTTAGAGAAAACAGCACTATCTTATATGAATGTCATATTATCATGAACTTCTGAGCCAATTTTGGTAAATGCTTTTGCAAGACCCTTTTCTTTTTGGGAGTTAGGACTATTAGTAAACAACAAATTGTTCTTCTTTTCATATTCTCAGACAACTTCCCCTAAGCAATTTCCCATAATTTAATTCTCCATAGAAGCTTGAATATCTAGTATCTGTAATGTCATGGTGAGGGATTTGTACTGCTCAAGCACTTCCTACACATAAAGCAAGATAAAAATCACACTAATTCTCATTACCAAAAATGAAGATGGCTAATGGTGTATAGCACTAGATGTTCGGATATGAGAGTAAATCTTTGTTCAGTTAGGTATTAGTATTTCAGGGCTGAGTCAACAACTCCAAAAGTTATAAAACTCTAACTACCCTCCAGAAGAATTTTGCTTAGAAGTATGATTACATTTCATCTCAGTTATTGATAGTGTTTATAAAACTGATAGAGCTGAATCATTTATTTTTCTACAAGTATTTACTAAGCACCTTCTCTGTACCAGGCACCATTTTAAATGACACTGTAAATACACGGGTAATAAAAGAGATAATGTTTATACTTAACATAGTTTAATTTTTCTTGGAAAAAAGAACAGTTAGATCATAAATAAAAATCGAGGAAACAGGCAATAACTTATGCAACAAATAAAAGAAAACAGAGTTTTTTGATAGAAAGTTCCTGATGGTTATATGAGTTGAGGGAAGGTTTCTTTGAGAGAGAAATTAGAAATCTGGCATTGAAAAAAATGCTGGAATGACAAGAACAAATGTAGAAAGACATTATAATGGCTTAGATGAGGATAGCAACAGTATAGATAGAAAAAAAATCTATTATAAGTTTTGTTTTATTAAAAAGCTCTTGCCATTATTGAGTGATTAGATGACACTTTGGAGGTTCAGGTTTTGTTGGCCGATTTATTTAAACCTCATTGTTTTTGGTAAACCTCTGTGTAAAAGTTAGTACTTCAGAATGAGTAATTATTCCCTCTGTCAGAATAATCATTCATCCATTTTGAAGTAAGGCAAATTTGAGACACCTTCCATTGTCATAAAAAGAGTGAAAACCACCTAAGGATTGTCTTGGGAAATGTAATTAGTTCACTTTTTATGTTGTATTTATTCAATGTCCCAGTCTTAGTAAAGTTTCATGCTAACCTGTATATTTTTACCACATGGAACTAGTACCCCAGGGATTAGTGTTTTGCACCTATTGGATATTAGCTAGTTATCCTAACATTGCTTAGCCTTGTAAACCCTCTTCAGACTGGTTTGAACATCTCACTGTTTCCCTCCTTAATTAACGAGAGGAAAAAATTCCTTGACACCTGTTTATTTCATATTGAAGTGTGAGACTCATTACTTTATCTTTTTAAAAATTATATGTTAGTATGAAGGCATTTATTTCAAGATTGGTGGCTATGGTTAGCAATGTTCACAGCTCTGTTTCTTGCAGATCTGGATGTAAAAGAGAGCAGAGAACTTCTTGAATCTAATGATTATTCCAGCACACCGTTGGAAAATTTTGATGCTTGCCTCTGTCTTTGTTTTCATCCCAATTGCAGCTGATTTCATGAGTCATCCTCCTTACCCAAAAGACACCTTACAGATTTTTCAACCCTCAAACTATTAATAAACTCTTCTACTTTCTTCAGCTACCCACTTACATAGTAACCAGCTGAACCCACAGATATACCATCTTGGAAATTTTAATGGCTTTTATCCTAATTTCTGATAATGCATACTTACCCTTCAGTGTCTTAGTTTACACTGCAACTCTACCTGTTTCTAAACCTCAGAAAGACTTAACCAGGCTTTAAATATGTTTTCCAGATTATTGACTCTTTTTTTTTAGCCCTTTCTGCTGTTTTCCTTCCCTATTGGTTTACATGACATGAGGAAGTATCTGAACCGCTCTCTCAGCATCACTGTCATTCCCTTCACTTCTATCTTTACCTCATACCAATGCCCAGTATCCTAACTCTAAAAAAAATGCTGTCTTCTGTAGACTAAATTCAATTACGTTTATTGGAAGCATGGCAGAAAACCCAGAACCAGAGAACAAACTGATTAATAAAAGCATTTATAAAACTGGCCAAGGTGGGAGGATCGTTTGAGCCCAGGAAATTGAGACCAGCATGGGCAACATAGTGAGAATAAAGAAACTATCTAAAGAATAAAGAAACCAATTACCCAGGTGTGGTGTCTGCACCTGTAGTAGCAGGGACTGGGGAGCCTACATTGGGAGGATTGTTTGAGCCCAGAAGATGGAGGCTTCAGTGAGGTGTGATCATGCCACTGCCCTCCAGCCTGAGTAACAGAACCATACACTGTCTGGAAAAATAAAAAATAAATAAGGATTTATTTTTTAAAAAAATGCTGTTTACACTTTTTTTTTTTTTACTGCTATCTAAAGGAAGAAAAGCCCTAGTTTAAAAAAAAAAAAAAAAGAAACTCATACAACCATTCAAAATTTAAATAAGGTCCATATATCTGTTGATCAAGTTTTTAAAATATCCTTTAATTTATAGCTTCACCCTTCATTTATCTTTTAATTGGTCTTTTGTTGTTGTTGTTGAATGATCTCATGAAATGCATTTAGTGGGTTATTTGTCCTTTAGAGTTTCCCATAGCTTCTTTGTCTATTCTTTTTCCTTCCTGGACTTCTTCCTATGCTGTGATGAACCACAGTGTTTACCAGCATTATAGGAGTGATTTTGTTGAGTTGATAAAAATATTAGCTAAATTCGGTGAGTATCAAAATATAATTGAACAGCATACTGTAGTACAAGAAATTAATAATTCATTTACAAAATGCAGTTGAAATAATTTTTTAAAAGGATTATGTTAGCTTTTTTAATGTGACTTTTCCTCTGCAGTTTAGAATATTCTACATAGGAATAAAAATACGTACCCTTTGCTTCAGCCTGATTCTAGCATTATGCTCCAAAGTAGCTGTGTTAAAGCTCCTGTTATGTCTGAGAATTTTCTTGCTTTGCTTTCCATTGAGAAGATTTTGACATGCACAAATTTGTTTTATAATGATTTCATTCTGTCACGTTATATAATTTTCTCATTTAATAAATATTCATTGAGCATATACCTCTCAGGAGGCATTGTTATGGATCTTAGAAAAGTTAACCGCTTTTCTAAAGATGATTTTTTCCCCCAAAGATATGGGGGGAAAGCTAACAGTATTTTACTTTTTGTTGGGTGTACATTATAATGGTGAGAGAGTTCATTAACAAGCCCGACACATATGTGTAAAGTGGTTATAAAAAAATAAAACAAGACAAGAGGACTGAGAGGGACAGGGAAATACAAGTTACAGATGGAATTTTCAGGGAATGACTGCTATTTGTAGCAATTTCATAATCCTGACACTATTTATTTTTAAAAATCTCAACATTAGCACAAGATGTGCAAATAGCTAGGGTCCCTACATAGTAATGAAAAATACCCTAACCAGAAATTTTAAGGTATAACCATTTTCCAAAGCAACACCAGGCATTCTTTAATAGTGTGCTATTATATACAGTTATTATACTAAAATTCACTGGGTACCTTTACTGTTCCAGGGACTGTCACTGATGTTGGGGGTACAGCGGAAAATTATGTAGACCTTGACTGTAAGAAGCTCAAGTACTAAAATGAACAGAGCTTCACAGACTTGGTATTATATACCTCAACATCCCAAGGCCTAATGAATCATCATCTTCAGGAAATGAGTTAAATTTTCTATATTTACAAAATTTTTTTTTGGAGTCAGTTCAGAATAAGTGAATAGGAGAGTAAATTTAATAAAAATTAGAAATTAGTAAATTTCTAATTCAACATCCACCAACAATTCCACCATTGTTTCTCATTTGTTTCTCTCTGGCTACCATAAGACATTTTTTCCCCTTTTTCTGCTCTTAAAAAAATACCTTTGTGGTTCTGAGGTCATTAGGATGTCATATTCTGAAGCTTCCAATTGAGGTTGTATAGGCAGGTCTTCCAGGTGTAGGCATGACAACCAGTGTGGCTTTGAAGTTGGGTTGGCCTCTCATCTGTGGTTTTTGAGCCATACACCACTTCTACTTTCATTCTTTGTTTGTTGTTATGTTTTGTTTTCTTTTTTCCCTAGGAAATTTTTGCTATTATAGCTATTTTGTTTAATTCTGTTGCTTTAGAGCTGTTTCTACTTATAATTCTTTACAAATATGAGGGAAAATGGCACCCTATGATGCATAAATCTTAATCCCCAGAACCTGTGAATATGTTAGGTTACATGGCAAAGGGAAATTCTATTTACAGGTTGTAGATAGAATTAAGTTTGCTGGTTAGCTGACATTAATATAGGGAGAGCATGCTGGATTATTGAGATGGGCCTAATGTAATCACAATGGCCCTTAAGTGCAAAAGAGGTAGAAGAGTCCATATCAGAGTGATTTGAAATGTGAAATGCTTGAATGGCTGTGGCTGGATTTGGAGATGGGAGGGAGCTGCAGCCATGGAACAGGGCTGGCCTCTAGAAGCTGGAAAAGGCGAAAAAGCAGATTCTCTACTAGAACCTTCAACATGGAATACATCTCTACAGACACCCTAATTTTATCATGGTGAGATACATTTTGAACTTCTGACCTCTAGAGATGTCAGATAATAAATTTGCTACATCTTAAGCTACTAAACTTTGTGATGTGTAAAATTATTGCAGCAGCAAATAGGAAACCAGTATATTCCCCAAGGTTTCAAGGGTCTCAGTTCCGTGAGGCAGTCTTCATTATAAATATATTTTGCAATAATTTTTGTATTAGATACCGTGGTCCCAAAGGCTCCCAAGCTTCACAGGTTCACGACCATTCTAGATCTTTCTAAATGTGTATATACTGACTGTATGTACAGTTCAGACTGCCAGACTGTATGATATTTTCATATAAAGTCTACCTAATACTGATTAAGAACATAACCAGTAAAATGTTTCCACACAGATGTCAGGTTTTACAACTGGCCATGTTATGTAGTACCAGAGCAAAAATTTCACGCCAAAAGGCATGTTGATGCCAAAAATCAAACAAACAAACAAACAAACAAAAAAACTATGTAAAGTTACTGAGAAGGGTGAGGCTAAACCACCACTGGAAGGATTTAATTCTTAGTGAAATTAGTAAATAATAGTTTATACACTGTGTTTTTAAACTTTTTAAAAGTTTACACTTAGAAATTCTTCCATTTTTTAAAGGTTTTAAAGGTAAGAAATCTGAGAACTGAAGAATTATTCTTAAAAGTGGTTCCTGTCTTTCAGTTTGTTTGTTTTTCCATTTGTGCTTATTCCGTTTCAGAACCTTAATCACAGGTGGAGGGAGGTAGATGAAATGAAACAGAAAATGAAAAATGACTCTAAACTCAGAGGTTAAACCTGATGGGAGTCAAGGCAAACTCCGGGGCAAGGTTTTTGACACCAGAGCTTCTTATACTGATGAAGTGAAATGAAGAAAAGCTTTTTTATCTTGGAGAAATTATCCCTTCCCTAGACATCTTGAAGGCATAAATGCTAGATCTTAAAAGTTCTGGCTACACTTTAAAAATTCTCTTCAACACTGGATTGACTGCAATGAGAAGTAAACTGAAGACTAGAGACTTGCATTTCAATCATAGCTCTGTCCTTAACTTCAACAGGAGCTATCAATTAGTGATTCACTCCACTTGCATCTCAAATTTCTCTCTAGGGGTGGGTTAGTCTTCTGAAAAGGACACAAGTAGCCTGTGTCCTTTACAGAGAATAGCAACAGCTTAGAGATAAATTCCATGAAGTCTGACTGGGGAGATGTTTTCCGAGTGCTTGTCCTTCTCTGCATGAGAATCTTGGAAATGTGTGATCTCTCATCCTTGGAGATTAGCAGAAGCCTTGCTCACTGATATTTAAATCTTGCCAATCAAAATACACATTGTACTTCTTCCAGAACTCTAGATTTGGGGAAACAGAGACATCATTGCAGGAAATGACACATGCATATGATTGTGCACAAATTTATCTTAGTAATTTGACGTTTTCTGTTATATTTTGACTTTGCAATGGGCCAAGAAAATGCTGCTACATTTTCTCCTAGGTACAATGCCAATGTCATATGCTGGCTTACTTGGGCAATAAGGAAAAATAAGCTATACTTTTCCCCAGGAGAGAATAACTGTTAAATTACATTTAACATGTATTTCACTCATTTATACTTCCCCACAAAATCACAATATTTAAAAATAAAACAAGATAAAGTACCATTTTATTAACTTTCAAACATTAATCATTTCTTGATAATAACACAATGTTTTAAGAACTTATTCTACTTTATGAAAAAACTTTGAAATACTCTTTTTTGGGAAATTTTCATTTTCTGAATTCCTGTGGGTACCACACTACACCTTGGCTGCTTGGAGTCAAAAGTGCTGTGTACACATGTTTTCTGTTACTGACTCCACTTGCCTTATCTAAGCTCATCTGTGACTAAATCTTGGTAATTATAAAACGGGCTTTAGCTCACTGTAACTTCCACTTTTTTGCATCATCTTTGTGCAAGAGAAAACAATCTTTCTGAAAATTTTTCTTTCTGTAATCATAGCAGAGAGAAAAATACGTGAAAGAGTTTGCGTTAGTTTTCTAGGGCTGTCATAATAAAATACCACTGACTGGCTTAAAGAACAGAACTCAATTTTATCCCTGTTTTGGAGCCTAGAAGACTGAGATCAAAGTGTTTGCAAGATAAATTCTTTTAAGGCCTCTCCCCTTGGTATGCTGATGGCCATTTCTTCTTATATCTTCACATCATCTTCTCTCTGTTATGTATCTGTGTTCTAATCTTCTCTTTTATGAGGATACCAGTTAGTGAATTAGGGCCCACCCCACTGACTTTATTTAATCTTTATTATCTCTCTAAAGGCCTTATCTTCAAATACAGTCACATTTTTAAGTACTGGGGGTTATGACTTCAACATATGAATTTTGGTGGGGGACACCATTTAGCTTATAGCAGAGGTATTTTACAATAGGAATTTGACCTTTAGTTTTTATAGTGGTTCATACTGAGTGTCAACTTGATTGCATTGAAGGGTGCAAAGTATTGATCCTGGGTGTGTATATGAGGGTGTTGCCAAAGAAGATTAACATTTGAGTTAGTGAGCGGGAAAGGAAGACCCACCCTTAATCTGGGTGGGAACCATCTAATCAGCTGCCAGCATGGCTAGAATATAAAGCAAGCAGAAAACAAATAAAGAAACAAACAACAACAACAACCAGAAAAACCTGAAAAGACTAGACTGGTCTAGCCTTTCAGCCTACATCTTTCTCTCATGCTGGTTGCTTCCTGCCCTTGAACATTAGACTCCACGTTCTTCAGTTTTGGGACTTGAACTGGTTTTCCTTGTTCCTCAGCTTTCAGATGGCCTATTGTGGGACCTTGTGATAGTGTCAGTTAATACTTAATAAACATACATATATATCCTACTAGTTTTGTCCTTCTAGAGAGTGATAACTAATACAGTTTTCTAGCAAGGTTTTTTTTTTTTGCTGAACTCTTCTCACTAGCTAGATTATTAGTCTCTGATGTTTAGAATAAGCATAAAAATTTGATTTATATTGACTACCTTGTAGACAACTTAGCATGCTCCCCAGTCTACCCTGCTCTATTTTTTGTTCATTTTTGTTTTTAATAAGAATATTTTTTACTCCAGAGTGTGATTTCAAATTTGTGTTCAAAAATATTTGGGAATAAATATATATGTAAATGAATTATTCAATTAAAAAAAGAATTCTATAAACGAGTGAGCTTTTGGTTTTTTTTTTTTAGGTAATGCATTTTTAGAGTGGACAATCCCACAATTTAAGTGGATAGACTACCACTTGAATGATAGGGTACAGGGGGTAGGCAACGGTATCAGGCCCAAAATTTAGAGTGATCTACACATAAATGAATGTAGTTAGTGATTATTATAAATTTCCAAGTTTTTATTATAAACTAAGCAGTTATCTTTATTTGTTAAAGTACACTTTAAGATATAACCATGAAAACTAATATATTTCTAGAAAATACTTTTGGAAGAGCAATAAAAATCTTATACTGAGTAATCATTACAAAATAAATTGTATTTTTAAAAAATTTTTGTCTCTATTAGACCAGAAGGTAGTTCTACAGAGCTACAGAGTCAGGTTACCTAATGGATGCACTTAAATTTGGAAACGAGTCTCTTTCTGCCTCAGTCACTTTTCTCTGTCATTTCTTCTGTTGTTTTGCCTTTATGGTTTTCTGTTTTATCGATGAATGGAAAACCTTAATACATCAGCTTCTCTGGTTTCTCCTGTAAGCCTAAAATTTTAGCATCTCTTTAATCTCTGGCAGAACCACGTCTTCCACAGTGCCCTTTCCGTAGCACATCTAAGCCCTGGAAGTCATTGTATCTCACTGATTGCTCCACTTGTAGCTCATTAATAGATGACAGATGACATCACTATTGTTCCTCCTTTGTTTAGGCATGAAGGTATCCTTGTTTGAATTACAGAAAGTGGTTTGTCAGTTTCTGATAAAACAGGGTCCTTCCTCAGCAATATTGCATTGCCATAAAATAATTTTAAGGAAATCACCACATTTAGATGGAATACAATGTTAAATGCTTTATTTTTTGCCAGAATAATGCCATTATGTTTCTAGTTTTCTTTCTAAATATTGTTTACTGGTGAATTTATTATCATGAAAACATCCAGTTTGGTTATCAGAAGGCTTCTGCTAAATAGATTCACAGAGAAACACAAATGAAAAGGTGCTCATGAATCACTGTGCTTCATGTTTTACTTGGGGCTCAGTACAGATTTGGTAAGGTGACCTAAGTTATCTTTTAAGGATTGAAGACAGTCTTAAACTGATGGCTCTAAGATAATTATTCCAGGAGAGTATTAGGTTTCAAACTTCTTCAGCAGCAAGACATTTTTGCTGCATTAAATCTCATACAGCTTGATGTATATTTATCTATTAATACATGTCATCCCATATTTATAGGAATTTGTATTACATACTACATGTTACTATATTAATAATGTAAATGTGGAGTTATTCTTTTTGGAGGTCTGATGGCATACACTTTATTCTTTATTTTCTTTGCAATCTCTCAAAAGGTTTTGTTGGTTTGTTTGTATATACCTACAGCAGTAAGAAATAAGCTTTACTTTAAGTAACTGAAACTGCTGGAACTACTTGTAAAAGTATCCAGTGTCCCGGCCGGGCGCGGTGGCTCAAGCCTGTAATCCCAGCACTTTGGGAGGCCGAGACGGTCGGATCACGAGGTCAGGAGATCGAGACCATCCTGGCTAACACGGTGAAACCCCATCTCTACTAAAAAATACAAAAAAAAAAAAAAACTAGCCGGGCGAGGTGGCGGGCGCCTGTAGTCCCAGCTACTCGGGAGACTGAGGCAGGAGAATGGCGTGAACCCGGGAGGCGGAGCTTGCAGTGAGCTGAGATCGGGCCACTGCACTCCAGCCTGGGCGACAGAGCGAGACTCCGTCTCAAAAAAAAAAAAAAAAAACTATCCAGTGTCCCAAGGTAGTAGCAGACAGTTTGTTATTTTAGGTTTGCAATTGGACGAAACTGTAGAGTAGGACAAATTTTCCCAGTACTTCAGTTGTCTTTGTGTGTGTGTGAAACTATTGTGTTTTGCTATAAATTTTGTTCTCCTGAGGCAAGGGTTGCAGCTGATTTCTCTCTGAAATGTTGAACTTATTTCACTTCTTAACTACCACATGTAACAAATACATGCTTAAATATGGTTCATCCCAGGAATATAAGCATTGTAAAAACAACAATGCCATAAGTCCTAAGGAAGTAAAATTTAAGACCCCCATCAATGGTGGATAAACTTGGACTTGGGAGTTAGGTGGAGGCTGACCCAGTGCCTCCAAAATCAGGTTGCTTTAGAGACAAGCTTCCCTACCTATTGATCCCCTTTACCTTGGCTGTCTCCCCACACTTGCTACCTTAGTTATATGCATGCTACCTATGTAAAAGTTTGTTCTCACATAAACATTTCTATTTCTCATAAAAATCCATGTGTCATTGAGCTAGTATCCCTACAAGATTGCTATCTTAGGGTTTCCATCCCAGGGAATAAAAACTCCCAGGTATCTACAAATGGCCTATCTTCCTTATTCCCCTATTCATCCATTACTTATCTAAGTTCATCAGGAATATAATTTATTGCCCAGTAATATGCCATAAAATAGTTTATACATAAATCTGCATAAATAATAGTAATTTATTATAAAAATTAAGAGCATTTCAAGTTGAAATACTCTGATTAAGTGTGCTTAAGTGCAATTAATGTAATGAAGTACTAATGAAATCCAACCACATGTTTGGATAGTGTAATAATGTGCCATGAATAACTATAACTTTTTTATCTGTTAAAACCACTCTTATCATCACACCACTGGTTTTCTTGATATTGTGGAGGTGTAATAGTTACTAATATTTATAAGTTTTAAAATGAAGACAGTCTATTTTACTTTAAGTTCTATGTTAACTTTCGTATGGCCTTGCTACATAGAAGCCATTCACCACAAACTATGAAAATCCAATTCAAGTCTGGCTAAGATTAGTAAGAACAAGAAGATTGCAAAAGACATACATAAATAAATAGGTAGGCATATAAATATAAATGTACATGTGCGTATGCATATACAAGCACATTTGTATACCTTCTGATGTATTAAACATAGATACTGCACATAAAATACATATCTATGCATATATAAATGCATACATATATACCTGAACACATTGATTATACTAGAATTACAAAAACAGAAATCAGTAAAATCAGCTGGGGCAATTCGACTTTTCTTAATATCATATCCTCATATCACTGAAATGAGATACTTTATGTTAGATGCAGCCAGCAGAATCTGGGGCAGAAATGATCAATACTTGTTGTGTTAGGATGTAGCTGAGGTCACAGGTAGATCTAGCTGGAGTCAGAGGTGTCTCAAATTCCCAGTGTATGAAAATCAGTAAAAATATGGAACTGGAAAGTCAAAAAATCCATGCAAAAGTACATCATGTATTTCCAAAGAAAATTGTAACTCTGAAAGTAATAAAAGATATAACTCTTTAAAAGTTTACATTTAGCTTTATGTATTGCTTTTTTTTTTTTTTTCTTACATATCCTTTCTAGTCAGTAAATACTAGGAGAAGAATGGTGAGCTTGTTTTTCGTTGGAATTCTCAAGCTTATCAATAAGTTCTCTTTTTCAGGTTCTTGTGTTCTTCTGTTTTTTTCAGCTATTAAAAAAATTGAAACATTTTGTAGGCAATTCCCTAATAACTTTTTTTTTTTTTAATTTTGTAAGACAAAGGATATGAACTACAGTGAAAACTGGAAACCCACTTTGGACTAGGCATTTTGAATGTATGCTAAGCATTTTAAACATTTATGTGGCTAAGTCTTTGCAATAGTACCATTAAGGAAATAAATTATTTCCTCCTTTGTATGAATTTTAAAAATCTGTTAAATTTAGTTCAGAGCCTGAAATTAGAAGGGCCAGGGTTTGGAATGCAGATTAATAGAAATCCAAAGTCATCGCCCTTTCTCCTAACTCCTTTTGATTCTGATATTTTTACTAGCCCACTAGAACATAACAAATTAGCAGGAATGTCCTGAAGAACAATTGTTTCCTCTTTCATTATTGTTTAAAGTAAAATAATACTGATTACTTTACTATAAAATTCTTATTGATAAACTTTTAACATGAATATAATTTTAATTCCAAATCTGACCATAATTCCTAATGTATTTATTTAAAGTAATTTTATTTTTGGAAATCTGATTTACATAAAAATTGTAATGATAGAAGAGAGTTTGCAAATATCTCACAACAAATTTCTGCTATTGTTTAACATTAATGTAGTCCATCTAAGAACAATTAAAAAACTAATATTAATACATATTTTTTTTTATTCATGAGGTACATGTGCTTATTTGTTCCACTATATACGTGTAATGGTTGGGGTTGGGCTTCTAGTGTACCCTTCACCCAAATATTGATTGTTGTACCCGATAGGTAATTTTTCAACCCTTACCTCTCTTACTCTATTCTCTTTTGGAATCCCCAGAGGTTATTCTCATCATCTTTATGTTCATTCTTACACTTTGTTTAGCTCCCTCTAATAAATTAGAACATCTAATGTTTGATATTCTGCTTCTCTGCCACACTTTCTTTATCCAGTCAACTGATAGACGCTTAGGTTGGTTTCATGACTTTACTATTGTAAAGATTGCCACAGTAATCATGTAACTGCAGGTGTCTCTTTTATATAATGGATTCTTTTCCTTTGGGTAGATATCTAGTAGGTGGACTGCTATGTTGAATAGTAGTACTATTTTTAGTTCTTTGAGATACCTCCGTATTGTTTTCCATAAAGGTTGAACTACTTTGCATTGCTACCAACAGTGTCTGAGAATTCCTCTTTCTCTGCATACCCACCAACATCTATTGTTTTTTGACTTTTTATTAAAAGCTATCTGGCTGGTGTAAGATATCTCATTGTAGTTTTAATTTGCATTTCTCTGATGATTAGTGATGTTAAGCATTTCTTTATGTGCTTCGTTGGCCACTTGTATTTCTTCTTTTGAGAGAGATCTGTTAATGTCCTTTGTCCAGTTTTCAAGCTTTTTGGTGCCTTTCTCGTTGACTTCTTTTAGTTCTTTGTAGTTTTTGTATATTTGACCTTTATTGGAGACATAATTTGTAAATATTTTATCCCATTCTGTAGGTTGTCTGTTTATTATTTCTTTTGCTGTTTTTTTTTTTTGTTGTTGTTGTTGTTTGTTTAATTAAGTCCCATTAGTCGATTTTTTGTTGTTGTTGTTACATTTGTGCTTTTGAGGTCTTTGTCATGAATTAATTGCCTAGGCAAATGTCAAGGAGAGTTTTTTCTTAGGTTTTATTCTAACATTTTTATGGCTTCATGTTCTAGGTTTAGGCCTTTAATCCTTCTTGAGTTAATTTTTGTACATAATGAGAGAGAGGATAGTTTCATTCTTCTGCATACGGCTAGCTAATTTTCCCAACACCATTTATTGAATATGGTGTCATTTCCCATTTTTTATTTTTGTCAAACTTATCAAAGATCAGTTTGTTTTAGGTATGTGGTTTTATTTCTGGGTTATCTATTTTGTTCCAATGATCTATGTGTCTATTTTTGTACCAGTACCATGCTGTTTTTGTTACTATAGCCTTATAGTATAATTGAAGTTAAGCAATGTGATACCTCCAGATTTGTTCTTTTTCCTTTGGAATGCTGTGGCTAGTCTGGCTTCTTTTCAGTTTTATATGAACTTTAGGATTTTTTTTTCAACTCTGTAAAAACATGAGGCTCACAATTTGATAAAAATTGTGTTGAATCTAGATTACTTTGGGTAGAATGGTAATTTGAACAATACTGATTATTTAAATCCATGAACATGATATGATTTTCCATTTGTTGGTGTTGTCTACAGTTTCTTTCATCAGTGTTTTGTAGTTCTTGTAGATGTTGTTCACCTCCTTGGTTAAATATATTCATTAGTATTTTATTCTTTGTGTAATTATTGTAAATGGGATTGAGTTCTTGATTTGGTTGTCAGCATGAATGTTATTGGTGTATACAAATGCTGTTAATATTTGTACACTGATTTTGTATTGTGTTACTTTACTGAAGTCAATAATCAGGTGTAGGGTCGGCGTGGTGGCTCACGCCTATAATCCCAGCACCTTAGGAGGCCGAGGCAGGTGGATCATGAGGTCAGGAGATGGAGACCATCCTGGCTAACACGATGAAACCCTGTCTCTACTAAAAAAATACAAAACATAATTAGCCAGGTGTGGTGACAGGCACCCGTAGTCCTAGATACTCGGGAGACTGAGGCAGGAGAAAGGCGTGAACCCGGGAGGTGGAGCTTGCAATGAGCCGAGATCGCCCCACTGCACTCCAGCCTGGGCGACAGAGCAAGACTCCGTCTCAAAAAATAATAATAATAATAAAATAAATAATAATAATCAGGTGTAGGAGTCTTTAGAGTAGTCTTTAGAATTTTCTAGTATAAGATTATGTAATCAGTGAACAGAGATAATTTCACTTCCTATTTTCCAATTTGGATGCATTTAATGTTTTCTTCTATCTGATTGTTCTGGCTACGACTTCTCTTACTGTGTTGAGTATGAGTGGTGAGAACCTTCTTGTTTTGTCTCAGTTCCTGGGAGAAATATTTTCATCTTTTCCTCATTCAGCATGACATTGGCTGTGGGTTTCTCATAGAGATGGTTCTTATTATTTTGAAATATATTCTATTTATGTCCTAGTTTGTTGAAGGTTTTTAGCATGAAGTGATAGTGGATGTTATCGAATGGTTTTTGTGTATCAACTGAGCTGATCACACGGTTTCTGTACTTAGTTCTGTTAATTTGGTGGATCGTGATTATTGTTTTGCGAATGATGAAACATCTTTGCATTCCTGGAATAAGCCCACTTGATCATGGTTAATTATTTCTTGACGTCCTTTTGGAATTGGTTTGCTAGCATTTTGTTGAGTTTTGCACCTATGATAGTTCATCAGTGATACTGGTTTGTAGTTTTCTCTCTTGGTTGTGTTTTTGCCTGATTTTTGTGTAAGGATGAAACTTAATTCGTAGAATAAGTTAAAGAAAGATGTTTTCTCCTTGATTTTTTGGAATAGTTTCAGTAAGATTGATACCAGCTCTTCTTTGTGTGTCTAGTAAACTTTGGATGTGAATCTTTCTGGTCCTAGGCTTTGTTGTTGTTGTTGTTACGATTTTTATGACTCATTCAATTTCATTACTTGCTGTTGATCTGCTCAATGTTTCTATTTGTTTCTGATTCAACCTCAAGAGATTGTATGTTTCCGTGAATTTATTCATTTCCTCTATGTTTTCTAGTTTGTGTGCCCAGAAGTGTTCATAGTAATTTCTGATGATCTTTTGTATTTCTCTGGTAACAGTTGTGATGTTACCTTTATTATTTCTGATTATAGTTATTTGAATCTTCTCTTATAATAGTATAGCTAGTAGTCTGTGATTTTTGTTTATCCTTTCAAGAAACCAGCTTTTAGTTTCATTGATTCTTTGTATCTTTAGTTAATCTCAGTTTCATTCATTTCTGCAGTGATCTTTTTTATTTCTTTTCTTCTGCTAGCTTTGGGGTTGGTTTTCCTTTGTTTTTCTAGTTCCTTGAGTTACAATGTTAGGTTGTTAATTTGAGATTTTTCTATCTTTTTGACATAGACATTTAATGCTATAAACTTTCCTTTCTCACTGCTTTTGCTGCATCCCAAAGGTTTTGATATGTTGTATCTCTATTTTCATTCTTTTAAATTTTTTTTTTATTTCTGCCTTTCTGCCTTTATTTACTCCAAAGTTGTTAAGAAGCAACATGTTTATTTTCCATGTACTTGTGTAGATTTGAGAGTTCCCCTTGGTATTGATTTTTAACTTTATTCCACTGTGCTCTGAGAAAATACTTGGTACAATTTCTTTTTTTTTTTTTTTTTTTTTTTTTTTTGAGACTTGCCTTACGGCCAATCATATGGTCGATTTTGGAGAATGTTTTTTGCAAATATGAGAAGAATGTATATTCTGCAATTGTTTGAGTATTATGTTCTGTAGATGTCTATTAGGTCCATTTGGTCTATATCTAGTTTAAGTCCAGAGTTTTTTGGTGATTTTCTGCCTCAGTGTCTCTATTGATGTCAGCGGGGTGTTGAGGTTCCCCAGTATTGTTTTATTACTATCAGTCTGTTTTCTTAGATCCAACAGTATTTGTTTAATGGATCCAGGTTCTGCAGTGGTGGGTGCATATATATTTAAGACAGCTATATTTTCTTGTTATATTCAACCGTTCATTATTATTATTTATTTATTTATTTATTTATTTTTATTTTTTTGAGACGGAGCCTCGCTGTGTCACCCAGGCTGGAGTGCAGTGGCACGATCTCAGCTCACTGCAAGCTCCGCTTCCCGGGTTCACGCCATTCTCCTGCCTCAGCCTCCGGAGCAGCTGGGACTACAGGCGCCCGCCACCACGCCCGGCTAATTTTTTTGTATTTTTAGTAGAGACGAGGTTTCACCGTGTTAGCCAGGAAGGTCTCGATCTCCTGACCTCGTGATCCGCCCGCGTCGGTCTCCCAAAGTGCTGGGATTACAGGCATGAGCTGCTGTGCCCGGCCTCAAACCTTTATCGTTATATAATACCCTTCTTTGTCTCTTTCTCAGTGTTGTTGATATAAAGTCTTTTTTATCTGATATAAGAATGGCTACTGCTACTCACTTTTGTTTTCTGTTTGCATGATATATCTTTCTCTACTGTTTTACTTTGAGTCTGAATGTATCTTTAGCCAATAGGTGGGTCTCTAGTGGACAAGAGATGGTTATCTTTTTTTTTGTATATATATACAATTTGCCACTCTGTGTCTTTTTAGTTGGGAATTTAGGCTCTTTGCATCAAGGTTAAAATTGCTATGTGAGATTTTGTTGCTGATGTAGTGTTGTTGGCTAGTTGTTCCGAAGTTTTGATTGTCGCTTTACAGGATCTGTGAGCTTTGTATTTCTATTTCCTTTGTTGTTAGTGAGTATCATTCTTTCATTTCCGTATTTGAAAATCCTTTGACTGTAGGATCAGTGTAGTGGTGACAACTCTTAGTGAATGCTTGTTTGGGAAAGATTTTATTTCTCCTTCATTTATGAAGTTTAGTTTGGCAGGATATAAGTTTCTTGGCTAGTATTTTTTCTTAAAAGAGGCTAATAATAAGCTCCCAATCTCTTGTCCCTCTATTTTTGTTTGTTTGTTTTAACAGAGTTTATTTTTAGAGCAGTTTTAGGTTCACAGCAAAATTGAAAGTACAGAGTCTCCATATATCCCCTACTTCCCCCAGCCTCACCCCCAACACACACACACTATCAACATTCCAAACCAGAGTGTTACATTTATTACAATCAATGAACCTACGCTAACACATCATTATAAACCAAACTCCATAATCTACATTAGATTTCACTCTTGGTGTTTCATATTCTATGAGTTTTGACAAATATATTAATGATGCATCCACTATAATAGTATCACATAGTTTAACTGCCCTAAAAAATCATCTCTTACCTCAAACCCTGCAGCCACTGATATTTTACTTATCTTCATGATTTTGCTTTTTTCAGAATGCTATATAGTTGGAATCATACAATATGTACCCTTTTCAGATTGGCTTCTTTCATTAAATAATATGTATTTTAGGTTCCTACATGTCTTTTAATGGCTTGATAACTCATTTCCTCTTAGCGCTCATTAACATTCCATTAACTAAATGTACCACAGTTTATTTATTTATTCACCTACTAAAGGATATACTTCCAAGTTTTGGCAATTATGAATAAAGTCGCTATAAACTTTGGGTGCAAGCTTTTGTATGGGCTTAAGCTTTTGATTCATTTGAGTGGATACCCAGGAATGCAATTGCTGGATCATATGGTAAGAGTATGTTTAGTTTTCTAAGAAACGACTGAACTGTTTCTTCAATCATGGCGGTACCATTTTTCATTTTCATCAGCAATGAATGAGATTTCCTGACGCCCCAGATCGTTGTAAGAATTTGGTGTTGTCAGTGTTTTGGACTTTTGCCATTCTAATAGATGTGTAGCAGTATATTTTTTTAGTTTATAATTCCCTAAAGACATATGATGTTGAATATCTTTTCAGATCCTTGTTTGCCATCTGTGTATCTTCTTTTGTCAGGTGACTGTTCAGATCTTTTGCCCATTTCTTCATTAGTTTGATCATTTTTTCATCGAGTTCTAAAAGTTCTTTTTATATCTTGAATATATTCTCTTGAATGTCTTTATCTGGTATATCCTTTGCAAATGTTTTCTCCTAGTCTATGGTTTAACCTCTCATTCTGTTGACAATGTTTTTCACAGAACAGAAATTTAATTTCACTGAAGTTCAGTTTATCAATTATTTCTTTACTGGATCTAAAGCCATCAACTTGCCCATGATCATCTAGATTTTCTCCTATGTTATCTTCTAGGAGTTTTTGTTTTGTTTTGTTTATAATTTCAACTTTTATTTTACATACAGGAGGTCCATGTTCAGGTTTATTACATGGGAATATTACATGATGCTGAGGTTTGTAGTATGGATCCCATCACCCAGGTAGTGAACATAGTACCCAGTAGGTAGTTTTTAACCCAGCCCCCACTCCTTCCTGCCACCCCCTACCAGTCCACAGTGTCTATTGTTCCCCAATTTATGTACATGTGTGCTTGTTGTTGATCCCATGTATAAGTGAGAACATGTAGTATTTGGTTTTCTGTTTCTGCATTAATTTCTTAGGATTATGGCTTCCAGCTCCATCTATGGTGCTGTAAAGAACATGATATCATTCTTTTTTTTTGTGGCTGCATAATATTCCATGGTGTATATGTACTATGTTTTCCTTATCCAACCTACCATTGTTGGGCACCTGAGTTGATTCCATGTCTTTGCTATTGTGAATAGTACAGCAATGAGCATATGAGTACATGTGTCTTTTTGGTAGAATGATGTATTTTCCTTTGGGTATCTACCCAGAAATGAGATTGCTGAGTCAAACAGAATCTCTGTTTTAAGTTCTTTGAGAAACCTCCAAAGTGCTTTCCACAGTGATTGGCTTAATTTACATTTCCACCCACAGTGTATATGTGTTCCCTTTCCTCTGCAACCTCTCCAGCATCTGTTGTTTTGTCTACTTAATGATAGCCACTCTGACTGGTGTGAGATAGTTTCTCATTGTGGTTTTGATTTTCATTTATCTGAGGATTAGTGATGTTGAGCAATTTGTCATATGACTGTTGGCCACTTATATGTCTATATATTTTTTAAATTTCCATAGGTTATTGGGGAACAAGTGGTGTTTGGTTACATGAGTAAGTTCTTTATGTGGAAATTTATAAGATTTTGGTACACTCATAACCCGAGCATTATACACTACACCCAATTTGTAGTCTTTTCTTCCTCACCACCTTCCCACCCTTTCTCTCCGACTCTCCAAAATCCCTTCTGTCATTCTTCTGCCTTTTCATCCTCATAGCTGAGCTCCTACTTATGAGCGAGAACAGACAATGTTTGGTTTTCCATTCCTGTGTTACTTTACTTAGAATAATGGTTTCCATTCTCATCCAGTTGGCTGCAAATGCCATTGACTCATTCCTTTCTATGGCTGAGTAGTATTCCATCATATATGTACACCACAGTTTGTTTATCCACTCATTGATTGATGGGCATTTGGGCTGGTTCCACATATTTGCTATTGTGAATTGTGCTGCTATAAATGTGTGTGCAAGTATTTTTTTTTTTTTTTAAATAATGACTACTTTTCCTCTGGGTAGATACCCAGTTAGTGGGATTCCTGTGTCAAATGGCAGTTCTATTTTTAGTTCTTTAAGGAATCTCCACACTGTTTTCTATAGCAGTTGTACTAGTTTCTATTCCCACCAGCAGTGTAGAAGTGTTCCCTTTTTACCACATCCACACCAACATCTAATTTTATTTTTTTTTTTATTACGGCCATACTTACTGGAGTAAGGTGATATTGCATTGTGATTTTGATTTGCATTTCCCTGATCACTAGTGATGTTGAGCATTTTTTCGTACATGTGCTGGCCATTTGTATATCTTGTTTTGAGAATTGTCTATTCATGTCCTTAACCCACTTTTTGATGGGATTGTTTCTCTTTCTTCTTGCTAATTTGTTTGAGTTCATTGTAGATTCTGGATACTAGTCCTTTGTCAGATGTGTAGATTTTGAAGATTTCTCCCACTCTGTGAGTTGTCTGTTTACTCTACTCACTGTTCCTTTTGCTTTAAATCTCACAGGACCTATAGAACAAAAATGCAATTTAAAGAAAGACAAAAAACAAGGTATACAGGCAACAAATATCATGAAGAATGGAATGGTACCTCACATTTCAATACTAATGTTGAATGTAAGTGGCCTAAATACTCTGCATAAAAGATACAAAATTGCAGAATAGACAAGAATTTACCAACCAACTATCTGCTGCCTTTGAGACTCATCTAACACTTAAGGATGCATATAAACTTAAGGTAAAGGGTGGAAAAAGAAATTCCATGCAAATAGACAACAAAAGCAAACAGGCCTTGTCTAACAGGGAAATATCACAATCCTAAACATATATGCACCTAACACTGGACCAAATTTATAAAACAATTGCTAATAGACCTGAGAAGTGAGATAGACAGCAACACAATAATAGTGGGGGACTTCAGTACTCCACTGACAGCCCTAGGCAGGTCATCAAGACAGAAAGTCAACCAAGAGACAATGGATTTAAACTATACCATGGAACAAATGGATTTACAGCTATTTACAGAACATCCTATCCAACAACTGCAGAATATACATTCTCTTCAACAGCGCATGGAACTTTCTCCAGGATAGACCATATTTTAGGCCACAAAATGAGCCTCAATAAATTAAAGAAATTTGAAATTATATCAAGCACTTTGCCAGACCACAGTGGAATAAAACTGGAAATCAACTCCAAAACAAACATTCAAAACCATGCAAATATGTGGAAATTAAATAATCTGCTCCTCAATAAGAACTGGGTCAAAAACAAAATCAAGGTGGAAATTAAAAAATTATTTGAACTGAATGGCAATAGTGAAACAACCTAGCAAAACTTTTGCAGTACAACAAAGGTGGTGCTAAGAGGAAAGTTGATACCCCTAAATGCTTACATCAAAAAGTCTCAAAGAGTACAAACAGACATTCTAAGGTCACACCTCAAGGAACTAGAGAAATAAGAACAAATCAAACCCAAACCCAGCAGGAGAAAGGAAATAACCAGGATCAGAGCAGAAATAAATGAAACTGAAACAAAAAAATGATACAAAAGATAAATGAAACAAAAAGCTGGTTCTTTGAAAAGATAAATAAAATTGATAGATTTTTAGCAAGTTTAACCAAGAAAAGAAGAGAGAAAATCCAAATAACCTCACTAAGAAATGAAACAGGATATATTATAACTGACACTGCTGAAATAAAAGACTATTCAAGGCTACTATGAATACCTTTATGTGCACAAACTAGAAAACCTGGAAGATATGGATAAATTTCTGGAAAGACACAATCCTCTTAGCTTAAATCAGGAATAATTAGATGTCCTGAGCAGACCAATAGCAATCAGAGAGATTCAAATGGTTATTCAAAAATTGCCATGTCAAATGCCTTTTATTGCATCTATTGAGATGATAATGTGATTTATTTTTAATTCTGTTTATATGGTGTATCACATTTATTGACTCGCATATGTTATACCATCCCTGCATCTCTGGTATGAAATCCACTTGATCATGTTGGATTATCTTTTTGATATGTTGTTGGATTCAGTTAGCTAGTATTGTGTTAACGATTTTAGCATCTGTGTTCATCAAGGCTATCGGTCTGTGGGTTTTCTTTTTTGGTTTGTCCTTTCCTGGTTTTGGAATTAGGATAATACTGGCTTCATAGAATGATTTAGGGAGGATTCCTTCTTTCTCTGTCTTGTGGAATGGTGTCAACAGGATTAGTACCACTTCTTCTTTGAATGGCTGGTAGGATTCTGCTGTGAATCTGTCTGGTCCTGGAATTTTGTTGTTGGTGGTGGTAATTTTTAAATTACCATTTCGATCTTGTTGCTTGTTATTGGTCTGTTCAGGTTATCCAATTCTTCCTTATTTAAGCTAGGAAGGCTGTATTTTTCCGGGAATTTATCCATCTCTTCTAGTTTATGTGCATAAAAGTGTTCATAATGGCCTTGAATGATCTTTTTATTTCAGTAGTGTCAAAGAACCAAATTTTGTTTCATTTATCTTTTGTAACTTTTTTTGTTGTTATTTCAATTTCATTTATTTCTGCTCTGATCTTGGTTATTTCCTTCCTTCTGCTAGGTTTGAGTTTGGTTTCTTCTTGTTTCTCTAGTTCCTTGAGGTGTGTCCTTAGAATGCCAGTTTGTGCTCTTTCAGTCTTTTTGATGTAGGCATTTAGGGCTACGAACTTTCCCTTAGCATCATCTTTGCTGTATCCCAGAGGTTGGGGGAGGTTGTGTCATTACTGTCATTCAATTTGAAGAATTCTTTAATTTCTATCTTGATTTTGTTTTTGACCCCATGCTTTTTCAGGAGCGGGTTATTTAATTTCTATGTATTTGCATGGCTTTGAATATTTTTTGAGGGGTTTATTTCCAGTTTTATTCCACTGTGGTATGAAGAATGCTTGATATAATTTCAACTTCCTTTAATTTATTGAGGCTTGTTTTATGGCCCATCATATGGTCTATCTTGAAGAAAGTTTCATGCACTGTTGAATAGAATGTGTATTCTGCGGTTGTAAGATGAAATGTTCTGTATATATCTGATGAGTTCATTTATTCCAAGGTATAGTTTAAATCAATTCTTTCTTTGTTGACTTTTTGTCTTCATGACCTGCCTAGTGCCATCAGTGGAGTATTGAAGTTCCTCACTATTATTGTGTTTCTGTCTATCTCATTTCTTAAGTCTATTAGTAATTGTTTTATAAATTTGGGAGCTCCAGAGTTAGGTGCATATATGTTTAAGATTGTGCTATTTTCCTGTTGGAGAAGGCCTTTTACCATTATATATTGTTCCTCTTTGTCTTTTCTAACCACTGTTGCTTTAAAGTTTGTTTTGTCTGATATAAAGAATAGCTAACCCTGCTTGCTTTTGTTGTCCATTTGCGTGAAATGCCTTTTTTCTTCCCTTTACTTTAAGTTTATATGAGTCTTTGTGTGTTAGGTGAGTCTCCTGAAGGCAGCAGATAGTTGGTTTGTGAGTTCTTATCCATTCTGCAGTTCTGCATATTTTAAGTGGAGAATTTAGACCATTTACATTTAACATTAGTATTGAAATGTAAGGTACATTCCATTCACCATGCTATTTGTTGCCTGTTACATTCAATGTTAGTATTGAGATGTGAGGTACTGTTGCATTCATCATGCTATTTGTTTCCTGTGTGCCTTGGATTTTTTTGTTTGTTGTTTTTGCTTTTTTACTTATATTTTTGTTTTATAAGTCCTCTGTGATTTATGCTTTAAAGAGTTTCTGTTTTGATGTGCTTCCAGGATTTGTTTCAAGATTTAGAACCTCTTTTAGCAGTTCTTACATTTGTGGCTTGGTAGTGGTGACTTATCTCAGTATTTGTTTGTCTAAAAAAGACTGTATCTTTCTTTCATATATAATGCTTAGTTTCAGTGTATACAAAATTCATGGCTGATATATATATATGTGTGTGTGTGAAGATAGGGCCCCAATCCCTTCTAGCTTGTAGAGTTTCTGCTGAGAAATCTGCTTTTAATCAGATAGTTTTTCCTTTATAGGTTACCTGGTTCTTTTGTCTGACAGCTCTTAAGATTCTTTCCTTCATCTTAACTTTAGATAACCTGATAACAATGTGCCTAGGTGATGATATTTTTTGCAGCAAATCTCCCAGTTGTTCTCTGTGCTTTTTTTTTGTTTGTTTGTTTGTTTGTTTTTTTTTTTTTTTTTGATATCTAGGTCTCTAGCAAGGCCAGGGATATTTTCCTCGATGATTCCCCCAAATATGTTTTCCAAACTTTTAGATTTTTCTTCTTTTTCAGGAACACCAATTACTCGTAAGTTTGGTCATTTAACATAATCCCAAGCTTCTTGGAGGCTTTGTTCATATTTTCTTATTTTTTTCTTTATCTTTGTTGGATTAGGTTGATTTGAATACTTGCCTTTGAGCTCTGAATATCTTTCTTTACTTGTTCAATTCTACTGCTGAGACTTTCCAGAGCGGTTCGCATTTCTATAAGTGTGTCCAATGTTTCCCGAAATTTTGATTGTTTTTTCTTTATGCTATTTCCTTGAATGTTTCTCCCCTCACTTCTTGTATCATATTTTGGTTTTCCTTGCATTGGGCTTCACCTTTCTCTGGTTCCTTCCTGATTAGCTAAATAACTAACCCCCTGAATTTTTTTCAGATAAATCAGGGATTTTTTCTTGGTTTGGATCCATTGCTGGTGAACTACTGTGATTTTTGGAGGGTGTTAAAAATCCTTGTTTTGTCATATTTCCAGAGTTGGCTTTTTGGTGCCTTCTCATTTGAGTAGGCTGTGTCAAATGGAAGGTCTAGGGTTGAAGGCTGTAGTTCAGATCCTTTTGTCCCACAGGGTGTTCCCTTGATGTTGTAGTCTCCTCCTTTTCCTATGTATATGGCTTCTTGTGAACCAAGTTGCAGTGATTGTTGTCTCTGTTCTGGGTCTAGCCACTCAGCAAGTCTATCTGGTACTGGGAGCTGTCTGCACAGAGTCCTGTGATATGAACCGTCTATGGGTCTCTCAGCCACGGATACCAGCACAGTATTTGGTGTGTATCCCAGGTCCTGGAGGAGCACTCTAGAGGGTCTGTGGGTCCTTTCGAGATTGCTGGTTTGTTCTTGCATCAATATGGAGCTAAAATTCATGATGCCAGCCTCCACATGCTGCTGTCTGTCCCAGTCAGAGCTGTCATCTAGTTCTGCCTCTCATCTACCATGATGATTCCTGATGTGCAGATTGATTGTTTTAATGTCAAACTAGCCTTGCATGCTCGCATAAGCCCTCACTTCGTCATGGTGTATTGCATTATTTTATATATTGTATTCTATGTTTGAAGATTTTTTTGCATTATATACATGAAATATATTGAGCTACAGTTTTCCTTCCTTATCATATTGTAATCTGGATTCGGCATTAGAGTAATGATGGTTAGGAAAGCATTAGCAAGTTTCTCCTTCTCCTCCTCCTCCTCCTCCTCCTCCTCCTCCTCCTCCTCCTCCTCCTCCTCCTCCTCCTCCTTCTTCTTCTTCTTCTTCTTTTTCTTCTTTTTTGAAATAAAGTTTTACTCTTGTTGCCCAAGCTGCAGTGAAGTAGTGCAATCACAGCTCACTGTAACCTCCACCTCCCTGGGCTCAGATGATCCTTTCACTTCAACCTCCCAAGTAGCTGGAACCACAGGCACACATCATTATGCCTGGCTAAGATTCTTAATTTTTTTTTTCCTTTTTTGTGTGTATAGAGATAAGGTCTCAAACTCCTCAGATCAAGCCATCTGCCTGCCTCAGCCTCCCAAAGTGCTGAGATTACAGGCGTGAGTCACTGCAGTTAGCCAGCAATTGTTTTCTATGTTTCCACTTTTTGGAAGAGATTATGATTACCGTCAATTGCCTTAAGTGTGGGGAGAATTTGCAAGTGAAATCCACATGGTCCTGATGCTTTTTTTTGGTGAAGATTATTAATTATTATGTATATGATCTATTTTTTTTCTTTTGAGTGAGTTTTGGTAGTTTGTGTTTTTCAAGGTATTATTGTATCTAAGTTATCAGATATGGGCATAGAAATATTCATAATATTCACTTATTATCTTGTTAAAAGTGATGTGATTAGTAATGATGACCTTTCATCCACTTCTCATGTATGTAACTTGTGTCTTTTGTGTTTTTTTTTTTTTTTGGTTTAACTGAGTTATATTCATGAATTTTCTTGCTCTTCATAAAACTAGATTTTCATGTTCTTATTTTTTCTATTGTTTCCTTCTTTCAGGAAGTCTTGCTGAAATTCTCATTGAAGTATTTTTTAAGTATTATTATTGCTTTTCTTCTGCCTTATTTAGGGTTAAATTGTTCTTTTTAATTAATTGTTGAAGCTTAGATTGATTTTATTTATTTTTCTAATATATGCATTCAATTCTATATATTTACTCAAAGAACTGCTTTAGTCATATCTCCCATATTAAGTTGTATTTTCATTTTTATTTCAAAATATTTTTAAAATATCTCAATACCTTTTCTTTGACCTCTATGTTACTTAGAAGTTTTTTTTTTAAAATCTCCAAATGCTTGTAGATTTTCTAGCTATCTCTTAATTTCTAGTTAACTTTTGTTTTAGGTTGAAAATATTGTATAATTTTTTATTTTTAGAGTTTGCATTCTAAATTTTTAACTAGTCTAAGACCCTCATCCAATAATACCATACTCTTCACATTTAGTGTTGATACTTCATAAAAAAGCATACCTAATTTTTCACTCCTATCACTTGTAATATTGCTAGAATTCATTTTATTTATTTATAAGCTATATAACCACCCAATATATAGTCAATTTATTACTTTAATCAGTCAGTTATCAATTAAGAATAAGAAAAAGAAAATATATTATTTATATTTATTCTTTATTAGGTGCATTTTTTAAATGAGGATCTGAGTTTCTGAACTGTGTCATTGTCATTTTTATTCTCCTTGAATAATTCTTTAATATTTCCTGCAGTACAAGTCTATTGGTGATGACTTTCATCAGTTTTTCTATTGTTGAGAATGTTTGTTTCTCCTTCTCTTTTGAAGGGTAAGTTTGCCTGACATAGTACTCTAGTATGCTGTTTGTTTGTTTCAACACTTTAAATATTTCACTTCACTCTTCTTTAATGCCTTATTTCTGTTGACAGCTGTCTACAATTCTTATTCTTGTTCTTTAATCGGTATTG
Source organism: Macaca mulatta (assembly GCF_049350105.2). Taxonomy (NCBI): domain Eukaryota; kingdom Metazoa; phylum Chordata; class Mammalia; order Primates; family Cercopithecidae; genus Macaca; species Macaca mulatta. Next base: position 89,734,142 of record NC_133417.1, read on the forward strand.
TGTTTCATCTTTTGGCTTTTTGTATTTTTATATTTCTTCAGCTTGAATATAATAAATGCTTAAGTGTAGAAGTTTTGCTATTTATCCTGCTTGGTGTTCTCTGAATTTCTGTATCTGAGATTTGATATCTGTCAAAATTTTGGAAAATTCTTGGCCACAATTACTTGTAGTATTTCTTCTGTTCTTTTCTTTCTTTATTCTCTGTCTGAATTTCCAATTAAACATAAGTTAACACCGTTTAAAATAGTCTCACAATTTTTCAATGTTCTGTTCTATTTTTGTGATTCTTTTTCTTTTTGCAATTTCATTTGGTAAGTGTCTATTAACATATCTTCAAACACACTGATTCTTTCCTGGGATATTTCTGATCTATCGATGATCTCTCCAAAGACATTCTTCATTTCTGTAACACTATTCTTGACTTCATGCATTTCCTTTTGATTCTTAGAGTTTCTACGTTACTGCTTACATAAACCATCTGCTTTGCATGGTTTTTTCCTCTTTGATTACATTAACAACGTAATAGCTATTTTAAATTCTTTATTTTGTAATTCCAAAATCTGTATAGCATAAATAATAGTATACTTCTTATGCTTGCTTTGTCTCTTCAGAGTGTAGATTTTCTTGCCTTTTTGTCTGCATTGTAATTTCTTACTGAAATCTGGGCATCATATTAGCAGTGATGGAAATGGGGAAATAGGCTTTTAGTGTGAGGTTTTATGTTAATCTTAGTAGGAGTTGGGCTGTGTTTAATATTTGCTGTAGCTGTAGGTGTCAGAGGCTTCAAATGTCTTCATTTTTCTAGCACCCTGTTGTCTGGGGGCTTGCTTGACAACCACTCATTAGGTAGAGGCTGAATATTGTAGCTCTTTAAGCTGTAATCCACTTTTATTATTCAAGAGACTTGTTGTCATGGTAGTAAGGTGCTGAAGAAAGGGTACCTTCCAAATCCTGTGATTAAATCTTAGTCTTGTATTGACTCTTGTCCCTAGTATGTGAATTTCACAAGTTTTGCTTCACCTTCTCCCGCCCTTCTCACTTAGGAGAGACATGAAAGTTACAGAGGGCTGGAATTGGGCAAAGGCTGTCTACCCAAGTAAAGTTAGGCTCTGCTCAAGTCTTTTCCGCTGGAAAGTAAACCTTTGTTATGTAGAATGCCCTTCAGAGTTTAAAAGCACTTCAGAGTTTTCTGGGCCCTTTCTGGAGAATATGTTTGTGTCCTTTAAGGTAAAATCCACAAATGTATAGAAACTATTAAGACTGTGGCCTTCAGAAGTTTCTCATTCATGTGCCAACTCACATTCAGACACAACAAATTTATCAAAATTACCATTTAAGTGTTCATAACAGTTTATGTGTCTAGTGGCAGTTGATCCAAGTAACCAGATTTTGACTGTGGCTCTCTGAGATCACTTCTTTCTCCAGATTTTGGGGTGAGTTTGCCCTACAACTTCAATTCTCTGATGAGTGCAAGGAAAGTAGTTGAATTTAGTTTGTTCAGCTTTTTTAACTTCTGGAACAGTATCTTCCAAACTCTATATGAGAAAGCTAAAATAAGAATTCCCTGCTCATACAGTTTTAATTATTTTTAAATACTTGCCATTAATCTTCCAAATAAATTACATTTCTTAATATCACCCAATTAGTAGTCATTACTGTGTCCTGATCAAAAGGATTAACTCTGTACTCAGACTTCAGATGTAAATCATGACTTCTGCATGAGCTAGATATCTAGCCTTAGGAAAGTGATTTTACTTCTTAAGGTTCAACCTTCCAATCTGTAAAATGAGTACAAGTCACTGACTAGTAAGGTTATAAAAAATGTATTAAAGTAACCCAAATGAGTTATCTGAAATATAGTAAAGTAAGCCCTAAATAAATATTAGCTATTAATATTTGCTGTTATAACTAGTTTCATTATTACTATCACCCTATTAGAGTCACATTGGCACGTTATTGTTTCTTGAGCATATCAGGTACTTCCCCTTCAGCCTTTGCAGTGTCTGTTTCCTCTACCTAAAGTGCTCTTCAGAAGTTAACTGCATGAACAACTTCCTCATCTCTTTCAAGTCATATTCTAGTCTTCTTCAAATGTCATATTCTCATTGACGCCCACCCTGACTGCCATATTTATAATTGCAGCATCCATCATTCTTTGTTATACTTTTGATACCCGTTGCCTTGCTTTATATTCACATAGCATTTATTTTTTTCTAACATTTTTTTATCGTTTTATTGTGTTTCTTTTTCCTCTCTGTTTGAACTACATGAGCAAAGGGTTTTATATTTATCTAAGCATCTCCAAATACTGTCCAGAACTATATTTGAATTATCATATGTGCTAGATACCTTCTTGTTGAAAATTTGAATTCTGCTGAACAACACCTACATAAGAAAGAAACATTTATTTACAGATTGTGGGCATGTAACATTGTATTAATTTCCCAGCACTACAATTTAAAAATACTAAAATCTTAAGTGTTTAAAACAATTGAAATTTAATTCCTCATACTTCAATAAAGGTCTAGGGAAGAATATTTTCTTACCTCTTCTAGCTTTTGATGGCCCCAGGTGTTCTTTGGTTTGGAGCTGAATTACTCAGACTTCTGTATCTGTCTTCACTTGGCTTTCTCCTTTGTATTTATATCCTCTTCTCTTCTGTCTACCTTTTTTTTGGGAGGGGGATGGAGTCTCACTCTGTCACCCAGGCTGGAGTGTAGTGGTGTGATCTCGGCTCACTGCAACCTCCGCCACCTGGGTTCAAGCGATTCCCCTGCCTCAGCCTCCTGAGTATCTGGGAATAGAGGTGCACACCACCATGCCTGGCTAATTTGTTTTGTATTTTTAGTAGAGATGGAGTTTCACCATGTTGGTCAGGCTGGTCTCGAACTCCTGACCTCGTGATCCCCCCACCTCAGCCTCCCAAAGTGCTGGGATTACAGGCATGAGCCACCACGCCCGGCCTCTTCTGTCTCTTATAAGGACATTTGATGATTGTATTTAGAATTAACTCAGGTAATCCCAGATGACCTTGATTTGTGATCTTTAACCTCATTGCATGCACGAAGACTTTTTTGCCAAACAAGGTGACATTCAGAGGTCCTGGATAGACATGTCTTTTGGAAAGGCCACTATTAAACCAACCAGAGACAGTATATTTGGCATCATTGTTTAAGCATTTGGCAATTGTGTCTGGATGTATCTGAAATAATTATGCTGCTACTCAAAGTCTGGTCTCTGCATAAGCAACATGAACATCATCCAGAAACATTTTAGAAATGCAGAATCTCAGGTCCCACACTCATGTAATTGAATTAAATATGCATTTTAACAAGATCTTAAGTTGTTTCATATGCACGTTATAGTTTGAAAAGTCTTGATGTAGAAATAGAATGGAGCAGAAACTAGATAATGCAGAGAAATTAAAGAGCTATAAAATTAGAAACCAAAAGACAAGTGTTGCAGAATTTTATGAAAATGTGTGGTAGGAAATTTACAAAAATTGAAAAAGAAAAGAAGGGTGAGTAGTTTAATGTATCCAGGAAATACAACTCAGAAAATCTATGGGGAAATAAAAGCTTCATCAAGTGAGTTTTATCAAGTGCATTATACAGCAACAGGAAGAAGAAAATCACCCTATAAATATAACCGTACACTTTGCTAGGATTAGCTATAGCTATATCTATCTTCTTTAACTCCAGACCGATCTGGAATATATAAGACTCACTTGGAGGTCTTGTTAAAATCATATTTCTATGTATACCCTCAGATTTCCTGATTTTGTAGGTGTGGGACAGGCCACAGAGGTTTTATTTCTAACATGTTCCCACATAAGGTTGATGCTACTGATCCAGGGACCACAATTAGAGGACATTTTCCTTACAGTTATTCAGAGAATTTATCTAGATATACTAATAAACAAGAAAAATAAAAGCTGAAGTTCCTTGAACACAATTTTCCTTAAGAATCTCCTTCTCAGATTTAACAGGATAGATTGTATTTTATTTTTCTGCTTTTAAGAAAAACAGGTAACAGTAGAAATGAAAGCAAACTTTAGATATGAAAGATCTGTATCTATGTAGTCATAACATTCTTAAGATATCTTAATATTTCTAATAGTTGAACAGTGCTTTCTGTCTTTTATGTTCCAAATGATATATCTTAGTACTGTATATGCTTAATTGGTAATGTCAGGTATTTATGTCTAGAGATGTAGTTTTGGAATATGCTTGATAAATGAATGTTACTGAACGCAATCTCAAACCACCTACTGTACTTTAGTTGGCAATAACAGACTATTCCAGCCCTCATAATCACTTTCTAAATGTTTCAGAGCCTCCCTCAAGAATATCACCGAAGGAAAAGTAAGGAGATCTCAGGGGGAAAAAATACAGTCACTTTATTATTTTGGTCAAAATGCTTGAATTGTTTTTAAATTTAAAAAGACAGAGTCTTTCAAAAAGATTTTAACCTCTTTTTCAGAATAGATAGTTCAAACTTAAAAAGTAGAAGCCATTAGCAATTGAACTAAGGAAACGTGCAAATATTTGAGGAGTTTGAGATTTTGACATTTATTAAAATGTGAGGCAAGGATTAAAGAAAAATATTAGGTTAGTAAGTTATTAAGCCAAGGACTTTGTCTTCTCTGAGACATCCAGGAAGTAAGTCTGTTATAAGAAATTATAAATCTAACTGAGAGAGAGAAGCTTATTATGTGAATAGTGAGGATTCTTAGCATTTGCACATATCATCTACAATTCCGTAGAGGATCAAGAAGCTGAACTAGGACTTTGAAAATGTTTAATAATCTCTGAACCAAACAAACATGGAAGATAAATTTATATCAAAAGGAGTTAAGAAACATCCACTTTGGTTCCCTAGGATATTTATAGTCAGAAAAAAAATTATTTTTTGTATCCATCACTACTGACTTTAGAAGCCAATTAATAAATAGCATTGAATAAGTAAGCAGGCAACCTCTGACCAACTTAGAATAGAACAGTGAGTTCTCTAGAGCACTGCAGGAAGGAAAACACTTGTAACTTCTGCTGGCAGAAATTTCATACTCTTATCCATTCATAGTCCTTTTCCCTCGTGTCTTTATTTTTCTTTATTGGGGATCAATAATAGAAATATTGAAATTTAATATGTTTTTTAGAATGCATACAATTTTAGTCAAATAAATATGTGTAGATTTATTTAATTTGGATATAAGCATTTCATCAACATTTTAAAAAACTGATTTCTTATTTTTATTTCTCTTGGGAATACAATTATTTATGGTTTGATAGGTGCTACTAGTTGATCATCACAATCAGGAATGATGAGCAAGAAATATTTTTTGAAGCCAGATAAAATAATAGGACAAATTGTCAAGACATAAATGTAATAACTATAGATATTGTTTAATATACAGTCACACTGTTTAATATACAGACATATTTCCCAGAAAGTGTCACCTTTATTAAGTAATGCATATTGTATATTAATATGTGACATATATCATCCCTACAATTTGTGTACTCTTAGGCTAAAGGGTTACTTTTATTTTTACAAAAGTAATAAAAACCATGCTACAGTCTAACATTTCACTGAAACTGAGTTCTACTAAAACAGATAAAGATCTTTTCTAAAAGAAAAAATTAATTTGTTTATAAAATTATTAGTGACTAAAAAGATAAATGTTAAGTACATTAAAGTCTTTATTTAAATAGAACAGAAGTTGCATTGTCATGTTTGTATGAAATTCTATTGAGTTATCAAAAGAAGGAAATTATATTTTTATGAATTTTATTTTCACCCATGAGGAAACATTAGTATGACTAGTCTTATATTGTCTCTGCTCTTTTCAGATAGCCCCTGCCCAACTTAGCATAGTCTTTAGCTTCAATACTTCGAAAAAAAATCTGTACTAAATATGTGTATCAGACCTAAATCAGAAGCAAATAAAACATTATAACATTCACTCTAATCATATTACTATTCCTGTCCTGTAAAAATAGAATGCTAGAAAATAAAATTCCAGGACGCAAACCTCAGTGTCAACTTGTCACCATGTTACATTTAAAGTAGTTATTAAAATAATTATGCTATCAACTTGTGAAGTTTGGATGCACCAAATTTAGCAACCTGGTTTAATTGTTCGCCATTTTCTTTTGAGTGAAAGAAAGAAATGAAAAGGAGTGTAGGGATAGATGAAGCTACATGTTTTAAAGATATTAATACATGTAAAGATTTTCTATCAAAATGCAATGAAAAATCATTCTCAGCATGAATAGTGAATAAATGAAGGCTGGTTGTTGAACTTAGATTTTTTTTTTTTTTTTTTTTTGGTCTTCAAAATCAGGAATAAAGCACCTGTCTAATTATCGGCAGTGATGGAAGAAAAGCTGAGAAAATGCTGTTATAAAAAAATGCAAGAAAGCAAATTTGACCTTCAATAATATATCTACTTTTTGACATTAAACAGAACAAGTTCCATAGAGTCTTTTTTTTTCCCCAATTGGTTTGAATTGTGGACTGATGAGTAAGACTGTCATTGTGGAATCTAATGTGTATTGTTTAAAATTAAGTTTCCAATGCAGCAGTATAGACTAGGAAAAACACATATTAAAGCATTCATTTTTCTAGCTGCTTCTTCTGGCCGTTAATATTTGTCCAAAGACCAATATTACTTAGAGAAAGGGCAAGAAATAGACTTGCATCTGATATTCTATTTAGAATACAGATGAAATTTGAATAATTATTTGGTTCTGAACCGTATTCATACTATAGGCATTTTTCATCATTTAATTTGTTTATATTTTTAAAATGTATTTTCTTTGAATTGCAGAATTAGCAACAAAAAGGTAATATTCCTTAACTTTATGGAATGAATCTAATTCAATATTAATATTTACTGATAATATAAGACTATTAGTTCAGTATAAAATTCTATACTTTTCATTTATTTAAATATTATAGAAAGATTAATAATATGACTGCATAAATATAAGCATATATCATACACAATATTATAATTTTTAATTTTCTCATTTTCTCATTTTATCTTACAGGTTTAATTTTGATTTTATAGTATATTTTTACAATTGTATAAATATATGGTTTCCCATGTTCTTTGAAAGCCAAAACTTTTTAAAAAATACAACTTATTTTATGTCTAATTTTCAGTGGTTGGAAGATTGGATTGATTTGGTTTCAAATTCATGATTTTTGGCAGAAGTGATGTAAAATAATTAAATTTTGAAAAGTTAAATTATTGTCAAACAGAAATGTGAATCTCCTATATTAAAAGCCAGATACAGACTTTAATTCAACATTCAGATTTAGAATAATACATATATGAAATTTTGGATTATATTTTAGTTTTAAAGTACATATCATTTTGTTTTCAAATTATTTAAATAATAATAGATTATATATTTATACTTAATTTGTGCACTAATACACTTTTATGCCTAAAGACACACAGAAAAGCTTAACATTGAGTAATCAGATAAAAATGAGAACCTTGTATATTTAGTAAAAATTGACTTTAGAATCCAGAAGTAAAAACAAAATTTAATAAAATGCTTTACAAATTACAACAAAACAATGACTTTTAATGTTTAAAACATTAACTATTTTTAGTATTTTATTTGAATTTTCCATGTTTAGTATGTATACCCACAAGCATATTCCTTAACCCAGTCCATTGTAGATGTATCTTTCTATAACAAACAAAACAAAACAAAATAATACTCTGATTTCCTAAACTTTTGTTTTTTAGGATATCATAAAATATTGACTTAGCTCCTTTTTGTAAATCAAATCTCAATGCACTCCAAGATCTAATGAAAGCATTTTTGTATCTATACCAAAATCAATACTTGAAGTAGTTAATTATTGAAAGAATATCTGTTAGGCAATGTTTGGGGAAAAACAGTTTTGAAAAGGGATATATCATGCTGTGTATGTTATAATGGATATAATTTTATAAAAACCAAATATAGGGTATTAATTTGGTAACAAAGTATTATAATAGTTCTTCCTCCCAAATAGGCAAATGGATAAAAGTATTACTTTTATTTTACTTTGAAAATAATTTTTTATAAAGTATACATAAGTGGAAGGGACTCAACAAAAGAATGAATGAGTAGGAGAAAATGAATGGAGGAAAGAAAACATGTACTTAATATTTACTGATATAAATCAATATTAAGTAATACAGGATAAAAAATAAAGTATTCTGCATTGCCTACGAGGCACAAATATTTAAAATATATAAAATATTTGCATGTGTATCTAGAAAATTTGTTTATTCTGGTTATATTTATTTAGTCATTGAAAAGACACAATTGAAGTATTTTACAAGTCATTAGAAGGGAGTCATCTAGTTCTTTTTGATATGTCAATATTTTACTTATAAATATTATTCTAGAACCTATATGATATATGTATGCATTTAGTATATATACTATATATTTTATGGTAAAAATAGTCACTGTTAGTGTTGGCCTTTTAATGTGGAGGTCAAAAATGCTACAAAAAATTATCCCTGTGTGTCTATATATGTTTGTATGAATATGTATTTATATGTGTATATATATGCTTATATATATAGTAATCTATTCAAATACTATCAGTTCCTTGACTCTCCAGATACTCTCTTGTATATTTTGCTTTATAAATATCAGGGTATAATATAAACCTTTAATATCCCAAATACCATAGCAAAATATAAACATTTTGATTTATGATAACTCTCAAATTAAAGGCCTCAATGAATTCAAATAGCAAAATGGACTAGGCAATTAATTTTCAATAAATGGTTGACCTGAGCCGTTTGTTAAGTATAACACATGTTAGGTTTTTGTCTGTAGATTATGAACAGACAAACTATCACCCAGGGCTAAATCCAGTCTGAAATCCTGACAAATAAGTTTTATCAAAGCACAGCCTTACCCTTTGTCTATGTACTGCCTATGACTGACTTTTTCTGACACTAGCAGGGTTGAGGAGTTGGAACAAATACCATATGGTCTCCAAAAACTAAAATATTTGCAATTTTTATAGAGAATTTGCCAATGCCTGCTATAGGTGATTATCATATCTGGTTGTAAGAATTCATCTGGATCTTAGATTATTAACAAATCAATTATATGTGTTCATAGCTGTTTCTGGCACCCAGTGCACACATTTGCATACATAATCATGTACTCATTTTTTTAGATTTACCCTCAATCTGAGAGTCATAGTTGATTTTTTCTTATTATAATTACCTTTCTGAAACATTTTTATTTTCATAAAATTGATCAAATATACTAAAAACTGTTCGACTATATGGAATTCCACCAGAATAAGAGTATAGAAATAGTGTTTAAATGAAAAATATCTCTGAAAATGTGTCTTTATATGCATAAGAAATTTTCATTAGGTGTCAAATGCTATATAGTACTTTCTTTGCAATATAATCATTTCCATGCTCAACATTAATTTTTACAGACTCTTTCAAAGTGAAAGTAATAATAAGATATTGGATGTACAGATGCATTTCTAAATGACAGGCACTGAGGTGTTACAAATTTGCAGTAAAAATCTGCTTGCACATTTGTCAGATGTTCTACTTTGGGGATGGCACACTATGAAGGTGGCAAATTATGTTTACAATTAAATGCTAGGATTCAGCCAAGCCCATCAGGTATATAGCATCAAAATCATTGACAAGGAAATGACACATAAGCACCAGCTGTAGTGCATACCAATGGCATACTCTTCATTCCTTTATAGTGTCAGTAGCCTTGCATAGTAATTTACTTTCTAACTTGTTTCACAGATAAACCACCTTTTTAATTCATTAGTAAATTGAATCAAGAACAAATAATAACCTATTTTCAATTTTACCATAAACTGGTCAAATATGTATTACTAAGATTATTAGTATCATGGTCTTCTAGATACCTAGGATACAACTAACTTCCTTTTATTTCCTTTTTTTCGTTTATTAAAATATAGAGAGCATGAAAATACATGCATTATAGTACCAGCATTGGGATAGAATTTAAATATTGAAGCAAGGTGTGGTGTTGCGCACCTACAGTTCTAGCTACTGAGGAGGCCGAGGCAAGAAAGCCCCTTAAGGCCAAGAGTTTGAGCCTGCAATGTGCAATAATGGCACCTGTGAATAGCAAATGAATTCCATCCTGGGCAACATAGTAAGACCCTATCTCTAAAAACGTAATAATAATAAAGAAAATAAGTCATCAAAATTTAGCGAAAATGAATCTATACAGGATTTTAACCTCCATCTTAATTAATATTTTAACATTTCAAACTTTACAACATGGCAGTCAAAAATCATTTTAGGAATTTTCTTCCTAGTTTTGCAGATTAATTCAGCAGAGAACTAGCATTACAAAAAAGTTGTTGTTATTTTAGAAAATGTGAGAACACAGTTGCCTATCACTCAGGAAGCATTCAAACATGGACATAGTTACAGGTCACTTACTGTAGTCTGAGTTATATGACATATACAAATATCTACATAACATACTAATAAAAAACTCTGAATTCCAGCAGTGCTACTGGCAAACTATAATCAGTTTCTTTAACTGTATATTTAGGAAACCTTTCCTATATTAACTTTCTTGTAGATCTGAATATCAGTTACCTGGCCCTACAAGCCTCATAATTTCTCATAAATAGCAGTGTCATTTCTAGTCCATCTCTAGTTCGCCAACCACACATTGTCTGAATTGGGATATTCTGTGAAATCTGGTCAGAGTCCCAGAGGGAAAAATGTAGAGGGAAACCTTTAAGTAATGAGAAAGAACTGAAGGAGAGTAGAAAACAATTCTTTACAGTTTCTTTCCCTTTCCTTTTAATAGTTTCGGTAAAGATAAAGATTAAAAAAACACAATGGAATAAAGAACCTTTTTTTCCCCCTCTTCTCTGACAGCTCTCTGTGTCAGATTTGGCCTTGGAAGATCACAGAGGAAAAGTGAGGAGGAGGAAGGATCCTTTTTTATGAAAGCACATAGGCAGTGGCCAACGAAGTCCTCAGATAAAAGGAAAAACAGGACAAAATTCCAATAAGTATCGTTTAAAATAACGATGCGTGGGCTCTACCTGCTGGGAGGTGGGTAACTGTTGGCATTGGAAAGTACTTTTCTTTTTAGGAAAAAGAGCTAAAACTTGATGAACAACAGTAAGAAGATGGTTGTTGATTGTGAGACTGTTGCCCTGACTCTATTTGGAGTTATTTTCCTGAGAAAATACAATTTCTCTCACTCTCCATAAAATGTAAGCAGCATGGGTTTATTATGTTTGTTAACACTGGTGAGAGTAAAGAATACATAAAAATAAATAGTGAAATAATAACTCATGAAAAACAAGGCACCAGTATTAAAGTCAAGCCACCCCACCTCATTAGTAGTGCATAACACTAAAAAAAAAAAAAAGCCCAAGCAAATATTCAGTCATATAAGCCACTTGTTTGTGTTATAGTGAGGTGAATACCGTCTGTGAAACTACGTGGAAGATGTCTGAGAGTCGGCTTTGAGTGGAGTTATGTCAGAAGTCACAATATTGTTGAATTTTACTATATTTAATTGTTCATTTTAACCAGAAAATTATTTATTCATACAAAGTAGTTTAAAATTGTGTTTTATGGATTATAAGTTACTCTGGTAGGTACTATGGTAATAAAAACAAGTGTAAAACTGCTCTCTAAACTCAAGGTCTTTATAATCTAATTGAGGAAGTAATATATGTTACTCATGTGAAGATAACTGATATGAGAAATCTGTTAAAATTGTCAGGTGCTCATTTCTGAATGCTGAGATAAGAAAATTGAGGGAGAATTAGGATTTAAGCTGGATATTGAAAATTTGGCAGGATTTAAAGTAATAGGAAATAGAACATTTCTAGAAAGAAAAACATGGTGACAAATATTAGTTGAGATTCTGGTCACCTTGAAAAGATTTTGCCTGAGTTAAGAGTTTTTTAAGCAACAGTATTGGGGGCAGAATATAAGGGCAGGGCAGAGATCCTTTCTATTCTAATTGAAGCAGAAATTTAAGAAGTGAATGAAAGTATGCAGTTTTACTTTGTCATTTATTCACTTTTTTTTTTTTTTTTTTTTTTTTTTTTTTTTTGAGACGGAGTCTCGCTCTGTCGCCCAGGCTGGAGTGCAGTGGCGCGATCTCGGCTCACTGCAAGCTCCGCCTCCCGGGTTCACGCCATTCTCCTGCCTCAGCCTCCCGAGTAGCTGGGACTACAGGCGCCCACAACCGCGCCCGGCTAATTTTTTGTATTTTTTTTTTTAGTAGAGACGGGGTTTCACCGTGGTCTTGATCTCCTGACCTTGTGATCCGCCCGCCTCGGCCTCCCAAAGTGCTGGGATTACAGGCGTGAGCCACCGCGCCCGGCTATTCACATTTTTTTAAAACCATCTGCCCAGGGTTTTTAAAGCAAGAATTTAATGTTATACGACATGTGCCTGCCGTTACAGGTCTATACTATCTTGTGAAGTCCTCAACTCACCCCTGTGACAACCATTCAAAATATATTTTGGTTCCCCAAATATACCTTGTTCTTTCCTCATAAACCTTTCTTTAGACCTCTACTATTTTTTCCATCAAGATGAAGCTCTTCTTTGATCGTCTCCCTTCTGGATGCCTTCAGTACATGCTTCAGGTTTTTACCTCTATGTGCTTGAAACACTTACTATATACTTTATGGCATGTTTGTTAACTGCAACTATTGGTTAATCTCAATGAAAATGGTAGCATGCTTTTTTTTTTTTTTTTTTAATCTTGTCTACTACTCTGTTCCAAGCACCTAAAATAGTACCAAAACATAGATATTTCTCAAAAGAATGTGTATTGGCTGAAGACTGATTTCTCTCAGGGTAGGGAACTTTTGTTATTAATCTTTTGAAAGGTAGAAACTGCCATACAGTTCCTGATAGTTCCATGTTTGAGATAGTTTCATTACATATCAATACATTGCTATTAGATGAATGGTTGATTCCAAAGACAAATGCCTAACCTGAATTATTTAAAAGTACAAAATAATATGTTGATTTAAAAAATCTCTAGCCTGAGAATTTCATTGTGATTTCCAGTAGTACTTTGATTCAAAATTGCTGTATTGCACTCAATAAGTTAGAGAAGTTATTTAGACGTCAGTTTTCTCATTTGTTAAATTAAGGTGCTGGACACTGTACAACTCTATTATTTGTTAGGAGCTATTTTTACACATTCACCCAATATATTCTTCAATAAAACCTCTGCTTCAAAGGTTGCTGCTTTGCTCCACAAACACGTAATTTAACACCTAATTGTCTCCACATTATAGGAAATGAGAAAGTTGTCATGGAAAGGTCATTGAGAAGAATTTATTCAGCACAGCATGGCAGTTTTTGGCTTTCAAGAGCTGCCTGGGATATAATCACTTTTAGCTGAGAGGCCTTTCTAAACCTGAGTAGATTTTCCTGACCTACTTAAAATCCACTGATATTTCTGGCGTCTTTTTAAAACATGGGAACTTAATTTGATATATGTAAATGAGATCTCCGTCACCTGGGTAGTTGCTCTTGCATATCTTTTGGGTTAATAGGTATAGTTTTAAGCATTTCCTTTGTGTAGGTAGAATTTTAAGTATAAGAGAAATTCTTGCTTATGAAGGGCCTGACATTTTTAAATATCTGTAGCCCTTGTCTACATCACATTGCTACCATCGAGAACAGACATTGCTAGCCTCAACTATGAGTTTTGCTTTGGAATTTACAAGAATATCTTCTTTATAGAAAATTAAAATTATTCTTGAGGAAGAAATTATTCAATCGAAACAATGTAAAATTTACAAATATTTTAGCGTGAATGTTAGTTCTCTGATGAGTGATTACCCATTGCTAGAATTTGAAAGTCAGTGAGTGATATAGTGAAGTTAGTGTAAGAAGTTCAGAAATCCACATTATCCACACATTAAGTAATCACCCACATGACTTATTTTCAGTTACCGAAAGATGCTGTTGAAAAAAAAAACATAAAATAATTATCAAATCTGTATTAAGTTTTGCCATCTAATATTTTCTGAAATAATATGTACTAAAAATAAAGCCCTCACTTGGAGTTATTATTCTTAACCTGTTATTATTTTAAAATGTTGGACTTCATGAGAAAAAATAATTAAATTATATGGGGGCATTGTACTATGCTCATAATTCTCTGTGTTTTCTTATCTGTTAAACATAAATTAGCATTATAATAAAATAGTAGTAAAATAATATAAATCAGAATAATATAGCTACTTGATTTTATTTTAATGATTCATAGTTTCAAAAATATTTCTAAAATAGAGATAGGTTGTAAAAGCAGTGTATAATGCTAGTGTTATTATTTAATAACTATAAAGCAGTTTTAATTTAATTATGTCTTTTAAGTTTACTAATGTACAGATTCATAGGATATAATAAATATCTTATTCCTGGATAGAATTCTGTTCTATCCTGTTCCTGGATAGAATTCATAAGGGGTACTGTTATATAAATGAATGTACTAACTTTAAAAATAATCACAACATGTAACATAGATAGTTAACATCTGACAATGAATGAAATGCTGTCACATTGACTCTACCAAGATGAGGAAATGAGATCTGGAGTGCATGTAAAAAAAAGGCCACAATTTGATTTGGTTTTTGTATTTGTGTTGCTGTGGCATGTTAGTTTGTGGCCTCTTGTCAGTTTGTCCTGTTTTGATACATATAAAAGTGCCTTAAATCTCTAAAATGTCATTTAAAAATATACAAGTACAGTACATAAGCTGTCATTTGACAAATGCATTGTAAACATAGAGCCAGGAACATAACATCTTTCATCATCCCATTTTCCTCACTGCTGATTCTAGCTTCCCTCAGGCAATAAAAGACTCTAGAGATTCCTTAATGGAATACAACTTTAGGCTACAACTTTATTAGCTTAAACAAAGAACATGGCAATTGTTCCCAGATGGATTCAGCAAGCCACTAGGCAGCGATGGCACCTAATTCCCCCAGTGACTGTTTGATATCTCTTTTGACACCTACTTGCCTTTATAATGGAAATTGGGCTCTCCCTCTTACCTAATTCTTATGTTTGGAATACAGTTTTACCTTTGGAGGGGCATATTTGGAATATAGTTTTATCCTTCAATGGGCTGCGTCTATCATTTGGCACTTTCTCCATTAGAGAATTTCAATATTTTAAGGAAGTAGTTTCCGTTTCTAAGTAATTGTAAGATTGCAAAAGTTCTAACTCTTAAGCTCAGGGATTTCTCCCTTTCTGGGTATTTATTTTTACAATTATTCAATGTTCAATGTTCTTTTTTATCTTCTTCATGGCTTCTTTAGAATTTGATCTTCAGAACTAATTTATGCCATAAACATGGTCAAAACTGTTTCATTTATCAACCGATCAATCATTCAAGCCTTCTTTAGATTCTTAGTGTTACTGTTATCTCTCCTTTACTTGCTAAACTTTTGAAAGTGTTGTCTCATCATGCTCTTTCTTGCTTGGGGGTATTTTTTTGTCATTGCTGTTGTTGTTGTTGTTTTACGTCTCTCTCACTCCTCTACACAGATGAGGGACAGCATGGATGCTTGAAATCACTTCTATAGCTACCAGTAGTTTTTAATAATTAGATCATAAGTTTTTAGTGGTGAGAAGGGATATTGAGATCAGGAAGCGTGAAATTTTAAATGAAGTTTATGCTTGATTAAGGGTATTGAAATATGTCTTCCATATTTCAGCCATTTAAAATTTTAGCAGATCAGTACGTTATTAACATTTGTAGTTAAAAGAGGGCAGTATCAACATTGTGAATATTGTATTTAAAGAAAAAGGAAAACAAGAAGACCAGTAAAACCATGAGCATTTGGAGAAGTGGCATGGTAGTGAAGATACAAAGTGGGAAGATGAATAGAGAGATAATCAGTACCTTTCTGGGACAGAGCTCCCAGTGGAAGGAGTAGGTTGTCGTCTTTGCTGTTTCACTATCTCCACTGGTGATATCTCAAGGTAAAGGAAAAAAAAAAAAAAGCAACTAGGGTCTGGAGTGATCCCCCAGCAAACTACAGCAGCCCTATAGAAAAATGGCCTGACTGTTAAAATATAAATAAGCAAACAGAAAGCAACAACAACAACATTAACAAAAAAGACCCCACACAAACTCCATTCAAAAGTCAGCAACCTCAAAAATCAAAGGTAGATAAACCCACAAGGATAAGAATCAATGCAAAAAACACTCAAAACTAAAAAAGCCAGAGTCCCTCCTCCTCCAAATGACCGCAATACCTCTCCAGCAAGGACACAGAACTGGCCTGAGGCTAAGATGGCTGAATTGACAGAATGAGGCTTCAGAATGTGGGTAATAATGACCTTTGCTGAGCCAAGGAGCATGTTGTAACCCAATGCAAGGAAACTAAGAATTATGATAAAGCAATACAGGAGCTTATAACCAGAAGAGCAAGTTTAGAGAGGAGCATAACTGACCTCATGGAGCTGAAAAACACAACACAAGAAATTCACAATACAGTCACAAGTATCAATGACAGAATATATTGAGCAGAGGTAAGAATTACAGAGCTTGAAGACTGTCTTTCTGAAATAAGATAGGCAGACAAGAGTAGAGGAAAAAAGAATGAAAAGGAACGAAACGTCTGAGAAATAAGGGACTATGTAAAATGACTTAATCTACAACTGACTGGGGGACCTGAAAGAGACGGGAGAATGAAACCAAGTTGGAAAACATACTTCAGGATATCATCTAGGAGACCTTCCTCAAACTAACAAGACAGGCCATCATTCAAATTCAGGAAATCCAGAGAACCCCAGTAAGATACAATATAAGAAGATCAGCCCCAAGACACATAATCTTCAGATTCTCCAAGATTGAAATGAAAGACAAAATATTAAGGGCAGATAGAGAGAAAGAACAGGTAACCTACAAAGGGAATCTCATCAGACTAACAGCAGAACTCTCAGCAGAAACCTTACAACCCAGAAGAGAATGGGGGCTAATATTCAACATTTTTAAAGAAAATAATTTCTAACCCAGAATTGGATATCTGTCCAAACTAAACTTCAAAAATGAAAGAGAAAGAGGATCCTTTTCAGACAAACAAATGCTGAGGGAATTTATCACCACCAGGCCTGCCTTGCAAGAGCTCCTGAAGGAAGCACTAAATATGGAAAGGAAAAACCATTACCAGCCACTAAAAAGAATACTGAAATCCACAAACCAATGACACTATGAAGCAACCGCATAAACAAGTCTGCAAAATAACCAGCTAGCATCGTGATGACAGGATCAAATTCACACATAAAAATATTAACCTTAAATATAAATGGGCCAAATGCCCCGGTTAAAAGACACAGAATGGCAAGCTGGATAGAGTCATGGCCCATCGATATGCTGTCCTCAATAGATCCACCTCAAGTGTAAAGGCAGACATAGGCTCAAAATAAAAGGATAGAGGAAAA
Organism: Macaca mulatta; assembly: GCF_049350105.2. NCBI lineage: Eukaryota > Metazoa > Chordata > Mammalia > Primates > Cercopithecidae > Macaca > Macaca mulatta. The sequence continues at coordinate 89,751,645 of NC_133417.1, forward strand.
ATTACCAAGCAAATAAAAAACAAAAAGTAGGAGTTGCAATTCTAGTTTCTGACAAGACAGACTTCAAACCGAGACACATCAAAAAAAAAAAAACCAAAAACAGACAAGGGAATTATATAATGGTAAGGGGTTCAATTCAACTAGAAGAGCTAACTATTCTAAATATATATGCATCTGATACAGGAGCACCTAGTTTCATAAAGGAAGTTCTTAGAGACCTCCAAAGAGACTAGGACTCCCACACAATACTAACAGGAGACTAACACCCCAATGACAATATTAGACAGATCATTGAGACAGAAAATTAACAAAGATATTCAGGACCTCAACTTCAACTCAGCTCTAGATCAAGCAGACATGATAGATATCTACAGAACTCTCCACCCAAAAGCAATAGAATACACATTCTTCTCATTGCCACACGACACTTACTCTAACATTGATCTCATAATCAGAAGTAAAACACTCCTCAGCAAATGCAAAAGAAAGGAAATTTAAAAAATAGTCTGCAGGCCACAGCACAATCAAATTACAACTCAAAACTAAGAAATTCACTAAAAATCACACAACTACATGGACACTGAACAACTGTTTCTGAATGACTCCCAGGTAAATAATGAAATCAAGGCAGAAATCAAGAAGTTCTTTAAACCTAATGAGAACAAAGAGGCAGTATGTCAGAATCTCTGGGACACAGCTAAAGTAGTGTTAAGAGGGAAATTTATAGCACTGAATGCCCACATCAAAAAGCTAGAAAAATCTCAAATTAACAACCTAACATCACAACAAAAGCAACTAGAGAACCAAGAGAAAGCAAACCCCAAATCTAGCAGAAGACAAGAAATAACCAAGATCAGAGTGGAACTGAAGGAGATGGAGACACAAAAAAACCCTTCAAAAAACCAATGAATGGAGGAGCTGTTTTTTTGAAAAAATAATTAGTAAACTAGACTACTAGCTTGACTAACAAAGAATAAAAGAGAGAAGAATCAAATGACACAATCAGAAAGGATAAGGGGGATATCACTGACCCCACAGAAATAAAAACAACAACCAGAGAATACTGTAAACACCTCTATGCACATAAACTAGAAAATCTAGAAGAAATTGATAAATTCCTGGAAACATATACCCTTCCAAGAATGAATCCAGGAGAAATTGAATCCCTGACTAGACCAATAATGAGTTCTGAAATTAAGGTAGTAATAAAGAGCCTACCAACCAAAACAAGACCATGACCAGATGGATTTACAGCTAAATTTTCCCAGGTATATAAAGAAGAGTTGGTATCATTTCTACTGAAACTGTTCTGAAAATTAAAAATGAGGGACTCCTCTCTAACTCATTTTATGAGGCCAGCATCCTCCTGACACCAAAACCTGGCAGATATACAACAAACAAAGGAAACTAGGTCAATATCCCTGATGAGCATTGATGTAAAAATCCCCGATGAAATACTGGCAGACTAAATCCAGCAGCACATAAAAAAGGTTATCCACCACGATTGAGTTGGCTTCATCCCTTGGATACAAGGTTGGTTCAACATATGCAATCAATAAATGTAATACATCACATAAACAGAACTAAACACAAAAACCACATGATTATCTCAATAGATACAGGAAATGCCTTTGATAAAATTATCATCCTCTCACATTAAAAGCTTTCAATGAACTAGGCATTGAAGGAACATAACTCAAAATAATAAGCACCATATATGACAAACTTATGGTCAATATCATACTGAATGGACAAAAGCTGGAAGCAGTCCCCATGAAAACCAGCACAAGAAAAGGATGACCTCTCTCACTACTCCGATTCAACATAGTATATCAACATACTATATATTCAACATAGTATATGTTGAATAGGCAATGCCATTCGGGATGTAGGCACAGGTAAATATTTCATGAGGAAAACACCAAAAGCAATTGCAACAAAAACAAAAATTGAGAAATGGGATCTAATTAAACTAAAGCGTTTCTGCACAGCAAAATAAAATGTCATCAGAGTGAACAGGCAACCTACATAATTAGAGACAAATTTTGCAATCTATCCATCTGATAAAAGTCTGGTATCCAGAGTCTACAAGGAACTTAAACAGATTTACAAGAAAAAGACAAACAGCCATATTAAAAAGTGGGCAAAAGGACATAAACAGACACTTCTCAAAAGAAGACATTTATGTGGCCAACAAACATGAAAAAAAGCCCAACATCACTGATCAAATCAAAGAAATGCAAATCAAAACCACAATGATATACCATCTCATGCCAGTCAGAATGGTGAATATTAAAAAGTTCAGAAACAGCAGATGCTGGCGAGGTTGTGGAGAAAAAAGAACGCTTTTACACTGTTGGTGGGAGTGTAAATTAGTTCGACCATTGTGGAAGACAGTGTGGCGATTCCTCAAAGATCTAGAGGCAGAAATACCATTTGACCCAGCAATTCCATTATTGGTTATATACCCAAAGGAATATAAATCATACTTTTGTAAAGACACATGCATGCATATGTTCATTGCAGCACTATTCACAATAGCAAAGATATGGAATCATCCCAAATGCCCATCAATTATAAACTGGATAAGGAAAATGTACATATACACGATGGAATACTATGCAGCTAGAAAAAGGAAGGAAATCATGTCTTTTGCAGGCACATGGATGGAGCTGGAAGCTGTCATCCTCAGCAAATTAATGCAGGAACAGAAAACCAAACACCACATATTCTCAGTTGTAAGCGGCAACTGATCTATGAGAACACCTGGACACATGGTGGGGAACAACACACACTGGGGCCTGGCAGGGGTGCTGAGGGATAGGAGAGCATCAAGAAGAATAGCTAATGGACACTGGGCTTAATACCTAGGTGATGGGTTGATCTGTGCAGCAAACCACCATGGCACACATTTACCGACGTACACTGGAATTTAAAACAAAAGTTGAAGAAAAGATAAATAGGAGACATACATGAGATTGGATTTAAGAGTTGAGTGAAAGAGTAGTGTCTAAGAGTACTTCTTGAATCCTGCTTAAACTTTTGAGCAGACTTTTTTTGAGATTTAGTTTTAAAACTAACTTAAAAGGTAGGATAGAACTTTGGGTGAGGAATGATGAATTCCATTTCATTGAATTTAAATTTGATAATCTTATAGAACACAAGACTAAATACTAGTAAATAGCAATATTAGTACATTTAATACAAATGTATACATTGTTGCTCAAATTAACCATTTAATTTCAGATATTCAAAGTCTACCATATTTATAAACTTTTTTTGGGATTATTTGATTTGATCTAAAGAAAACATTATTTTTTGTCCTTGTGTGTATGTATGTGTGTGTGTTTTTTAGTATGTATCTGAATTGTACCTGTGTGCCAGAAGAGCCAAATAAGGCAAATAGTCATTGTCTTAGTCCATTCTTGCTACTGAAACAAAATTCCACAGACTAAGGAATTTATAAATGATAGAAATGTATTTCCCACAGTATTGGAGGCTGGGAAGTCCAAGATCAAAGCCCTAGCAGCTTTGGTATTGGTGAGGGCCTGGTCTCTTTCCAAGATGGCACCTTGAACACTCTGTCCTCTGGAGGGGAGGATTACTGTGTCTTCACTTGGCAAAGGGAGGGAAAGGCAGAAAGGGCCCACCTAGATTGCTCCAGTGATTTTATAAGGTCAGTAATTACATTTATGAGAGCTCCACCCACATGATTTAATACCTCCTAAGAACCCCGGTTCTTAATACTGTTATATTAGGAATTAAGTTTTAACACAAGGGGACACATTCAAACCGTAGCAATCATAGAAGTTCTATGATCACAGAGCAGTGACTCTTAAAGTTAAGGAGTGTGTGATTATTTGTTGCTGATAGTAGTATTCCCAGTTCCTCACCCAGAACTATTGACATACAGGATAAAACCAAAGAGATAACATTAGTCAATAGCATGTGGTTTATTACTAATGTTTATTAAATCCTTTTGTCAAAATTGTCTACAACAAATACACCATTTATGTGTGATATACGTATTTATTTTTTATTGGGTATGCAGCTTTAGAATGGGAAAAAGGAAGGAAGCATGCTGTGTTTTCCTTCAGATACATGAATTTCATTGATCTTCTGAGTATATCTATTTCTGAATTCACCATTGATGATATATTTGAAACACCAAAAACCCTTTATATAAGAATCCCTCTTGTGAGATAAAATATGTTTAAAGTAGACTTAGAAACTTTTCTTATGGTTTGTTGTTATTTTTACTAATTTCTAAGATTTATAATTACAATGTTAAGCAGAGTGTTTAGTAAAATTTAGATTAACATATGTAATTTGAAATATGTAAGTAAAGACTGTGGAAGTTTGTGGCAAAATCATACTGAACAGTATAACATTAATGAGTAAACATTCATTTTCTTATCAAATAATTAATTGTACTTAATAAAATATATTAAGGAAAAAATAATTTAGAAGTTTTTCTTTTAATCCCGATTTTTTACTATTTAATCAAATTCTATATAAAAAACCTAAATAAATGGAGAAGATATATGCATAAATCAATTAACAATGCCATTAAATTTTAAAAATGAAAGACTGGAGATATTTAAATGCCTATCACAAAAAAATGAACAGGTTAATTATGATCTACTCACCAGAATACTATATTGCCAATAAATATATTTTTAGTATCATTATAATTAATGCTTTGATAACAATTGTTTTTGTAATAAAATGTTCTCTATTTTTAAAACCATTCTTCACAACAAAATTAAGTAAACAATGCAAAAATTATTAGTTTGTTGGGAAATTACACCCTGAAATGTATGATCTTCATGCTTCCAGCTGTTAAGAAAAAATTCATATAAATTGCCTTTAAATATTATATCAAAAATATTAAAGAGCATAACCAATTTCCTCCCTTTACAGGTATACTTTACAAGTAAATATTAAGATATCTTTACTTTTAATAGTAAAATATTTCTTTGTTTCCTCCATTTTAAGATTTTATATTTATTGAACTCTTGAAAAAAGATCAATAGATATGCTTGGAATGTTCTCCCAGTGTGGAAACAGAATTTCCCTCACTTTGTGACTGTCCTCTTTAAAACTTCTAGCAGCCTGTAACTCAGGCAAAAGTGAGACACAGCTGGTTATGTTCAATGCCACATTGCAAATTAAATTAAATTAAAATCTTATCAAATAAAGATAAATGCACATTCTGTTTACATTTCTGAAACCCTCCATGACAATATATATTTTTTAAATATTTCAATTAAATTCACATCTCATTTATGTCAAACTTTGACTCTAAATATTTAAAGCACTTATCTTTGGATGGCCACTAAAATGTAAAATGCGGCAGTCAAATGTAAAGTGTGAAATGTGACCTTAAAGCTATAACTTGATAATGTCTGTTACATCTTTACATGTGAAGAAAACATGGTAGTATATATATGTCCTTGGTAAAAGGAAAAAAAAAACAGAATGGAAATTTTAGTATACTGTAGTTACTTATGCTTATAATGCTCTTTCTTACGTTTTATATTTCCTCTCATCCTTCTATACATATCTCCAATATTGCTGTCCTTACTACTATTTCTGCCTAAGAACAAACTATTTCATGTTTGGTGGCTTGAAACAACTACTTTTTCATTGCAATTCTAGATTCTCTGGGCCTGTAAGTTAGAAAGGAAACAATGTGAATGTTTTGTCTCTCCTCTATGGTATTATAGGGTTGAATCAAAGGCTGAAGGCTGGAATCCTCTAAGGGCTGGTCCTTTCACATGTCTAGGAGCTCATGCCAGGACTGGCAGCCAGGACTTAGCGGGGGACACCAGCTGGTACACCTGTAAGAGACTTTTTTTCATGGCATAATGACCAGGTTTCCAAGGGAAGACCATAACGATTTGTGACCTACTCTTAGAAGTCCTATGAAGCCAGATTTAAGGGAAAAAACATAAGCCCCACTTCTCAATATTAGTGTCAAAGTCATATTTATGGTGAGCACATGAAATGTGAAATTTTATTATAGCTGTTTTTACAAAATATAATCTGTCTCCAATTCTATTTTATGAACGAATTTTATGAGCTTCTCTTTCCAATAATGCAAGGAAACAGGTTTCAGTTATTTTTCACTTCTAGCGATTAACACAATGTTGATGTACAAATAGGTAGTCATAGGATATCTGATGGATAAATTAATTACTTAATTAACTAATTAGAATGAATTAATTCAGTCATGAAGAAAAGGGACTAAACAGAATACACTATTTAAAATGTTTAAAATGTTAGTAGTACAGATAAGTTTATATATCAGAATTTGATCATGATTGTTTTTGCCCTTTTTTGCAGGGCACAGAGGATACATTGATGAACAGTAACAACCAAAGTGTTACGTGTTTTGTTTTCTTATGCACTGTAGTCTTTTCAGGGAGACAGATATAACTCAAATATAAAAATTAATATGTGTGCACGTGTGTGTGTATATATGTTTATGTAAATAATAGATTGATACCAGAGCTCTAGCAGAAAGAAACAACATATTATTCCGTCTCAAAATGCTCATAGGTGTCATAAAAGGGCTCCTTTGAGAAAGGAACTCTTGACTAGGTAACTTGGGCAAACACGAAGCTCAGTGGTATTTCAAACCTAGGGAATGTTCAAACATACGAAGACCATGGTAGGGGCCAAAATGGAAAAGAAGTCATTACTGGGAGCTGATACAGATTTGCATCTTCAAAATAAATTAATTAACGGAATATATATTACATATATGGGCATGTATGTAAGTATATGCACATGTGTATGCATCCTTGCCTTTTTATTTTTTATTTTTATTTCATTTATTTATTTATTTATTTGAGACAGAGTCTTGCTCTGTCGCCTAGGCTGGAGTACAGTGGAACGACCGTGGCTCACTGCAACCTCCGTCTCCTGGGGTCAAGCGATTCTCCTACCTCAGCCTCCTGAGTAGCTGATATTACAGGCACATGCCACCAGGCTAGGCTATTTTTTTTTTTTTTTTTTTTTTGTATTTTTAGTAGAGAAGGGGTTTCACCATGCTGACCTTCCTGGTCTCGAACACCTGACCTTGTGGTCCACCCACCTCGGCCTCCCAAAGGGCTGGGATTACAAGCATGAACCACCTCGCCCGGCTAGCTTTTTATTTTTAGATAACGGAATGTGATACTTTCTATATTTTAAAACTGTACATCTATTTGAATATATTTAACAGCTTTTTTGTTCTTTAAAATTTTGTCTGATTTAGAAATGAAATATTATGGAATGAAATAAGTATATTTAATGTGTCCTAGTATCTTATGAGAAAAGACTCTAAAATTAGACTTTCAGGTCTTCCTACAATTCTTATTTGTGAACAAGGAATTTATTCCCTTAGGAGGTGAATTATTTTCAGATTAAATTTTATGGAAATTAGTGAACCATAATTATTTTCCTTATATTTGCAAAATTGCTTAAAAATTATTGAAATTATTATATTTTCATGGTCTCCTAACCATTTATTCCTTAAAAACACAAACAAAAAGGGACATTTGTGACACTGCTTTTTATTAATTGACTTCACTCAATTTGAAAGTTTTATTTTTATAATTTCTTACTAGGTCATTGAAACTTTATTAATACATACTTGAAACCTCAGTTGATTACTTATTTGAAGTTTACTCTAACAATTGAAAAAATTCAGAGAAACCCGTAAAAGCACATTATATTATCAAAGCCTACTGTTATTGTTCATTCTTCTATTTTTTACACTACATGTATGTTTTTATATAGTAACATTGTTAAAAACAAATTTTGGAAAAATTAAGTCCCCATTGTCAGCACTTATGGAGACCATTTACTTTTATATACTTTTTACCTCATTTTATCATTTGTATTAAATCTTCTTGGTCATATATTTTTGCTCTTCCACTCAGAATTCAATCAATTCACTTAAGAAAATACAGTAACCAAGTTGTCTAAATATCTATAAGCTGTTAAATGTCATTTCTACAGCAAAGATCCTACATGAGTTATCATTATTCAACCTGAAAATGTTCAACATATTTAACTGTGAATAATTAATTTTATTAAACTGTGGACAATTAATTGATCTGTTTCTGTTATAGATGAGATATGTATGACTATAATGTGTCTCTTTGTTGAAATAGATAATATTATATAACATTAAATGTTGAAAATCCAGTTATGTTTTTATATAGAAAGTAGGTCCCCATACACTCACTTCAAACTTTTAAAAATCAACATTGGAGGTACAATTTATAAATAATAACACTCATCCATTTAATAGTTTAAATTGATAACTTTTGATATATATATATGTAACTTTCACCCCAATTATAATATGTAATAGTAACCTCTACCCAGGAAATACACTCACGCTCCTTTGCGTCAGCTTTCAACCAACCATCTGCTTCAGGCAAACAATAAGTAGATTACTTTTGCATGTTCTAGATGTTCAGATAATGAAATCAATATAAACTAATTTGTTTCTAATATTTCCCACTTAGTATAATATATACAAGATTCATCCAGGTTATTGACTGAATTCGTAATTTATTCTTTTTTATGGTTGAGTGCTGTTTCATTTTATGAAAATCTTACAAGAAGTATATTCATCACCTGGTAATGGGTATATGATGCCCATTACTGTCAGCTGTAAGTTAGGCTGTTTACATGTTGTATTCCAAATATCTCAAAACATTTTTCTCTCTTTCCTTGAGAGTGCTTACTTGTAATAAAATAATTTGATGTTCAGATGATACAGCATCATTATAATCTCCTCCTATCATCTATTCTATTTAATGGTTTACCAAGAATAGTATAAAAATTACACAAAACATCATTAATAGTGACATGAATTTTCATCAAATATAGCCATGATAATGACAAAATAATAACAAATAATTTTATGGACAATACATAAGGCATAAATATTTTATACAATATTTTATTTATTTCAAACTATGAAAAACAAGATAGGCTACATGCTCTGTTTTTAAAAAGGTAACTTACAGAGGTTAAGAATTTGCCTAAGATCACATGGCAAATAAACAACAGAATGATTTTCTATCCAATATACTCAGAGTCCACAAATAGTTTTATTTTGTTAATATAATTACAGTGTGATAACAAAATAACAAAAATATGAGATAACCAAAGTAACAAAAGCTGATGCTGTAAGTAAAAACTGAGTATTCTATTTTATATTGTCTATATATTTCCAAAAGGAACAATACTTTACCCTTTTAATTTACCTTTATTTGGATAGTCACAATTGTAAATGCAAGGAGGTCTTGGTTTGTCTATTTTCCTTCATTAAAATTCAAAATTTTCCTTCATTAAAAAAAAAAGATTATATACCTTCCCCTCAATTTTGTACTCTTTATTTTAGTATTTTCTCTTACTTATACTTTGCCTGTTGGTAAACTTTATAATCTTAGGTACTGTATTCCAATGCTTATTTCCCAATATATCAATTTTACAGGTTCCCTTGACTTGATGTGTAAAATGAGAAAATTAGGCCCATTGTACATCTCCTCCCATCTACTTCTGAGCTTCTGTCAGCTCTACTTTTTACATATTTAGAGCTAAGTAGCTTGATGTTCTTTTCTGAGATCTCAGATAAATCTTGTTCTCATTACTTATAATTTGAGTCTAAAATCTGATAAATATGTAGCAGTACATAAGATAGTACTGTAGTACTGTAGTAGTACGTAAGATAAGTATGTAGTATTTATGAAACTGTTTTGAAAAGTTTCAATATAGAACCATATGGTGGACTTGTAAAGAAGGAAATGCAGTCTTAGGTCACTAAAACTACTCTTCTTCAAGGAAAATCATACAAAAATGAGACTCAAATGAATTTGCTTTTCTCAAATTTTATCAATTGTATACATCCTGATACTTAGCTTTCACAGTATACTTCATATACTTCCAGAAAATCAAAATTTGGTGGTAGTATGTTTTTTACAAAGAGATAATTGAATATAAAATAGAATGAAACTTGATCTCTATAAATATAAATTCATTTGCTATGTATAGTAAATGTAAATGCACTTCATCACATGTATATTATTTAATGTCTGTAATCCAAATCTAAATCTAAATGTACTTTATCATATACATCCCATAGTATATAGAGTGCATTTAGATTTATATCAAATGTGTATGTATTACTTATGATAGAGTTAAGTAGCTAGCCTAATGAATAATTTAATCCTTTACGTAGTATTTTATATAATGTGAGAAGTATGTTAGAATAAATAATTTGTAAAGACTTAATTATCATAACATCTCATACTAATAGACATAGAAGACATTAAATGGCCTTTAAAACTTTCTACTGACCTGGCCACTGTCATTTTAAATATAAGAGTATAAAAATTGCTATTTTTTGATTCTTCAAGCAAGGTATCCTGTATGTGTCAGAGGGCATTTTCAGGACAATATCTTAGAAAATGTTTATCCTCCTAAAGATGATACTTCTTTGTGGTTTGCTTCCAAAAAGATTTCAGTGAGCTCCCATTCAACTTGCAGGCCAAAGAAAATCTAGACTCATATTATTTGATGCAGACAATATGATGAATTATTTTACAGGAATTATTAATTTTATTAGGTGAATCACGGATTATTCTTTTAATCTTTAGAGATTAAGATTTTCTCTTAATCTTTTAACTGATTACATTTTTTTTCCTATTTTAAAACATAAAATAAGAAAATAGACTGGGTGCAGTGGCTCATGCCTATAACCCTAGCACTTTGGAAGGTCAAGACTGGCAGATTGCTTGAACCCAGGAGTTCGAGATCAACCGGGGCAACATGGCAAAACCCTATCTCTG